>NW_027362764.1:366475014-367679947 GCF_046119375.1 Phyllobates terribilis | reverse complement strand
TGTGTGTGTGAGTGTGTGCGAGTGTGTGTGCGAATGTGTATGAGTGTATGTGCGAGTGTGGGTGCGAGTGTGTGCGAGTGTGTGCGAGTGTGTGCGAGTGTATGTAGGAGTGTGTGTAAGTGTGTGCGATTGTGTGTGTGAGTGTGTAGGACTGTATGTGCGAGTGTGTGCGAGTCTGTTTGAGTGTGTGTGTGTGAGTGTGTGTGAGTGTGTGCAAGTGTTTGTGTGCGAGTGTGTGTGTGCGAGTGTGTGTGTGATTGTGTATGAGTGCGAGTGTGTGTGTGAGTGTGTGCAAGTGTGTGCGAGTGTGTATGAGTGTGTGTGCGAGTGTGTGCGAGTGTGTGTGAGTGTGTGCGAGTGTGTGCGAGTCTGTGCGAGTCTGTGCGAGTCTGTGCGAGTGTGTGTTTGCGAGTGTGTGCAAGTGTGTGCGAGTGAGTGTGAGCAAGTGTGTGTGTGTGAGTGTATGTGTGAGTGTGTACGAGTGTGTGTGTGTTTGTGAGTGTGTGCAAGTGTGTGTGCAAGTGTGTGCGTGCGAGTGTGTGCAAGTGTGTGCAAGTGTGTGTGAGTGTGTGCAAGTGTGTGCGAGTGTGTGCGAGTGTGTGCGAGTGTGTGTGTGCCAGTGTGTGCCAGTGTGTGCGTACGAGTGCGTGCAAGTGAGTGCGAGTTTGTGCGAATGTGTGCGAGTGTGTGCGTGTGAGTGTGCGCGAGTTTGCACGAGTGAGTGGGTGCGAGTGTGTGTGAGTGTGTGCGAGTGTGTATGAATGAGTGTGTGTGAGTGTGTGCGTGTGTGTGAGTTTGTGTGCGAGTGTGTGCGAGTGAGTGTGTGCGAATGTGTGCAAGTGTCTGAAAGTGTGTGTGTGCGAGTGTGTGCGAGTGTGTGCGTGCAAGTGTGTGCGAGTGTGTGAGTATGTGTGCGAGTTTGTGTGTGTGTGTGCGAGTGTGTATGAGTGTATGTGCGAGTGTGTGCGAGTGTGTGTGAGTGTGTGCAAGTGTGTGTGAGTGTGTGTGTGCGATTGTGTATGAGTGTGTGCGAGTGTGTGTGTGAGTTTGTGCGAGTGTGTGCATGCGAGTGCGTGCGAGTGAGTGCGAGTGTGTGCAAATGTGTGTGAGAGTGTGCAAGTGTGGGCGTGCGAGTGTGTGCTAGTGTGTGCGAGTGTGTGCGTGCGAGTGAGTGTGTGAGTGTGTAGGACTGTGTGTGCGAGTGTGTGCGAGTGTGTGTTCGAGTGTGTGCACGTGTGTGCGAGTGTGTATGAGTGTGTGCGAGTGTGTGTGAGTGTGTACGAGTGTGTGTAGGAGTGTGTGCGAGTGTTTGCAATTGTGTGTGTGAGTGTGTAGGACTGTATGTGCGAGTGTGTGTGAGTGTGTGCAAGTGTGTGCGAGTGTGTGCGAGTGTGTGCGAGTGTGTGTGTGCCAGTGTGTGCCAGTGTGTGCGTACGAGTGCATGCAAGTGAGTGCGAGTTTGTGCGAATGTGTGCGAGTGTGTGCGTGTGAGTGTGCGCGAGTTTGCACGAGTGAGTGGGTGCGAGTGTGTGTGAGTGTGTGCGAGTGTGTATGAATGAGTGTGTGTGAGTGTGTGCGTGTGTGTGAGTTTGTGTGCGAGTGTGTGCGAGTGAGTGTGTGCGAATGAGTGCAAGTGTCTGAAAGTGTGTGTGTGCGAGTGTGTGCGAGTGTGTGCGTGCAAGTGTGTGCGAGTGTGTGAGTATGTGTGCGAGTTTGTGTGTGTGTGTGCGAGTGTGTATGAGTGTATGTGCGAGTGTGTGCGAGTGTGTGTGAGTGTGTGCAAGTGTGTGTGAGTGTGTGTGTGCGATTGTGTATGAGTGTGTGCGAGTGTGTGTGTGAGTTTGTGCGAGTGTGTGCATGCGAGTGCGTGCGAGTGAGTGCGAGTGTGTGCAAATGTGTGTGAGAGTGTGCAAGTGTGGGCGTGCGAGTGTGTGCTAGTGTGTGCGAGTGTGTGCGTGCGAGTGAGTGTGTGAGTGTGTAGGACTGTGTGTGCGAGTGTGTGCGAGTGTGTGTTCGAGTGTGTGCACGTGTGTGCGAGTGTGTATGAGTGTGTGCGAGTGTGTGTGAGTGTGTGTGAGTGTGTACGAGTGTGTGTAGGAGTGTGTGCGAGTGTTTGCAATTGTGTGTGTGAGTGTGTAGGACTGTATGTGCGAGTGTATGTGAGTGTGTGCAAGTGTGTGTGAGTGTGTGTGAGTGTGTGCAAGTGTGTGTGTGCAAGTGTGTGTGTGCGAGTGTGTGCGAGTGTTTGTGAGTGTGTGAGTGTGTGAGTGTGTGAATGAGTGAGCGTGTGCGAGTGTGCGAGTGTGTGCGAGTGTGTGTGTGCAAGTGTGTGCGAGTGAATGTGTGCGAGTGTGCGTGCGAGTGTGTGTGCGAGTGTGTGCGAGTGAGTGTGTGCGAGTGTGTGCGAGTGTGTGAGCGAGTGTGTGTGTTCGAGTGTGTGCGAGTGTGTGCGCGTGTGTATGAGTGTGTGTGTGAGTGTGTGTAAGTGTGTGCGAGTGTGTGTGCGAGTGTGTGCCAGTGTGCGCATATGAGTGCGTGCAAGTGAGTGCGAGTGTGCGCGGGTGTGTGCGTGTGTGTGCGAGTGTGTGTGCGAGTGTGTAAGAGTGTGTGTGCAAGTGTGTGCGAGTGTGTGTGCGAGTGTGTGTGAGTGTGTGAGTGTGTGTGCGAGTGTGTGTGTGTGAGTGTGTTCGATTGTGTATGAGTGAGTGTGTGCGAGTGTGTGTGTGAGTGTGAGTGAGTGTGTGTGAGTGTGTGCGAGTGTGTGCGAATGTGTGCGATTGTGTGTGTGAGTGTGTAGGACTGTATGTGCGAGCGTGTGCGAGTGTGTATGAGTGTGTGTGCGAGTGTGTGCAAGTGTGTGCGAGTCTGTGCGAGTCTGTGCTAGTGTGTGTTTGCGAGTGTGTGCGAGTGAGTGTGTGCGAGTGTGTGTGCGAGTGTGTGCGAGTGTGTGCGAGTGTGTGTTTGCGAGTGTGTGCGTGTGTGTGAGTGTGTGCGAGTGTGTGTGTGAATGTGTGCGTGCGAGTGTGTGCTAGTGTGTGCGTGCGAGTGTGTGCAAGTGTGTGCGAGTGTGTGTGAGTGTGTGCGAGTGTGTTCGAGTGTGTGCAAGTGTGTGCGAGTGTGTGTGTGCGAGTGTGTGTGTGCGAGTGTGTGCCAGTGTGTGCCAGTGTGTGCGTACGATGCGTGCAAGTGAGTGCGAGTGTGTGCGAATGTTTGCGAGTGTGTGCATGTGAGTGTGCACGAGTGTGCACGAGTGTGTGCGTGTGAGTGTGCTCAAGTGAGTGGGTGCGAGTGTGTGTGAGTGTGTGCGAGTGAGTGTGTGCGAGTGTGTATGAGTGAGTGTGCGTGTGTGTGAGTTTGTGTGCGAGTGTATGCGAGTGAGTATTTGCGAATGTGTGCGAGTGTCTGCGAGTGTGTGTGTGCAAGTTTGTGTGCGAGTGTGTGCGTATGAGTGTGTGCGAGTGTGTGAGCGAGTTTGTGTGCGTGTGTGTGCGAGTGTGTATGAGTGTATGTGCGAGTGTGTGCGAGTGTGTGCGAGTGTGTGCAAATGTGTGCGAGTGAGTGTGTGCGAGTGTGTGCGAGAGTTTATGCGAGTGTGTGCGTGCGAGTGCGTGCGAGTGAGTGCGAGTGTGTGCAAATGTGTGAGAGAGTGTGCAAGTGTGGGCGTGCGAGTGTGTGCTAGTGTGCGCGAGTGTGTGCGTGTGAGTGAGTGTGTGTGTGAGTGTGTGTGAGTGTGTAGGACTGTGTGTGCGAGTGTGTGCGAGTGTGTGTTCGAGTGTGTGCACGTGTGTGCGAGTGTGTATGAGTGTGTGTGCGAGTGTGTGTGAGTGTGTACGAGAGTGTGTAGGATTGTGTGCGAGTGTGTGCAATTGTGTGTGTGAGTGTGTAGGACTGTATGTGCGAGTGTGTGCGATAGTGTGTGAGTGTGTGTGAGTGTGTGCAAGTGTGTGTTAGTGTGTGTGAGTGTGTGCAAGTGTGTGCGAGTGTGTGTGAGAGTGTGTGCAAGTGTGTGCGAGTGAGTGTGTGCGAGTGTGTGCGAGTGTGTGTGAGAGTGTGCGAGCGATTGTGTATGAGTGTGTGCGAGTGTGTGCGAGTGCTTGCGAGTGAGTGCGAGTGTGTGCAAATGTGTGCGAGAGTGTGCAAGTGTGGGCGTGCGAGTGTGTGCTAGTGTGCGCGAGTGTGTGAGTTTGTGCGAGTGTGCGCGAGTGTGTGCGTGTGAGTGAGTGTGTGTGTGAGTGTGTGCGAGTGTTTGCGAGTGTGTGTGTGAGTGTGTAGGACTGTGTGTGCGAGTGTGTGCGAGTGTGTGCACGTGGGTGCGAGTGTGTGCGCGTGTGTATGAGTGTGTGCAAGTGTGTGCGAGTGTGTGCCAGTGTGTGCGTACGAGTGCGTGCAAGTGAGTGCGAATGTGCGTGAGTGTGTGCGTGTGTGTGCGAGTGTGTGTGCGTGTGTGTGCGAGTGTGTATGAGTGTGTGTGCGAGTGTGTGCAAGTGTGTGCGAGTGTGTGTGCGAGTGTGTGTGAGTGTGTGTGCGAGTGTGTGTTTGTGAGTGTGTTCGATTGTGTATGAGTGAGTGTGTGCGAGTGTGTGTGTGAGTGAGTGTGTGTGAGTGTGTGCGAGTGTGTGTGCGAGTGTGTGCGAGTGTGTGCGATTGTGTGTGTGAGTGTGTAGGACTGTATGTGCGAGTGTGTGCGAGTGTGTATGAGTGTGTGTGCGAGTGTGTGCGAGTCTGTGCGAGTCTGTGCAAGTCTGTGCGAGTGTGTGTTTGCGAGTGTGTGCAAGTGTGTGTGAGTGAGTGTGAGCAAGTGTGTGTGTGTGAGTGTATGTGTGAGTGTGTACGAGTTTGTGTGCGAGTGTGTGTTTGTGAGTGTGTGCGAGTGTGTGTGCTAGTGTGTGCTAGTGTGTGCGTGCGAGTGTGTGCAAGTGTGTGCAAGTGTGTGTGAGTGTGTGCAAGTGTGTGCGAGTGTGTGCGAGTGTGTGTGTGCCAGTGTGTGCCAGTGTGTGCGTACGAGTGCGTGCAAGTGAGTGCGAGTGTGTGCGTGTGAGTGTGCGCGAGTGTGCACGAGTGAGTGGGTGCGAGTGTGTGTGAGTGTGTGCGAGTGAGTGTGTGCGAGTGTGTATGAATGAGTGTGTGTGTGTGAGTTTGTGTGCGAGTGTGTGTGTGCGAGTGTGTGCGAGTGTGTGCGTGCAAGTGTGTTCGAGTGTGTATGTGTGCGAGTTTGTGTGTGTGTGTGTGCGAGTGTGTATGAGTGTGTGTGTGAGTGTGTGTAAGTGTGTGCGAGTGTGTGTGTGAGTGTGTGCCAGTGAGTGCGAGTGTGCGCGGGTGTGTGCGTGTGTGTGCGAGTGTGTGTGCGCGTGTGTGTGTACGTGTGTGTAAGAGTGTGTGTGCGAGTGTGTGTGCGAGTGCGTACAAGTGTGTGCGAGTGTGCATGTGTGTGTGCGTGTGAGTGTGTGCGAGTGTGTGCGTTTGAGTGTGTGCAAGTGTGCTCGAGTGAGTGGGTGCGAGTGTGTGCGAGTGTGTATGAGTGAGTGTGTGTGAGTGTGTGCGTGTGTGCAAGTTTGTGTGCGTGTGAGTGTGTGCGAGTGTGTGTGAGTGTGTGTGCGAGTGCGTGCGTGGAAGTGTGTGTGAGTGTGTAAGTGTGTAGGACTGTATGTGCGAGTGTGTATGAGTGTGTGTGAGAGCGTGTGCAAGTGTGTGCGAGTGTGTGTGTGCGAGTGTGTGTGCGAGTGTGTGTGTGCAAGTGTGTGCGGGTGTGTGCGTGTGAGTGAGTGCGAGTGTGTGCAAATGTGTGTGAGCGTGTGCGAGTGTGTGTGAGTGTGTGCGAGTGTGCGCGTGTGAGTGAGTGTGTGTGTGAGTCTGTGCGAGTGTGTGCTTGCGAGTGTTTGCTAGTGTGCGCGAGTGTGTGAGTGTGTGCGAGTGTGCGTGAGTGTGTGCGTGTGAGTAAGTGAGTGTGTGTGAGTGTGTGCGAGTGCTTGCGAGTGTGTGTGTGAGTGTGTGCGACTGTGTGTGCGAGTGTGTGCGCGTGTGTGCGAGTGTGTATTAGTGTATGTGCGAGTGTGTGTTCGAGTGTGTGTGTTCGAGTGTGTGCAAGTGTGTGCGAGTGTGTGTGAGTGTGTACAAGTGTGTGCGAGTGTGTGCGAGTGTGTGTTTGCGAGTGTGTGTGCGAGTGTGTGCAAGTGTGTGCGAGTGTGCGCGAGTGTGTGTTTTAGAGTGTGTGCAATTGTGTGCGTGTGAGTGTGTGCATGAGTGTGTGCGTGCGAGTGTGCTCGAGTGAGTGGGTGCGTGTAAGTGTGTGCGTGCGAGTGTGTGCGAATGTGTGCGAGTGTGTGCGAGTGTGTGCGTGCAAGTGTTTGCGTGCGAGTGTGTGCGAGTGTGTGCAAGTGTGTGAGTGTATGCGAGTTTGTGTGCGAGTGTGTGCGAGTGTGTGCAAATGTGCCCGAGTGTGCACGAGTGAGTGGGTGCGAGTGTGTGTGAGTGTGTATGAGTGAGTGTGTGCGTGTGTGTTTGTGAGTGTGTGCGCGAGTGTGTGCGTGCGAGTGTGTGCGAGTGTGTGCGAGTGTGTGCGAGTGTGTGTGCGAGTGTGTGCAAATGTGCCTGAGTGTGCACGAGTGTGCACGAGTGAGTGTGTGCGAGTGTGTGCAAGTGTGTGTGAGTGTGTGCGAGTGTGTGCGAGTGTGTGTGTGCGAGTGTGTGCGAGTGTGTGTATGAGTGTGTGTGTTCGATTGTGTATAAGTGTGTGCGAGTGTGTGTGAGTGTGTGTGAGTGTGTGTAAGTGTGTGTGCGAGTGTGTTCGATTGTGTGCGAGTGTGTGTGTGAGTGTGAGTGAGTGTGTACGATTGTGTGCGAGTGTGTGTGCGATTGTGTGTGTGAGTGTGTAGGACTGTATGTGCGAGTGTGTGCGAGTGTGTATGAGTGTGTGTGTGAGTGTGTGTGCGAGTGTGTGTGCGAGTGTGTGCGAGTGTGTGTGAGTGTGTGTGACTGTGTGTGAGTGTGTGTGCGAGTGTGTGTGCGAGAGTGTGCGAGTGTGTGCAAATGTGCGTGAGTGTGCACGAGTGAGTGGGTGCGAATATGCGCGAGTGTGTGAGTGTGTGCATGTGAGTGTGTGCGAGTGTGTGTGCATGTGTGAGTGTGCGAGTGTGTGCGAGTGTGTATGAGTGTATGTGCGAGTGTGTGTGCGAGTGTGTGCGAGTGTGTGTTCGAGTGTGTGTGTTCGAGTGTGTGCAAGTGTGTGCGAGTGTGTGTGCGAGTGCGTACAAGTGTGTGCGAGTGTGCATGAGTGTGTGCGTGTGAGTGTGTGCGAGAGTGTGCGTGCGAGTGTGTGCGAGTGTGCTCGAGTGAGTGTGTGCGAGTGTGTATGAGTGAGTGTGTGCGTGTGTGCGAGTTTGTGTGCGAGTGAGTGTGTGCGAATGTGTGTGAGTGTGTGCGAGTGTGTGTGAGTGTGTGTGTGAGTGCGTGCGTGCGAGTGTGTGCGAGTGTGTGCAAGTGTGAGTGAGTGTGTGCGAGTGTGTGTGTGAGTGTGTGTGCGAGAGTGTGCGAGTGTGTGCAAATGTGTCCGAGTGTGCGCGAGTGTGCACGAGTGATTGGGTGCAAGTGTGTATGAGTGAGTGTGTGTGAGTGTGTGCGTGTGTGCGAGTTTGTGTGCGAATGAGTGTGTGCGAATGTGTGCGAGTGTGTGCGAGTGTGTCTATGCGAGTGTGTGTGTGAGTGTTTGTGAGTGTGTGCGAGTGTGTGTGCGAGTGTGTGTGCGAGAGTGTGCAAGTGTGTGCATGTGTGTGTGTGCGAGTGTGTGCGAGTGTGTATGAGTGTGTTTGCGAGTGTGTGCAAGTGTGCTCGAGTGAATGGGTGCGAGTGTGTGCGAGTGTGTGTGAGTGTGTGCGAGTGAGTGTGTGCGAGTGTGTGCGAGTGAGTATGTGCGAATGTGTGCGAGTGAGTGTGTGCGAGTGTTTGCGAGTGTGTGTGCGAGTGTGTGTGCGAGTGTGTGTGCGAGTGTGCAAGTGTGTGCGAGTTTGTGCGTGTGAGTGTGCGCGAGTGTGTGCGTGCGAGTGTGTGCGAGTGTGCTCGAGTGACTGGGTGTGAGTGTGTGCGAGTGTGTGTGAGTGTGTGCGAGTGCGTGCGGGTGTGTGTACGAGTGTGCGCGAGTGTGTGCGAGTGTGTGCGATTGTGTATGAGTGAGTGTGTGCAAATGTGTGCGAGTGTGTGCGAGTGTATGCGTGCGAGTGTGTGCGTGCGAGTGTGTGCGTGTGCATGTGTGCGAGTGTGTGTGAGTGTATGTGCGAGTGTGTGCAAGTGTGTGCAAGTGAGTGTGAGTGAGTGCGAGTGTGTGCGAATGTGTGCGAGTGTGTGGGTGCGAGTGTGTGTGCGATTGTGTATGGTGTGTGCGAGTGTGTGTGTGAGTGTGTGCGAGTGTGTGCGTGTGAGTGCGTGCGAGTGAGTGCGAGTGTGTGCAAATATGTGCGAGAGTGTGCAAGTGTGGGCGTGCGAGTGTATGCGAGTGTGTGTGAGTGTGTGCGAGTGTGTGTGCGAGTGTGTATGAGTGTATGTGCGAGTGTGTGTGCGAGTGTGTGCGAGTGTTTGTGAGTGTGTGCGAGTGTGTGTAGGAGTGTGTGCGAGTGTGTGTAGGAGTGTGTGCGAGTGTGTGCGATTGTGTGTGTGAGTGTGTAGGACTGTATGTGCGAGTGTGTGCGAGTTTGTTCGAGTGTGTGTGTGTGCGAGTGTGTGTTTGCGAGTGTGTGTGTGCGAGTGTGTATGTGATTGTGTATGAGTGTGAGTGTGTGTGTGAGTGTGTGCAAGTGTGTGCGAGTGTGTATGAGTGTGTGTGTGTGTGAGTGTGTGCGAGTGTGTGCATGAGTGAGTGTGTGCGAGTGTGTGTGTGAGTGTGTGCAAGTGTGTGTGAGTGTGTGGGTGCGATTGTGTATGAGTGAGTGTGTGCGAGTGTGTGTGCGAGTGTGTGCGAGTGTGTGCGAGTGTGTGTAGGAGTGTGTGCGATTGTGTGTGTGAGTGTGTAGGACTGTATGTGCGAGTGTGTGCGAGTCTGTTCGAGTGTGTGTGTGCGAGTGTGTGTTTGCGAGTGTGTGTGAGTGTGTGTGATTGTGTATGAATGCGAGTGTGTGTGTGAGTGTGTGCAAGTGTGTTCGAGAGTGTATGCGAGTGTGTATGAGTGTGTGTGTGTGCGAGTGTGTGCAAGTGTGTGCATGAGTGAGTGTGTGCGAGTGTGTGCGAGTGTGTGCGAGTGTGTGTGTGCGATTGTGTATGAGTGAGTGTGTGCGAGTGTGTGTGAAAGTGTGTGCGAGTGTGTGTGAGTGTGCATGGGTGTGTGCGTGCGAGTGCATGGGAGTGAGTGCGAGTGTGTGCAAATGTGTGTGAGCGTGTGCGAGTGTGTGTTAGTGTGCATGAGTGTGTGTGTGTGTGAGTGAGTGTGTGTGAGTCTGTGCGAGTGTGTGCTTGCGAGTGTGTGCAAGTGTGTGCGAGTGTGTGTGTGCGAGTGTGTGTGTGCGAGTGTGTGCCAGTGTGTGCCAGTGTGTGCGTACGATGCGTGCAAGTGAGTGCGAGTGTGTGCGAATGTTTGCGAGTGTGTGCATGTGAGTGTGCACGAGTGTGCACGAGTGTGTGCGTGTGAGTGTGCTCAAGTGAGTGGGTGCGAGTGTGTGTGAGTGTGTGCGAGTGAGTGTGTGCGAGTGTGTATGAGTGAGTGTGCGTGTGTGTGAGTTTGTGTGCGAGTGTATGCGAGTGAGTATTTGCGAATGTGTGCGAGTGTCTGCGATTGTGTGTGTGCAAGTTTGTGTGCGAGTGTGTGCGTATGAGTGTGTGCGAGTGTGTGCGTGCAAGTGTGTGCGAGTGTGTGAGCGAGTTTGTGTGCGTGTGTGTGCGAGTGTGTATGAGTGTATGTGCGAGTGTGTGCGAGTGTGTGCGAGTGTGTGCAAATGTGTGCGAGTGAGTGTGTGCGAGTGTGTGCGAGAGTTTATGCGAGTGTGTGCGTGCGAGTGCGTGCGAGTGAGTGCGAGTGTGTGCAAATGTGTGAGAGAGTGTGCAAGTGTGGGCGTGCGAGTGTGTGCTAGTGTGCGCGAGTGTGTGCGTGTGAGTGAGTGTGTGTGTGAGTGTGTGTGAGTGTGTAGGACTGTGTGTGCGAGTGTGTGCGAGTGTGTGTTCGAGTGTGTGCACGTGTGTGCGAGTGTGTATGAGTGTGTGTGCGAGTGTGTGTGAGTGTGTACGAGAGTGTGTAGGATTGTGTGCGAGTGTGTGCAATTGTGTGTGTGAGTGTGTAGGACTGTATGTGCGAGTGTGTGCGATAGTGTGTGAGTGTGTGTGAGTGTGTGCAAGTGTGTGTTAGTGTGTGTGAGTGTGTGCAAGTGTGTGCGAGTGTGTGTGAGAGTGTGTGCAAGTGTGTGCGAGTGAGTGTGTGCGAGTGTGTGCGAGTGTGTGTGAGAGTGTGTGAGCGATTGTGTATGAGTGTGTGCGAGTGTGTGCGAGTGCTTGCGAGTGAGTGCGAGTGTGTGCAAATGTGTGCGAGAGTGTGCAAGTGTGGGCGTGCGAGTGTGTGCTAGTGTGCGCGAGTGTGTGAGTTTGTGCGAGTGTGCGCGAGTGTGTGCGTGTGAGTGAGTGTGTGTGTGAGTGTGTGCGAGTGTTTGCGAGTGTGTGTGTGAGTGTGTAGGACTGTGTGTGCGAGTGTGTGCGAGTGTGTGCACGTGGGTGCGAGTGTGTGCGCGTGTGTATGAGTGTGTGCAAGTGTGTGCGAGTGTGTGCCAGTGTGTGCGTACGAGTGCGTGCAAGTGAGTGCGAATGTGCGTGAGTGTGTGCGTGTGTGTGCGAGTGTGTGTGCGTGTGTGTGCGAGTGTGTATGAGTGTGTGTGCGAGTGTGTGCAAGTGTGTGCGAGTGTGTGTGCGAGTGTGTGTGAGTGTGTGTGCGAGTGTGTGTTTGTGAGTGTGTTCGATTGTGTATGAGTGAGTGTGTGCGAGTGTGTGTGTGAGTGAGTGTGTGTGAGTGTGTGCGAGTGTGTGTGCGAGTGTGTGCGAGTGTGTGCGATTGTGTGTGTGAGTGTGTAGGACTGTATGTGCGAGTGTGTGCGAGTGTGTATGAGTGTGTGTGCGAGTGTGTGCGAGTCTGTGCGAGTCTGTGCAAGTCTGTGCGAGTGTGTGTTTGCGAGTGTGTGCAAGTGTGTGTGAGTGAGTGTGAGCAAGTGTGTGTGTGTGAGTGTATGTGTGAGTGTGTACGAGTGTGTGTGCGAGTGTGTGTTTGTGAGTGTGTGCGAGTGTGTGTGCTAGTGTGTGCTAGTGTGTGCGTGCGAGTGTGTGCAAGTGTGTGCAAGTGTGTGTGAGTGTGTGCAAGTGTGTGCGAGTGTGTGCGAGTGTGTGTGTGCCAGTGTGTGCCAGTGTGTGCGTACGAGTGCGTGCAAGTGAGTGCGAGTGTGTGCGTGTGAGTGTGCGCGAGTGTGCACGAGTGAGTGGGTGCGAGTGTGTGTGAGTGTGTGCGAGTGAGTGTGTGCGAGTGTGTATGAATGAGTGTGTGTGTGTGAGTTTGTGTGCGAGTGTGTGTGTGCGAGTGTGTGCGAGTGTGTGCGTGCAAGTGTGTGCGAGTGTGTGAGTATGTGTGCGAGTTTGTGTGTGTGTGTGTGCGAGTGTGTATGAGTGTGTGTGTGAGTGTGTGTAAGTGTGTGCGAGTGTGTGTGTGAGTGTGTGCCAGTGAGTGCGAGTGTGCGCGGGTGTGTGCGTGTGTGTGCGAGTGTGTGTGCGTGTGTGTGTGTACGTGTGTGTAAGAGTGTGTGTGCGAGTGTGTGTGCGAGTGCGTACAAGTGTGTGCGAGTGTGCATGTGTGTGTGCGTGTGAGTGTGTGCGAGTGTGTGCGTTTGAGTGTGTGCAAGTGTGCTCGAGTGAGTGGGTGCGAGTGTGTGCGAGTGTGTATGAGTGAGTGTGTGTGAGTGTGTGCGTGTGTGCAAGTTTGTGTGCGTGTGAGTGTGTGCGAGTGTGTGTGAGTGTGTGTGCGAGTGCGTGCGTGGAAGTGTGTGTGAGTGTGTAAGTGTGTAGGACTGTATGTGCGAGTGTGTATGAGTGTGTGTGAGAGCGTGTGCAAGTGTGTGCGAGTGTGTGTGTGCGAGTGTGTGTGCGAGTGTGTGTGTGCAAGTGTGTGCGGGTGTGTGCGTGTGAGTGAGTGCGAGTGTGTGCAAATGTGTGTGAGCGTGTGCGAGTGTGTGTGAGTGTGTGCGAGTGTGCGCGTGTGAGTGAGTGTGTGTGTGAGTCTGTGCGAGTGTGTGCTTGCGAGTGTTTGCTAGTGTGCGCGAGTGTGTGAGTGTGTGCGAGTGTGCGTGAGTGTGTGCGTGTGAGTAAGTGAGTGTGTGTGAGTGTGTGCGAGTGCTTGCGAGTGTGTGTGTGAGTGTGTGCGACTGTGTGTGCGAGTGTGTGCGCGTGTGTGCGAGTGTGTATTAGTGTATGTGCGAGTGTGTGTGCGAGTGTGTGTTCGAGTGTGTGTGTTCGAGTGTGTGCAAGTGTGTGCGAGTGTGTGTGAGTGTGTACAAGTGTGTGCGAGTGTGTGCGAGTGTGTGTTTGCGAGTGTGTGTGCGAGTGTGTGCAAGTGTGTGCGAGTGTGCGCGAGTGTGTGTTTTAGAGTGTGTGCAATTGTGTGCGTGTGAGTGTGTGCATGAGTGTGTGCGTGCGAGTGTGCTCGAGTGAGTGGGTGCGTGTAAGTGTGTGCGTGCGAGTGTGTGCGAATGTGTGCGAGTGTGTGCGAGTGTGTGCGTGCAAGTGTTTGCGTGCGAGTGTGTGCGAGTGTGTGCAAGTGTGTGAGTGTATGCGAGTGTGTGTGCGAGTGTGTGCGAGTGTGTGCAAATGTGCCCGAGTGTGCACGAGTGAGTGGGTGCGAGTGTGTGTGAGTGTGTATGAGTGAGTGTGTGCGTGTGTGTTTGTGAGTGTGTGCGCGAGTGTGTGCGTGCGAGTGTGTGCGAGTGTGTGCGAGTGTGTGCGAGTGTGTGCAAATGTGCCTGAGTGTGCACGAGTGTGCACGAGTGAGTGTGTGCGAGTGTGTGCAAGTGTGTGTGAGTGTGTGCGAGTGTGTGCGAGTGTGTGTGTGCGAGTGTGTGCGAGTGTGTGTATGAGTGTGTGTGTTCGATTGTGTATAAGTGTGTGCGAGTGTGTGTGAGTGTGTGTGAGTGTGTGTAAGTGTGTGTTCGAGTGTGTTCGATTGTGTGCGAGTGTGTGTGTGAGTGTGAGTGAGTGTGTACGATTGTGTGCGAGTGTGTGTGCGATTGTGTGTGTGAGTGTGTAGGACTGTATGTGCGAGTGTGTGCGAGTGTGTATGAGTGTGTGTGTGAGTGTGTGTGCGAGTGTGTGTGCCAGTGTGTGCGAGTGTGTGTGAGTGTGTGTGACTGTGTGTGAGTGTGTGTGCGAGTGTGTGTGCGAGAGTGTGCGAGTGTGTGCAAATGTGCGTGAGTGTGCACGAGTGAGTGGGTGCGAATATGCGCGAGTGTGTGAGTGTGTGCATGTGAGTGTGTGCGAGTGTGTGTGCATGTGTGAGTGTGCGAGTGTGTGCGAGTGTGTATGAGTGTATGTGCGAGTGTGTGTGCGAGTGTGTGCGAGTGTGTGTTCGAGTGTGTGTGTTCGAGTGTGTGCAAGTGTGTGCGAGTGTGTGTGCGAGTGCGTACAAGTGTGTGCGAGTGTGCATGAGTGTGTGCGTGTGAGTGTGTGCGAGAGTGTGCGTGCGAGTGTGTGCGAGTGTGCTCGAGTGAGTGTGTGCGAGTGTGTATGAGTGAGTGTGTGCGTGTGTGCGAGTTTGTGTGCGAGTGAGTGTGTGCGAATGTGTGTGAGTGTGTGCGAGTGTGTGTGAGTGTGTGTGTGAGTGCGTGCGTGCGAGTGTGTGCGAGTGTGTGCAAGTGTGAGTGAGTGTGTGCGAGTGTGTGTGTGAGTGTGTGTGCGAGAGTGTGCGAGTGTGTGCAAATGTGTCCGAGTGTGCGCGAGTGTGCACGAGTGATTGGGTGCAAGTGTGTATGAGTGAGTGTGTGTGAGTGTGTGCGTGTGTGCGAGTTTGTGTGCGAATGAGTGTGTGCGAATGTGTGCGAGTGTGTGCGAGTGTGTCTATGCGAGTGTGTGTGTGAGTGTTTGTGAGTGTGTGCGAGTGTGTGTGCGAGTGTGTGTGCGAGAGTGTGCAAGTGTGTGCATGTGTGTGTGTGCGAGTGTGTGCGAGTGTGTATGAGTGTGTTTGCGAGTGTGTGCAAGTGTGCTCGAGTGAATGGGTGCGAGTGTGTGCGAGTGTGTGTGAGTGTGTGCGAGTGAGTGTGTGCGAGTGTGTGCGAGTGAGTATGTGCGAATGTGTGCGAGTGAGTGTGTGCGAGTGTTTGCGAGTGTGTGTGCGAGTGTGTGTGCGAGTGTGCAAGTGTGTGCGAGTTTGTGCGTGTGAGTGTGCGCGAGTGTGTGCGTGCGAGTGTGTGCGAGTGTGCTCGAGTGACTGGGTGTGAGTGTGTGCGAGTGTGTGTGAGTGTGTGCGAGTGCGTGCGGGTGTGTGTACGAGTGTGCGCGAGTGTGTGCGAGTGTGTGCGATTGTGTATGAGTGAGTGTGTGCAAATGTGTGCGAGTGTGTGCGAGTGTATGCGTGCGAGTGTGTGCGTGCGAGTGTGTGCGTGTGCATGTGTGCGAGTGTGTGTGAGTGTATGTGCGAGTGTGTGCAAGTGTGTGCAAGTGAGTGTGAGTGAGTGCGAGTGTGTGCGAATGTGTGCGAGTGTGTGGGTGCGAGTGTGTGTGCGATTGTGTATGGTGTGTGCGAGTGTGTGTGTGAGTGTGTGCGAGTGTGTGCGTGTGAGTGCGTGCGAGTGAGTGCGAGTGTGTGCAAATATGTGCGAGAGTGTGCAAGTGTGGGCGTGCGAGTGTATGCGAGTGTGTGTGAGTGTGTGCGAGTGTGTGTGCGAGTGTGTATGAGTGTATGTGCGAGTGTGTGTGCGAGTGTGTGCGAGTGTTTGTGAGTGTGTGCGAGTGTGTGTAGGAGTGTGTGCGAGTGTGTGTAGGAGTGTGTGCGAGTGTGTGCGATTGTGTGTGTGAGTGTGTAGGACTGTATGTGCGAGTGTGTGCGAGTTTGTTCGAGTGTGTGTGTGTGCGAGTGTGTGTTTGCGAGTGTGTGTGTGCGAGTGTGTATGTGATTGTGTATGAGTGTGAGTGTGTGTGTGAGTGTGTGCAAGTGTGTGCGAGTGTGTATGAGTGTGTGTGTGTGTGAGTGTGTGCGAGTGTGTGCATGAGTGAGTGTGTGCGAGTGTGTGTGTGAGTGTGTGCAAGTGTGTGTGAGTGTGTGGGTGCGATTGTGTATGAGTGAGTGTGTGCGAGTGTGTGTGCGAGTGTGTGCGAGTGTGTGCGAGTGTGTGTAGGAGTGTGTGCGATTGTGTGTGTGAGTGTGTAGGACTGTATGTGCGAGTGTGTGCGAGTCTGTTCGAGTGTGTGTGTGCGAGTGTGTGTTTGCGAGTGTGTGTGAGTGTGTGTGATTGTGTATGAATGCGAGTGTGAGTGTGTGCAAGTGTGTTCGAGTGTGTATGCGAGTGTGTATGAGTGTGTGTGTGTGCGAGTGTGTGCAAGTGTGTGCATGAGTGAGTGTGTGCGAGTGTGTGCGAGTGTGTGCGAGTGTGTGTGTGCGATTGTGTATGAGTGAGTGTGTGCGAGTGTGTGTGAAAGTGTGTGCGAGTGTGTGTGAGTGTGCATGGGTGTGTGCGTGCGAGTGCATGGGAGTGAGTGCGAGTGTGTGCAAATGTGTGTGAGCGTGTGCGAGTGTGTGTTAGTGTGCATGAGTGTGTGTGTGTGTGAGTGAGTGTGTGTGAGTCTGTGCGAGTGTGTGCTTGCGAGTGTGTGCTAGTGTGCGCGAGTGTGTGAGTGTGTGCGAGGGTGCGCGAGTGTGTGCGTTTGAGTAAGTGAGTGTGTGTGTGAGTGTGTGCGAGTGTGTGTGTGAGTGTGTACAACTGTGTGTGTGAGTGTGTGCACGTGTGTGCGAGTGTATATGAGTATATGTGCGAGTGTGTGTGCGAGTGTGTGCGAGTGTGTGTGCGAGTGTGTGTGCGAGTGTGTTTGAGTGTGTGCAAGTGTGTGCGAGTGTGTGTGCGAGTGCGTATGAGTGTCTGCGAGTGTGTGTGCATGTGTGTGCGAGTGTGTGTGATTGTGTGCGAGTGTGTGTGAGCTTGTAGGACTGTATGTGCGAGTGTTTGCGAGTGTGTTCGAGTGTGTGAGTGTGTGTGAGTGTGTGCGAGTGTGTGTGCGAGAGTGTGCGAGTGTTTGCGAGTGTGTGCAAATGTGCCCGAGTGTGTGCGAGTGTGCATGAGTGAGTGGGTGTGAGTGTGTGCGAGTGTGTGTGCGAGTGTGTGTGTGTGAGTGTGTGCGAGCGTGTGTGAGTGTGTGTGAGTGTGTGTGCGAGTGTGTGTGCGTGTGAATGTGTGCGAGTGTGTGCAAGTGTGTGTGAGTGTGTGTGAGTGAGTGCGAGTGTGTGCAAATGTGTGTGAGCGTGTGCGAGTGTGTGTTAGTGTGCATGAGTGTGTATGTGTGAGTGAGTGTGTGTGAGTCTGTGCGAGTGTGTGCTTGCGAGTGTGTGCTAGTGTGCACGAGGGTGCGCGAGTGTGTGCGTGTGAGTAAGTGAGTGTTTGTGTGAGTGTGTGCGAGTGTGTGTGTGAGTTTGTACGACTGTGTGTGCGAGTGTGTGCACGTGTGTGCGAGTGTATATGAGTATATGTGCGAGTGTGTGTGCGAGTGTGTGCAAGTGTGTGTGCGAGTGTGTTTGAGTGTGTGCAAGTGTGTGCGAGTGTGTGTGCGAGTGCGTATGAGTGTCTGCGAGTGTGTGTGCATGTGTGTGCGAGTGTGTGTGAGTGTGTGTGAGTGTGTGTGAGTGTGTGTGCGAGTGTGTGCGAGTGTGTGCAAATGTACCTGAGTGTGCACGAGTGTGCACGAGTGAGTGTGTGTGAGTGTGTATGAGTGTGTGCGAGTGTGTGCGAGTGTGTGTGAGTGTGTGTTCGAGTGTGTGCGAGTGTGTATGAGTGTGTGTGCGAGTGTGTGTGAGTGTGTACGAGTGTGTGTAGGAGTGTGTGCGAGTGTGTGCAATTGTGTGTGTGAGTGTGTAGGACTTTATGTGCGAGTGTGTGCGATAGTGTGTGAGTGTGTGTGAGTGTGTGCAAGTGTGTGTGAGTGTGTGTGAGTGTGTGCAAGTGTGTGTGAGTGTGTGGGTGCGATTGTGTATGAGTGAGTGTTTGTGAGTGTGTGTGCGAGTGTGTGTGCGAGTGTATGCGAGTGTGTGCGAGTGTGTGTAGGAGTGTGTGCGATTGTGTGTGTGAGTGTGTAGGACTGTATGTGCGAGTGTGTGTGAGTCTGTTCGAGTGTGTGTGTGTGCGAGTGTGTGTTTGCGAGTGTGTGTGTGAGTGTGTGTGATTGTGTATGAGTGCGAGTGTGTGTGTGAGTGTGTGCAAGTGAATTCGAGTGTGTATGCGAGTGTGTATGAGTGTGTGTGTGTGCGAGTGTGTGCAAGTGTGTGCATGAGTGAGTGTGTGCGAGTGTGTGCGAGTGTGTGCGAGTGTGTGTGTGCGATTGTGTATGAGTGAGTGTGTGCGAGTGTGTGTGAAAGTGTGTGCGAGTGTGCATGGGTGTGTGCGTGCGAGTGCGTGCGAGTGAGTGCGAGTGTGTGCAAATGTGTGCGAGCGTGTGCGAGTGTGTGTTAGTGTGCACGAGTGTGTGTGTGTGAGTGAGTGTGTGTGAGTCTGTGCGAGTGTGTGCTTGCGAGTGTGTGCTAGTGTGCGCGAGTGTGTGAGTGTGTGCGAGGGTGCGCGAGTGTGTGCGTTTGAGTAAGTGAGTGTGTGTGTGAGTGTGTGTGTGAGTGTGTACGACTGTGTGTGCGAGTGTGTGCACGTGTGTGCGAGTGTATATGAGTATATGTGCGAGTGTGTGTGCGAGTGTGTGTGCGAGTGTGTGTGCGAGTGTGTTTGAGTGTGTGCAAGTGTGTGCGAGTGTGTGTGCGAGTGCGTATGAGTGTCTGCGAGTGTGTGTGCATGTGTGTGCGAGTGTGTGTGAGTGTGTGTGAGTGTGTGTGAGTGTGTGTGCGAGTGTGTGCGAGTGTGTGCAAATGTACCTGAGTGTGCACGAGTGTGCACGAGTGAGTGTGTGTGAGTGTGTATGAGTGTGTGCGAGTGTGTGCGAGTGTGTGTGAGTGTGTGTTCGAGTGTGTGCGAGTGTGTATGAGTGTGTGTGCGAGTGTGTGCACGTGTGTGCGAGTGTATATGAGTATATGTGCGAGTGTGTGTGCGAGTGTGTGCAAGTGTCTGTGCGAGTGTGTTTGAGTGTGTGCAAGTGTGTGCGAGTGTGTGTGCGAGTGCGTATGAGTGTCTGCGAGTGTGTGTGCATGTGTGTGCGAGTGTGTGTGAGTGTGTGTGAGTGTGTGTGAGTGTGTGTGCGAGTGTGTGCGAGTGTGTGCAAATGTACCTGAGTGTGCACGAGTGTGCACGAGTGAGTGTGTGTGAGTGTGTATGAGTGTGTGCGAGTGTGTGCGAGTGTGTGTGAGTGTGTGTTCGAGTGTGTGCGAGTGTGTATGAGTGTGTGTGCGAGTGTGTGTGAGTGTGTACGAGTGTGTGTAGGAGTGTGTGCGAGTGTGTGCAATTGTGTGTGTGAGTGTGTAGGACTGTATGTGCGAGTGTGTGCGATAGTGTGTGAGTGTGTGTGAGTGTGTGCAAGTGTGTGTGAGTGTGTGTGAGTGTGTGCAAGTGTGTGTGAGTGTGTGGGTGCGATTGTGTATGAGTGAGTGTTTGTGAGTGTGTGTGCGAGTGTGTGTGCGAGTGTATGCGAGTGTGTGCGAGTGTGTGTAGGAGTGTGTGCGATTGTGTGTGTGAGTGTGTAGGACTGTATGTGCGAGTGTGTGTGAGTCTGTTCGAGTGTGTGTGTGTGCGAGTGTGTGTTTGCGAGTGTGTGTGTGAGTGTGTGTGATTGTGTATGAGTGCGAGTGTGTGTGTGAGTGTGTGCAAGTGAATTCGAGTGTGTATGCGAGTGTGTATGAGTGTGTGTGTGTGCGAGTGTGTGCAAGTGTGTGCATGAGTGAGTGTGTGCGAGTGTGTGCGAGTGTGTGCGAGTGTGTGTGTGCGATTGTGTATGAGTGAGTGTGTGCGAGTGTGTGTGAAAGTGTGTGCGAGTGTGCATGGGTGTGTGCGTGCGAGTGCGTGCGAGTGAGTGCGAGTGTGTGCAAATGTGTGCGAGCGTGTGCGAGTGTGTGTTAGTGTGCACGAGTGTGTGTGTGTGAGTGAGTGTGTGTGAGTCTGTGCGAGTGTGTGCTTGCGAGTGTGTGCTAGTGTGCGCGAGTGTGTGAGTGTGTGCGAGGGTGCGCGAGTGTGTGCGTTTGAGTAAGTGAGTGTGTGTGTGAGTGTGTGTGTGAGTGTGTACGACTGTGTGTGCGAGTGTGTGCACGTGTGTGCGAGTGTATATGAGTATATGTGCGAGTGTGTGTGCGAGTGTGTGTGCGAGTGTGTGTGCGAGTGTGTGTGCGAGTGTGTTTGAGTGTGTGCAAGTGTGTGCGAGTGTGTGTGCGAGTGCGTATGAGTGTCTGCTAGTTTGTGTGCATGTGTGTGCGAGTGTGTGTGATTGTGTGCGAGTGTGTGTGAGCTTGTAGGACTGTATGTGCGAGTGTTTGCGAGTGTGTGCGAGTGTGTTCGAGTGTGTGAGTGTGTGTGAGTGTGTGCGAGTGTGTGCGAGTGTGTGTGCGAGAGTGTGCGAGTGTGTGCAAATGTGCCCGAGTGTGTGCGAGTGTGCATGAGTGAGTGGGTGTGAGTGTGTGCGAGTGTGTGTGCGAGTGTGTGCGTGTGAGTGTGTGCGAGTGTGTGTGAGTGTGTGTGAGTGTGTGTGCGAGTGTGTGTGCGTGTGAATGTGTGCGAGTGTGTGCAAGTGTGTGTGAGTGTGTGTGAGTGAGTGCGAGTGTGTGCAAATGTGTGCGAGTGTGTGCGAGTGTGTGTTAGTGTGCACGAGTGTGTGTGTGTGAGTGAGTGTGTGTGAGTCTGTGTGAGTGTGTGCTTGCGAGTGTGTGCTAGTGTGCGCGACGGTGCGCGAGTGTGTGCGTGTGAGTAAGTGAGTGTTTGTGTGAGTGTGTGCGAGTGTGTGTGTGAGTGTGTACGACTGTGTGTGCACGTGTGTGCGAGTGTATATGAGTATATGTGCGAGTGTGTGTGCGAGTGTGTGCGAGTGTGTGTGCAAGTGTGTGTGCGAGTGTGTGCAAGTGTGTGCGAGTGTGTGTGCGAGTGCGTATGAGTGTCTGCGAGTGTGTGTGCATGTGTGTGCGAGTGTGTGTGAGTGTGTGCGAGTGTGTGTGAGTGTGTGCGAGTGTGTGTGCGAGTGTGTGCGAGTGTGTGCAAATGTGTGTGAGAGTGTGCAAGTGTGGGCGTGCGAGTGTGTGCTAGTGTGTGCGAGTGTGTGCGTGCGAGTGAGTGTGTAGGACTGTGTGTGCGAGTGTGTGCGAGTGTGTTCGAGTGTGTGTGTGAGTTTGTGCGAGTGTGTGCATGCGAGTGCGTGCGAGTGAGTGCGAGTGTGTGCAAATGTGTGTGAGAGTGTGCAAGTGTGGGCGTGCGAGTGTGTGCTAGTGTGTGCGAGTGTGTGCGTGCGAGTGAGTGTGTGAGTGTGTAGGACTGTGTGTGCAAGTGTGTGCGAGTGTGTATGAGTGTGTGCGAGTGTGTGTGAGTGTGTGTGAGTTTGTACGAGTGTGTGTAGGAGTGTGTGCGAGTGTTTGCAATTGTGTGTGTGAGTGTGTAGGACTGTATGTGCGAGTGTGTGTGAGTGTGTGCAAGTGTGTGTGAGTGTGTGTGAGTGTGTGCAAGTGTGTGTGTGCAAGTGTGTGTGTGCGAGTGTGTGCGAGTGTTTGTGAGTGTGTGTGAGTGTGTGAGTGTGTGAATGAGTGAGCGTGTGCGAGTGTGCGAGTGTGTGTGTGCGAGTGTGTGCGAGTGTGTGTGTGCAAGTGTGTGCGAGTGAATGTGTGCGAGTGTGCATGCGAGTGTGTGTGCGAGTGTGTGCGAGTGAGTGTGTGCGAGTGTGTGTGCGAGTGTGTGTGTGCGAATGTGTGCGAGTGTGTGAGCGAGTGTGTGTGTTCGAGTGTGTGCGAGTGTGTGCGCGTGTGTATGAGTGTGTGTGAGTGTGTGTAAGTGTGTGCGAGTGTGTGTGCGAGTGTGTGCCAGTGTGCGCATATGAGTGCGTGCAAGTGAGTGCGAGTGTGCGCGGGTGTGTGCGTGTGTGTGCGAGTGTGTGTGCGTGTGTGCGAGTGTGTAAGAGTGTGTGTGCAAGTGTGTGCGAGTGTGTGTGCGAGTGTGTGTGAGTGTGTGAGTGTGTGTGCGAGTGTGTGTGTGTGAGTGTGTTCGATTGTGTATGAGTGAGTGTGTGCGAGTGTGTGTGTGAGTGTGAGTGAGTGTGTGTGAGTGTGTGCGAGTGTGTGCGAATGTGTGCGATTGTGTGTGTGAGTGTGTAGGACTGTATGTGCGAGCGTGTGCGAGTGTGTATGAGTGTGTGTGCGAGTGTGTGCGAGTGTGTGCGAGTCTGTGCGAGTCTGTGCTAGTGTGTGTTTGCGAGTGTGTGCGAGTGAGTGTGTGCGAGTGTGTGTGCGAGTGTGTGCGAGTGTGTGCGAGTGTGTGTTTGCGAGTGTGTGCGTGTGTGTGAGTGTGTGCAAGTGTGTGTGTGAATGTGTGCGTGCGAGTGTGTGCTAGTGTGTGCGTGCGAGTGTGTGCAAGTGTGTGCGAGTGTGTGCGAGTGTGTTCGAGTGTGTGCAAGTGTGTGCGAGTGTGTGTGTGCGAGTGTGTGCGAGTGTGTGCCAGTGTGTGCCAGTGTGTGCGTACGATGCGTGCAAGTGAGTGCGAGTGTGTGCGAATGTTTGCGAGTGTGTGCATGTGAGTGTGCACGAGTGTGCACGAGTGTGTGCGTGTGAGTGTGCTCAAGTGAGTGGGTGCGAGTGTGTGTGATTGTGTGCGAGTGAGTGTGTGCGAGTGTGTATGAGTGAGTGTGTGTGAGTGTGTGCGTGTGTGTGAGTTTGTGTGCGAGTGTATGCGAGTGAGTATTTGCGAATGTGTGCGAGTGTCTGCGAGTGTGTGTGTGCAAGTTTGTGTGCGAGTGTGTGCGTACGAGTGTGTGCGAGTGTGTGCGTGCAAGTGTGTGCGAGTGTGTGAGCGAGTTTGTGTGCGTGTGTGTGCGAGTGTGTATGAGTGTATGTGCGAGTGTGTGCGAGTGTGTGCGAGTGTGTGCAAATGTGTGCGAGTGAGTGTGTGCGAGTGTGTGCGAGAGTTTATGCGAGTGTGTGCGTGCGAGTGCGTGCGAGTGAGTGCGAGTGTGTGCAAATGTGTGAGAGAGTGTGCAAGTGTGGGCGTGCGAGTGTGTGCTAGTGTGCGCGAGTGTGTGCGTGTGAGTGAGTGTGTGTGTGTGTGTGTGAGTGTGTAGGACTGTGTGTGCGAGTGTGTGCGAGTGTGTGTTCGAGTGTGTGCACGTGTGTGCGAGTGTGTATGAGTGTGTGTGCGAGTGTGTGTGAGTGTGTACGAGAGTGTGTAGGAGTGTGTGCGAGTGTGTGCAATTGTGTGTGTGAGTGTGTAGGACTGTATGTGCGAGTGTGTGCGATAGTGTGTGAGTGTGTGTGAGTGTGTGCAAGTGTGTGTTAGTGTGTGTGAGTGTGTGCAAGTGTGTGCGAGTGTGTGTGAGAGTGTGTGCAAGTGTGTGCGAGTGAGTGTGTGCGAGTGTGTGCGAGTGTGTGTGAGAGTGTGCGAGCGATTGTGTATGAGTGTGTGCGAGTGTGTGCGAGTGCTTGCGAGTGAGTGCGAGTGTGTGCAAATGTGTGCGAGAGTGTGCAAGTGTGGGCGTGCGAGTGTGTGCTAGTGTGCGCAAGTGTGTGAGTTTGTGCGAGTGTGCGCGAGTGTGTGCGTGTGAGTGAGTGTGTGTGTGAGTGTGTGCGAGTGTTTGCGAGTGTGTGTGTGAGTGTGTAGGACTGTGTGTGCGAGTGTGTGCGAGTGTGTGCACGTGGGTGCGAGTGTGTGCGCGTGTGTATGAGTGTGTGCAAGTGTGTGCCAGTGTGTGCGTACGAGTGCGTGCAAGTGAGTGCGAATGTGCGTGAGTGTGTGCGTGTGTGTGCGAGTGTGTGTGCGTGTGTGTGCGAGTGTGTATGAGTGTGTGTGCGAGTGTGTGCAAGTGTGTGCGAGTGTGTGTGCGAGTGTGTGTGAGTGTGTGTGCGAGTGTGTGTTTGTGAGTGTGTTCGATTGTGTATGAGTGAGTGTGTGCGAGTGTGTGTGTGAGTGTGAGTGAGTGTGTGCGAGTGTGTGTGCGAGTGTGTGCGAGTGTGTGCGATTGTGTGTGTGAGTGTGTAGGACTGTATGTGCGAGTGTGTGCGAGTGTGTATGAGTGTGTGTGCGAGTCTGTGCGAGTGTGTGTTTGCGAGTGTGTGCAAGTGTGTGTGAGTGAGTGTGAGCAAGTGTGTGTGTGTGAGTGTATGTGTGAGTGTGTACGAGTGTGTGTGCGAGTGTGTGTTTGTGAGTGTGTGCGAGTGTGTGTGCTAGTGTGTGCGTGCGAGTGTGTGCAAGTGTGTGCAAGTGTGTGTGAGTGTGTGCAAGTGTGTGCGAGTGTGTGCGAGTGTGTGTGTGCCAGTGTGTGCCAGTGTGTGCGTACGAGTGCGTGCAAGTGAGTGCGAGTGTGTGCGTGTGAGTGTGGGCGAGTGTGCACGAGTGAGTGGGTGCGAGTGTGTGTGAGTGTGTGCGAGTGAGTGTGTGCGAGTGTGTATGAATGAGTGTGTGTGTGTGAGTTTGTGTGCGAGTGTGTGCGAGTGTGTGTGTGCGAGTGTGTGCGAGTGTGTGCGTGCAAGTGTGTGCGAGTGTGTGAGTATGTGTGCGAGTTTGTGTGTGTGTGTGCGAGTGTGTATGAGTGTGTGTGTGAGTGTGTGTAAGTGTGTGCGAGTGTGTGTGCGAGTGTGTGCCAGTGTGCACGTACGAGTGCGTGCAAGTGAGTGCGAGTGAGTGCGAGTGTGCGCGGGTGTGTGCGTGTGTGTGCGAGTGTGTGTGCGTGTGTGTGTGTACGTGTGTGTAAGAGTGTGTGTGCGAGTGTGTGTGCGAGTGCGTACAAGTGTGTGCGAGTGTGCATGTGTGTGTGCGTGTGAGTGTGTGCGAGTGTGTGCGTTTGAGTGTGTGCGAGTGTGCTTGAGTGAGTGGGTGCGAGTGTGTGCGAGTGTGTATGAGTGAGTGTGTGTGAGTGTGTGCGTGTGTGCAAGTTTGTGTGCGTGTGAGTGTGTGCGAGTGTGTGTGAGTGTGTGTGCGAGTGCGTGCGTGGAAGTGTGTGTGAGTGTGT
This sequence comes from Phyllobates terribilis, assembly GCF_046119375.1. Classification (NCBI taxonomy): domain Eukaryota; kingdom Metazoa; phylum Chordata; class Amphibia; order Anura; family Dendrobatidae; genus Phyllobates; species Phyllobates terribilis. Next base: position 367,655,689 of record NW_027362764.1, on the reverse strand, counting down.
AAGTGTGTAGGACTGTATGTGCGAGTGTGTATGAGTGTGTGTGAGAGCGTGTGCAAGTGTGTGCGAGTGTGTGTGTGCGAGTGTGTGTGCGAGTGTGTGTGTGCAAGTGTGTGCGGGTGTGTGCGTGTGAGTGAGTGCGAGTGTGTGCAAATGTGTGTGAGCATGTGCGAGTGTGTGTGAGTGTGTGCGAGTGTGCGCGTGTGAGTGAGTGTGTGTGTGAGTCTGTGCGAGTGTGTGCTTGCGAGTGTTTGCTAGTGTGCGCGAGTGTGTGAGTTTGTGCGAGTGTGCGTGAGTGTGTGCGTGTGAGTAAGTGAGTGTGTGTGAGTGTGTGCGAGTGCTTGCGAGTGTGTGTGTGAGTGTGTGCGACTGTGTGTGCGAGTGTGTGCGTGTGTGTGCGAGTGTGTATTAGTGTATGTGCGAGTGTGTGTGCGAGTGTGTGTTTGAGTGTGTGTGTTCGAGTGTGTGCAAGTGTGTGCGAGTGTGTGTGAGTGTGTACAAGTGTGTGCGAGTGTGTGCGAGTGTGTGTTTGCGAGTGTGTGTGCGAGTGTGTGCAAGTGTGTGCGAGTGTGTGCGCGAGTGTGTGTTTTAGAGTGTGTGCAATTGTGTGCGTGTGAGTGTGTGCATGAGTGTGTGCGTGCGAGTGTGCTCGAGTGAGTGGGTGCGTGTAAGTGTGTGCGTGCGAGTGTGTGCGAATGTGTGCGAGTGTGTGCGAGTGTGTGCGTGCAAGTGTTTGCGTGCGAGTGTGTGCGAGTGTGTGCAAGTGTGTGAGTGTATGCGAGTGTGTGTGCAAGTGTGTGCGAGTGTGTGCAAATGTGCCCGAGTGTGCACAAGTGAGTGGGTGCGAGTGTGTGTGAGTGTGTATGAGTGAGTGTGTGCGTGTGTGTTTGTGAGTGTGTGCGCGAGTGTGTGCGTGCGAGTGTGTGCGAGTGTGTGCGAGTGTGTGGAGTGTGTGTGCGAGTGTGTGCAAATGTGCCTGAGTGTGCACGAGTGAGTGTGTGCGAGTGTGTGCAAGTGTGTGTGAGTGTGTGCGAGTGTGTGCGAGTGTGTGTGTGCGAGTGTGTGCGAGTGTGTGTATGAGTGTGTGTGTTCGATTGTGTATAAGTGTGTGCGAGTGTGTGTGAGTGTGTGTGAGTGTGTGTAAGTGTGTGTGCGAGTGTGTTCGATTGTGTGCGAGTGTGTGTGTGAGTGTGAGTGAGTGTGTACGAGTGTGTGCGAGTGTGTGCGATTGTGTGTGTGAGTGTGTAGGACTGTATGTGCGAGTGTGTGCGAGTGTGTATGAGTGTGTGTGTGAGTGTGTGCAAGTGAGTGTGTGTGAGTGTGTGTGCGAGTGTGTGTGCGAGTGTGTGCGAGTGTGTGTGAGTGTGTGTGACTGTGTGTGAGTGTGTGTGCGAGTGTGTGTGCGAGAGTGTGCGAGTGTGTGCAAATGTGCGTGAGTGTGCACGAGTGAGTGGGTGCGAATATGCGCGAGTGTGTGAGTGTGTGCATGTGAGTGTGTGCGAGTGTGTGTGCATGTGTGAGTGTGCGAGTGTGTGCGAGTGTGTATGAGTGTATGTGCGAGTGTGTGTGCGAGTGTGTGCGAGTGTGTGTTCGAGTGTGTGTGTTCGAGTGTGTGCAAGTGTGTGCGAGTGTGTGTGCGAGTGCGTACAAGTGTGTGCGAGTGTGCATGAGTGTGTGCGTGTGAGTGTGTGCGAGAGTGTGCGTGCGAGTGTGTGCGAGTGTGCTCGAGTGAGTGTGTGCGAGTGTGTATGAGTGAGTGTGTGCGTGTGTGCGAGTTTGTGTGCGAGTGAGTGTGTGCGAATGTGTGTGAGTGTGTGCGAGTGTGTGTGAGTGTGTGTGTGAGTGCGTGCGTGTGAGTGCGTGCGTGCGAGTGTGTGCGAGTGTGTGCAAGTGTGAGTGAGTGTGTGCAAGTGTGTGTGTGAGTGTGTGTGCGAGAGTGTGCGAGTGTGTGCAAATGTGTCCGAGTGTGCGCGAGTGTGCACGAGTGATTGGGTGCAAGTGTGTATGAGTGAGTGTGTGTGAGTGTGTGCGTGTGTGCGAGTTTGTGTGCGAATGAGTGTGTGCGAATGTGTGCGAGTGTGTGCGAGTGTGTCTATGCGAGTGTGTGTGCGAGTGTGTGCATGCGAGTGTGTGTGAGTGTTTGTGAGTGTGTGCGAGTGTGTGTGCGAGTGTGTGTGCGAGAGTGTGCGAGTGTGTGCATGTGTGTGTGTGCGAGTGTGTGCGAGTGTGTATGAGTGTGTGTGCGAGTGTGTGCAAGTGTGCTCGAGTGAATGGGTGCGAGTGTGTGCGAGTGTGTGTGAGTGTGTGCGAGTGAGTGTGTGCGAGTGTGTGCGAGTGAGTATGTGCGAATGTGTGCGAGTGAGTGTGTGCGAGTGTTTGCGAGTGTGTGTGCGAGTGTGTGTGCGAGTGTGTGTGCGAGTGTGCGTGCGAGTGTGTGCAAGTGTGTGCGAGTTTGTGCGTGTGAGTGTGCGCGAGTGTGTGCGTGCGAGTGTGTGCGAGTGTGCTCGAGTGACTGGGTGTGAGTGTGTGCGAGTGTGTGTGAGTGTGTGCGAGTGCGTGCGGGTATGTGTACGAGTGTGCGCGAGTGTGTGCGAGTGTGTGCGATGGTGTATGAGTGAGTGTGTGGAAATGTGTGCGAGTGTGTGCGAGTGTATGCGTGCGAGTGTGTGCGTGCGAGTGTGTGTGTGTGCATGTGTGCGAGTGTGTGTGAGTGTATGTGCGAGTGTGTGCAAGTGTGTGCAAGTGAGTGTGAGTGAGTGCGAGTGTGTGCGAATGTGTGCGAGTGTGTGGGTGCGAGTGTGTGGGTGCGAGTGTGTGTGCGATTGTGTATGGTGTGTGCGAGTGTGTGTGTGAGTGTGTGCGAGTGTGTGCGTGTGAGTGCGTGCGAGTGAGTGCGAGTGTGTGCAAATATGTGCGAGAGTGTGCAAGTGTGGGCGTGCGAGTGTATGCGAGTGTGTGTGAGTGTGTGCGAGTGTGTGTGCGAGTGTGTATGAGTGTATGTGCGAGTGTGTGTGCGAGTGTGTGCGAGTGTTTGTGAGTGTGTGCGAGTGTGTGTAGGAGTGTGTGCGAGTGTGTGTAGGAGTGTGTGCGAGTGTGTGCGATTGTGTGTGTGAGTGTGTAGGACTGTATGTGCGAGTGTGTGCGAGTTTGTTCGAGTGTGTGTGTGTGCGAGTGTGTGTTTGCGAGTGTGTGTGTGCGAGTGTGTGTGTGATTGTGTATGAGTGCGAGTGTGTGTGTGAGTGTGTGCAAGTGTGTGCGAGTGTGTATGAGTGTGTGTGTGTGTGAGTGTGTGCGAGTGTGTGCATGAGTGAGTGTGTGCGAGTGTGTGTGTGAGTGTGTTCAAGTGTGTGTGAGTGTGTGGGTGCGATTGTGTATGAGTGAGTGTGTGCGAGTGTGTGTGCGAGTGTGTGTGCGAGTGTGTGTAGGAGTGTGTGCGATTGTGTGTGTGAGTGTGTAGGACTGTATGTGCGAGTGTGTGCGAGTCTGTTCGAGTGTGTGTGTGCGAGTGTGTGTTTGCGAGTGTGTGAGTGTGTGTGATTGTGTATGAATGCGAGTGTGTGTGTGAGTGTGTGCAAGTGTGTTCGAGTGTGTATGCGAGTGTGTATGAGTGTGTGTGTGTGCGAGTGTGTGCAAGTGTGTGCATGAGTGAATGTGTGCGAGTGTGGGCGAGTGTGTGCGAGTGTGTGTGTGCGATTGTGTATGAGTGAGTGTGTGCGAGTGTGTGTGAAAGTGTGTGCGAGTGTGTGTGAGTGTGCATGGGTGTGTGCGTGCGAGTGCGTGCGAGTGAGTGCGAGTGTGTGCAAATGTGTGCGAGCGTGTGCGAGTGTGTGTTAGTGTGCACGAGTGTGTGTGTGTGAATGTGTGCGAGTGTGTGCATGAGTGAGTGTGTGCGAGTGTGTGTGTGAGTGTGTGCAAGTGTGTGTGAGTGTGTGGGTGCGATAGTGTATGAGTGAGTGTGTGCGAGTGTGTGTGCGAGTGTGTGCGAGTGTGTGTAGGAGTGTGTGCGATTGTGTGTGTGAGTGTGTAGGACTGTATGTGCGAGTGTGTGCGAGTCTGTTCGAGTGTGTGTGTGCGAGTGTGTGTTTGCGAGTGTGTGTGTGAGTGTGTGTGATTGTGTATGAATGCGAGTGTGTGTGTGAGTGTGTGCAAGTGTGTTCGAGTGTGTATGCGAGTGTGTATGAGTGTGTGTGTGTGCGAGTGTGTGCAAGTGTGTGCATGAGTGAGTGTGTGCGAGTGTGTGCGAGTGTGTGCGAGTGTGTGTGTGCGATTGTGTATGAGTGAGTGTGTGCGAGTGTGTGTGAAAGTGTGTGCGAGTGTGTGTGAGTGTGCATGGGTGTGTGCGTGCGAGTGCGTTGGAGTGAGTGCGAGTGTGTGCAAATGTGTGTGAGCGTGTGCGAGTGTGTGTTAGTGTGCATGAGTGTGTGTGTGAGTGTGTGTGAGTCTGTGCGCGTGTGTGCTTGCGAGTGTGTGCTAGTGTGCGCGAGTGTGTGAGTGTGTGCGAGGGTGCGCGAGTGTGTGCGTTTGAGTAAGTGAGTGTGTGTGTGAGTGTGTGCGAGTGTGTGTGTGAGTGTGTACGACTGTGTGTGTGAGTGTGTGCACGTGTGTGCGAGTGTATATGAGTATATGTGCGAGTGTGTGTGCGAGTGTGTGCGAGTGTGTGTGCGAGTGTGTTTGAGTGTGTGCAAGTGTGTGCGAGTGTGTGTGCGAGTGCGTATGAGTGTCTGCGAGTGTGTGTGCATGTGTGTGCGAGTGTGTGTGATTGTGTGCGAGTGTGTGTGAGCTTGTAGGACTGTATGTGCGAGTGTTTGCGAGTGTGTTCGAGTGTGTGAGTGTGTGTGAGTGTGTGCGAGTGTGTGTGCGAGAGTGTGCGAGTGTTTGCGAGTGTGTGCAAATGTGCCCGAGTGTGTGCGAGTGTGCATGAGTGAGTGGGTGTGAGTGTGTGCGAGTGTGTGTGCGAGTGTGTGTGTGTGAGTGTGTGCGAGCGTGTGTGAGTGTGTGTGAGTGTGTGTGCGAGTGTGTGTGCGTGTGAATGTGTGCGAGTGTGTGCAAGTGTGTGTGAGTGTGTGTGAGTGAGTGCGAGTGTGTGCAAATGTGTGTGAGCGTGTGCGAGTGTGTGTTAGTGTGCATGAGTGTGTATGTGTGAGTGAGTGTGTGTGAGTCTGTGCGAGTGTGTGCTTGCGAGTGTGTGCTAGTGTGCGCGAGGGTGCGCGAGTGTGTGCGTGTGAGTAAGTGAGTGTTTGTGTGAGTGTGTGCGAGTGTGTGTGTGAGTGTGTACGACTGTGTGTGCGAGTGTGTGCACGTGTGTGCGAGTGTATATGAGTATATGTGCGAGTGTGTGTGCGAGTGTGTGCGAGTGTGTGTGCAAGTGTGTGTGCGAGTGTGTGCAAGTGTGTGCGAGTGTGTGTGCGAGTGCGTATGAGTGTCTGCGAGTGTGTGTGCATGTGTGTGCGAGTGTGTGTGAGTGTGTGCGAGTGTGTGTGCGAGTGTGTGCGAGTGTTTGCAAATGTGTGTGAGAGTGTGCAAGTGTGGGCGTGCGAGTGTGTGCTAGTGTGTGCGAGTGTGTGCGTGCGAGTGAGTGTGTAGGACTGTGTGTGCGAGTGTGTGCGAGTGTGTTCGAGTGTGTGCATGTGTGTGCGAGTGTGTATGAGTGTGTGCAAGTGTGTGTGAGTGTGTGCATGTGTGTATGAGTGTGTGCAAGTGTGTGTGAGTGTGTGCAAGTGTGAGTGTGCAAGTGTGTGCGAGTGTGTGCGAGTGTGTGTGTGAGTGTGTTCAATTGTGTGTGATTGTGTGTGTGAGTGTGAGTGAGTGTGTACCAGTGTGTGCGAGTGTGTGTGAGTGTGTGTGCGAGTGTGTGTGAGTGTGTGTGAGTGTGTGCGATTGTGTGTGTGAGTGTGTAGGACTGTATGTGCGAGTGTGTATGAGTGTTTGTGTGTGCAAGTGTGTGTGAGTGTGTGCGAGTGCTTGCGAGTGTGTGTGTGAGTGTGTGCGACTGTGTGTGCGAGTGTGTGCGCGTGTGTGCAAGTGTGTATGAGTGTATGTGCGAGTGTGTGTGCAAGTGTGTGTTCGAGTGTGTGTGTTCGAGTGTGTGCAAGTGTGTGCGAGTGTGTGTGCGAGTGTGTGTGCGAGTGCGTACAAGTGTGTGCGAGTGTGCATGTGTGTGTGCGAGTGTGTGCGTTTGAGTGTGTGCGAGTGTGCTCGAGTGAGTGGGTGCGAGTGTGTGCGAGTGTGTATGAGTGAGTGTGTGTGAGTGTGTGCGTGTGTGCAAGTTTGTGTGCGTGTGAGTGTGTGCGAGTGTGTGTGAGTGTGTGTGCGAGTGCGTGCGTGCAAGTGTGTGTGAGTGTGTAAGTGTGTAGGACTGTATGTGCGAGTGTGTATGAGTGTGTGTGAGAGCGTGTGCAAGTGTGTGCGAGTGTGTGTGTGCGAGTGTGTGTGCGAGTGTGTGTGTGCAAGTGTGTGCGGGTGTGTGCGTGTGAGTGAGTGCGAGTGTGTGCAAATGTGTGTGAGCGTGTGCGAGTGTGTGTGAGTGTGTGCGAGTGTGCGCGTGTGAGTGAGTGTGTGTGTGAGTCTGTGCGAGTGTGTGCTTGCGAGTGTTTGCTAGTGTGCGCGAGTGTGTGAGTGTGTGCGAGTGTGCGTGAGTGTGTGCGTGTGAGTAAGTGAGTGCGTGTGAGTGTGTGCGAGTGCTTGTGAGTGTGTGTGTGAGTGTGTGCGACTGTGTGTGCGAGTGTGTGCGCGTGTGTGCGAGTGTGTGCGAGTGTGTATTAGTGTATGTGCGAGTGTGTGTGCGAGTGTGTGTTCGAGTGTGTGTGTTCGAGTGTGTGCAAGTGTGTGCGAGTGTGTGTGAGTGTGTACAAGTGTGTGCGAGTGTGTGTTTGTGAGTGTGTGCGAGTGTGTGCGAGTGTATGTGCGAGTGTGTGCGCGAGTGTGTGTTTTAGAGTGTGTGCAATTGTGTGCGTGTGAGTGTGTGCATGAGTGTGTGCGTGCGAGTGTGCTCGAGTGAATGGGTGCGTGTAAGTGTGTGCGTGCGAGTGTGTGCGAATGTGTGCGAGTGTGTGCGAGTGTGTGCGTGCAAGTGTTTGCGTGCGAGTGTGTGCGAGTGTGTGCAAGTGTGTGAGTGTATGCGAGTGTGTGTGCGAGTGTGTGCGAGTGTGTGCAAATGTGCCCGAGTGTGCACGAGTGAGTGGGTGCGAGTGTGTGTGAGTGTGTATGAGTGAGTGTGTGCGTGTGTGCGAGTTTGTGTGTGAGTGAGTGTGTGCGAATGTGTGCGAGTGTGTTTGTGAGTGTGTGTGCGAGTGTGTGCAGGCGAGTGTGTGCGAGTGTGTGCAAATGTGCCTGAGTGTGCACGAGTGTGCACGAGTGAGTGTGTGAGTGTGTGTGAGTGTGTGCGAGTGTGTGCGAGTGTGTGTGTGCGAGTGTGTGCGAGTGTGTGTATGAGTGTGTGTGTTCGATTGTGTATAAGTGTGTGTGTGAGTGTGTGTGAGTGTGTGTAAGTGTGTTCGATTGTGTGCGAGTGTGTGTGTGAGTGTGAGTGAGTGTGTACGAGTGTGTACGAGTGTGTGCGAGTGTGTGCGAGTGTGTGCGATTGTGTGCGATTGTGTGTGTGAGTGTGTAGGACTGTATGTGCGAGTGTGTGCGAGTGTGTATGAGTGTGTGTGTGAGTGTGTGCAAGTGTGTGCAAGTGAGTGTGTGTGAGTGTGTGTGCGAGTGTGTGTGCGAGTGTGTGCGAGTGTGTGTGAGTGTGTGTGACTGTGTGTGAGTGTGTGTGCGAGTGTGTGTGCGAGAGTGTGCGAGTGTGTGCAAATGTGCGTGAGTGTGCACGAGTGAGTGGGTGCGAATATGCGCGAGTGTGTGAGTGTGTGCATGTGTGTGTGTGCGAGTGTGTGTGAGTGTGTATGAGTGTATGTGCGAGTGTGTGTGCGAGTGTGTGCGAGTGTGTGTTCGAGTGTGTGTGTTCGAGTGTGTGCAAGTGTGTGCGAGTGTGTGTGCGAGTGCATACAAGTGTGTGCGAGTGTGCATGAGTGTGTGCATGTGAGTGTGTGCGAGAGTGTGCATGCGAGTGTGTGCGAGTGTGCTCGAGTGAGTGTGTGCGAGTGAGTGCGAGTGTGTATGAGTGTGTGTGTGCGTGTTTGCGAGTGAGTGTGTGCGAGTGAGTGTGTGCGAATGTGTGTGAGTGTGTGCGAGTGTGTGTGAGTGTGTGTGTGAGTGCGTGCGTGCGAGTGTGTGCGAGTGTGTGCAAGTGTGAGTGAGTGTGTGCGAGTGTGTGTGTGAGTGTGTGTGCGAGAGTGTGCGAGTGTGTGCAAATGTGTCCGAGTGTGCGCGAGTGTGCACGAGTGATTGGGTGCAAGTGTGTATGAGTGAGTGTGTGTGAGTGTGTGCGTGTGTGCGAGTTTGTGTGCGAATGAGTGTGTGCGAATGTGTGCGAGTGTGTGCGAGTGTGTCTGTGCGAGTGTGTGTGCGAGTGTGTGCGTGCGAGTGTGTGTGAGTGTTTGTGAGTGTGTGCGAGTGTGTGTGCGAGTGTGTGTGCGAGTGTGTGCATGTGTGTGTGTGCGAGTGTGTGCGAGTGTGTATGAGTGTGTGTGCGAGTGTGTGCAAGTGTGCTCGAGTGAATGGGTGCGAGTGTGTGCGACTGTGTGTGAGTGTGTGCGAGTGAGTGTGTGTGAGTGTGTGCGAGTGTGTATGAATGAGTTTGTGTGAGTGTGTGCGTGTGTGTGAGTTTGTGTGCGAGTGTGTGCGAGTGAGTGTGTGCGAATGTGTGCAAGTGTCTGAAAGTGTTTGTGTGCGAGTGTGTGCGAGTGTGTGCGTGCAAGTGTGTGCGAGTGTGTGAGTATGTGTGCGAGTTTGTGTGTGTGTGTGTGAGTGTGTATGAGTGTATGTGCGAGTGTGTGCGAGTGTGTGTGAGTGTGTGCAAGTGTGTGTGAGTGTGTGTGTGCGATTGTGTATGAGTGTGTGCGAGTGTGTGTGTGAGTTTGTGCGAGTGTGTGCATGCGAGTGCGTGCGAGTGAGTGCGAGTGTGTGCAAATGTGTGTGAGAGTGTGCAAGTGTGGGCGTGCGAGTGTGTGCTAGTGTGTGCGAGTGTGTGCGTGCGAGTGAGTGTGTGAGTGTGTAGGACTGTGTGTGCGTGTGTGTGCGAGTGTGTGTTCGAGTGTGTGCACGTGTGTGCGAGTGTGTATGAGTGTGTGCGAGTGTGTGTGAGTGTGTACGAGTGTGTGTAGGAGTGTGTGCGAGTGTTTGCAATTGTGTGTGTGAGTGTGTAGGACTGTATGTGCGAGTGTGTGTGAGTGTGTGCAAGTGTGTGTGAGTGTGTGCAAGTGTGTGCGAGTGTGTGCGAGTGTGTGCGAGTGTGTGTGTGCCAGTGTGTGCCAGTGTGTGCGTACGAGTGCGTGCAAGTGAGTGCGAGTTTGTGCGAATGTGTGCGAGTGTGTGCGTGTGAGTGTGCGCGAGTTTGCACGAGTGAGTGGGTGCGAGTGTGTGTGAGTGTGTGCGAGTGTGTATGAATGAGTGTGTGTGAGTGTGTGCGTGTGTGTGAGTTTGTGTGCGAGTGTGTGCGAGTGAGTGTGTGCGAATGAGTGCAAGTGTCTGAAAGTGTGTGTGTGCGAGTGTGTGCGTGCAAGTGTGTGCGAGTGTGTGAGTATGTGTGCGAGTTTGTGTGTGTGTGTGCGAGTGTGTATGAGTGTATGTGCGAGTGTGTGCGAGTGTGTGTGAGTGTGTGCAAGTGTGTGTGAGTGTGTGTGTGCGATTGTGTATGAGTGTGTGCGAGTGTGTGTGTGAGTTTGTGCGAGTGTGTGCATGCGAGTGCGTGCGAGTGAGTGCGAGTGTGTGCAAATGTGTGTGAGAGTGTGCAAGTGTGGGCGTGCGAGTGTGTGCTAGTGTGTGCGAGTGTGTGCGTGCGAGTGAGTGTGTGAGTGTGTAGGACTGTGTGTGCGAGTGTGTGCGAGTGTGTGTTCGAGTGTGTGCACGTGTGTGCGAGTGTGTATGAGTGTGTGCGAGTGTGTGCGAGTGTGTGTGAGTGTGTGTGAGTGTGTACGAGTGTGTGTAGGAGTGTGTGCGAGTGTTTGCAATTGTGTGTGTGAGTGTGTAGGACTGTATGTGCGAGTGTGTGTGAGTGTGTGCAAGTGTGTGTGAGTGTGTGTGAGTGTGTGCAAGTGTGTGTGTGCAAGTGTGTGTGTGTGCGAGTGTGTGCGAGTGTTTGTGAGTGTGTGTGAGTGTGTGAGTGTGTGAATGAGTGAGCGTGTGCGAGTGTGCGAGTGTGTGTGTGCGAGTGTGTGCGAGTGTGTGTGTGCAAGTGTGTGCAAGTGTGTGCGAGTGAATGTGTGCGAGTGTGCGTGCGAGTGTGTGTGCGAGTGTGTGCGAGTGTGTGTGCGAGTGTGTGTGTGCGAGTGTGTGCGAGTGTGTGAGCGAGTGTGTGTGTTCGAGTGTGTGCGAGTGTGTGCGCGTGTGTATGAGTGTGTGTGTGAGTGTGTGTAAGTGTGTGCGAGTGTGTGTGCGAGTGTGTGCCAGTGTGCGCGTATGAGTGCGTGCAAGTGAGTGTGAGTGTGCGCGGGTGTGTGCGTGTGTGTGCGAGTGTGTGTGTGTGTGCGAGTGTGTAAGAGTGTGTGTGCAAGTGTGTGCGAGTGTGTGTGCGAGTGTGTGTGAGTGTGTGAGTGTGTGTGCGAGTGTGTGTGTGTGAGTGTGTTCGATTGTGTATGAGTGAGTGTGTGCGAGTGTGTGTGTGAGTGTGAGTGAGTGTGTGTGAGTGTGTGCGAGTGTGTGCGAATGTGTGCGATTGTGTGTGTGAGTGTGTAGGACTGTATGTGCGAGCGTGTGCGAGTGTGTATGAGTGTGTGTGCGAGTGTGTGCAAGTGTGTGCGAGTCTGTGCGAGTCTGTGCTAGTGTGTGTTTGCGAGTGTGTGCGAGTGAGTGTGTGCGAGTGTGTGTGAGTGTGTGTGCGAGTGTGTGCGAGTGTGTGCGAGTGTGTGTTTGCGAGTGTGTGCGTGTGTGTGAGTGTGTGCGAGTGTGTGTGTGAATGTGTGCGTGCGAGTGTGTGCTAGTGAGTGTGTGCGAGTGTGTGTGAGTGTGTGCGAGTGTGTTCGAGTGTGTGCAAGTGTGTGCGAGTGTGTGTGTGCGAGTGTGTGCCAGTGTGTGCCAGTGTGTGCGTACGATGCGTGCAAGTGAGTGCGAGTGTGTGCGAATGTTTGCGAGTGTGTGCATGTGAGTGTGCACGAGTGTGTGCGTGTGAGTGTGCTCAAGTGAGTGGGTGCGAGTGTGTGTGAGTGTGTGCGAGTGAGTGTGTGCGAGTGTGTATGAGTGAGTGTGTGTGAGTGTGTGCGTGTGTGTGAGTTTGTGTGCGAGTGTATGCGAGTGAGTATTTGCGAATGTGTGCGAGTGTCTGCGAGTGTGTGTGTGCAAGTTTGTGTGCGAGTGTGTGCGTACGAGTGTGTGCGAGTGTGTGCGTGCAAGTGTGTGCGAGTGTGTGAGCGAGTTTGTGTGCGTGTGTGTGCGAGTGTGTATGAGTGTATGTGCGAGTGTGTGCGAGTGTGTGCGAGTGTGTGCAAATGTGTGCGAGTGAGTGTGTGCGAGTGTGTGCGAGAGTTTATGCGAGTGTGTGCGTGCGAGTGCGTGCGAGTGAGTGCGAGTGTGTGCAAATGTGTGAGAGAGTGTGCAAGTGTGGGCGTGCGAGTGTGTGCTAGTGTGCGCGAGTGTGTGCGTGTGAGTGAGTGTGTGTGTGAGTGTGTGTGAGTGTGTAGGACTGTGTGTGCGAGTGTGTGCGAGTGTGTGTTCGAGTGTGTGCACGTGTGTGCGAGTGTGTATGAGTGTGTGTGCGAGTGTGTGTGAGTGTGTACGAGAGTGTGTAGGAGTGTGTGCGAGTGTGTGCAATTGTGTGTGTGAGTGTGTAGGACTGTATGTGCGAGTGTGTGCGATAGTGTGTGAGTGTGTGTGAGTGTGTGCAAGTGTGTGTTAGTATGTGAGTGTGTGCAAGTGTGTGCGAGTGTGTGTGAGAGTGTGTGCAAGTGTGTGCGAGTGAGTGTGTGCGAGTGTGTGCGAGTGTGTGTGAGAGTGTGCGAGCGATTGTGTATGAGTGTGTGCGAGTGTGTGCGAGTGCTTGCGAGTGAGTGCGAGTGTGTGCAAATGTGTGCGAGAGTGTGCAAGTGTGGGCGTGCGAGTGTGTGCTAGTGTGCGTGAGTGTGTGAGTTTGTGCGAGTGTGCGCGAGTGTGTGCGTGTGAGTGTGTGTGTGAGTGTGTGCGAGTGTTTGCGAGTGTGTGTGTGAGTGTGTAGGACTGTGTGTGCGAGTGTGTGCGAGTGTGTGCACGTGGGTGCGGGTGTGTGCGCGTGTGTATGAGTGTGTGCAAGTGTGTGCGAGTGTGTGCCAGTGTGTGCGTACGAGTGCGTGCAAGTGAGTGCGAATGTGCGTGAGTGTGTGCGTGTGTGTGCGAGTGTGTGTGCGTGTGTGTGCGAGTGTGTATGAGTGTGTGTGCGAGTGTGTGCAAGTGTGTGCGAGTGTGTGTGCGAGTGTGTGTGAGTGTGTGTGCGAGTGTGTGTTTGTGAGTGTGTTCGATTGTGTATGTGTGAGTGTGAGTGAGTGTGTGTGAGTGTGTGCGAGTGTGTGTGCGAGTGTGTGTGAGTGTGTGCGATTGTGTGTGTGAGTGTGTAGGACTGTATGTGCGAGTGTGTGCGAGTGTGTATGAGTGTGTGTGCGAGTGTGTGCGAGTGTGTGCGAGTCTGTGCGAGTCTGTGCGAGTGTGTGTTTGCGAGTGTGTGCAAGTGTGTGTGAGTGATTGTGAGCAAGTGTGTGTGTGAGTGTATGTGTGAGTTTGTACGAGTGTGTGTGCGAGTGTGTGTTTGTGAGTGTGTGCGAGTGTGTGTGCTAGTGTGTGCTAGTGTGTGCGTGCGAGTGTGTGCAAGTGTGTGCAAGTGTGTGTGAGTGTGTGCAAGTGTGTGCGAGTGTGTGCGAGTGTGTGTGTGCCAGTGTGTGCCAGTGTGTGCGTACGAGTGCGTGCAAGTGAGTGCGAGTGTGTGCGTGTGAGTGTGCGCGAGTGTGCACGAGTGAGTGGGTGCGACTGTGTGTGAGTGTGTGCGAGTGAGTGTGTGCGAGTGTGTATGAATGAGTGTGTGTGTGTGAGTTTGTGTGCGAGTGTGTGCGAGTGTGTGTGTGCGAGTGTGTGCGAGTGTGTGCGTGCAAGTGTGTGCGAGTGTGTGTGCGAGTGTGTGTGAGTGTGTGTGCGAGTGTGTGTTTGTGAGTGTGTTCGATTGTGTATGTGTGAGTGTGAGTGAGTGTGTGTGAGTGTGTGCGAGTGTGTGTGCGAGTGTGTGTGAGTGTGTGCGATTGTGTGTGTGAGTGTGTAGGACTGTATGTGCGAGTGTGTGCGAGTGTGTATGAGTGTGTGTGCGAGTGTGTGCGAGTGTGTGCGAGTCTGTGCGAGTCTGTGCGAGTGTGTGTTTGCGAGTGTGTGCAAGTGTGTGTGAGTGATTGTGAGCAAGTGTGTGTGTGAGTGTATGTGTGAGTTTGTACGAGTGTGTGTGCGAGTGTGTGTTTGTGAGTGTGTGCGAGTGTGTGTGCTAGTGTGTGCTAGTGTGTGCGTGCGAGTGTGTGCAAGTGTGTGCAAGTGTGTGTGAGTGTGTGCAAGTGTGTGCGAGTGTGTGCGAGTGTGTGTGTGCCAGTGTGTGCCAGTGTGTGCGTACGAGTGCGTGCAAGTGAGTGCGAGTGTGTGCGTGTGAGTGTGCGCGAGTGTGCACGAGTGAGTGGGTGCGACTGTGTGTGAGTGTGTGCGAGTGAGTGTGTGCGAGTGTGTATGAATGAGTGTGTGTGTGTGAGTTTGTGTGCGAGTGTGTGCGAGTGTGTGTGTGCGAGTGTGTGCGAGTGTGTGCGTGCAAGTGTGTGCGAGTGTGTGAGTATGTGTGCGAGTTTGTGTGTGTGTGTGTGCGAGTGTGTATGAGTGTGTGTGTGAGTGTGTGTAAGTGTGTGCGAGTGTGTGTGCGAGTGTGCGCGGGTGTGTGCGTGTGTGTGCGAGTGTGTGTGCGTGTGTGTGTGCGTGTGTGTAAGAGTGTGTGTGCGAGTGTGTGTGCGAGTGCGTACAAGTGTGTGCGAGTGTGCATGTGTGTGTGCGTGTGAGTGTGTGCGAGTGTGTGCGTTTGAGTGTGTGCGAGTGTGCTCGAGTGAGTGGGTGCGAGTGTGTGCGAGTGTGTATGAGTGAGTGTGTGTGAGTGTGTGCAAGTTTGTGTGCGTGTGAGTGTGTGCGAGTGTGTGTGAGTGTGTGTGCGAGTGCGTGCGTGGAAGTGTGTGTGAGTGTGTAAGTGTGTAGGACTGTATGTGCGAGTGTGTATGAGTGTGTGTGAGAGCGTGTGCAAGTGTGTGCGAGTGTGTGTGTGCGAGTGTGTGTGCGAGTGTGTGTGTGCAAGTGTGTGCGGGTGTGTGCGTGTGAGTGAGTGCGAGTGTGTGCAAATGTGTGTGAGCGTGTGCGAGTGTGTGTGAGTGTGTGCGAGTGTGCGCGTGTGAGTGAGTGTGTGTGTGAGTCTGTGCGAGTGTGTGCTTGCGAGTGTTTGCTAGTGTGCGAGAGTGTGTGAGTGTGTGCTAGTGTGCGTGAGTGTGTGCGTGTGAGTAAGTGAGTGTGTGTGAGTGTGTGCGAGTGCTTGCGAGTGTGTGTGTGAGTGTGTGCGACTGTGTGTGCGAGTGTGTGCGCGTGTGTGCGAGTGTGTATTAGTGTATGTGCGAGTGTGTGTGCGAGTGTGTGTTCGAGTGTGTGTGTTCGAGTGTGTGCAAGTGTGTGCGAGTGTGTGTGAGTGTGTACAAGTGTGTGCGAGTGTGTGCGAGTGTGTGTTTGCGAGTGTGTGTGCGAGTGTGTGCAAGTGTGTGCGAGTGTGTGCGCGAGTGTGTGTTTTAGAGTGTGTGCAATTGTGTGCGTGTGAGTGTGTGCATGAGTGTGTGCGTGCGAGTGTGCTCGAGTGAGTGGGTGCGTGTAAGTGTGTGCGTGCGAGTGTGTGCGAATGTGTGCGAGTGTGTGCGAGTGTGTGCGTGCAAGTGTTTGCGTGCGAGTGTGTGCGAGTGTGTGCAAGTGTGTGAGTGTATGCGAGTGTGTGTGCGAGTGTGTGCGAGTGTGTGCAAATGTGCCCGAGTGTGCACGAGTGAGTGGGTGCGAGTGTGTGTGAGTGTGTATGAGTGAGTGTGTGTGTGTTTGTGAGTGTGTGCGCGAGTGTGTGCGTGCGAGTGTGTGCGAGTGTGTGCGAGTGTGTGCGAGTGTGTGTGCGAGTGTGTGCAAATGTGCCTGAGTGTGCACGAGTGTGCACGAGTGAGTGTGTGCGAGTGTGTGCAAGTGTGTGTGAGTGTGTGCGAGTGTGTGCGAGTGTGTGTGTGCGAGTGTGTGCGAGTGTGTGTATGAGTGTGTGTGTTCGATTGTGTATAAGTGTGTGCGAGTGTGTGTGAGTGTGTGTGAGTGTGTGTAAGTGTGTGTGCGAGTGTGTTCGATTGTGTGCGAGTGTGTGTGTGAGTGTGAGTGAGTGTGTACGAGTATGTGTGCGATTGTGTGTGTGAGTGTGTAGGACTGTATGTGCGAGTGTGTGCGAGTGTGTATGAGTGTGTGAGTGTGTGCAAGTGAGTGTGTGTGAGTGTGTGTGCGAGTGTGTGCGAGTGTGTGTGAGTGTGTGTGACTGTGTGTGAGTGTGTGTGCGAGTGTGTGTGCGAGAGTGTGCGAGTGTGTGCAAATGTGCGTGAGTGTGCACGAGTGAGTGGGTGCGAATATGCGCGAGTGTGTGAGTGTGTGCATGTGAGTGTGTGCGAGTGTGTGTGCATGTGTGAGTGTGCGAGTGTGTGCGAGTGTGTATGAGTGTATGTGCGAGTGTGTGTGCGAGTGTGTGCGAGTGTGTGTTCGAGTGTGTGTGTTCGAGTGTGTGCAAGTGTGTGCGAGTGTGTGTGCGAGTGCGTACAAGTGTGTGCGAGTGTGCATGAGTGTGTGCGTGTGAGTGTGTGCGAGAGTGTGCGTGCGAGTGTGTGCGAGTGTGCTCGAGTGAGTGTGCGAGTGTGTATGAGTGAGTGTGTGCGTGTGTGCGAGTTTGTGTGCGAGTGAGTGTGTGCGAATGTGTGTGAGTGTGTGCGAGTGTGTGTGAGTGTGTGTGTGAGTGCGTGCGTGCGAGTGTGTGCGAGTGTGTGCAAGTGTGAGTGAGTGTGTGCGAGTGTGTGTGTGAGTGTGTGTGCGAGAGTGTGCGAGTGTGTGCAAATGTGTCCGAGTGTGCGCGAGTGTGCACGAGTGATTGGGTGCAAGTGTGTATGAGTGAGTGTGTGTGAGTGTGTGCGTGTGTGCGAGTTTGTGTGCGAATGAGTGTGTGCGAATGTGTGCGAGTGTGTGCGAGTGTGTCTATGCGAGTGTGTGTGCGAGTGTGTGCATGCGAGTGTGTGTGAGTGTTTGTGAGTGTGTGCGAGTGTGTGTGCGAGTGTGTGTGCGAGAGTGTGCGAGTGTGTGCATGTGTGTGTGTGCGAGTGTGTGCGAGTGTGTATGAGTGTGTGTGCGAGTGTGTGCAAGTGTGCTCGAGTGAATGGGTGCGAGTGTGTGCGAGTGTGTGTGAGTGTGTGCGAGTGAGTGTGTGCGAGTGTGTGCGAGTGAGTATGTGCGAATGTGTGCGAGTGAGTGCGAGCGAGTGTTTGCGAGTGTGTGTGCGAGTGTGTGTGCGAGTGTGTGTGCGAGTGTGCGTGCGAGTGTGTGCAAGTGTGTGCGAGTTTGTGCGTGTGAGTGTGCGCGAGTGTGTGCGTGCGAGTGTGTGCGAGTGTGCTCGAGTGACTGGGTGTGAGTGTGTGCGAGTGTGTGTGAGTGTGTGCGAGTGCGTGCGGGTGTGTGTACGAGTGTGCGCGAGTGTGTGCGAGTGTGTGCGATTGTGTATGAGTGAGTGTGTGCAAATGTGTGCGAGTGTGTGCGAGTGTATGCGTGCGAGTGTGTGCGTGCGAGTGTGTGTGTGTGCATGTGTGCGAGTGTGTGTGAGTGTATGTGCGAGTGTGTGCAAGTGTGTGCAAGTGAGTGTGAGTGAGTGCGAGTGTGTGCGAATGTGTGCGAGTGTGTGGGTGCGAGTGTGTGGGTGCGAGTGTGTGTGCGATTGTGTATGGTGTGTGCGAGTGTGTGTGTGAGTGTGTGCGAGTGTGTGCGTGTGAGTGCGTGCGAGTGAGTGCGAGTGTGTGCAAATATGTGCGAGAGTGTGCAAGTGTGGGCGTGCGAGTGTATGCGAGTGTGTGTGAGTGTGTGCGAGTGTGTGTGCGAGTGTGTATGAGTGTATGTGCGAGTGTGTGTGCGAGTGTGTGCGAGTGTTTGTGAGTGTGTGCGAGTGTGTGTAGGAGTGTGTGCGAGTGTGTGCGATTGTGTGTGTGAGTGTGTAGGACTGTATGTGCGAGTGTGTGCGAGTTTGTTCGAGTGTGTGTGTGTGCGAGTGTGTGTTTGCGAGTGTGTGTGTGCGAGTGTGTGTGTGATTGTGTATGAGTGCGAGTGTGTGTGTGAGTGTGTGGAAGTGTGTGCGAGTGTGTATGAGTGTGTGTGTGTGAGTGTGTGCGAGTGTGTGCATGAGTGAGTGTGTGCGAGTGTGTGTGTGAGTGTGTGCAAGTGTGTGTGAGTGTGTGGGTGCGATTGTGTATGAGTGAGTGTGTGCGAGTGTGTGTGCGAGTGTGTGCGAGTGTGTGCGAGTGTGTGTAGGAGTGTGTGCGATTGTGTGTGTGAGTGTGTAGGACTGTATGTGCGAGTGTGTGCGAGTCTGTTCGAGTGTGTGTGTGCGAGTGTGTGTTTGCGAGTGTGTGTGAGTGTGTGTGATTGTGTATGAATGCGAGTGTGTGTGTGAGTGTGTGCAAGTGTGTTCGAGTGTGTATGCGAGTGTGTATGAGTGTGTGTGTGTGCGAGTGTGTGCAAGTGTGTGCATGAGTGAATGTGTGCGAGTGTGGGCGGGTGTGTGCGAGTGTGTGCGATTGTGTATGAGTGAGTGTGTGCGAGTGTGTGTGAAAGTGTGTGCGAGTGTGTGTGAGTGTGCATGGGTGTGTGCGTGCGAGTGCGTGCGAGTGAGTGCGAGTGTGTGCAAATGTGTGCGAGCGTGTGCGAGTGTGTGTTAGTGTGCACGAGTGTGTGTGTGTGTGAATGTGTGCGAGTGTGTGCATGAGTGAGTGTGTGCGAGTGTGTGTGTGAGTGTGTGCAAGTGTGTGTGAGTGTGTGGGTGCGATAGTGTATGAGTGAGTGTGTGCGAGTGTGTGTGCGAGTGTGTGCGAGTGTGTGCGAGTGTGTGTAGGAGTGTGTGCGATTGTGTGTGTGAGTGTGTAGGACTGTATGTGCGAGTGTGTGCGAGTCTGTTCGAGTGTGTGTGTGCGAGTGTGTGTTTGCGAGTGTGTGTGTGAGTGTGTGTGATTGTGTATGAATGCGAGTGTGTGTGTGAGTGTGTGCAAGTGTGTTCGAGTGTGTATGCGAGTGTGTATGAGTGTGTGTGTGTGCGAGTGTGTGCAAGTGTGTGCATGAGTGAGTGTGTGCGAGTGTGTGCGAGTGTGTGCGAGTGTGTGTGTGCGATTGTGTATGAGTGAGTGTGTGCGAGTGTGTGTGAAAGTGTGTGCGAGTGTGTGTGAGTGTGCATGGGTGTGTGCGTGCGAGTGCGTGGGAGTGAGTGCGAGTGTGTGCAAATGTGTGTGAGCGTGTGCGAGTGTGTGTTAGTGTGCATGAGTGTGTGTGTGTGAGTGTGTGTGAGTCTGTGCGAGTGTGTGCTTGCGAGTGTGTGCTAGTGTGCGCGAGTGTGTGAGTGTGTGCGAGGGTGCGCGAGTGTGTGCGTTTGAGTAAGTGAGTGTGTGTGTGAGTGTGTGCGAGTGTGTGTGTGAGTGTGTACGACTGTGTGTGAGTGTGTGCACGTGTGTGCGAGTGTATATGAGTATATGTGCGAGTGTGTGTGCGAGTGTGTGCGAGTGTTTGTGCGAGTGTGTGTGCGAGTGTGTTTGAGTGTGTGCAAGTGTGTGCGAGTGTGTGTGCGAGTGCGTATGAGTGTCTGCGAGTGTGTGTGCATGTGTGTGCGCGTGTGTGTGATTGTGTGCGAGTGTGTGTGAGCTTGTAGGACTGTATGTGCGAGTGTTTGCGAGTGTGTTCGAGTGTGTGAGTGTGTGTGAGTGTGTGCGAGTGTGTGTGCGAGAGTGTGCGAGTGTTTGCGAGTGTGTGCAAATGTGCCCGAGTGTGTGCGAGTGTGCATGAGTGAGTGGGTGTGAGTGTGTGCGAGTGTGTGTGCGAGTGTGTGCGTGTGAGTGTGTGCGAGCGTGTGTGAGTGTGTGTGAGTGTGTGTGCGAGTGTGTGTGCGTGTGAATGTGTGTGAGTGTGTGCAAGTGTGTGTGAGTGTGTGTGAGTGAGTGCGAGTGTGTGCAAATGTGTGCGAGCGTGTGCGAGTGTGTGTTAGTGTGCATGAGTGTGTATGTGTGAGTGAGTGTGTGTGAGTCTGTGCGAGTGTGTGCTTGCGAGTGTGTGCTAGTGTGCACGAGGGTGCGCGAGTGTGTGCGTGTGAGTAAGTGAGTGTTTGTGTGAGTGTGTGCGAGTGTGTGTGTGAGTTTGTACGACTGTGTGTGCGAGTGTGTGCACGTGTGTGCGAGTGTATATGAGTATATGTGCGAGTGTGTGCGAGTGTGTGTGCGAGTGTGTGTGCGAGTGTGTTTGAGTGTGTGCAAGTGTGTGCGAGTGTGTGTGCGAGTGCGTATGAGTGTCTGCGAGTGTGTGTGCATGTGTGTGCGAGTGTGTGTGAGTGTGTGCGAGTGTGTGTGAGTGTGTGTGAGTGTGTGTGCGAGTGTGTGCGAGTGTGTGCAAATGTACCTGAGTGTGCACGAGTGTGCACGAGTGAGTGTGTGTGAGTGTGTATGAGTGTGTGCAAGTGTGTGCGAGTGTGTGTTCAAGTGTGTGCGAGTGTGTATGAGTGTGTGTGCGAGTGTGTGTGATTGTGTACGAGTGTGTGTAGGAGTGTGTGCGAGTGTGTGCAATTGTGTGTGTGAGTGTGTAGGACTGTATGTGCGAGTGTGTGCGATAGTGTGTGAGTGTGTGTGAGTGTGTGCAAGTGTGTGTGAGTGTGTGTGAGTGTGTGCAAGTGTGTGTGAGTGTGTGGGTGCGATTGTGTATGAGTGAGTGTGTGTGAGTGTGTGTGCGAGTGTGTGTGCGAGTGTGTGCGAGTGTGTGCGAGTGTGTGTAGGAGTGTGTGCGATTGTGTGTGTGAGTGTGTAGGACTGTATGTGCGAGTGTGTGTGAGTCTGTTCGAGTGTGTGTGTGTGCGAGTGTGTGTTTGCGAGTGTGTGTGTGAGTGTGTGTGATTGTGTTTGAGTGCGAGTGTGTGTGTGAGTGTGTGCAAGTGAATTCGAGTGTGTATGCGAGTGTGTATGAGTGTGTGTGTGTGCGAGTGTGTGCAAGTGTGTGCATGAGTGAGTGTGTGCGAGTGTGTGCGAGTGTGTGCGAGTGTGTGTGTGCGATTGTGTATGAGTGAGTGTGTGCGAGTGTGTGTGAAAGTGTGTGCGAGTGTGTGTGAGTGTGCATGGGTGTGTGCGTGCGAGTGCGTGCGAGTGAGTGCGAGTGTGTGCAAATGTGTGCGAGCGTGTGCGAGTGTGTGTTAGTGTGCACGAGTGTGTGTGTGTGAGTGAGTGTGTGTGAGTCTGTGCGAGTGTGTGCTTGCCAGTGTGTGCTAGTGTGCGCGAGTGTGTAAGTGTGTGCGAGGGTGCGCGAGTGTGTGCGTTTGAGTAAGTGAGTGTGTGTGTGAGTGTGTGTGTGAGTGTGTACGACTGTGTGTGCGAGTGTGTGCACGTGTGTGCGAGTGTATATGAGTATATGTGCGAGTGTGTGTGCGAGTGTGTGTGCGAGTGTGTGTGCGAGTGTGTGTGCGAGTGTGTTTGAGTGTGTGCAAGTGTGTGCGAGTGTGTGTGCGAGTGCGTATGAGTGTCTGCGAGTGTGTGTGCATGTGTGTGCGAGTGTGTGTGATTGTGTGCGAGTGTGTGTGAGCTTGTAGGACTGTATGTGCGAGTGTTTGCAAGTGTGTGCGAGTGTGTTCGAGTGTGTGAGTGTGTGTGAGTGTGTGCGAGTGTGTGCGAGTGTGTGTGCGAGAGTGTGCGAGTGTGTGCAAATGTGCCCGAGTGTGTGCGAGTGTGCATGAGTGAGTGGGTGTGAGTGTGTGCGAGTGTGTGTGCGAGTGTGTGTTCGAGTGTGTGTGTTCGAGTGTGTGCAAGTGTGTGCGAGTGTGTGTGCGAGTGCGTACAAGTGTGTGCGAGTGTGCATGTGTGTGTGCGTGTGAGAGTGTGCGAGTGTGTGCAAATGTGTGCGAGCGTGTGCGAGTGTGTGTTAGTGTGCACGAGTGTGTGTGTGTGAGTGAGTGTGTGTGAGTCTGTGTGAGTGTGTGCTTGCGAGTGTGTGCTAGTGTGCGCGAGGGTGCGCGAGTGTGTGCGTGTGAGTAAGTGAGTGTTTGTGTGAGTGTGTGCGAGTGTGTGTGTGAGTGTGTACGACTGTGTGTGCGAGTGTGTGCACGTGTGTGCGAGTGTATATGAGTATATGTGCGAGTGTGTGTGCGAGTGTGTGCGAGTGTGTGTGCAAGTGTGTGTGCGAGTGTGTGCAAGTGTGTGCGAGTGTGTGTGCGAGTGCGTATGAGTGTCTGCGAGTGTGTGTGCATGTGTGTGCGAGTGTGTGTGAGTGTGTGCGAGTGTGTGTGAGTGTGTGCGAGTGTGTGTGCGAGTGTGTGCGAGTGTGTGCAAATGTGTGTGAGAGTGTGCAAGTGTGGGCGTGCGAGTGTGTGCTAGTGTGTGCGAGTGTGTGCGTGCGAGTGAGTGTGTAGGACTGTGTGTGCGAGTGTGTGCGAGTGTGTTCGAGTGTGTGTGTGAGTTTGTGCGAGTGTGTGCATGCGAGTGCGTGCGAGTGAGTGCGAGTGTGTGCAAATGTGTGTGAGAGTGTGCAAGTGTGGGCGTGCGAGTGTGTGCTAGTGTGTGCGAGTGTGTGCGTGCGAGTGAGTGTGTGAGTGTGTAGGACTGTGTGTGCGAGTGTGTTCGAGTGTGTGCATGTGTGTGCGAGTGAGTATGAGTGTGTGCAAGTGTGTGTGAGTGTGTGCATGTGTGTATGAGTGTGTGCAAGTGTGTGTGAGTGTGTGCGAGTGTGAGTGTGCAAGTGTGTGCGAGTGTGTGCGAGTGTGTGTGAGTGTGTGTGTGAGTGTGTTCAATTGTGTGTGAGTGTGTGTGTGAGTGTGAGTGAGTGTGTACCAGTGTGTGCGAGTGTGTGTGAGTGTGTGTGCGAGTGTGTGTGAGTGTGTGTGAGTGTGTGCGATTGTGTGTGTGAGTGTGTAGGACTGTATGTGCGAGTGTGTATGAGTGTTTGTGTGTGCAAGTGTGTGTGAGTGTGTGCGAGTGCTTGCGAGTGTGTGTGTGAGTGTGTGCGACTGTGTGTGCGAGTGTGTGCGCGTGTGTGCAAGTGTGTATGAGTGTATGTGCGAGTGTGTGTGCGAGTGTGTGTTCGAGTGTGTGTGTTCGAGTGTGTGCAAGTGTGTGTGAGTGTGTGTGCGAGTGCGTACAAGTGTGTGCGAGTGTGCATGTGTGTGTGCGTGTGAGAGTGTGCGAGTGTGTGCAAATGTGTGCGAGCGTGTGCGAGTGTGTGTTAGTGTGCACGAGTGTGTGTGTGTGAGTGAGTGTGTGTGAGTCTGTGTGAGTGTGTGCTTGCGAGTGTGTGCTAGTGTGCGCGAGGGTGCGCGAGTGTGTGCGTGTGAGTAAGTGAGTGTTTGTGTGAGTGTGTGCGAGTGTGTGTGTGAGTGTGTACGACTGTGTGTGCGAGTGTGTGCACGTGTGTGCGAGTGTATATGAGTATATGTGCGAGTGTGTGTGCGAGTGTGTGCGAGTGTGTGTGCAAGTGTGTGTGCGAGTGTGTGCAAGTGTGTGCGAGTGTGTGTGCGAGTGCGTATGAGTGTCTGCGAGTGTGTGTGCATGTGTGTGCGAGTGTGTGTGAGTGTGTGCGAGTGTGTGTGAGTGTGTGCGAGTGTGTGTGCGAGTGTGTGCGAGTGTGTGCAAATGTGTGTGAGAGTGTGCAAGTGTGGGCGTGCGAGTGTTTGCTAGTGTGTGCGAGTGTGTGCGTGCGAGTGAGTGTGTAGGACTGTGTGTGCGAGTGTGTGCGAGTGTGTTCGAGTGTGTGCATGTGTGTGCGAGTGTGTATGAGTGTGTGCAAGTGTGTGTGAGTGTGTGCATGTGTGTATGAGTGTGTGCAAGTGTGTGTGAGTGTGTGCGAGTGTGAGTGTGCAAGTGTGTGCGAGTGTGTGCGAGTGTGTGTGAGTGTGTGTGTGAGTGTGTTCAATTGTGTGTGAGTGTGTGTGTGAGTGTGAGTGAGTGTGTACCAGTGTGTGCGAGTGTGTGTGAGTGTGTGTGCGAGTGTGTGTGAGTGTGTGTGAGTGTGTGCGATTGTGTGTGTGAGTGTGTAGGACTGTATGTGCGAGTGTGTATGAGTGTTTGTGTGTGCAAGTGTGTGTGAGTGTGTGCGAGTGCTTGCGAGTGTGTGTGTGAGTGTGTGCGACTGTGTGTGCGAGTGTGTGCGCGTGTGTGCAAGTGTGTATGAGTGCATGTGCGAGTGTGTGTGCGAGTGTGTGTTCGAGTGTGTGTGTTCGAGTGTGTGCAAGTGTGTGCGAGTGTGTGTGCGAGTGCGTACAAGTGTGTGCGAGTGTGCATGTGTGTGTGCGTGTGAGAGTGTGCGAGTGTGTGCGTTTGAGTGTGTGCGAGTGTGCTCGAGTGAGTGGGTGCGAGTGTGTGCGAGTGTGTATGAGTGAGTGTGTGTGAGTGTGTGCGTGTGTGCAAGTTTGTGTGCGTGTGAGTGTGTGCGAGTGTGTGTGAGTGTGTGTGCGAGTGCGTGCGTGCAAGTGTGTGTGAGTGTGTAAGTGTGTAGGACTGTATGTGCGAGTGTGTATGAGTGTGTGTGAGAGCGTGTGCAAGTGTGTGCGAGTGTGTGTGTGCGAGTGTGTGTGCGAGTGTGTGTGTCCAAGTGTGTGCGGGTGTGTGCGTGTGAGTGAGTGCGAGTGTGTGCAAATGTGTGTGAGCGTGTGCGAGTGTGTGTGAGTGTGTGCGAGTGTGCGCGTGTGAGTGAGTGTGTGTGTGAGTCTGTGCGAGTGTGTGCTTGCGAGTGTTTGCTAGTGTGCGCGAGTGTGTGAGTGTGTGCGAGTGTGCGTGAGTGTGTGCGTGTGAGTAAGTGAGTGTGTGTGAGTGTGTGCGAGTGCTTGCGAGTGTGTGTGTGAGTGTGTGCGACTGTGTGTGCGAGTGTGTGCGCGTGTGTGCGAGTGTGTGCGAGTGTGTATTAGTGTATGTGCGAGTGTGTGTGCGAGTGTGTGTTCGAGTGTGTGTGTTCGAGTGTGTGCAAGTGTGTGCGAGTGTGTGTGAGTGTGTACAAGTGTGTGCGAGTGTGTGCGAGTGTGTGTTTGCGAGTGTGTGTGCGAGTGTGTGCGAGTGTGTGCGAGTGTATGTGCGAGTGTGTGCGCGAGTGTGTGTTTTAGAGTGTGTGCAATTGTGTGCGTGTGAGTGTGTGCATGAGTGTGTGCGTGCGAGTGTGCTCGAGTGAGTGGGTGCGTGTAAGTGTGTGCGTGCGAGTGTGTGCGAATGTGTGCGAGTGTGTGCGAGTGTGTGCGTGCAAGTGTTTGCGTGCGAGTGTGTGCGAGTGTGTGCAAGTGTGTGAGTGTATGCGAGTGTGTGTGCGAGTGTGTGCAAATGTGCCCGAGTGTGCACGAGTGAGTGGGTGCGAGTGTGTGAGTGTGTATGAGTGAGTGTGTGCGTGTGTGCGAGTTTGTGTGTGAGTGAGTGTGTGCGAATGTGTGCGAGTGTGTTTGTGAGTGTGTGTGCGAGTGTGTGCATGCGAGTGTGTGCGAGTGTGTGTGCGAGTGTGTGCAAATGTGCCTGAGTGTGCACGAGTGTGCACGAGTGAGTGTGTGAGTGTGTGTGAGTGTGTGCGAGTGTGTGCGAGTGTGTGTGTGCGAGTGTGTGCGAGTGTGTGTATGAGTGTGTGTGTTCGATTGTGTATAAGTGTGTGTGTGAGTGTGTGTGAGTGTGTGTAAGTGTGTGTGCGAGTGTGTGTGTGCGAGTGTGTGTGAGTGTGTGTGTGAGAGTGTGCGAGTGTGTGCAAATGTGTGCGAGTGTGCACGAGTGAGTGGGTGCGAGTATGCGCGAGTGTGTGTGAGTGTGTGCATGTGAGTGTGTGCAAGCGTGCGTGCGATTGTGTGTGCAAGCGTGTGTGTGCGCGAGTGTGTGCGAGTGTGTATGAGTGTGTGTGCGAGTGTGTGCGAGTGTGTGCGAGTGTGTGCGAGTGTGTGAGTATGTGTGCGAGTTTGTGTGTGTGTGTGCGAGTGTGTATGAGTGTATGTGCGAGTGTGTGCGAGTGTGTGTGAGTGTGTGCAAGTGTGTGTGAGTGTGTGTGTGCGATTGTGTATGAGTGTGTGCGAGTGTGTGTGTGAGTTTGTGCGAGTGTGTGCATGCGAGTGCGTGCGAGTGAGTGCGAGTGTGTGCAAATGTGTGTGAGAGTGTGCAAGTGTGGGCGTGCGAGTGTGTGCTAGTATGTGCAAGTGTGTGCGTGCGAGTGAGTGTGTGAGTGTGTAGGACTGTGTGTGCGAGTGTGTGCGAGTGTGTGTTCGAGTGTGTGCACGTGTGTGCGAGTGTGTATGAGTGTGTGCGAGTGTGTGTGAGTGTGTACGAGTGTGTGTAGGAGTGTGTGCGAGTGTTTGCAATTGTGTGTGTGAGTGTGTAGGACTGTATGTGCGAGTGTGTGTGAGTGTGTGCAAGTGTGTGTGAGTGTCTGCAAGTGTGTGCGAGTGTGTGCGAGTGTGTGCGAGTGTGTGTGTGCCAGTGTGTGCCAGTGTGTGCGTACGAGTGCGTGCAAGTGAGTGCGAGTTTGTGCGAATGTGTGCGAGTGTGTGCGTGTGAGTGTGCACGAGTTTGCACGAGTGAGTGGGTGCGAGTGTGTGTGAGTGTGTGCGAGTGTGTATGAATGAGTGTGTGTGAGTGTGTGCGTGTGTGTGAGTTTGTGTGCGAGTGTGTGCGAGTGAGTGTGTGCGAATGAGTGCAAGTGTCTGAAAGTGTGTGTGTGCGAGTGTGTGCGTGCAAGTGTGTGCGAGTGTGTGAGTATGTGTGCGAGTTTGTGTGTGTGTGTGCGAGTGTGTATGAGTGTATGTGCGAGTGTGTGCGAGTGTGTGTGAGTGTGTGCAAGTGTGTGTGAGTGTGTGTGTGCGATTGTGTATGAGTGTGTGCGAGTGTGTGTGTGAGTTTGTGCGAGTGTGTGCATGCGAGTGCGTGCGAGTGAGTGCGAGTGTGTGCAAATGTGTGTGAGAGTGTGCAAGTGTGGGCGTGCGAGTGTGTGCTAGTGTGTGCGAGTGTGTGCGTGCGAGTGAGTGTGTGAGTGTGTAGGACTATGTGTGCGAGTGTGTGCGAGTGTGTGTTCGAGTGTGTGCACGTGTGTGCGAGTGTGTGCGAGTGTGTCTGAGTGTGTGTGAGTGTGTACGAGTGTGTGTAGGAGTGTGTGCGAGTGTTTGCAATTGTGTGTGTGAGTGTGTAGGACTGTATGTGCGAGTGTGTGTGAGTGTGTGCAAGTGTGTGTGAGTGTGTGTGAGTGTGTGCAAGTGTGTGTGTGCAAGTGTGTGTGTGCGAGTGTGTGCGAGTGTTTGTGAGTGTGTGTGAGTGTGTGAGTGTGTGAATGAGTGAGCGTGTGCGAGTGTGCGAGTGTGTGTGTGCGAGTGTGTGCGAGTGTGTGTGTGCAAGTGTGTGCAAGTGTGTGCGAGTGAATGTGTGCGAGTGTGCGTGCGAGTGTGTGTGCGAGTGTGTGCGAGTGAGTGTGTGCGAGTGTGTGTGCGAGTGTGTGTGTGCGAGTGTGTGCGAGTGTGTGAGCGAGTGTGTGTGTTCGAGTGTGTGCGAGTGTGTGCGCGTGTGTATGAGTGTGTGTGTGAGTGTGTGTAAGTGTGTGCGAGTGTGTGTGCGAGTGTGTGCCAGTGTGCGCGTATGAGTGCGTGCAAGTGAGTGTGAGTGTGCGCGGGTGTGTGCGTGTGTGTGCGAGTGTGTGTGCGTGTGTGTGTGTGCGAGTGTGTAAGAGTGTGTGTGCAAGTGTGTGCGAGTGTGTGTGCGAGTGTGTGTGAGTGTGTGAGTGAGTGTGTGTGAGTGTGTGCGAGTGTGTGCGAATGTGTGCGATTGTGTGTGTGAGTGTGTAGGAATGTATGTGCGAGCGTGTGCGAGTGTGTGTGCGAGTGTGTGCGAGTGTGTGCAAGTGTGTGCGAGTCTGTGCGAGTCTGTGCTAGTGTGTGTTTGCGAGTGTGTGCGAGTGAGTGTGTGCGAGTGTGTGTGAGTGTGTGTGCGAGTGTGTGCGAGTGTGTGCGAGTGTGTGTTTGCGAGTGTGTGCGTGTGTGTGAGTGTGTGCGAGTGTGTGTGTGAATGTGTGCGTGCGAGTGTGTGCTAGTGTGTGCGTGCGAGTGTGTGCGAGTGTGTGTGAGTGTGTGCAAGTGTGTTCGAGTGTGTGCAAGTGTGTGCGAGTGTGTGTGTGCGAGTGTGTGCCAGTGTGTGCCAGTGTGTGCGTACGATGCGTGCAAGTGAGTGCGAGTGTGTGCGAATGTTTGCGAGTGTGTGCATGTGAGTGTGCACGAGTGTGTGCGTGTGAGTGTGCTCAAGTGAGTGGGTGCGAGTGTGTGTGAGTGTGTGCGAGTGAGTGTGTGCGAGTGTGTATGAGTGAGTGTGTGTGAGTGTGTGCGTGTGTGTGAGTTTGTGTGCGAGTGTATGCGAGTGAGTATTTGCGAATGTGTGCGAGTGTCTGCGAGTGTGTGTGTGCAAGTTTGTGTGCGAGTGTGTGCGTACGAGTGTGTGCGAGTGTGTGCGTGCAAGTGTGTGCGAGTGTGTGAGCGAGTTTGTGTGCGTGTGTGTGCGAGTGTGTATGAGTGTATGTGCGAGTGTGTGCGAGTGTGTGCGAGTGTGTGCAAATGTGTGCGAGTGAGTGTGTGTGAGTGTGTGCGAGAGTTTATGCGAGTGTGTGCGTGCGAGTGCGTGCAAGTGAGTGCGAGTGTGTGCAAATGTGTGAGAGAGTGTGCAAGTGTGGGCGTGCGAGTGTGTGCTAGTGTGCGCGAGTGTGTGCGTGTGAGTGAGTGTGTGTGTGAGTGTGTGTGAGTGGGTAGGACTGTGTGTGCGAGTGTGTGCGAGTGTGTGTTCGAGTGTGTGCACGTTTGTGCGAGTGTGTATGAGTGTGTGTGCGAGTGTGTGTGAGTGTGTACGAGAGTGTGTAGGAGTGTGTGCGAGTGTGTGCAATTGTGTGTGTGAGTGTGTAGGACTGTATGTGCGAGTGTGTGCGATAGTGTGTGAGTGTGTGTGAGTGTGTGCAAGTGTGTGTTAGTATGTGAGTGTGTGCAAGTGTGTGCGAGTGTGTGTGAGAGTGTGTGCAAGTGTGTGCGAGTGAGTGTGTGCGAGTGTGTGCGAGTGTGTGTGAGAGTGTGCGAGCGATTGTGTATGAGTGTGTGCGAGTGTGTGCGAGTGCTTGCGAGTGAGTGCGAGTGTGTGCAAATGTGTGCGAGAGTGTGCAAGTGTGGGCGTGCGAGTGTGTGCTAGTGTGCGCGAGTGTGTGAGTTTGTGCGAGTGTGCGCGAGTGTGTGCGTGTGAGTGTGTGTGTGAGTGTGTGCGAGTGTTTGCGAGTGTGTGTGTGAGTGTGTAGGACTGTGTGTGCGAGTGTGTGCAAGTGTGTGCGAGTGTGTGCCAGTGTGTGCGTACGAGTGCGTGCAAGTGAGTGCGAATGTGCGTGAGTGTGTGCGTGTGTGTGCGAGTGTGTGTGCGTGTGTGTGCGAGTGTGTATGAGTGTGTGTGCGAGTGTGTGCAAGTGTGTGCGAGTGTGTGTGCGAGTGTGTGTGAGTGTGTGTGCGAGTGTGTGTTTGTGAGTGTGTTCGATTGTGTATGTGTGAGTGTGAGTGAGTGTGTGTGTGAGTGTGTGCGAGTGTGTGTGCGAGTGTGTGCGAGTGTGTGCGATTGTGTGTGTGAGTGTGTAGGACTGTATGTGCGAGTGTGTGCGAGTGTGTATGAGTGTGTGTGCGAGTGTGTGCGAGTGTGTGTTTGCGAGTGTGTGCAAGTGTGTGTGAGTGAGTGTGAGCAAGTGTGTGTGTGAGTGTATATGTGAGTTTGTACGAGTGTGTGTGCGAGTGTGTGTTTGTGAGTGTGTGCGAGTGTGTGCGAGTGTGTGTGAGTGTGTACAAGTGTGTGCGAGTGTGTGCGAGTGTGTGTTTGCGAGTGTGTGTGTGAGTGTGTGCAAGTGTGTGCGAGTGTGTGCGCGAGTGTGTGTTTTAGAGTGTGTGCAATTGTGTGCGTGTGAGTGTGTGCATGAGTGTGTGCGTGCGAGTGTGCTCAAGTGAGTGGGTGCGTGTAAGTGTGTGCGTGCGAGTGTGTGCGAATGTGTGCGAGTGTGTGCGAGTGTGTGCGTGCAAGTGTTTGCGTGCGAGTGTGTGCGAGTGTGTGCAAGTGTGTGAGTGTATGCGAGTGTGTGTGCGAGTGTGTGCGAGTGTGTGCAAATGTGCCCGAGTGTGCACGAGTGAGTGGGTGCGAGTGTGTGTGAGTGTGTATGAGTGAGTGTGTGCGTGTGTGTTTGTGAGTCTGTGCGCGAGTGTGTGCGTGCGAGTGTGTGCGAGTGTGTGCGAGTGTGTGCGAGTGTGTGTGCGAGTGTGTGCAAATGTGCCTGAGTGTGCACGAGTGTGCACGAGTGAGTGTGTGCGAGTGTGTGCAAGTGTGTGTGAGTGTGTGCGAGTGTGTGCGAGTGTGTGTGTGCGAGTGTGTGCGAGTGTGTGTATGAGTGTGTGTGTTCGATTGTGTATAAGTGTGTGCGAGTGTGTGTGAGTGTGTGTAAGTGTGTGTGCGAGTGTGTTCGATTGTGTGCGAGTGTGTGTGTGAGTGTGAGTGAGTGTGTACGAGTGTGTGTGCGATTGTGTGTGTGAGTGTGTAGGACTGTATGTGCGAGTGTGTGCGAGTGTGTATGAGTGTGTGAGTGTGTGCAAGTGAGTGTGTGTGAGTGTGTGTGCGAGTGTGTGCGAGTGTGTGTGAGTGTGTGTGACTGTGTGTGAGTGTGTGTGCGAGTGTGTGTGCGAGAGTGTGCGAGTGTGTGCAAATGTGCGTGAGTGTGCACGAGTGAGTGGGTGCGAATATGCGTGAGTGTGTGAGTGTGTGCATGTGAGTGTGTGCGAGTGCGTGTGCATGTGTGAGTGTGCGAGTGTGTGCGAGTGTGTATGAGTGTATGTGCGAGTGTGTGTACCAGTGTGTGCGAGTGTGTGTGAGTGTGTGTGCGAGTGTGTGTGAGTGTGTGTGAGTGTGTGCGATTGTGTGTGTGAGTGTGTAGGACTGTATGTGCGAGTGTGTATGAGTGTTTGTGTGTGCAAGTGTGTGTGAGTGTGTGTGAGTGCTTGCGAGTGTGTGTGTGAGTGTGTGCGACTGTGTGTGCGAGTGTGTGCGCGTGTGTGCAAGTGTGTATGAGTGTATGTGCGAGTGTGTGTGCGAGTGTGTGTTCGAGTGTGTGTGTTCGAGTGTGTGCAAGTGTGTGCGAGTGTGTGTGCGAGTGCGTACAAGTGTGTGCGAGTGTGCATGAGTGTGTGCGTGTGAGTGTGTGCGAGAGTGTGCGTGCGAGTGTGTGCGAGTGTGCTCGAGTGAGTGTGCGAGTGTGTATGAGTGAGTGTGTGCGTGTGTGCGAGTTTGTGTGCTAGTGAGTGTGTGCGAATGTGTGTGAGTGTGTGCGAGTGTGTGCGTGTGAGTGTGTGTGTGAGTGTGTGTGCGAGAGTGTGCAAATGTGTCCGAGTGTGCGCGAGTGTGCACGAGTGATTGGGTGCAAGTGTGTATGAGTGAGTGTGTGTGAGTGTGTGCGTGTGTGCGAGTTTGTGTGCGAATGAGTGTGTGCGAATGTGTGCGAGTGTGTGCGAGTGTGTCTATGCGAGTGTGTGTGCGAGTGTGTGCATGCGAGTGTGTGTGAGTGTTTGTGAGTGTGTGCGAGTGTGTGTGCGAGTGTGTGTGCGAGAGTGTGCGAGTGAGTGCATGTGTGTGCGTGCGAGTGTGTGCGAGTGTGTATGAGTGTGTGTGCGAGTGTGTGCAAGTGTGCTCGAGTGAATGGGTGCGAGTGTGTGCGAGTGTGTGTGAGTGTGTGCGAGTGAGTGTGTGCGAGTGTGTGCGAGTGAGTATGTGCGAATGTGTGCGAGTGAGTGTGTGCGAGTGTTTGCGAGTGTGTGTGCGAGTGTGTGTGCGAGTGTGTGTGCGAGTGTGCGTGCGAGTGTGTGCAAGTGTGTGCGAGTTTGTGCGTGTGAGTGTGCGCGAGTGTGTGCGTGCGA
Organism: Phyllobates terribilis; assembly: GCF_046119375.1. Classification (NCBI taxonomy): domain Eukaryota; kingdom Metazoa; phylum Chordata; class Amphibia; order Anura; family Dendrobatidae; genus Phyllobates; species Phyllobates terribilis. Next base: position 367,624,452 of record NW_027362764.1, on the reverse strand, counting down.
GTGTGTGCGAGTGTGCTCGAGTGACTGGGTGTGAGTGTGTGCGAGTGTGTGTGAGTGTGTGCGAGTGCGTGCGGGTGTGTGTACGAGTGTGCGCGAGTGTGTGCGAGTGTGTGCGATTGTGTATGAGTGAGTGTGTGCAAATGTGTGCGAGTGTGTGCGAGTGTATGCGTGCGAGTGTGTGCGTGCGAGTGTGTGTGTGTGCATGTGTGCGAGTGTGTGTGAGTGTATGTGCGAGTGTGTGCAAGTGTGTGCAAGTGAGTGTGAGTGAGTGCGAGTGTGTGCGAATGTGTGCGAGTGTGTGGGTGCGAGTGTGTGGGTGCGAGTGTGTGTGCGATTGTGTATGGTGTGTGCGAGTGTGTGTGTGAGTGTGTGCGAGTGTGTGCGTGTGAGTGCGTGCGAGTGAGTGCGAGTGTGTGCAAATATGTGCGAGAGTGTGCAAGTGTGGGCGTGCGAGTGTATGCGAGTGTGTGTGAGTGTGTGCGAGTGTGTGTGCGAGTGTGTATGAGTGTATGTGCGAGTGTGTGTGCGAGTGTGTGCGAGTGTTTGTGAGTGTGTGCGAGTGTGTGTAGGAGTGTGTGCGAGTGTGTGCGATTGTGTGTGTGAGTGTGTAGGACTGTATGTGCGAGTGTGTGCGAGTTTGTTCGAGTGTGTGTGTGTGCGAGTGTGTGTTTGCGAGTGTGTGTGTGCGAGTGTGTGTGTGATTGTGTATGAGTGCGAGTATGTGTGTGAGTGTGTGCAAGTGTGTGCGAGTGTGTATGAGTGTGTGTGTGTGTGAGTGTGTGCATGAGTGAGTGTGTGCGAGTGTGTGTGTGAGTGTGTGCAAGTGTGTGTGAGTGTGTGGGTGCGATTGTGTATGAGTGAGTGTGTGCGAGTGTGTGTGCGAGTGTGTGCGAGTGTGTGCGAGTGTGTGTAGGAGTGTGTGCGATTGTGTGTGTGAGTGTGTAGGACTGTATGTGCGAGTGTGTGCGAGTCTGTTCGAGTGTGTGTGTGCGAGTGTGTGTTTGCGAGTGTGTGTGAGTGTGTGTGATTGTGTATGAATGCGAGTGTGTGTGTGAGTGTGTGCAAGTGTGTTCGAGTGTGTATGCGAGTGTGTATGAGTGTGTGTGTGTGCGAGTGTGTGCAAGTGTGTGCATGAGTGAATGTGTGCGAGTGTGGGCGGGTGTGTGCGAGTGTGTGTGTGCGATTGTGTATGAGTGAGTGTGTGCGAGTGTGTGTGAAAGTGTGTGCGAGTGTGTGTGAGTGTGCATGGGTGTGTGCGTGCGAGTGCGTGCGAGTGAGTGCGAGTGTGTGTTAGTGTGCACGAGTGTGTGTGTGTGTGAATGTGTGCGAGTGTGTGCATGAGTGAGTGTGTGCGAGTGTGTGTGTGAGTGTGTGCAAGTGTGTGTGAGTGTGTGGGTGCGATAGTGTATGAGTGAGTGTGTGCGAGTGTGTGTGCGAGTGTGTGCGAGTGTGTGCGAGTGTGTGTAGGAGTGTGTGCGATTGTGTGTGTGAGTGTGTAGGACTGTATGTGCGAGTGTGTGCGAGTCTGTTCGAGTGTGTGTGTGCGAGTGTGTGTTTGCGAGTGTGTGTGTGAGTGTGTGTGATTGTGTATGAATGCGAGTGTGTGTGTGAGTGTGTGCAAGTGTGTTCGAGTGTGTATGCGAGTGTGTATGAGTGTGTGTGTGTGCGAGTGTGTGCAAGTGTGTGCATGAGTGAGTGTGTGCGAGTGTGTGCGAGTGTGTGTGTGCGATTGTGTATGAGTGAGTGTGTGCGAGTGTGTGTGAAAGTGTGTGCGAGTGTGTGTGAGTGTGCATGGGTGTGTGCGTGCGAGTGCGTGGGAGTGAGTGCGAGTGTGTGCAAATGTGTGTGAGCGTGTGCGAGTGTGTGTTAGTGTGCATGAGTGTGTGTGTGTGAGTGTGTGTGAGTCTGTGCGAGTGTGTGCTTGCGAGTTTGTGCTAGTGTGCGCGAGTGTGTGAGTGTGTGCGAGGGTGCGCGAGTGTGTGCGTTTGAGTAAGTGAGTGTGTGTGTGAGTGTGTGCGAGTGTGTGTGTGAGTGTGTACGACTGTGTGTGAGTGTGTGCATGTGTGTGCGAGTGTATATGAGTATATGTGCGAGTGTGTGTGCGAGTGTGTGCGAGTGTGTGTGCGAGTGTGTGTGCGAGTGTGTTTGAGTGTGTGCAAGTGTGTGCGAGTGTGTGTGCGAGTGCGTATGAGTGTCTGCGAGTGTGTGTGCATGTGTGTGCGAGTGTGTGTGATTGTGTGCGAGTGTGTGTGAGCTTGTAGGACTGTATGTGCGAGTGTTTGCGAGTGTGTTCGAGTGTGTGAGTGTGTGTGAGTGTGTGCGAGTGTGTGTGCGAGAGTGTGCGAGTGTTTGCGAGTGTGTGCAAATGTGCCCGAGTGTGTGCGAGTGTGCATGAGTGAGTGGGTGTGAGTGTGTGCGAGTGTGTGTGCGAGTGTGTGCGTGTGAGTGTGTGCGAGCGTGTGTGAGTGTGTGTGAGTGTGTGTGCGAGTGTGTGTGCGTGTGAATGTGTGCGAGTGTGTGCAAGTGTGTGTGAGTGTGTGTGAGTGAGTGCGAGTGTGTGCAAATGTGTGCGAGCGTGTGCGAGTGTGTGTTAGTGTGCATGAGTGTGTATGTGTGAGTGAGTGTGTGTGAGTCTGTGCGAGTGTGTGCTTGCGAGTGTGTGCTAGTGTGCACGAGGGTGCGCGAGTGTGTGCGTGTGAGTAAGTGAGTGTTTGTGTGAGTGTGTGCGAGTGTGTGTGTGAGTTTGTACGACTGTGTGTGCGAGTGTGTGCACGTGTGTGCGAGTGTATATGAGTATATGTGCGAGTGTGTGTGCGAGTGTGTGCGAGTGTGTGTGCAAGTGTGTGTGCGAGTGTGTTTGAGTGTGTGCAAGTGTGTGCGAGTGTGTGTGCGAGTGCATATGAGTGTCTGCGAGTGTGTGTGCATGTGTGTGCGAGTGTGTGCGAGTGTGTGTGAGTGTGTGTGAGTGTGTGTGCGAGTGTGTGCGAGTGTGTGCAAATGTACCTGAGTGTGCACGAGTGTGCACGAGTGAGTGTGTGTGAGTGTGTATGAGTGTGTGCAAGTGTGTGCGAGTGTGTGTTCAAGTGTGTGCGAGTGTGTATGAGTGTGTGTGCGAGTGTGTGTGAGTGTGTGTAGGAGTGTGTGCGAGTGTGTGCAATTGTGTGTGTGAGTGTGTAGGACTGTATGTGCGAGTGTGTGCGATAGTGTGTGAGTGTGTGTGAGTGTGTGCAAGTGTGTGTGAGTGTGTGTGAGTGTGTGCAAGTGTGTGTGAGGGTGTGGGTGCGATTGTGTATGAGTGAGTGTGTGTGAGTGTGTGTGCGAGTGTGTGTGCGAGTGTGTGCGAGTGTGTGCGAGTGTGTGTAGGAGTGTGTGCGATTGTGTGTGTGAGTGTGTAGGACTGTATGTGCGAGTGTGTGTGAGTCTGTTCGAGTGTGTGTGTGTGCGAGTGTGTGTTTGCGAGTGTGTGTGTGAGTGTGTGTGATTGTGTATGAGTGCGAGTGTGTGTGTGAGTGTGTGCAAGTGAATTCGAGTGTGTATGCGAGTGTGTATGAGTGTGTGTGTGTGCGAGTGTGTGCAAGTGTGTGCATGAGTGAGTGTGTGCGAGTGTGTGCGAGTGTGTGCGAGTGTGTGTGTGCGATTGTGTATGAGTGAGTGTGTGCGAGTGTGTGTGAAAGTGTGTGCGAGTGTGTGTGAGTGTGCATGGGTTTGTGCGTGCGAGTGCGTGCGAGTGAGTGCGAGTGTGTGCAAATGTGTGCGAGCGTGTGCGAGTGTGTGTTAGTGTGCACGAGTGTGTGTGTGTGAGTGAGTGTGTGTGAGTCTGTGCGAGTGTGTGCTTGCGAGTGTGTGCTAGTGTGCGCGAGTGTGTGAGTGTGTGCGAGGGTGCGCGAGTGTGTGCGTTTGAGTAAGTGAGTGTGTGTGTGAGTGTGTGTGTGAGTGTGTACGACTGTGTGTGCGAGTGTGTGCACGTGTGTGCGAGTGTATATGAGTATATGTGCGAGTGTGTGTGCGAGTGTGTGTGCGAGTGTGTGTGCGAGTGTGTGTGCGAGTGTGTTTGAGTGTGTGCAAGTGTGTGCGAGTGTGTGTGCGAGTGCGTATGAGTGTCTGCGAGTGTGTGTGCATGTGTGTGCGAGTGTGTGTGATTGTGTGCGAGTGTGTGTGAGCTTGTAGGACTGTATGTGCGAGTGTTTGCAAGTGTGTGCGAGTGTGTTCGAGTGTGTGAGTGTGTGTGAGTGTGTGCGAGTGTGTGCGAGTGTGTGTGCGAGAGTGTGCGAGTGTGTGCAAATGTGCCCGAGTGTGTGCGAGTGTGCATGAGTGAGTGGGTGTGAGTGTGTACGACTGTGTGTGCGAGTGTGTGCACGTGTGTGCGAGTGTATATGAGTATATGTGCGAGTGTGTGTGCGAGTGTGTGCGAGTGTGTGTGCAAGTGTGTGTGCGAGTGTGTGCAAGTGTGTGCGAGTGTGTGTGCGAGTGCGTATGAGTGTCTGCGAGTGTGTGTGCATGTGTGTGCGAGTGTGTGTGAGTGTGTGCGAGTGTGTGTGAGTGTGTGCGAGTGTGTGTGCGAGTGTGTGCGAGTGTGTGCAAATGTGTGTGAGAGTGTGCAAGTGTGGGCGTGCGAGTGTGTGCTAGTGTGTGCGAGTGTGTGCGTGCGAGTGAGTGTGTAGGACTGTGTGTGCGAGTGTGTGCGAGTGTGTTCGAGTGTGTGTGTGAGTTTGTGCGAGTGTGTGCATGCGAGTGCGTGCGAGTGAGTGCGAGTGTGTGCAAATGTGTGTGAGAGTGTGCAAGTGTGGGCATGCGAGTGTGTGCTAGTGTGTGCGAGTGTGTGCGTGCGAGTGAGTGTGTGAGTGTGTAGGACTGTGTGTGCGAGTGTGTTCGAGTGTGTGCATGTGTGTGCGAGTGTGTATGAGTGTGTGCAAGTGTGTGTGAGTGTGTGCATGTGTGTATGAGTGTGTGCAAGTGTGTGTGAGTGTGTGCGAGTGTGAGTGTGCAAGTGTGTGCGAGTGTGTGCGAGTGTGTGTGAGTGTGTGTGTGAGTGTGTTCAATTGTGTGTGAGTGTGTGTGTGAGTGTGAGTGAGTGTGTACCAGTGTGTGCGAGTGTGTGTGAGTGTGTGTGCGAGTGTGTGTGAGTGTGTGTGAGTGTGTGCGATTGTGTGTGTGAGTGTGTAGGACTGTATGTGCGAGTGTGTATGAGTGTTTGTGTGTGCAAGTGTGTGTGAGTGTGTGCGAGTGCTTGCGAGTGTGTGTGTGAGTGTGTGCGACTGTGTGTGCGAGTGTGTGCGCGTGTGTGCAAGTGTGTATGAGTGTATGTGCGAGTGTGTGTGCGAGTGTGTGTTCGAGTGTGTTTGTTCGAGTGTGTGCAAGTGTGTGCGAGTGTGTGTGCGAGTGCGTACAAGTGTGTGCGAGTGTGCATGTGTGTGTGCGTGTGAGAGTGTGCGAGTGTGTGCAAATGTGTGCGAGCGTGTGCGAGTGTGTGTTAGTGTGCACGAGTGTGTGTGTGTGAGTGAGTGTGTGTGAGTCTGTGTGAGTGTGTGCTTGCGAGTGTGTGCTAGTGTGCGCGAGGGTGCGCGAGTGTGTGCGTGTGAGTAAGTGAGTGTTTGTGTGAGTGTGTGCGAGTGTGTGTGTGAGTGTGTACGACTGTGTGTGCGAGTGTGTGCACGTGTGTGCGAGTGTATATGAGTATATGTGCGAGTGTGTGTGCGAGTGTGTGCGAGTGTGTGTGCAAGTGTGTGTGCGAGTGTGTGCAAGTGTGTGCGAGTGTGTGTGCGAGTGCGTATGAGTGTCTGCGAGTGTGTGTGCATGTGTGTGCGAGTGTGTGTGAGTGTGTGCGAGTGTGTGTGAGTGTGTGCGAGTGTGTGTGCGAGTGTGTGCGAGTGTGTGCAAATGTGTGTGAGAGTGTGCAAGTGTGGGCGTGCGAGTGTTTGCTAGTGTGTGCGAGTGTGTGCGTGCGAGTGAGTGTGTAGGACTGTGTGTGTGAGTGTGTGCGAGTGTGTTCGAGTGTGTGCATGTGTGTGCGAGTGTGTATGAGTGTGTGCAAGTGTGTGTGAGTGTGTGCATGTGTGTATGAGTGTGTGCAAGTGTGTGTGAGTGTGTGCGAGTGTGAGTGTGCAAGTGTGTGCGAGTGTGTGCGAGTGTGTGTGAGTGTGTGTGTGAGTGTGTTCAATTGTGTGTGAGTGTGTGTGTGAGTGTGAGTGAGTGTGTACCAGTGTGTGCGAGTGTGTGTGAGTGTGTGTGCGAGTGTGTGTGAGTGTGTGTGAGTGTGTGCGATTGTGTGTGTGAGTGTGTAGGACTGTATGTGCGAGTGTGTATGAGTGTTTGTGTGTGCAAGTGTGTGTGAGTGTGTGCGAGTGCTTGCGAGTGTGTGTGACTGTGTGTGCGAGTGTGTGCGCGTGTGTGCAAGTGTGTATGAGTGTATGTGCGAGTGTGTGTGCGAGTGTGTGTTCGAGTGTGTGTGTTCGAGTGTGTGCAAGTGTGTGCGAGTGTGTGTGCGAGTGCGTACAAGTGTGTGCGAGTGTGCATGTGTGTGTGCGTGTGAGAGTGTGCGAGTGTGTGCGTTTGAGTGTGTGCGAGTGTGCTCGAGTGAGTGGGTGCGAGTGTGTGCGAGTGTGTATGAGTGAGTGTGTGTGAGTGTGTGCGTGTGTGCAAGTTTGTGTGCGTGTGAGTGTGTGCGAGTGTGTGTGAGTGTGTGTGCGAGTGCGTGCGTGCAAGTGTGTGTGAGTGTGTAAGTGTGTAGGACTGTATGTGCGAGTGTGTATGAGTGTTTGTGTGTGCAAGTGTGTGTGAGTGTGTGCGAGTGCTTGCGAGTGTGTGTGACTGTGTGTGCGAGTGTGTGCGCGTGTGTGCAAGTGTGTATGAGTGTATGTGCGAGTGTGTGTGCGAGTGTGTGTTCGAGTGTGTGTGTTCGAGTGTGTGCAAGTGTGTGCGAGTGTGTGTGCGAGTGCGTACAAGTGTGTGCGAGTGTGCATGTGTGTGTGCGTGTGAGAGTGTGCGAGTGTGTGCGTTTGAGTGTGTGCGAGTGTGCTCGAGTGAGTGGGTGCGAGTGTGTGCGAGTGTGTATGAGTGAGTGTGTGTGAGTGTGTGCGTGTGTGCAAGTTTGTGTGCGTGTGAGTGTGTGCGAGTGTGTGTGAGTGTGTGTGCGAGTGCGTGCGTGCAAGTGTGTGTGAGTGTGTAAGTGTGTAAGACTGTATGTGCGAGTGTGTATGAGTGTGTGTGAGAGCGTGTGCAAGTGTGTGCGAGTGTGTGTGTGCGAGTGTGTGTGCGAGTGTGTGTGTCCAAGTGTGTGCGTGTGAGTGAGTGCGAGTGTGTGCAAATGTGTGTGAGCGTGTGCGAGTGTGTGTGAGTGTGTGCGAGTGTGCGCGTGTGAGTGAGTGTGTGTGTGAGTCTGTGCGAGTGTGTGCTTGCGAGTGTTTGCTAGTGTGCGCGAGTGTGTGAGTGTGTGCGAGTGTGCGTGAGTGTGTGCGTGTGAGTAAGTGAGTGTGTGTGAGTGTGTGCGAGTGCTTGCGAGTGTGTGTGTGAGTGTGTGCGACTGTGTGTGCGAGTGTGTGCGCGTGTGTGCGAGTGTGTGCGAGTGTGTATTAGTGTATGTGCGAGTGTGTGTGCGAGTGTGTGTTCGAGTGTGTGTGTTCGAGTGTGTGCAAGTGTGTGCGAGTGTGTGCGAGTGTGTGTTTGCGAGTGTGTGTGCGAGTGTGTGCGAGTGTGTGCGAGTGTGTGCGAGTGTATGTGCGAGTGTGTGCGCGAGTGTGTGTTTTAGAGTGTGTGCAATTGTGTGCGTGTGAGTGTGTGCATGAGTGTGTGCGTGCGAGTGTGCTCGAGTGAGTGGGTGCGTGTAAGTGTGTGCGTGCGAGTGTGTGCGAATGTGTGCGTGCAAGTGTTTGCGTGCGAGTGTGTGCGAGTGTGTGCAAGTGTGTGAGTGTATGCGAGTGTGTGTGCGAGTGTGTGCGAGTGTGTGCAAATGTGCCCGAGTGTGCACGAGTGAGTGGGTGCGAGTGTGTGTGAGTGTGTATGAGTGAGTGTGTGCGTGTGTGCGAGTTTGTGTGTGAGTGAGTGTGTGCGAATGTGTGCGAGTGTGTTTGTGAGTGTGTGTGCGAGTGTGTGCATGCGAGTGTGTGCGAGTGTGTGTGAGTGTGTGCGAGTGTGTGTGCGAGTGTGTGCAAATGTGCCTGAGTGTGCACGAGTGTGCACGAGTGAGTGTGCGTGAGTGTGTGTGAGTGTGTGCGAGTGTGTGCGAGTGTGTGTGTGCGAGTGTGTGCGAGTGTGTGTATGAGTGTGTGTGTTCGATTGTGTATAAGTGTGTGTGTGAGTGTGTGTGAGTGTGTGTAAGTGTGTGTGCGAGTGTGTTCGATTGTGTGCGAGTGTGTGTGTGAGTGAGTGTGTACGAGTGTGTACGAGTGTGTGCGAGTGTGTGCGAGTGTGTGTGCGATTGTGTGCGATTGTGTGTGTGAGTGTGTAGGACTGTATGTGCGAGCGTGTGCGAGTGTGTATGAGTGTGTGTGTGAGTGTGTGCAAGTGTGTGCAAGTGAGTGTGTGTGAGTGTGTGTGCGAGTGTGTGTGCGAGTGTGTGCGAGTGTGTGTGAGTGTGTGTGACTGTGTGTGAGTGTGTGTGCGAGTGTGTGTGCGAGAGTGTGCGAGTGTGTGCAAATGTGCGTGAGTGTGCACGAGTGAGTGGGTGCGAATATGCGCGAGTGTGTGAGTGTGTGCATGTGAGTGTGTGCGAGTGTGTGTGCATGTGTGTGTGTGCGAGTGTGTGCGAGTGTGTATGAGTGTATGTGCGAGTGTGTGTGCGAGTGTGTGCGAGTGTGTGTTCGAGTGTGTGTGTTCGAGTGTGTGCAAGTGTGTGCGAGTGTGTGTGCAAGTGCATACAAGTGTGTGCGAGTGTGCATGAGTGTGTGCATGTGAGTGTGTGCGAGAGTGTGCGTGCGAGTGTGTGCGAGTGTGCTCGAGTGAGTGTGTGCGAGTGAGTGCGAGTGTGTATGAGTGAGTGTGTGCGTGTTTGCGAGTGAGTGTGTGCGAGTGAGTGTGTGCGAATGTGTGTGAGTGTGTGCGAGTATGTGTGAGTGTGTGTGTGAGTGCGTGCGTGCGAGTGTGTGCAAGTGTGAGTGAGTGTGTGCGAGTGTGTGTGTGAGTGTGTGTGCGAGAGTGTGCGAGTGTGTGCAAATGTGTCCGAGTGTGCGCGAGTGTGCACGAGTGATTGGGTGCAAGTGTGTATGAGTGAGTGTGTGTGAGTGTGTGCGTGTGTGCGAGTTTGTGTGCGAATGAGTGTGTGCGAATGTGTGCGAGTGTGTGCGAGTGTGTCTGTGCGAGTGTGTGTGCGAGTGTGTGCGTGCGAGTGTGTGTGAGTGTTTGTGAGTGTGTGCGAGTGTGTGTGCGAGTGTGTGTGCGAGTGTGTGCATGTGTGTGTGTGCGAGTGTGTGCGAGTGTGTATGAGTGTGTGTGCGAGTGTGTGCAAGTGTGCTCGAGTGAATGGGTGCGAGTGTGTGCGACTGTGTGTGAGTGTGTGCGAGTGAGTGTGTGTGAGTGTGTGCGAGTGAGTATGTGCGAATGTGTGCGAGTGAGTGTGTGCGAGTGTTTGCGAGTGTGTGTGCGAGTGTGTGTGCGAGTGTGTGTGCGAGTGTGTGTGCGAGTGTGTGCGTGCGAGTGTGTGCAAGTGTGTGCGAGTTTGTGCGTGTGAGTGTGCGCGAGTGTGTGCGTGCGAGTGTGTGCGAGTGTGCTCGAGTGACTGGGTGTGAGTGTGTGCGAGTGTGTGTGAGTGTGTGCGAGTGCGTGCGGGTGTGTGTACGAGTGTGCGCGAGTGTGTGCGAGTGTGTGCGATTGTGTATGAGTGAGTGTGTGCAAATGTGTGCGAGTGTGTGCGAGTGTATGCGTGCGAGTGTGTGCGTGCGAGTGTGTGTGTGTGCATGTGTGCGAGTGTGTGTGAGTGTATGTGCGAGTGTGTGCAAGTGTGTGCAAGTGAGTGTGAGTGAGTGCGAGTGTGTGCGAATGTGTGCGAGTGTGTGGGTGCGAGTGTGTGGGTGCGAGTGTGTGTGCGATTGTGTATGGTGTGTGCAAGTGTGTGTGTGAGTGTGTGCGAGTGTGTGCGTGTGAGTGCGTGCGAGTGAGTGCGAGTGTGTGCAAATATGTGCGAGAGTGTGCAAGTGTGGGCGTGCGAGTGTATGCCAGTGTGTGTGAGTGTGTGCGAGTGTGTGTGCGAGTGTGTATGAGTGTATGTGCGAGTGTGTGTGCGAGTGTGTGCGAGTGTTTGTGAGTGTGTGCGAGTGTGTGTGTGAGTGTGTGCGAGTGTGCGTGAGTATGTGTGTGTGTAAGTGCGTGCGAGTGTTTCCGAGTGTGTGTGAGTGTGTAGGACTGTATGTGCGAGTGTGTGCGAGTTTGTTCGAGTGTGTGTGTGTGCGAGTGTGTGTTTGCGAGTGTGTGTGTGCGAGTGTGTGTGTGATTGTGTATGAGTGCGAGTGTGTGTGTGAGTGTGTGCAAGTGTGTGCGAGTGTGTATGAGTGTGTGTGTGTGTGAGTGTGTGCGAGTGTGTGCATGAGTGAGTGTGTGCGAGTGTGTGTGTGAGTGTGTGCAAGTGTGTGTGAGTGTGTGGGTGCGATTGTGTATGAGTGAGTGTGTGCGAGTGTGTGTGTGAGTGTGTGCGAGTGTGTGCGAGTGTGTGTAGGAGTGTGTGCGATTGTGTGTGTGAGTGTGTAGGACTGTATGTGCGAGTGTGTGCGAGTCTGTTCGAGTGTGTGTGTGTGCGAGTGTGTGTTTGCGAGTGTGTGTGTGAGTGTGTGTGATTGTGTATGAATGCGAGTGTGTGTGTGAGTGTGTGCAAGTGTGTTCGAGTGTGTATGCGAGTGTGTATGAGTGTGTGTGTGCGAGTGTGTGCAAGTGTGCGAGTGTGTGCGAGTGTGTGCGAGTGTGTGCGAGTGTGTGCGTGCGATTGTGCATGGGTGTGTGCGTGCGAGTGCGTGCGAGTGAGTGCGAGTGTGTGCAAATGTGTGCGAGCGTGTGCGAGTGTGTGTTAGTGTGCACGAGTGTGTGTGTGTGAGTGAGTGTGTGTGAGTCTGTGCGAGTGTGTGCTTGCGAGTGTGTGCTAGTGTGCGCGAGTGTGTAAGTGTGTGCGAGGGTGCGCGAGTGTGTGCGTTTGAGTAAGTGAGTGTGTGTGTGAGTGTGTGCGAGTGTGTGTGTGAGTGTGTACGACTGTGTGTGCACGTGTGTGCGAGTGTATATGAGTATATGTGCGAGTGTGTGTGCGAGTGTGTGCGAGTGTGTGTGCGAGTGTGTGTGCGAGTGTGTTTGAGTGTGTGCAAGTGTGTGCGAGTGTGTGTGCGAGTGCGTATGAGTGTCTGCGAGTGTGTGTGCATGTGTGTGCGAGTGTGTGTGATTGTGTGCGAGTGTGTGTGAGCTTGTAGGACTGTATGTGCGAGTGTTTGCGAGTGTGTGCGAGTGTGTGAGTGTGTGCGAGTGTGTGCGAGTGTGTGTGCGAGAGTGTGCGAGTGTTTGCGAGTGTGTGCAAATGAGCCCGAGTGTGTGCGAGTGTGCATGAGTGTGCATGAGTGAGTGGGTGTGAGTGTGTGCGAGTGTGTGTGCGAGTGTGTGCGTGTGAGTGTGTGCGAGCGTGTGTGAGTGTGTGTGAGTGTGTGTGCGAGTGTGTGTGCGTGTGAATGTGTGCGAGTGTGTGCAAGTGTGTGTGAGTGTGTGTGAGTGAGTGCGAGTGTGTGCAAATGTGTGCGAGCGTGTGCGAGTGTGTGTTAGTGTGCACGAGTGTGTGTGTGAGTGAGTGTGTGTGAGTCTGTGCGAGTGTGTGCTTGCGAGTGTGTGCTAGTGTGCGCGAGGGTGCACGAGTGTGTGCGTGTGAGTAAGTGAGTGTTTGTGTGAGTGTGTGCGAGTGTGTGTGTGAGTGTGTACGACTGTGTGTGCGAATGTGTGCACGTGTGTGCGAGTGTATATGAGTATATGTGCGAGTGTGTGTACGAGTGTGTGCGAGTGTGTGTGCAAGTGTGTGTGCGAGTGTGTTTGAGTGTGTGCAAGTGTGTGCGAGTGTGTGTGCGAGTGCATATGAGTGTCTGCGAGTGTGTGTGCATGTGTGTGCGAGTGTGTGTGAGTGTGTGCGAGTGTGTGTGAGTGTGTGTGAGTGTGTGTGCGAGTGTGTGCGAGTGTGTGCAAATGTACCTGAGTGTGCACGAGTGTGCACGAGTGAGTGTGTGCGAGTGTGTGCGAGTGTGTATGAGTGTGTGCGAGTGTGTGCGAGTGTGTGTGAGTGTGTGTTCGAGTGTGTGCGAGTGTGTATGAGTGTGTGTGCGAGTGTGTGTGAGTGTGTACGAGTGTGTGTAGGAGTGTGTGCGAGTGTGTGTGAGTGTGTACGAGTGTGTGTAGGAGTGTGTGCGAGTGTGTGCAATTGTGTGTGTGAGTGTGTAGGACTGTATGTGCGAGTGTGTGCGATAGTGTGTGAGTGTGTGCAAGTGTGTGTGAGTGTGTGTGAGTGTGTGCAAGTGTAAGTGTGCGAGTGTGTGTGTGCGAGTGTTTGTGAGTGTGTGAGTGTGTGAATGAGTGAGCGTGTGCGATTGTGTGCGAGTGTGTGTGCGAGTTTGTGCGAGTGTGTGTGCGAGAGTGTGCGAGTGTGTGCAAATGTGCCCGAGTGTGCGCGAGTGTGCACAAGTGAGTGGGTGTGAGTGTGTGTGAGTGTGTGTGCGAGTGTGTTCAATTGTGTGCGAGTGTGTGTGTGAGTGTGAGTGAGTGTGTACCAGTGTGTGCGAGTGTGTGTGAGTGTGTGTGCGAGTGTGTGTGAGTGTGTGCGAGTGTGTGTGTGAGTGTGTGCGATTGTGTGTGTGAGTGTGTAGGACTGTATGTGCGAGTGTGTATGAGTGTTTGTGTGTGCAAGTGTGTGTGAGTGTGTGCGAGTGCTTGCGAGTGTGTGTGTGAGTGTGTGCGACTGTGTGTGCGAGTGTGTGCGCGTGTGTGCGAGTGTGTATGAGTGTATGTGCGAGTGTGTGTTCGAGTGTGTGTGTTCGAGTGTGTGCGAGTGTGTGTGCGAGTGCGTACAAGTGTGTGCGAGTGTGCATGTGTGTGTGCGTGTGAGTGTGTGCGAGTGTGTGTGTTTGAGTGTGTGCGAGTGTGCTCGAGTGAGTGGGTGCGAGTGTGTGCGAGTGTGTATGAGTGAGTGTGTGTGAGTGTGTGCGTGTGTGCAAGTTTGTGTGCGTGTGAGTGTGTGCGAGTGTGTGTGAGTGTGTGTGCGAGTGCGTGCGAGTGTGTGTGAGTGTGTAAGTGTGTAGGACTGTATGTGCGAGTGTGTATGAGTGTGTGTGAGAGCGTGTGCAAGTGTGTGCGAGTGTGTGCGAGTGTGTGCGAGTGTGTGCGAGTGTGTGTGAGTGTGTGTGTGCGAGTGTTTGTGCGGGTGTGTGCGTGTGAGTGAGTGCGAGTGTGTGCAAATGTGTGTGAGCGTGTGCGAGTGTGTGTGAGTGTGTGCGAGTGTGCGCGTGTGAGTGAGTGTGTGTGTGAGTCTGTGCGAGTGTGTGCTTGCGAGTGTTTGCTAGTGTGCGCGAGTGTGTGAGTGTGTGCGAGTGTGCGTGAGTGTGTGCGTGTGAGTAAGTGAGTGTGTGTGAGTGTGTGCGAGTGCTTGCGAGTGTGTGTGTGAGTGTGTGCGACTGTGTGTGCGAGTGTGTGCGCGTGTGTGCGAGTGTGTATTAGTGTATGTGCGAGTGTGTGTGCGAGTGTGTGTTCGAGTGTGTGTGTTCGAGTGTGTGCAAGTGTGTGCGAGTGTGTGTGAGTGTGTACAAGTGTGTGCGAGTGTGTGCGAGTGTGTGTTTGCGAGTGTGTGTGCGAGTGTGTGCGAGTGTGTGCGAGTGTGTTCGAGTGTATGTGCGAGTGTGTGTTTTAGAGTGTGTGCAATTGTGTGCGTGTGAGTGTGTGCATGAGTGTGTGCGTGCGAGTGTGCTTGAGTGAGTGGATGCGTGTAAGTGTGTGCGTGCGAGTGTGTGCGAATGTGTGCGAGTGTGTGCGAGTGTGTGCGTGCAAGTGTTTGCGTGCGAGTGTGTGCGAGTGTGTGCAAGTGTGTGAGTGTGTGCGAGTGTGTGTGCGAGTGTGTGCGAGTGTGTGCAAATGTGCCCGAGTGTGCACGAGTGAGTGGGTGCGAGAGTGTGTGAGTGTGTATGAGTGAGTGTGTGCGTGTGTGCGAGTTTGTGTGTGAGTGAGTGTGTGCGAATGTGTGCGAGTGTGTTTGTGAGTGTTTGTGCGAGTGTGTGCGTGCGAGTGTGTGCGAGTGTGTGTGAGTGTGTGCGAGTTTGTGTGCGAGTGTGTGCAAATGTGCCTGAGTGTGCACGAGTGTGCACGAGTGAGTGTGTGCGAGTGTGCGCGTGTGAGTGAGTGTGTGTGTGAGTCTGTGCGAGTGTGTGCTTGCGAGTGTTTGCTAGTGTGCGCGAGTGTGTGAGTGTGTGCGAGTGTGCGTGAGTGTGTGCGTGTGAGTAAGTGAGTGTGTGTGAGTGTGTGCGAGTGCTTGCGAGTGTGTGTGTGAGTGTGTGCGACTGTGTGTGCGAGTGTGTGCGCGTGTGTGCGAGTGTGTGCGAGTGTGTATTAGTGTATGTGCGAGTGTGTGTGCGAGTGTGTGTTCGAGTGTGTGTGTTCGAGTGTGTGCAAGTGTGTGCGAGTGTGTGTGAGTGTGTACAAGTGTGTGCGAGTGTGTGCGAGTGTGTGTTTGCGAGTGTGTGTGCGAGTGTGTGCGAGTGTGTGCGAGTGTATGTGCGAGTGTGTGCGCGAGTGTGTGTTTTAGAGTGTGTGTAATTGTGTGCGTGTGAGTGTGTGCATGAGTGTGTGCGTGCGAGTGTGCTCGAGTGAGTGGGTGCGTGTAAGTGTGTGCGTGCGAGTGTGTGCGAATGTGTGCGAGTGTGTGCGAGTGTGTGCGTGCAAGTGTTTGCGTGCGAGTGTGTGCGAGTGTGTGCAAGTGTGTGAGTGTATGCGAGTGTGTGTGCGAGTGTGTGCGAGTGTGTGCAAATGTGCCCGAGTGTGCACGAGTGAGTGGGTGCGAGTGTGTGTGAGTGTGTATGAGTGAGTGTGTGCGTGTGTGCGAGTTTGTGTGTGAGTGAGTGTGTGCGAATGTGTGCGAGTGTGTTTGTGAGTGTGTGTGCGAGTGTGTGCATGCGAGTGTGTGCGAGTGTGTGTGAGTGTGTGCGAGTGTGTGCAAATGTGCCTGAGTGTGCACGAGTGTGCACGAGTGAGTGTGCGCGAGTGTGTGTGAGTGTGTGCGAGTGTGTGCGAGTGTGTGTGTGCGAGTGTGTGCGAGTGTGTGTATGAGTGTGTGTGTTCGATTGTGTATAAGTGTGTGTGTGAGTGTGTGTGAGTGTGTGTAAGTGTGTGTGCGAGTGTGTTCGATTGTGTGCGAGTGTGTGTGTGAGTGAGTGTGTACGAGTGTGTACGAGTGTGTGCGAGTGTGTGCGAGTGTGTGTGCGATTGTGTGCGATTGTGTGTGTGAGTGTGTAGGACTGTATGTGCGAGTGTGTGCGAGTGTGTATGAGTGTGTGTGTGAGTGTGTGCAAGTGTGTGCAAGTGAGTGTGTGTGCGAGTGTGTGTGCGAGTGTGTGCGAGTGTGTGTGAGTGTGTGTGACTGTGTGTGAGTGTGTGTGCGAGTGTGTGTGCGAGAGTGTGCGAGTGTGTGCAAATGTGCGTGAGTGTGCACGAGTGAGTGGGTGCGAATATGCGCGAGTGTGTGAGTGTGTGCATGTGAGTGTGTGCGAGTGTGTGTGCATGTGTGTGTGTGCGAGTGTGTGCGAGTGTGTATGAGTGTATGTGCGAGTGTGTGTGCGAGTGTGTGCGAGTGTGTGTTCGAGTGTGTGTGTTCGAGTGTGTGCAAGTGTGTGCGAGTGTGTGTGCGAGTGCATACAAGTGTGTGCGAGTGTGCATGAGTGTGTGCATGTGAGTGTGTGCGAGAGTGTGCGTGCGAGTGTGTGCGAGTGTGCTCGAGTGAGTGTGTGCGAGTGAGTGCGAGTGTGTATGAGTGAGTGTGTGCGTGTTTGCGAGTGAGTGTGTGCGAGTGAGTGTGTGCGAATGTGTGTGAGTGTGTGCGAGTGTGTGTGAGTGTGTGTGTGAGTGCGTGCGTGCGAGTGTGTGCAAGTGTGTGCATGAGTGAATGTGTGCGAGTGTGGGCGGGTGTGTGCGAGTGTGTGCGATTGTGTATGAGTGAGTGTGTGCGAGTGTGTGTGAAAGTGTGTGCGAGTGTGTGTGAGTGTGCATGGGTGTGTGCGTGCGAGTGCGTGCGAGTGAGTGCGAGTGTGTGCAAATGTGTGCGAGCGTGTGCGAGTGTGTGTTAGTGTGCACGAGTGTGTGTGTGTGTGAATGTGTGCGAGTGTGTGCATGAGTGAGTGTGTGCGAGTGTGTGTGTGAGTGTGTGCAAGTGTGTGTGAGTGTGTGGGTGCGATAGTGTATGAGTGAGTGTGTGCGAGTGTGTGTGCGAGTGTGTGCGAGTGTGTGCGAGTGTGTGTAGGAGTGTGTGCGATTGTGTGTGTGAGTGTGTAGGACTGTATGTGCGAGTGTGTGCGAGTCTGTTCGAGTGTGTGTGTGCGAGTGTGTGTTTGCGAGTGTGTGTGTGAGTGTGTGTGATTGTGTATGAATGCGAGTGTGTGTGTGAGTGTGTGCAAGTGTGTTCGAGTGTGTATGCGAGTGTGTATGAGTGTGTGTGTGTGCGAGTGTGTGCAAGTGTGTGCATGAGTGAGTGTGTGCGAGTGTGTGCGAGTGTGTGCGAGTGTGTGTGTGCGATTGTGTATGAGTGAGTGTGTGCGAGTGTGTGTGAAAGTGTGTGCGAGTGTGTGTGAGTGTGCATGGGTGTGTGCGTGCGAGTGCGTGGGAGTGAGTGCGAGTGTGTGCAAATGTGTGTGAGCGTGTGCGAGTGTGTGTTAGTGTGCATGAGTGTGTGTGTGTGAGTGTGTGTGAGTCTGTGCGAGTGTGTGCTTGCGAGTGTGTGCTAGTGTGCGCGAGTGTGTGAGTGTGTGCGAGGGTGCGCGAGTGTGTGCGTTTGAGTAAGTGAGTGTGTGTGTGAGTGTGTGCGAGTGTGTGTGTGAGTGTGTACGACTGTGTGTGAGTGTGTGCACGTGTGTGCGAGTGTATATGAGTATATGTGCGAGTGTGTGTGCGAGTGTGTGCGAGTGTTTGTGCGAGTGTGTGTGCGAGTGTGTTTGAGTGTGTGCAAGTGTGTGCGAGTGTGTGTGCGAGTGCGTATGAGTGTCTGCGAGTGTGTGTGCATGTGTGTGCGCGTGTGTGTGATTGTGTGCGAGTGTGTGTGAGCTTGTAGGACTGTATGTGCGAGTGTTTGCGAGTGTGTTCGAGTGTGTGAGTGTGTGTGAGTGTGTGCGAGTGTGTGTGCGAGAGTGTGCGAGTGTTTGCGAGTGTGTGCAAATGTGCCCGAGTGTGTGCGAGTGTGCATGAGTGAGTGGGTGTGAGTGTGTGCGAGTGTGTGTGCGAGTGTGTGCGTGTGAGTGTGTGCGAGCGTGTGTGAGTGTGTGTGAGTGTGTGTGCGAGTGTGTGTGCGTGTGAATGTGTGTGAGTGTGTGCAAGTGTGTGTGAGTGTGTGTGAGTGAGTGCGAGTGTGTGCAAATGTGTGCGAGCGTGTGCGAGTGTGTGTTAGTGTGCATGAGTGTGTATGTGTGAGTGAGTGTGTGTGAGTCTGTGCGAGTGTGTGCTTGCGAGTGTGTGCTAGTGTGCACGAGGGTGCGCGAGTGTGTGCGTGTGAGTAAGTGAGTGTTTGTGTGAGTGTGTGCGAGTGTGTGTGTGAGTTTGTACGACTGTGTGTGCGAGTGTGTGCACGTGTGTGCGAGTGTATATGAGTATATGTGCGAGTGTGTGCGAGTGTGTGTGCGAGTGTGTGTGCGAGTGTGTTTGAGTGTGTGCAAGTGTGTGCGAGTGTGTGTGCGAGTGCGTATGAGTGTCTGCGAGTGTGTGTGCATGTGTGTGCGAGTGTGTGTGCGAGTGTGTGTGAGTGTGTGTGAGTGTGTGTGCGAGTGTGTGCGAGTGTGTGCAAATGTACCTGAGTGTGCACGAGTGTGCACGAGTGAGTGTGTGTGAGTGTGTATGAGTGTGTGCAAGTGTGTGCGAGTGTGTGTTCAAGTGTGTGCGAGTGTGTATGAGTGTGTGTGCGAGTGTGTGTGATTGTGTACGAGTGTGTGTAGGAGTGTGTGCGAGTGTGTGCAATTGTGTGTGTGAGTGTGTAGGACTGTATGTGCGAGTGTGTGCGATAGTGTGTGAGTGTGTGTGAGTGTGTGCAAGTGTGTGTGAGTGTGTGTGAGTGTGTGCAAGTGTGTGTGAGTGTGTGGGTGCGATTGTGTATGAGTGAGTGTGTGTGAGTGTGTGTGCGAGTGTGTGTGCGAGTGTGTGCGAGTGTGTGCGAGTGTGTGTAGGAGTGTGTGCGATTGTGTGTGTGAGTGTGTAGGACTGTATGTGCGAGTGTGTGTGAGTCTGTTCGAGTGTGTGTGTGTGCGAGTGTGTGTTTGCGAGTGTGTGTGTGAGTGTGTGTGATTGTGTTTGAGTGCGAGTGTGTGTGTGAGTGTGTGCAAGTGAATTCGAGTGTGTATGCGAGTGTGTATGAGTGTGTGTGTGTGCGAGTGTGTGCAAGTGTGTGCATGAGTGAGTGTGTGCGAGTGTGTGCGAGTGTGTGCGAGTGTGTGTGTGCGATTGTGTATGAGTGAGTGTGTGCGAGTGTGTGTGAAAGTGTGTGCGAGTGTGTGTGAGTGTGCATGGGTGTGTGCGTGCGAGTGCGTGCGAGTGAGTGCGAGTGTGTGCAAATGTGTGCGAGCGTGTGCGAGTGTGTGTTAGTGTGCACGAGTGTGTGTGTGTGAGTGAGTGTGTGTGAGTCTGTGCGAGTGTGTGCTTGCCAGTGTGTGCTAGTGTGCGCGAGTGTGTAAGTGTGTGCGAGGGTGCGCGAGTGTGTGCGTTTGAGTAAGTGAGTGTGTGTGTGAGTGTGTGTGTGAGTGTGTACGACTGTGTGTGCGAGTGTGTGCACGTGTGTGCGAGTGTATATGAGTATATGTGCGAGTGTGTGTGCGAGTGTGTGTGCGAGTGTGTGTGCGAGTGTGTGTGCGAGTGTGTTTGAGTGTGTGCAAGTGTGTGCGAGTGTGTGTGCGAGTGCGTATGAGTGTCTGCGAGTGTGTGTGCATGTGTGTGCGAGTGTGTGTGATTGTGTGCGAGTGTGTGTGAGCTTGTAGGACTGTATGTGCGAGTGTTTGCAAGTGTGTGCGAGTGTGTTCGAGTGTGTGAGTGTGTGTGAGTGTGTGCGAGTGTGTGCGAGTGTGTGTGCGAGAGTGTGCGAGTGTGTGCAAATGTGCCCGAGTGTGTGCGAGTGTGCATGAGTGAGTGGGTGTGAGTGTGTGCGAGTGTGTGTGCGAGTGTGTGTTCGAGTGTGTGTGTTCGAGTGTGTGCAAGTGTGTGCGAGTGTGTGTGCGAGTGCGTACAAGTGTGTGCGAGTGTGCATGTGTGTGTGCGTGTGAGAGTGTGCGAGTGTGTGCAAATGTGTGCGAGCGTGTGCGAGTGTGTGTTAGTGTGCACGAGTGTGTGTGTGTGAGTGAGTGTGTGTGAGTCTGTGTGAGTGTGTGCTTGCGAGTGTGTGCTAGTGTGCGCGAGGGTGCGCGAGTGTGTGCGTGTGAGTAAGTGAGTGTTTGTGTGAGTGTGTGCGAGTGTGTGTGTGAGTGTGTACGACTGTGTGTGCGAGTGTGTGCACGTGTGTGCGAGTGTATATGAGTATATGTGCGAGTGTGTGTGCGAGTGTGTGCGAGTGTGTGTGCAAGTGTGTGTGCGAGTGTGTGCAAGTGTGTGCGAGTGTGTGTGCGAGTGCGTATGAGTGTCTGCGAGTGTGTGTGCATGTGTGTGCGAGTGTGTGTGAGTGTGTGCGAGTGTGTGTGAGTGTGTGCGAGTGTGTGTGCGAGTGTGTGCGAGTGTGTGCAAATGTGTGTGAGAGTGTGCAAGTGTGGGCGTGCGAGTGTGTGCTAGTGTGTGCGAGTGTGTGCGTGCGAGTGAGTGTGTAGGACTGTGTGTGCGAGTGTGTGCGAGTGTGTTCGAGTGTGTGTGTGAGTTTGTGCGAGTGTGTGCATGCGAGTGCGTGCGAGTGAGTGCGAGTGTGTGCAAATGTGTGTGAGAGTGTGCAAGTGTGGGCGTGCGAGTGTGTGCTAGTGTGTGCGAGTGTGTGCGTGCGAGTGAGTGTGTGAGTGTGTAGGACTGTGTGTGCGAGTGTGTTCGAGTGTGTGCATGTGTGTGCGAGTGAGTATGAGTGTGTGCAAGTGTGTGTGAGTGTGTGCATGTGTGTATGAGTGTGTGCAAGTGTGTGTGAGTGTGTGCGAGTGTGAGTGTGCAAGTGTGTGCGAGTGTGTGCGAGTGTGTGTGAGTGTGTGTGTGAGTGTGTTCAATTGTGTGTGAGTGTGTGTGTGAGTGTGAGTGAGTGTGTACCAGTGTGTGCGAGTGTGTGTGAGTGTGTGTGCGAGTGTGTGTGAGTGTGTGTGAGTGTGTGCGATTGTGTGTGTGAGTGTGTAGGACTGTATGTGCGAGTGTGTATGAGTGTTTGTGTGTGCAAGTGTGTGTGAGTGTGTGCGAGTGCTTGCGAGTGTGTGTGTGAGTGTGTGCGACTGTGTGTGCGAGTGTGTGCGCGTGTGTGCAAGTGTGTATGAGTGTATGTGCGAGTGTGTGTGCGAGTGTGTGTTCGAGTGTGTGTGTTCGAGTGTGTGCAAGTGTGTGCGAGTGTGTGTGCGAGTGCGTACAAGTGTGTGCGAGTGTGCATGTGTGTGTGCGTGTGAGAGTGTGCGAGTGTGTGCAAATGTGTGCGAGCGTGTGCGAGTGTGTGTTAGTGTGCACGAGTGTGTGTGTGTGAGTGAGTGTGTGTGAGTCTGTGTGAGTGTGTGCTTGCGAGTGTGTGCTAGTGTGCGCGAGGGTGCGCGAGTGTGTGCGTGTGAGTAAGTGAGTGTTTGTGTGAGTGTGTGCGAGTGTGTGTGTGAGTGTGTACGACTGTGTGTGCGAGTGTGTGCACGTGTGTGCGAGTGTATATGAGTATATGTGCGAGTGTGTGTGCGAGTGTGTGCGAGTGTGTGTGCAAGTGTGTGTGCGAGTGTGTGCAAGTGTGTGCGAGTGTGTGTGCGAGTGCGTATGAGTGTCTGCGAGTGTGTGTGCATGTGTGTGCGAGTGTGTGTGAGTGTGTGCGAGTGTGTGTGAGTGTGTGCGAGTGTGTGTGCGAGTGTGTGCGAGTGTGTGCAAATGTGTGTGAGAGTGTGCAAGTGTGGGCGTGCGAGTGTTTGCTAGTGTGTGCGAGTGTGTGCGTGCGAGTGAGTGTGTAGGACTGTGTGTGCGAGTGTGTGCGAGTGTGTTCGAGTGTGTGCATGTGTGTGCGAGTGTGTATGAGTGTGTGCAAGTGTGTGTGAGTGTGTGCATGTGTGTATGAGTGTGTGCAAGTGTGTGTGAGTGTGTGCGAGTGTGAGTGTGCAAGTGTGTGCGAGTGTGTGCGAGTGTGTGTGAGTGTGTGTGTGAGTGTGTTCAATTGTGTGTGAGTGTGTGTGTGAGTGTGAGTGAGTGTGTACCAGTGTGTGCGAGTGTGTGTGAGTGTGTGTGCGAGTGTGTGTGAGTGTGTGTGAGTGTGTGCGATTGTGTGTGTGAGTGTGTAGGACTGTATGTGCGAGTGTGTATGAGTGTTTGTGTGTGCAAGTGTGTGTGAGTGTGTGCGAGTGCTTGCGAGTGTGTGTGTGAGTGTGTGCGACTGTGTGTGCGAGTGTGTGCGCGTGTGTGCAAGTGTGTATGAGTGCATGTGCGAGTGTGTGTGCGAGTGTGTGTTCGAGTGTGTGTGTTCGAGTGTGTGCAAGTGTGTGCGAGTGTGTGTGCGAGTGCGTACAAGTGTGTGCGAGTGTGCATGTGTGTGTGCGTGTGAGAGTGTGCGAGTGTGTGCGTTTGAGTGTGTGCGAGTGTGCTCGAGTGAGTGGGTGCGAGTGTGTGCGAGTGTGTATGAGTGAGTGTGTGTGAGTGTGTGCGTGTGTGCAAGTTTGTGTGCGTGTGAGTGTGTGCGAGTGTGTGTGAGTGTGTGTGCGAGTGCGTGCGTGCAAGTGTGTGTGAGTGTGTAAGTGTGTAGGACTGTATGTGCGAGTGTGTATGAGTGTGTGTGAGAGCGTGTGCAAGTGTGTGCGAGTGTGTGTGTGCGAGTGTGTGTGCGAGTGTGTGTGTCCAAGTGTGTGCGGGTGTGTGCGTGTGAGTGAGTGCGAGTGTGTGCAAATGTGTGTGAGCGTGTGCGAGTGTGTGTGAGTGTGTGCGAGTGTGCGCGTGTGAGTGAGTGTGTGTGTGAGTCTGTGCGAGTGTGTGCTTGCGAGTGTTTGCTAGTGTGCGCGAGTGTGTGAGTGTGTGCGAGTGTGCGTGAGTGTGTGCGTGTGAGTAAGTGAGTGTGTGTGAGTGTGTGCGAGTGCTTGCGAGTGTGTGTGTGAGTGTGTGCGACTGTGTGTGCGAGTGTGTGCGCGTGTGTGCGAGTGTGTGCGAGTGTGTATTAGTGTATGTGCGAGTGTGTGTGCGAGTGTGTGTTCGAGTGTGTGTGTTCGAGTGTGTGCAAGTGTGTGCGAGTGTGTGTGAGTGTGTACAAGTGTGTGCGAGTGTGTGCGAGTGTGTGTTTGCGAGTGTGTGTGCGAGTGTGTGCGAGTGTGTGCGAGTGTATGTGCGAGTGTGTGCGCGAGTGTGTGTTTTAGAGTGTGTGCAATTGTGTGCGTGTGAGTGTGTGCATGAGTGTGTGCGTGCGAGTGTGCTCGAGTGAGTGGGTGCGTGTAAGTGTGTGCGTGCGAGTGTGTGCGAATGTGTGCGAGTGTGTGCGAGTGTGTGCGTGCAAGTGTTTGCGTGCGAGTGTGTGCGAGTGTGTGCAAGTGTGTGAGTGTATGCGAGTGTGTGTGCGAGTGTGTGCAAATGTGCCCGAGTGTGCACGAGTGAGTGGGTGCGAGTGTGTGAGTGTGTATGAGTGAGTGTCTGCGTGTGTGCGAGTTTGTGTGTGAGTGAGTGTGTGCGAATGTGTGCGAGTGTGTTTGTGAGTGTGTGTGCGAGTGTGTGCATGCGAGTGTGTGCGAGTGTGTGTGCGAGTGTGTGCAAATGTGCCTGAGTGTGCACGAGTGTGCACGAGTGAGTGTGTGAGTGTGTGTGAGTGTGTGCGAGTGTGTGCGAGTGTGTGTGTGCGAGTGTGTGCGAGTGTGTGTATGAGTGTGTGTGTTCGATTGTGTATAAGTGTGTGTGTGAGTGTGTGTGAGTGTGTGTAAGTGTGTGTGCGAGTGTGTGTGTGCGAGTGTGTGTGAGTGTGTGTGTGAGAGTGTGCGAGTGTGTGCAAATGTGTGCGAGTGTGCACGAGTGAGTGGGTGCGAGTATGCGCGAGTGTGTGTGAGTGTGTGCATGTGAGTGTGTGCAAGCGTGCGTGCGATTGTGTGTGCAAGCGTGTGTGTGCGCGAGTGTGTGCGAGTGTGTATGAGTGTGTGTGCGAGTGTGTGCGAGTGTGTGCGAGTGTGTGCGAGTGTGTGAGTATGTGTGCGAGTTTGTGTGTGTGTGTGCGAGTGTGTATGAGTGTATGTGCGAGTGTGTGCGAGTGTGTGTGAGTGTGTGCAAGTGTGTGTGAGTGTGTGTGTGCGATTGTGTATGAGTGTGTGCGAGTGTGTGTGTGAGTTTGTGCGAGTGTGTGCATGCGAGTGCGTGCGAGTGAGTGCGAGTGTGTGCAAATGTGTGTGAGAGTGTGCAAGTGTGGGCGTGCGAGTGTGTGCTAGTATGTGCAAGTGTGTGCGTGCGAGTGAGTGTGTGAGTGTGTAGGACTGTGTGTGCGAGTGTGTGCGAGTGTGTGTTCGAGTGTGTGCACGTGTGTGCGAGTGTGTATGAGTGTGTGCGAGTGTGTGTGAGTGTGTACGAGTGTGTGTAGGAGTGTGTGCGAGTGTTTGCAATTGTGTGTGTGAGTGTGTAGGACTGTATGTGCGAGTGTGTGTGAGTGTGTGCAAGTGTGTGTGAGTGTCTGCAAGTGTGTGCGAGTGTGTGCGAGTGTGTGCGAGTGTGTGTGTGCCAGTGTGTGCCAGTGTGTGCGTACGAGTGCGTGCAAGTGAGTGCGAGTTTGTGCGAATGTGTGCGAGTGTGTGCGTGTGAGTGTGCACGAGTTTGCACGAGTGAGTGGGTGCGAGTGTGTGTGAGTGTGTGCGAGTGTGTATGAATGAGTGTGTGTGAGTGTGTGCGTGTGTGTGAGTTTGTGTGCGAGTGTGTGCGAGTGAGTGTGTGCGAATGAGTGCAAGTGTCTGAAAGTGTGTGTGTGCGAGTGTGTGCGTGCAAGTGTGTGCGAGTGTGTGAGTATGTGTGCGAGTTTGTGTGTGTGTGTGCGAGTGTGTATGAGTGTATGTGCGAGTGTGTGCGAGTGTGTGTGAGTGTGTGCAAGTGTGTGTGAGTGTGTGTGTGCGATTGTGTATGAGTGTGTGCGAGTGTGTGTGTGAGTTTGTGCGAGTGTGTGCATGCGAGTGCGTGCGAGTGAGTGCGAGTGTGTGCAAATGTGTGTGAGAGTGTGCAAGTGTGGGCGTGCGAGTGTGTGCTAGTGTGTGCGAGTGTGTGCGTGCGAGTGAGTGTGTGAGTGTGTAGGACTATGTGTGCGAGTGTGTGCGAGTGTGTGTTCGAGTGTGTGCACGTGTGTGCGAGTGTGTGCGAGTGTGTCTGAGTGTGTGTGAGTGTGTACGAGTGTGTGTAGGAGTGTGTGCGAGTGTTTGCAATTGTGTGTGTGAGTGTGTAGGACTGTATGTGCGAGTGTGTGTGAGTGTGTGCAAGTGTGTGTGAGTGTGTGTGAGTGTGTGCAAGTGTGTGTGTGCAAGTGTGTGTGTGCGAGTGTGTGCGAGTGTTTGTGAGTGTGTGTGAGTGTGTGAGTGTGTGAATGAGTGAGCGTGTGCGAGTGTGCGAGTGTGTGTGTGCGAGTGTGTGCGAGTGTGTGTGTGCAAGTGTGTGCAAGTGTGTGCGAGTGAATGTGTGCGAGTGTGCGTGCGAGTGTGTGTGCGAGTGTGTGCGAGTGAGTGTGTGCGAGTGTGTGTGCGAGTGTGTGTGTGCGAGTGTGTGCGAGTGTGTGAGCGAGTGTGTGTGTTCGAGTGTGTGCGAGTGTGTGCGCGTGTGTATGAGTGTGTGTGTGAGTGTGTGTAAGTGTGTGCGAGTGTGTGTGCGAGTGTGTGCCAGTGTGCGCGTATGAGTGCGTGCAAGTGAGTGTGAGTGTGCGCGGGTGTGTGCGTGTGTGTGCGAGTGTGTGTGCGTGTGTGTGTGTGCGAGTGTGTAAGAGTGTGTGTGCAAGTGTGTGCGAGTGTGTGTGCGAGTGTGTGTGAGTGTGTGAGTGAGTGTGTGTGAGTGTGTGCGAGTGTGTGCGAATGTGTGCGATTGTGTGTGTGAGTGTGTAGGAATGTATGTGCGAGCGTGTGCGAGTGTGTGTGCGAGTGTGTGCGAGTGTGTGCAAGTGTGTGCGAGTCTGTGCGAGTCTGTGCTAGTGTGTGTTTGCGAGTGTGTGCGAGTGAGTGTGTGCGAGTGTGTGTGAGTGTGTGTGCGAGTGTGTGCGAGTGTGTGCGAGTGTGTGTTTGCGAGTGTGTGCGTGTGTGTGAGTGTGTGCGAGTGTGTGTGTGAATGTGTGCGTGCGAGTGTGTGCTAGTGTGTGCGTGCGAGTGTGTGCGAGTGTGTGTGAGTGTGTGCAAGTGTGTTCGAGTGTGTGCAAGTGTGTGCGAGTGTGTGTGTGCGAGTGTGTGCCAGTGTGTGCCAGTGTGTGCGTACGATGCGTGCAAGTGAGTGCGAGTGTGTGCGAATGTTTGCGAGTGTGTGCATGTGAGTGTGCACGAGTGTGTGCGTGTGAGTGTGCTCAAGTGAGTGGGTGCGAGTGTGTGTGAGTGTGTGCGAGTGAGTGTGTGCGAGTGTGTATGAGTGAGTGTGTGTGAGTGTGTGCGTGTGTGTGAGTTTGTGTGCGAGTGTATGCGAGTGAGTATTTGCGAATGTGTGCGAGTGTCTGCGAGTGTGTGTGTGCAAGTTTGTGTGCGAGTGTGTGCGTACGAGTGTGTGCGAGTGTGTGCGTGCAAGTGTGTGCGAGTGTGTGAGCGAGTTTGTGTGCGTGTGTGTGCGAGTGTGTATGAGTGTATGTGCGAGTGTGTGCGAGTGTGTGCGAGTGTGTGCAAATGTGTGCGAGTGAGTGTGTGTGAGTGTGTGCGAGAGTTTATGCGAGTGTGTGCGTGCGAGTGCGTGCAAGTGAGTGCGAGTGTGTGCAAATGTGTGAGAGAGTGTGCAAGTGTGGGCGTGCGAGTGTGTGCTAGTGTGCGCGAGTGTGTGCGTGTGAGTGAGTGTGTGTGTGAGTGTGTGTGAGTGGGTAGGACTGTGTGTGCGAGTGTGTGCGAGTGTGTGTTCGAGTGTGTGCACGTTTGTGCGAGTGTGTATGAGTGTGTGTGCGAGTGTGTGTGAGTGTGTACGAGAGTGTGTAGGAGTGTGTGCGAGTGTGTGCAATTGTGTGTGTGAGTGTGTAGGACTGTATGTGCGAGTGTGTGCGATAGTGTGTGAGTGTGTGTGAGTGTGTGCAAGTGTGTGTTAGTATGTGAGTGTGTGCAAGTGTGTGCGAGTGTGTGTGAGAGTGTGTGCAAGTGTGTGCGAGTGAGTGTGTGCGAGTGTGTGCGAGTGTGTGTGAGAGTGTGCGAGCGATTGTGTATGAGTGTGTGCGAGTGTGTGCGAGTGCTTGCGAGTGAGTGCGAGTGTGTGCAAATGTGTGCGAGAGTGTGCAAGTGTGGGCGTGCGAGTGTGTGCTAGTGTGCGCGAGTGTGTGAGTTTGTGCGAGTGTGCGCGAGTGTGTGCGTGTGAGTGTGTGTGTGAGTGTGTGCGAGTGTTTGCGAGTGTGTGTGTGAGTGTGTAGGACTGTGTGTGCGAGTGTGTGCAAGTGTGTGCGAGTGTGTGCCAGTGTGTGCGTACGAGTGCGTGCAAGTGAGTGCGAATGTGCGTGAGTGTGTGCGTGTGTGTGCGAGTGTGTGTGCGTGTGTGTGCGAGTGTGTATGAGTGTGTGTGCGAGTGTGTGCAAGTGTGTGCGAGTGTGTGTGCGAGTGTGTGTGAGTGTGTGTGCGAGTGTGTGTTTGTGAGTGTGTTCGATTGTGTATGTGTGAGTGTGAGTGAGTGTGTGTGTGAGTGTGTGCGAGTGTGTGTGCGAGTGTGTGCGAGTGTGTGCGATTGTGTGTGTGAGTGTGTAGGACTGTATGTGCGAGTGTGTGCGAGTGTGTATGAGTGTGTGTGCGAGTGTGTGCGAGTGTGTGTTTGCGAGTGTGTGCAAGTGTGTGTGAGTGAGTGTGAGCAAGTGTGTGTGTGAGTGTATATGTGAGTTTGTACGAGTGTGTGTGCGAGTGTGTGTTTGTGAGTGTGTGCGAGTGTGTGCGAGTGTGTGTGAGTGTGTACAAGTGTGTGCGAGTGTGTGCGAGTGTGTGTTTGCGAGTGTGTGTGTGAGTGTGTGCAAGTGTGTGCGAGTGTGTGCGCGAGTGTGTGTTTTAGAGTGTGTGCAATTGTGTGCGTGTGAGTGTGTGCATGAGTGTGTGCGTGCGAGTGTGCTCAAGTGAGTGGGTGCGTGTAAGTGTGTGCGTGCGAGTGTGTGCGAATGTGTGCGAGTGTGTGCGAGTGTGTGCGTGCAAGTGTTTGCGTGCGAGTGTGTGCGAGTGTGTGCAAGTGTGTGAGTGTATGCGAGTGTGTGTGCGAGTGTGTGCGAGTGTGTGCAAATGTGCCCGAGTGTGCACGAGTGAGTGGGTGCGAGTGTGTGTGAGTGTGTATGAGTGAGTGTGTGCGTGTGTGTTTGTGAGTCTGTGCGCGAGTGTGTGCGTGCGAGTGTGTGCGAGTGTGTGCGAGTGTGTGCGAGTGTGTGTGCGAGTGTGTGCAAATGTGCCTGAGTGTGCACGAGTGTGCACGAGTGAGTGTGTGCGAGTGTGTGCAAGTGTGTGTGAGTGTGTGCGAGTGTGTGCGAGTGTGTGTGTGCGAGTGTGTGCGAGTGTGTGTATGAGTGTGTGTGTTCGATTGTGTATAAGTGTGTGCGAGTGTGTGTGAGTGTGTGTAAGTGTGTGTGCGAGTGTGTTCGATTGTGTGCGAGTGTGTGTGTGAGTGTGAGTGAGTGTGTACGAGTGTGTGTGCGATTGTGTGTGTGAGTGTGTAGGACTGTATGTGCGAGTGTGTGCGAGTGTGTATGAGTGTGTGAGTGTGTGCAAGTGAGTGTGTGTGAGTGTGTGTGCGAGTGTGTGCGAGTGTGTGTGAGTGTGTGTGACTGTGTGTGAGTGTGTGTGCGAGTGTGTGTGCGAGAGTGTGCGAGTGTGTGCAAATGTGCGTGAGTGTGCACGAGTGAGTGGGTGCGAATATGCGCGAGTGTGTGAGTGTGTGCATGTGAGTGTGTGCGAGTGCGTGTGCATGTGTGAGTGTGCGAGTGTGTGCGAGTGTGTATGAGTGTATGTGCGAGTGTGTGTACCAGTGTGTGCGAGTGTGTGTGAGTGTGTGTGCGAGTGTGTGTGAGTGTGTGTGAGTGTGTGCGATTGTGTGTGTGAGTGTGTAGGACTGTATGTGCGAGTGTGTATGAGTGTTTGTGTGTGCAAGTGTGTGTGAGTGTGTGTGAGTGCTTGCGAGTGTGTGTGTGAGTGTGTGCGACTGTGTGTGCGAGTGTGTGCGCGTGTGTGCAAGTGTGTATGAGTGTATGTGCGAGTGTGTGTGCGAGTGTGTGTTCGAGTGTGTGTGTTCGAGTGTGTGCAAGTGTGTGCGAGTGTGTGTGCGAGTGCGTACAAGTGTGTGCGAGTGTGCATGAGTGTGTGCGTGTGAGTGTGTGCGAGAGTGTGCGTGCGAGTGTGTGCGAGTGTGCTCGAGTGAGTGTGCGAGTGTGTATGAGTGAGTGTGTGCGTGTGTGCGAGTTTGTGTGCTAGTGAGTGTGTGCGAATGTGTGTGAGTGTGTGCGAGTGTGTGCGTGTGAGTGTGTGTGTGAGTGTGTGTGCGAGAGTGTGCGAGTGTGTGCAAATGTGTCCGAGTGTGCGCGAGTGTGCACGAGTGATTGGGTGCAAGTGTGTATGAGTGAGTGTGTGTGAGTGTGTGCGTGTGTGCGAGTTTGTGTGCGAATGAGTGTGTGCGAATGTGTGCGAGTGTGTGCGAGTGTGTCTATGCGAGTGTGTGTGCGAGTGTGTGCATGCGAGTGTGTGTGAGTGTTTGTGAGTGTGTGCGAGTGTGTGTGCGAGTGTGTGTGCGAGAGTGTGCGAGTGAGTGCATGTGTGTGCGTGCGAGTGTGTGCGAGTGTGTATGAGTGTGTGTGCGAGTGTGTGCAAGTGTGCTCGAGTGAATGGGTGCGAGTGTGTGCGAGTGTGTGTGAGTGTGTGCGAGTGAGTGTGTGCGAGTGTGTGCGAGTGAGTATGTGCGAATGTGTGCGAGTGAGTGTGTGCGAGTGTTTGCGAGTGTGTGTGCGAGTGTGTGTGCGAGTGTGTGTGCGAGTGTGCGTGCGAGTGTGTGCAAGTGTGTGCGAGTTTGTGCGTGTGAGTGTGCGCGAGTGTGTGCGTGCGAGTGTGTGCGAGTGTGCTCGAGTGACTGGGTGTGAGTGTGTGCGAGTGTGTGTGAGTGTGTGTGAGTGCGTGCGGGTGTGTGTACGAGTGTGCGCGAGTGTGTGCGAGTGTGTGCGATTGTGTATGAGTGAGTGTGTGCAAATGTGTGCGAGTGTGTGCGAGTGTATGCGTGCGAGTGTGTGCGTGCGAGTGTGTGTGTGTGCATGTGTGCGAGTGTGTGTGAGTGTATGTGCGAGTGTGTGCAAGTGTGTGCAAGTGAGTGTGAGTGAGTGCGAGTGTGTGCGAATGTGTGCGAGTGTGTGGGTGCGAGTGTGTGGGTGCGAGTGTGTGTGCGATTGTGTATGGTGTGTGCGAGTGTGTGTGTGAGTGTGTGCGAGTGTGTGCGTGTGAGTGCGTGCGAGTGAGTGCGAGTGTGTGCAAATATGTGCGAGAGTGTGCAAGTGTGGGCGTGCGAGTGTATGCGAGTGTGTGTGAGTGTGTGCGAGTGTGTGTGCGAGTGTGTATGAGTGTATGTGCGAGTGTGTGTGCGAGTGTGTGCGAGTGTTTGTGAGTGTGTGCGAGTGTGTGTAGGAGTGTGTGCGAGTGTGTGCGATTGTGTGTGTGAGTGTGTAGGACTGTATGTGCGAGTGTGTGCGAGTTTGTTCGAGTGTGTGTGTGTGCGAGTGTGTGTTTGCGAGTGTGTGTGTGCGAGTGTGTGTGTGATTGTGTATGAGTGCGAGTGTGTGTGTGAGTGTGTGCAAGTGTGTGCGAGTGTGTATGAGTGTGTGTGTGTGTGAGTGTGTGCATGAGTGAGTGTGTGCGAGTGTGTGTGTGAGTGTGTGCAAGTGTGTGTGAGTGTGTGGGTGCGATTGTGTATGAGTGAGTGTGTGCGAGTGTGTGTGAGAGTGTGTGCGAGTGTGTGCGAGTGTGTGTAGGAGTGTGTGCGATTGTGTGTGTGAGTGTGTAGGACTGTATGTGCGAGTGTGTGCGAGTCTGTTCGAGTGTGTGTGTGCGAGTGTGTGTTTGCGAGTGTGTGTGAGTGTGTGTGATTGTGTATGAATGCGAGTGTGTGTGTGAGTGTGTGCAAGTGTGTTCGAGTGTGTATGCGAGTGTGTATGAGTGTGTGTGTGTGCGAGTGTGTGCAAGTGTGTGCATGAGTGAATGTGTGCGAGTGTGGGCGGGTGTGTGCGAGTGTGTGTGTGCGATTGTGTATGAGTGAGTGTGTGCGAGTGTGTGTGAAAGTGTGTGCGAGTGTGTGTGAGTGTGCATGGGTGTGTGCGTGCGAGTGCGTGCGAGTGAGTGCGAGTGTGTGTTAGTGTGCACGAGTGTGTGTGTGTGTGAATGTGTGCGAGTGTGTGCATGAGTGAGTGTGTGCGAGTGTGTGTGTGAGTGTGTGCAAGTGTGTGTGAGTGTGTGGGTGCGATAGTGTATGAGTGAGTGTGTGCGAGTGTGTGTGCGAGTGTGTGCGAGTGTGTGCGAGTGTGTGTAGGAGTGTGTGCGATTGTGTGTGTGAGTGTGTAGGACTGTATGTGCGAGTGTGTGCGAGTCTGTTCGAGTGTGTGTGTGCGAGTGTGTGTTTGCGAGTGTGTGTGTGAGTGTGTGTGATTGTGTATGAATGCGAGTGTGTGTGTGAGTGTGTGCAAGTGTGTTCGAGTGTGTATGCGAGTGTGTATGAGTGTGTGTGTGTGCGAGTGTGTGCAAGTGTGTGCATGAGTGAGTGTGTGCGAGTGTGTGCGAGTGTGTGTGTGCGATTGTGTATGAGTGAGTGTGTGCGAGTGTGTGTGAAAGTGTGTGCGAGTGTGTGTGAGTGTGCATGGGTGTGTGCGTGCGAGTGCGTGGGAGTGAGTGCGAGTGTGTGCAAATGTGTGTGAGCGTGTGCGAGTGTGTGTTAGTGTGCATGAGTGTGTGTGTGTGAGTGTGTGTGAGTCTGTGCGAGTGTGTGCTTGCGAGTTTGTGCTAGTGTGCGCGAGTGTGTGAGTGTGTGCGAGGGTGCGCGAGTGTGTGCGTTTGAGTAAGTGAGTGTGTGTGTGAGTGTGTGCGAGTGTGTGTGTGAGTGTGTACGACTGTGTGTGAGTGTGTGCATGTGTGTGCGAGTGTATATGAGTATATGTGCGAGTGTGTGTGCGAGTGTGTGCGAGTGTGTGTGCGAGTGTGTGTGCGAGTGTGTTTGAGTGTGTGCAAGTGTGTGCGAGTGTGTGTGCGAGTGCGTATGAGTGTCTGCGAGTGTGTGTGCATGTGTGTGCGAGTGTGTGTGATTGTGTGCGAGTGTGTGTGAGCTTGTAGGACTGTATGTGCGAGTGTTTGCGAGTGTGTTCGAGTGTGTGAGTGTGTGTGAGTGTGTGCGAGTGTGTGTGCGAGAGTGTGCGAGTGTTTGCGAGTGTGTGCAAATGTGCCCGAGTGTGTGCGAGTGTGCATGAGTGAGTGGGTGTGAGTGTGTGCGAGTGTGTGTGCGAGTGTGTGCGTGTGAGTGTGTGCGAGCGTGTGTGAGTGTGTGTGAGTGTGTGTGCGAGTGTGTGTGCGTGTGAATGTGTGCGAGTGTGTGCAAGTGTGTGTGAGTGTGTGTGAGTGAGTGCGAGTGTGTGCAAATGTGTGCGAGCGTGTGCGAGTGTGTGTTAGTGTGCATGAGTGTGTATGTGTGAGTGAGTGTGTGTGAGTCTGTGCGAGTGTGTGCTTGCGAGTGTGTGCTAGTGTGCACGAGGGTGCGCGAGTGTGTGCGTGTGAGTAAGTGAGTGTTTGTGTGAGTGTGTGCGAGTGTGTGTGTGAGTTTGTACGACTGTGTGTGCGAGTGTGTGCACGTGTGTGCGAGTGTATATGAGTATATGTGCGAGTGTGTGTGCGAGTGTGTGCGAGTGTGTGTGCAAGTGTGTGTGCGAGTGTGTTTGAGTGTGTGCAAGTGTGTGCGAGTGTGTGTGCGAGTGCATATGAGTGTCTGCGAGTGTGTGTGCATGTGTGTGCGAGTGTGTGCGAGTGTGTGTGAGTGTGTGTGAGTGTGTGTGCGAGTGTGTGCGAGTGTGTGCAAATGTACCTGAGTGTGCACGAGTGTGCACGAGTGAGTGTGTGTGAGTGTGTATGAGTGTGTGCAAGTGTGTGCGAGTGTGTGTTCAAGTGTGTGCGAGTGTGTATGAGTGTGTGTGCGAGTGTGTGTGAGTGTGTGTAGGAGTGTGTGCGAGTGTGTGCAATTGTGTGTGTGAGTGTGTAGGACTGTATGTGCGAGTGTGTGCGATAGTGTGTGAGTGTGTGTGAGTGTGTGCAAGTGTGTGTGAGTGTGTGTGAGTGTGTGCAAGTGTGTGTGAGGGTGTGGGTGCGATTGTGTATGAGTGAGTGTGTGTGAGTGTGTGTGCGAGTGTGTGTGCGAGTGTGTGCGAGTGTGTGCGAGTGTGTGTAGGAGTGTGTGCGATTGTGTGTGTGAGTGTGTAGGACTGTATGTGCGAGTGTGTGTGAGTCTGTTCGAGTGTGTGTGTGTGCGAGTGTGTGTTTGCGAGTGTGTGTGTGAGTGTGTGTGATTGTGTATGAGTGCGAGTGTGTGTGTGAGTGTGTGCAAGTGAATTCGAGTGTGTATGCGAGTGTGTATGAGTGTGTGTGTGTGCGAGTGTGTGCAAGTGTGTGCATGAGTGAGTGTGTGCGAGTGTGTGCGAGTGTGTGCGAGTGTGTGTGTGCGATTGTGTATGAGTGAGTGTGTGCGAGTGTGTGTGAAAGTGTGTGCGAGTGTGTGTGAGTGTGCATGGGTTTGTGCGTGCGAGTGCGTGCGAGTGAGTGCGAGTGTGTGCAAATGTGTGCGAGCGTGTGCGAGTGTGTGTTAGTGTGCACGAGTGTGTGTGTGTGAGTGAGTGTGTGTGAGTCTGTGCGAGTGTGTGCTTGCGAGTGTGTGCTAGTGTGCGCGAGTGTGTGAGTGTGTGCGAGGGTGCGCGAGTGTGTGCGTTTGAGTAAGTGAGTGTGTGT
This sequence comes from Phyllobates terribilis, assembly GCF_046119375.1. Taxonomy (NCBI): domain Eukaryota; kingdom Metazoa; phylum Chordata; class Amphibia; order Anura; family Dendrobatidae; genus Phyllobates; species Phyllobates terribilis. The sequence goes on along the minus strand of NW_027362764.1, from coordinate 367,591,072 downwards.
GTGAGTGTGTGTGTGAGTGTGTACGACTGTGTGTGCGAGTGTGTGCACGTGTGTGCGAGTGTATATGAGTATATGTGCGAGTGTGTGTGCGAGTGTGTGTGCGAGTGTGTGTGCGAGTGTGTGTGCGAGTGTGTTTGAGTGTGTGCAAGTGTGTGCGAGTGTGTGTGCGAGTGCGTATGAGTGTCTGCGAGTGTGTGTGCATGTGTGTGCGAGTGTGTGTGATTGTGTGCGAGTGTGTGTGAGCTTGTAGGACTGTATGTGCGAGTGTTTGCAAGTGTGTGCGAGTGTGTTCGAGTGTGTGAGTGTGTGTGAGTGTGTGCGAGTGTGTGCGAGTGTGTGTGCGAGAGTGTGCGAGTGTGTGCAAATGTGCCCGAGTGTGTGCGAGTGTGCATGAGTGAGTGGGTGTGAGTGTGTACGACTGTGTGTGCGAGTGTGTGCACGTGTGTGCGAGTGTATATGAGTATATGTGCGAGTGTGTGTGCGAGTGTGTGCGAGTGTGTGTGCAAGTGTGTGTGCGAGTGTGTGCAAGTGTGTGCGAGTGTGTGTGCGAGTGCGTATGAGTGTCTGCGAGTGTGTGTGCATGTGTGTGCGAGTGTGTGTGAGTGTGTGCGAGTGTGTGTGAGTGTGTGCGAGTGTGTGTGCGAGTGTGTGCGAGTGTGTGCAAATGTGTGTGAGAGTGTGCAAGTGTGGGCGTGCGAGTGTGTGCTAGTGTGTGCGAGTGTGTGCGTGCGAGTGAGTGTGTAGGACTGTGTGTGCGAGTGTGTGCGAGTGTGTTCGAGTGTGTGTGTGAGTTTGTGCGAGTGTGTGCATGCGAGTGCGTGCGAGTGAGTGCGAGTGTGTGCAAATGTGTGTGAGAGTGTGCAAGTGTGGGCATGCGAGTGTGTGCTAGTGTGTGCGAGTGTGTGCGTGCGAGTGAGTGTGTGAGTGTGTAGGACTGTGTGTGCGAGTGTGTTCGAGTGTGTGCATGTGTGTGCGAGTGTGTATGAGTGTGTGCAAGTGTGTGTGAGTGTGTGCATGTGTGTATGAGTGTGTGCAAGTGTGTGTGAGTGTGTGCGAGTGTGAGTGTGCAAGTGTGTGCGAGTGTGTGCGAGTGTGTGTGAGTGTGTGTGTGAGTGTGTTCAATTGTGTGTGAGTGTGTGTGTGAGTGTGAGTGAGTGTGTACCAGTGTGTGCGAGTGTGTGTGAGTGTGTGTGCGAGTGTGTGTGAGTGTGTGTGAGTGTGTGCGATTGTGTGTGTGAGTGTGTAGGACTGTATGTGCGAGTGTGTATGAGTGTTTGTGTGTGCAAGTGTGTGTGAGTGTGTGCGAGTGCTTGCGAGTGTGTGTGTGAGTGTGTGCGACTGTGTGTGCGAGTGTGTGCGCGTGTGTGCAAGTGTGTATGAGTGTATGTGCGAGTGTGTGTGCGAGTGTGTGTTCGAGTGTGTTTGTTCGAGTGTGTGCAAGTGTGTGCGAGTGTGTGTGCGAGTGCGTACAAGTGTGTGCGAGTGTGCATGTGTGTGTGCGTGTGAGAGTGTGCGAGTGTGTGCAAATGTGTGCGAGCGTGTGCGAGTGTGTGTTAGTGTGCACGAGTGTGTGTGTGTGAGTGAGTGTGTGTGAGTCTGTGTGAGTGTGTGCTTGCGAGTGTGTGCTAGTGTGCGCGAGGGTGCGCGAGTGTGTGCGTGTGAGTAAGTGAGTGTTTGTGTGAGTGTGTGCGAGTGTGTGTGTGAGTGTGTACGACTGTGTGTGCGAGTGTGTGCACGTGTGTGCGAGTGTATATGAGTATATGTGCGAGTGTGTGTGCGAGTGTGTGCGAGTGTGTGTGCAAGTGTGTGTGCGAGTGTGTGCAAGTGTGTGCGAGTGTGTGTGCGAGTGCGTATGAGTGTCTGCGAGTGTGTGTGCATGTGTGTGCGAGTGTGTGTGAGTGTGTGCGAGTGTGTGTGAGTGTGTGCGAGTGTGTGTGCGAGTGTGTGCGAGTGTGTGCAAATGTGTGTGAGAGTGTGCAAGTGTGGGCGTGCGAGTGTTTGCTAGTGTGTGCGAGTGTGTGCGTGCGAGTGAGTGTGTAGGACTGTGTGTGTGAGTGTGTGCGAGTGTGTTCGAGTGTGTGCATGTGTGTGCGAGTGTGTATGAGTGTGTGCAAGTGTGTGTGAGTGTGTGCATGTGTGTATGAGTGTGTGCAAGTGTGTGTGAGTGTGTGCGAGTGTGAGTGTGCAAGTGTGTGCGAGTGTGTGCGAGTGTGTGTGAGTGTGTGTGTGAGTGTGTTCAATTGTGTGTGAGTGTGTGTGTGAGTGTGAGTGAGTGTGTACCAGTGTGTGCGAGTGTGTGTGAGTGTGTGTGCGAGTGTGTGTGAGTGTGTGTGAGTGTGTGCGATTGTGTGTGTGAGTGTGTAGGACTGTATGTGCGAGTGTGTATGAGTGTTTGTGTGTGCAAGTGTGTGTGAGTGTGTGCGAGTGCTTGCGAGTGTGTGTGACTGTGTGTGCGAGTGTGTGCGCGTGTGTGCAAGTGTGTATGAGTGTATGTGCGAGTGTGTGTGCGAGTGTGTGTTCGAGTGTGTGTGTTCGAGTGTGTGCAAGTGTGTGCGAGTGTGTGTGCGAGTGCGTACAAGTGTGTGCGAGTGTGCATGTGTGTGTGCGTGTGAGAGTGTGCGAGTGTGTGCGTTTGAGTGTGTGCGAGTGTGCTCGAGTGAGTGGGTGCGAGTGTGTGCGAGTGTGTATGAGTGAGTGTGTGTGAGTGTGTGCGTGTGTGCAAGTTTGTGTGCGTGTGAGTGTGTGCGAGTGTGTGTGAGTGTGTGTGCGAGTGCGTGCGTGCAAGTGTGTGTGAGTGTGTAAGTGTGTAGGACTGTATGTGCGAGTGTGTATGAGTGTTTGTGTGTGCAAGTGTGTGTGAGTGTGTGCGAGTGCTTGCGAGTGTGTGTGACTGTGTGTGCGAGTGTGTGCGCGTGTGTGCAAGTGTGTATGAGTGTATGTGCGAGTGTGTGTGCGAGTGTGTGTTCGAGTGTGTGTGTTCGAGTGTGTGCAAGTGTGTGCGAGTGTGTGTGCGAGTGCGTACAAGTGTGTGCGAGTGTGCATGTGTGTGTGCGTGTGAGAGTGTGCGAGTGTGTGCGTTTGAGTGTGTGCGAGTGTGCTCGAGTGAGTGGGTGCGAGTGTGTGCGAGTGTGTATGAGTGAGTGTGTGTGAGTGTGTGCGTGTGTGCAAGTTTGTGTGCGTGTGAGTGTGTGCGAGTGTGTGTGAGTGTGTGTGCGAGTGCGTGCGTGCAAGTGTGTGTGAGTGTGTAAGTGTGTAGGACTGTATGTGCGAGTGTGTATGAGTGTGTGTGAGAGCGTGTGCAAGTGTGTGCGAGTGTGTGTGTGCGAGTGTGTGTGCGAGTGTGTGTGTCCAAGTGTGTGCGTGTGAGTGAGTGCGAGTGTGTGCAAATGTGTGTGAGCGTGTGCGAGTGTGTGTGAGTGTGTGCGAGTGTGCGCGTGTGAGTGAGTGTGTGTGTGAGTCTGTGCGAGTGTGTGCTTGCGAGTGTTTGCTAGTGTGCGCGAGTGTGTGAGTGTGTGCGAGTGTGCGTGAGTGTGTGCGTGTGAGTAAGTGAGTGTGTGTGAGTGTGTGCGAGTGCTTGCGAGTGTGTGTGTGAGTGTGTGCGACTGTGTGTGCGAGTGTGTGCGCGTGTGTGCGAGTGTGTGCGAGTGTGTATTAGTGTATGTGCGAGTGTGTGTGCGAGTGTGTGTTCGAGTGTGTGTGTTCGAGTGTGTGCAAGTGTGTGCGAGTGTGTGTGAGTGTGTACAAGTGTGTGCGAGTGTGTGCGAGTGTGTGTTTGCGAGTGTGTGTGCGAGTGTGTGCGAGTGTGTGCGAGTGTGTGCGAGTGTATGTGCGAGTGTGTGCGCGAGTGTGTGTTTTAGAGTGTGTGCAATTGTGTGCGTGTGAGTGTGTGCATGAGTGTGTGCGTGCGAGTGTGCTCGAGTGAGTGGGTGCGTGTAAGTGTGTGCGTGCGAGTGTGTGCGAATGTGTGCGTGCAAGTGTTTGCGTGCGAGTGTGTGCGAGTGTGTGCAAGTGTGTGAGTGTATGCGAGTGTGTGTGCGAGTGTGTGCGAGTGTGTGCAAATGTGCCCGAGTGTGCACGAGTGAGTGGGTGCGAGTGTGTGTGAGTGTGTATGAGTGAGTGTGTGCGTGTGTGCGAGTTTGTGTGTGAGTGAGTGTGTGCGAATGTGTGCGAGTGTGTTTGTGAGTGTGTGTGCGAGTGTGTGCATGCGAGTGTGTGCGAGTGTGTGTGAGTGTGTGCGAGTGTGTGTGCGAGTGTGTGCAAATGTGCCTGAGTGTGCACGAGTGTGCACGAGTGAGTGTGCGTGAGTGTGTGTGAGTGTGTGCGAGTGTGTGCGAGTGTGTGTGTGCGAGTGTGTGCGAGTGTGTGTATGAGTGTGTGTGTTCGATTGTGTATAAGTGTGTGTGTGAGTGTGTGTGAGTGTGTGTAAGTGTGTGTGCGAGTGTGTTCGATTGTGTGCGAGTGTGTGTGTGAGTGAGTGTGTACGAGTGTGTACGAGTGTGTGCGAGTGTGTGCGAGTGTGTGTGCGATTGTGTGCGATTGTGTGTGTGAGTGTGTAGGACTGTATGTGCGAGTGTGTGCGAGTGTGTATGAGTGTGTGTGTGAGTGTGTGCAAGTGTGTGCAAGTGAGTGTGTGTGAGTGTGTGTGCGAGTGTGTGTGCGAGTGTGTGCGAGTGTGTGTGAGTGTGTGTGACTGTGTGTGAGTGTGTGTGCGAGTGTGTGTGCGAGAGTGTGCGAGTGTGTGCAAATGTGCGTGAGTGTGCACGAGTGAGTGGGTGCGAATATGCGCGAGTGTGTGAGTGTGTGCATGTGAGTGTGTGCGAGTGTGTGTGCATGTGTGTGTGTGCGAGTGTGTGCGAGTGTGTATGAGTGTATGTGCGAGTGTGTGTGCGAGTGTGTGCGAGTGTGTGTTCGAGTGTGTGTGTTCGAGTGTGTGCAAGTGTGTGCGAGTGTGTGTGCAAGTGCATACAAGTGTGTGCGAGTGTGCATGAGTGTGTGCATGTGAGTGTGTGCGAGAGTGTGCGTGCGAGTGTGTGCGAGTGTGCTCGAGTGAGTGTGTGCGAGTGAGTGCGAGTGTGTATGAGTGAGTGTGTGCGTGTTTGCGAGTGAGTGTGTGCGAGTGAGTGTGTGCGAATGTGTGTGAGTGTGTGCGAGTATGTGTGAGTGTGTGTGTGAGTGCGTGCGTGCGAGTGTGTGCAAGTGTGAGTGAGTGTGTGCGAGTGTGTGTGTGAGTGTGTGTGCGAGAGTGTGCGAGTGTGTGCAAATGTGTCCGAGTGTGCGCGAGTGTGCACGAGTGATTGGGTGCAAGTGTGTATGAGTGAGTGTGTGTGAGTGTGTGCGTGTGTGCGAGTTTGTGTGCGAATGAGTGTGTGCGAATGTGTGCGAGTGTGTGCGAGTGTGTCTGTGCGAGTGTGTGTGCGAGTGTGTGCGTGCGAGTGTGTGTGAGTGTTTGTGAGTGTGTGCGAGTGTGTGTGCGAGTGTGTGTGCGAGTGTGTGCATGTGTGTGTGTGCGAGTGTGTGCGAGTGTGTATGAGTGTGTGTGCGAGTGTGTGCAAGTGTGCTCGAGTGAATGGGTGCGAGTGTGTGCGACTGTGTGTGAGTGTGTGCGAGTGAGTGTGTGTGAGTGTGTGCGAGTGAGTATGTGCGAATGTGTGCGAGTGAGTGTGTGCGAGTGTTTGCGAGTGTGTGTGCGAGTGTGTGTGCGAGTGTGTGTGCGAGTGTGTGTGCGAGTGTGTGCGTGCGAGTGTGTGCAAGTGTGTGCGAGTTTGTGCGTGTGAGTGTGCGCGAGTGTGTGCGTGCGAGTGTGTGCGAGTGTGCTCGAGTGACTGGGTGTGAGTGTGTGCGAGTGTGTGTGAGTGTGTGCGAGTGCGTGCGGGTGTGTGTACGAGTGTGCGCGAGTGTGTGCGAGTGTGTGCGATTGTGTATGAGTGAGTGTGTGCAAATGTGTGCGAGTGTGTGCGAGTGTATGCGTGCGAGTGTGTGCGTGCGAGTGTGTGTGTGTGCATGTGTGCGAGTGTGTGTGAGTGTATGTGCGAGTGTGTGCAAGTGTGTGCAAGTGAGTGTGAGTGAGTGCGAGTGTGTGCGAATGTGTGCGAGTGTGTGGGTGCGAGTGTGTGGGTGCGAGTGTGTGTGCGATTGTGTATGGTGTGTGCAAGTGTGTGTGTGAGTGTGTGCGAGTGTGTGCGTGTGAGTGCGTGCGAGTGAGTGCGAGTGTGTGCAAATATGTGCGAGAGTGTGCAAGTGTGGGCGTGCGAGTGTATGCCAGTGTGTGTGAGTGTGTGCGAGTGTGTGTGCGAGTGTGTATGAGTGTATGTGCGAGTGTGTGTGCGAGTGTGTGCGAGTGTTTGTGAGTGTGTGCGAGTGTGTGTGTGAGTGTGTGCGAGTGTGCGTGAGTATGTGTGTGTGTAAGTGCGTGCGAGTGTTTCCGAGTGTGTGTGAGTGTGTAGGACTGTATGTGCGAGTGTGTGCGAGTTTGTTCGAGTGTGTGTGTGTGCGAGTGTGTGTTTGCGAGTGTGTGTGTGCGAGTGTGTGTGTGATTGTGTATGAGTGCGAGTGTGTGTGTGAGTGTGTGCAAGTGTGTGCGAGTGTGTATGAGTGTGTGTGTGTGTGAGTGTGTGCGAGTGTGTGCATGAGTGAGTGTGTGCGAGTGTGTGTGTGAGTGTGTGCAAGTGTGTGTGAGTGTGTGGGTGCGATTGTGTATGAGTGAGTGTGTGCGAGTGTGTGTGTGAGTGTGTGCGAGTGTGTGCGAGTGTGTGTAGGAGTGTGTGCGATTGTGTGTGTGAGTGTGTAGGACTGTATGTGCGAGTGTGTGCGAGTCTGTTCGAGTGTGTGTGTGTGCGAGTGTGTGTTTGCGAGTGTGTGTGTGAGTGTGTGTGATTGTGTATGAATGCGAGTGTGTGTGTGAGTGTGTGCAAGTGTGTTCGAGTGTGTATGCGAGTGTGTATGAGTGTGTGTGTGCGAGTGTGTGCAAGTGTGCGAGTGTGTGCGAGTGTGTGCGAGTGTGTGCGAGTGTGTGCGAGTGTGTGTGTGCGATTGTGCATGGGTGTGTGCGTGCGAGTGCGTGCGAGTGAGTGCGAGTGTGTGCAAATGTGTGCGAGCGTGTGCGAGTGTGTGTTAGTGTGCACGAGTGTGTGTGTGTGAGTGAGTGTGTGTGAGTCTGTGCGAGTGTGTGCTTGCGAGTGTGTGCTAGTGTGCGCGAGTGTGTAAGTGTGTGCGAGGGTGCGCGAGTGTGTGCGTTTGAGTAAGTGAGTGTGTGTGTGAGTGTGTGCGAGTGTGTGTGTGAGTGTGTACGACTGTGTGTGCACGTGTGTGCGAGTGTATATGAGTATATGTGCGAGTGTGTGTGCGAGTGTGTGCGAGTGTGTGTGCGAGTGTGTGTGCGAGTGTGTTTGAGTGTGTGCAAGTGTGTGCGAGTGTGTGTGCGAGTGCGTATGAGTGTCTGCGAGTGTGTGTGCATGTGTGTGCGAGTGTGTGTGATTGTGTGCGAGTGTGTGTGAGCTTGTAGGACTGTATGTGCGAGTGTTTGCGAGTGTGTGCGAGTGTGTGAGTGTGTGCGAGTGTGTGCGAGTGTGTGTGCGAGAGTGTGCGAGTGTTTGCGAGTGTGTGCAAATGAGCCCGAGTGTGTGCGAGTGTGCATGAGTGTGCATGAGTGAGTGGGTGTGAGTGTGTGCGAGTGTGTGTGCGAGTGTGTGCGTGTGAGTGTGTGCGAGCGTGTGTGAGTGTGTGTGAGTGTGTGTGCGAGTGTGTGTGCGTGTGAATGTGTGCGAGTGTGTGCAAGTGTGTGTGAGTGTGTGTGAGTGAGTGCGAGTGTGTGCAAATGTGTGCGAGCGTGTGCGAGTGTGTGTTAGTGTGCACGAGTGTGTGTGTGAGTGAGTGTGTGTGAGTCTGTGCGAGTGTGTGCTTGCGAGTGTGTGCTAGTGTGCGCGAGGGTGCACGAGTGTGTGCGTGTGAGTAAGTGAGTGTTTGTGTGAGTGTGTGCGAGTGTGTGTGTGAGTGTGTACGACTGTGTGTGCGAATGTGTGCACGTGTGTGCGAGTGTATATGAGTATATGTGCGAGTGTGTGTACGAGTGTGTGCGAGTGTGTGTGCAAGTGTGTGTGCGAGTGTGTTTGAGTGTGTGCAAGTGTGTGCGAGTGTGTGTGCGAGTGCATATGAGTGTCTGCGAGTGTGTGTGCATGTGTGTGCGAGTGTGTGTGAGTGTGTGCGAGTGTGTGTGAGTGTGTGTGAGTGTGTGTGCGAGTGTGTGCGAGTGTGTGCAAATGTACCTGAGTGTGCACGAGTGTGCACGAGTGAGTGTGTGCGAGTGTGTGCGAGTGTGTATGAGTGTGTGCGAGTGTGTGCGAGTGTGTGTGAGTGTGTGTTCGAGTGTGTGCGAGTGTGTATGAGTGTGTGTGCGAGTGTGTGTGAGTGTGTACGAGTGTGTGTAGGAGTGTGTGCGAGTGTGTGTGAGTGTGTACGAGTGTGTGTAGGAGTGTGTGCGAGTGTGTGCAATTGTGTGTGTGAGTGTGTAGGACTGTATGTGCGAGTGTGTGCGATAGTGTGTGAGTGTGTGCAAGTGTGTGTGAGTGTGTGTGAGTGTGTGCAAGTGTAAGTGTGCGAGTGTGTGTGTGCGAGTGTTTGTGAGTGTGTGAGTGTGTGAATGAGTGAGCGTGTGCGATTGTGTGCGAGTGTGTGTGCGAGTTTGTGCGAGTGTGTGTGCGAGAGTGTGCGAGTGTGTGCAAATGTGCCCGAGTGTGCGCGAGTGTGCACAAGTGAGTGGGTGTGAGTGTGTGTGAGTGTGTGTGCGAGTGTGTTCAATTGTGTGCGAGTGTGTGTGTGAGTGTGAGTGAGTGTGTACCAGTGTGTGCGAGTGTGTGTGAGTGTGTGTGCGAGTGTGTGTGAGTGTGTGCGAGTGTGTGTGTGAGTGTGTGCGATTGTGTGTGTGAGTGTGTAGGACTGTATGTGCGAGTGTGTATGAGTGTTTGTGTGTGCAAGTGTGTGTGAGTGTGTGCGAGTGCTTGCGAGTGTGTGTGTGAGTGTGTGCGACTGTGTGTGCGAGTGTGTGCGCGTGTGTGCGAGTGTGTATGAGTGTATGTGCGAGTGTGTGTTCGAGTGTGTGTGTTCGAGTGTGTGCGAGTGTGTGTGCGAGTGCGTACAAGTGTGTGCGAGTGTGCATGTGTGTGTGCGTGTGAGTGTGTGCGAGTGTGTGTGTTTGAGTGTGTGCGAGTGTGCTCGAGTGAGTGGGTGCGAGTGTGTGCGAGTGTGTATGAGTGAGTGTGTGTGAGTGTGTGCGTGTGTGCAAGTTTGTGTGCGTGTGAGTGTGTGCGAGTGTGTGTGAGTGTGTGTGCGAGTGCGTGCGAGTGTGTGTGAGTGTGTAAGTGTGTAGGACTGTATGTGCGAGTGTGTATGAGTGTGTGTGAGAGCGTGTGCAAGTGTGTGCGAGTGTGTGCGAGTGTGTGCGAGTGTGTGCGAGTGTGTGTGAGTGTGTGTGTGCGAGTGTTTGTGCGGGTGTGTGCGTGTGAGTGAGTGCGAGTGTGTGCAAATGTGTGTGAGCGTGTGCGAGTGTGTGTGAGTGTGTGCGAGTGTGCGCGTGTGAGTGAGTGTGTGTGTGAGTCTGTGCGAGTGTGTGCTTGCGAGTGTTTGCTAGTGTGCGCGAGTGTGTGAGTGTGTGCGAGTGTGCGTGAGTGTGTGCGTGTGAGTAAGTGAGTGTGTGTGAGTGTGTGCGAGTGCTTGCGAGTGTGTGTGTGAGTGTGTGCGACTGTGTGTGCGAGTGTGTGCGCGTGTGTGCGAGTGTGTATTAGTGTATGTGCGAGTGTGTGTGCGAGTGTGTGTTCGAGTGTGTGTGTTCGAGTGTGTGCAAGTGTGTGCGAGTGTGTGTGAGTGTGTACAAGTGTGTGCGAGTGTGTGCGAGTGTGTGTTTGCGAGTGTGTGTGCGAGTGTGTGCGAGTGTGTGCGAGTGTGTTCGAGTGTATGTGCGAGTGTGTGTTTTAGAGTGTGTGCAATTGTGTGCGTGTGAGTGTGTGCATGAGTGTGTGCGTGCGAGTGTGCTTGAGTGAGTGGATGCGTGTAAGTGTGTGCGTGCGAGTGTGTGCGAATGTGTGCGAGTGTGTGCGAGTGTGTGCGTGCAAGTGTTTGCGTGCGAGTGTGTGCGAGTGTGTGCAAGTGTGTGAGTGTGTGCGAGTGTGTGTGCGAGTGTGTGCGAGTGTGTGCAAATGTGCCCGAGTGTGCACGAGTGAGTGGGTGCGAGAGTGTGTGAGTGTGTATGAGTGAGTGTGTGCGTGTGTGCGAGTTTGTGTGTGAGTGAGTGTGTGCGAATGTGTGCGAGTGTGTTTGTGAGTGTTTGTGCGAGTGTGTGCGTGCGAGTGTGTGCGAGTGTGTGTGAGTGTGTGCGAGTTTGTGTGCGAGTGTGTGCAAATGTGCCTGAGTGTGCACGAGTGTGCACGAGTGAGTGTGTGCGAGTGTGCGCGTGTGAGTGAGTGTGTGTGTGAGTCTGTGCGAGTGTGTGCTTGCGAGTGTTTGCTAGTGTGCGCGAGTGTGTGAGTGTGTGCGAGTGTGCGTGAGTGTGTGCGTGTGAGTAAGTGAGTGTGTGTGAGTGTGTGCGAGTGCTTGCGAGTGTGTGTGTGAGTGTGTGCGACTGTGTGTGCGAGTGTGTGCGCGTGTGTGCGAGTGTGTGCGAGTGTGTATTAGTGTATGTGCGAGTGTGTGTGCGAGTGTGTGTTCGAGTGTGTGTGTTCGAGTGTGTGCAAGTGTGTGCGAGTGTGTGTGAGTGTGTACAAGTGTGTGCGAGTGTGTGCGAGTGTGTGTTTGCGAGTGTGTGTGCGAGTGTGTGCGAGTGTGTGCGAGTGTGTGCGAGTGTATGTGCGAGTGTGTGCGCGAGTGTGTGTTTTAGAGTGTGTGTAATTGTGTGCGTGTGAGTGTGTGCATGAGTGTGTGCGTGCGAGTGTGCTCGAGTGAGTGGGTGCGTGTAAGTGTGTGCGTGCGAGTGTGTGCGAATGTGTGCGAGTGTGTGCGAGTGTGTGCGTGCAAGTGTTTGCGTGCGAGTGTGTGCGAGTGTGTGCAAGTGTGTGAGTGTATGCGAGTGTGTGTGCGAGTGTGTGCGAGTGTGTGCAAATGTGCCCGAGTGTGCACGAGTGAGTGGGTGCGAGTGTGTGTGAGTGTGTATGAGTGAGTGTGTGCGTGTGTGCGAGTTTGTGTGTGAGTGAGTGTGTGCGAATGTGTGCGAGTGTGTTTGTGAGTGTGTGTGCGAGTGTGTGCATGCGAGTGTGTGCGAGTGTGTGTGAGTGTGTGCGAGTGTGTGCAAATGTGCCTGAGTGTGCACGAGTGTGCACGAGTGAGTGTGCGCGAGTGTGTGTGAGTGTGTGCGAGTGTGTGCGAGTGTGTGTGTGCGAGTGTGTGCGAGTGTGTGTATGAGTGTGTGTGTTCGATTGTGTATAAGTGTGTGTGTGAGTGTGTGTGAGTGTGTGTAAGTGTGTGTGCGAGTGTGTTCGATTGTGTGCGAGTGTGTGTGTGAGTGAGTGTGTACGAGTGTGTACGAGTGTGTGCGAGTGTGTGCGAGTGTGTGTGCGATTGTGTGCGATTGTGTGTGTGAGTGTGTAGGACTGTATGTGCGAGTGTGTGCGAGTGTGTATGAGTGTGTGTGTGAGTGTGTGCAAGTGTGTGCAAGTGAGTGTGTGTGAGTGTGTGTGCGAGTGTGTGTGCGAGTGTGTGCGAGTGTGTGTGAGTGTGTGTGACTGTGTGTGAGTGTGTGTGCGAGTGTGTGTGCGAGAGTGTGCGAGTGTGTGCAAATGTGCGTGAGTGTGCACGAGTGAGTGGGTGCGAATATGCGCGAGTGTGTGAGTGTGTGCATGTGAGTGTGTGCGAGTGTGTGTGCATGTGTGTGTGTGCGAGTGTGTGCGAGTGTGTATGAGTGTATGTGCGAGTGTGTGTGCGAGTGTGTGCGAGTGTGTGTTCGAGTGTGTGTGTTCGAGTGTGTGCAAGTGTGTGCGAGTGTGTGTGCGAGTGCATACAAGTGTGTGCGAGTGTGCATGAGTGTGTGCATGTGAGTGTGTGCGAGAGTGTGCGTGCGAGTGTGTGCGAGTGTGCTCGAGTGAGTGTGTGCGAGTGAGTGCGAGTGTGTATGAGTGAGTGTGTGCGTGTTTGCGAGTGAGTGTGTGCGAGTGAGTGTGTGCGAATGTGTGTGAGTGTGTGCGAGTGTGTGTGAGTGTGTGTGTGAGTGCGTGCGTGCGAGTGTGTGCAAGTGTGAGTGAGTGTGTGCGAGTGTGTGTGTGAGTGTGTGTGCGAGAGTGTGCGAGTGTGTGCAAATGTGTCCGAGTGTGCGCGAGTGTGCACGAGTGATTGGGTGCAAGTGTGTATGAGTGAGTGTGTGTGAGTGTGTGCGTGTGTGCGAGTTTGTGTGCGAATGAGTGTGTGCGAATGTGTGCGAGTGTGTGCGAGTGTGTCTGTGCGAGTGTGTGTGCGAGTGTGTGCGTGCGAGTGTGTGTGAGTGTTTGTGAGTGTGTGCGAGTGTGTGTGCGAGTGTGTGTGCGAGTGTGTGCATGTGTGTGTGTGCGAGTGTGTGCGAGTGTGTGTGCGAGTGTGTGCAAGTGTGCTCGAGTGAATGGGTGCGAGTGTGTGCGACTGTGTGTGAGTGTGTGCGAGTGAGTGTGTGCGAGTGTGTGCGAGTGAGTATGTGCGAATGTGTGCGAGTGAGTGTGTGCGAGTGTTTGCGAGTGTGTGTGCGAGTGTGTGTGCGAGTGTGTGTGCGAGTGTGTGTGCGAGTGTGTGCGTGCGAGTGTGTGCAAGTGTGTGCGAGTTTGTGCGTGTGAGTGTGCGCGAGTGTGTGCGTGCGAGTGTGTGCGAGTGTGCTCGAGTGACTGGGTGTGAGTGTGTGCGAGTGTGTGTGAGTGTGTGCGAGTGCGTGCGGGTGTGTGTACGAGTGTGCGCGAGTGTGTGCGAGTGTGTGCGATTGTGTATGAGTGAGTGTGTGCAAATGTGTGCGAGTGTGTGCGAGTGTATGCGTGCGAGTGTGTGCGTGCGAGTGTGTGTGTGTGCATGTGTGCGAGTGTGTGTGAGTGTATGTGCGAGTGTGTGCAAGTGTGTGCAAGTGAGTGTGAGTGAGTGCGAGTGTGTGCGAATGTGTGCGAGTGTGTGGGTGCGAGTGTGTGGGTGCGAGTGTGTGTGCGATTGTGTATGGTGTGTGCAAGTGTGTGTGTGAGTGTGTGCGAGTGTGTGCGTGTGAGTGCGTGCGAGTGAGTGCGAGTGTGTGCAAATATGTGCGAGAGTGTGCAAGTGTGGGCGTGCGAGTGTATGCCAGTGTGTGTGAGTGTGTGCGAGTGTGTGTGCGAGTGTGTATGAGTGTATGTGCGAGTGTGTGTGCGAGTGTGTGCGAGTGTTTGTGAGTGTGTGCGAGTGTGTGTGTGAGTGTGTGCGAGTGTGCGTGAGTATGTGTGTGTGTAAGTGCGTGCGAGTGTTTCCGAGTGTGTGTGAGTGTGTAGGACTGTATGTGCGAGTGTGTGCGAGTTTGTTCGAGTGTGTGTGTGTGCGAGTGTGTGTTTGCGAGTGTGTGTGTGCGAGTGTGTGTGTGATTGTGTATGAGTGCGAGTGTGTGTGTGAGTGTGTGCAAGTGTGTGCGAGTGTGTATGAGTGTGTGTGTGTGTGAGTGTGTGCGAGTGTGTGCATGAGTGAGTGTGTGCGAGTGTGTGTGTGAGTGTGTGCAAGTGTGTGTGAGTGTGTGGGTGCGATTGTGTATGAGTGAGTGTGTGCGAGTGTGTGTGTGAGTGTGTGCGAGTGTGTGCGAGTGTGTGTAGGAGTGTGTGCGATTGTGTGTGTGAGTGTGTAGGACTGTATGTGCGAGTGTGTGCGAGTCTGTTCGAGTGTGTGTGTGTGCGAGTGTGTGTTTGCGAGTGTGTGTGTGAGTGTGTGTGATTGTGTATGAATGCGAGTGTGTGTGTGAGTGTGTGCAAGTGTGTTCGAGTGTGTATGCGAGTGTGTATGAGTGTGTGTGTGCGAGTGTGTGCAAGTGTGCGAGTGTGTGCGAGTGTGTGCGAGTGTGTGCGAGTGTGTGCGAGTGTGTGTGTGCGATTGTGCATGGGTGTGTGCGTGCGAGTGCGTGCGAGTGAGTGCGAGTGTGTGCAAATGTGTGCGAGCGTGTGCGAGTGTGTGTTAGTGTGCACGAGTGTGTGTGTGTGAGTGAGTGTGTGTGAGTCTGTGCGAGTGTGTGCTTGCGAGTGTGTGCTAGTGTGCGCGAGTGTGTAAGTGTGTGCGAGGGTGCGCGAGTGTGTGCGTTTGAGTAAGTGAGTGTGTGTGTGAGTGTGTGCGAGTGTGTGTGTGAGTGTGTACGACTGTGTGTGCACGTGTGTGCGAGTGTATATGAGTATATGTGCGAGTGTGTGTGCGAGTGTGTGCGAGTGTGTGTGCGAGTGTGTGTGCGAGTGTGTTTGAGTGTGTGCAAGTGTGTGCGAGTGTGTGTGCGAGTGCGTATGAGTGTCTGCGAGTGTGTGTGCATGTGTGTGCGAGTGTGTGTGATTGTGTGCGAGTGTGTGTGAGCTTGTAGGACTGTATGTGCGAGTGTTTGCGAGTGTGTGCGAGTGTGTGAGTGTGTGCGAGTGTGTGCGAGTGTGTGTGCGAGAGTGTGCGAGTGTTTGCGAGTGTGTGCAAATGAGCCCGAGTGTGTGCGAGTGTGCATGAGTGTGCATGAGTGAGTGGGTGTGAGTGTGTGCGAGTGTGTGTGCGAGTGTGTGCGTGTGAGTGTGTGCGAGCGTGTGTGAGTGTGTGTGAGTGTGTGTGCGAGTGTGTGTGCGTGTGAATGTGTGCGAGTGTGTGCAAGTGTGTGTGAGTGTGTGTGAGTGAGTGCGAGTGTGTGCAAATGTGTGCGAGCGTGTGCGAGTGTGTGTTAGTGTGCACGAGTGTGTGTGTGAGTGAGTGTGTGTGAGTCTGTGCGAGTGTGTGCTTGCGAGTGTGTGCTAGTGTGCGCGAGGGTGCACGAGTGTGTGCGTGTGAGTAAGTGAGTGTTTGTGTGAGTGTGTGCGAGTGTGTGTGTGAGTGTGTACGACTGTGTGTGCGAATGTGTGCACGTGTGTGCGAGTGTATATGAGTATATGTGCGAGTGTGTGTACGAGTGTGTGCGAGTGTGTGTGCAAGTGTGTGTGCGAGTGTGTTTGAGTGTGTGCAAGTGTGTGCGAGTGTGTGTGCGAGTGCATATGAGTGTCTGCGAGTGTGTGTGCATGTGTGTGCGAGTGTGTGTGAGTGTGTGCGAGTGTGTGTGAGTGTGTGTGAGTGTGTGTGCGAGTGTGTGCGAGTGTGTGCAAATGTACCTGAGTGTGCACGAGTGTGCACGAGTGAGTGTGTGCGAGTGTGTGCGAGTGTGTATGAGTGTGTGCGAGTGTGTGCGAGTGTGTGTGAGTGTGTGTTCGAGTGTGTGCGAGTGTGTATGAGTGTGTGTGCGAGTGTGTGTGAGTGTGTACGAGTGTGTGTAGGAGTGTGTGCGAGTGTGTGTGAGTGTGTACGAGTGTGTGTAGGAGTGTGTGCGAGTGTGTGCAATTGTGTGTGTGAGTGTGTAGGACTGTATGTGCGAGTGTGTGCGATAGTGTGTGAGTGTGTGCAAGTGTGTGTGAGTGTGTGTGAGTGTGTGCAAGTGTAAGTGTGCGAGTGTGTGTGTGCGAGTGTTTGTGAGTGTGTGAGTGTGTGAATGAGTGAGCGTGTGCGATTGTGTGCGAGTGTGTGTGCGAGTTTGTGCGAGTGTGTGTGCGAGAGTGTGCGAGTGTGTGCAAATGTGCCCGAGTGTGCGCGAGTGTGCACAAGTGAGTGGGTGTGAGTGTGTGTGAGTGTGTGTGCGAGTGTGTTCAATTGTGTGCGAGTGTGTGTGTGAGTGTGAGTGAGTGTGTACCAGTGTGTGCGAGTGTGTGTGAGTGTGTGTGCGAGTGTGTGTGAGTGTGTGCGAGTGTGTGTGTGAGTGTGTGCGATTGTGTGTGTGAGTGTGTAGGACTGTATGTGCGAGTGTGTATGAGTGTTTGTGTGTGCAAGTGTGTGTGAGTGTGTGCGAGTGCTTGCGAGTGTGTGTGTGAGTGTGTGCGACTGTGTGTGCGAGTGTGTGCGCGTGTGTGCGAGTGTGTATGAGTGTATGTGCGAGTGTGTGTTCGAGTGTGTGTGTTCGAGTGTGTGCGAGTGTGTGTGCGAGTGCGTACAAGTGTGTGCGAGTGTGCATGTGTGTGTGCGTGTGAGTGTGTGCGAGTGTGTGTGTTTGAGTGTGTGCGAGTGTGCTCGAGTGAGTGGGTGCGAGTGTGTGCGAGTGTGTATGAGTGAGTGTGTGTGAGTGTGTGCGTGTGTGCAAGTTTGTGTGCGTGTGAGTGTGTGCGAGTGTGTGTGAGTGTGTGTGCGAGTGCGTGCGAGTGTGTGTGAGTGTGTAAGTGTGTAGGACTGTATGTGCGAGTGTGTATGAGTGTGTGTGAGAGCGTGTGCAAGTGTGTGCGAGTGTGTGCGAGTGTGTGCGAGTGTGTGCGAGTGTGTGTGAGTGTGTGTGTGCGAGTGTTTGTGCGGGTGTGTGCGTGTGAGTGAGTGCGAGTGTGTGCAAATGTGTGTGAGCGTGTGCGAGTGTGTGTGAGTGTGTGCGAGTGTGCGCGTGTGAGTGAGTGTGTGTGTGAGTCTGTGCGAGTGTGTGCTTGCGAGTGTTTGCTAGTGTGCGCGAGTGTGTGAGTGTGTGCGAGTGTGCGTGAGTGTGTGCGTGTGAGTAAGTGAGTGTGTGTGAGTGTGTGCGAGTGCTTGCGAGTGTGTGTGTGAGTGTGTGCGACTGTGTGTGCGAGTGTGTGCGCGTGTGTGCGAGTGTGTATTAGTGTATGTGCGAGTGTGTGTGCGAGTGTGTGTTCGAGTGTGTGTGTTCGAGTGTGTGCAAGTGTGTGCGAGTGTGTGTGAGTGTGTACAAGTGTGTGCGAGTGTGTGCGAGTGTGTGTTTGCGAGTGTGTGTGCGAGTGTGTGCGAGTGTGTGCGAGTGTGTTCGAGTGTATGTGCGAGTGTGTGTTTTAGAGTGTGTGCAATTGTGTGCGTGTGAGTGTGTGCATGAGTGTGTGCGTGCGAGTGTGCTTGAGTGAGTGGATGCGTGTAAGTGTGTGCGTGCGAGTGTGTGCGAATGTGTGCGAGTGTGTGCGAGTGTGTGCGTGCAAGTGTTTGCGTGCGAGTGTGTGCGAGTGTGTGCAAGTGTGTGAGTGTGTGCGAGTGTGTGTGCGAGTGTGTGCGAGTGTGTGCAAATGTGCCCGAGTGTGCACGAGTGAGTGGGTGCGAGAGTGTGTGAGTGTGTATGAGTGAGTGTGTGCGTGTGTGCGAGTTTGTGTGTGAGTGAGTGTGTGCGAATGTGTGCGAGTGTGTTTGTGAGTGTTTGTGCGAGTGTGTGCGTGCGAGTGTGTGCGAGTGTGTGTGAGTGTGTGCGAGTTTGTGTGCGAGTGTGTGCAAATGTGCCTGAGTGTGCACGAGTGTGCACGAGTGACTGTGTGCGAGTGTGCGCGTGTGAGTGAGTGTGTGTGTGAGTCTGTGCGAGTGTGTGCTTGCGAGTGTTTGCTAGTGTGCGCGAGTGTGTGAGTGTGTGCGAGTGTGCGTGAGTGTGTGCGTGTGAGTAAGTGAGTGTGTGTGAGTGTGTGCGAGTGCTTGCGAGTGTGTGTGTGAGTGTGTGCGACTGTGTGTGCGAGTGTGTGCGCGTGTGTGCGAGTGTGTGCGAGTGTGTATTAGTGTATGTGCGAGTGTGTGTGCGAGTGTGTGTTCGAGTGTGTGTGTTCGAGTGTGTGCAAGTGTGTGCGAGTGTGTGTGAGTGTGTACAAGTGTGTGCGAGTGTGTGCGAGTGTGTGTTTGCGAGTGTGTGTGCGAGTGTGTGCGAGTGTGTGCGAGTGTGTGCGAGTGTATGTGCGAGTGTGTGCGCGAGTGTGTGTTTTAGAGTGTGTGTAATTGTGTGCGTGTGAGTGTGTGCATGAGTGTGTGCGTGCGAGTGTGCTCGAGTGAGTGGGTGCGTGTAAGTGTGTGCGTGCGAGTGTGTGCGAATGTGTGCGAGTGTGTGCGAGTGTGTGCGTGCAAGTGTTTGCGTGCGAGTGTGTGCGAGTGTGTGCAAGTGTGTGAGTGTATGCGAGTGTGTGTGCGAGTGTGTGCGAGTGTGTGCAAATGTGCCCGAGTGTGCACGAGTGAGTGGGTGCGAGTGTGTGTGAGTGTGTATGAGTGAGTGTGTGCGTGTGTGCGAGTTTGTGTGTGAGTGAGTGTGTGCGAATGTGTGCGAGTGTGTTTGTGAGTGTGTGTGCGAGTGTGTGCATGCGAGTGTGTGCGAGTGTGTGTGAGTGTGTGCGAGTGTGTGCAAATGTGCCTGAGTGTGCACGAGTGTGCACGAGTGAGTGTGCGCGAGTGTGTGTGAGTGTGTGCGAGTGTGTGCGAGTGTGTGTGTGCGAGTGTGTGCGAGTGTGTGTATGAGTGTGTGTGTTCGATTGTGTATAAGTGTGTGTGTGAGTGTGTGTGAGTGTGTGTAAGTGTGTGTGCGAGTGTGTTCGATTGTGTGCGAGTGTGTGTGTGAGTGAGTGTGTACGAGTGTGTACGAGTGTGTGCGAGTGTGTGCGAGTGTGTGTGCGATTGTGTGCGATTGTGTGTGTGAGTGTGTAGGACTGTATGTGCGAGTGTGTGCGAGTGTGTATGAGTGTGTGTGTGAGTGTGTGCAAGTGTGTGCAAGTGAGTGTGTGTGAGTGTGTGTGCGAGTGTGTGTGCGAGTGTGTGCGAGTGTGTGTGAGTGTGTGTGACTGTGTGTGAGTGTGTGTGCGAGTGTGTGTGCGAGAGTGTGCGAGTGTGTGCAAATGTGCGTGAGTGTGCACGAGTGAGTGGGTGCGAATATGCGCGAGTGTGTGAGTGTGTGCATGTGAGTGTGTGCGAGTGTGTGTGCATGTGTGTGTGTGCGAGTGTGTGCGAGTGTGTATGAGTGTATGTGCGAGTGTGTGTGCGAGTGTGTGCGAGTGTGTGTTCGAGTGTGTGTGTTCGAGTGTGTGCAAGTGTGTGCGAGTGTGTGTGCGAGTGCATACAAGTGTGTGCGAGTGTGCATGAGTGTGTGCATGTGAGTGTGTGCGAGAGTGTGCGTGCGAGTGTGTGCGAGTGTGCTCGAGTGAGTGTGTGCGAGTGAGTGCGAGTGTGTATGAGTGAGTGTGTGCGTGTTTGCGAGTGAGTGTGTGCGAGTGAGTGTGTGCGAATGTGTGTGAGTGTGTGCGAGTGTGTGTGAGTGTGTGTGTGAGTGCGTGCGTGCGAGTGTGTGCAAGTGTGAGTGAGTGTGTGCGAGTGTGTGTGTGAGTGTGTGTGCGAGAGTGTGCGAGTGTGTGCAAATGTGTCCGAGTGTGCGCGAGTGTGCACGAGTGATTGGGTGCAAGTGTGTATGAGTGAGTGTGTGTGAGTGTGTGCGTGTGTGCGAGTTTGTGTGCGAATGAGTGTGTGCGAATGTGTGCGAGTGTGTGCGAGTGTGTCTGTGCGAGTGTGTGTGCGAGTGTGTGCGTGCGAGTGTGTGTGAGTGTTTGTGAGTGTGTGCGAGTGTGTGTGCGAGTGTGTGTGCGAGTGTGTGCATGTGTGTGTGTGCGAGTGTGTGCGAGTGTGTATGAGTGTGTGTGCGAGTGTGTGCAAGTGTGCTCGAGTGAATGGGTGCGAGTGTGTGCGACTGTGTGTGAGTGTGTGCGAGTGAGTGTGTGCGAGTGTGTGCGAGTGAGTATGTGCGAATGTGTGCGAGTGAGTGTGTGCGAGTGTTTGCGAGTGTGTGTGCGAGTGTGTGTGCGAGTGTGTGTGCGAGTGTGTGTGCGAGTGTGTGCGTGCGAGTGTGTGCAAGTGTGTGCGAGTTTGTGCGTGTGAGTGTGCGCGAGTGTGTGCGTGCGAGTGTGTGCGAGTGTGCTCGAGTGACTGGGTGTGAGTGTGTGCGAGTGTGTGTGAGTGTGTGCGAGTGCGTGCGGGTGTGTGTACGAGTGTGCGCGAGTGTGTGCGAGTGTGTGCGATTGTGTATGAGTGAGTGTGTGCAAATGTGTGCGAGTGTGTGCGAGTGTATGCGTGCGAGTGTGTGCGTGCGAGTGTGTGTGTGTGCATGTGTGCGAGTGTGTGTGAGTGTATGTGCGAGTGTGTGCAAGTGTGTGCAAGTGAGTGTGAGTGAGTGCGAGTGTGTGCGAATGTGTGCGAGTGTGTGGGTGCGAGTGTGTGGGTGCGAGTGTGTGTGCGATTGTGTATGGTGTGTGCAAGTGTGTGTGTGAGTGTGTGCGAGTGTGTGCGTGTGAGTGCGTGCGAGTGAGTGCGAGTGTGTGCAAATATGTGCGAGAGTGTGCAAGTGTGGGCGTGCGAGTGTATGCCAGTGTGTGTGAGTGTGTGCGAGTGTGTGTGCGAGTGTGTATGAGTGTATGTGCGAGTGTGTGTGCGAGTGTGTGCGAGTGTTTGTGAGTGTGTGCGAGTGTGTGTGTGAGTGTGTGCGAGTGTGCGTGAGTATGTGTGTGTGTAAGTGCGTGCGAGTGTTTCCGAGTGTGTGTGAGTGTGTAGGACTGTATGTGCGAGTGTGTGCGAGTTTGTTCGAGTGTGTGTGTGTGCGAGTGTGTGTTTGCGAGTGTGTGTGTGCGAGTGTGTGTGTGATTGTGTATGAGTGCGAGTGTGTGTGTGAGTGTGTGCAAGTGTGTGCGAGTGTGTATGAGTGTGTGTGTGTGTGAGTGTGTGCGAGTGTGTGCATGAGTGAGTGTGTGCGAGTGTGTGTGTGAGTGTGTGCAAGTGTGTGTGTGCGAGTGTGTGTGTGCGAGTGTGTGTGTGTGCAAGTGTGTTCGAGTGTGTGTGCGAGTGTGTATGAGTGTGTGTGTGTGCAAGTGTGTGCGTGAGTGTGTGCGTGTGAGTGAGTGTGTGTGTGAGTGTGAGTGTGTGCTAGTGTGCATGAGTGTGTGAGTGTGTGCGAGTGTGCGTGTGAGTGAGTGAGTGTGTGTGCGAGTGTGTGTGTGCAAGTGTGTTCGAGTGTGTGTGTGAGTGTGTATGAGTGTGTGTGTGTGCAAGTGTGTGCGCGTGTGTGTGAGTGTCTGTGAGTGTGTGCGAGTGTGTGCAAATGTGTGCGAGCGTGTGCGAGTGTGTGTTAGTGTGCACGAGTGTGTGTGTGAGTGAGTGTGTGTGAGTCTGTGCGAGTGTGTGCTTGCGAGTGTGTGCTAGTGTGCGCGAGGGTGCGCGAGTGTGTGCGTGTGAGTAAGTGAGTGTGTGCGAGTGTGTGTGTGAGTGTGTACGACTGTGTGTGCGAATGTGTGCACGTGTGTGCGAGTGTATATGAGTATATGTGCGAGTGTGTGTGCGAGTGTGTGCGAGTGTGTGTGCAAGTGTGTGTGCGAGTGTGTTTGAGTGTGTGCAAGTGTGTGCGAGTGTGTGTGCGAGTGCATATGAGTGTCTGCGAGTGTGTGTGCATGTGTGTGCGAGTGTGTGTGAGTGTGTGCGAGTGTGTGTGAGTGTGTGTGCGAGTGTGTGCGAGTGTGTGCAAATGTACCTGAGTGTGCACGAGTGTGCACGTGTGAGTGTGTGCGAGTGTGTGCGAGTGTGTATGAGTGTGTGCGAGTGTGTGCGAGTGTGTGTGAGTGTGTGTTCGAGTGTGTGCGAGTGTGTATGAGTGTGTGTGCGAGTGTGTGTGAGTGTGTACGAGTGTGTGTAGGAGTGTGTGCGAGTGTGTGTGAGTGTGTACGAGTGTGTGCAGGAGTGTGTGCGAGTGTGTGCAATTGTGTGTGTGAGTGTGTAGGACTGTATGTGCGAGTGTGTGCGATAGTGTGTGAGTGTGTGTGAGTGTGTGCAAGTGTGTGTGAGTGTGTGTGAGTGTGTGCAAGTGTAAGTGTGCGAGTGTGTGTGTGCGAGTGTTTGTGAGTGTGTGAGTGTGTGAATGAGTGAGCGTGTGCGATTGTGTGCGAGTGTGTGTGCGAGTTTGTGCGAGTGTGTGTGCGAGAGTGTGCGAGTGTGTGCAAATGTGCCCGAGTGTGCGCGAGTGTGCACAAGTGAGTGGGTGTGAGTGTGTGTGAGTGTGTGTGCGAGTGTGTTCAATTGTGTGCGAGTGTGTGTGTGAGTGTGAGTGAGTGTGTACCAGTGTGTGCGAGTGTGTGTGAGTGTGTGTGCGAGTGTGTGTGAGTGTGTGCGAGTGTGTGTGTGAGTGTGTGCGATTGTGTGTGTGAGTGTGTAGGACTGTATGTGCGAGTGTGTATGAGTGTTTGTGTGTGCAAGTGTGTGTGAGTGTGTGCGAGTGCTTGCGAGTGTGTGTGTGAGTGTGTGCGACTGTGTGTGCGAGTGTGTGCGCGTGTGTGCGAGTGTGTATGAGTGTATGTGCGAGTGTGTGTTCGAGTGTGTGTGTTCGAGTGTGTGCAAGTGTGTGCGAGTGTGTGTGCGAGTGCGTACAAGTGTGTGCGAGTGTGCATGTGTGTGTGCGTGTGAGTGTGTGCGAGTGTGTGTGTTTGAGTGTGTGCGAGTGTGCTCGAGTGAGTGGGTGCGAGTGTGTGCGAGTGTGTATGAGTGAGTGTGTGTGAGTGTGTGCGTGTGTGCAAGTTTGTGTGCGTGTGAGTGTGTGCGAGTGTGTGTGAGTGTGTGTGCGAGTGCGTGCGAGTGTGTGTGAGTGTGTAAGTGTGTAGGACTGTATGTGCGAGTGTGTATGAGTGTGTGTGAGAGCGTGTGCAAGTGTGTGCGAGTGTGTGCGAGTGTGTGCGAGTGTGTGCGAGTGTGTGTGAGTGTGTGCGAGTGTTTGTGCGGGTGTGTGCGTGTGAGTGAGTGCGAGTGTGTGCAAATGTGTGTGAGCGTGTGCGAGTGTGTGTGAGTGTGTGCGAGTGTGCGCGTGTGAGTGAGTGTGTGTGTGAGTCTGTGCGAGTGTGTGCTTGCGAGTGTTTGCTAGTGTGCGCGAGTGTGTGAGTGTGTGCGAGTGTGCGTGAGTGTGTGCGTGTGAGTAAGTGAGTGTGTGTGAGTGTGTGTGAGTGCTTGCGAGTGTGTGTGTGAGTGTGTGCGACTGTGTGTGCGAGTGTGTGCGCGTGTGTGCGAGTGTGTATTAGTGTATGTGCGAGTGTGTGTGCGAGTGTGTGTTCGAGTGTGTGTGTTCGAGTGTGTGAAAGTGTGTGCGAGTGTGTGTGAGTGTGTACAAGTGTGTGCGAGTGTGTGCGAGTGTGTGTTTGCGAGTGTGTGTGCGAGTGTGTGCGAGTGTGTGCGAGTGTGTTCGAGTGTATGTGCGAGTGTGTGTTTTAGAGTGTGTGCAATTGTGTGCGTGTGAGTGTGTGCATGAGTGTGTGCGTGCGAGTGTGCTTGAGTGAGTGGATGCGTGTAAGTGTGTGCGTGCGAGTGTGTGCGAATGTGTGCGAGTGTGTGCGAGTGTGTGCGTGCAAGTGTTTGCGTGCGAGTGTGTGCGAGTGTGTGCAAGTGTGTGAGTGTGTGCGAGTGTGTGTGCGAGTGTGTGCGAGTGTGTGCAAATGTGCCCGAGTGTGCACGAGTGAGTGGGTGCGAGAGTGTGTGAGTGTGTATGAGTGAGTGTGTGCGTGTGTGCGAGTTTGTGTGTGAGTGAGTGTGTGCGAATGTGTGCGAGTGTGTTTGTGAGTGTGTGTGCGAGTGTGTGCGTGCGAGTGTGTGCGAGTGTGTGTGAGTGTGTGCGAGTTTGTGTGCGAGTGTGTGCGAGTGTGTGCAAATGTGCCTGAGTGTGCACGAGTGTGCACGAGTGAGTGTGTGCGAGTGTGTGCAAGTGTGTGTGAGTGTGTGCGAGTGTGTGCGAGTGTGTGTGTGTGCGAGTGTGTGCGAGTGTGTGTATGAGTGTGTGTGTTCGATTGTGTATAAGTGTGTGCGAGTGTGTGTGTGAGTGTGTGTGAGTGTGTGTAAGTGTGTGTGCGAGTGTGTTCGATTGTGTGCGAGTGTGTGTGTGAGTGTGAGTGAGTGTGTACGAGTGTGTGCGAGTGTGTGCGAGTGTGTGTGCGATTGTGTGCGATTGTGTGTGTGAGTGTGTAGGACTGTATGTGCGAGTGTGTGCGAGTGTGTATGAGTGTGTGTGTGAGTGTGTGCAAGTGTGTGCAAGTGAGTGTGTGTGAGTGTGTGTGCGAGTGTGTGTGCGAGTGTGTGCGAGTGTGTGTGAGTGTGTGTGACTGTGTGTGAGTGTGTGTGCGAGTGTGTGTGCGAGAGTGTGCGAGTGTGTGCAAATGTGCGTGAGTGTGCACGAGTGAGTGGGTGCGAATATGTGCGAGTGTGTGAGTGTGTGCATGTGAGTGTGTGTGCATGTGTGTGTGTGCGAGTGTGTGCGAGTGTGTATGAGTGTATGTGCGAGTGTGTGTGCGAGTGTGTGCGAGTGTGTGTTCGAGTGTGTGTGTTCGAGTGTGTGCAAGTGTGTGCGAGTGTGTGTGCGAGTGCGTACAAGTGTGTGCGAGTGTCCATGAGTGTGTGCGTGTGAGTGTGTGCGAGAGTGTGGTGGGAGTGTGTGCGAGTGTGCTCGAGTGAGTGTGTGCGAGTGTGTGCGAGTGTGTATGAGTGAGTGTGTGCGTGTGTGCGAGTTTGTGTGCGAGTGAGTGTGTGCGAATGTGTGTGAGTGTGTGCGAGTGTGTGTGAGTGTGTGTGTGAGTGCGTGCGTGCGAGTGTGTGCGAGTGTGTGCAAGTGTGAGTGTGTGCGAGTGTGTGTGTGAGTGTGTGTGCGAGAGTGTGCGAGTGTGTGCAAATGTGTCCGAGTGTGCGCGAGTGTGCACGAGTGATTGGGTGCAAGTGTGTGCAAGTGTGTATGAGTGAGTGTGTGTGAGTGTGTGCGTGTGTGCGAGTTTGTGTGCGAATGAGTGTGTGCGAATGTGTGCGAGTGTGTGCGAGTGTGTGCGTGCGAGTGTGTGTGAGTGTTTGTGAGTGTGTGCGAGTGTGTGTGCGAGTGTGTGTGCGAGAGTGTGCGAGTGTGTGCATGTGTGTGTGTGCGAGTGTGTGCGAGTGTGTATGAGTGTGTGTGCGAGTGTGTGCAAGTGTGCTCGAGTGAATGGGTGCGAGTGTGTGCGAGTGTGTGTGAGTGTGTGCGAGTGAGTGTGTGCGAGTGTGTGCGAGTGAGTATGTGCGAATGTGTGCGAGTGAGTGTGTGCGAGTGTTTGCGAGTGTGTGTGCGAGTGTGTGTGCGAGTGTGTGTGCGAGTGTGTGCGTGCGAGTGTGTGCAAGTGTGTGCGAGTTTGTGCGTGTGAGTGTGCGCGAGTGTGTGCGTGTGAGTGTGTGCGAGTGTGCTCGAGTGACTGGGTGTGAGTGTGTGCGAGTGTGTGTGAGTGTGTGCGAGTGCGTGCGGGTGTGTGTACGAGCGTGCGCGAGTGTGTGCGAGTGTGTGCGATTGTGTATGAGTGAGTGTGTGCAAATGTGTGCGAGTGTGTGCGAGTGTATGCGTGCGAGTGTGTGCGTGCGAGTGTGTGTGTGTGAGTGTATGTGCGAGTGTGTGCAAGTGTGTGCAAGTGAGTGTGAGTGAGTGCGAGTGTGTGCGAATGTGTGCGAGTGTGTGGGTGCGAGTGTGTGTGCGATTGTGTATGGTGTGTGCGAGTGTGTGTGAGTGTGTGCGAGTGTGTGCGTGTGAGTGCGTGCGAGTGAGTGCGAGTGTGTGCAAATATGTGCGAGAGTGTGCAAGTGTGGGCGTGCGAGTGTATGCGAGTGTGTGTGAGTGTGTGCGAGTGTGTGTGCGAGTGTGTATGAGTGTATGTGCGAGTGTGTGCGAGTGTTTGTGAGTGTGTGCGAGTGTGTGTAGGAGTGTGTGCGAGTGTGTGCGATTGTGTGTTTGAGTGTGTAGGACTGTATGTGCGAGTGTGTGCGAGTTTGTTCGAGTGTGTGTGTGTGCGAGTGTGTGTTTGCGAGTGTGTGTGTGCGAGTGTGTGTGTGATTGTGTATGAGTGCGAGTGTGTGTGTGAGTGTGTGCAAGTGTGTTCGAGTGTGTGTGCGAGTGTGTATGAGTGTGTGTGTGTGTGAATGTGTGCGAGTGTGTGCATGAGTGTGTGCAAGTGTGTGTGAGTGTGTGGGTGCGATTGTGTATGAGTGAGTGTGTGCGAGTGTGTGTGCGAGTGTGTGTGCGAGTGTGTGCGAGTGTGTGCGAGTGTGTGTAGGAGTGTGTGCGATTGTGTGTGTGAGTGTGTAGGACTGTATGTGCGAGTCTGTTCGAGTGTGTGTGTGTGCGAGTGTGTGTTTGCGAGTGTGTGTGTGAGTGTGTGTGATTGTGTATGAGTGCGAGTGTGTGTGTGAGTGTGTGCAAGTGTGTTCGAGTGTGTATGCGAGTGTGTATGAGTGTGTGTGTGTGCGAGTGTGTGCAAGTGTGTGCATGAGTGAGTGTGTGCGAGTGTGTGTCAAAGTGTATGCGAGTGTGTGCGAGTGTGTGTGTGCGATTGTGTATGAGTGAGTGTGTGCGAGTGTGTGTGAAAGTGTGTGCGAGTGTGTGTGAGTGTGCATGGGTGTGTGCGTGCGAGTGCGTGCGAGTGAGTGCGAGTGTGTGCAAATGTGTGCGAGCGTGTGCGAGTGTGTGTTAGTGTGCACGAGTGTGTGTGTGTGAGTGAGTGTGTGTGAGTCTGTGCGAGTGTGTGCTTGCGAGTGTGTGCTAGTGTGCGCGAGTGTGTGAGTGTGTGCGATGGTGCGCGAGTGTGTGCGTTTGAGTAAGTGAGTGTGTGTGTGAGTGTGTGCGAGTGTGTGTGTGAGTGTGTACGACTGTGTGTGCGAGTGTGTGCACGTGTGTGCGAGTGTATATGAGTATATGTGCGAGTGTGTGTGCGAGTGTGTGTGCGCGAGTGTGTGTGTGCGAGTGTGTGTGTGATTGTGTATGAGTGCGAGTGTGTGTGTGAGTGTGTGCAAGTGTGTTCGAGTGTGTGTGCGAGTGTGTATGAGTGTGTGTGTGTGTGAATGTGTGCGAGTGTGTGCATGAGTGTGTGCAAGTGTGTGTGAGTGTGTGGGTGCGATTGTGTATGAGTGAGTGTGTGCGAGTGTGTGTGCGAGTGTGTGTGCGAGTGTGTGCGAGTGTGTGCGAGTGTGTGTAGGAGTGTGTGCGATTGTGTGTGTGAGTGTGTAGGACTGTATGTGCGAGTCTGTTCGAGTGTGTGTGTGTGCGAGTGTGTGTTTGCGAGTGTGTGTGTGAGTGTGTGTGATTGTGTATGAGTGCGAGTGTGTGTGTGAGTGTGTGCAAGTGTGTTCGAGTGTGTATGCGAGTGTGTATGAGTGTGTGTGTGTGCGAGTGTGTGCAAGTGTGTGCATGAGTGAGTGTGTGCGAGTGTGTGTCAAAGTGTATGCGAGTGTGTGCGAGTGTGTGTGTGCGATTGTGTATGAGTGAGTGTGTGCGAGTGTGTGTGAAAGTGTGTGCGAGTGTGTGTGAGTGTGCATGGGTGTGTGCGTGCGAGTGCGTGCGAGTGAGTGCGAGTGTGTGCAAATGTGTGCGAGCGTGTGCGAGTGTGTGTTAGTGTGCACGAGTGTGTGTGTGTGAGTGAGTGTGTGTGAGTCTGTGCGAGTGTGTGCTTGCGAGTGTGTGCTAGTGTGCGCGAGTGTGTGAGTGTGTGCGATGGTGCGCGAGTGTGTGCGTTTGAGTAAGTGAGTGTGTGTGTGAGTGTGTGCGAGTGTGTGTGTGAGTGTGTACGACTGTGTGTGCGAGTGTGTGCACGTGTGTGCGAGTGTATATGAGTATATGTGCGAGTGTGTGTGCGAGTGTGTGTGCGAGTGTGTGCACGTGTGTGCGAGTGTGTGTGAGTGTGTGTGACTGTGTGTGAGTGTGTGTGCGAGTGTGTGTGCGAGAGTGTGCGAGTGTGTGCAAATGTGCGTGAGTGTGCACGAGTGAGTGGGTGCGAATATGCGCGAGTGTGTGAGTGTGTGCATGTGAGTGTGTGCGAGTGTGTGTGCATGTGTGTGTGTGCGAGTGTGTGCGAGTGTGTATGAGTGTATGTGCGAGTGTGTGTGCGAGTGTGTGCGAGTGTGTGTTCGAGTGTGTGTGTTCGAGTGTGTGCAAGTGTGTGCGAGTGTGTGCGCGAGTGCATACAAGTGTGTGCGAGTGTGCATGAGTGTGTGCATGTGAGTGTGTGCGAGAGTGTGCGTGCGAGTGTGTGCGAGTGTGCTCGAGTGAGTGTGTGCGAGTGAGTGCGAGTGTGTATGAGTGAGTGTGTGCGTGTTTGCGAGTGAGTGTGTGCGAGTGAGTGTGTGCGAATGTGTGTGAGTGTGTGCGAGTGTGTGTGAGTGTGTGTGTGAGTGCGTGCGTGCGAGTGTGTGCGAGTGTGTGCAAGTGTGAGTGAGTGTGTGCGAGTGTGTGTGTGAGTGTGTGCGCGAGAGTGTGCGAGTGTGTGCAAATGTGTCCGAGTGTGCGCGAGTGTGCACGAGTGATTGGGTGCAAGTGTGTATGAGTGAGTGTGTGTGAGTGTGTGCGTGTGTGCGAGTTTGTGTGCGAATGAGTGTGTGCGAATGTGTGCGAGTGTGTGCGAGTGTGTCTGTGCGAGTGTGTGTGCGAGTGTGTGCGTGCGAGTGTGTGTGAGTGTTTGTGAGTGTGTGCGAGTGTGTGTGCGAGTGTGTGTGCGAGTGTGTGCATGTGTGTGTGTGCGAGTGTGTGCGAGTGTGTATGAGTGTGTGTGCGAGTGTGTGCAAGTGTGCTCGAGTGAATGGGTGCGAGTGTGTGCGACTGTGTGTGAGTGTGTGCGAGTGAGTGTGTGTGAGTGTGTGCGAGTGAGTATGTGCGAATGTGTGCGAGTGAGTGTGTGCGAGTGTTTGCGAGTGTGTGTGCGAGTGTGTGTGCGAGTGTGTGTGCGAGTGTGTGTGCGAGTGTGTGCGTGCGAGTGTGTGCAAGTGTGTGCGAGTTTGTGCGTGTGAGTGTGCGCGAGTGTGTGCGTGCGAGTGTGTGCGAGTGTGCTCGAGTGACTGGGTGTGAGTGTGTGCGAGTGTGTGTGAGTGTGTGCGAGTGCGTGCGGGTGTGTGTACGAGTGTGCGCGAGTGTGTGCGAGTGTGTGCGATTGTGTATGAGTGAGTGTGTGCAAATGTGTGCGAGTGTGTGCGAGTGTATGCGTGCGAGTGTGTGCGTGCGAGTGTGTGTGTGTGCATGTGTGCGAGTGTGTGTGAGTGTATGTGCGAGTGTGTGCAAGTGTGTGCAAGTGAGTGTGAGTGAGTGCGAGTGTGTGCGAATGTGTGCGAGTGTGTGGGTGCGAGTGTGTGGGTGCGAGTGTGTGTGCGATTGTGTATGGTGTGTGCAAGTGTGTGTGTGAGTGTGTGCGAGTGTGTGCGTGTGAGTGCGTGCGAGTGAGTGCGAGTGTGTGCAAATATGTGCGAGAGTGTGCAAGTGTGGGCGTGCGAGTGTATGCCAGTGTGTGTGAGTGTGTGCGAGTGTGTGTGCGATTGTGTATGAGTGTATGTGCGAGTGTGTGTGCGAGTGTGTGCGAGTGTTTGTGAGTGTGTGCGAGTGTGTGTGTGAGTGTGTGCGAGTGTGCGTGAGTAAGTGTGTGTGTAAGTGCGTGCGAGTGTTTCCGAGTGTGTGTGAGTGTGTAGGACTGTATGTGCGAGTGTGTGCGAGTTTGTTCGAGTGTGTGTGTGTGCGAGTGTGTGTTTGCGAGTGTGTGTGTGCGAGTGTGTGTGTGATTGTGTATGAGTGCGAGTGTGTGTGTGAGTGTGTGCAAGTGTGTGCGAGTGTGTATGAGTGTGTGTGTGTGTGAGTGTGTGCGAGTGTGTGCATGAGTGAGTGTGTGCGAGTGTGTGTGTGAGTGTGTGCAAGTGTGTGTGAGTGTGTGGGTGCGATTGTGTATGAGTGAGTGTGTGCGAGTGTGTGTGTGAGTGTGTGCGAGTGTGTGCGAGTGTGTGTAGGAGTGTGTGCGATTGTGTGTGTGAGTGTGTAGGACTGTATGTGCGAGTGTGTGCGAGTCTGTTCGAGTGTGTGTGTGTGCGAGTGTGTGTTTGCGAGTGTGTGTGTGAGTGTGTGTGATTGTGTATGAATGCGAGTGTGTGTGTGAGTGTGTGCAAGTGTGTTCGAGTGTGTATGCGAGTGTGTATGAGTGTGTGTGTGCGAGTGTGTGCAAGTGTGCGAGTGTGTGCGAGTGTGTGCGAGTGTGTGCGAGTGTGTGCGAGTGTGTGTGTGCGATTGTGCATGGGTGTGTGCGTGCGAGTGCGTGCGAGTGAGTGCGAGTGTGTGCAAATGTGTGCGAGCGTGTGCGAGTGTGTGTTAGTGTGCACGAGTGTGTGTGTGTGAGTGAGTGTGTGTGAGTCTGTGCGAGTGTGTGCTTGCGAGTGTGTGCTAGTGTGCGCAAGTGTGTGAGTGTGTGCGAGGGTGCGCGAGTGTGTGCGTTTGAGTAAGTGAGTGTGTGTGTGAGTGTGTGCGAGTGTGTGTGTGAGTGTGTACGACTGTGTGTGCACGTGTGTGCGAGTGTATATGAGTATATGTGCGAGTGTGTGTGCGAGTGTGTGCGAGTGTGTGTGCGAGTGTGTTTGAGTGTGTGCAAGTGTGTGCGAGTGTGTGTGCGAGTGCGTATGAGTGTCTGCGAGTGTGTGTGCATGTGTGTGCGAGTGTGTGTGATTGTGTGCGAGTGTGTGTGAGCTTGTAGGACTGTATGTGCGAGTGTTTGCGAGTGTGTGCGAGTGTGTGAGTGTGTGCGAGTGTGTGCGAGTGTGTGTGCGAGAGTGTGCGAGTGTTTGCGAGTGTGTGCAAATGAGCCCGAGTGTGTGCGAGTGTGCATGAGTGTGCATGAGTGAGTGGGTGTGAGTGTGTGCGAGTGTGTGTGCGAGTGTGTGCGTGTGAGTGTGTGCGAGCGTGTGTGAGTGTGTGTGAGTGTGTGTGCGAGTGTGTGTGCGTGTGAATGTGTGCGAGTGTGTGCAAGTGTGTGTGAGTGTGTGTGAGTGAGTGCGAGTGTGTGCAAATGTGTGCGAGCGTGTGCGAGTGTGTGTTAGTGTGCACGAGTGTGTGTGTGAGTGAGTGTGTGTGAGTCTGTGCGAGTGTGTGCTTGCGAGTGTGTGCTAGTGTGCGCGAGGGTGCGCGAGTGTGTGCGTGTGAGTAAGTGAGTGTTTGTGTGAGTGTGTGCGAGTGTGTGTGTGAGTGTGTACGACTGTGTGTGCGAATGTGTGCACGTGTGTGCGAGTGTATATGAGTATATGTGCGAGTGTGTGTGCGAGTGTGTGCGAGTGTGTGTGCAAGTGTGTGTGCGAGTGTGTTTGAGTGTGTGCAAGTGTGTGCGAGTGTGTGTGCGAGTGCATATGAGTGTCTGCGAGTGTGTGTGCATGTGTGTGCGAGTGTGTGTGAGTGTGTGCGAGTGTGTGTGAGTGTGTGTGAGTGTGTGTGCGAGTGTGTGCGAGTGTGTGCAAATGTACCTGAGTGTGCACGAGTGTGCACGAGTGAGTGTGTGCGAGTGTGTGCGAGTGTGTATGAGTGTGTGCGAGTGTGTGCGAGTGTGTGTGAGTGTGTGTTCGAGTGTGTGCGAGTGTGTATGAGTGTGTGTGCGAGTGTGTGTGAGTGTGTACGAGTGTGTGTAGGAGTGTGTGCGAGTGTGTGTGAGTGTGTATGAGTGTGTGTAGGAGTGTGTGCGAGTGTGTGCAATTGTGTGTGTGAGTGTGTAGGACTGTATGTGCGAGTGTGTGCGATAGTGTGTGAGTGTGTGTGAGTGTGTGCAAGTGTGTGTGAGTGTGTGTGAGTGTGTGCAAGTGTAAGTGTGCGAGTGTGTGTGTGCGAGTGTTTGTGAGTGTGTGAGTGTGTGAATGAGTGAGCGTGTGCGATTGTGTGCGAGTGTGTGTGCGAGTTTGTGCGAGTGTGTGTGCGAGAGTGTGCGAGTGTGTGCAAATGTGCCCGAGTGTGCGCGAGTGTGCACAAGTGAGTGGGTGTGAGTGTGTGTGAGTGTGTGTGCGAGTGTGTTCAATTGTGTGCGAGTGTGTGTGTGAGTGTGAGTGAGTGTGTACCAGTGTGTGCGAGTGTGTGTGAGTGTGTGTGCGAGTGTGTGTGAGTGTGTGCGAGTGTGTGTGTGAGTGTGTGCGATTGTGTGTGTGAGTGTGTAGGACTGTATGTGCGAGTGTGTATGAGTGTTTGTGTGTGCAAGTGTGTGTGAGTGTGTGCGAGTGCTTGCGAGTGTGTGTGTGAGTGTGTGCGACTGTGTGTGCGAGTGTGTGCGCGTGTGTGCGAGTGTGTATGAGTGTATGTGCGAGTGTGTGTTCGAGTGTGTGTGTTCGAGTGTGTGCGAGTGTGTGTGCGAGTGCGTACAAGTGTGTGCGAGTGTGCATGTGTGTGTGCGTGTGAGTGTGTGCGAGTGTGTGTGTTTGAGTGTGTGCGAGTGTGCTCGAGTGAGTGGGTGCGAGTGTGTGCGAGTGTGTATGAGTGAGTGTGTGTGAGTGTGTGCGTGTGTGCAAGTTTGTGTGCGTGTGAGTGTGTGCGAGTGTGTGTGAGTGTGTGTGCGAGTGCGTGCGAGTGTGTGTGAGTGTGTAAGTGTGTAGGACTGTATGTGCGAGTGTGTATGAGTGTGTGTGAGAGCGTGTGCAAGTGTGTGCGAGTGTGTGCGAGTGTGTGTGAGTGTGTGTGTGCGAGTGTTTGTGCGGGTGTGTGCGTGTGAGTGAGTGCGAGTGTGTGCAAATGTGTGTGAGCGTGTGCGAGTGTGTGTGAGTGTGTGCGAGTGTGCGCGTGTGAGTGAGTGTGTGTGTGAGTCTGTGCGAGTGTGTGCTTGCGAGTGTTTGCTAGTGTGCGCGAGTGTGTGAGTGTGTGCGAGTGTGCGTGAGTGTGTGCGTGTGAGTAAGTGAGTGTGTGTGAGTGTGTGCGAGTGCTTGCGAGTGTGTGTGTGAGTGTGTGCGACTGTGTGTGCGAGTGTGTGCGCGTGTGTGCGAGTGTGTATTAGTGTATGTGCGAGTGTGTGTGCGAGTGTGTGTTCGAGTGTGTGTGTTCGAGTGTGTGCAAGTGTGTGCGAGTGTGTGTGAGTGTGTACAAGTGTGTGCGAGTGTGTGCGAGTGTGTGTTTGCGAGTGTGTGTGCGAGTGTGTGCGAGTGTGTGCGAGTGTGTTCGAGTGTATGTGCGAGTGTGTGTTTTAGAGTGTGTGCAATTGTGTGCGTGTGAGTGTGTGCATGAGTGTGTGCGTGCGAGTGTGCTTGAGTGAGTGGATGCGTGTAAGTGTGTGCGTGCGAGTGTGTGCGAATGTGTGCGAGTGTGTGCGAGTGTGTGCGTGCAAGTGTTTGCGTGCGAGTGTGTGCGAGTGTGTGCAAGTGTGTGAGTGTGTGCGAGTGTGTGTGCGAGTGTGTGCGAGTGTGTGCAAATGTGCCCGAGTGTGCACGAGTGAGTGGGTGCGAGAGTGTGTGAGTGTGTATGAGTGAGTGTGTGCGTGTGTGCGAGTTTGTGTGTGAGTGAGTGTGTGCGAATGTGTGCGAGTGTGTTTGTGAGTGTGTGTGCGAGTGTGTGCGTGCGAGTGTGTGCGAGTGTGTGTGAGTGTGTGCGAGTTTGTGTGCGAGTGTGTGCAAATGTGCCTGAGTGTGCACGAGTGTGCACGAGTGAGTGTGTGCGAGTGTGCGCGTGTGAGTGAGTGTGTGTGTGAGTCTGTGCGAGTGTGTGCTTGCGAGTGTTTGCTAGTGTGCGCGAGTGTGTGAGTGTGTGCGAGTGTGCGTGAGTGTGTGCGTGTGAGTGGGTGCGAATATGCGCGAGTGTGTGAGTGTGTGCATGTGAGTGTGTGCGAGTGTGTGTGCATGTGTGTGTGTGCGAGTGTGTGCGAGTGTGTATGAGTGTATGTGCGAGTGTGTGTGCGAGTGTGTGCGAGTGTGTGTTCGAGTGTGTGTGTTCGAGTGTGTGCAAGTGTGTGCGAGTGTGTGTGCGAGTGCATACAAGTGTGTGCGAGTGTGCATGAGTGTGTGCATGTGAGTGTGTGCGAGAGTGTGCGTGCGAGTGTGTGCGAGTGTGCTCGAGTGAGTGTGTGCGAGTGAGTGCGAGT
Organism: Phyllobates terribilis; assembly: GCF_046119375.1. NCBI lineage: Eukaryota > Metazoa > Chordata > Amphibia > Anura > Dendrobatidae > Phyllobates > Phyllobates terribilis. The sequence continues at coordinate 367,557,302 of NW_027362764.1, read as the reverse complement.
GTGTATGAGTGAGTGTGTGCGTGTTTGCGAGTGAGTGTGTGCGAGTGAGTGTGTGCGAATGTGTGTGAGTGTGTGCGAGTGTGTGTGAGTGTGTGTGTGAGTGCGTGCGTGCGAGTGTGTGCAAGTGTGAGTGAGTGTGTGCGAGTGTGTGTGTGAGTGTGTGTGCGAGAGTGTGCGAGTGTGTGCAAATGTGTCCGAGTGTGCGCGAGTGTGCACGAGTGATTGGGTGCAAGTGTGTATGAGTGAGTGTGTGTGAGTGTGTGCGTGTGTGCGAGTTTGTGTGCGAATGAGTGTGTGCGAATGTGTGCGAGTGTGTGCGAGTGTGTCTGTGCGAGTGTGTGTGCGAGTGTGTGCGTGCGAGTGTGTGTGAGTGTTTGTGAGTGTGTGCGAGTGTGTGTGCGAGTGTGTGTGCGAGTGTGTGCATGTGTGTGTGTGCGAGTGTGTGCGAGTGTGTATGAGTGTGTGTGCGAGTGTGTGCAAGTGTGCTCGAGTGAATGGGTGCGAGTGTGTGCGACTGTGTGTGAGTGTGTGCGAGTGAGTGTGTGCGAGTGTGTGCGAGTGAGTATGTGCGAATGTGTGCGAGTGAGTGTGTGCGAGTGTTTGCGAGTGTGTGTGCGAGTGTGTGTGCGAGTGTGTGTGCGAGTGTGTGTGCGAGTGTGTGCGTGCGAGTGTGTGCAAGTGTGTGCGAGTTTGTGCGTGTGAGTGTGCGCGAGTGTGTGCGTGCGAGTGTGTGCGAGTGTGCTCGAGTGACTGGGTGTGAGTGTGTGCGAGTGTGTGTGAGTGTGTGCGAGTGCGTGCGGGTGTGTGTACGAGTGTGCGCGAGTGTGTGCGAGTGTGTGCGATTGTGTATGAGTGAGTGTGTGCAAATGTGTGCGAGTGTGTGCGAGTGTATGCGTGCGAGTGTGTGCGTGCGAGTGTGTGTGTGTGCATGTGTGCGAGTGTGTGTGAGTGTATGTGCGAGTGTGTGCAAGTGTGTGCAAGTGAGTGTGAGTGAGTGCGAGTGTGTGCGAATGTGTGCGAGTGTGTGGGTGCGAGTGTGTGGGTGCGAGTGTGTGTGCGATTGTGTATGGTGTGTGCAAGTGTGTGTGTGAGTGTGTGCGAGTGTGTGCGTGTGAGTGCGTGCGAGTGAGTGCGAGTGTGTGCAAATATGTGCGAGAGTGTGCAAGTGTGGGCGTGCGAGTGTATGCCAGTGTGTGTGAGTGTGTGCGAGTGTGTGTGCGAGTGTGTATGAGTGTATGTGCGAGTGTGTGTGCGAGTGTGTGCGAGTGTTTGTGAGTGTGTGCGAGTGTGCGTGAGTAAGTGTGTGTGTAAGTGCGTGCGAGTGTTTCCGAGTGTGTGTGAGTGTGTAGGACTGTATGTGCGAGTGTGTGCGAGTTTGTTCGAGTGTGTGTGTGTGCGAGTGTGTGTTTGCGAGTGTGTGTGTGCGAGTGTGTGTGTGATTGTGTATGAGTGCGAGTGTGTGTGTGAGTGTGTGCAAGTGTGTGCGAGTGTGTATGAGTGTGTGTGTGTGTGAGTGTGTGCGAGTGTGTGCATGAGTGAGTGTGTGCGAGTGTGTGTGTGAGTGTGTGCAAGTGTGTGTGAGTGTGTGGGTGCGATTGTGTATGAGTGAGTGTGTGCGAGTGTGTGTGCGAGTGTGTGCGAGTGTGTGCGAGTGTGTGTAGGAGTGTGTGCGATTGTGTGTGTGAGTGTGTAGGACTGTATGTGCGAGTGTGTGCGAGTCTGTTCGAGTGTGTGTGTGTGCGAGTGTGTGTTTGCGAGTGTGTGTGTGAGTGTGTGTGATTGTGTATGAATGCGAGTGTGTGTGTGAGTGTGTGCAAGTGTGTTCGAGTGTGTATGCGAGTGTGTATGAGTGTGTGTGTGTGCGAGTGTGTGCAAGTGTGCGAGTGTGTGCGAGTGTGTGCGAGTGTGTGCGAGTGTGTGCGAGTGTGTGTGTGCGATTGTGTATGAGTGAGTGTGTGCGAGTGTGTGTGAAAGTGTGTGCGAGTGTGTGTGAGTGTGCATGGGTGTGTGCGTGCGAGTGCGTGCGAGTGAGTGTGAGTGTGTGCAAATGTGTGCGAGCGTGTGCGAGTGTGTGTTAGTGTGCACGAGTGTGTGTGTGTGAGTGAGTGTGTGTGAGTCTGTGCGAGTGTGTGCTTGCGAGTGTGTGCTAGTGTGCGCGAGTGTGTGAGTGTGTGCGAGGGTGCGCGAGTGTGTGCGTTTGAGTAAGTGAGTGTGTGTGTGAGTGTGTGCGAGTGTGTGTGTGAGTGTGTACGACTGTGTGTGCACGTGTGTGCGAGTGTATATGAGTATATGTGCGAGTGTGTGTGCGAGTGTGTGCGAGTGTGTGTGCGAGTGTGTGTGCGAGTGTGTTTGAGTGTGTGCAAGTGTGTGCGAGTGTGTGTGCGAGTGCGTATGAGTGTCTGCGAGTGTGTGTGCATGTGTGTGCGAGTGTGTGTGATTGTGTGCGAGTGTGTGTGAGCTTGTAGGACTGTATGTGCGAGTGTTTGCGAGTGTGTGCGAGTGTGTGAGTGTGTGCGAGTGTGTGCGAGTGTGTGTGCGAGAGTGTGCGAGTGTTTGCGAGTGTGTGCAAATGAGCCCGAGTGTGTGCGAGTGTGCATGAGTGAGTGGGTGTGAGTGTGTGCGAGTGTGTGTGCGAGTGTGTGCGTGTGAGTGTGTGCGAGCGTGTGTGAGTGTGTGTGAGTGTGTGTGCGAGTGTGTGTGCGTGTGAATGTGTGCGAGTGTGTGCAAGTGTGTGTGAGTGTGTGTGAGTGAGTGCGAGTGTGTGCAAATGTGTGCGAGCGTGTGCGAGTGTGTGTTAGTGTGCACGAGTGTGTGTGTGAGTGAGTGTGTGTGAGTCTGTGCGAGTGTGTGCTTGCGAGTGTGTGCTAGTGTGCGCGAGGGTGCGCGAGTGTGTGCGTGTGAGTAAGTGAGTGTGTGCGAGTGTGTGTGTGAGTGTGTACGACTGTGTGTGCGAATGTGAGCACGTGTGTGCGAGTGTATATGAGTATATGTGCGAGTGTGTGTGCGAGTGTGTGCGAGTGTGTGTGCAAGTGTGTGTGCGAGTGTGTTTGAGTGTGTGCAAGTGTGTGCGAGTGTGTGTGCGAGTGCATATGAGTGTCTGCGAGTGTGTGTGCATGTGTGTGCGAGTGTGTGTGAGTGTGTGCGAGTGTGTGTGAGTGTGTGTGAGTGTGTGTGCGAGTGTGTGCGAGTGTGTGCAAATGTACCTGAGTGTGCACGAGTGTGCACATGTGAGTGTGTGCGAGTGTGTGCGAGTGTGTATGAGTGTGTGCGAGTGTGTGCGAGTGTGTGTGAGTGTGTGTTCGAGTGTGTGCGAGTGTGTATGAGTGTGTGTGCGAGTGTGTGTGAGTGTGTACGAGTGTGTGTAGGAGTGTGTGCGAGTGTGTGTGAGTGTGTACGAGTGTGTGCAGGAGTGTGTGCGAGTGTGTGCAATTGTGTGTGTGAGTGTGTAGGACTGTATGTGCGAGTGTGTGCGATAGTGTGTGAGTGTGTGTGAGTGTGTGCAAGTGTGTGTGAGTGTGTGTGAGTGTGTGCAAGTGTAAGTGTGCGAGTGTGTGTGTGCGAGTGTTTGTGAGTGTGTGAGTGTGTGAATGAGTGAGCGTGTGCGATTGTGTGCGAGTGTGTGTGCGAGTTTGTGCGAGTGTGTGTGCGAGAGTGTGCGAGTGTGTGCAAATGTGCCCGAGTGTGCGCGAGTGTGCACAAGTGAGTGGGTGTGAGTGTGTGTGCGAGTGTGTTCAATTGTGTGCGAGTGTGTGTGTGAGTGTGAGTGAGTGTGTACCAGTGTGTGCGAGTGTGTGTGAGTGTGTGTGCGAGTGTGTGTGAGTGTGTGCGAGTGTGTGTGTGAGTGTGTGCGATTGTGTGTGTGAGTGTGTAGGACTGTATGTGCGAGTGTGTATGAGTGTTTGTGTGTGCAAGTGTGTGTGAGTGTGTGCGAGTGCTTGCGAGTGTGTGTGTGAGTGTGTGCGACTGTGTGTGCGAGTGTGTGCGCGTGTGTGCGAGTGTGTATGAGTGTATGTGCGAGTGTGTGTTCGAGTGTGTGTGTTCGAGTGTGTGCAAGTGTGTGCGAGTGTGTGTGCGAGTGCGTACAAGTGTGTGCGAGTGTGCATGTGTGTGTGCGTGTGAGTGTGTGCGAGTGTGTGTGTTTGAGTGTGTGCGAGTGTGCTCGAGTGAGTGGGTGCGAGTGTGTGCGAGTGTGTATGAGTGAGTGTGTGTGAGTGTGTGCGTGTGTGCAAGTTTGTGTGCGTGTGAGTGTGTGCGAGTGTGTGTGAGTGTGTGTGCGAGTGCGTGCGAGTGTGTGTGAGTGTGTAAGTGTGTAGGACTGTATGTGCGAGTGTGTATGAGTGTGTGTGAGAGCGTGTGCAAGTGTGTGCGAGTGTGTGCGAGTGTGTGCGAGTGTGTGCGAGTGTGTGTGAGTGTGTGCGAGTGTTTGTGCGGGTGTGTGCGTGTGAGTGAGTGCGAGTGTGTGCAAATGTGTGTGAGCGTGTGCGAGTGTGTGTGAGTGTGTGCGAGTGTGCGCGTGTGAGTGAGTGTGTGTGTGAGTCTGTGCGAGTGTGTGCTTGCGAGTGTTTGCTAGTGTGCGCGAGTGTGTGAGTGTGTGCGAGTGTGCGTGAGTGTGTGCGTGTGAGTAAGTGAGTGTGTGTGAGTGTGTGTGAGTGCTTGCGAGTGTGTGTGTGAGTGTGTGCGACTGTGTGTGCGAGTGTGTGCGCGTGTGTGCGAGTGTGTATTAGTGTATGTGCGAGTGTGTGTGCGAGTGTGTGTTCGAGTGTGTGTGTTCGAGTGTGTGAAAGTGTGTGCGAGTGTGTGTGAGTGTGTACAAGTGTGTGCGAGTGTGTGCGAGTGTGTGTTTGCGAGTGTGTGTGCGAGTGTGTGCGAGTGTGTGCGAGTGTGTTCGAGTGTATGTGCGAGTGTGTGTTTTAGAGTGTGTGCAATTGTGTGCGTGTGAGTGTGTGCATGAGTGTGTGCGTGCGAGTGTGCTTGAGTGAGTGGATGCGTGTAAGTGTGTGCGTGCGAGTGTGTGCGAATGTGTGCGAGTGTGTGCGAGTGTGTGCGTGCAAGTGTTTGCGTGCGAGTGTGTGCGAGTGTGTGCAAGTGTGTGAGTGTGTGCGAGTGTGTGTGCGAGTGTGTGCGAGTGTGTGCAAATGTGCCCGAGTGTGCACGAGTGAGTGGGTGCGAGAGTGTGTGAGTGTGTATGAGTGAGTGTGTGCGTGTGTGCGAGTTTGTGTGTGAGTGAGTGTGTGCGAATGTGTGCGAGTGTGTTTGTGAGTGTGTGTGCGAGTGTGTGCGTGCGAGTGTGTGCGAGTGTGTGTGAGTGTGTGCGAGTTTGTGTGCGAGTGTGTGCGAGTGTGTGCAAATGTGCCTGAGTGTGCACGAGTGTGCACGAGTGAGTGTGTGCGAGTGTGTGCAAGTGTGTGTGAGTGTGTGCGAGTGTGTGCGAGTGTGTGTGTGTGCGAGTGTGTGCGAGTGTGTGTATGAGTGTGTGTGTTCGATTGTGTATAAGTGTGTGCGAGTGTGTGTGTGAGTGTGTGTGAGTGTGTGTAAGTGTGTGTGCGAGTGTGTTCGATTGTGTGCGAGTGTGTGTGTGAGTGTGAGTGAGTGTGTACGAGTGTGTGCGAGTGTGTGCGAGTGTGTGTGCGATTGTGTGCGATTGTGTGTGTGAGTGTGTAGGACTGTATGTGCGAGTGTGTGCGAGTGTGTATGAGTGTGTGTGTGAGTGTGTGCAAGTGTGTGCAAGTGAGTGTGTGTGAGTGTGTGTGCGAGTGTGTGTGCGAGTGTGTGCGAGTGTGTGTGAGTGTGTGTGACTGTGTGTGAGTGTGTGTGCGAGTGTGTGTGCGAGAGTGTGCGAGTGTGTGCAAATGTGCGTGAGTGTGCACGAGTGAGTGGGTGCGAATATGTGCGAGTGTGTGAGTGTGTGCATGTGAGTGTGTGTGCATGTGTGTGTGTGCGAGTGTGTGCGAGTGTGTATGAGTGTATGTGCGAGTGTGTGTGCGAGTGTGTGCGAGTGTGTGTTCGAGTGTGTGTGTTCGAGTGTGTGCAAGTGTGTGCGAGTGTGTGTGCGAGTGCGTACAAGTGTGTGCGAGTGTCCATGAGTGTGTGCGTGTGAGTGTGTGCGAGAGTGTGGTGGGAGTGTGTGCGAGTGTGCTCGAGTGAGTGTGTGCGAGTGTGTGCGAGTGTGTATGAGTGAGTGTGTGCGTGTGTGCGAGTTTGTGTGCGAGTGAGTGTGTGCGAATGTGTGTGAGTGTGTGCGAGTGTGTGTGAGTGTGTGTGTGAGTGCGTGCGTGCGAGTGTGTGCGAGTGTGTGCAAGTGTGAGTGTGTGCGAGTGTGTGTGTGAGTGTGTGTGCGAGAGTGTGCGAGTGTGTGCAAATGTGTCCGAGTGTGCGCGAGTGTGCACGAGTGATTGGGTGCAAGTGTGTGCAAGTGTGTATGAGTGAGTGTGTGTGAGTGTGTGCGTGTGTGCGAGTTTGTGTGCGAATGAGTGTGTGCGAATGTGTGCGAGTGTGTGCGAGTGTGTGCGTGCGAGTGTGTGTGAGTGTTTGTGAGTGTGTGCGAGTGTGTGTGCGAGTGTGTGTGCGAGAGTGTGCGAGTGTGTGCATGTGTGTGTGTGCGAGTGTGTGCGAGTGTGTATGAGTGTGTGTGCGAGTGTGTGCAAGTGTGCTCGAGTGAATGGGTGCGAGTGTGTGCGAGTGTGTGTGAGTGTGTGCGAGTGAGTGTGTGCGAGTGTGTGCGAGTGAGTATGTGCGAATGTGTGCGAGTGAGTGTGTGCGAGTGTTTGCGAGTGTGTGTGCGAGTGTGTGTGCGAGTGTGTGCGTGCGAGTGTGTGCAAGTGTGTGCGAGTTTGTGCGTGTGAGTGTGCGCGAGTGTGTGCGTGTGAGTGTGTGCGAGTGTGCTCGAGTGACTGGGTGTGAGTGTGTGCGAGTGTGTGTGAGTGTGTGCGAGTGCGTGCGGGTGTGTGTACGAGCGTGCGCGAGTGTGTGCGAGTGTGTGCGATTGTGTATGAGTGAGTGTGTGCAAATGTGTGCGAGTGTGTGCGAGTGTATGCGTGCGAGTGTGTGCGTGCGAGTGTGTGTGTGTGAGTGTATGTGCGAGTGTGTGCAAGTGTGTGCAAGTGAGTGTGAGTGAGTGCGAGTGTGTGCGAATGTGTGCGAGTGTGTGGGTGCGAGTGTGTGTGCGATTGTGTATGGTGTGTGCGAGTGTGTGTGAGTGTGTGCGAGTGTGTGCGTGTGAGTGCGTGCGAGTGAGTGCGAGTGTGTGCAAATATGTGCGAGAGTGTGCAAGTGTGGGCGTGCGAGTGTATGCGAGTGTGTGTGAGTGTGTGCGAGTGTGTGTGCGAGTGTGTATGAGTGTATGTGCGAGTGTGTGCGAGTGTTTGTGAGTGTGTGCGAGTGTGTGTAGGAGTGTGTGCGAGTGTGTGCGATTGTGTGTTTGAGTGTGTAGGACTGTATGTGCGAGTGTGTGCGAGTTTGTTCGAGTGTGTGTGTGTGCGAGTGTGTGTTTGCGAGTGTGTGTGTGCGAGTGTGTGTGTGATTGTGTATGAGTGCGAGTGTGTGTGTGAGTGTGTGCAAGTGTGTTCGAGTGTGTGTGCGAGTGTGTATGAGTGTGTGTGTGTGTGAATGTGTGCGAGTGTGTGCATGAGTGTGTGCAAGTGTGTGTGAGTGTGTGGGTGCGATTGTGTATGAGTGAGTGTGTGCGAGTGTGTGTGCGAGTGTGTGTGCGAGTGTGTGCGAGTGTGTGCGAGTGTGTGTAGGAGTGTGTGCGATTGTGTGTGTGAGTGTGTAGGACTGTATGTGCGAGTCTGTTCGAGTGTGTGTGTGTGCGAGTGTGTGTTTGCGAGTGTGTGTGTGAGTGTGTGTGATTGTGTATGAGTGCGAGTGTGTGTGTGAGTGTGTGCAAGTGTGTTCGAGTGTGTATGCGAGTGTGTATGAGTGTGTGTGTGTGCGAGTGTGTGCAAGTGTGTGCATGAGTGAGTGTGTGCGAGTGTGTGTCAAAGTGTATGCGAGTGTGTGCGAGTGTGTGTGTGCGATTGTGTATGAGTGAGTGTGTGCGAGTGTGTGTGAAAGTGTGTGCGAGTGTGTGTGAGTGTGCATGGGTGTGTGCGTGCGAGTGCGTGCGAGTGAGTGCGAGTGTGTGCAAATGTGTGCGAGCGTGTGCGAGTGTGTGTTAGTGTGCACGAGTGTGTGTGTGTGAGTGAGTGTGTGTGAGTCTGTGCGAGTGTGTGCTTGCGAGTGTGTGCTAGTGTGCGCGAGTGTGTGAGTGTGTGCGAGGGTGCGCGAGTGTGTGCGTTTGAGTAAGTGAGTGTGTGTGTGAGTGTGTGCGAGTGTGTGTGTGAGTGTGTACGACTGTGTGTGCGAGTGTGTGCACGTGTGTGCGAGTGTATATGAGTATATGTGCGAGTGTGTGTGCGAGTGTGTGCGAGTGTGTGTGCGAGTGTGTGTGCGAGTGTGTTTGAGTGTGTGCAAGTGTGTGCGAGTGTGTGTGCGAGTGCGTATGAGTGTCTGCGAGTGTGTGTGCATGTGTGTGCGAGTGTGTGTGATTGTGTGCAAGTGTGTGTGAGCTTGTAGGACTGTATGTGCGAGTGTTTGCGAGTGTGTGCGAGTGTGTTCGAGTGTGTGAGTGTGTGTGAGTGTGTGCGAGTGTGTGCGAGTGTGTGTGCGAGAGTGTGCGAGTGTTTGCGAGTGTGTGCAAATGTGCCCGAGTGTGTGCGAGTGTGCATGAGTGAGTGGGTGTGAGTGTGTGCGAGTGTGTGTGCGAGTGTGTGTGTGTGAGTGTGTGCGAGCGAGTGTGAGTGTGTGTGAGTGTGTGTGCGAGTGTGTGTGCGTGTGAATGTGTGCGAGTGTGTGCAAGTGTGTGTGAGTGTGTGTGAGTGAGTGCGAGTGTGTGCAAATGTGTGCGAGCGTGTGCGAGTGTGTGTTAATGTGCACGAGTGTGTGTGTGTGAGTGAGTGTGTGTGAGTCTGTGCGAGTGTGTGCTTGCGAGTGTGTGCTAGTGTGCGCGAGGGTGCGCGAGTGTGTGCGTGTGAGTAAGTGAGTGTTTGTGTGAGTGTGTGCGAGTGTGTGTGTGAGTGTGTACGACTGTGTGTGCGAGTGTGTGCACGTGTGTGCGAGTGTATATGAGTATATGAGCGAGTGTGTGTGCGAGTGTGTGCGAGTGTGTGTGCAAGTGTGTGTGCGAGTGTGTTTGAGTGTGTGCAAGTGTGTGCGAGTGTGTCTGCGAGTGCGTATGAGTGTCTGTGAGTGTGTGTGCATGTGTGTGCGAGTGTGTGTGAGTGTGTGCGAGTGTGTGTGAGTGTGTGCGAGTGTGTGTGCGAGTGTGTGCAAATGTACCTGAGTGTGCACGAGTGTGCACGAGTGAGTGTGTGCGAGTGTGTGCGAGTGTGTGCGAGTGTGTGCGAGTGTGTGCGAGTGTGTGCGAGTGTGTGTTCGAGTGTGTGTGCGAGTGTGTATGAGTGTGTGTGCGAGTGTGTGTGAGTGTGTACGAGTGTGTGTAGGAGTGTGTGCGAGTGTGTGCAATTGTGTGTGTGAGTGTGTAGGACTGTATGTGCGAGTGTGTGCGATAGTGTGTGAGTGTGTGTGAGTGTGTGTGAGTGTGTGTGAGTGTGTGCAAGTGTAAGTGTGCGAGTGTGTGTGTGCGAGTGTTTGTGAGTGTGTGAGTGTGTGAATGAGTGAGCGTGTGCATGTGTGTGCGAGTGTGTGTGCGAGTTTGTGCGAGTGTGTGTGCGAGAGTGTGCGAGTGTGTGAAAATGTGCCCGAGTGTGCGCGAGTGTGCACAAGTGAGTGGGTGTGAGTGTGTGTGAGTGTGTGTGCGAGTGTGTGTGCGTGTGAGTGTGTGCAAGTGTGTTTGAGTGTGTGCGAGTGTGTGTGTGCGAGTGTGTGTGAGTGTGTTAGTGTGTGCGAGTGTGTGCGAGTGTGTGTACGAGTGTGTGTGTGCAATTGTGTATAAGTGTGTGCGTGTGTGTGTGCGAGTGTGCTCGATTGTGTGTGAGTGTGTGTGAGTGTGAGTGAGTGTGAATGAGTGTGTGCGAGTGTGTGCGAGTGTGTGTGAGTGTGTGTGAATGTGTGTAATTGTGTGTAGGGCTGTATGTGCGAGTGTGTGCGAGTGTGTATGAGTGTGTGTGTGAGTGTGTGCAAGTGTGTGCGAGTGTGTGTGTGCGTGTGTCTGCGTGCGAGTGTGTGAGACTGTGTGCGACTGTGTGTGTGTGTGAGTGTGTGCAAGTGTGTGTGAGTGTGTGTTCGAGTGTGTACCAGTGTGTGCGTACGAGTGCGTGCAAGTGAGTGTGAGTGTGTGCGAATGTGTGCGAGTGTGTGCGTGAGAGTGTGCTAGCGTGTGCACGAGTGTGTTCATGTGATTGTGTGCGAGTGTGTGCGTGCGAGTGTGCTCGAGTGAATGGGTACAAGTGTGTGCGAGTGTGTGTGAGTGTGTGCGAGTGAGTGTGTGCGAGTGTGGGCGAGAGTGTGCAAGTGTGTGCGAGTGTGTGTGCTATTATGTATGAGTGTGTGCGAGTGTGTGTGAGTTTGTGTGAGTGTGTGCGTGTGTGCACGCGAGTACGTGCGATTGAGTGCGAGTGCGTGCAAATGTGTGCGAGAGTGTGCGAGTGTGGGCGTGCGAGTGTGTGCTAGTGTGCGAGTGTGTGAGTGTGTGCGAGTGTGTGCGAGTGTGTGCGTGTTAGTGAGTGAGTGTGTGTGAGTGTGTGCGAGTGTGTGTGTGAATGTGTGCGATTGTGTGTAGGGCTGTATGTGCGAGTGTGTATGAGTGTGTGTGCGAGTGTGTGCAAGTGTGTGCGAGTGTGTGCGAGTGTGTGTGCGAGTGTGTGCAAGTGTGTGCGAGTGAGTGTGTGCGAGAGTTTGCGAGTGTGTGCGAGTGTGTGTGCGATTGTGTATGAGGGTGTGCGAGTTTGTGCGAGTGTGTGCGTGGGTGTGTGCGAGTGCGTGCGAGTGAGTGCAAGTGCGTGCAAATGTGTGCCAGCGTGTGCGAGTGTGGGCGTGCGAGTGTGTGCTAGTGTGCTCGAGTGTGTGAGTGTGTGCGAGTGTGTGCGAGTGTGTGCGTGCGAGTGCGAGTGTGTGCAAATGTGTGCGAGATTGTGCGAGTGTGGGCGTGTGAGTGTGCGAGTGTGGGCGTGCGAGTGTGTGTGAGTGTGCGCAAGTGTGTGTGAGTGTGTGCGAGTGTGCGCGAGTGTGTGCGTATGAGTGAGTGTGTGTGAGTGTGTGCGAATTTGTGTGCGAGTGAGTGCGTGCGAATGTGTGCATATGTGTGCGAGTGTATGTGTTCGAGTGTGTGTGTGTGAGTGTGTGTGAGTGTGTGCAAGTGTGTGTGTGTGAGTGTGTGTGTGATTGTGTATGAGTGCGAGTGTGTGTGTGAGTGTGTGCAAGTGTGTTCAAGTGTGTGTGCGAGTGTGTATGAGTGCGTGTGTGTGAGTTTGTGTGCGAGTGTGTGCGAGTGAGTGTGTGCGAATGTGTGCAAGTGTCTGAAAGTGTGTGTGTGCGAGTGTGTGCGTGCCAGTGTGTGCGAGTGTGTATGTGTGCGAGTTTGTGTGTGTGTGTGTGCGAGTGTGTATGAGTGTATGTGCGAGTGTGTGCGAGTGTGTGTGAGTGTGTGCAAGTGTGTGCGAGTGTGTGTGTGCGATTGTGTATGAGTGTGTGCGAGTGTGTGTGTGAGTTTGTCCGAGTGTGTGCGTGCGAGTGCGTGCGAGTGAGTGCGAGTGTGTGCGTGCGAGTGAGTGTGTAGGACTGTGTGTGCGAGTGTGTGTGCGAGTGTGTGCACGTGTGTGCGAGTGTGTATGAGTGTGTGCGAGTGTGTGTGAGTGTGTACGAGCGTGTGTAGGAGTGTGTGCGAGTGTTTGCAATTGTGTGTGTGAGTGTGTAGGACTGTATGTGCGAGTGTGTGTGAGTGTGTGTGAGTGTGTGCAAGTGTGTGTGAGTGTGTGCGAGTGTGTGCGAGTGTGTGTGTGCGAGTGTGTGCAAGTGTGTGCGAGTGAATGTGTGCGAGTGTGCGTGCGAGTGTGTGCGAGTGTGTGTGCGAGTGTGTGTGTGCGAGTGTGTGCGAGTGTGTGTGTTCGAGTGTGTGCGAGTGTGTGCGCGTGTGTATGAGTGTGTGTGTGAGTGTGTGCAAGTGTGTGCGAGTGTGTGTGCAAGTGTGTGCCAGTGTGCGCGTACGAGTGCGTGCAAGTGAGTGCGAGTGTGCGCTGGTGTGTGCGTGTGTGTGCGAGTGTGTGTGCGTGTGTGTGTGTGCAAGTGTGTGCGAGTGTGTGTGCGAGTGTGTGTGAGTGTGTGTGCGAGTGTGTGTGTGTGTGAGTGTGTTCGATTGTGTATGAGTGTGTGTGTGAGTGTGAGTGAGTGTGTGCGAGTGTGTGTGAGTGTGTGCGAGTGTGTGCGATTGTGTGTGTGAGTGTGTAGGACTGTATGTGCGAGCGTGTGCGAGTGTGTATGAGTGTGTGTGCGAGTGTGTGCAAGTGTGTGCGAGTCTGTGCTAGTGTGTGTTTGCGAGTGTGTGCGAGTGAGTGTGTGCGAGTGTGTGTGAGTGTATGTGTGAGTGTGTGAGAGTGTGTGTGCGAGTGTGTGCGAGTGTGTGCGAGTGTGTGTTTGCGAGTGTGTGCGTGTGTGTGAGTGTGTGCGAGTGTGTGTGCGAATGTGTGCTAGTGTGTGCGTGCGAGTGTGTGCAAGTGTGTGCGAGTGTGTGTGAGTGTGTGCGAGTGTGTGCAAGTGTGTGCAAGTGTGTGCGAGTGTGTGTGTGCGAGTGTGTGCCAGTGTGTGCGTACGATGCGTGCAAGTGAGTGCGAGTGTGTGCGAATGTTTGCGAGTGTGTGCATGTGAGTGTGCGTGAGTGTGCACGAGTGTGTGCGTGTGAGTGTGCTCAAGTGAGTGGGTGCGAGTGTGTGTGAGTGTGTGCGAGTGAGTGTGTGCGAGTGTGTATGAGTAAGTGTGTGTGAGTGTGTGCATGTGTGTGAGTTTGTGTGCGAGTGTATGCGAGTGAGCATGTGCGAGTGTCTGCGAGTGTGTGTGTGCAAGTTTGTGTGCGAGTGTGTGCGTACGAGTGTGTGCGAGTGTGTGCGTGCAAGTGTGTGCGAGTGTGTGAGCGAGTTTGTGTGCGTGTGTGTGCGAGTGTGTATGAGTGTATGTGCGAGTGTGTGCGAATGTGTGCGAGTGTGTGCAAATGTGTGCGAGTGAGTGTGTGCGAGTGTGTGCGAGTGTTTGTGTGTGATTGTGTATGAGTGTGTGCGAGTGTGTGTGAGTTTGTGCGAGTGTGTGCGTGCGAGTGCGTGCGAGTGAGTGCGAGTGTGTGCAAATGTGTGAGAGAGTGTGCAAGTGTGGGCGTGCGAGTGAGTGCTAATGTGCGCGAGTGTGTGCGTGTGAGTGAGTGTGTGTGTGAGTGTGTGTGAGTGTGTGTGAGTGTGTAGGACTGTGTGTGCGAGTGTGTGCTCGAGTGTGTGCACGTGTGTGTGAGTGTGTATGAGTGTGTGTGCGAGTGTGTGCGAGTGTGTGTGAGTGTGTACGAGTGTGTGTAGGAGTGTGTGCGAGTGTGTGCAATTGTGTGTGTGAGTGTGTAGGACTGTATGTGCGAGTGTGTGCGATAGTGTGTGAGTGTGTGTGAGTGTGTGCAAGTGTGTGTGAGTGTGTGCAAGTGTAAGTGTGCGAGTGTGTGTGTGCGAGTGTTTGTGAGTGTGTGAGTGTGTGAATGAGTGAGCGTGTGCGATTGTGTGCGAGTGTGTGTGTGAGTGTGTGCGAGTGTGGGCGAGTGTGTGTGCGAGTGTGTGTGTGCGAGTGTTTGTGAGTGTGTGAGTGTGTGAATGAGTGAGCGTGTGCGATTGTGTGCGTGTGTGTGTGCGAGTGTGTGCGAGAGTGCGTATGAGTGAGTGTGTGTGAGTGTGTGCGAGTGTGTGTTTGCGAGTGTGTGTGAGTGTGTGCGAGTGTTTGCGAGTGTGTGCATGCGAGTGTGTGCGTGCAAGTGTGTGCGTGCAAGTGTGTGCGTGCGAGTGTGTGCGAGTGTGTGCAAGTGTGTGAGTGTGTGCGAGTGTGTGCGAGTGTGTGCAAATTTACCCAAGTGTGCGCGAGTGTGCACGGGTGAGTGGGTGCGAGTGTGTGTGTGTGTGAGTGTCAGTGTGTATGAGTGTGTGCAAGTGTGTGTGATTGTGTGTGAGTGTGTGTATGAGTGAGTGTGTGCGAGTGTGTGTGCGAGTGTGTGTGCGAGTGTGTGCGCGAGTGGGTGTGTGCGAGTGTGTGCGAGTGTGTGTGCTAGTGTGTGCGAGTGTGTGGAAGTGTGTGTGTGAGTGTGTAGGACTGTATGTGCGAGTGTGTATGAGTGTGTGTGAGTGTGTGCAAGTGTGTGCGAGTGAGTGTGTGTGAGTGTGTGTGCGAGTGTGTGCGATTGTGTGTGAGAGTGTGTAGGACTGTATGTGCGAGTGTCTGCGAGTGTGTATGAGTGTGTGTGTGCGAGTGTGTGCGAATGTGTGAGTGTGTGCGTGCGAGTGTGCACGAGTGTGCACGAGTGTGTGCATGTAAGTGTGTGCGTGCGAGTGTGTGCGAGTGTGCTCGAGTGAATGGGTGCGAGTGTGTGCGAGTGTGTGTGAGTGTGTGCGAGTGAGTGTGTGTGAGTGAGTGTGAGTGAGTGTGTGTGAGTGTGTGCGTGTGTGTGAGTTTGTGTGCGAGTGTGTGCGAGTGTGTGTGAGTGTGTGCGAGTGTGTGAGTGTGTGTGCGAATGTGTGTGCGAGTGAGTGTGTGCGAGTGGGTATGAGTGTATGTGCGAGTGTGTGCAAGTGTGTGAGAGTGTGTGTGAGTGTGTGTGTGCGAGTGTGTGCAAGTGTGTGCGAGTGAGTGTGTGCGAGTGTGTGCGAGAGTGTGCAAGTGTGTGCGAGTGTGTGCGAGTGTGTGTGTGCAAGTGTGTGTGCAATTGTGTATGAGTGTGTGCGAGTGTGTGTGCGTTTGTGAGAGTGTGTGCGTGTGTGTGCGAGTGAGTGTGAGTGAGTGCAAGTGTGTGCAAATGTGTGCGCGAGTGTGCGAGTGTGGGCATGCGAGTGTGTGCTAGTGTGCGCGAGTGTGTGAGTGTGTGCGAGTGTGCATGAGTAAGTATGTGTGTGAGTGTGTGCGAGTGTTGCCGAGTGTGTGTTTGCGAGTGTGTGCGTGTGTGTGAGTGTGTGCGAGTGTGTGTGTGAATGTGTGCGTGCGAGTGTGTGCTAGTGTGTGCGTGCGAGTGTGTGCGAGTGTGTGTGAGTGTGTGCGAGTGTGTTCGAGTGTGTGCAAGTGTGTGTGAGTGTGTGTGTGCGAGTGTGTGCCAGTGTGTGCCAGTGTGTGCGTACGATGCGTGCAAGTGAGTGCGAGTGTGTGCGAATGTTTGCGAGTGTGTGCATGTGAGTGTGCACGAGTGTGTGCGTGTGAGTGTGCTCAAGTGAGTGGGTGCGAGTGTGTGTGAGTGTGTGCGAGTGAGTGTGTGCGAGTGTGTATGAGTGAGTGTGTGTGAGTGTGTGCGTGTGTGTGAGTTTGTGTGCGAGTGTATGCGAGTGAGTATTTGCGAATGTGTGCGAGTGTCTGCGAGTGTGTGTGTGCAAGTTTGTGTGCGAGTGTGTGCGTACGAGTGTGTGCGAGTGTGTGCGTGCAAGTGTGTGCGAGTGTGTGAGCGAGTTTGTGTGCGTGTGTGTGCGAGTGTGTATGAGTGTATGTGCGAGTGTGTGCGAGTGTGTGCGAGTGTGTGCAAATGTGTGCGAGTGAGTGTGTGCGAGTGTGTGCGAGAGTTTATGCGAGTGTGTGCGTGCGAGTGCGTGCGAGTGAGTGCGAGTGTGTGCAAATGTGTGAGAGAGTGTGCAAGTGTGGGCGTGCGAGTGTGTGCTAGTGTGCGCGAGTGTGTGCGTGTGAGTGAGTGTGTGTGAGTGTGTGTGAGTGTGTAGGACTGTGTGTGCGAGTGTGTGCGAGTGTGTGTTCGAGTGTGTGCACGTGTGTGCGAGTGTGTATGAGTGTGTGTGCGAGTGTGTGTGAGTGTGTACGAGAGTGTGTAGGAGTGTGTGCGAGTGTGTGCAATTGTGTGTGTGAGTGTGTAGGACTGTATGTGCGAGTGTGTGCGATAGTGTGTGAGTGTGTGTGAGTGTGTGCAAGTGTGTGTTAGTATGTGAGTGTGTGCAAGTGTGTGCGAGTGTGTGTGAGAGTGTGTGCAAGTGTGTGCGAGTGAGTGTGTGCGAGTGTGTGCGAGTGTGTGTGAGAGTGTGCGAGCGATTGTGTATGAGTGTGTGCCAGTGTGTGCGAGTGCTTGCGAGTGAGTGCGAGTGTGTGCAAATGTGTGCGAGAGTGTGCAAGTGTGTGCGTGCGAGTGTGTGCTAGTGTGCGCGAGTGTGTGAGTTTGTGCGAGTGTGCGCGAGTGTGTGCGTGTGAGTGTGTGTTTGAGTGTGTGCGAGTGTTTGCGAGTGTGTGTGTGAGTGTGTAGGACTGTGTGTGCGAGTGTGTGCGAGTGTGTGCACGTGGGTGCGGGTGTGTGCGCGTGTGTATGAGTGTGTGCAAGTGTGTGCGAGTGTGTGCCAGTGTGTGCATACGAGTGCGTGCAAGTGAGTGCGAATGTGCGTGAGTGTGTGCGTGTGTGTGCGAGTGTGTGTGCGTGTGTGTGCGAGTGTGTATGAGTGTGTGTGCGAGTGTGTGCAAGTGTGTGCGAGTGTGTGTGCGAGTGTGTGTGAGTGTGTGTGCGAGTGTGTGTTTGTGAGTGTGTTCGATTGTGTATGTGTGAGTGTGAGTGAGTGTGTGTGAGTGTGTGCGAGTGTGTGTGCGAGTGTGTGCGAGTGTGTGCGATTGTGTGTGTGAGTGTGTAGGACTGTATGTGCGAGTGTGTGCGAGTGTGTATGAGTGTGTGTGCGAGTGTGTGCGAGTCTGTGCGAGTCTGTGCGAGTCTGTGCGAGTGTGTGTTTGCGAGTGTGTGCAAGTGTGTGTGAGTGAGTGTGAGCAAGTGTGTGTGTGAGTGTATGTGTGAGTTTGTACGAGTGTGTGTGCGAGTGTGTGTTTGTGAGTGTGTGCGAGTGTGTGTGCTAGTGTGTGCTAGTGTGTGCGTGCGAGTGTGTGCAAGTGTGTGCAAGTGAGTGTGAGTGTGTGAAAGTGTGTGCGAGTGTGTGCGAGTGTGTGTGTGCCAGTGTGTGCCAGTGTGTGCGTACGAGTGCGTGCAAGTGAGTGCGAGTGTGTGCGTGTGAGTGTGCGCGAGTGTGCACGAGTGAGTGGGTGCGAGTGTGTGTGAGTGTGTGCGAGTGAGTGTGTGCGAGTGTGTATGAATGAGTGTGTGTGTGTGAGTTTGTGTGCGAGTGTGTGCGAGTGTGTGTGTGCGAGTGTGTGCGAGTGTGTGCGTGCAAGTGTGTGCGAGTGTGTGAGTATGTGTGCGAGTTTGTGTGTGTGTGTGTGCGAGTGTGTATGAGTGTGTGTGTGAGTGTGTGTAAGTGTGTGCGAGTGTGTGTGCGAGTGTGCGCGGGTGTGTGCGTGTGTGTGCGAGTGTGTGTGCATGTGTGTGTGTGCGTGTGTGTAAGAGTGTGTGTGCGAGTGTGTGTGCGAGTGCGTACAAGTGTGTGCGAGTGTGCATGTGTGTGTGCGTGTGAGTGTGTGCGAGTGTGTGCGTTTGAGTGTGTGCGAGTGTGCTCGAGTGAGTGGGTGCGAGTGTGTGCGAGTGTGTATGAGTGAGTGTGTGTGAGTGTGTGCGTGTGTGCAAGTTTGTGTGCGTGTGAGTGTGTGCGAGTGTGTGTGAGTGTGTGTGCGAGTGCGTGCGTGGAAGTGTGTGTGAGTGTGTAAGTGTGTAGGACTGTATGTGCGAGTGTGTATGAGTGTGTGTGAGAGCGTGTGCAAGTGTGTGCGAGTGTGTGTGTGCGAGTGTGTGTGCGAGTGTGTGTGTGCAAGTGTGTGCGGGTGTGTGCGTGTGAGTGAGTGCGAGTGTGTGCAAATGTGTGTGAGCGTGTGCGAGTGTGTGTGAGTGTGTGCGAGTGTGCGCGTGTGAGTGAGTGTGTGTGTGAGTCTGTGCGAGTGTGTGCTTGCGAGTGTTTGCTAGTGTGCGCGAGTGTGTGAGTGTGTGCGAGTGTGCGTGAGTGTGTGCGTGTGAGTAAGTGAGTGTGTGTGAGTGTGTGCGAGTGCTTGCGAGTGTGTGTGTGAGTGTGTGCGACTGTGTGTGCGAGTGTGTGCGCGTGTGTGCGAGTGTGTATTAGTGTATGTGCGAGTGTGTGTGCGAGTGTGTGTTCGAGTGTGTGTGTTCGAGTGTGTGCAAGTGTGTGCGAGTGTGTGTGAGTGTGTACAAGTGTGTGCGAGTGTGTGCGAGTGTGTGTTTGCGAGTGTGTGTGCGAGTGTGTGCAAGTGTGTGCGAGTGTGTGCGCGAGTGTGTGTTTTAGAGTGTGTGCAATTGTGTGCGTGTGAGTGTGTGCATGAGTGTGTGCGTGCGAGTGTGCTCGAGTGAGTGGGTGCGTGTAAGTGTGTGCGTGCGAGTGTGTGCGAATGTGTGCGAGTGTGTGCGAGTGTGTGCGTGCAAGTGTTTGCGTGCGAGTGTGTGCGAGTGTGTGCAAGTGTGTGAGTGTATGCGAGTGTGTGTGCGAGTGTGTGCGAGTGTGTGCAAATGTGCCCGAGTGTGCACGAGTGAGTGGGTGCGAGTGTGTGTGAGTGTGTATGAGTGAGTGTGTGCGTGTGTGTTTGTGAGTGTGTGCGCGAGTGTGTGTGTGCGAGTGTGTGCGAGTGTGTGCGAGTGTGTGCGAGTGTGTGTGCGAGTGTGTGCAAATGTGCCTGAGTGTGCACGAGTGTGCATGAGTGAGTGTGTGCGAGTGTGTGCAAGTGTGTGTGAGTGTGTGCGAGTGTGTGCGAGTGTGTGTGTGCGAGTGTGTGCGAGTGTGTGTATGAGTGTGTGTGTTCGATTGTGTATAAGTGTGTGCGAGTGTGTGTGAGTGTGTGTGAGTGTGTGTAAGTGTGTGTGCGAGTGTGTTCGATTGTGTGCGAGTGTGTGTGTGAGTGTGAGTGAGTGTGTACGAGTGTGTGCGAGTGTGTGTGCGATTGTGTGTGTGAGTGTGTAGGACTGTATGTGCGAGTGTGTGCGAGTGTGTATGAGTGTGTGAGTGTGTGCAAGTGAGTGTGTGTGAGTGTGTGTGCGAGTGTGTGCGAGTGTGTGTGAGTGTGTGTGACTGTGTGTGAGTGTGTGTGCGAGTGTGTGTGCGAGAGTGTGCGAGTGTGTGCAAATGTGCGTGAGTGTGCACGAGTGAGTGGGTGCGAATATGCGTGAGTGTGTGAGTGTGTGCATGTGAGTGTGTGCGAGTGTGTGTGCATGTGTGAGTGTGTGAGTGTGTGCGAGTGTGTATGAGTGTATGTGCGAGTGTGTGTGCGAGTGTGTGCGAGTGTGTGTTCGAGTGTGTGTGTTCGAGTGTGTGCAAGTGTGTGCGAGTGTGTGTGCGAGTGCGTACAAGTGTGTGCGAGTGTGCATGAGTGTGTGCGTGTGAGTGTGTGCGAGAGTGTGCGTGCGAGTGTGTGCGAGTGTGCTCGAGTGAGTGTGTGCGAGTGTGTATGAGTGAGTGTGTGCGTGTGTGCGAGTTTGTGTGCGAGTGAGTGTGTGCGAATGTGTGTGAGTGTGTGCGAGTGTGTGTGAGTGTGTGTGTGAGTGCGTGCGTGCGAGTGTGTGCGAGTGTGTGCAAGTGTGAGTGAGTGTGTGCGAGTGTGTGTGTGAGTGTGTGTGCGAGAGTGTGCGAGTGTGTGCAAATGTGTCCGAGTGTGCGCGAGTGTGCACGAGTGATTGGGTGCAAGTGTGTATGAGTGAGTGTGTGTGAGTGTGTGCGTGTGTGCGAGTTTGTGTGCGAATGAGTGTGTGCGAATGTGTGCGAGTGTGTGCGAGTGTGTCTATGCGAGTGTGTGTGCGAGTGTGTGCATGCGAGTGTGTGTGAGTGTTTGTGAGTGTGTGCGAGTGTGTGTGCGAGTGTGTGTGCGAGAGTGTGCGAGTGTGTGCATGTGTGTGTGTGCGAGTGTGTGCGAGTGTGTATGAGTGTGTGTGCGAGTGTGTGCAAGTGTGCTCGAGTGAATGGGTGCGAGTGTGTGCGAGTGTGTGTGAGTGTGTGCGAGTGAGTGTGTGCGAGTGTGTGCGAGTGAGTATGTGCGAATGTGTGCGAGTGTGTGCGAGTGTTTGCGAGTGTGTGTGCGAGTGTGTGTGCGAGTGTGTGTGCGAGTGTGCGTGCAAGTGTGTGCAAGTGTGTGCGAGTTTGTGCGTGTGAGTGTGCGCGAGTGTGTGCGTGCGAGTGTGTGCGAGTGTGCTCGAGTGACTGGGTGTGAGTGTGTGCGAGTTTGTGTGAGTGTGTGCGAGTGCGTGCGGGTGTGTGTACGAGTGTGCGCGAGTGTGTGCGAGTGTGTGCGATTGTGTATGAGTGAGTGTGTGCAAATGTGTGCGAGTGTGTGCGAGTGTATGCGTGCGAGTGTGTGCGTGCGAGTGTGTGTGTGTGCATGTGTGCGAGTGTGTGTGAGTGTATGTGCGAGTGTGTGCAAGTGTGTGCAAGTGAGTGTGAGTGAGTGCGAGTGTGTGCGAATGTGTGCGAGTGTGTGGGTGCGAGTGTGTGTGCGATTGTGTATGGTGTGTGCGAGTGTGTGTGTGAGTGTGTGCGAGTGTGTGCGTGTGAGTGCGTGCGAGTGAGTGCGAGTGTGTGCAAATATGTGCGAGAGTGTGCAAGTGTGGGCGTGCGAGTGTATGCGAGTGTGTGTGAGTGTGTGCGAGTGTGTGTGCGAGTGTGTATGAGTGTATGTGCGAGTGTGTGTGCGAGTGTGTGCGAGTGTTTGTGAGTGTGTGCGAGTGTGTGTAGGAGTGTGTGCGAGTGTGTGCGATTGTGTGTGTGAGTGTGTAGGACTGTATGTGCGAGTGTGTGCGAGTTTGTTCGAGTGTGTGCGTTTGCGAGTGTGTGTGTGCGAGTGTGTGTGTGATTGTGTATGAGTGCGATTGTGTGTGTGAGTGTGTGCAAGTGTGTGCGAGTGTGTATGAGTGTGTGTGTGTGTGAGTGTGTGCGAGTGTGTGCATGAGTGAGTGTGTGCAAGTGTGTGTGTGAGTGTGTGCAAGTGTGTGTGAGTGTGTGGGTGCGATTGTGTATGAGTGAGTGTGTGCGAGTGTGTGTGCGAGTGTGTGCGAGTGTGTGCGAGTGTGTGTAGGAGTGTGTGCGATTGTGTGTGTGAGTGTGTAGGACTGTATGTGCGAGTGTGTGCGAGTCTGTTCGAGTTTGTGTGTGCGAGTGTGTGTTTGCGAGTGTGTGTGAGTGTGTGTGAATGTGTATGAATGCGAGTGTGTGTGTGAGTGTGTGCAAGTGTGTTCGAGTGTGTATGCGAGTGTGTATGAGTGTGTGTGTGTGCGAGTGTGTGCAAGTGTGTGCATGAGTGAATGTGTGCGAGTGTGGGCGGGTGTGTGCGAGTGTGTGTGTGCGATTGTGTATGAGTGAGTGTGTGCGAGTGTGTGTGAAAGTGTGTGCGAGTGTGTGTGAGTGTGCATGGGTGTGTGCGTGCGAGTGCGTGCGAGTGAGTGCGAGTGTGTGCAAATGTGTGCGAGCGTGTGCGAGTGTGTGTTAGTGTGCACGAGTGTGTGTGTGTGAATGTGTGCGAGTGTGTGCATGAGTGAGTGTGTGCGAGTGTGTGTGTGAGTGTGTGCAAGTGTGTGTGAGTGTGTGGGTGCGATAGTGTATGAGTGAGTGTGTGCGAGTGTGTGTGCGAGTGTGTGCGAGTGTGTGCGAGTGTGTGTAGGAGTGTGTGCGATTGTGTGTGTGAGTGTGTAGGACTGTATGTGCGAGTGTGTGCGAGTCTGTTCGAGTGTGTGTGTGCGAGTGTGTGTTTGCGAGTGTGTGTGTGAGTGTGTGTGATTGTGTATGAATGCGAGTGTGTGTGTGAGTGTGTGCAAGTGTGTTCGAGTGTGTATGCGAGTGTGTATGAGTGTGTGTGTGTGCGAGTGTGTGCAAGTGTGTGCATGAGTGAGTGTGTGCGAGTGTGTGCGAGTGTGTGCGAGTGTGTGTGTGCGATTGTGTATGAGTGAGTGTGTGCGAGTGTGTGTGAAAGTGTGTGCGAGTGTGTGTGAGTGTGCATGGGTGTGTGCGTGCGAGTGCGTGGGAGTGAGTGCGAGTGTGTGCAAATGTGTGTGAGCGTGTGCGAGTGTGTGTTAGTGTGCATGAGTGTGTGTGTGTGAGTGTGTGTGAGTCTGTGCGAGTGTGTGCTTGCGAGTGTGTGCTAGTGTGCGCGAGTGTGTGAGTGTGTGCGAGGGTGCGCGAGTGTGTGCGTTTGAGTAAGTGAGTGTGTGTGTGAGTGTGTGCGAGTGTGTGTGTGAGTGTGTACGACTGTGTGTGAGTGTGTGCACGTGTGTGCGAGTGTATATGAGTATATGTGCGAGTGTGTGTGCGAGTGTGTGCGAGTGTGTGTGCGAGTGTGTGTGCGAGTGTGTTTGAGTGTGTGCAAGTGTGTGCGAGTGTGTGTGCGAGTGCGTATGAGTGTCTGCGAGTGTGTGTGCATGTGTGTGCGAGTGTGTGTGATTGTGTGCGAGTGTGTGTGAGCTTGTAGGACTGTATGTGCGAGTGTTTGCGAGTGTGTTCGAGTGTGTGAGTGTGTGTGAGTGTGTGCGAGTGTGTGTGCGAGAGTGTGCGAGTGTTTGCGAGTGTGTGCAAATGTGCCCGAGTGTGTGCGAGTGTGCATGAGTGAGTGGGTGTGAGTGTGTGCGAGTGTGTGTGCGAGTGTGTGCGTGTGAGTGTGTGCGAGCGTGTGTGAGTGTGTGTGAGTGTGTGTGCGAGTGTGTGTGCGTGTGAATGTGTGCGAGTGTGTGCAAGTGTGTGTGAGTGTGTGTGAGTGAGTGCGAGTGTGTGCAAATGTGTGCGAGCGTGTGCGAGTGTGTGTTAGTGTGCATGAGTGTGTATGTGTGAGTGAGTGTGTGTGAGTCTGTGCGAGTGTGTGCTTGCGAGTGTGTGCTAGTGTGCACGAGGGTGCGCGAGTGTGTGCGTGTGAGTAAGTGAGTGTTTGTGTGAGTGTGTGCGAGTGTGTGTGTGAGTTTGTACGACTGTGTGTGCGAGTGTGTGCACGTGTGTGCGAGTGTATATGAGTATATGTGCGAGTGTGTGTGCGAGTGTGTGCGAGTGTGTGTGCAAGTGTGTGTGCGAGTGTGTTTGAGTGTGTGCAAGTGTGTGCGAGTGTGTGTGCGAGTGCGTATGAGTGTCTGCGAGTGTGTGTGCATGTGTGTGCGAGTGTGTGTGAGTGTGTGCGAGTGTGTGTGAGTGTGTGTGAGTGTGTGTGCGAGTGTGTGCGAGTGTGTGCAAATGTACCTGAGTGTGCACGAGTGTGCACGAGTGAGTGTGTGTGAGTGTGTATGAGTGTGTGCAAGTGTGTGCGAGTGTGTGTTCAAGTGTGTGCGAGTGTGTATGAGTGTGTGTGCGAGTGTGTGTGAGTGTGTACGAGTGTGTGTAGGAGTGTGTGCGAGTGTGTGCAATTGTGTGTGTGAGTGTGTAGGACTGTATGTGCGAGTGTGTGCGATAGTGTGTGAGTGTGTGTGAGTGTGTGCAAGAGTGTGTGAGTGTGTGTGAGTGTGTGCAAGTGTGTGTGAGTGTGTGGGTGCGATTGTGTATGAGTGAGTGAGTGTGAGTGTGTGTGCGAGTGTGTGTGCGAGTGTGTGCGAGTGTGTGCGAGTGTGTGTAGGAGTGTGTGCGATTGTGTGTGTGAGTGTGTAGGACTGTATGTGCGAGTGTGTGTGAGTCTGTTCGAGTGTGTGTGTGTGCGAGTGTGTGTTTGCGAGTGTGTGTGTGAGTGTGTGTGATTGTGTATGAGTGCGAGTGTGTGTGTGAGTGTGTGCAAGTGAATTCGAGTGTGTATGCGAGTGTGTATGAGTGTGTGTGTGTGCGAGTGTGTGCAAGTGTGTGCATGAGTGAGTGTGTGCGAGTGTGTGCGAGTGTGTGCGAGTGTGTGTGTGCGATTGTGTATGAGTGAGTGTGTGCGAGTGTGTGTGAAAGTGTGTGCGAGTGAGTGTGAGTGTGCATGGGTGTGTGCGTGCGAGTGCGTGCGAGTGAGTGCGAGTGTGTGCAAATGTGTGCGAGCGTGTGCGAGTGTGTGTTAGTGTGCACGAGTGTGTGTGTGTGAGTGAGTGTGTGTGAGTCTGTGCGAGTGTGTGCTTGCGAGTGTGTGCTAGTGTGCGCGAGTGTGTGAGTGTGTGCGAGGGTGCGCGAGTGTGTGCGTTTGAGTAAGTGAGTGTGTGTGTGAGTGTGTACGACTGTGTGTGCGAGTGTGTGCACGTGTGTGCGAGTGTATATGAGTATATGTGCTAGTGTGTGTGCGAGTGTGTGTGCGAGTGTGTGTGCGAGTGTGTGTGCGAGTGTGTTTGAGTGTGTGCAAGTGTGTGCGAGTGTGTGTGCGAGTGCGTATGAGTGTCTGCGAGTGTGTGTGCATGTGTGTGCGAGTGTGTGTGATTGTGTGCGAGTGTGTGTGAGCTTGTAGGACTGTATGTGCGAGTGTTTGCAAGTGTGTGCGAGTGTGTTCGAGTGTGTGAGTGTGTGTGAGTGTGTGCGAGTGTGTGCGAGTGTGTGTGCGAGAGTGTGCGAGTGTGTGCAAATGTGCCCGAGTGTGTGCGAGTGTGCATGAGAGAGTGGGTGTGAGTGTGTGCGAGTGTGTGTGCGAGTGTGTGCGTGTGAGTGTGTGCGAGCGTGTGTGAGTGTGTGTGAGTGTGTGTGCGAGTGTGTGTGCGTGTGAATGTGTGCGAGTGTGTGCAAGTGTGTGTGAGTGTGTGTGAGTGAGTGCGAGTGTGTGCAAATGTGTGCGAGCGTGTGCGAGTGTGTGTTAGTGTGCACGAGTGTGTGTGTGTGAGTGAGTGTGTGTGAGTCTGTGTGAGTGTGTGCTTGCGAGTGTGTGCTAGTGTGCGCGAGGGTGCGCGAGTGTGTGCGTGTGAGTAAGTGAGTGTTTGTGTGAGTGTGTGCGAGTGTGTGTGTGAGTGTGTACGACTGTGTGTGCGAGTGTGTGCACGTGTGTGCGAGTGTATATGAGTATATGTGCGAGTGTGTGTGCGAGTGTGTGCGAGTGTGTGTGCAAGTGTGTGTGCGAGTGTGTGCAAGTGTGTGCGAGTGTGTGTGCGAGTGCGTATGAGTGTCTGCGAGTGTGTGTGCATGTGTGTGCGAGTGTGTGTGAGTGTGTGCGAGTGTGTGTGAGTGTGTGCGAGTGTGTGTGCGAGTGTGTGCGAGTGTGTGCAAATGTGTGTGAGAGTGTGCAAGTGTGGGCGTGCGAGTGTGTGCTAGTGTGTGCGAGTGTGTGCGTGCGAGTGAGTGTGTAGGACTGTGTGTGCGAGTGTGTGCGAGTGTGTTCGAGTGTGTGTGTGAGTTTGTGCGAGTGTGTGCATGCGAGTGCGTGCGAGTGAGTGCGAGTGTGTGCAAATGTGTGTGAGAGTGTGCAAGTGTGGGCGTGCGAGTGTGTGCTAGTGTGTGCGAGTGTGTGCGTGCGAGTGAGTGTGTGAGTGTGTAGGACTGTGTGTGCGAGTGTGTTCGAGTGTGTGCATGTGTGTGCGAGTGTGTATGAGTGTGTGCAAGTGTGTGTGAGTGTGTGCATGTGTGTATGAGTGTGTGCAAGTGTGTGTGAGTGTGTGCAAGTGTGAGTGTGCAAGTGTGTGCGAGTGTGTGCGAGTGTGTGTGAGTGTGTGTGTGAGTGTGTTCAATTGTGTGTGAGTGTGTGTGTGAGTGTGAGTGAGTGTGTACCAGTGTGTGCGAGTGTGTGTGAGTGTGTGTGCGAGTGTGTGTGAGTGTGTGCGATTGTGTGTGTGAGTGTGTAGGACTGTATGTGCGAGTGTGTATGAGTGTTTGTGTGTGCAAGTGTGTGTGAGTGTGTGCGAGTGCTTGCGAGTGTGTGTGTGAGTGTGTGCGACTGTGTGTGCGAGTGTGTGCGCGTGTGTGCAAGTGTGTATGAGTGTATGTGCGAGTGTGTGTGCGAGTGTGTGTGTTCGAGTGTGTGCAAGTGTGTGCGAGTGTGTGTGCGAGTGCGTACAAGTGTGTGCGAGTGTGCATGTGTGTGTGCGTGTGAGAGTGTGCGAGTGTGTGCAAATGTGTGCGAGCGTGTGCGAGTGTGTGTTAGTGTGCACGAGTGTGTGTGTGTGAGTGAGTGTGTGTGAGTCTGTGTGAGTGTGTGCTTGCGAGTGTGTGCTAGTGTGCGCGAGGGTGCGCGAGTGTGTGCGTGTGAGTAAGTGAGTGTTTGTGTGAGTGTGTGCGAGTGTGTGTGTGAGTGTGTACGACTGTGTGTGCGAGTGTGTGCACGTGTGTGCGAGTGTATATGAGTATATGTGCGAGTGTGTGTGCGAGTGTGTGCGAGTGTGTGTGCAAGTGTGTGTGCGAGTGTGTGCAAGTGTGTGCGAGTGTGTGTGCGAGTGCGTATGAGTGTCTGCGAGTGTGTGTGCATGTGTGTGCGAGTGTGTGTGAGTGTGTGCGAGTGTGTGTGAGTGTGTGCGAGTGTGTGTGCGAGTGTGTGCGAGTGTGTGCAAATGTGTGTGAGAGTGTGCAAGTGTGGGCGTGCGAGTGTTTGCTAGTGTGTGCGAGTGTGTGCGTGCGAGTGAGTGTGTAGGACTGTGTGTGCGAGTGTGTGCGAGTGTGTTCGAGTGTGTGCATGTGTGTGCGAGTGTGTATGAGTGTGTGCAAGTGTGTGTGAGTGTGTGCATGTGTGTATGAGTGTGTGCAAGTGTGTGTGAGTGTGTGCGAGTGTGAGTGTGCAAGTGTGTGCGAGTGTGTGCGAGTGTGTGCGAGTGTGTGTGAGTGTGTTCAATTGTGTGTGAGTGTGTGTGTGAGTGTGAGTGAGTGTGTACCAGTGTGTGCGAGTGTGTGTGAGTGTGTGTGCGAGTGTGTGTGAGTGTGTGTGAGTGTGTGCGATTGTGTGTGTGAGTGTGTAGGACTGTATGTGCGAGTGTGTATGAGTGTTTGTGTGTGCAAGTGTGTGTGAGTGTGTGCGAGTGCTTGCGAGTGTGTGTGTGAGTGTGTGCGACTGTGTGTGCGAGTGTGTGCGCGTGTGTGCAAGTGTGTATGAGTGTATGTGCGAGTGTGTGTGCGAGTGTGTGTTCGAGTGTGTGTGTTCGAGTGTGTGCAAGTGTGTGCGAGTGTGTGTGCGAGTGCGTACAAGTGTGTGCGAGTGTGCATGTGTGTGTGCGTGTGAGAGTGTGCGAGTGTGTGCGTTTGAGTGTGTGCGAGTGTGCTCGAGTGAGTGGGTGCGAGTGTGTGCGAGTGTGTATGAGTGAGTGTGTGTGAGTGTGTGCGTGTGTGCAAGTTTGTGTGCGTGTGAGTGTGTGCGAGTGTGTGTGAGTGTGTGTGCGAGTGCGTGCGTGCAAGTGTGTGTGAGTGTGTAAGTGTGTAGGACTGTATGTGCGAGTGTGTATGAGTGTGTGTGAGAGCGTGTGCAAGTGTGTGCGAGTGTGTGTGTGCGAGTGTGTGTGCGAGTGTGTGTGTCCAAGTGTGTGCGGGTGTGTGCGTGTGAGTGAGTGCGAGTGTGTGCAAATGTGTGTGAGCGTGTGCGAGTGTGTGTGAGTGTGTGCGAGTGTGCGCGTGTGAGTGAGTGTGTGTGTGAGTCTGTGCGAGTGTGTGCTTGCGAGTGTTTGCTAGTGTGCGCGAGTGTGTGAGTGTGTGCGAGTGTGCGTGAGTGTGTGCGTGTGAGTAAGTGAGTGTGTGTGAGTGTGTGCGAGTGCTTGCGAGTGTGTGTGTGAGTGTGTGCGACTGTGTGTGCGAGTGTGTGCGCGTGTGTGCGAGTGTGTGCGAGTGTGTATTAGTGTATGTGCGAGTGTGTGTGCGAGTGTGTGTTCGAGTGTGTGTGTTCGAGTGTGTGCAAGTGTGTGCGAGTGTGTGTGAGTGTGTACAAGTGTGTGCGAGTGTGTGCGAGTGTGTGTGCGAGTGTGTGCGAGTGTGTGCGAGTGTGTGCGAGTGTATGTGCGAGTGTGTGCGCGAGTGTGTGTTTTAGAGTGTGTGCAATTGTGTGCGTGTGAGTGTGTGCATGAGTGTGTGCGTGCGAGTGTGCTCGAGTGAGTGGGTGCGTGTAAGTGTGTGCGTGCGAGTGTGTGCGAATGTGTGCGAGCGTGTGCGAGTGTGTGCGTGCAAGTGTTTGCGTGCGAGTGTGTGCGAGTGTGTGCAAGTGTGTGAGTGTATGCGAGTGTGTGTGCGAGTGTGTGCGAGTGTGTGCAAATGTGCCCGAGTGTGCACGAGTGAGTGGGTGCGAGTGTGTGTGAGTGTGTATGAGTGAGTGTGTGCGTGTGTGCGAGTTTGTGTGTGAGTGAGTGTGTGCGAATATGTGCGAGTGTGTTTGTGAGTGTGTGTGCGAGTGTGTGCATGCGAGTGTGTGCGAGTGTGTGTGAGTGTGTGCGAGTGTGTGTGCGAGTGTGTGCAAATGTGCCTGAGTGTGCACGAGTGTGCACGAGTGAGTGTGCGCGAGTGTGTGTGAGTGTGTGCGAGTGTGTGCGAGTGTGTGTGTGCGAGTGTGTGCGAGTGTGTTTATGAGTGTGTGTGTTCGATTGTGTATAAGTGTGTGTGTGAGTGTGTGTGAGTGTGTGTAAGTGTGTGTGCGAGTGTGTTCGATTGTGTGCGAGTGTGTGTGTGAGTGTGAGTGAGTGTGTACGAGTGTGTACGAGTGTGTGCGAGTGTGTGCGAGTGTGTGTGCGATTGTGTGCGATTGTGTGTGTGAGTGTGTAGGACTGTATGTGCGAGTGTGTGCGAGTGTGTATGAGTGTGTGTGTGAGTGTGTGCAAGTGTGTGCAAGTGAGTGTGTGTGAGTGTGTGTGCGAGTGTGTGTGCGAGTGTGTGCGAGTGTGTGTGAGTGTGTGTTACTGTGTGTGAGTGTGTGTGCGAGTGTGTGTGCGAGAGTGTGCGAGTGTGTGCAAATGTGCGTGAGTGTGCACGAGTGAGTGGGTGCGAATATGCGCGAGTGTGTGAGTGTGTGCATGTGAGTGTGTGCGAGTGTGTGTGCATGTGTGTGTGTGCGAGTGTGTGCGAGTGTGTATGAGTGTATGTGCGAGTGTGTGTGCGAGTGTGTGCGAGTGTGTGTTCGAGTGTGTGTGTTCGAGTGTGTGCAAGTGTGTGCGAGTGTGTGTGCGAGTGCATACAAGTGTGTGCGAGTGTGCATGAGTGTGTGCATGTGAGTGTGTGCGAGAGTGTGCGTGCGAGTGTGTGCGAGTGTGCTCGAGTGAGTGTGTGCGAGTGAGTGCGAGTGTGTATGAGTGAGTGTGTGCGTGTTTGCGAGTGAGTGTGTGCGAGTGAGTGTGTGCGAATGTGTGTGAGTGTGTGCGAGTGTGTGTGAGTGTGTGTGTGAGTGCATGCGTGCGAGTGTGTGCGAGTGTGTGCAAGTGTGAGTGAGTGTGTGCGAGTGTGTGTGTGAGTGTGTGTGCGAGAGTGTGCGAGTGTGTGCAAATGTGTCCGAGTGTGCGCGAGTGTGCACGAGTGATTGGGTGCAAGTGTGTATGAGTGAGTGTGTGTGAGTGTGTGCGTGTGTGCGAGTTTGTGTGCGAATGAGTGTGTGCGAATGTGTGCGAGTGTGTGCGAGTGTGTCTGTGCGAGTGTGTGTGCGAGTGTGTGCGTGCGAGTGTGTGTGAGTGTTTGTGAGTGTGTGCGAGTGTGTGTGCGAGTGTGTGTGCGAGTGTGTGCATGTGTGTGTGTGCGAGTGTGTGCGAGTGTGTATGAGTGTGTGTGCGAGTGTGTGCAAGTGTGCTCGAGTGAATGGGTGCGAGTGTGTGCGACTGTGTGTGAGTGTGTGCGAGTGAGTGTGTGCGAGTGTGTGCGAGTGAGTATGTGCGAATGTGTGCGAGTGAGTGTGTGCGAGTGTTTGCGAGCGTGTGTGCGAGTGTGTGTGCGAGTGTGTGTGCGAGTGTGTGTGCGAGTGTGTGCGTGCGAGTGTGTGCAAGTGTGTGCGAGTTTGTGCGTGTGAGTGTGCGCGAGTGTGTGCGTGCGAGTGTGTGCGAGTGTGCTCGAGTGACTGGGTGTGAGTGTGTGCGAGTGTGTGTGAGTGTGTGCGAGTGCGTGCGGGTGTGTGTACGAGTGTGCGCGAGTGTGTGCGAGTGTGTGCGATTGTGTATGAGTGAGTGTGTGCAAATGTGTGCGAGTGTGTGCGAGTGTATGCGTGCGAGTGTGTTCGTGCGAGTGTGTGTGTGTGCATGTGTGCGAGTGTGTGTGAGTGTATGTGCGAGTGTGTACAAGTGTGTGCAAGTGAGTGTGAGTGAGTGCGAGTGTGTGCGAATGTGTGCGAGTGTGTGGGTGCGAGTGTGTGGGTGCGAGTGTGTGTGCGATTGTGTATGGTGTGTGCAAGTGTGTGTGTGAGTGTGTGCGAGTGTGTGCGTGTGAGTGCGTGCGAGTGAGTGCGAGTGTGTGCAAATATGTGCGAGAGTGTGCAAGTGTGGGCGTGCGAGTGTATGCCAGTGTGTGTGAGTGTGTGCGAGTGTGTGTGCGAGTGTGTATGAGTGTATGTGCGAGTGTGTGTGCGAGTGTGTGCGAGTGTGTGTGTGAGTGTGTGCGAGTGTGCGTGAGTAAGTGTGTGTGTAAGTGCGTGCGAGTGTTTCCGAGTGTGTGTGAGTGTGTAGGACTGTATGTGCGAGTGTGTGCGAGTTTGTTCGAGTGTGTGTGTGTGCGAGTGTGTGTTTGCGAGTGTGTGTGTGCGAGTGTGTGTGTGATTGTGTATGAGTGCGAGTGTGTGTGTGAGTGTGTGCAAGTGTGTGCTAGTGTGTATGAGTGTGTGTGTGTGTGAGTGTGTGCGAGTGTGTGCATGAGTGAGTGTGTGCGAGTGTGTGTGTGAGTGTGTGCAAGTGTGTGTGAGTGTGTGGGTGCGATTGTGTATGAGTGAGTGTGTGCGAGTGTGTGTGCGAGTGTGTGCGAGTGTGTGCGAGTGTGTGTAGGAGTGTGTGCGATTGTGTGTGTGAGTGTGTAGGACTGTATGTGCGAGTGTGTGCGAGTCTGTTCGAGTGTGTGTGTGTGCGAGTGTGTGTTTGAGAGTGTGTGTGTGAGTGTGTGTGATTGTGTATGAATGCGAGTGTGTGTGTGAGTGTGTGCAAGTGTGTTCGAGTGTGTATGCGAGTGTGTATGAGTGTGTGTGTGTGCGAGTGTGTGCAAGTGTGCGAGTGTGTGCGAGTGTGTGCGAGTGTGTGCGAGTGTGTGCGAGTGTGTGTGTGCGATTGTGTATGAGTGAGTGTGTGCGAGTGTGTGTGAAAGTGTGTGCGAGTGTGTGTGAGTGTGCATGGGTGTGTGCGTGCGAGTGCGTGCGAGTGAGTGTGAGTGTGTGCAAATGTGTGCGAGCGTGTGCGAGTGTGTGTTAGTGTGCACGAGTGTGTGTGTGTGAGTGAGTGTGTGTGAGTCTGTGCGAGTGTGTGCTTGCGAGTGTGTGCTAGTGTGCGCGAGTGTGTGAGTGTGTGCGAGGGTGCGCGAGTGTGTGCGTTTGAGTAAGTGAGTGTGTGTGTGAGTGTGTGCGAGTGTGTGTGTGAGTGTGTACGACTGTGTGTGCACGTGTGTGCGAGTGTATATGAGTATATGTGCGAGTGTGTGTGCGAGTGTGTGCGAGTGTGTGTGCGAGTGTGTGTGCGAGTGTGTTTGAGTGTGTGCAAGTGTGTGCCAGTGTGTGTGCGAGTGCGTATGAGTGTCTGCGAGTGTGTGTGCATGTGTGTGCGAGTGTGTGTGATTGTGTGCGAGTGTGTGTGAGCTTGTAGGACTGTATGTGCGAGTGTTTGCGAGTGTGTGCGAGTGTGTGAGTGTGTGCGAGTGTGTGCGAGTGTATGTGCGAGAGTGTGCGAGTGTTTGCGAGTGTGTGCAAATGAGCCCGAGTGTGTGCGAGTGTGCATGAGTGAGTGGGTGTGAGTGTGTGCGAGTGTGTGTGCGAGTGTGTGCGTGTGAGTGTGTGCGAGCGTGTGTGAGTGTGTGTGAGTGTGTGTGCGAGTGTGTGTGCGTGTGAATGTGTGCGAGTGTGTGCAAGTGTGTGTGAGTGTGTGTGAGTGAGTGCGAGTGTGTGCAAATGTGTGCGAGCGTGTGCGAGTGTGTGTTAGTGTGCACGAGTGTGTGTGTGAGTGAGTGTGTGTGAGTCTGTGCGAGTGTGTGCTTGCGAGTGTGTGCTAGTGTGCGCGAGGGTGCGCGAGTGTGTGCGTGTGAGTAAGTGAGTGTTTGTGTGAGTGTGTGCAAGTGTGTGTGTGAGTGTGTACGACTGTGTGTGCGAATGTGTGCACGTGTGTGCGAGTGTATATGAGTATATGTGCGAGTGTGTGTGCGAGTGTGGGCGAGTGTGTGTGCAAGTGTGTGTGCGAGTGTGTTTGAGTGTGTGCAAGTGTGTGCGAGTGTGTGTGCGAGTGCATATGAGTGTCTGCGAGTGTGTGTGCATGTGTGTGCGAGTGTGTGTGAGTGTGTGCGAGTGTGTGTGAGTGTGTGTGAGTGTGTGTGCGAGTGTGTGCGAGTGTGTGCAAATGTACCTGAGTGTGCACGAGTGTGCACGAGTGAGTGTGTGCGAGTGTGTGCGAGTGTGTATGAGTGTGTGCGAGTGTGTGCGAGTGTGTGTGAGTGTGTGTTCGAGTGTGTGCGAGTGTGTATGAGTGTGTGTGCGAGTGTGTGTGAGTGTGTACGAGTGTGTGTAGGAGTGTGTGCGAGTGTGTGAGTGTGTACGAGTGTGTGTAGGAGTGTGTGCGAGTGTGTGCAATTGTGTGTGTGAGTGTGTAGGACTGTATGTGCGAGTGTGTGCGATAGTGTGTGAGTGTGTGTGAGTGTGTGCAAGTGTGTGTGAGTGTGTGTGAGTGTGTGCAAGTGTAAGTGTGCGAGTGTGTGTGTGCGAGTGTTTGTGAGTGTGTGAGTGTGTGAATGAGTGAGCGTGTGCGATTGTGTGCGAGTGTGTGTGCGAGTTTGTGCGAGTGTGTGTGCGAGAGTGTGCGAGTGTGTGCAAATGTGCCCGAGTGTGCGCGAGTGTGCACAAGTGAGTGGGTGTGAGTGTGTGTGAGTGTGTGTGTGAGTGTGTTCAATTGTGTGCGAGTGTGTGTGTGAGTGTGAGTGAGTGTGTACCAGTGTGTGCGAGTGTGTGTGAGTGTGTGTGCGAGTGTGTGTGAGTGTGTGCGAGTGTGTGTGTGAGTGTGTGCGATTGTGTGTGTGAGTGTGTAGGACTGTATGTGCGAGTGTGTATGAGTGTTTGTGTGTGCAAGTGTGTGTGAGTGTGTGCGAGTGCTTGCGAGTGTGTGTGTGAGTGTGTGCGAGTGTGTGTGCGAGTGTGTGCGCGTGTGTGCGAGTGTGTATGAGTGTATGTGCGAGTGTGTGTTCGAGTGTGTGTGTTCGAGTGTGTGCAAGTGTGTGCGAGTGTGTGTGCGAGTGCGTACAAGTGTGTGCGAGTGTGCATGTGTGTGTGCGAGTGTGTGTGTTTGAGTGTGTGCGAGTGTGCTCGAGTGAGTGGGTGCGAGTGTGTGCGAGTGTGTATGAGTGAGTGTGTGTGAGTGTGTGCGTGTGTGCAAGTTTGTGTGCGTGTGAGTGTGTGCGAGTGTGTGTGAGTGTGTGTGCGAGTGCGTGCGAGTGTGTGTGAGTGTGTAAGTGTGTAGGACTGTATGTGCGAGTGTGTATGAGTGTGTGTGAGAGCGTGTGCAAGTGTGTGCGAGTGTGTGCGAGTGTGTGCGAGTGTGTGCGAGTGTGTGTGAGTGTGTGTGTGCGAGTGTTTGTGCGGGTGTGTGCGTGTGAGTGAGTGCGAGTGTGTGCAAATGTGTGTGAGCGTGTGCGAGTGTGTGTGAGTTTGTGCGAGTGTGCGCGTGTGAGTGAGTGTGTGTGTGAGTCTGTGCGAGTGTGTGCTTGCGAGTGTGTGCGAGTGTGTGTGAGTGTGTGCGAGTTTGTGTGCGAGTGTGTGCGAGTGTGTGCAAATGTGCCTGAGTGTGCACGAGTGTGCACGAGTGAGTGTGTGCGAGTGTGTGCAAGTGTGTGTGAGTGTGTGCGAGTGTGTGCGAGTGTGTGTGTGTGCGAGTGTGTGCGAGTGTGTGTATGAGTGTGTGTGTTCGATTGTGTATAAGTGTGTGCGAGTGTGTGTGTGAGTGTGTGTGAGTGTGTGTAAGTGTGTGTGCGAGTGTGTTCGATTGTGTGCGAGTGTGTGTGTGAGTGTGAGTGAGTGTGTACGAGTGTGTGCGAGTGTGTGCGAGTGTGTGTGCGATTGTGTGCGATTGTGTGTGTGAGTGTGTAGGACTGTATGTGCGAGTGTGTGCGAGTGTGTATGAGTGTGTGTGTGAGTGTGTGCAAGTGTGTGCAAGTGAGTGTGTGTGAGTGTGTGTGCGAGTGTGTGTGCGAGTGTGTGCGAGTGTGTGAGTGTGTGTGACTGTGTGTGAGTGTGTGTGCGAGTGTGTGTGCGAGAGTGTGCGAGTGTGTGCAAATGTGCGTGAGTGTGCACGAGTGAGTGGGTGCGAATATGTGCGAGTGTGTGAGTGTGTGCATGTGAGTGTGTGTGCATGTGTGTGTGTGCGAGTGTGTGCGAGTGTGTATGAGTGTATGTGCGAGTGTGTGTGCGAGTGTGTGCGAGTGTGTGTTCGAGTGTGTGTGTTCGAGTGTGTGCAAGTGTGTGCGAG
Organism: Phyllobates terribilis; assembly: GCF_046119375.1. NCBI lineage: Eukaryota > Metazoa > Chordata > Amphibia > Anura > Dendrobatidae > Phyllobates > Phyllobates terribilis. The sequence continues at coordinate 367,522,864 of NW_027362764.1, read as the reverse complement.
TGTGTGTGCGAGTGCGTACAAGTTTGTGCGAGTGTGCATGAGTGTGTGCGTGTGAGTGTGTGCGAGAGTGTGAGTGCGAGTGTGTGCGAGTGTGCTCGAGTGAGTGTGTGCGAGTGTGTGCGAGTGTGTATGAGTGAGTGTGTGCGTGTGTGCGAGTTTGTGTGCGAGTGAGTGTGTGCGAATGTGTGTGAGTGTGTGCGAGTGTGTGTGAGTGTGTGTGTGAGTGCGTGCGTGCGAGTGTGTGCGAGTGTGTGCAAGTGTGAGTGAGTGTGTGCGAGTGTGTGTGTGAGTGTGTGTGCGAGAGTGTGCGAGTGTGTGCAAATGTGTCCGAGTGTGCGCGAGTGTGCACGAGTGATTGGGTGCAAGTGTGTGCAAGTGTGTATGAGTGAGTGTGTGTGAGTGTGTGCGTGTGTGCGAGTTTGTGTGCGAATGAGTGTGTGCGAATGTGTGCGAGTGTGTGCGAGTGTGTGCGTGCGAGTGTGTGTGAGTGTTTGTGAGTGTGTGCGAGTGTGTGTGCGAGTGTGTGTGCGAGAGTGTGCGAGTGTGTGCATGTGTGTGTGTGCGAGTGTGTGCGAGTGTGTATGAGTGTGTGTGCGAGTGTGTGCAAGTGTGCTCGAGTGAATGGGTGCGAGTGTGTGCGAGTGTGTGTGAGTGTGTGCGAGTGAGTGTGTGCGAGTGTGTGCGAGTGAGTATGTGCGAATGTGTGCGAGTGAGTGTGTGCGAGTGTTTGCGAGTGTGTGTGCGAGTGTGTGTGCGAGTGTGTGTGCGAGTGTGTGCGTGCGAGTGTGTGCAAGTGTGTGCGAGTTTGTGCGTGTGAGTGTGCGCGAGTGTGTGCGTGTGAGTGTGTGCGAGTGTGCTCGAGTGACTGGGTGTGAGTGTGTGCGAGTGTGTGTGAGTGTGTGCGAGTGCGTGCGGGTGTGTGTACGAGTGTGCGCGAGTGTGTGCGAGTGTGTGCGATTGTGTATGAGTGAGTGTGTGCAAATGTGTGCGAGTGTGTGCGAGTGTATGCGTGCGAGTGTGTGCGTGCGAGTGTGTGTGTGTGAGTGTATGTGCGAGTGTGTGCAAGTGTGTGCAAGTGAGTGTGAGTGAGTGCGAGTGTGTGCGAATGTGTGCGAGTGTGTGGGTGCGAGTGTGTGTGCGATTGTGTATGGTGTGTGCGAGTGTGTGTGAGTGTGTGCGAGTGTGTGCGTGTGAGTGCGTGCGAGTGAGTGCGAGTGTGTGCAAATATGTGCGAGAGTGTGCAAGTGTGGGCGTGCGAGTGTATGCGAGTGTGTGTGAGTGTGTGCGAGTGTGTGTGCGAGTGTGTATGAGTGTATGTGCGAGTGTGTGTGCGAGTGTGTGCGAGTGTTTGTGAGTGTGTGCGAGTGTGTGTAGGAGTGTGTGCGAGTGTGTGCGATTGTGTGTTTGAGTGTGTAGGACTGTATGTGCGAGTGTGTGCGAGTTTGTTCGAGTGTGTGTGTGTGCGAGTGTGTGTTTGCGAGTGTGTGTGTGCGAGTGTGTGTGTGATTGTGTATGAGTGCGAGTGTGTGTGTGAGTGTGTGCAAGTGTGTTCGAGTGTGTGTGCGAGTGTGTATGAGTGTGTGTGTGTGTGAATGTGTGCGAGTGTGTGCATGAGTGTGTGCAAGTGTGTGTGAGTGTGTGGGTGCGATTGTGTATGAGTGAGTGTGTGCGAGTGTGTGTGCGAGTGTGTGTGCGAGTGTGTGCGAGTGTGTGCGAGTGTGTGTAGGAGTGTGTGCGATTGTGTGTGTGAGTGTGTAGGACTGTATGTGCGAGTCTGTTCGAGTGTGTGTGTGTGCGAGTGTGTGTTTGCGAGTGTGTGTGTGAGTGTGTGTGATTGTGTATGAGTGCGAGTGTGTGTGTGAGTGTGTGCAAGTGTGTTCGAGTGTGTATGCGAGTGTGTATGAGTGTGTGTGTGTGCGAGTGTGTGCAAGTGTGTGCATGAGTGAGTGTGTGCGAGTGTGTGTCAAAATGTATGCGAGTGTGTGCGAGTGTGTGTGTGCGATTGTGTATGAGTGAGTGTGTGCGAGTGTGTGTGAAAGTGTGTGCGAGTGTGTGTGAGTGTGCATGGGTGTGTGCGTGCGAGTGCGTGCGAGTGAGTGCGAGTGTGTGCAAATGTGTGCGAGCGTGTGCGAGTGTGTGTTAGTGTGCACGAGTGTGTGTGTGTGAGTGAGTGTGTGTGAGTCTGTGCGAGTGTGTGCTTGCGAGTGTGTGCTAGTGTGGGCGAGTGTGTGAGTGTGTGCGAGGGTGCGCGAGTGTGTGCGTTTGAGTAAGTGAGTGTGTGTGTGAGTGTGTGCGAGTGTGTGTGTGAGTGTGTACGACTGTGTGTGCGAGTGTGTGCACGTGTGTGCGAGTGTATATGAGTATATGTGCGAGTGTGTGTGCGAGTGTGTGCGAGTGTGTGTGCGAGTGTGTGTGCGAGTGTGTGTGCGAGTGTGTTTGAGTGTGTGCAAGTGTGTGCGAGTGTGTGTGCGAGTGCGTATGAGTGTCTGCGAGTGTGTGTGCATGTGTGTGCGAGTGTGTGTGATTGTGTGCAAGTGTGTGTGAGCTTGTAGGACTGTATGTGCGAGTGTTTGCGAGTGTGTGCGAGTGTGTTCGAGTGTGTGAGTGTGTGTGAGTGTGTGCGAGTGTGTGCGAGTGTGTGTGCGAGAGTGTGCGAGTGTTTGCGAGTGTGTGCAAATGTGCCCGAGTGTGTGCGAGTGTGCATGAGTGAGTGGGTGTGAGTGTGTGCGAGTGTGTGTGCGAGTGTGTGCGTGTGAGTGTGTGCGAGCGAGTGTGAGTGTGTGTGAGTGTGTGTGCGAGTGTGTGTGCGTGTGAATGTGTGCGAGTGTGTGCAAGTGTGTGTGAGTGTGTGTGAGTGAGTGCGAGTGTGTGCAAATGTGTGCGAGCGTGTGTGAGTGTGTGTTAGTGTGCACGAGTGTGTGTGTGTGAGTGAGTGTGTGTGAGTCTGTGCGAGTGTGTGCTTGCGAGTGTGTGCTAGTGTGCGCGAGGGTGCGCGAGTGTGTGCGTGTGAGTAAGTGAGTGTTTGTGTGAGTGTGTGCGAGTGTGTGTGTGAGTGTGTACGACTGTGTGTGCGAGTGTGTGCACGTGTGTGCGAGTGTATATGAGTATATGTGCGAGTGTGTGTGCGAGTGTGTGCGAGTGTGTGTGCAAGTGTGTGTGCGAGTGTGTTTGAGTGTGTGCAAGTGTGTGCGAGTGTGTCTGCGAGTGCGTATGAGTGTCTGTGAGTGTGTGTGCATGTGTGTGCGAGTGTGTGTGAGTGTGTGCGAGTGTGTGTGAGTGTGTGCGAGTGTGTGTGCGAGTGTGTGCAAATGTACCTGAGTGTGCACGAGTGTGCACGAGTGAGTGTGTGCGAGTGTGTGCGAGTGTGTGCGAGTGTGTGCGAGTGTGTGCGAGTGTGTGTTCGAGTGTGTGCACGTGTGTGCGAGTGTGTATGAGTGTGTGTGCGAGTGTGTGTGAGTGTGTACGAGTGTGTGTAGGAGTGTGTGCGAGTGTGTGCAATTGTGTGTGTGAGTGTGTAGGACTGTATGTGCGAGTGTGTGCGATAGTGTGTGAGTGTGTGTGAGTGTGTGCAAGTGTGTGTGAGTGTGTGTGAGTGTGTGCAAGTGTAAGTGTGCGAGTGTGTGTGTGCGAGTGTTTGTGAGTGTGTGAGTGTGTGAATGAGTGAGCGTGTGCATGTGTGTGCGAGTGTGTGTGCGAGTTTGTGCGAGTGTGTGTGCGAGAGTGTGCGAGTGTGTGAAAATGTGCCCGAGTGTGCGCGAGTGTGCACAAGTGAGTGGGTGTGAGTGTGTGTGAGTGTGTGTGCGAGTGTGTGTGCGTGTGAGTGTGTGCAAGTGTGTTTGAGTGTGTGCGAGTGTGTGTGTGCGAGTGTGTGTGAGTGTGTTAGTGTGTGCGAGTGTGTGCGAGTGTGTGTACGAGTGTGTGTGTGCAATTGTGTATAAGTGTGTGCGTGTGTGTGTGCGAGTGTGCTCGATTGTGTGTGAGTGTGTGTGAGTGTGAGTGAGTGTGAATGAGTGTGTGCGAGTGTGTGCGAGTGTGTGTGAGTGTGTGTGAATGTGTGTAATTGTGTGTAGGGCTGTATGTGCGAGTGTGTGCGAGTGTGTATGAGTGTGTGTGTGAGTGTGTGCAAGTGTGTGCGAGTGTGTGTGTGCGTGTGTCTGCGTGCGAGTGTGTGAGACTGTGTGCGACTGTGTGTGTGTGTGAGTGTGTGCAAGTGTGTGTGAGTGTGTGTTCGAGTGTGTACCAGTGTGTGCGTACGAGTGCGTGCAAGTGAGTGTGAGTGTGTGCGAATGTGTGCGAGTGTGTGCGTGAGAGTGTGCTAGCGTGTGCACGAGTGTGTTCATGTGATTGTGTGCGAGTGTGTGCGTGCGAGTGTGCTCGAGTGAATGGGTACAAGTGTGTGCGAGTGTGTGTGAGTGTGTGCGAGTGAGTGTGTGCGAGTGTGGGCGAGAGTGTGCAAGTGTGTGCGAGTGTGTGTGCTATTATGTATGAGTGTGTGCGAGTGTGTGTGAGTTTGTGTGAGTGTGTGCGTGTGTGCACGCGAGTACGTGCGATTGAGTGCGAGTGCGTGCAAATGTGTGCGAGAGTGTGCGAGTGTGGGCGTGCGAGTGTGTGCTAGTGTGCGAGTGTGTGAGTGTGTGCGAGTGTGTGCGAGTTTGTGCGTGTTAGTGAGTGAGTGTGTGTGAGTGTGTGCGAGTGTGTGTGTGAATGTGTGCGATTGTGTGTAGGGCTGTATGTGCGAGTGTGTATGAGTGTGTGTGCGAGTGTGTGCAAGTGTGTGCGAGTGTGTGCGAGTGTGTGTGCGAGTGTGTGCAAGTGTGTGCGAGTGAGTGTGTGCGAGAGTTTGTGAGTGTGTGCAAGTGTGTGTGCGATTGTGTATGAGGGTGTGCGAGTTTGTGCGAGTGTGTGCGTGGGTGTGTGCGAGTGCGTGCGAGTGAGTGCAAGTGCGTGCAAATGTGTGCGAGCGTGTGCGAGTGTGGGCGTGCGAGTGTGTGCTAGTGTGCTCGAGTGTGTGAGTGTGTGCGAGTGTGTGCGAGTGTGTGCGTGCGAGTGCGAGTGTGTGCAAATGTGTGCGAGATTGTGCGAGTGTGGGCGTGTGAGTGTGCGAGTGTGGGCGTGCGAGTGTGTGTGAGTGTGCGCAAGTGTGTGTGAGTGTGTGCGAGTGTGCGCGAGTGTGTGCGTATGAGTGAGTGTGTGTGAGTGTGTGCGAATTTGTGTGCGAGTGAGTGCGTGCGAATGTGTGCATATGTGTGCGAGTGTATGTGTTCGAGTGTGTGTGTGTGAGTGTGTGTGAGTGTGTGCAAGTGTGTGTGTGTGAGTGTGTGTGTGATTGTGTATGAGTGCGAGTGTGTGTGTGAGTGTGTGCAAGTGTGTTCAAGTGTGTGTGCGAGTGTGTATGAGTGCGTGTGTGTGAGTTTGTGTGCGAGTGTGTGCGAGTGAGTGTGTGCGAATGTGTGCAAGTGTCTGAAAGTGTGTGTGTGTGAGTGTGTGCGTGCCAGTGTGTGCGAGTGTGTATGTGTGCGAGTTTGTGTGTGTGTGTGTGCGAGTGTGTATGAGTGTATGTGCGAGTGTGTGCGAGTGTGTGTGTGTGAGTGTGTGCAAGTGTGTGCGAGTGTGTGTGTGCGATTGTGTATGAGTGTGTGCGAGTGTGTGTGTGAGTTTGTCCGAGTGTGTGCGTGCGAGTGCGTGCGAGTGAGTGCGAGTGTGTGCGTGCAAGTGAGTGTGTAGGACTGTGTGTGCGAGTGTGTGTGCGAGTGTGTGCACGTGTGTGCGAGTGTGTATGAGTGTGTGCGAGTGTGTGTAAGTGTGTACGAGTGTGTGTAGGAGTGTGTGCGAGTGTTTGCAATTGTGTGTGTGAGTGTGTAGGACTGTATGTGCGAGTGTGTGTGAGTGTGTGTGAGTGTGTGCAAGTGTGTGTGAGTGTGTGCGAGTGTGTGCGAGTGTGTGTGTGCGAGTGTGTGCAAGTGTGTGCGAGTGAATGTGTGCGAGTGTGCGTGCGAGTGTGTGTGCGAGTGTGTGCGAGTGTGTGTGCGAGTGTGTGTGTGCGAGTGTGTGCGAGTGTGTGTGTTCGAGTGTGTGCGAGTGTGTGCGCGTGTGTATGAGTGTGTGTGTGAGTGTGTGCAAGTGTGTGCGAGTGTGTGTGCGAGTGTGTGCCAGTGTGCGCGTACGAGTGCGTGCAAGTGAGTGCGAGTGTGCGCTGGTGTGTGCGTGTGTGTGCGAGTGTGTGTGCGTGTGTGTGTGTGCAAGTGTGTGCGAGTGTGTGTGCGAGTGTGTGTGAGTGTGTGAGTGTGTGTGCGAGTGTGTGTGTGTGTGTGAGTGTGTTCGATTGTGTATGAGTGAGTGTGTGCGAGTGTGTGTGTGAGTGTGAGTGAGTGTGTGCGAGTGTGTGCGATTGTGTGTGTGAGTGTGTAGGACTGTATGTGCGAGCGTGTGCGAGTGTGTATGAGTGTGTGTGCGAGTGTGTGCAAGTGTGTGCGAGTCTGTGCTAGTGTGTGTTTGCGAGTGTGTGCGAGTGAGTGTGTGCGAGTGTGTGTGAGTGTATGTGTGAGTGTGTGAGAGTGTGTGTGCGAGTGTGTGCGAGTGTGTGCGAGTGTGTGTTTGCGAGTGTGTGCGTGTGTGTGAGTGTGTGCGAGTGTGTGTGCGAATGTGTGCTAGTGTGTGCGTGCGAGTGTGTGCAAGTGTGTGCGAGTGTGTGTGAGTGTGTGCGAGTGTGTGCAAGTGTGTGCAAGTGTGTGCGAGTGTGTGTGTGCGAGTGTGTGCCAGTGTGTGCCAGTGTGTGCGTACGATGCGTGCAAGTGAGTGCGAGTGTGTGCGAATGTTTGCGAGTGTGTGCATGTGAGTGTGCGTGAGTGTGCACGAGTGTGTGCGTGTGAGTGTGCTCAAGTGAGTGGGTGCGAGTGTGTGTGAGTGTGTGCGAGTGAGTGTGTGCGAGTGTGTATGAGTAAGTGTGTGTGAGTGTGTGCATGTGTGTGAGTTTGTGTGCGAGTGTATGCGAGTGAGCATGTGCGAGTGTCTGCGAGTGTGTGTGTGCAAGTTTGTGTGCGAGTGTGTGCGTACGAGTGTGTGCGAGTGTGTGCGTGCAAGTGTGTGCGAGTGTGTGAGCGAGTTTGTGTGCGTGTGTGTGCGAGTGTGTATGAGTGTATGTGCGAGTGTGTGCGAGTGTGTGCGAGTGTGTGCAAATGTGTGCGAGTGAGTGTGTGCGAGTGTTTGTGTGTGATTGTGTATGAGTGTGTGCGAGTGTGTGTGAGTTTGTGCGAGTGTGTGCGTGCGAGTGCGTGCGAGTGAGTGCGAGTGTGTGCAAATGTGTGAGAGAGTGTGCAAGTGTGGGCGTGCGAGTGAGTGCTAATGTGCGCGAGTGTGTGTGTGTGAGTGTGTGTGAGTGTGTGTGAGTGTGTAGGACTGTGTGTGCGAGTGTGTGCTCGAGTGTGTGCACGTGTGTGTGAGTGTGTATGAGTGTGTGTGCGAGTGTGTGCGAGTGTGTGTGAGTGTGTACGAGTGTGTGTAGGAGTGTGTGCGAGTGTGTGCAATTGTGTGTGTGAGTGTGTATGACTGTATGTGCGAGTGTGTGCGATAGTGTGTGAGTGTGTGTGAGTGTGTGCAAGTGTGTGTGAGTGTGTGCAAGTGTAAGTGTGCGAGTGTGTGTGTGCGAGTGTTTGTGAGTGTGTGAGTGTGTTAATGAGTGAGCGTGTGCGATTGTGTGCGAGTGTGTGTGTGAGTGTGTGCGAGTGTGGGCGAGTGTGTGTGCGAGTGTGTGTGTGCGAGTGTTTGTGAGTGTGTGAGTGTGTGAATGAGTGAGCGTGTGCGATTGTGTGCGTGTGTGTGTGCGAGTGTGTGCGAGAGTGCGTATGAGTGAGTGTGTGTGAGTGTGTGCGAGTGTGTGTTTGCGAGTGTGTGTGAGTGTGTGCGAGTGTTTGCGAGTGTGTGCATGCGAGTGTGTGCGTGCAAGTGTGTGCGTGCAAGTGTGTGCGTGCGAGTGTGTGCGAGTGTGTGCAAGTGTGTGAGTGTGTGCGAGTGTGTGCGAGTGTGTGCAAATTTACCCAAGTGTGCGCGAGTGTGCACGAGTGAGTGGGTGCGAGTGTGTGTGTGTGTGAGTGTCAGTGTGTATGAGTGTGTGCAAGTGTGTGTGATTGTGTGTGAGTGTGTGTATGAGTGAGTGTGTGCGAGTGTGTGTGCGAGTGTGTGTGCGAGTGTGTGCGCGAGTGGGTGTGTGCGAGTGTGTGCGAGTGTGTGTGCTAGTGTGTGCGAGTGTGTGGAAGTGTGTGTGTGAGTGTGTAGGACTGTATGTGCGAGTGTGTATGAGTGTGTGTGTGAGTGTGTGCAAGTGTGTGCGAGTGAGTGTGTGTGAGTGTGTGTGCGAGTGTGTGCGATTGTGTGTGAGAGTGTGTAGGACTGTATGTGCGAGTGTCTGCGAGTGTGTATGAGTGTGTGTGTGCGAGTGTGTGCGAATGTGTGAGTGTGTGCGTGCGAGTGTGCACGAGTGTGCACGAGTGTGTGCATGTAAGTGTGTGCGTGCGAGTGTGTGCGAGTGTGCTCGAGTGAATGGGTGCGAGTGTGTGCGAGTGTGTGTGAGTGTGTGCGAGTGAGTGTGTGTGAGTGAGTGTGAGTGAGTGTGTGTGAGTGTGTGCGTGTGTGTGAGTTTGTGTGCGAGTGTGTGCGAGTGTGTGTGAGTGTGTGCGAGTGTGTGAGTGTGTGTGCGAATGTGTGTGCGAGTGAGTGTGTGCGAGTGGGTATGAGTGTATGTGCGAGTGTGTGCAAGTGTGTGAGAGTGTGTGTGAGTGTGTGTGTGCGAGTGTGTGCAAGTGTGTGCGAGTGAGTGTGTGCGAGTGTGTGCGAGAGTGTGCAAGTGTGTGCGAGTGTGTGTGTGCAAGTGTGTGTGCAATTGTGTATGAGTGTGTGCGAGTGTGTGTGCGTTTGTGAGAGTGTGTGCGTGTGTGTGCGAGTGAGTGTGAGTGAGTGCAAGTGTGTGCAAATGTGTGCGCGAGTGTGCGAGTGTGGGCATGCGAGTGTGTGCTAGTGTGCGCGAGTGTGTGAGTGTGTGCGAGTGTGCGTGAGTAAGTATGTGTGTGAGTGTGTGCGAGTGTTGCCGAGTGTGTGTGCGAGTGTGTGTGTACGAGTGTGTTCGAGTGTGGGCAATTTTGTGCGAGTGTGTGTGTGCGAGTGCGTATGAGTGAGTGTGTGCGAGTGTGTGCGAGTGTGTGTGACAGTGTGTGCAAGTGTGTTCGAGTGTGTGTGCGAGTGTGTATGAGTGTGTGTGTGTGCAAGTGTGTGCGCGTGTGTGTGAGTGTCTGTGAGTGTGTGCATGAGTGAGTGTGTGCGAGTGTGTGTGAGTTTGTGTGTGTGTGTGTGAGTGTGTGCGAGTGTGTGCGTGTGAGTGTGTGCGAGTGTGTGTGTGAGTGTGTGCGAGTGTGTGTGTGCGATTGTGTATTAGTGAATGTGTGCGAGTGTGTGTGAGTTTGTGTGTGTGTGTGTGAGTGTGTGCGAGTGTGTGCGTGTGAGTGTGTGCGAGTGTGTGTGTGCGATTGTGTATTAGTGAATGTGTGCGAGTGTGCGTGAGTGTGTGTGCGTGTGAGTGAGTGAGTGTGTGTGTGCGAGTGTGTGCGAGTGAGTGTGAGTGAGTGTGTGCGAGTGTGTGTGCGAGTGTGTGCAAGTGTGTGCGAGTGTGTGCGAGTGTGTGTGTGCGAGTGTGTGTGTGCGAGTGTGTGTGCAATTGTGTATGAGTGTGTGCGAGTGTGTGTTAGTTTGTGCGAGTGTGTGCGTCTGATCGTGCGAGTGAGTGCGGGTGTGTGCGAGTGTGTGTATGTGAGTGTGTGTGCGATTGTGTATGAGTGTGTGTGAGTTTGTGCGAGTGTGTGCGTGTGTGTGCGAGTGCGTGCGAGTACGCGCAAATGTGTGTGAGAGTGTGCGAGTGTGGGCGTGCGAGTGTGTGCTAGTGTGCGCGAGTGTGTGAGTGTTTGCGAGTGTGCGTGAGTAAGTGTGTGTGTAAGTGCGTGCGAGTGTTTTCGAGTGTGTGTGAGTGTGTAGGACTGTGTGTGCGAGTGTGAGCGAGTGTGTGCAATTGTGTGCGAGTGTGTGTGTGAGTGCGTATGAGTGAGTGTGTGTTAGTGTGTGCGAGTGTGTGTTTGCGAGTGTGTGCGAGTGTGTGCGAGTGTGTGCGAGTGTGTGCATGCGAGTGTGTGCGTGCAAGTGTGTGCGTGCAAGTGTGTGCGTGCAAGTGTGTGCGAGTGTGTGCAAGTGTGTGAATGTGTGCGAGTGTGTGTGCGAGTGTGTGTGAGTGTGTGCAAATTTACCCAAGTGTGCGCGAGTGTGCACGAGTGAGTGGGTGCGAGTGTGTGTGTGTGTGAGTGTCAGTATGTATGAGTGTGTGCAAGTGTGTGTGATTGTGTGTGAGTGTGTGTGTATGAGTGAGTGTGTGCGAGTGTGTGCGAGTGTGTGTGCGAGTGTGTGCGCGAGTGGGTGTGTGCGAGTGTGTGCGAGTGTGTGCGAATGTGTGTGCGAGTGTGTGCGATTGTGTGTGTGAGTGTGTAGGACTGTATGTGCGAGTGTGTATGAGTGTGTGTGTGAGTGTGTGCAAGTGTGTGCGAGTGAGTGTGTGTGAGTGTGTGTGCGAGTGTGTGCGATTGTGTGTGAGAGTGTGTAGGACTGTATGTGCGAGTGTGTGCGAGTGAATATGAGTGTGTGTGTGAGTGTGTGCAAGTGTGTGCTAGTGAGTGTGTGTGAGTGTGTGTGCGAGTGTGTGCAAATGTGTGAGTGTGTGCGTGCGAGTGTGCACGAGTGTGTGCATGTAAGTGTGTGCGTGCGAGTGTGTGCGAGTGTGCTCGAGTGAATGGGTGCGAGTGTGTGCGAGTGAGTGTGTGTGAGTGAGTGTGAGTGTGTGCGTGTGTGCGAGTGTGTGCGAGTGTGTGTGAGTGTGTGCGAGTGTGTGCGTGTGAGTGTGTGCGAGTGTGTGAGTGTGTGTGCGAATGTGTGTGCGAGTGAGTGTGTGCGAGTGGGTATGAGTGTATGTGCGAGTGTGTGCAAGTGTGTGAGAGTGTGTGTGTGCGAGTGTGTGTGAGTGTGTGCAAGTGTGTGTGTGCGAGTGTGTGTGTGCAAGTGTGTGTGTGCAAGTGTGTTCGAGTGTGTGTATGAGTGTGTGTGTGTGCAAGTGTGTGCGCGAGTGTGTGCGTGTGAGTGAGTGTGTGTGTGTGTGAGTGTGTGCTAGTGTGCATGAGTGTGAGTGTGTGTGTGCGTGTGAGTGAGTGAGTGTGTGTGTGAGTGTGTGCAAGTGTGTTCGAGTGTGTGTGCGAGTGTGCATGAGTGAGTGTGTGCGAGTGTGTGTGAGTTTGTGTGAGTGTGTGTGAGTGTGTGTGTGTGAGTGTGTGAGTTTGTGTGTGTGCGAGTGTGTGTGTGTGTGAGTGTGTGCAAGTGTGTGCGTGCGAGTGTGTGTGTGCGAGTGTGTGTGATTGTGTATGAGTGAGTGTGTGCGAGTGTGTGCGAGTGTGTGTGCAAGTGTGTTAGAGTGTGTTTGTGCAAGTGTGTATGAGTGTGTGCGAGTGTTTGCAAGTGTTTGTGCGAGTGTGTATGAGTGTGTGTTTGCGAGTGTGTGCAAGTGTGTGTGATTGTGTGTGAGTGTGTGTATGAGTGAGTGTGTGCGAGTGTGTGTGCGAGTGTGTGCGTGCGGGTGTGCGCGAGTGTGTGTAGTAGTGTGTGTGAGTGTGTGCGATTGTGTGTGTGAGTGTGTAGGACTGTATGTGCGAGTGTGTGCGACTGTGTTCGAGTGTGTGTGTGCGAGTGTGTGAGCATGTGTGAGTGTGTGCAAGTGTGTGTGTGTGAGTGTGTGCATGCGAGTGTGTCCGAATGTGTGCAAGTGTGTGCGTGCGAGTGTGCGCGAGTGTGCACGAGTGTGTGCATGTAAGTGTGTGCGTGCGAGTGTGTGCGAGTGTGCTCGAGTGAATGGGTGAGAGTGTGTGCGAGTGTGTGTGAGTGTGTGCAAGTGTGTGTGAGAGTGTATGAGTGAGTGTGTGTGAGTGTGTGTGTGCGAGTTTGTGTGCGAGTGTGTGCGAGTGAGTGTGTGCGAGTTTGTGTGGGAGTGTGTGTGCGAGTGTGTGTGTGCGAGTGTGTGTGTGCGTGTGTGCGCGCGAGTGTGTGCGAGTGTGTGAGTGCGAATGTGTGTGCGTGTGAGTGTGTGCGAGTGTGTATGAGCGTATGTGCGAGTGTGTGCCAGTGTGTGTGAGTGTGTGTGCAAGTGTGTGCGAGTGTGTGCGAGTGTGTGTGTGCGAGTGTGTGTGTGCGAGTGTGTGTGCAATTGTGTATGAGTGTGTGCGAGTGTGTGTTAGTTTGTGCGAGTGTGTGCGTCTGTTCGTGCGAGTGAGTGCGGGTGTGTGCGAGTGTGTGTATGCGAGTGTGTGTGCGATTGTGTATGAGTGTGTGTGAGTTTGTGCGAGTGTGTGCGTGTGTGTGCGAGTGCGTGCGAGTACGCGCAAATGTGTGTGAGAGTGTGCGAGTGTGGGCGTGCGAGTGTGTGCTAGTGTGCGCGAGTGTGTGAGTGTGTGCGAGTGTGCGTGAGTAAGTGTGTGTGTAAGTGCGTGCGAGTGTTTCCGAGTGTGTGTGTGAGTGTGTAGGACTGTGTGTGCGAGTGTGTGCGAGTGTGTGTGCGAGTGTGTGAGTACGAGTGTGTTCGAGAGTGTGCAATTGTGTGCGAGTGTGTGTGCGAGTGCGTATGAGTGAGTGTGTGCGAGTGTGTGCGAGTGTGTGTTTGCGAGTGTGTGCGAGTGTGTGCGAGTGTGTGCGAGTGTGTGCATGCGAGTGTGTGCGTGCAAGTGTGTGCGTGCAAGTGTTTGCATGCGAGTGTGTGCGAGTGTGTGCAAGTGTGTGAGTGTGTGCGAGTGTGCGAGTGTGTGCGAGTGTGTGCAAATTTGCCCGAGTGTGCGCGAGTGTGCACGAGTGCGTGGGTGCGAGAGTGTGTGTGAGTGTGTGTGAGTGTGTATGAGTGTGTGTGCGAGTGTGTGCAAGTGTGTGTGATTGTGTGTGAGTGTGTGTATGAGTGAGTGTGTGCGAGTGTGTGTGCGAGTGTGTGCGCGAGTGGGTGTGTGCAAGTGGGTGTGTGCGAATGTGTGCGAGTGTGTGCGAGTGTGTGTGCTAGTGTGTGCGAGTGTGTGCGATTGTGTGTGTGAGTGTGTAGGACTGTATGTGCGAGTGTGTGCGAGTGTGTGTGAGTGTGTGCGAGTGAGTGTGTGTGAGTGAGTGTGAGTGAGTGTGTGTGAGTGTGTGCGTGTGTGCGAGTTTGTGTGCGAGTGTGTGCGAGTGTGTGTGAGTGTGTGCGAGTGTGTGCGTGTGAGTGTGTGCGAGTGTGTGAGTGTGTGTGCGAATGTGTGTGCGAGTGAGTGTGTGCGAGTGGGTATGAGTGTATGTGCGAGTGTGTGCAAGTGTGTGAGAGTGTGTGTGAGTGTGTGGGTGCGAGTGTGTGCAAGTGTGTGCGAGTGAGTGTGTGCGAGTGTGGCGAGAGTGTGCAAGTGTGTGCGAGTGTGTGCGAGTGTGTGTGTGCAAGTGTGTGTGCAATTGTGTATGAGTGTGTGCGAGTGTGTGTGCGTTTGTGCGAGTGTGTGTGTGTGTGTGCGAGTGAGTGTGAGTGAGTGCAAGTGTGTGCAAATGTGTGCGCGAGTGTGCGAGTGTGGGCATGCGAGTGTGTGCTAGTGTGCGCGAGTGTGTGAGTGTGTGCGAGTGTGCATGAGTAAGTGTGTCTGTGAGTGTGTGCGAGTGTTGCCGAGTGTGTGTGCGAGTGTGTGTGCGACTGTGGGCAAGTGTGTGCGAGTGATTGCGTGTGTGTGCGCGTGTCTGTGCTTGTGTACGAGTGTGTGCGAGTGTGTGGGTGCGAGTGTGTGCAAGTGTGTGCGAGTGTGTGTGAGTGTGTGTGTGAGTGTGTGTGAATGTGTGCGAGTCTGTGTGTGCGAGTGTGTGTGTGCGATTGTGTATGAGTGTGTGCGAGTATGTGTGTGAGCGTGTGCGAGTGTGTGCGAGTGCGTGCTTGTGAGTGCATGCGAGTGAGTGCCAGTGTGTGCAAATGTGTGCGAGTGTGTGCGAGTGTGTGCGTGTGAGTGAGTGTGTGTGTGAGTGTGTGTGCTAGTGTGCATGAGTGTGTGAGTGTGTGCGAGTGTGCGCGAGTGTGCGTGTGAGTAAGTGAGTGTGTGTGCGAGTGTGTGTGAGTGTGTACGAGTGGGTGTAGGAGTGTGTGCGAGTGTGTGCGATTGTGTGTGTGAGTGTGTAGCACTGTATGTGCAAGTGTGTGCGAGTGTGTTTGAGTGTGTGAGTGTGTGCGAGTGTGTGTGAGTGTTTGTGAGTGTGTGCAAGTGTGTGTGTGCGAGTGTGTGTGTGCGAGTGTGTGTCTGTGCAAGTGTGTTCGAGTGTGTGTGCGAGTGTGTATGAGTGTGTGTGTGTGCAAGTGTGTGCGTAAGAGTGTGCGTGTGAGTGTGTGTGTGTGAGTGTGAGTGTGTGCTAGTGTGCATGAGTGTGTGAGTGTGTGCGAGTGTGCGTGTGAGTGAGTGAGTGTGTGTGCGAGTGTGTGTGTGAGTGTGTGCAAGTGTGTTCGAGTGTGTGTGCGAGTGTGTATGAGTGTGTGTGTGCGCGTGTGTGTGAGTGTCTGTGAGTGTGTGCATGAGTGAGTGTGTGCGAGTGTGTGTGAGTATGTGTGTGTGTGAGTGTGTGCGAGTGTGTGCGTGTGAGTGTGTGCGAGTGTGTGTGTGAGTGTGTGCGAGTGTGTGTGTGCGATTGTGTATTAGTGAATGTGTGCGAGTGTGCGTGAGTGTGTGCGTGTGAGTGAGTGAGTGTGTGTGTGCGAGTGTGTGCGAGTGAGTGTGAGTGAGTGTGTGCGAGTGTGTACGTGTGTGTGTGTGCGATTGTGCATAAGTGTGTGCGAGTGTGTGTGTGAGTGTGTAGGACTGTGTGTGCGAGTGTGTGTGCGAGTGTGTGCGAGTGTGTGTGAGTGTGTGTGAGTGTGTGTAGGAGTGTGTGTGAGTGTGTGCGATTGTGTGTGTGAGTGTGTAGTACTGTATGTGCGACTGTGTTCGAGTGTGTGTGTGCGAGTGTGTGAGCATGTGTGAGTGTGTGCAAGTGTGTGCGTGCGAGTGTGTGTGTGCGAGTGTGTGTGATTGTGTATGAGTGAGTGTGTGCGAGTGTGTGCGAGTGTGTGTTTGAGTGTGTTTGAGTGTGTTTGTGCAAGTGTGTATGAGTGTGTGCGAGTGTGTGCAAGTGTGTTTGTGCGAGTGTGTATGAGTGTGTGTGTGCGAGTGTGTGCAAGTGTGTGTGATTGTGTGTGAGTGTGTGTATGAGTGAGTGTGTGCGAGTGTGTGCACGAGTGTGTGCGTGCGAGTGTGTGCGAGTGTGTGTAGGAGTGTGTGTGAGTGTGTGCGATTGTGTGTGTGAGTGTGTAGGACTGTATGTGCGAGTGTGTGCGACTGTGTTTGAGTGTGTGTGTGCGAGTGTGTGAGCATGTGTGAGTGTGTGCAAGTGTGTGCGTGCGAGTGTGTGCGAGTGTGTGCAAGTGTGTGCGACTGTGTGCGAGTGTGTGCGAGTGTGTCCTAATGTGTCCGAATGTGTGCGTGCGAGTGTGCGCGAGTGTGCACGAGTGTGTGCATGTAAGTGAGTGCGTGCGAGTGTGTGCGAGTGTGCTCGAGTGAATGGGTGAGAGTGTGTGCGAGTGTGTGTGTGTGCAAGTGTGTGTGAGAGTGTATGAGTGAATGTGTGTGAGTGTGTGTGTGCGAGTTTGTGTGCGAGTGTGTTCGAGTGAGTGTGTGCGAGTTTGTGTGCGAGTGTGTGTGCGAGTGTGTGTGTGCGAGTGTGTGTGTGTGCGCGTGAGTGTGTGCGAGTGTGTGAGTGCGAATGTGTGTGCGTGTGAGTGTGTGCGAGTGTGTATGAGCGTATGTGCAAGTGTGTGCCAGTGTGTGCGAGTGTGTGCAAGTGTGTGCGAGTGTGTGCGAGAGTGTGCGAGTGTGTGCGAGTGTGTGTGTGCGAGTGTGTGTGCAATTGTGTATGAGTGTGTGCGAGTGTGTGTTAGTTTGTGCAAGTGTGTGCGTGTGTTCGTGCGAGTGAGTGCGGGTGTGTGCGAGTTTGTGTATGCGAGTGTGTGTGCAATTGTGTATGAGTGTGTGTGAGTTTGTGCGAGTGTGTGCGTACGAGTGCGTGCGAGTACGCGCAAATGTGTGTGAGAGTGTACGAGTGTGGGCGTGCGAGTGTGTGCTATTGTGCGTGAGTGTGTGAGTGTGTGCGAGTGTGCGTGAGTAAGTGTGTGTGTAAGTGCGTGCGAGTGTTTCCGAGTGTGTGTGTGAGTGTGTAGGACTGTGTGTGCGAGTTTGTGTGCGAGTGTGTGAGTACATGTGTGTTCGAGAGTGTGCAATTGTGTGCGAGTGTGTGTGCGAGTGCGTATGAGTGAGTGTGTGCGAGTGTGTGCGAGTGTGTGCGAGTGTGTGCGAGTGTGTGTTTGCAAGTGTGTGCGAGTGTGTGCGAGTGT
This sequence comes from Phyllobates terribilis, assembly GCF_046119375.1. Classification (NCBI taxonomy): domain Eukaryota; kingdom Metazoa; phylum Chordata; class Amphibia; order Anura; family Dendrobatidae; genus Phyllobates; species Phyllobates terribilis. The sequence goes on along the minus strand of NW_027362764.1, from coordinate 367,506,390 downwards.
GTATGAGTGTATGTGCAAGTGTGTGTGCGAGTGTGTTTTAGAGTGTGTGCAATTGTGTGCGTGCGAGTGTGCTCGAGTGAGTGGGTGCGTGTAAGTGTGTGCGTGCGAGTGTGTGCAAATATGTGCGAGTGTGTGCGAGTGTGTGCATGCGAGTGTGTGCGTGCAAGTGTTTGCGTTCGAGTGTGTGCGAGTGTGTGCAAGTGTGTGAGTGTGTGCGAGTGTGTGTGCGAGTGTGTGCAAATGTGCCCGAGTGTGCACGAGTGAGTGTGTGCGAGTGTGTGTGAGTGTGTGTGCGAGTGTGTGCGTGCGAGTGTGTGCGAGTGTGTGTGAGTGTGTGTGTGAGAGTGTGCGAGTGTGTGCAAATGTGTGCGAGTGTGCACGAGTGAGTGGGTGCGAGTATGCGCGAGTGTGTGTGAGTGTGTGCATGTGAGTGTGTGCAAGCGTGCGTGCGATTGTGTGTGCAAGCGTGTGTGTGCGCGAGTGTGTGCGAGTGTGTATGAGTGTGTGTGCAAGTGTGTGTGAGTGTGTGCGAGTGTGTGTGTGCAAGTGTGTGCGAGTGTGTGTGAGTGTGTGCGAGTGTGTGTGTGTGTGTGTGAGTGTGTGTGAGTGTGTGCGAGTGCTTGCTAGTGTGTGTGTGAGTGTGTGCGACTGTGTGTGCGAGTGTGTGCGCGTGTGTGCGAGTGTGTATGAGTGTATGTGCGAGTGTGTGTGCGAGTGTGTGTTCGAGTGTGTGTTCGAGTGTGTGTGTTCGAGTGTGTGCAAGTGTGTACGAGTGTGTGTGCGAGTGCATACAAGTGTGTGTGAGTGTGCATGAGTGTGTGCGTGTGAGTGTGTGCGAGTGTGTGCGTGCGAGTGTGTGCGAGTGTGCTCGAGTGAGTGGGTGCGAGTGTATGCGAGTGTGTATGAGTGAGTGTGTGTGAGTGTGTGTGTGTGTGCAAGTTTGTGTGCGTGTGAGTGTGTGCGAGTGTGTGTGAGTGTGTGTGCGAGTGCGTGCGTGCGAGTGTGTGTGAGTGTGTGCGATTGTGTGTGTGAGTGTGTAGGACTGTATGTGCGAGTGTGTATGAGTGTGTGTGAGTTTGTGCAAGTGTGTGCGAGTGTGTACGAGTGTGTGCAAGTGTGTGCGAGTGAGTGTGTGCGAGTGTGTTTGCGTGCGAGTGTGTGCGGGTGTGTGCGTGTGAGTGAGTGCAAGAGTGTGCACATGTGTGTGAGCGTGTGCGAGTGTGTGTGAGTGTGTGCGAGTGTGCGCGTGTGAGTGAGTGTGTGTGTGTCTGTGTGAGTGTGTGCTTGCAAGTGTTTGCTAGTGTGCGCGAGTGTGTGAGTGTGTGTGAGTGTGCGCGAGTGTGTGCGTGTGAGTAAGTGAGTGTGTGTGAGTGTGTGCGAGTGCTTGCAAGTGTGTGTGTGAGTGTGTGCGACTGTGTGTGTGAGTGTGTGCGTGTGTGTGCGAGTGTGTATGAGTGTATGTGCGAGTGTGTGCGAGTGTGTGTTCGAGTGTGTGTGTTCGAGTGTGTGCAAGTGTGTGCGACTGTGTTCGAGTGTGTGTGTGCGAGTGTGTGCGAGTGTGTGTGCAAGTGTGTTTGAGTGTGTTTATGCAAGTGTGTATGAGTGTGTGAGTGTGTGCAAGTGTGTTTGTGCGAGTGTGTATGAGTGTGTGTGTGCGAGTGTGTGTGATTGTGTGTGAGTGTGTGTATGAGTGAGTGTGTGCGAGTGTGTGTGCGAGTGTGTGCGTGAGTGTGTGCGTGCGGGTGTGTGCGAGTGTGTGTAGGAGTGTGTGTGAGTGTGTGCGATTGTGTGTGAGTGTGTAGGACTGTATGTGCGAGTGTGTGCGACTGTGTTCGAGTGTGTGTGTGCGAGTGTGTGAGCATGTGTGAGTGTGTGCGAGTGTGTGCGTGCAAGTGTGTGCGTGCGAGTGTGCGTGAGTGTGCACGAGTGTGTGCATGTAAGTGTGTGCGTGCGAGTGTGTGCGAGTGTGCTCGAGTGAATGGGTGAGAGTGTGTGCGAGTGTGTGTGAGTGTGTGCAAGTAAGTGTTTGTGAGAGTGTATGAGTGAGTGTGTGTGTGCGAGTTTGTGTGCGAGTGTGTGCGAGTGAGTGTGTGCGAGTTTGTGTGCGAGTGTGTGTGCGAGTGTGTGAGTGCGAATGTGTGTGCGTGTGAGTGTGTGCGAGTGTGTATGAGCGTATGTGCGAGTGTGTGCCAGTGTGTGCGAGTGTGTGTGCGAGTGTGTGCGAGTGTGTGTGTGCGAGTGTGTGTGCAATTGTGTATGAGTGTGTGCGAGTGTGTGTTAGTTTGTGCGAGTGTGTGCGTCTGTTCGTGCGAGTGATTGCGGGTGTGTGCGAGTGTGTGTATGCGAATGTGTGTGCGATTGTGTATGAGTGTGTGTGAGTTTGTGCGAGTGTGTGCGTGTGTGTGCGAGTGCGTGCGAGTACGCGCAAATGTGTGTGAGAGTGTGCGAGTGTGGGCGTGCGAGTGTGTGCTAGTGTGCGCGAGTGTGTGAGTGTGTGCGAGTGTGCGTGAGTAAGTGTGTGTAAGTGCGTGCGAGTGTTTCCGAGTGTGTGTGAGTGTGTAGGACTCTGTGTGCGAGTGTGTGCGAGTGTGTGTGCGAGTGTGTGAGTATGAGTGTGTTTGAGAGTGTGCAATTGTGTGTGTGAGTGTGTAGCACTGTATGTGCAAGTGTGTGCGAGTGTGTTTGAGTGTGTGAGTGTGTGCGAGTGTGTGTGAGTGTTTGTGAGTGTGTGCAAGTGTGTGTGTGCGAGTGTGTGTGTGCGAGTGTGTGTGTGTGCAAGTGTGTTCGAGTGTGTGTGCGAGTGTGTATGAGTGTGTGTGTGTGCAAGTGTGTGCGTGAGTGTGTGCGTGTGAGTGAGTGTGTGTGTGAGTGTGAGTGTGTGCTAGTGTGCATGAGTGTGTGAGTGTGTGCGAGTGTGCGTGTGAGTGAGTGTGTGTGCGAGTGTGTGTGTGAGTGTGTGCAAGTGTGTTCGAGTGTGTGTGCGAGTGTGTATGAGTGTGTGTGTGCAAGTGTGTGCGCATGTGTGTGAGTGTCTGTGAGTGTGTGCATGAGTGAGTGTGTGCGAGTGTGTGTGAGTTTGTGTGTGTGTGTGAGTGTGTGCGAGTGTGTGTGTGTGAGTGTGTGCGTGTGAGTGTGTGCGAGTGTGTGTGTGTGAGTGTGTGCGAGTGTGTGTGCGATTGTGTATTAGTGATTGTGTGCGAGTGTGCGTGAGAGTGAGTGAGTGTGTGTGTGCGAGTGTGTGCGAGTGAGTGTGAGTGAGTGTGTGCGAGTGTGTGTGTGCGATTGTGCATAAGTGTGTGCGAGTGTGTGTGTGAGTGTGTAGGACTGTGTGTGTGAGTGTGTGTGCGAGTGTGTGTGCGTGTGTGTGAGTGTGTGTAGGAGTGTGTGTGAGTGTGTGCGATTGTGTGTGTGAGTGTGTAGTACTGTATGTGCGACTGTGTTCGAGTGTGTGTGTGCGAGTGTGTGAGCATGTGTGAGTGTGTGCAAGTGTGTGCGTGCGAGTGTGTGTGATTGTGTATGAGTGAGTGTGTGCGAGTGTGTGCGAGTGTGTGTGCAAGTGTGTGTGCAAGTGTGTGTGCAAGTGTGTTTGAGTGTGTTTGTGCAAGTGTGTATGAGTGTGTGTGTGCGAGTGTGTGCAAGTGTGTTTGTGCGAGTGTGTATGAGTGTGTGTGTGCGAGTGTGTGCAAGTGTGTGTGATTGTGTGTGAGTGTGTGTATGAGTGAGTGTGTGCGAGTGTGTGCGCGAGTGTGTGCGTGTGTGTGCGAGTGTGTGTGAGTGTGTGCGATTGTGTGTGTGCGAGTGTGTGAGCATGTGTGAGTGTGTGCAAGTGTGTGCATGTGATTGTGTATGAGTGAGTGTGTGCGAGTGTGTGCGAGTGTGTGTGCAAGTGTGTTTGAGTGTGTTTGTGCAAGTGTGTATGAGTGTGTGCGAGTGTGTGCAAGTGTGTTTGTGCGAGTGTGTATGAGTGTGTGTGTGCGAGTGTGTGCAAGTGTGTGTGATTGTGTGTGAGTGTGTGTATGAGTGAGTGTGTGCGAGTGTGTGTGCGAGTGTGTGCGCGAGTGTGTGCGTGCGGGTGTGCGCGAGTGTGTGTAGTAGTGTGTGTGAGTGTGTGCGATTGTGTGTGTGAGTGTGTAGGACTGTATGTGCGAGTGTGTGCGACTGTGTTCGAGTGTGTGTGTGCGAGTGTGTGAGCATGTGTGAGTGTGTGCAAGTGTGTTTGTGCGAGTGTGTGCGACTGTGTGCGAGTGTGTGTGAGTGTGTCCGAATGTGTGCGAGTGTGTGCGTGCGAGTGTGCGCGAGTGTGCACGAGTGTGTGCATGTAAGTGTGTGCGTGCGAGTGTGTGCGAGTGTGCTCGAGTGAATGGGTGAGAGTGTGTGCGAGTGTGTGTGAGTGTGTGCAAGTAAGTGTGTGTGAGAGTGTATGAGTGAGTGTGTGTGAGTGTGTGTGTGCGAGTTTGTGTGCGAGTGTGTGCGAGTGAGTGTGTGCGAGTTTGTGCGCGAGTGTGTGTGCGAGTGTGTGTGTGCGAGTGTGTGTGTGCGTGTGTGCGCGCGAGTGTGTGAGTGCGAATGTGTGTGCGTGTGAGTGTGTGCGAGTGTGTATGAGCGTATGTGCGAGTGTGTGCCAGTGTGTGCGAGTGTGTGTGCGAGTGTGTGCAAGTGTGTGCGAGTGTGTGCGAGTGTGTGTGTGCGAGTGTGTGTGCAATTGTGTATGAGTGTGTGCGAGTGTGTGTTAGTTTGTGCGAGTGTGTGCGTCTGTTCGTGCGAGTGAGTGCGGGTGTGTGCGAGTGTGTGTATGCGAGTGTGTGTGCGATTGTGTATGAGTGTGTGTGAGTTTGTGCGAGTGTGTGCGTGTGTGTGCGAGTGCGTGCGAGTACGCGCAAATGTGTGTGAGTGTGCGAGTGTGGGCGTGCGAGTGTGTGCTAGTGTGCGCGAGTGTGTGAGTGTGTGCGAGTGTGCGTGAGTAAGTGTGTGTGTAAGTGCGTGCGAGTGTTTCCGAGTGTGTGTGAGTGTGTAGGACTGTGTGTGCGAATGTGTGCGAGTGTGTGTGCGAGTGTGTGAGTACGAGTGTGTTCGAGAGTGTGCAATTGTGTGCGAGTGTGTGTGTGAGTGCGTATGAGTGAGTGTGTGCGAGTGTGTGTGAGTGTGTGTTTGCGAGTGTGTGCGAGTGTGTGCGAGTGTGTGCATGTGAGTGTGTGCGTGCAAGTGTGTGCATGCAAGTGTGTGCGTGCAAGTGTGTGCGTGCGAGTGTGTGCGAGTGTGTGCAAGTGTGTGAGTGTGTGCGAGTGTGTGTGCGAGTGTGTGCGAGTGTGTGCAAATTTGCCCAAGTGTGCGCGAGTGTGCACGAGTGAGTGGGTGCGAGTGTGTGCGAGTGTGTGTGAGTGTGTGCGAGTGTGTGCGTGTGAGTGTGTGCGAGTGTGTGAGTGTGTGTGCGAATGTGTGTGCGAGTGAGTGTGTGCGAGTGGGTATGAGTGTATGTGCGAGTGTGTGCAAGTGTGTGAGAGTGTGTGTGAGTGTGTGGGTGCGAGTGTGTGCAAGTGTGTGCGAGTGAGTGTGTGCGAGTGTGGCGAGAGTGTGCAAGTGTGTGCGAGTGTGTGCGAGTGTGTGTGTGCAAGTGTGTGTGCAATTGTGTATGAGTGTGTGCGAGTGTGTGTGCGTTTGTGCGAGTGTGTGTGTGTGTGTGCGAGTGAGTGTGAGTGAGTGCAAGTGTGTGCAAATGTGTGCGCGAGTGTGCGAGTGTGGGCATGCGAGTGTGTGCTAGTGTGCGCGAGTGTGTGAGTGTGTGCGAGTGTGCGTGAGTAAGTGTGTCTGTGAGTGTGTGCGAGTGTTGCCGAGTGTGTGTGCGAGTGTGTGTGCGACTGTGGGCGAGTGTGTGCGAGTGATTGCGTGTGTGTGCGCGTGTCTGTGCTTGTGTACGAGTGTGTGCGAGTGTGTGGGTGCGAGTGTGTGCAAGTGTGTGCGAGTGTGTGTGAGTGTGTGTGTGAGTGTGTGTGAATGTGTGCGAGTCTGTGTGTGCGAGTGTATGTGTGCGATTGTGTATGAGTGTGTGCGAGTATGTGTGTGAGCGTGTGCGAGTGTGTGCGAGTGCGTGCTTGTGAGTGCATGCGAGTGAGTGCCAGTGTGTGCAAATGTGTGCGAGTGTGTGCGAGTGTGTGCGTGTGAGTGAGTGTGTGTGTGAGTGTGTGTGCTAGTGTGCATGAGTGTGTGAGTGTGTGCGAGTGTGCGCGAGTGTGCGTGTGAGTAAGTGAGTGTGTGTGCGAGTGTGTGTGAGTGTGTACGAGTGGGTGTAGGAGTGTGTGCGAGTGTGTGCGATTGTGTGTGTGAGTGTGTAGCACTGTATGTGCAAGTGTGTGCGAGTGCGTTTGAGTGTGTGAGTGTGTGCGAGTGTGTGTGAGTGTTTGTGAGTGTGTGCAAGTGTGTGTGTGCGAGTGTGTGTGTGCGAGTGTGTGTCTGTGCAAGTGTGTTCGAGTGTGTGTGCGAGTGTGTATGAGTGTGTGTGTGTGCAAGTGTGTGCGTAAGAGTGTGCGTGTGAGTGTGTGTGAGTGTGTGCTAGTGTGCATGAATGTGTGAGTGTGCGCGAGTGTGCACGAGTGTGTGCATGTAAGTGTGTGCGTGCGAGTGTGTGCGAGTGTGCTCGAGTGAATGGGTGAGAGTGTGTGCGAGTGTGTGTGAGTGTGTGCAAGTAAGTGTTTGTGAGAGTGTATGAGTGAGTGTGTGTGTGCGAGTTTGTGTGCGAGTGTGTGCGAGTGAGTGTGTGCGAGTTTGTGTGCGAGTGTGTGTGCGAGTGTGTGAGTGCAAATGTGTGTGCGTGTGAGTGTGTGCGAGTGTGTATGAGCGTATGTGCGAGTGTGTGCCAGTGTGTGCGAGTGTGTGTGCGAGTGTGTGCGAGTGTGTGTGTGCGAGTGTGTGTGCAATTGTGTATGAGTGTGTGCGAGTGTGTGTTAGTTTGTGCGAGTGTGTGCGTCTGTTCGTGCGAGTGATTGCGGGTGTGTGCGAGTGTGTGTATGCGAATGTGTGTGCGATTGTGTATGAGTGTGTGTGAGTTTGTGCGAGTGTGTGCGTGTGTGTGCGAGTGCGTGCGAGTACGCGCAAATGTGTGTGAGAGTGTGCGAGTGTGGGCGTGCGAGTGTGTGCTAGTGTGCGCGAGTGTGTGAGTGTGTGCGAGTGTGCGTGAGTAAGTGTGTGTAAGTGCGTGCGAGTGTTTCCGAGTGTGTGTGAGTGTGTAGGACTCTGTGTGCGAGTGTGTGCGAGTGTGTGTGCGAGTGTGTGAGTACGAGTGTGTTTGAGAGTGTGCAATTGTGTGTGTGAGTGTGTAGCACTGTATGTGCAAGTGTGTGCGAGTGTGTTTGAGTGTGTGAGTGTGTGCGAGTGTGTGTGAGTGTTTGTGAGTGTGTGCAAGTGTGTGTGTGCGAGTGTGTGTGTGCGAGTGTGTGTGTGTGCAAGTGTGTTCGAGTGTGTGTGCGAGTGTGTATGAGTGTGTGTGTGTGCAAGTGTGTGCGTGAGTATGTGCGTGTGAGTGAGTGTGTGTGTGAGTGTGAGTGTGTGCTAGTGTGCATGAGTGTGTGAGTGTGTGCGAGTGTGCGTGTGAGTGAGTGTGTGTGCGAGTGTGTGTGTGAGTGTGTGCAAGTGTGTTCGAGTGTGTGTGCGAGTGTGTATGAGTGTGTGTGTGCAAGTGTGTGCGCATGTGTGTGAGTGTCTGTGAGTGTGTGCATGAGTGAGTGTGTGCGAGTGTGTGTGAGTTTGTGTGTGTGTGTGAGTGTGTGCGAGTGTGTGTGTGTGAGTGTGTGCGTGTGAGTGTGTGCGAGTGTGTGTGTGTGAGTGTGTGCGAGTGTGTGTGCGATTGTGTATTAGTGATTGTGTGCGAGTGTGCGTGAGAGTGAGTGAGTGTGTGTGTGCGAGTGTGTGCGAGTGAGTGTGAGTGAGTGTGTGCGAGTGTGTGTGTGCGATTGTGCATAAGTGTGTGCGAGTGTGTGTGTGAGTGTGTAGGACTGTGTGTGTGAGTGTGTGTGCGAGTGTGTGTGCGTGTGTGTGAGTGTGTGTAGGAGTGTGTGTGAGTGTGTGCGATTGTGTGTGTGAGTGTGTAGTACTGTATGTGCGACTGTGTTCGAGTGTGTGTGTGCGAGTGTGTGAGCATGTGTGAGTGTGTGCAAGTGTGTGCGTGCGAGTGTGTGTGATTGTGTATGAGTGAGTGTGTGCGAGTGTGTGCGAGTGTGTGTGCAAGTGTGTGTGCAAGTGTGTGTGCAAGTGTGTTTGAGTGTGTTTGTGCAAGTGTGTATGAGTGTGTGTGTGCGAGTGTGTGCAAGTGTGTTTGTGCGAGTGTGTATGAGTGTGTGTGTGCGAGTGTGTGCAAGTGTGTGTGATTGTGTGTGAGTGTGTGTATGAGTGAGTGTGTGCGAGTGTGTGCGCGAGTGTGTGCGTGTGTGTGCGAGTGTGTGTGAGTGTGTGCGATTGTGTGTGTGCGAGTGTGTGAGCATGTGTGAGTGTGTGCAAGTGTGTGCATGTGATTGTGTATGAGTGAGTGTGTGCGAGTGTGTGCGAGTGTGTGTGCAAGTGTGTTTGAGTGTGTTTGTGCAAGTGTGTATGAGTGTGTGCGAGTGTGTGCAAGTGTGTTTGTGCGAGTGTGTATGAGTGTGTGTGTGCGAGTGTGTGCAAGTGTGTGTGATTGTGTGTGAGTGTGTGTATGAGTGAGTGTGTGCGAGTGTGTGTGCGAGTGTGTGCGCGAGTGTGTGCGTGCGGGTGTGCGCGAGTGTGTGTAGTAGTGTGTGTGAGTGTGAGCGATTGTGTGTGTGAGTGTGTAGGACTGTATGTGCGAGTGTGTGCGACTGTGTTCGAGTGTGTGTGTGCGAGTGTGTGAGCATGTGTGAGTGTGTGCAAGTGTGTTTGTGCGAGTGTGTGCGACTGTGTGCGAGTGTGTGTGAGTGTGTCCGAATGTGTGCGAGTGTGTGCGTGCGAGTGTGCGCGAGTGTGCACGAGTGTGTGCATGTAAGTGTGTGCGTGCGAGTGTGTGCGAGTGTGCTCGAGTGAATGGGTGAGAGTGTGTGCGAGTGTGTGTGAGTGTGTGCAAGTAAGTGTGTGTGAGAGTGTATGAGTGAGTGTGTGTGAGTGTGTGTGTGCGAGTTTGTGTGCGAGTGTGTGCGAGTGAGTGTGTGCGAGTTTGTGCGCGAGTGTGTGTGCGAGTGTGTGTGTGCGAGTGTGTGTGTGCGTGTGTGCGCGCGAGTGTGTGAGTGCGAATGTGTGTGCGTGTGAGTGTGTGCGAGTGTGTATGAGCGTATGTGCGAGTGTGTGCCAGTGTGTGCGAGTGTGTGTGCGAGTGTGTGCAAGTGTGTGCGAGTGTGTGCGAGTGTGTGTGTGCGAGTGTGTGTGCAATTGTGTATGAGTGTGTGCGAGTGTGTGTTAGTTTGTGCGAGTGTGTGCGTCTGTTCGTGCGAGTGAGTGCGGGTGTGTGCGAGTGTGTGTATGCGAGTGTGTGTGCGATTGTGTATGAGTGTGTGTGAGTTTGTGCGAGTGTGTGCGTGTGTGTGCGAGTGCGTGCGAGTACGCGCAAATGTGTGTGAGTGTGCGAGTGTGGGCGTGCGAGTGTGTGCTAGTGTGCGCGAGTGTGTGAGTGTGTGCGAGTGTGCGTGAGTAAGTGTGTGTGTAAGTGCGTGCGAGTGTTTCCGAGTGTGTGTGAGTGTGTAGGACTGTGTGTGCGAATGTGTGCGAGTGTGTGTGCGAGTGTGTGAGTACGAGTGTGTTCGAGAGTGTGCAATTGTGTGCGAGTGTGTGTGTGAGTGCGTATGAGTGAGTGTGTGCGAGTGTGTGTGAGTGTGTGTTTGCGAGTGTGTGCGAGTGTGTGCGAGTGTGTGCATGTGAGTGTGTGCGTGCAAGTGTGTGCGTGCAAGTGTGTGCGTGCAAGTGTGTGCGTGCGAGTGTGTGCGAGTGTGTGCAAGTGTGTGAGTGTGTGCGAGTGTGTGTGCGAGTGTGTGCGAGTGTGTGCAAATTTGCCCAAGTGTGCGCGAGTGTGCACGAGTGAGTGGGTGCGAGTGTGTGTGTGTGTGTGTGAGTGTGTGTGATTGTGTGTGTGAGTGTGTATGAGTGTGTGTGCGAGTGTGTGCAAGTGTGTGTGATTGTGTGTGAGTGTGTGTATGAGTGAGTGTGTGCGAGTGTGTGTGAGTGTGTGTGCGAGTGTGTGCGTGAGTGGGTGTGTGCGAGTGTGTGCGAGTGTGTGCGATTGTGTGTGTGAGTGTGTAGGACTGTATGTGCGAGTGTGTGCGAGTGTGTATGAGTGTGTGTGTGAGTGTGTGCAAGTGTGTGCGAGTGAGTGTGTGTGAGTGTGTGTGCGAGTGTGTGCGAGTGTGTGCGATTGTGTGTGAGAGTGTGTAGGACTGTATGTGCGAGTGTGTGCGAGTGTGTATGAGTGTGTGAGTGCGAGTGTGTGCGAATGTGTGCGAGTGTGTGCGTGCGAGTGTGCACGAGTGTGTGCATGTAAGTGTGTGCGTGTGAGTGTGTGCGAGTGTGCTCGAGTGAATAGGTGCGAGTGTGTGCGAGTGTGTGTGAGTGTGTGCGAGTGAGTGTGTGTGAGTGAGTGTGAGTGAGTGTGTGTGAGTGTGTGCGTGTGTGCGAGTTTGTGTGCGAGTGTGTGTGAGTGTGTGCGAGTGTGTGCGTGTGAGTGTGTGCGAGTGTGTGAGTGTGTGTGCGAATGTGTGTGCGAGTGAGTGTGTGCGAGTGGGTATGAGTGTATGTGCGAGTGTGTGCAAGTGTGTGAGAGTGTGTGTGAGTGTGTGTGTGCGAGTGTGTGCAAGTGTGTGCGAGTGAGTGTGTGCGAGTGTGTGCGAAAGTGTGCAAGTGTGTGCGAGTGTGTGCGAGTGTGTGTGTGTGCAAGTGTGTGTGCAATTGTGTATGAGTGTGTGCGAGTGTGTGTGCGTTTGTGCGAGTGTGTGCGTGTGTGTGTGAGTGAGTGTGAGTGAGTGCAAGTGTGTGCAAATGTGTGCGCGAGTGTGCGAGTGTGGGCATGCGAGTACAGTACATGTGAAAAAGACAGTACATGTGAAAAAGACTTAGGTATACTAATAGATCATAGACTGAACATGAGTCAACAGTGTGATGCAGCAGCAAAAAAGGCAAATACAATTCTGGGATGTATTAACAGAAGCATACAGTCTAGATCACGTGAAGTCATTATTGGTCTTTACTCCTCTTTGGTCAGACCTCATCTGGAATACTGTGTACAGTTTTGGGCACCACATTTTAAAAAAGACATAGACAAACTGGAGCAAGTTCAGAGAAGAGCGACCAGAATGGTGACTGGTCTGCAAACCATGTCCTATGAGGAACGGTTGCAGGATTTGGGAATGTTTAGCTTGCAAAAAAGAAGACTGAGAGGAGACTTAATAGCTGTCTACAAATATGTTAAGGGCTGTCACATTGTAGAAGGATCATCTTTATTCTCATTTGCACAAGGAAAGACTAGAAGCAATGGGATGAAACTAAATGGGAGGAGACACAGATTAGATATTAGAAAAAACTTTTTGACAGTTAGGGTGATTAATGAGTGGAACAGGCTGCCACGAGAGGTGGTGAGTTCCCCTTCAATGGACGTCTTCAAACAGAGGCTGGACAGACATCTGTCTGAGATGATTTAGTGAATCCTGTTTTGAGCAGGGGGTTGGACCAGATGACCCAGGAGGTCCCTTCCAACTCTACCATTCTATGATTCTATGATTCTATGAGTGTGTGCTAGTGTGCGCGAGTGTGTGTGAGTGTGCGTGAGTAAGTGTGTGTAGGAGTGTGTGCGAGTGTGTGCGATTGTGTGTGTGAGTGTGTAGCACTGTATGTGCAAGTGTGTGCGAGTGTGTTTGAGTGTGTGAGTGTGTGCGAGTGTGTGTGAGTGTTTGTGAGTGTGTGCGAGTGTGTGTGTGCGAGTGTGTGTGTGCGAGTGTGTGTGTGTGCAAGTGTGTTCGAGTGTGTGTGCGAGTGTGTATGAGTGTGTGTGTGTGCAAGTGTGTGCGTGAGTGTGTGTGTGTGAGTGAGTGTGTGTGTGAGTGTGTGCTAGTGTGCATGAGTGTGTGAGTGTGTGCGAGTGTGCGTGTGAGTGAGTGTGTGTGCGAGTGTGTGTGTGAGTGTGTGCAAGTGTGTTCGAGTGTGTGTGCGAGTGTGTATGAGTGTGTGTGTGCAAGTGTGTGCGCGTGTGTGTGAGTGTCTGTGAGTGTGTGCATGAGTGAGTGTGTGCGAGTGTGTGTGAGTTTGTGTGTGTGTGTGAGTGTGTGCGAGTGTGTGTGTGTGAGTGTGTGCGTGTGAGTGTGTGCGAGTGTGTGTGTGTGAGTGTGTGCGAGTGTGTGTGTGCGATTGTGTATTAGTGATTGTGTGCGAGTGTGCGTGAGAGTGAGTGAGTGTGTGTGTGCGAGTGTGTGCGAGTGAGTGTGAGTGAGTGTGTGCGAGTGTGTGTGTGCGATTGTGCATAAGTGTGTGCGAGTGTGTGTGTGAGTGTGTAGGACTGTGTGTGTGAGTGTGTGTGCGAGTGTGTGTGCGTGTGTGTGAGTGTGTGTAGGAGTGTGTGTGAGTGTGTGCGATTGTGTGTGTGACTGTGTAGTACTGTATGTGCGACTGTGTTCGAGTGTGTGTGTGCGAGTGTGTGAGCATGTGTGAGTGTGTGCAAGTGTGTGCGTGCGAGTGTGTGTGATTGTGTATGAGTGAGTGTGTGCGAGTGTGTGTGCAAGTGTGTGTGCAAGTGTGTGTGCAAGTGTGTTTGAGTGTGTTTGTGCAAGTGTGTATGAGTGTGTGTGTGCGAGTGTGTGCAAGTGTGTTTGTGTGAGTGTGTATGAGTGTGTGTGTGCGAGTGTGTGCAAGTGTGTGTGATTGTGTGTGAGTGTGTGTATGAGTGAGTGTGTGCGAGTGTGTGTGCGAGTGTATGCGCGAGTGTGTGCGTGTGTGTGCGAGTGTGTGTGAGTGTGTGCGATTGTGTGTGTGAGTGTGTAGGACTGTATGTGCGAGTGTGTGTGACTGTGTTCGAGTGTGTGTGTGCGAGTGTGTGAGCATGTGTGAGTGTGTGCAAGTGTGTGCGTGCGAGTGTGTGTGATTGTGTATGAGTGAGTGTGTGCGAGTGTGTGCGAGTGTGTGTGCAAGTGTGTTTGAGTGTGTTTGTGCAAGTGTGTATGAGTGTGTGCAAGTGTGTTTGTGCGAGTGTGTATGAGTGTGTGTGTGCGAGTGTGTGCAAGTGTGTGTGATTGTGTGTGAGTGTGTGTATGAGTGAGTGTGTGCGAGTGTGTGTGCGAGTGTGTGCGCGAGTGTGTGCGTGCGGGTGTGCGCGAGTGTGTGTAGTAGTGTGTGTGAGTGTGTGCGATTGTGTGTGTGAGTGTGTAGGACTGTATGTGCGAGTGTGTGCGACTGTGTTCGAGTGTGTGTGTGCGAGTGTGTGAGCATGTGTGAGTGTGTGCAAGTGTGTGTGTGCGAGTGTGTGCGACTGTGTGCGAGTGTGTGTGAGTGTGTCCGAATGTGTGCGAGTGTGTGCGTGCGAGTGTGCGCGAGTGTGCACGAGTGTGTGCATGTAAGTGTGTGCGTGCGAGTGTGTGCGAGTGTGCTCGAGTGAATGGGTGAGAGTGTGTGCGAGTGTGTGTGAGTGTGTGCAAGTAAGTGTGTGTGAGAGTGTATGAGTGAGTGTGTGTGAGTGTGTGTGTGCGAGTTTGTGTGCGAGTGTGTGCGAGTGAGTGTGTGCGAGTTTGTGCGCGAGTGTGTGTGCGAGTGTGTGTGTGCGAGTGTGTGTGTGCGTGTGTGCGCGCGAGTGTGTGCGAGTGTGTGAGTGCGGATGTGTGTGCGTGTGAGTGTGTGCGAGTGTGTATGAGCGTATGTGCGAGTGTGTGCGAGTGTGTGTGCGAGTGTGTGCAAGTGTGTGCGAGTGTGTGCGAGTGTGTGCGAGTGTGTGTGTGCGAGTGTGTGTGCAATTGTGTATGAGTGTGTGCGAGTGTGTGTTAGTTTGTGCGAGTGTGTGCGTCTGTTCGTGCGAGTGAGTGCGGGTGTGTGCGAGTGTGTGTATGCGAGTGTGTGTGCGATTGTGTATGAGTGTGTGTGAGTTTGTGCGAGTGTGTGCGTGTGTGTGCGAGTGCGTGCGAGTATGCGCAAATGTGTGTGAGAGTGTGCGAGTGTGGGCGTGCGAGTGTGTGCTAGTGTGCGCGAGTGTGTGAGTGTGTGCGAGTGTGCGTGAGTAAGTGTGTGTGTAAGTGCGTGCGAGTGTTTCCGAGTGTGTGTGAGTGTGTAGGACTGTGTGTGCGAATGTGTGCGAGTGTGTGTGCGAGTGTGTGAGTACGAGTGTGTTCGAGAGTGTGCAATTGTGTGCGAGTGTGTGTGTGAGTGCGTATGAGTGAGTGTGTGCGAGTGTGTGTGAGTGTGTGTTTGCGAGTGTGTGCGAGTGTGTGCGAGTGTGTGCATGTGAGTGTGTGCGTGCAAGTGTGTGCGTGCAAGTGTGTGCGTGCAAGTGTGTGTGATTATGTGTGAGTGTGTGTATGAGTGAGTGTGTGCGAGTGTGTGTGAGTGTGTGTGCGAGTGTGTGCGCGAGTGGGTGTGTGCGAGTGTGTGCGATTTGTGTGTGAGTGTGTAGGACTGTATGTGCGAGTGTGTGCGAGTGTGTATGAGTGTGTGTGTGAGTGTGTGCAAGTGTGTGCGAGTGAGTGTGTGTGAGTGTGTGTGCGAGTGTGTGCGAGTGTGTGCAATTGTGTGTGAGAGTGTGTAGGACTGTATGTGCGAGTGTGTGCGAGTGTGTATGAGTGTGTGAGTGCGAGTGTGTGCGAATGTGTGCGAGTGTGTGCGTGCGAGTGTGCACGAGTGTGTGCATGTAAGTGTGTGCGTGTGAGTGTGTGCGAGTGTGCTCGAGTGAATGGGTGCGAGTGTGTGCGAGTGTGTGTGAGTGTGTGCGAGTGAGTGTGTGTGAGTGAGTGTGAGTGAGTGTGTGTGAGTGTGTGCGTGTGTGCGAGTTTGTGTGCGAGTGTGTGTGAGTGTGTGCGAGTGTGTGCGTGTGAGTGTGTGCGAGTGTGTGAGTGTGTGTGCGAATGTGTGTGCGAGTGAATGTGTGCGAGTGGGTATGAGTGTATGTGCGAGTGTGTGCAAGTGTGTGAGAGTGTGTGTGAGTGTGTGTGTGCGAGTGTGTGCAAGTGTGTGCGAGTGAGTGTGTGCGAGTGTGTGCGAAAGTGTGCAAGTGTGTGCGAGTGTGTGCGAGTGTGTGTGTGTGCAAGTGTGTGTGCAATTGTGTATGAGTGTGTGCGAGTGTGTGTGCGTTTGTACGAGTGTGTGCGTGTGTGTGCGAGTGAGTGTGAGTGAGTGCAAGTGTGTGCAAATGTGTGCGCGAGTGTGCGAGTGTGAGCATGCGAGTGTGTGCTAGTGTGCGCGAGTGTGTGCGAGTGTGCGTGAGTAAGTGTGTGTGTGAGTGTGTGCGAGTGTTGCCGAGTGTGTGTGCGAGTGTGTGTTCAAGTGTGTGTGTACGAGTGTGTTCGAGTGTGTGCAATTTTGTGCGAGTGTGTGTGTGCGAGTGCGTATGAGTAAGTGTGTGCGAATGTGTGCGAGTGTGTGCGCGAGGGTGTGTGCACGTGTGTGCATGTGACTGTGTGTGTGCGACTGTGGGCGAGTGTGTGCGTGTGTTTGCGTGTGTGTGCGCGTGTCTGTGCGTGTGTACGAGTGTGTGCGAGTGTGTGGGTGCGAGTGTGTGCAAGTGTGTGCGAGTGTGTGTGAGTGTGTGTGTGAGTGTGTGTGAATGTGTGCGAGTCTGTGTGTGCGAGTGTGTGTGTGCGATTGTGTATGAGTGTGTGCGAGTATGTGTGTGAGCGTGTGCGAGTGTGTGCGAGTGTGTGCGTGTGAGTGCATGCGAGTGAGTGCCAGTGTGTGCAAATGTGTGCGAGTGTGTGCGAGTGTGCGCGAATGTGCGCGAGTGTGTGCGTGTGAGTGAGTGTGTGTGTGAGTGTGAGTGTGTGCTAGTGTGCATGAGTGTGTGAGTGTGTGCGAGTGTGCGCGAGTGTACGTGTGAGTGAGTGTGTGTGCGAGTATGTGCGAGTGTGTGCGATTGTGTGTGTGAGTGTGTAGCACTGTATGTGCAAGTGTGTGCGAGTGTGTTTGAGTGTGTGAGTGTGTGCGAGTGTGTGTGAGTGTTTGTGAGTGTGTGCAAGTGTGTGTGTGCGAGTGTGTGTGTGCGAGTGTGTGTCAGTGCAAGTGTGTTCGAGTGTGTGTGCGAGTGTGTATGAGTGTGTGTGTGTGTGCAAGTGTGTGCGTGAGTGTGTGCGTGTGAGTGAGTGTGTGTGTGAGTGTGAGTGTGTGCTAGTGTGCATGAGTGTGTGAGTGTGTGCGAGTATGCGTGTGAGTGAGTGAGTGTGTGTGCGAGTGTGTGTGTGAGTGTGTGCAAGTGTGTTCGAGTGTGTGTGCGAGTGTGTATGAGTGTGTGTGTGCGCGTGTGTGTGAGTGTCTGTGAGTGTGTGCATGAGTGAGTGTGTGCGAGTGTGTGTGAATTTGTGTGTGTGTGTGAGTGTGTGCGAGTGTGTGCGTGTGAGTGTGTGCGAGTGTGTGTGTGAGTGTGTGCGAGTGTGTGTGTGCAATTGTGTATTAGTGAATGTGTGCGAGTGTGCGTGAGTGTGTGTGTATGTGAGTGAGTGAGTGTGTGTGTGCGAGTGTGTGCGAGTGAGTGTGAGTGAGTGTGTGCAAGTGTGTGTGTGCGATTGTGCATAAGTGTGTGCGAGTGTGTGTGTGAGTGTGTAGGACTGTGTGTGCGAGTGTGTGTGCGAGTGTGTGCGAGTGTGTGTGAGTGTGTGTAGGAGTGTGTGTAGGAGTGTGTGCGATTGTGTGTGTGAGTGTGTAGTACTGTATGTGCGACTTTGTTCGAGTGTGTGTGTGCGAGTATGTGAGCATGTGTGAGTGTGTGCAAGTGTGTGCATGCGAGTGTGTGTGTGCAAGTGTGTGTGATTGTGTATGAGTGAGTGTGTGCGAGTGTGCGTGCAAGTGTGTTTGAGTGTGTTTGTGCAAGTGTGTATGAGTGTGTCTGTGCGAGTGTGTGCAAGTGTGTTTGTGCGAGTGTGTATGAGTGTGTGTGTGCGAGTGTGTGCAAGTGTGTGTGATTGTGTGTGAGTGTGTGTATGAGTGAGTGTGTGCGAGTGTGTGCGAGTGTGTGCGCGAGTGTGTGCGTGTGAGTGTGTGCGAGTGTGTGCGATTGTGTGTGTGAGTGTGTAGGACTGTATGTGCGAGTGTGTGTGACTGTGTTCGAGTGTGTGTGTGCGAGTGTGTGAGCATGTGTGAGTGTGTGCAAGTGTGTGCGTGCGAGTGTGTGTGTGCGAGTGTGTGTGATTGTGTATGAGTGAGTGTGTGCGAGTGTGTGCGACTATGTGTGTGAGCGTGTGCGAGTGTGTGCGAGTGTGTGCGAGTGTGTGCGTGCGAGTGCATGCGAGTGAGTGCGAGTGTGTGCAAATGTGTGCGAGAGTGTGCGAGTGTGGGCGTGCGAGTGTGTGCGAGTGTGCGCGAGTGTGTGCGTGTGAGTGAGTGTGTGAGTGTGTGCGAGTGTGCGCGAGTGTGCGTGTGAGTGAGTGTGTGTGCGAGTGTGTGTGATTGTGTGTGAGTGTGTACGAGTGTGTGTAGGAGTGTGTGCGAGTGTGTGCGATTGTGTGTGTGAGTGTGTAGGACTGTATGTGCAAGTGTGTGCGAGTGTGTTTGAGTGTGTGAGTGTGTGCGAGTGAGTGTGAGTGAGTGTGTGCAAGTGTGTGTGTGCGATTGTGCATAAGTGTGTGCGAGTGTGTGTGTGAGTGTGTAGGACTGTGTGTGCGAGTGTGTGTGCGAGTGTGTGCGAGTGTGTGTGAGTGTGTGTAGGAGTGTGTGTAGGAGTGTGTGCGATTGTGTGTGTGAGTGTGTAGTACTGTATGTGCGACTTTGTTCGAGTGTGTGTGTGCGAGTATGTGAGCATGTGTGAGTGTGTGCAAGTGTGTGCATGCGAGTGTGTGTGTGCAAGTGTGTGTGATTGTGTATGAGTGAGTGTGTGCGAGTGTGCGTGCAAGTGTGTTTGAGTGTGTTTGTGCAAGTGTGTATGAGTGTGTCTGTGCGAGTGTGTGCAAGTGTGTTTGTGCGAGTGTGTATGAGTGTGTGTGTGCGAGTGTGTGCAAGTGTGTGTGATTGTGTGTGAGTGTGTGTATGAGTGAGTGTGTGCGAGTGTGTGCGAGTGTGTGTGCAAGTGTGTGCGCGAGTGTGTGCGTGTGAGTGTGTGCGAGTGTGTGCGATTGTGTGTGTGTGAGTGTGTAGGACTGTATGTGCGAGTGTGTGTGACTGTGTTCGAGTGTGTGCGTGCGAGTGTGTGAGCATGTGTGAGTGTGTGCAAGTGTGTGCGTGCGAGTGTGTGTGTGCGAGTGTGTGTGATTGTGTATGAGTGAGTGTGTGCGAGTGTGTGCGAGTATGTGTGTGAGCGTGTGCGAGTGTGTGCGAGTGTGTGCGAGTGTGTGCGTGCGAGTGCATGCGAGTGAGTGCGAGTGTGTGCAAATGTGTGCGAGAGTGTGCGAGTGTGGGCGTGCGAGTGTGTGCGAGTGTGCGCGAGTGTGTGCGTGTGAGTGAGTGTGTGAGTGTGTGCGAGTGTGCGCGAGTGTGCGTGTGAGTGAGTGTGTGTGCGAGTGTGTGTGATTGTGTGTGAGTGTGTACGAGTGTGTGTAGGAGTGTGTGCGAGTGTGTGCGATTGTGTGTGTGAGTGTGTAGGACTGTATGTTCAAGTGTGTGCGAGTGTGTTTGAGTGTGTGAGTGTGTGCGAGTGAGTGTGAGTGAGTGTGTGCAAGTGTGTGTGTGCGATTGTGCATAAGTGTGTGCGAGTGTGTGTGTGAGTGTGTAGGACTGTGTGTGCGAGTGTGTGTGCGAGTGTGTGCGAGTGTGTGTGAGTGTGTGTAGGAGTGTGTGTAGGAGTGTGTGCGATTGTGTGTGTGAGTGTGTAGTACTGTATGTGCGACTTTGTTCGAGTGTGTGTGTGCGAGTATGTGAGCATGTGTGAGTGTGTGCAAGTGTGTGCATGCGAGTGTGTGTGTGCAAGTGTGTGTGATTGTGTATGAGTGAGTGTGTGCGAGTGTGCGTGCAAGTGTGTTTGAGTGTGTTTGTGCAAGTGTGTATGAGTGTGTCTGTGCGAGTGTGTGCAAGTGTGTTTGTGCGAGTGTGTATGAGTGTGTGTGTGCAAGTGTGTGTGATTGTGTGTGAGTGTGTGTATGAGTGAGTGTGTGCGAGTGTGTGCGAGTGTGTGTGCGAGTGTGTGCGCGAGTGTGT
Organism: Phyllobates terribilis; assembly: GCF_046119375.1. Taxonomy (NCBI): domain Eukaryota; kingdom Metazoa; phylum Chordata; class Amphibia; order Anura; family Dendrobatidae; genus Phyllobates; species Phyllobates terribilis. The sequence goes on along the minus strand of NW_027362764.1, from coordinate 367,487,166 downwards.
GCGTGTGAGTGTGTGCGAGTGTGTGCGATTGTGTGTGTGAGTGTGTAGGACTGTATGTGCGAGTGTGTGTGACTGTGTTCGAGTGTGTGTGTGCGAGTGTGTGAGCATGTGTGAGTGTGTGCAAGTGTGTGCGTGCGAGTGTGTGTGTGCGAGTGTGTGTGATTGTGTATGAGTGAGTGTGTGCGAGTGTGTGCGAGTATGTGTGTGAGCGTGTGCGAGTGTGTGCGAGTGTGTGCGTGCGAGTGCATGCGAGTGAGTGCGAGTGTGTGCAAATGTGTGCGAGAGTGTGCGAGTGTGGGCGTGCGAGTGTGTGCGAGTGTGCGCGAGTGTGTGCGTGTGAGTGAGTGTGTGAGTGTATGCGAGTGTGCGCGAGTGTGCGTGTGAGTGAGTGTGTGTGCGAGTGTGTGTGATTGTGTGTGAGTGTGTACGAGTGTGTGTAGGAGTGTGTGCGAGTGTGTGCGATTGTGTGTGTGAGTGTGTAGGACTGTATGTGCAAGTGTGTGCGAGTGTGTTTGAGTGTGTTTGAGTGTGTGAGTGTGTGCGAGTGAGTGTGAGTGAGTGTGTGCAAGTGTGTGTGTGCGATTGTGCATAAGTGTGTGCGAGTGTGTATGTGAGTGTGTAGGACTGTGTGTGCGAGTGTGTGTGCGAGTGTGTGCGAGTGTGTGTGAGTGTGTGTAGGAGTGTGTGTAGGAGTGTGTGCGATTGTGTGTGTGAGTGTGTAGTACTGTATGTGCGACTTTGTTCGAGTGTGTGTGTGCGAGTATGTGAGCATGTGTGAGTGTGTGCAAGTGTGTGCATGCGAGTGTGTGTGTGCAAGTGTGTGTGATTGTGTATGAGTGAGTGTGTGCGAGTGTGCGTGCAAGTGTGTTTGAGTGTGTTTGTGCAAGTGTGTATGAGTGTGTCTGTGCGAGTGTGTGCAAGTGTGTTTGTGCGAGTGTGTGCGAGTGTGTGTGTGCGAGTGTGTGTGCAATTGTGTATGAGTGTGTGCGAGTGTGTGCGAGTGTGTGTGAGTGTGTGTAGGAGTGTGTGCGATTGTGTGTGTGAGTGTGTAGTACTGTATGTGCGACTTTGTTCGAGTGTGTGTGTGCGAGTATGTGAGCATGTGTGAGTGTGTGCAAGTGTGTGCATGCGAGTGTGTGTGTGCAAGTGTGTGTGATTGTGTATGAGTGAGTGTGTGCGAGTGTGCGTGCAAGTGTGTTTGAGTGTGTTTGTGCAAGTGTGTATGAGTGTGTCTGTGCGAGTGTGTGCAAGTGTGTTTGTGCGAGTGTGTATGAGTGTGTGTGTGCGAGTGTGTGCAAGTGTGTGTGATTGTGTGTGAGTGTGTGTATGAGTGAGTGTGTGCGAGTGTGTGCGAGTGTGTGTGCGAGTATGTGCGCGAGTGTGTGCGTGTGAGTGTGTGCGAGTGTGTGCGATTGTGTGTGTGAGTGTGTAGGACTGTATGTGCGAGTGTGTGTGACTGTGTTCGAGTGTGTGTGTGCGAGTGTGTGAGCATGTGTGAGTGTGTGCAAGTGTGTGCGTGCGAGTGTGTGTGTGCGAGTGTGTGTGATTGTGTATGAGTGAGTGTGTGCGAGTGTGTGCGAGTATGTGTGTGAGCGTGTGCGAGTGTGTGCGAGTGTGTGCGAATGTGTGCGTGCGAGTGCATGCGAGTGAGTGCGAGTGTGTGCAAATGTGTGCGAGAGTGTGCGAGTGTGGGCGTGCGAGTGTGTGCGAGTGTGCGCGAGTGTGTGCGTGTGAGTGAGTGTGTGAGTGTGTGCGAGTGTGCGCGAGTGTGCGTGTGAGTGAGTGTGTGTGCGAGTGTGTGTGATTGTGTGTGAGTGTGTACGAGTGTGTGTAGGAGTGTGTGCGAGTGTGTGCGATTGTGTGTGTGAGTGTGTAGGACTGTATGTGCAAGTGTGTGCGAGTGTGTTTGAGTGTGTGAGTGTGTGCGAGTGAGTGTGAGTGAGTGTGTGCAAGTGTGTGTGTGCGATTGTGCATAAGTGTGTGTGAGTGTGTGTGTGAGTGTGTAGGACTGTGTGTGCGAGTGTGTGTGCGAGTGTGTGCGAGTGTGTGTGAGTGTGTGTAGGAGTGTGTGTAGGAGTGTGTGCGATTGTGTGTGTGAGTGTGTAGTACTGTATGTGCGACTTTGTTCGAGTGTGTGTGTGCGAGTATGTGAGCATGTGTGAGTGTGTGCAAGTGTGTGCATGCGAGTGTGTGTGTGCAAGTGTGTGTGATTGTGTATGAGTGAGTGTGTGCGAGTGTGCGTGCAAGTGTGTTTGAGTGTGTTTGTGCAAGTGTGTATGAGTGTGTCTGTGCGAGTGTGTGCAAGTGTGTTTGTGCGAGTGTGTATGAGTGTGTGTGTGCGAGTGTGTGCAAGTGTGTGTGATTGTGTGTGAGTGTGTGTATGAGTGAGTGTGTGCGAGTGTGTGCGAGTGTGTGTGCGAGTGTGTGCGCGAGTGTGTGCGTGTGAGTGTGTGCAAGTGTGTGCGATTGTGTGTGTGAGTGTGTAGGACTGTATGTGCGAGTGTGTGTGACTGTGTTCGAGTGTGTGTGTGCGAGTGTGTGAGCATGTGTGAGTGTGTGCAAGTGTGTGCGTGCGAGTGTGTGTGTGCGAGTGTGTGTGATTGTGTATGAGTGAGTGTGTGCGAGTGTGTGCGAGTATGTGTGTGAGCGTGTGCGAGTGTGTGCGAGAGTGTGTGCGAGTGTGTGCGTGCGAGTGCATGCGAGTGAGTGCGAGTGTGTGCAAATGTGTGCGAGAGTGTGCGAGTGTGGGCGTGCGAGTGTGTGCGAGTGTGCGCGAGTGTGTGCGTGTGAGTGAGTGTGTGAGTGTGTGCGAGTGTGCGCGAGTGTGCATGTGAGTGAGTGTGTGTGCGAGTGTGTGTGATTGTGTGTGAGTGTGTACGAGTGTGTGTAGGAGTGTGTGCGAGTGTGTGCGATTGTGTGTGTGAGTGTGTAGGACTGTATGTGCGAGTGTGTTTGAGTGTGTGAGTGTGTGCGAGTGAGTGTGAGTGAGTGTGTGCAAGTGTGTGTGTGCGATTGTGCATGAGTGTGTGCGAGTGTGTGTGTGAGTGTGTAGGACTGTGTGTGCGAGTGTGTGTGCGAGTGTGTGCGAGTGTGTGTGAGTGTGTGTAGGAGTGTGTGTAGGAGTGTGTGCGATTGTGTGTGTGAGTGTGTAGTACTGTATGTGCGACTTTGTTCGAGTGTGTGTGTGCGAGTATGTGAGCATGTGTGAGTGTGTGCAAGTGTGTGCATGCGAGTGTGTGTGTGCAAGTGTGTGTGATTGTGTATGAGTGAGTGTGTGCGAGTGTGCGTGCAAGTGTGTTTGAGTGTGTTTGTGCAAGTGTGTATGAGTGTGTCTGTGCGAGTGTGTGCAAGTGTGTTTGTGCGAGTGTGTATGAGTGTGTGTGTGCGAGTGTGTGCAAGTGTGTGTGATTGTGTGTGAGTGTGTGTATGAGTGAGTGTGTGCGAGTGTGTGCGAGTGTGTGTGCGAGTGTGTGCGCGAGTGTGTGCGTGTGAGTGTGTGCGAGTGTGTGCGATTGTGTGTGTGAGTGTGTAGGACTGTATGTGCGAGTGTGTGTGACTGTGTTCGAGTGTGTGTGTGCGAGTGTGTGAGCATGTGTGAGTGTGTGCAAGTGTGTGCGTGCGAGTGTGTGTGTGCGAGTGTGTGTGATTGTGTATGAGTGAGTGTGTGCGAGTGTGTGCGAGTATGTGTGTGAGCGTGTGCGAGTGTGTGCGAGTGTGTGCGAGTGTGTGCGTGCGAGTGCATGCGAGTGAGTGCGAGTGTGTGCAAATGTGTGCGAGAGTGTGCGAGTGTGGGCGTGCGAGTGTGTGCGAGTGTGCGCGAGTGTGTGCGTGTGAGTGAGTGTGTGAGTGTGTGCGAGTGTGCGCGAGTGTGCGTGTGAGTGAGTGTGTGTGCGAGTGTGTGTGATTGTGTGTGAGTGTGTACGAGTGTGTGTAGGAGTGTGTGCGAGTGTGTGCGATTGTGTGTGTGAGTGTGTAGGACTGTATGTGCAAGTGTGTGCGAGTGTGTTTGAGTGTGTGAGTGTGTGCGAGTGAGTGTGAGTGAGTGTGTGCAAGTGTGTGTGTGCGATTGTGCATAAGTGTGTGCGAGTGTGTGTGTGAGTGTGTAGGACTGTGTGTGCGAGTGTGTGTGCGAGTGTGTGCGAGTGTGTGTGAGTGTGTGTAGGAGTGTGTGTAGGAGTGTGTGCGATTGTGTGTGTGAGTGTGTAGTACTGTATGTGCGACTTTGTTCGAGTGTGTGTGTGCGAGTATGTGAGCATGTGTGAGTGTGTGCAAGTGTGTGCATGCGAGTGTGTGTGTGCAAGTGTGTGTGATTGTGTATGAGTGAGTGTGTGCGAGTGTGCGTGCAAGTGTGTTTGAGTGTGTTTGTGCAAGTGTGTATGAGTGTGTCTGTGCGAGTGTGTGCAAGTGTGTTTGTGCGAGTGTGTATGAGTGTGTGTGTGCGAGTGTGTGCAAGTGTGTGTGATTGTGTGTGAGTGTGTGTATGAGTGAGTGTGTGCGAGTGTGTGCGAGTGTGTGTGCGAGTGTGTGCGCGAGTGTGTGCGTGTGAGTGTGTGCGAGTGTGTGCGATTGTGTGTGTGAGTGTGTAGGACTGTATGTGCGAGTGTGTGTGACTGTGTTCGAGTGTGTGTGTGCGAGTGTGTGAGCATGTGTGAGTGTGTGCAAGTGTGTGCGTGCGAGTGTGTGTGTGCGAGTGTGTGTGATTGTGTATGAGTGAGTGTGTGCGAGTGTGTGCGAGTATGTGTGTGAGCGTGTGCGAGTGTGTGCGAGTGTGTGCGAGTGTGTGCGTGCGAGTGCATGCGAGTGAGTGCGAGTGTGTGCAAATGTGTGCGAGAGTGTGCGAGTGTGGGCGTGCGAGTGTGTGCGAGTGTGCGCGAGTGTGTGCGTGTGAGTGAGTGTGTGAGTGTGTGCGAGTGTGCGCGAGTGTGCGTGTGAGTGAGTGTGTGTGCGAGTTTGTGTGATTGTGTGTGAGTGTGTACGAGTGTGTGTAGGAGTGTGTGCGAGTGTGTGCGATTGTGTGTGTGAGTGTGTAGGACTGTATGTGCAAGTGTGTGCGAGTGTGTTTGAGTGTGTGAGCGTGTGCGAGTGAGTGTGAGTGAGTGTGTGCAAGTGTGTGTGTGTGTGCGATTGTGCATAAGTGTGTGCGAGTGTGTGTGTGAGTGTGTAGGACTGTGTGTGCGAGTGTGTGTGCGAGTGTGTGCGAGTGTGTGTGAGTGTGTGTAGGAGTGTGTGTAGGAGTGTGTGCGATTGTGTGTGTGAGTGTGTAGTACTGTATGTGCGACTTTGTTCGAGTGTGTGTGTGTGAGTATGTGAGCATGTGTGAGTGTGTGCAAGTGTGTGCATGCGAGTGTGTGTGTGCAAGTGTGTGTGATTGTGTATGAGTGAGTGTGTGCGAGTGTGCGTGCAAGTGTGTTTGAGTGTGTTTGTGCAAGTGTGTATGAGTGTGTCTGTGCGAGTGTGTGCAAGTGTGTTTGTGCGAGTGTGTATGAGTGTGTGTGTGCGAGTGTGTGCAAGTGTGTGTGATTGTGTGTGAGTGTGTGTATGAGTGAGTGTGTGCGAGTGTGTGCGAGTGTGTGTGCGAGTGTGTGCGCGAGTGTGTGCGTGTGAGTGTGTGCGAGTGTGTGCGATTGTGTGTGTGAGTGTGTAGGACTGTATGTGCGAGTGTGTGTGACTGTGTTCGAGTGTGTGTGTGCGAGTGTGTGAGCATGTGTGAGTGTGTGCAAGTGTGTGCGTGCGAGTGTGTGTGTGCGAGTGTGTGTGATTGTGTATGAGTGAGTGTGTGCGAGTGTGTGCGAGTATGTGTGTGAGCGTGTGCGAGTGTGTGCGAGTGTGTGCGAGTGTGTGCGTGCGAGTGCATGCGAGTGAGTGTGAGTGTGTGCAAATGTGTGCGAGAGTGTGCGAGTGTGGGCGTGCGAGTGTGTGCGAGTGTGCGCGAGTGTGTGCGTGTGAGTGAGTGTGTGAGTGTGTGCGAGTGTGCGCGAGTGTGCGTGTGAGTGAGTGTGTGTGCGAGTGTGTGTGATTGTGTGTGAGTGTGTACGAGTGTGTGTAGGAGTGTGTGCGAGTGTGTGCGATTGTGTGTGTGAGTGTGTAGGACTGTATGTGCAAGTGTGTGCGAGTGTGTTTGAGTGTGTGAGTGTGTGCGAGTGAGTGTGAGTGAGTGTGTGCAAGTGTGTGTGTGCGATTGTGCATAAGTGTGTGCGAGTGTGTGTGTGAGTGTGTAGGACTGTGTGTGCGAGTGTGTGTGCGAGTGTGTGCGAGTGTGTGTGAGTGTGTGTAGGAGTGTGTGTAGGAGTGTGTGCGATTGTGTGTGTGAGTGTGTAGTACTGTATGTGCGACTTTGTTTGAGTGTGTGTGTGCGAGTATGTGAGCATGTGTGAGTGTGTGCAAGTGTGTGCATGCGAGTGTGTGTGTGCAAGTGTGTGTGATTGTGTATGAGTGAGTGTGTGCGAGTGTGCGTGCAAGTGTGTTTGAGTGTGTTTGTGCAAGTGTGTATGAGTGTGTCTGTGCGAGTGTGTGCAAGTGTGTTTGTGCGAGTGTGTGCGAGTGTGTGTGTGCGAGTGTGTGTGTGCGAGTGTGTGTGCAATTGTGTATGAGTGTGTGCGAGTGTGTGTGCGTTTGTGCGAGTGTGTGCGTGTGTGTGTGCAAGTGCGTGTGAGTGAGTGCAAGTGTGTGCAAATGTGTGTGCGAGTGTGCGAGTGTGGGCATGCGAGTGTGTGCTAGTGTGCGAGAGTGTGCAAGTGTCTGCGAGTGTGTGTGTGCGAGTGTGTGTGCAATTGTGTATGAGTGTGTGCGAGTGTGTGCGTGTGTGTGTGCAAGTGCGTGTGAGTGAGTGCAAGTGTGTGCAAATGTGTGTGCGAGTGTGCGAGTGTGGGCATGCGAGTGTGTGCTAGTGTGCGCGAGTGTGTGAGTGTGTGCGAGTGTGTGCGAGTGTGTGCGTGCGAGTGCATGCGAGTGAGTGCGAGTGTGTGCAAATGTGTGCGAGAGTGTGCGAGTGTGGGCGTGCGAGTTTGTGCGAGTGTGCGCGAGTGTGTGCGTGTGAGTGAGTGTGTGAGTGTATGCGAGTGTGCGCGAGTGTGCGTGTGAGTGAGTGTGTGTGCGAGTGTGTGTGATTGTGTGTGAGTGTGTACGAGTGTCTGTAGGAGTGTGTGCGAGTGTGTGCGATTGTGTGTGTGAGTGTGTAGGACTGTATGTGCAAGTGTGTGCGAGTGTGTTTGAGTGTGTTTGAGTGTGTGAGTGTGTGCGAGTGAGTGTGAGTGAGTGTGTGCAAGTGTGTGTGTGCGATTGTGCATAAGTGTGTGCGAGTGTGTATGTGAGTGTGTAGGACTGTGTGTGCGAGTGTGTGTGCGAGTGTGTGCGAGTGTGTGTGAGTGTGTGTAGGAGTGTGTGTAGGAGTGTGTGCGATTGTGTGTGTGAGTGTGTAGTACTGTATGTGCGACTTTGTTCGAGTGTGTGTGTGCGAGTATGTGAGCATGTGTGAGTGTGTGCAAGTGTGTGCATGCGAGTGTGTGTGTGCAAGTGTGTGTGATTGTGTATGAGTGAGTGTGTGCGAGTGTGCGTGCAAGTGTGTTTGAGTGTTTTTGTGCAAGTGTGTATGAGTGTGTCTGTGCGAGTGTGTGCAAGTGTGTTTGTGCGAGTGTGTGCGAGTGTGTGTGTGCGAGTGTGTGTGCAATTGTGTATGAGTGTGTGCGAGTGTGTGCGAGTGTGTGTGAGTGTGTGTAGGAGTGTGTGTAGGAGTGTGTGCGATTGTGTGTGTGAGTGTGTAGTACTGTATGTGCGACTTTGTTCGAGTGTGTGTGTGCGAGTATGTGAGCATGTGTGAGTGTGTGCAAGTGTGTGCATGCGAGTGTGTGTGTGCAAGTGTGTGTGATTGTGTATGAGTGAGTGTGTGCGAGTGTGCGTGCAAGTGTGTTTGAGTGTGTTTGTGCAAGTGTGTATGAGTGTGTCTGTGCGAGTGTGTGCAAGTGTGTTTGTGCGAGTGTGTATGAGTGTGTGTGTGCGAGTGTGTGCAAGTGTGTGTGATTGTGTGTGAGTGTGTGTATGAGTGAGTGTGTGCGAGTGTGTGCGAGTGTGTGTGCGAGTATGTGCGCGAGTGTGTGCGTGTGAGTGTGTGCGAGTGTGTGCGATTGTGTGTGTGAGTGTGTAGGACTGTATGTGCGAGTGTGTGTGACTGTGTTCGAGTGTGTGTGTGCGAGTGTGTGAGCATGTGTGAGTGTGTGCAAGTGTGTGCGTGCGAGTGTGTGTGTGCGAGTGTGTGTGATTGTGTATGAGTGAGTGTGTGCGAGTGTGTGCGAGTATGTGTGTGAGCGTGTGCGAGTGTGTGCGAGTGTGTGCGAGTGTGTGCGTGCGAGTGCATGCGAGTGAGTGCGAGTGTGTGCAAATGTGTGCGAGAGTGTGCGAGTGTGGGCGTGCGAGTGTGTGCGAGTGTGTGCGAGTGTGTGCGTGTGAGTGAGTGTGTGAGTGTGTGCGAGTGTGCGCGAGTGTGCGTGTGAGTGAGTGTGTGTGCGAGTGTGTGTGATTGTGTGTGAGTGTGTACGAGTGTGTGTAGGAGTGTGTGCGAGTGTGTGCGATTGTGTGTGTGAGTGTGTAGGACTGTATGTGCAAGTGTGTGCGAGTGTGTTTGAGTGTGTGAGTGTGTGCGAGTGAGTGTGAGTGAGTGTGTGCAAGTGTGTGTGTGCGATTGTGCATAAGTGTGTGCGAGTGTGTGTGTGAGTGTGTAGGACTGTGTGTGCGAGTGTGTGTGCGAGTGTGTGCGAGTGTGTGTGAGTGTGTGTAGGAGTGTGTGTAGGAGTGTGTGCGATTGTGTGTGTGAGTGTGTAGTACTGTATGTGCGACTTTGTTCGAGTGTGTGTGTGCGAGTATGTGAGCATGTGTGAGTGTGTGCAAGTGTGTGCATGCGAGTGTGTGTGTGCAAGTGTGTGTGATTGTGTATGAGTGAGTGTGTGCGAGTGTGCATGCAAGTGTGTTTGAGTGTGTTTGTGCAAGTGTGTATGAGTGTGTCTGTGCGAGTGTGTGCAAGTGTGTTTGTGCGAGTGTGTATGAGTGTGTGTGTGCGAGTGTGTGCAAGTGTGTGTGATTGTGTGTGAGTGTGTGTATGAGTGAGTGTGTGCGAGTGTGTGCGAGTGTGTGTGCGAGTGTGTGCGCGAGTGTGTGCGTGTGAGTGTGTGCAAGTGTGTGCGATTGTGTGTGTGAGTGTGTAGGACTGTATGTGCGAGTGTGTGTGACTGTGTTCGAGTGTGTGTGTGCGAGTGTGTGAGCATGTGTGAGTGTGTGCAAGTGTGTGCGTGCGAGTGTGTGTGTGCGAGTGTGTGTGATTGTGTATGAGTGAGTGTGTGCGAGTGTGTGCGAGTATGTGTGTGAGCGTGTGCGAGTGTGTGCGAGAGTGTGTGCGAGTGTGTGCGTGCGAGTGCATGCGAGTGAGTGCGAGTGTGTGCAAATGTGTGCGAGAGTGTGCGAGTGTGGGCGTGCGAGTGTGTGCGAGTGTGCGCGAGTGTGTGCGTGTGAGTGAGTGTGTGAGTGTGTGCGAGTGTGCGCGAGTGTGCATGTGAGTGAGTGTGTGTGCGAGTGTGTGTGATTGTGTGTGAGTGTGTACGAGTGTGTGTAGGAGTGTGTGCGAGTGTGTGCGATTGTGTGTGTGAGTGTGTAGGACTGTATGTGCGAGTGTGTTTGAGTGTGTGAGTGTGTGCGAGTGAGTGTGAGTGAGTGTGTGCAAGTGTGTGTTTGCGATTGTGCATGAGTGTGTGCGAGTGTGTGTGTGAGTGTGTAGGACTGTGTGTGCGAGTGTGTGTGCGAGTGTGTGCGAGTGTGTGTGAGTGTGTGTAGGAGTGTGTGTAGGAGTGTGTGCGATTGTGTGTGTGAGTGTGTAGTACTGTATGTGCGACTTTGTTCGAGTGTGTGTGTGCGAGTATGTGAGCATGTGTGAGTGTGTGCAAGTGTGTGCATGCGAGTGTGTGTGTGCAAGTGTGTGTGATTGTGTATGAGTGAGTGTGTGCGAGTGTGCGTGCAAGTGTGTTTGAGTGTGTTTGTGCAAGTGTGTATGAGTGTGTCTGTGCGAGTGTGTGCAAGTGTGTTTGTGCGAGTGTGTATGAGTGTGTGTGTGCGAGTGTGTGCAAGTGTGTGTGATTGTGTGTGAGTGTGTGTATGAGTGAGTGTGTGCGAGTGTGTGCGAGTGTGTGTGCGAGTGTGTGCGCGAGTGTGTGCGTGTGAGTGTGTGCGATTGTGTTTGTGAGTGTGTAGGACTGTATGTGCGAGTGTGTGTGACTGTGTTCGAGTGTGTGTGTGCGAGTGTGTGAGCATGTGTGAGTGTGTGCAAGTGTGTGCGTGCGAGTGTGTGTGTGCGAGTGTGTGTGATTGTGTATGAGTGAGTGTGTGCGAGTGTGTGCGAGTATGTGTGTGAGCGTGTGCGAGTGTGTGCGAGTGTGTGCGAGTGTGTGCGTGCGAGTGCATGCGAGTGAGTGCGAGTGTGTGCAAATGTGTGCGAGAGTGTGCGAGTGTGGGCGTGCGAGTGTGTGCGAGTGTGCGCGAGTGTGTGCGTGTGAGTGAGTGTGTGAGTGTGTGCGAGTGTGCGCGAGTGTGCGTGTGAGTGAGTGTGTGTGCGAGTGTGTGTGATTGTGTGTGAGTGTGTACGAGTGTGTGTAGGAGTGTGTGCGAGTGTGTGCGATTGTGTGTGTGAGTGTGTAGGACTGTATGTGCAAGTGTGTGCGAGTGTGTTTGAGTGTGTGAGTGTGTGCGAGTGAGTGTGAGTGAGTGTGTGCAAGTGTGTGTGTGCGATTGTGCATAAGTGTGTGCGAGTGTGTGTGTGAGTGTGTAGGACTGTGTGTGCGAGTGTGTGTGCGAGTGTGTGCGAGTGTGTGTGAGTGTGTGTAGGAGTGTGTGTAGGAGTGTGTGCGATTGTGTGTGTGAGTGTGTAGTACTGTATGTGCGACTTTGTTCGAGTGTGTGTGTGCGAGTATGTGAGCATGTGTGAGTGTGTGCAAGTGTGTGCATGCGAGTGTGTGTGTGCAAGTGTGTGTGATTGTGTATGAGTGAGTGTGTGCGAGTGTGCGTGCAAGTGTGTTTGAGTGTGTTTGTGCAAGTGTGTATGAGTGTGTCTGTGCGAGTGTGTGCAAGTGTGTTTGTGCGAGTGTGTATGAGTGTGTGTGTGCGAGTGTGTGCAAGTGTGTGTGATTGTGTGTGAGTGTGTGTATGAGTGAGTGTGTGCGAGTGTGTGCGAGTGTGTGTGCGAGTGTGTGCGCGAGTGTGTGCGTGTGAGTGTGTGCGAGTGTGTGCGATTGTGTGTGTGAGTGTGTAGGACTGTATGTGCGAGTGTGTGTGACTGTGTTCGAGTGTGTGTGTGCGAGTGTGTGAGCATGTGTGAGTGTGTGCAAGTGTGTGCGTGCGAGTGTGTGTGTGCGAGTGTGTGTGATTGTGTATGAGTGAGTGTGTGCGAGTGTGTGCGAGTATGTGTGTGAGCGTGTGCGAGTGTGTGCGAGTGTGTGCGAGTGTGTGCGTGCGAGTGCATGCGAGTGAGTGCGAGTGTGTGCAAATGTGTGCGAGAGTGTGCGAGTGTGGGCGTGCGAGTGTGTGCGAGTGTGCGCGAGTGTGTGCGTGTGAGTGAGTGTGTGAGTGTGTGCGAGTGTGCGCGAGTGTGCGTGTGAGTGAGTGTGTGTGCGAGTTTGTGTGATTGTGTGTGAGTGTGTACGAGTGTGTGTAGGAGTGTGTGCGAGTGTGTGCGATTGTGTGTGTGAGTGTGTAGGACTGTATGTGCAAGTGTGTGCGAGTGTGTTTGAGTGTGTGAGCGTGTGCGAGTGAGTGTGAGTGAGTGTGTGCAAGTGTGTGTGTGCGATTGTGCATAAGTGTGTGCGAGTGTGTGTGTGAGTGTGTAGGACTGTGTGTGCGAGTGTGTGTGCGAGTGTGTGCGAGTGTGTGTGAGTGTGTGTAGGAGTGTGTGTAGGAGTGTGTGCTATTGTGTGTGTGAGTGTGTAGTACTGTATGTGCGACTTTGTTCGAGTGTGTGTGTGTGAGTATGTGAGCATGTGTGAGTGTGTGCAAGTGTGTGCATGCGAGTGTGTGTGTGCAAGTGTGTGTGATTGTGTATGAGTGAGTGTGTGCGAGTGTGCGTGCAAGTGTGTTTGAGTGTGTTTGTGCAAGTGTGTATGAGTGTGTCTGTGCGAGTGTGTGCAAGTGTGTTTGTGCGAGTGTGTATGAGTGTGTGTGTGCGAGTGTGTGCAAGTGTGTGTGATTGTGTGTGAGTGTGTGTATGAGTGAGTGTGTGCGAGTGTGTGCGAGTGTGTGTGCGAGTGTGTGCGCGAGTGTGTGCGTGTGAGTGTGTGCGAGTGTGTGCGATTGTGTGTGTGAGTGTGTAGGACTGTATGTGCGAGTGTGTGTGACTGTGTTCGAGTGTGTGTGTGCGAGTGTGTGAGCATGTGTGAGTGTGTGCGTGCGAGTGTGTGTGTGCGAGTGTGTGTGATTGTGTATGAGTGATTGTGTGCGAGTGTGTGCGAGTATGTGTGTGAGCGTGTGCGAGTGTGTGCGAGTGTGTGCGTGCGAGTGCATGCGAGTGAGTGTGAGTGTGTGCAAATGTGTGCGAGAGTGTGCGAGTGTGGGCGTGCGAGTGTGTGCGAGTGTGCGCGAGTGTGTGCGTGTGAGTGAGTGTGTGAGTGTGTGCGAGTGTGCGCGAGTGTGCGTGTGAGTGAGTGTGTGTGCGAGTGTGTGTGATTGTGTGTGAGTGTGTACGAGTGTGTGTAGGAGTGTGTGCGAGTGTGTGCGATTGTGTGTGTGAGTGTGTAGGACTGTATGTGCAAGTGTGTGCGAGTGTGTTTGAGTGTGTGAGTGTGTGCGAGTGAGTGTGAGTGAGTGTGTGCAAGTGTGTGTGTGCGATTGTGCATAAGTGTGTGCGAGTGTGTGTGTGAGTGTGTAGGACTGTGTGTGCGAGTGTGTGTGCGAGTGTGTGCGAGTGTGTGTGAGTGTGTGTAGGAGTGTGTGTAGGAGTGTGTGCGATTGTGTGTGTGAGTGTGTAGTACTGTATGTGCGACTTTGAGTGTGTGTGTGCGAGTATGTGAGCATGTGTGAGTGTGTGCAAGTGTGTGCATGCGAGTGTGTGTGTGCAAGTGTGTGTGATTGTGTATGAGTGAGTGTGTGCGAGTGTGCGTGCAAGTGTGTTTGAGTGTGTTTGTGCAAGTGTGTATGAGTGTGTCTGTGCGAGTGTGTGCAAGTGTGTTTGTGCGAGTGTGTGCGAGTGTGTGTGTGCGAGTGTGTGTGTGCGAGTGTGTGTGCAATTGTGTATGAGTGTGTGCGAGTGTGTGTGCGTTTGTGCGAGTGTGTGCGTGTGTGTGTGCAAGTGCGTGTGAGTGAGTGCAAGTGTGTGCAAATGTGTGTGCGAGTGTGCGAGTGTGGGCATGCGAGTGTGTGCTAGTGTGCGAGAGTGTGCAAGTGTCTGCGAGTGTGTGTGTGCGAGTGTGTGTGCAATTGTGTATGAGTGTGTGCGAGTGTGTGCGTGTGTGTGTGCAAGTGCGTGTGAGTGAGTGCAAGTGTGTGCAAATGTGTGTGCGAGTGTGCGAGTGTGGGCATGCGAGTGTGTGCTAGTGTGCGCGAGTGTGTGAGTGTGTGCGAGTGTGCGTGAGTAAGTGTGTGTGTGAGTGTGTGCGAGTGTTGCCGAGTGTGTGTGTGAGTGTGTAGGACTGTGTGTGCGAGTGTGTGTGCGAGTGTCTGTGTACGAGTGTGTTCGAGTGTGTGCAATTTTGTGCGAGTGTGTGTGTGCGAGTGCGTATGAGTAAGTGTGTGCGAATGTGTGCGAGTGTGTGCGAGTGTGTGTGCGAGTGTGTTTGTGAGTGTGTGCGTGCGACTGTGTGTGTGCGACTGTGTGCGAGTGTGTGCGAGTGTTTGCGTGTGTGTGCGCGTGTGTGTGCGTGTGTACGAGTGTGTGGGTGCGAGTGTGAGTGAGTGTGTGTGTGAGTGTGTGTGAATGTGTGCGAGTGTGTGCGTGTGAGTGCGAGTGTGTGCAAATGTGAGCGAGAGTGTGCGAGTGTGGGCGTGCGAGTGTGTGCGAGTGAGCGCGAGTGTGTGCGTGTGCATGAGTGTGTGAGTGTGTGCGAGTGTGCTCGAGTGAATGGGTGAGAGTGTGTGCGAGTGTGTGTGAGTGTGTGCAAGTGTGTGTGAGAGTGTATGAGTGAATGTGTGTGAGTGTGTGTGTGCGAGTTTGTGTGCGAGTGTGTGCGAGTGAGTGTGTGCGAGTTTGTGTGGGAGTGTGTGTGCGAGTGTGTGTGTGCGAGTGTGTGTGTGCGTGTGTGCGCGCGAGTGTGTGCGAGTGTGTGAGTGTGAATGTGTGTGCGTGTGAGTGTGTGTGAGTGTGTATGAGCGTATGTGCGAGTGTGTGCCAGTGTGTGTGAGTGTGTGTGCAAGTGTGTGCGAGTGTGTGCGAGTGTGTGCGAGTGTGTGTGTGCGAGTGTGTGTGCAATTGTGTATGAGTGTGTGCGAGTGTGTGTTAGTTTGTGCGAGTGTGTGCGTCTGTTCGTGCGAGTGAGTGCGGGTGTGTGCGAGTGTGTGTATGCGAGTGTGTGTGCGATTGTGTATGAGTGTGTGTGAGTTTGTGCGAGTGTGTGCGTGTGTGTGCGAGTGCGTGCGAGTACGCGCAAATGTGTGTGAGAGTGTGCGAGTGTGGGCGTGCGAGTGTGTGCTAGTGTGCGCGAGTGTGTGAGTGTGTGCGAGTGTGCGTGATTAAGTGTGTGTGTAAGTGCGTGCGAGTGTTTCCGAGTGTGTGTGTGAGTGTGTAGGACTGTGTGTGCGAGTGTGTGCGAGTGTGTGTGCGAGTGTGTGAGTACGAGTGTGTTCGAGAGTGTGCAATTGTGTGCGAGTGTGTGTGCGAGTGCGTATGAGTGAGTGTGTGCGAGTGTGTGCGAGTGTGTGTTTGCGAGTGTGTGCGAGTGTGTGCGAGTGTGTGCGAGTGTGTGCATGCGAGTGTGTGCGTGCAAGTGTGTGCGTGCAAGTGTTTGCATGCGAGTGTGTGCGAGTGTGTGCAAGTGTGTGCGAGTGTGCGAGTGCGTGCGAGTGTGTGCAAATTTGCCCGAGTGTGCGCGAGTGTGCACGAGTGCGTGGGTGCGAGTGTGTGTGTGAGTGTGTGTGAGTGTGTGTGAGTGTGTATGAGTGTGTGTGCGAGTGTGTGCAAGTGTGTGTGATTGTGTGTGAGTGTGTGTATGAGTGAGTGTGTGCGAGTGTGTGCGAGTGTGTGTGCGAGTGTGTGCGCGAGTGGGTGTGTGCGAGTGGGTGTGTGCGAATGTGTGCGAGTGTGTGCGAGTGTGTGTGCTAGTGTGTGTGAGTGTGTGCGATTGTGTGTGTGAGTGTGTAGGACTGTATGTGCGAGTGTGTGTGAGTGTGTGCGAGTGAGTGTGTGTGAGTGAGTGTGAGTGAGTGTGTGTGAGTGTGTGCGTGTGTGCGAGTTTGTGTGCGAGTGTATGCGAGTGTGTGTGAGTGTGTGCGAGTGTGTGCGTGTGAGTGTGTGTGAGTGTGTGAGTGTGTGTGCGAGTGAGTGTGTGCGAGTGGGTATGAGTGTATGTGCGAGTGTGTGCAAGTGTGTGTGATTGTGTGTGAGTGTGTGTATGAGTGAGTGTGTGCGAGTGTGTGCGAGTGTGTGTGCGAGTGTGTGCGCGAGTGGGTGTGTGCGAGTGGGTGTGTGCGAATGTGTGCGAGTGTGTGCGAGTGTGTGTGCTAGTGTGTGCGAGTGTGTGCGATTGTGTGTGTGAGTGTGTAGGACTGTATGTGCGAGTGTGTGTGAGTGTGTGCGAGTGAGTGTGTGTGAGTGAGTGTGAGTGAGTGTGTGTGAGTGTGTGCGTGTGTGCGAGTTTGTGTGCGAGTGTGTGCGAGTGTGTGTGAGTGTGTGCGAGTGTGTGCGTGTGAGTGTGTGTGAGTGTGTGAGTGTGTGTGCGAGTGAGTGTGTGCGAGTGGGTATGAGTGTATGTGCGAGTGTGTGCAAGTGTGTTAGAGTGTGTGTGAGTGTGTGGGTGCGAGTGTGTGCAAGTGTGTGCGAGTGAGTGTGTGCGAGTGTGGCGAGAGTGTGCAAGTGTGTGCGAGTGTGTGCGAGTGTGTGTGTGCAAGTGTGTGTGCAATTGTGTATGAGTGTGTGCGAGTGTGTGTGCGTTTGTGCGAGTGTGTGTGTGTGTTTGCGAGTGAGTGTGAGTGAGTGCAAGTGTGTGCAAATGTGTGTGCGAGTGTGCGAGTGTGGGCATGCGAGTGTGTGCTAGTGTGCGCGAGTGTGTGAGTGTGTGCGAGTGTGCGTGAGTAAGTGTGTCTGTGAGTGTGTGCGAGTGTTGCCGAGTGTGTGTGCGAGTGTGTGTGCGAGTGTGTGTGTACGAGTGTGTTCAATTTTGTGCGAGTGTGTGTGTGCGAGTGCGTATGAGTAAGTGTGTGCGAATGTGTGCGAGTGTGTGTGCGAGTGTGTGTGCGCGTGTGTGCATGTGACTGTGTGTGTGCGACTGTGGGCGAGTGTGTGCGAGTGTTTGCGTGTGTGTGCGCGTGTCTGTGCTTGTGTACGAGTGTGTGCGAGTGTGTGGGTGCGAGTGTGTGCAAGTGTGTGCGAGTGTGTGTGAGTGTGTGTGTGAGTGTGTGTGAATGTGTGCGAGTCTGTGTGTGCGAGTGTGTGTGTGCGATTGTGTATGAGTGTGTGCGAGTATGTGTGTGAGCGTGTGCGAGTGTGTGCGAGTGCGTGCTTGTGAGTGCATGCGAGTGAGTGCCAGTGTGTGCAAATGTGTGCGAGTGTGTGCGAGTGTGTGCGTGTGAGTGAGTGTGTGTGTGAGTGTGTGTGCTAGTGTGCATGAGTGTGTGAGTGTGTGCGAGTGTGCGCGAGTGTGCGTGTGAGTGAGTGAGTGTGTGTGCGAGTGTGTGTGAGTGTGTACGAGTGGGTGTAGGAGTGTGTGCGAGTGTGTGCGATTGTGTGTGTGAGTGTGTAGCACTGTATGTGCAAGTGTGTGCGAGTGTGTTTGAGTGTGTGAGTGTGTGCGAGTGTGTGTGAGTGTTTGTGAGTGTGTGCAAGTGTGTGTGTGCGAGTGTGTGTGTGCGAGTGTGTGTCTGTGCAAGTGTGTTCGAGTGTGTGTGCGAGTGTGTATGAGTGTGTGTGTGTGCAAGTGTGTGCGTGAGTGTGTGCGTGTGAGTGTGTGTGTGTGAGTGTGAGTGTGTGCTAGTGTGCATGAGTGTGTGAGTGTGTGCGAGTGTGCGTGTGAGTGAGTGAGTGTGTGTGCGAGTGTGTGTGTGAGTGTGTGCAAGTGTGTTCGAGTGTGTGTGCGAGTGTGTATGAGTGTGTGTGTGTGCGCGTGTGTGTGAGTGTCTGTGAGTGTGTGCATGAGTGAGTGTGTGCGAATGTGTGTGAGTATGTGTGTGTGTGAGTGTGTGCGAGTGTGTGCGTGTGAGTGTGTGTGAGTGTGTGTGTGAGTGTGTGCGAGTGTGTGTGTGCGATTGTGTATTAGTGAATGTGTGCGAGTGTGCGTGAGTGTGTGCGTGTGAGTGAGTGAGTGTGTGTGTGCGAGTGTGTGCGAGTGAGTGTGAGTGAGTGTGTGCGAGTGTGTACGGGTGTGTGTGTGCGATTGTGCATAAGTGTGTGCGAGTGTGTGTGTGAGTGTGTAGGACTGTGTGTGCGAGTGTGTGTGCGAGTGTGTGCGAGTGTGTGTGAGTGTGTGTGAGTGTGTGTAGGAGTGTGTGTGAGTGTGTGCGATTGTGTGTGTGAGTGTGTAGTTCTGTATGTGCGACTGTGTTCGAGTGTGTGTGTGCGAGTGTGTGAGCATGTGTGAGTGTGTGCAAGTGTGTGCGTGCGAGTGTGTGTGTGCGAGTGTGTGTGATTGTGTATGAGTGAGTGTGTGCGAGTGTGTGCGAGTGTGTGTTTGAGTGTGTTTGTGCAAGTGTGTATGAGTGTGTGCGAGTGTGTGCAAGTGTGTTTGTGCGAGTGTGTATGAGTGTGTGTGTGCGAGTGTGTGCAAGTGTGTGTGATTGTGTGTGAGTGTGTGTATGAGTGAGTGTGTGCGAGTGTGTGCATGAGTGTGTGCGTGCGAGTGTGTGCGAGTGTGTGTAGGAGTGTGTGTGAGTGTGTGCGATTGTGTGTGTGAGTGTGTAGGACTGTATGTGCGAGTGTGTGCGACTGTGTTTGAGTGTGCGTGTGCGAGTGTGTGAGCATGTGTGAGTGTGTGCAAGTGTGTGCGTGCGAGTGTGTGCGAGTGTGTGCAAGTGTGTGCGACTGTGTGCGAGTGTGTGCGAGTGTGTCCTAATGTGTCCGAATGTGTGCGTGCGAGTGTGCGCGAGTGTGCACGAGTGTGTGCATGTAAGTGTGTGCGTGCGAGTGTGTGCGAGTGTGCTCGAGTGAATGGGTGAGAGTGTGTGCGAGTGTGTGTGAGTGTGTGCAAGTGTGTGTGAGAGTGTATGAGTGAATGTGTGTGAGTGTGTGTGTGCGAGTTTGTGTGCGAGTGTGTTCGAGTGAGTGTGTGCGAGTTTGTGTGCGAGTGTGTGTGCGAGTGTGTGTGTGCGAGTGTGTGTGTGTGCGCGTGAGTGTGTGCGAGTGTGTGAGTGCGAATGTGTGTGCGTGTGAGTGTGTGCGAGTGTGTATGAGCGTATGTGCGAGTGTGTGCCAGTGTGTGCGAGTGTGTGCAAGTGTGTGCGAGTGTGTGCGAGTGTGTGCGAGAGTGTGCGAGTGTGTGCGAGTGTGTGTGTGTGCAATTGTGTATGAGTGTGTGCGAGTGTGTGTTAGTTTGTGCAAGTGTGTGCGTGTGTTCGTGCGAGTGAGTGCGGGTGTGTGCGAGTTTGTGTATGCGAGTGTGTGTGCAATTGTGTATGAGTGTGTGTGAGTTTGTGCGAGTGTGTGCGTACGAGTGCGTGCGAGTACGCGCAAATGTGTGTGAGAGTGTACGAGTGTGGGCGTGCGAGTGTGTGCTATTGTGCGTGAGTGTGTGAGTGTGTGCGAGTGTGCGTGAGTAAGTGTGTGTGTAAGTGCGTGCGAGTGTTTCCGAGTGTGTGTGTGAGTGTGTAGGACTGTGTGTGCGAGTGTGTGTGCGAGTGTGTGAGTACGAGTGTGTTCGAGAGTGTGCAATTGTGTGCGAGTGTGTGTGCGAGTGCGTATGAGTGAGTGTGTGCGAGTGTGTGCGAGTGTGTGCGAGTGTGTGCGAGTGTGTGTTTGCAAGTGTGTGCGAGTGTGTGCGAGTGTGTATGAGTGTATGTGCAAGTGTGTGTGCGAGTGTGTTTTAGAGTGTGTGCAATTGTGTGCGTGCGAGTGTGCTCGAGTGAGTGGGTGCGTGTAAGTGTGTGCGTGCGAGTGTGTGCAAATATGTGCGAGTGTGTGCGAGTGTGTGCATGCGAGTGTGTGCGTGCAAGTGTTTGCGTTCGAGTGTGTGCGAGTGTGTGCAAGTGTGTGAGTGTGTGCGAGTGTGTGTGCGAGTGTGTGCAAATGTGCCCGAGTGTGCACGAGTGAGTGTGTGCGAGTGTGTGAGTGTGTGTGCGAGTGTGTGCGTGCGAGTGTGTGCGAGTGTGTGTGAGTGTGTGTGTGAGAGTGTGCGAGTGTGTGCAAATGTGTGCGAGTGTGCACGAGTGAGTGGGTGCGAGTATGCGCGAGTGTGTGTGAGTGTGTGCATGTGAGTGTGTGCAAGCGTGCGTGCGATTGTGTGTGCAAGCGTGTGTGTGCGCGAGTGTGTGCGAGTGTGTATGAGTGTGTGTGCGAGTGTGTGCAAGTGTGTGTGAGTGTGTGCGAGTGTGTGTGTGCAAGTGTGTGCGAGTGTGTGTGAGTGTGTGCGAGTGTGTGTGTGTGTGTGAGAGTGTGTGCGAGTGCTTGCTAGTGTGTGTGTGAGTGTGTGCGACTGTGTGTGCGAGTGTGTGCGAGTGTGTATGAGTGTATGTGCGAGTGTGTGTGCGAGTGTGTGTTCGAGTGTGTGTTCGAGTGTGTGTGTTCGAGTGTGTGCAAGTGTGTACGAGTGTGTGTGCGAGTGCGTACAAGTGTGTGCGAGTGTGCATGAGTGTGTGCGTGTGAGTGTGTGCGAGTGTGTGCGTGCGAGTGTGTGCGAGTGTGCTCGAGTGAGTGGGTGCGAGTGTGTGCGAGTGTGTATGAGTGAGTGTGTGTGAGTGTGTGTGTGTGTGCAAGTTTGTGTGCGTGTGAGTGTGTGCGAGTGTGTGTGAGTGTGTGTGCGAGTGCGTGCGTGTGAGTGTGTGTGAGTGTGTGCGATTGTGTGTGTGAGTGTGTAGGACTGTATGTGCGAGTGTGTATGAGTGTGTGTGTGAGTTTGTGCAAGTGTGTGCGAGTGTGTACGAGTGTGTGCAAGTGTGTGCGAGTGAGTGTGTGCGAGTGTGTTTGCGTGCGAGTGTGTGCGGGTGTGTGCGTGTGAGTGAGTGCAAGAGTGTGCACATGTGTGTGAGCGTGTGCGAGTGTGTGTGAGTGTGTGCGAGTGTGCGCGTGTGAGTGAGTGTGTGTGTGTCTGTGTGAGTGTGTGCTTGCGAGTGTTTGCTAGTGTGCGCGAGTGTGTGAGTGTGTGCGAGTGTGCGCGAGTGTGTGCGTGTGAGTAAGTGAGTGTGTGTGAGTGTGTGCGAGTGCTTGCAAGTGTGTGTGTGAGTGTGTGCGACTGTGTGTGTGAGTGTGTGCGTGTGTGTGCGAGTGTGTATGAGTGTATGTGCGAGTGTGTGCGAGTGTGTGTTCGAGTGTGTGTGTTCGAGTGTGTGCAAGTGTGTGCGACTGTGTTCGAGTGTGTGTGTGCGAGTGTGTGCGAGTGTGTGTGCAAGTGTGTTTGAGTGTGTTTATGCAAGTGTGTATGAGTGTGTGAGTGTGTGCAAGTGTGTTTGTGCGAGTGTGTATGAGTGTGTGTGTGCGAGTGTGTGCAAGTGTGTGTGATTGTGTGTGAGTGTGTGTATGAGTGAGTGTGTGCGAGTGTGTGTGCGAGTGTGTGCGTGAGTGTGTGCGTGCGGGTGTGTGCGAGTGTGTGTAGGAGTGTGTGCGATTGTGTGTGTGAGTGTGTAGGACTGTATGTGCGAGTGTGTGCGACTGTGTTCGAGTGTGTGTGTGCGAGTGTGTGAGCATGTGTGAGTGTGTGCGAGTGTGTGCGTGCGAGTGTGTGCATGCGAGTGTGTGTGAGTGTGTCCGAATGTGTGCGAGTGTGTGCGTGCGAGTGTGCGTGAGTGTGCACGAGTGTGTGCATGTAAGTGTGTGCGTGCGAGT
Organism: Phyllobates terribilis; assembly: GCF_046119375.1. Lineage (NCBI taxonomy): Eukaryota > Metazoa > Chordata > Amphibia > Anura > Dendrobatidae > Phyllobates > Phyllobates terribilis. The sequence goes on along the minus strand of NW_027362764.1, from coordinate 367,466,027 downwards.
GTGCTCGAGTGAATGGGTGAGAGTGTGTGCGAGTGTGTGTGAGTGTGTGCAAGTAAGTGTGTGTGAGAGTGTATGAGTGAGTGTGTGTGTGCGAGTTTGTGTGCGAGTGTGTGCGAGTTTGTGTGCGAGTGTGTGTGCGAGTGTGTGAGTGCGAATGTGTGTGCGTGTGAGTGTGTGCGAGTGTGTATGAGCGTATGTGCGAGTGTGTGCCAGTGTGTGTGCGAGTGTGTGCGAGTGTGTGTGTGCGAGTGTGTGTGCAATTGTGTATGAGTGTGTGCGAGTGTGTGTTAGTTTGTGCGAGTGTGTGCGTCTGTTCGTGCGAGTGATTGCGGGTGTGTGCGAGTGTGTGTATGCGAGTGTGTGTGCGATTGTGTATGAGTGTGTGTGAGTTTGTGCGAGTGTGTGCGTGTGTGTTCGAGTGCGTGCGAGTACGCGCAAATGTGTGTGAGAGTGTGCGAGTGTGGGCGTGCGAGTGTGTGCTAGTGTGCGCGAGTGTGTGAGTGTGTGCGAGTGTGCGTGAGTAAGTGTGTGTGTAAGTGCGTGCGAGTGTTTCCGAGTGTGTGTGAGTGTGTAGGACTCTGTGTGCGAGTGTGTGCGAGTGTGTGTGCAAGTGTGTGAGTACGAGTGTGTTTGAGAGTGTGCAATTGTGTGTGTGAGTGTGTAGCACTGTATGTGCAAGTGTGTGCGAGTGTGTTTGAGTGTGTGAGTGTGTGCGAGTGTGTGTGAGTGTTTGTGAGTGTGTGCAAGTGTGTGTGTGCGAGTGTGTGTGTGCGAGTGTGTGTGTGTGCAAGTGTGTTCGAGTGTGTGTGCGAGTGTGTATGAGTGTGTGTGTGTGCAAGTGTGTGCGTGAGTGTGTGCGTGTGAGTGAGTGTGTGTGTGAGTGTGAGTGTGTGCTAGTGTGCATGAGTGTGTGAGTGTGTGCGAGTGTGCGTGTGAGTGAGTGTGTGTGCGAGTGTGTGTGTGAGTGTGTGCAAGTGTGTTCGAGTGTGTGTGCGAGTGTGTATGAGTGTGTGTGTGCAAGTGTGTGCGCGTGTGTGTGAGTGTCTGTGAGTGTGTGCATGAGTGAGTGTGTGCGAGTGTGTGTGAGTTTGTGTGTGTGTGAGTGTGTGCGAGTGTGTGTGTGTGAGTGTGTGCGTGTGAGTGTGTGCGAGTGTGTGTGAGTGTGTGTGTGAGTGTGTGTGAATGTGTGCGAGTCTGTGTGTGCGAGTGTGTGTGTGCGATTGTGTATGAGTGTGTGCGAGTATGTGTGTGAGCGTGTGCGAGTGTGTGCGAGTGTGTGCGTGTGAGTGCATGCGAGTGAGTGCCAGTGTGTGCAAATGTGTGCGAGTGTGTGCGAGTGTGCGCGAATGTGCGCGAGTGTGTGCGTGTGAGTGAGTGTGTGTGTGAGTGTGAGTGTGTGCTAGTGTGCATGAGTGTGTGAGTGTGTGCGAGTGTGCGCGAGTGTACGTGTGAGTGAGTGTGTGTGCGAGTATGTGCGAGTGTGTGCGATTGTGTGTGTGAGTGTGTAGCACTGTATGTGCAAGTGTGTGCGAGTGTGTTTGAGTGTGTGAGTGTGTGCGAGTGTGTGTGAGTGTTTGTGAGTGTGTGCAAGTGTGTGTGTGCGAGTGTGTGTGTGCGAGTGTGTGTCAGTGCAAGTGTGTTCGAGTGTGTGTGCGAGTGTGTATGAGTGTGTGTGTGTGTGCAAGTGTGTGCGTGAGTGTGTGCGTGTGAGTGAGTGTGTGTGTGAGTGTGAGTGTGTGCTAGTGTGCATGAGTGTGTGAGTGTGTGCGAGTATGCGTGTGAGTGAGTGAGTGTGTGTGCGAGTGTGTGTGTGAGTGTGTGCAAGTGTGTTCGAGTGTGTGTGCGAGTGTGTATGAGTGTGTGTGTGCGCGTGTGTGTGAGTGTCTGTGAGTGTGTGCATGAGTGAGTGTGTGCGAGTGTGTGTGAATTTGTGTGTGTGTGTGAGTGTGTGCGAGTGTGTGCGTGTGAGTGTGTGCGAGTGTGTGTGTGAGTGTGTGCGAGTGTGTGTGTGCAATTGTGTATTAGTGAATGTGTGCGAGTGTGCGTGAGTGTGTGTGTATGTGAGTGAGTGAGTGTGTGTGTGCGAGTGTGTGCGAGTGAGTGTGAGTGAGTGTGTGCAAGTGTGTGTGTGCGATTGTGCATAAGTGTGTGCGAGTGTGTGTGTGAGTGTGTAGGACTGTGTGTGCGAGTGTGTGTGCGAGTGTGTGCGAGTGTGTGTGAGTGTGTGTAGGAGTGTGTGTAGGAGTGTGTGCGATTGTGTGTGTGAGTGTGTAGTACTGTATGTGCGACTTTGTTCGAGTGTGTGTGTGCGAGTATGTGAGCATGTGTGAGTGTGTGCAAGTGTGTGCATGCGAGTGTGTGTGTGCAAGTGTGTGTGATTGTGTATGAGTGAGTGTGTGCGAGTGTGCGTGCAAGTGTGTTTGAGTGTGTTTGTGCAAGTGTGTATGAGTGTGTCTGTGCGAGTGTGTGCAAGTGTGTTTGTGCGAGTGTGTATGAGTGTGTGTGTGCGAGTGTGTGCAAGTGTGTGTGATTGTGTGTGAGTGTGTGTATGAGTGAGTGTGTGCGAGTGTGTGCGAGTGTGTGCGCGAGTGTGTGCGTGTGAGTGTGTGCGAGTGTGTGCGATTGTGTGTGTGAGTGTGTAGGACTGTATGTGCGAGTGTGTGTGACTGTGTTCGAGTGTGTGTGTGCGAGTGTGTGAGCATGTGTGAGTGTGTGCAAGTGTGTGCGTGCGAGTGTGTGTGTGCGAGTGTGTGTGATTGTGTATGAGTGAGTGTGTGCGAGTGTGTGCGACTATGTGTGTGAGCGTGTGCGAGTGTGTGCGAGTGTGTGCGAGTGTGTGCGTGCGAGTGCATGCGAGTGAGTGCGAGTGTGTGCAAATGTGTGCGAGAGTGTGCGAGTGTGGGCGTGCGAGTGTGTGCGAGTGTGCGCGAGTGTGTGCGTGTGAGTGAGTGTGTGAGTGTGTGCGAGTGTGCGCGAGTGTGCGTGTGAGTGAGTGTGTGTGCGAGTGTGTGTGATTGTGTGTGAGTGTGTACGAGTGTGTGTAGGAGTGTGTGCGAGTGTGTGCGATTGTGTGTGTGAGTGTGTAGGACTGTATGTGCAAGTGTGTGCGAGTGTGTTTGAGTGTGTGAGTGTGTGCGAGTGAGTGTGAGTGAGTGTGTGCAAGTGTGTGTGTGCGATTGTGCATAAGTGTGTGCGAGTGTGTGTGTGAGTGTGTAGGACTGTGTGTGCGAGTGTGTGTGCGAGTGTGTGCGAGTGTGTGTGAGTGTGTGTAGGAGTGTGTGTAGGAGTGTGTGCGATTGTGTGTGTGAGTGTGTAGTACTGTATGTGCGACTTTGTTCGAGTGTGTGTGTGCGAGTATGTGAGCATGTGTGAGTGTGTGCAAGTGTGTGCATGCGAGTGTGTGTGTGCAAGTGTGTGTGATTGTGTATGAGTGAGTGTGTGCGAGTGTGCGTGCAAGTGTGTTTGAGTGTGTTTGTGCAAGTGTGTATGAGTGTGTCTGTGCGAGTGTGTGCAAGTGTGTTTGTGCGAGTGTGTATGAGTGTGTGTGTGCGAGTGTGTGCAAGTGTGTGTGATTGTGTGTGAGTGTGTGTATGAGTGAGTGTGTGCGAGTGTGTGCGAGTGTGTGTGCAAGTGTGTGCGCGAGTGTGTGCGTGTGAGTGTGTGCGAGTGTGTGCGATTGTGTGTGTGTGAGTGTGTAGGACTGTATGTGCGAGTGTGTGTGACTGTGTTCGAGTGTGTGCGTGCGAGTGTGTGAGCATGTGTGAGTGTGTGCAAGTGTGTGCGTGCGAGTGTGTGTGTGCGAGTGTGTGTGATTGTGTATGAGTGAGTGTGTGCGAGTGTGTGCGAGTATGTGTGTGAGCGTGTGCGAGTGTGTGCGAGTGTGTGCGAGTGTGTGCGTGCGAGTGCATGCGAGTGAGTGCGAGTGTGTGCAAATGTGTGCGAGAGTGTGCGAGTGTGGGCGTGCGAGTGTGTGCGAGTGTGCGCGAGTGTGTGCGTGTGAGTGAGTGTGTGAGTGTGTGCGAGTGTGCGCGAGTGTGCGTGTGAGTGAGTGTGTGTGCGAGTGTGTGTGATTGTGTGTGAGTGTGTACGAGTGTGTGTAGGAGTGTGTGCGAGTGTGTGCGATTGTGTGTGTGAGTGTGTAGGACTGTATGTTCAAGTGTGTGCGAGTGTGTTTGAGTGTGTGAGTGTGTGCGAGTGAGTGTGAGTGAGTGTGTGCAAGTGTGTGTGTGCGATTGTGCATAAGTGTGTGCGAGTGTGTGTGTGAGTGTGTAGGACTGTGTGTGCGAGTGTGTGTGCGAGTGTGTGCGAGTGTGTGTGAGTGTGTGTAGGAGTGTGTGTAGGAGTGTGTGCGATTGTGTGTGTGAGTGTGTAGTACTGTATGTGCGACTTTGTTCGAGTGTGTGTGTGCGAGTATGTGAGCATGTGTGAGTGTGTGCAAGTGTGTGCATGCGAGTGTGTGTGTGCAAGTGTGTGTGATTGTGTATGAGTGAGTGTGTGCGAGTGTGCGTGCAAGTGTGTTTGAGTGTGTTTGTGCAAGTGTGTATGAGTGTGTCTGTGCGAGTGTGTGCAAGTGTGTTTGTGCGAGTGTGTATGAGTGTGTGTGTGCAAGTGTGTGTGATTGTGTGTGAGTGTGTGTATGAGTGAGTGTGTGCGAGTGTGTGCGAGTGTGTGTGCGAGTGTGTGCGCGAGTGTGTGCGTGTGAGTGTGTGCGAGTGTGTGCGATTGTGTGTGTGAGTGTGTAGGACTGTATGTGCGAGTGTGTGTGACTGTGTTCGAGTGTGTGTGTGCGAGTGTGTGAGCATGTGTGAGTGTGTGCAAGTGTGTGCGTGCGAGTGTGTGTGTGCGAGTGTGTGTGATTGTGTATGAGTGAGTGTGTGCGAGTGTGTGCGAGTATGTGTGTGAGCGTGTGCGAGTGTGTGCGAGTGTGTGCGTGCGAGTGCATGCGAGTGAGTGCGAGTGTGTGCAAATGTGTGCGAGAGTGTGCGAGTGTGGGCGTGCGAGTGTGTGCGAGTGTGCGCGAGTGTGTGCGTGTGAGTGAGTGTGTGAGTGTATGCGAGTGTGCGCGAGTGTGCGTGTGAGTGAGTGTGTGTGCGAGTGTGTGTGATTGTGTGTGAGTGTGTACGAGTGTGTGTAGGAGTGTGTGCGAGTGTGTGCGATTGTGTGTGTGAGTGTGTAGGACTGTATGTGCAAGTGTGTGCGAGTGTGTTTGAGTGTGTTTGAGTGTGTGAGTGTGTGCGAGTGAGTGTGAGTGAGTGTGTGCAAGTGTGTGTGTGCGATTGTGCATAAGTGTGTGCGAGTGTGTATGTGAGTGTGTAGGACTGTGTGTGCGAGTGTGTGTGCGAGTGTGTGCGAGTGTGTGTGAGTGTGTGTAGGAGTGTGTGTAGGAGTGTGTGCGATTGTGTGTGTGAGTGTGTAGTACTGTATGTGCGACTTTGTTCGAGTGTGTGTGTGCGAGTATGTGAGCATGTGTGAGTGTGTGCAAGTGTGTGCATGCGAGTGTGTGTGTGCAAGTGTGTGTGATTGTGTATGAGTGAGTGTGTGCGAGTGTGCGTGCAAGTGTGTTTGAGTGTGTTTGTGCAAGTGTGTATGAGTGTGTCTGTGCGAGTGTGTGCAAGTGTGTTTGTGCGAGTGTGTGCGAGTGTGTGTGTGCGAGTGTGTGTGCAATTGTGTATGAGTGTGTGCGAGTGTGTGCGAGTGTGTGTGAGTGTGTGTAGGAGTGTGTGCGATTGTGTGTGTGAGTGTGTAGTACTGTATGTGCGACTTTGTTCGAGTGTGTGTGTGCGAGTATGTGAGCATGTGTGAGTGTGTGCAAGTGTGTGCATGCGAGTGTGTGTGTGCAAGTGTGTGTGATTGTGTATGAGTGAGTGTGTGCGAGTGTGCGTGCAAGTGTGTTTGAGTGTGTTTGTGCAAGTGTGTATGAGTGTGTCTGTGCGAGTGTGTGCAAGTGTGTTTGTGCGAGTGTGTATGAGTGTGTGTGTGCGAGTGTGTGCAAGTGTGTGTGATTGTGTGTGAGTGTGTGTATGAGTGAGTGTGTGCGAGTGTGTGCGAGTGTGTGTGCGAGTATGTGCGCGAGTGTGTGCGTGTGAGTGTGTGCGAGTGTGTGCGATTGTGTGTGTGAGTGTGTAGGACTGTATGTGCGAGTGTGTGTGACTGTGTTCGAGTGTGTGTGTGCGAGTGTGTGAGCATGTGTGAGTGTGTGCAAGTGTGTGCGTGCGAGTGTGTGTGTGCGAGTGTGTGTGATTGTGTATGAGTGAGTGTGTGCGAGTGTGTGCGAGTATGTGTGTGAGCGTGTGCGAGTGTGTGCGAGTGTGTGCGAATGTGTGCGTGCGAGTGCATGCGAGTGAGTGCGAGTGTGTGCAAATGTGTGCGAGAGTGTGCGAGTGTGGGCGTGCGAGTGTGTGCGAGTGTGCGCGAGTGTGTGCGTGTGAGTGAGTGTGTGAGTGTGTGCGAGTGTGCGCGAGTGTGCGTGTGAGTGAGTGTGTGTGCGAGTGTGTGTGATTGTGTGTGAGTGTGTACGAGTGTGTGTAGGAGTGTGTGCGAGTGTGTGCGATTGTGTGTGTGAGTGTGTAGGACTGTATGTGCAAGTGTGTGCGAGTGTGTTTGAGTGTGTGAGTGTGTGCGAGTGAGTGTGAGTGAGTGTGTGCAAGTGTGTGTGTGCGATTGTGCATAAGTGTGTGTGAGTGTGTGTGTGAGTGTGTAGGACTGTGTGTGCGAGTGTGTGTGCGAGTGTGTGCGAGTGTGTGTGAGTGTGTGTAGGAGTGTGTGTAGGAGTGTGTGCGATTGTGTGTGTGAGTGTGTAGTACTGTATGTGCGACTTTGTTCGAGTGTGTGTGTGCGAGTATGTGAGCATGTGTGAGTGTGTGCAAGTGTGTGCATGCGAGTGTGTGTGTGCAAGTGTGTGTGATTGTGTATGAGTGAGTGTGTGCGAGTGTGCGTGCAAGTGTGTTTGAGTGTGTTTGTGCAAGTGTGTATGAGTGTGTCTGTGCGAGTGTGTGCAAGTGTGTTTGTGCGAGTGTGTATGAGTGTGTGTGTGCGAGTGTGTGCAAGTGTGTGTGATTGTGTGTGAGTGTGTGTATGAGTGAGTGTGTGCGAGTGTGTGCGAGTGTGTGTGCGAGTGTGTGCGCGAGTGTGTGCGTGTGAGTGTGTGCAAGTGTGTGCGATTGTGTGTGTGAGTGTGTAGGACTGTATGTGCGAGTGTGTGTGACTGTGTTCGAGTGTGTGTGTGCGAGTGTGTGAGCATGTGTGAGTGTGTGCAAGTGTGTGCGTGCGAGTGTGTGTGTGCGAGTGTGTGTGATTGTGTATGAGTGAGTGTGTGCGAGTGTGTGCGAGTATGTGTGTGAGCGTGTGCGAGTGTGTGCGAGAGTGTGTGCGAGTGTGTGCGTGCGAGTGCATGCGAGTGAGTGCGAGTGTGTGCAAATGTGTGCGAGAGTGTGCGAGTGTGGGCGTGCGAGTGTGTGCGAGTGTGCGCGAGTGTGTGCGTGTGAGTGAGTGTGTGAGTGTGTGCGAGTGTGCGCGAGTGTGCATGTGAGTGAGTGTGTGTGCGAGTGTGTGTGATTGTGTGTGAGTGTGTACGAGTGTGTGTAGGAGTGTGTGCGAGTGTGTGCGATTGTGTGTGTGAGTGTGTAGGACTGTATGTGCGAGTGTGTTTGAGTGTGTGAGTGTGTGCGAGTGAGTGTGAGTGAGTGTGTGCAAGTGTGTGTGTGCGATTGTGCATGAGTGTGTGCGAGTGTGTGTGTGAGTGTGTAGGACTGTGTGTGCGAGTGTGTGTGCGAGTGTGTGCGAGTGTGTGTGAGTGTGTGTAGGAGTGTGTGTAGGAGTGTGTGCGATTGTGTGTGTGAGTGTGTAGTACTGTATGTGCGACTTTGTTCGAGTGTGTGTGTGCGAGTATGTGAGCATGTGTGAGTGTGTGCAAGTGTGTGCATGCGAGTGTGTGTGTGCAAGTGTGTGTGATTGTGTATGAGTGAGTGTGTGCGAGTGTGCGTGCAAGTGTGTTTGAGTGTGTTTGTGCAAGTGTGTATGAGTGTGTCTGTGCGAGTGTGTGCAAGTGTGTTTGTGCGAGTGTGTATGAGTGTGTGTGTGCGAGTGTGTGCAAGTGTGTGTGATTGTGTGTGAGTGTGTGTATGAGTGAGTGTGTGCGAGTGTGTGCGAGTGTGTGTGCGAGTGTGTGCGCGAGTGTGTGCGTGTGAGTGTGTGCGAGTGTGTGCGATTGTGTGTGTGAGTGTGTAGGACTGTATGTGCGAGTGTGTGTGACTGTGTTCGAGTGTGTGTGTGCGAGTGTGTGAGCATGTGTGAGTGTGTGCAAGTGTGTGCGTGCGAGTGTGTGTGTGCGAGTGTGTGTGATTGTGTATGAGTGAGTGTGTGCGAGTGTGTGCGAGTATGTGTGTGAGCGTGTGCGAGTGTGTGCGAGTGTGTGCGAGTGTGTGCGTGCGAGTGCATGCGAGTGAGTGCGAGTGTGTGCAAATGTGTGCGAGAGTGTGCGAGTGTGGGCGTGCGAGTGTGTGCGAGTGTGCGCGAGTGTGTGCGTGTGAGTGAGTGTGTGAGTGTGTGCGAGTGTGCGCGAGTGTGCGTGTGAGTGAGTGTGTGTGCGAGTGTGTGTGATTGTGTGTGAGTGTGTACGAGTGTGTGTAGGAGTGTGTGCGAGTGTGTGCGATTGTGTGTGTGAGTGTGTAGGACTGTATGTGCAAGTGTGTGCGAGTGTGTTTGAGTGTGTGAGTGTGTGCGAGTGAGTGTGAGTGAGTGTGTGCAAGTGTGTGTGTGCGATTGTGCATAAGTGTGTGCGAGTGTGTGTGTGAGTGTGTAGGACTGTGTGTGCGAGTGTGTGTGCGAGTGTGTGCGAGTGTGTGTGAGTGTGTGTAGGAGTGTGTGTAGGAGTGTGTGCGATTGTGTGTGTGAGTGTGTAGTACTGTATGTGCGACTTTGTTCGAGTGTGTGTGTGCGAGTATGTGAGCATGTGTGAGTGTGTGCAAGTGTGTGCATGCGAGTGTGTGTGTGCAAGTGTGTGTGATTGTGTATGAGTGAGTGTGTGCGAGTGTGCGTGCAAGTGTGTTTGAGTGTGTTTGTGCAAGTGTGTATGAGTGTGTCTGTGCGAGTGTGTGCAAGTGTGTTTGTGCGAGTGTGTATGAGTGTGTGTGTGCGAGTGTGTGCAAGTGTGTGTGATTGTGTGTGAGTGTGTGTATGAGTGAGTGTGTGCGAGTGTGTGCGAGTGTGTGTGCGAGTGTGTGCGCGAGTGTGTGCGTGTGAGTGTGTGCGAGTGTGTGCGATTGTGTGTGTGAGTGTGTAGGACTGTATGTGCGAGTGTGTGTGACTGTGTTCGAGTGTGTGTGTGCGAGTGTGTGAGCATGTGTGAGTGTGTGCAAGTGTGTGCGTGCGAGTGTGTGTGTGCGAGTGTGTGTGATTGTGTATGAGTGAGTGTGTGCGAGTGTGTGCGAGTATGTGTGTGAGCGTGTGCGAGTGTGTGCGAGTGTGTGCGAGTGTGTGCGTGCGAGTGCATGCGAGTGAGTGCGAGTGTGTGCAAATGTGTGCGAGAGTGTGCGAGTGTGGGCGTGCGAGTGTGTGCGAGTGTGCGCGAGTGTGTGCGTGTGAGTGAGTGTGTGAGTGTGTGCGAGTGTGCGCGAGTGTGCGTGTGAGTGAGTGTGTGTGCGAGTTTGTGTGATTGTGTGTGAGTGTGTACGAGTGTGTGTAGGAGTGTGTGCGAGTGTGTGCGATTGTGTGTGTGAGTGTGTAGGACTGTATGTGCAAGTGTGTGCGAGTGTGTTTGAGTGTGTGAGCGTGTGCGAGTGAGTGTGAGTGAGTGTGTGCAAGTGTGTGTGTGTGTGCGATTGTGCATAAGTGTGTGCGAGTGTGTGTGTGAGTGTGTAGGACTGTGTGTGCGAGTGTGTGTGCGAGTGTGTGCGAGTGTGTGTGAGTGTGTGTAGGAGTGTGTGTAGGAGTGTGTGCGATTGTGTGTGTGAGTGTGTAGTACTGTATGTGCGACTTTGTTCGAGTGTGTGTGTGTGAGTATGTGAGCATGTGTGAGTGTGTGCAAGTGTGTGCATGCGAGTGTGTGTGTGCAAGTGTGTGTGATTGTGTATGAGTGAGTGTGTGCGAGTGTGCGTGCAAGTGTGTTTGAGTGTGTTTGTGCAAGTGTGTATGAGTGTGTCTGTGCGAGTGTGTGCAAGTGTGTTTGTGCGAGTGTGTATGAGTGTGTGTGTGCGAGTGTGTGCAAGTGTGTGTGATTGTGTGTGAGTGTGTGTATGAGTGAGTGTGTGCGAGTGTGTGCGAGTGTGTGTGCGAGTGTGTGCGCGAGTGTGTGCGTGTGAGTGTGTGCGAGTGTGTGCGATTGTGTGTGTGAGTGTGTAGGACTGTATGTGCGAGTGTGTGTGACTGTGTTCGAGTGTGTGTGTGCGAGTGTGTGAGCATGTGTGAGTGTGTGCAAGTGTGTGCGTGCGAGTGTGTGTGTGCGAGTGTGTGTGATTGTGTATGAGTGAGTGTGTGCGAGTGTGTGCGAGTATGTGTGTGAGCGTGTGCGAGTGTGTGCGAGTGTGTGCGAGTGTGTGCGTGCGAGTGCATGCGAGTGAGTGTGAGTGTGTGCAAATGTGTGCGAGAGTGTGCGAGTGTGGGCGTGCGAGTGTGTGCGAGTGTGCGCGAGTGTGTGCGTGTGAGTGAGTGTGTGAGTGTGTGCGAGTGTGCGCGAGTGTGCGTGTGAGTGAGTGTGTGTGCGAGTGTGTGTGATTGTGTGTGAGTGTGTACGAGTGTGTGTAGGAGTGTGTGCGAGTGTGTGCGATTGTGTGTGTGAGTGTGTAGGACTGTATGTGCAAGTGTGTGCGAGTGTGTTTGAGTGTGTGAGTGTGTGCGAGTGAGTGTGAGTGAGTGTGTGCAAGTGTGTGTGTGCGATTGTGCATAAGTGTGTGCGAGTGTGTGTGTGAGTGTGTAGGACTGTGTGTGCGAGTGTGTGTGCGAGTGTGTGCGAGTGTGTGTGAGTGTGTGTAGGAGTGTGTGTAGGAGTGTGTGCGATTGTGTGTGTGAGTGTGTAGTACTGTATGTGCGACTTTGTTTGAGTGTGTGTGTGCGAGTATGTGAGCATGTGTGAGTGTGTGCAAGTGTGTGCATGCGAGTGTGTGTGTGCAAGTGTGTGTGATTGTGTATGAGTGAGTGTGTGCGAGTGTGCGTGCAAGTGTGTTTGAGTGTGTTTGTGCAAGTGTGTATGAGTGTGTCTGTGCGAGTGTGTGCAAGTGTGTTTGTGCGAGTGTGTGCGAGTGTGTGTGTGCGAGTGTGTGTGTGCGAGTGTGTGTGCAATTGTGTATGAGTGTGTGCGAGTGTGTGTGCGTTTGTGCGAGTGTGTGCGTGTGTGTGTGCAAGTGCGTGTGAGTGAGTGCAAGTGTGTGCAAATGTGTGTGCGAGTGTGCGAGTGTGGGCATGCGAGTGTGTGCTAGTGTGCGAGAGTGTGCAAGTGTCTGCGAGTGTGTGTGTGCGAGTGTGTGTGCAATTGTGTATGAGTGTGTGCGAGTGTGTGCGTGTGTGTGTGCAAGTGCGTGTGAGTGAGTGCAAGTGTGTGCAAATGTGTGTGCGAGTGTGCGAGTGTGGGCATGCGAGTGTGTGCTAGTGTGCGCGAGTGTGTGAGTGTGTGCGAGTGTGTGCGAGTGTGTGCGTGCGAGTGCATGCGAGTGAGTGCGAGTGTGTGCAAATGTGTGCGAGAGTGTGCGAGTGTGGGCGTGCGAGTTTGTGCGAGTGTGCGCGAGTGTGTGCGTGTGAGTGAGTGTGTGAGTGTATGCGAGTGTGCGCGAGTGTGCGTGTGAGTGAGTGTGTGTGCGAGTGTGTGTGATTGTGTGTGAGTGTGTACGAGTGTCTGTAGGAGTGTGTGCGAGTGTGTGCGATTGTGTGTGTGAGTGTGTAGGACTGTATGTGCAAGTGTGTGCGAGTGTGTTTGAGTGTGTTTGAGTGTGTGAGTGTGTGCGAGTGAGTGTGAGTGAGTGTGTGCAAGTGTGTGTGTGCGATTGTGCATAAGTGTGTGCGAGTGTGTATGTGAGTGTGTAGGACTGTGTGTGCGAGTGTGTGTGCGAGTGTGTGCGAGTGTGTGTGAGTGTGTGTAGGAGTGTGTGTAGGAGTGTGTGCGATTGTGTGTGTGAGTGTGTAGTACTGTATGTGCGACTTTGTTCGAGTGTGTGTGTGCGAGTATGTGAGCATGTGTGAGTGTGTGCAAGTGTGTGCATGCGAGTGTGTGTGTGCAAGTGTGTGTGATTGTGTATGAGTGAGTGTGTGCGAGTGTGCGTGCAAGTGTGTTTGAGTGTTTTTGTGCAAGTGTGTATGAGTGTGTCTGTGCGAGTGTGTGCAAGTGTGTTTGTGCGAGTGTGTGCGAGTGTGTGTGTGCGAGTGTGTGTGCAATTGTGTATGAGTGTGTGCGAGTGTGTGCGAGTGTGTGTGAGTGTGTGTAGGAGTGTGTGTAGGAGTGTGTGCGATTGTGTGTGTGAGTGTGTAGTACTGTATGTGCGACTTTGTTCGAGTGTGTGTGTGCGAGTATGTGAGCATGTGTGAGTGTGTGCAAGTGTGTGCATGCGAGTGTGTGTGTGCAAGTGTGTGTGATTGTGTATGAGTGAGTGTGTGCGAGTGTGCGTGCAAGTGTGTTTGAGTGTGTTTGTGCAAGTGTGTATGAGTGTGTCTGTGCGAGTGTGTGCAAGTGTGTTTGTGCGAGTGTGTATGAGTGTGTGTGTGCGAGTGTGTGCAAGTGTGTGTGATTGTGTGTGAGTGTGTGTATGAGTGAGTGTGTGCGAGTGTGTGCGAGTGTGTGTGCGAGTATGTGCGCGAGTGTGTGCGTGTGAGTGTGTGCGAGTGTGTGCGATTGTGTGTGTGAGTGTGTAGGACTGTATGTGCGAGTGTGTGTGACTGTGTTCGAGTGTGTGTGTGCGAGTGTGTGAGCATGTGTGAGTGTGTGCAAGTGTGTGCGTGCGAGTGTGTGTGTGCGAGTGTGTGTGATTGTGTATGAGTGAGTGTGTGCGAGTGTGTGCGAGTATGTGTGTGAGCGTGTGCGAGTGTGTGCGAGTGTGTGCGAGTGTGTGCGTGCGAGTGCATGCGAGTGAGTGCGAGTGTGTGCAAATGTGTGCGAGAGTGTGCGAGTGTGGGCGTGCGAGTGTGTGCGAGTGTGTGCGAGTGTGTGCGTGTGAGTGAGTGTGTGAGTGTGTGCGAGTGTGCGCGAGTGTGCGTGTGAGTGAGTGTGTGTGCGAGTGTGTGTGATTGTGTGTGAGTGTGTACGAGTGTGTGTAGGAGTGTGTGCGAGTGTGTGCGATTGTGTGTGTGAGTGTGTAGGACTGTATGTGCAAGTGTGTGCGAGTGTGTTTGAGTGTGTGAGTGTGTGCGAGTGAGTGTGAGTGAGTGTGTGCAAGTGTGTGTGTGCGATTGTGCATAAGTGTGTGCGAGTGTGTGTGTGAGTGTGTAGGACTGTGTGTGCGAGTGTGTGTGCGAGTGTGTGCGAGTGTGTGTGAGTGTGTGTAGGAGTGTGTGTAGGAGTGTGTGCGATTGTGTGTGTGAGTGTGTAGTACTGTATGTGCGACTTTGTTCGAGTGTGTGTGTGCGAGTATGTGAGCATGTGTGAGTGTGTGCAAGTGTGTGCATGCGAGTGTGTGTGTGCAAGTGTGTGTGATTGTGTATGAGTGAGTGTGTGCGAGTGTGCATGCAAGTGTGTTTGAGTGTGTTTGTGCAAGTGTGTATGAGTGTGTCTGTGCGAGTGTGTGCAAGTGTGTTTGTGCGAGTGTGTATGAGTGTGTGTGTGCGAGTGTGTGCAAGTGTGTGTGATTGTGTGTGAGTGTGTGTATGAGTGAGTGTGTGCGAGTGTGTGCGAGTGTGTGTGCGAGTGTGTGCGCGAGTGTGTGCGTGTGAGTGTGTGCAAGTGTGTGCGATTGTGTGTGTGAGTGTGTAGGACTGTATGTGCGAGTGTGTGTGACTGTGTTCGAGTGTGTGTGTGCGAGTGTGTGAGCATGTGTGAGTGTGTGCAAGTGTGTGCGTGCGAGTGTGTGTGTGCGAGTGTGTGTGATTGTGTATGAGTGAGTGTGTGCGAGTGTGTGCGAGTATGTGTGTGAGCGTGTGCGAGTGTGTGCGAGAGTGTGTGCGAGTGTGTGCGTGCGAGTGCATGCGAGTGAGTGCGAGTGTGTGCAAATGTGTGCGAGAGTGTGCGAGTGTGGGCGTGCGAGTGTGTGCGAGTGTGCGCGAGTGTGTGCGTGTGAGTGAGTGTGTGAGTGTGTGCGAGTGTGCGCGAGTGTGCATGTGAGTGAGTGTGTGTGCGAGTGTGTGTGATTGTGTGTGAGTGTGTACGAGTGTGTGTAGGAGTGTGTGCGAGTGTGTGCGATTGTGTGTGTGAGTGTGTAGGACTGTATGTGCGAGTGTGTTTGAGTGTGTGAGTGTGTGCGAGTGAGTGTGAGTGAGTGTGTGCAAGTGTGTGTTTGCGATTGTGCATGAGTGTGTGCGAGTGTGTGTGTGAGTGTGTAGGACTGTGTGTGCGAGTGTGTGTGCGAGTGTGTGCGAGTGTGTGTGAGTGTGTGTAGGAGTGTGTGTAGGAGTGTGTGCGATTGTGTGTGTGAGTGTGTAGTACTGTATGTGCGACTTTGTTCGAGTGTGTGTGTGCGAGTATGTGAGCATGTGTGAGTGTGTGCAAGTGTGTGCATGCGAGTGTGTGTGTGCAAGTGTGTGTGATTGTGTATGAGTGAGTGTGTGCGAGTGTGCGTGCAAGTGTGTTTGAGTGTGTTTGTGCAAGTGTGTATGAGTGTGTCTGTGCGAGTGTGTGCAAGTGTGTTTGTGCGAGTGTGTATGAGTGTGTGTGTGCGAGTGTGTGCAAGTGTGTGTGATTGTGTGTGAGTGTGTGTATGAGTGAGTGTGTGCGAGTGTGTGCGAGTGTGTGTGCGAGTGTGTGCGCGAGTGTGTGCGTGTGAGTGTGTGCGATTGTGTTTGTGAGTGTGTAGGACTGTATGTGCGAGTGTGTGTGACTGTGTTCGAGTGTGTGTGTGCGAGTGTGTGAGCATGTGTGAGTGTGTGCAAGTGTGTGCGTGCGAGTGTGTGTGTGCGAGTGTGTGTGATTGTGTATGAGTGAGTGTGTGCGAGTGTGTGCGAGTATGTGTGTGAGCGTGTGCGAGTGTGTGCGAGTGTGTGCGAGTGTGTGCGTGCGAGTGCATGCGAGTGAGTGCGAGTGTGTGCAAATGTGTGCGAGAGTGTGCGAGTGTGGGCGTGCGAGTGTGTGCGAGTGTGCGCGAGTGTGTGCGTGTGAGTGAGTGTGTGAGTGTGTGCGAGTGTGCGCGAGTGTGCGTGTGAGTGAGTGTGTGTGCGAGTGTGTGTGATTGTGTGTGAGTGTGTACGAGTGTGTGTAGGAGTGTGTGCGAGTGTGTGCGATTGTGTGTGTGAGTGTGTAGGACTGTATGTGCAAGTGTGTGCGAGTGTGTTTGAGTGTGTGAGTGTGTGCGAGTGAGTGTGAGTGAGTGTGTGCAAGTGTGTGTGTGCGATTGTGCATAAGTGTGTGCGAGTGTGTGTGTGAGTGTGTAGGACTGTGTGTGCGAGTGTGTGTGCGAGTGTGTGCGAGTGTGTGTGAGTGTGTGTAGGAGTGTGTGTAGGAGTGTGTGCGATTGTGTGTGTGAGTGTGTAGTACTGTATGTGCGACTTTGTTCGAGTGTGTGTGTGCGAGTATGTGAGCATGTGTGAGTGTGTGCAAGTGTGTGCATGCGAGTGTGTGTGTGCAAGTGTGTGTGATTGTGTATGAGTGAGTGTGTGCGAGTGTGCGTGCAAGTGTGTTTGAGTGTGTTTGTGCAAGTGTGTATGAGTGTGTCTGTGCGAGTGTGTGCAAGTGTGTTTGTGCGAGTGTGTATGAGTGTGTGTGTGCGAGTGTGTGCAAGTGTGTGTGATTGTGTGTGAGTGTGTGTATGAGTGAGTGTGTGCGAGTGTGTGCGAGTGTGTGTGCGAGTGTGTGCGCGAGTGTGTGCGTGTGAGTGTGTGCGAGTGTGTGCGATTGTGTGTGTGAGTGTGTAGGACTGTATGTGCGAGTGTGTGTGACTGTGTTCGAGTGTGTGTGTGCGAGTGTGTGAGCATGTGTGAGTGTGTGCAAGTGTGTGCGTGCGAGTGTGTGTGTGCGAGTGTGTGTGATTGTGTATGAGTGAGTGTGTGCGAGTGTGTGCGAGTATGTGTGTGAGCGTGTGCGAGTGTGTGCGAGTGTGTGCGAGTGTGTGCGTGCGAGTGCATGCGAGTGAGTGCGAGTGTGTGCAAATGTGTGCGAGAGTGTGCGAGTGTGGGCGTGCGAGTGTGTGCGAGTGTGCGCGAGTGTGTGCGTGTGAGTGAGTGTGTGAGTGTGTGCGAGTGTGCGCGAGTGTGCGTGTGAGTGAGTGTGTGTGCGAGTTTGTGTGATTGTGTGTGAGTGTGTACGAGTGTGTGTAGGAGTGTGTGCGAGTGTGTGCGATTGTGTGTGTGAGTGTGTAGGACTGTATGTGCAAGTGTGTGCGAGTGTGTTTGAGTGTGTGAGCGTGTGCGAGTGAGTGTGAGTGAGTGTGTGCAAGTGTGTGTGTGCGATTGTGCATAAGTGTGTGCGAGTGTGTGTGTGAGTGTGTAGGACTGTGTGTGCGAGTGTGTGTGCGAGTGTGTGCGAGTGTGTGTGAGTGTGTGTAGGAGTGTGTGTAGGAGTGTGTGCTATTGTGTGTGTGAGTGTGTAGTACTGTATGTGCGACTTTGTTCGAGTGTGTGTGTGTGAGTATGTGAGCATGTGTGAGTGTGTGCAAGTGTGTGCATGCGAGTGTGTGTGTGCAAGTGTGTGTGATTGTGTATGAGTGAGTGTGTGCGAGTGTGCGTGCAAGTGTGTTTGAGTGTGTTTGTGCAAGTGTGTATGAGTGTGTCTGTGCGAGTGTGTGCAAGTGTGTTTGTGCGAGTGTGTATGAGTGTGTGTGTGCGAGTGTGTGCAAGTGTGTGTGATTGTGTGTGAGTGTGTGTATGAGTGAGTGTGTGCGAGTGTGTGCGAGTGTGTGTGCGAGTGTGTGCGCGAGTGTGTGCGTGTGAGTGTGTGCGAGTGTGTGCGATTGTGTGTGTGAGTGTGTAGGACTGTATGTGCGAGTGTGTGTGACTGTGTTCGAGTGTGTGTGTGCGAGTGTGTGAGCATGTGTGAGTGTGTGCGTGCGAGTGTGTGTGTGCGAGTGTGTGTGATTGTGTATGAGTGAGTGTGTGCGAGTGTGTGCGAGTATGTGTGTGAGCGTGTGCGAGTGTGTGCGAGTGTGTGCGTGCGAGTGCATGCGAGTGAGTGTGAGTGTGTGCAAATGTGTGCGAGAGTGTGCGAGTGTGGGCGTGCGAGTGTGTGCGAGTGTGCGCGAGTGTGTGCGTGTGAGTGAGTGTGTGAGTGTGTGCGAGTGTGCGCGAGTGTGCGTGTGAGTGAGTGTGTGTGCGAGTGTGTGTGATTGTGTGTGAGTGTGTACGAGTGTGTGTAGGAGTGTGTGCGAGTGTGTGCGATTGTGTGTGTGAGTGTGTAGGACTGTATGTGCAAGTGTGTGCGAGTGTGTTTGAGTGTGTGAGTGTGTGCGAGTGAGTGTGAGTGAGTGTGTGCAAGTGTGTGTGTGCGATTGTGCATAAGTGTGTGCGAGTGTGTGTGTGAGTGTGTAGGACTGTGTGTGCGAGTGTGTGTGCGAGTGTGTGCGAGTGTGTGTGAGTGTGTGTAGGAGTGTGTGTAGGAGTGTGTGCGATTGTGTGTGTGAGTGTGTAGTACTGTATGTGCGACTTTGAGTGTGTGTGTGCGAGTATGTGAGCATGTGTGAGTGTGTGCAAGTGTGTGCATGCGAGTGTGTGTGTGCAAGTGTGTGTGATTGTGTATGAGTGAGTGTGTGCGAGTGTGCGTGCAAGTGTGTTTGAGTGTGTTTGTGCAAGTGTGTATGAGTGTGTCTGTGCGAGTGTGTGCAAGTGTGTTTGTGCGAGTGTGTGCGAGTGTGTGTGTGCGAGTGTGTGTGTGCGAGTGTGTGTGCAATTGTGTATGAGTGTGTGCGAGTGTGTGTGCGTTTGTGCGAGTGTGTGCGTGTGTGTGTGCAAGTGCGTGTGAGTGAGTGCAAGTGTGTGCAAATGTGTGTGCGAGTGTGCGAGTGTGGGCATGCGAGTGTGTGCTAGTGTGCGAGAGTGTGCAAGTGTCTGCGAGTGTGTGTGTGCGAGTGTGTGTGCAATTGTGTATGAGTGTGTGCGAGTGTGTGCGTGTGTGTGTGCAAGTGCGTGTGAGTGAGTGCAAGTGTGTGCAAATGTGTGTGCGAGTGTGCGAGTGTGGGCATGCGAGTGTGTGCTAGTGTGCGCGAGTGTGTGAGTGTGTGCGAGTGTGCGTGAGTAAGTGTGTGTGTGAGTGTGTGCGAGTGTTGCCGAGTGTGTGTGTGAGTGTGTAGGACTGTGTGTGCGAGTGTGTGTGCGAGTGTCTGTGTACGAGTGTGTTCGAGTGTGTGCAATTTTGTGCGAGTGTGTGTGTGCGAGTGCGTATGAGTAAGTGTGTGCGAATGTGTGCGAGTGTGTGCGAGTGTGTGTGCGAGTGTGTTTGTGAGTGTGTGCGTGCGACTGTGTGTGTGCGACTGTGTGCGAGTGTGTGCGAGTGTTTGCGTGTGTGTGCGCGTGTGTGTGCGTGTGTACGAGTGTGTGGGTGCGAGTGTGAGTGAGTGTGTGTGTGAGTGTGTGTGAATGTGTGCGAGTGTGTGCGTGTGAGTGCGAGTGTGTGCAAATGTGAGCGAGAGTGTGCGAGTGTGGGCGTGCGAGTGTGTGCGAGTGAGCGCGAGTGTGTGCGTGTGCATGAGTGTGTGAGTGTGTGCGAGTGTGCTCGAGTGAATGGGTGAGAGTGTGTGCGAGTGTGTGTGAGTGTGTGCAAGTGTGTGTGAGAGTGTATGAGTGAATGTGTGTGAGTGTGTGTGTGCGAGTTTGTGTGCGAGTGTGTGCGAGTGAGTGTGTGCGAGTTTGTGTGGGAGTGTGTGTGCGAGTGTGTGTGTGCGAGTGTGTGTGTGCGTGTGTGCGCGCGAGTGTGTGCGAGTGTGTGAGTGTGAATGTGTGTGCGTGTGAGTGTGTGTGAGTGTGTATGAGCGTATGTGCGAGTGTGTGCCAGTGTGTGTGAGTGTGTGTGCAAGTGTGTGCGAGTGTGTGCGAGTGTGTGCGAGTGTGTGTGTGCGAGTGTGTGTGCAATTGTGTATGAGTGTGTGCGAGTGTGTGTTAGTTTGTGCGAGTGTGTGCGTCTGTTCGTGCGAGTGAGTGCGGGTGTGTGCGAGTGTGTGTATGCGAGTGTGTGTGCGATTGTGTATGAGTGTGTGTGAGTTTGTGCGAGTGTGTGCGTGTGTGTGCGAGTGCGTGCGAGTACGCGCAAATGTGTGTGAGAGTGTGCGAGTGTGGGCGTGCGAGTGTGTGCTAGTGTGCGCGAGTGTGTGAGTGTGTGCGAGTGTGCGTGATTAAGTGTGTGTGTAAGTGCGTGCGAGTGTTTCCGAGTGTGTGTGTGAGTGTGTAGGACTGTGTGTGCGAGTGTGTGCGAGTGTGTGTGCGAGTGTGTGAGTACGAGTGTGTTCGAGAGTGTGCAATTGTGTGCGAGTGTGTGTGCGAGTGCGTATGAGTGAGTGTGTGCGAGTGTGTGCGAGTGTGTGTTTGCGAGTGTGTGCGAGTGTGTGCGAGTGTGTGCGAGTGTGTGCATGCGAGTGTGTGCGTGCAAGTGTGTGCGTGCAAGTGTTTGCATGCGAGTGTGTGCGAGTGTGTGCAAGTGTGTGCGAGTGTGCGAGTGCGTGCGAGTGTGTGCAAATTTGCCCGAGTGTGCGCGAGTGTGCACGAGTGCGTGGGTGCGAGTGTGTGTGTGAGTGTGTGTGAGTGTGTGTGAGTGTGTATGAGTGTGTGTGCGAGTGTGTGCAAGTGTGTGTGATTGTGTGTGAGTGTGTGTATGAGTGAGTGTGTGCGAGTGTGTGCGAGTGTGTGTGCGAGTGTGTGCGCGAGTGGGTGTGTGCGAGTGGGTGTGTGCGAATGTGTGCGAGTGTGTGCGAGTGTGTGTGCTAGTGTGTGTGAGTGTGTGCGATTGTGTGTGTGAGTGTGTAGGACTGTATGTGCGAGTGTGTGTGAGTGTGTGCGAGTGAGTGTGTGTGAGTGAGTGTGAGTGAGTGTGTGTGAGTGTGTGCGTGTGTGCGAGTTTGTGTGCGAGTGTATGCGAGTGTGTGTGAGTGTGTGCGAGTGTGTGCGTGTGAGTGTGTGTGAGTGTGTGAGTGTGTGTGCGAGTGAGTGTGTGCGAGTGGGTATGAGTGTATGTGCGAGTGTGTGCAAGTGTGTGTGATTGTGTGTGAGTGTGTGTATGAGTGAGTGTGTGCGAGTGTGTGCGAGTGTGTGTGCGAGTGTGTGCGCGAGTGGGTGTGTGCGAGTGGGTGTGTGCGAATGTGTGCGAGTGTGTGCGAGTGTGTGTGCTAGTGTGTGCGAGTGTGTGCGATTGTGTGTGTGAGTGTGTAGGACTGTATGTGCGAGTGTGTGTGAGTGTGTGCGAGTGAGTGTGTGTGAGTGAGTGTGAGTGAGTGTGTGTGAGTGTGTGCGTGTGTGCGAGTTTGTGTGCGAGTGTGTGCGAGTGTGTGTGAGTGTGTGCGAGTGTGTGCGTGTGAGTGTGTGTGAGTGTGTGAGTGTGTGTGCGAGTGAGTGTGTGCGAGTGGGTATGAGTGTATGTGCGAGTGTGTGCAAGTGTGTTAGAGTGTGTGTGAGTGTGTGGGTGCGAGTGTGTGCAAGTGTGTGCGAGTGAGTGTGTGCGAGTGTGGCGAGAGTGTGCAAGTGTGTGCGAGTGTGTGCGAGTGTGTGTGTGCAAGTGTGTGTGCAATTGTGTATGAGTGTGTGCGAGTGTGTGTGCGTTTGTGCGAGTGTGTGTGTGTGTTTGCGAGTGAGTGTGAGTGAGTGCAAGTGTGTGCAAATGTGTGTGCGAGTGTGCGAGTGTGGGCATGCGAGTGTGTGCTAGTGTGCGCGAGTGTGTGAGTGTGTGCGAGTGTGCGTGAGTAAGTGTGTCTGTGAGTGTGTGCGAGTGTTGCCGAGTGTGTGTGCGAGTGTGTGTGCGAGTGTGTGTGTACGAGTGTGTTCAATTTTGTGCGAGTGTGTGTGTGCGAGTGCGTATGAGTAAGTGTGTGCGAATGTGTGCGAGTGTGTGTGCGAGTGTGTGTGCGCGTGTGTGCATGTGACTGTGTGTGTGCGACTGTGGGCGAGTGTGTGCGAGTGTTTGCGTGTGTGTGCGCGTGTCTGTGCTTGTGTACGAGTGTGTGCGAGTGTGTGGGTGCGAGTGTGTGCAAGTGTGTGCGAGTGTGTGTGAGTGTGTGTGTGAGTGTGTGTGAATGTGTGCGAGTCTGTGTGTGCGAGTGTGTGTGTGCGATTGTGTATGAGTGTGTGCGAGTATGTGTGTGAGCGTGTGCGAGTGTGTGCGAGTGCGTGCTTGTGAGTGCATGCGAGTGAGTGCCAGTGTGTGCAAATGTGTGCGAGTGTGTGCGAGTGTGTGCGTGTGAGTGAGTGTGTGTGTGAGTGTGTGTGCTAGTGTGCATGAGTGTGTGAGTGTGTGCGAGTGTGCGCGAGTGTGCGTGTGAGTGAGTGAGTGTGTGTGCGAGTGTGTGTGAGTGTGTACGAGTGGGTGTAGGAGTGTGTGCGAGTGTGTGCGATTGTGTGTGTGAGTGTGTAGCACTGTATGTGCAAGTGTGTGCGAGTGTGTTTGAGTGTGTGAGTGTGTGCGAGTGTGTGTGAGTGTTTGTGAGTGTGTGCAAGTGTGTGTGTGCGAGTGTGTGTGTGCGAGTGTGTGTCTGTGCAAGTGTGTTCGAGTGTGTGTGCGAGTGTGTATGAGTGTGTGTGTGTGCAAGTGTGTGCGTGAGTGTGTGCGTGTGAGTGTGTGTGTGTGAGTGTGAGTGTGTGCTAGTGTGCATGAGTGTGTGAGTGTGTGCGAGTGTGCGTGTGAGTGAGTGAGTGTGTGTGCGAGTGTGTGTGTGAGTGTGTGCAAGTGTGTTCGAGTGTGTGTGCGAGTGTGTATGAGTGTGTGTGTGTGCGCGTGTGTGTGAGTGTCTGTGAGTGTGTGCATGAGTGAGTGTGTGCGAATGTGTGTGAGTATGTGTGTGTGTGAGTGTGTGCGAGTGTGTGCGTGTGAGTGTGTGTGAGTGTGTGTGTGAGTGTGTGCGAGTGTGTGTGTGCGATTGTGTATTAGTGAATGTGTGCGAGTGTGCGTGAGTGTGTGCGTGTGAGTGAGTGAGTGTGTGTGTGCGAGTGTGTGCGAGTGAGTGTGAGTGAGTGTGTGCGAGTGTGTACGGGTGTGTGTGTGCGATTGTGCATAAGTGTGTGCGAGTGTGTGTGTGAGTGTGTAGGACTGTGTGTGCGAGTGTGTGTGCGAGTGTGTGCGAGTGTGTGTGAGTGTGTGTGAGTGTGTGTAGGAGTGTGTGTGAGTGTGTGCGATTGTGTGTGTGAGTGTGTAGTTCTGTATGTGCGACTGTGTTCGAGTGTGTGTGTGCGAGTGTGTGAGCATGTGTGAGTGTGTGCAAGTGTGTGCGTGCGAGTGTGTGTGTGCGAGTGTGTGTGATTGTGTATGAGTGAGTGTGTGCGAGTGTGTGCGAGTGTGTGTTTGAGTGTGTTTGTGCAAGTGTGTATGAGTGTGTGCGAGTGTGTGCAAGTGTGTTTGTGCGAGTGTGTATGAGTGTGTGTGTGCGAGTGTGTGCAAGTGTGTGTGATTGTGTGTGAGTGTGTGTATGAGTGAGTGTGTGCGAGTGTGTGCATGAGTGTGTGCGTGCGAGTGTGTGCGAGTGTGTGTAGGAGTGTGTGTGAGTGTGTGCGATTGTGTGTGTGAGTGTGTAGGACTGTATGTGCGAGTGTGTGCGACTGTGTTTGAGTGTGCGTGTGCGAGTGTGTGAGCATGTGTGAGTGTGTGCAAGTGTGTGCGTGCGAGTGTGTGCGAGTGTGTGCAAGTGTGTGCGACTGTGTGCGAGTGTGTGCGAGTGTGTCCTAATGTGTCCGAATGTGTGCGTGCGAGTGTGCGCGAGTGTGCACGAGTGTGTGCATGTAAGTGTGTGCGTGCGAGTGTGTGCGAGTGTGCTCGAGTGAATGGGTGAGAGTGTGTGCGAGTGTGTGTGAGTGTGTGCAAGTGTGTGTGAGAGTGTATGAGTGAATGTGTGTGAGTGTGTGTGTGCGAGTTTGTGTGCGAGTGTGTTCGAGTGAGTGTGTGCGAGTTTGTGTGCGAGTGTGTGTGCGAGTGTGTGTGTGCGAGTGTGTGTGTGTGCGCGTGAGTGTGTGCGAGTGTGTGAGTGCGAATGTGTGTGCGTGTGAGTGTGTGCGAGTGTGTATGAGCGTATGTGCGAGTGTGTGCCAGTGTGTGCGAGTGTGTGCAAGTGTGTGCGAGTGTGTGCGAGTGTGTGCGAGAGTGTGCGAGTGTGTGCGAGTGTGTGTGTGTGCAATTGTGTATGAGTGTGTGCGAGTGTGTGTTAGTTTGTGCAAGTGTGTGCGTGTGTTCGTGCGAGTGAGTGCGGGTGTGTGCGAGTTTGTGTATGCGAGTGTGTGTGCAATTGTGTATGAGTGTGTGTGAGTTTGTGCGAGTGTGTGCGTACGAGTGCGTGCGAGTACGCGCAAATGTGTGTGAGAGTGTACGAGTGTGGGCGTGCGAGTGTGTGCTATTGTGCGTGAGTGTGTGAGTGTGTGCGAGTGTGCGTGAGTAAGTGTGTGTGTAAGTGCGTGCGAGTGTTTCCGAGTGTGTGTGTGAGTGTGTAGGACTGTGTGTGCGAGTGTGTGTGCGAGTGTGTGAGTACGAGTGTGTTCGAGAGTGTGCAATTGTGTGCGAGTGTGTGTGCGAGTGCGTATGAGTGAGTGTGTGCGAGTGTGTGCGAGTGTGTGCGAGTGTGTGCGAGTGTGTGTTTGCAAGTGTGTGCGAGTGTGTGCGAGTGTGTATGAGTGTATGTGCAAGTGTGTGTGCGAGTGTGTTTTAGAGTGTGTGCAATTGTGTGCGTGCGAGTGTGCTCGAGTGAGTGGGTGCGTGTAAGTGTGTGCGTGCGAGTGTGTGCAAATATGTGCGAGTGTGTGCGAGTGTGTGCATGCGAGTGTGTGCGTGCAAGTGTTTGCGTTCGAGTGTGTGCGAGTGTGTGCAAGTGTGTGAGTGTGTGCGAGTGTGTGTGCGAGTGTGTGCAAATGTGCCCGAGTGTGCACGAGTGAGTGTGTGCGAGTGTGTGAGTGTGTGTGCGAGTGTGTGCGTGCGAGTGTGTGCGAGTGTGTGTGAGTGTGTGTGTGAGAGTGTGCGAGTGTGTGCAAATGTGTGCGAGTGTGCACGAGTGAGTGGGTGCGAGTATGCGCGAGTGTGTGTGAGTGTGTGCATGTGAGTGTGTGCAAGCGTGCGTGCGATTGTGTGTGCAAGCGTGTGTGTGCGCGAGTGTGTGCGAGTGTGTATGAGTGTGTGTGCGAGTGTGTGCAAGTGTGTGTGAGTGTGTGCGAGTGTGTGTGTGCAAGTGTGTGCGAGTGTGTGTGAGTGTGTGCGAGTGTGTGTGTGTGTGTGAGAGTGTGTGCGAGTGCTTGCTAGTGTGTGTGTGAGTGTGTGCGACTGTGTGTGCGAGTGTGTGCGAGTGTGTATGAGTGTATGTGCGAGTGTGTGTGCGAGTGTGTGTTCGAGTGTGTGTTCGAGTGTGTGTGTTCGAGTGTGTGCAAGTGTGTACGAGTGTGTGTGCGAGTGCGTACAAGTGTGTGCGAGTGTGCATGAGTGTGTGCGTGTGAGTGTGTGCGAGTGTGTGCGTGCGAGTGTGTGCGAGTGTGCTCGAGTGAGTGGGTGCGAGTGTGTGCGAGTGTGTATGAGTGAGTGTGTGTGAGTGTGTGTGTGTGTGCAAGTTTGTGTGCGTGTGAGTGTGTGCGAGTGTGTGTGAGTGTGTGTGCGAGTGCGTGCGTGTGAGTGTGTGTGAGTGTGTGCGATTGTGTGTGTGAGTGTGTAGGACTGTATGTGCGAGTGTGTATGAGTGTGTGTGTGAGTTTGTGCAAGTGTGTGCGAGTGTGTACGAGTGTGTGCAAGTGTGTGCGAGTGAGTGTGTGCGAGTGTGTTTGCGTGCGAGTGTGTGCGGGTGTGTGCGTGTGAGTGAGTGCAAGAGTGTGCACATGTGTGTGAGCGTGTGCGAGTGTGTGTGAGTGTGTGCGAGTGTGCGCGTGTGAGTGAGTGTGTGTGTGTCTGTGTGAGTGTGTGCTTGCGAGTGTTTGCTAGTGTGCGCGAGTGTGTGAGTGTGTGCGAGTGTGCGCGAGTGTGTGCGTGTGAGTAAGTGAGTGTGTGTGAGTGTGTGCGAGTGCTTGCAAGTGTGTGTGTGAGTGTGTGCGACTGTGTGTGTGAGTGTGTGCGTGTGTGTGCGAGTGTGTATGAGTGTATGTGCGAGTGTGTGCGAGTGTGTGTTCGAGTGTGTGTGTTCGAGTGTGTGCAAGTGTGTGCGACTGTGTTCGAGTGTGTGTGTGCGAGTGTGTGCGAGTGTGTGTGCAAGTGTGTTTGAGTGTGTTTATGCAAGTGTGTATGAGTGTGTGAGTGTGTGCAAGTGTGTTTGTGCGAGTGTGTATGAGTGTGTGTGTGCGAGTGTGTGCAAGTGTGTGTGATTGTGTGTGAGTGTGTGTATGAGTGAGTGTGTGCGAGTGTGTGTGCGAGTGTGTGCGTGAGTGTGTGCGTGCGGGTGTGTGCGAGTGTGTGTAGGAGTGTGTGCGATTGTGTGTGTGAGTGTGTAGGACTGTATGTGCGAGTGTGTGCGACTGTGTTCGAGTGTGTGTGTGCGAGTGTGTGAGCATGTGTGAGTGTGTGCGAGTGTGTGCGTGCGAGTGTGTGCATGCGAGTGTGTGTGAGTGTGTCCGAATGTGTGCGAGTGTGTGCGTGCGAGTGTGCGTGAGTGTGCACGAGTGTGTGCATGTAAGTGTGTGCGTGCGAGTGTGCTCGAGTGAATGGGTGAGAGTGTGTGCGAGTGTGTGTGAGTGTGTGCAAGTAAGTGTGTGTGAGAGTGTATGAGTGAGTGTGTGTGTGCGAGTTTGTGTGCGAGTGTGTGCGAGTTTGTGTGCGAGTGTGTGTGCGAGTGTGTGAGTGCGAATGTGTGTGCGTGTGAGTGTGTGCGAGTGTGTATGAGCGTATGTGCGAGTGTGTGCCAGTGTGTGTGCGAGTGTGTGCGAGTGTGTGTGTGCGAGTGTGTGTGCAATTGTGTATGAGTGTGTGCGAGTGTGTGTTAGTTTGTGCGAGTGTGTGCGTCTGTTCGTGCGAGTGATTGCGGGTGTGTGCGAGTGTGTGTATGCGAGTGTGTGTGCGATTGTGTATGAGTGTGTGTGAGTTTGTGCGAGTGTGTGCGTGTGTGTTCGAGTGCGTGCGAGTACGCGCAAATGTGTGTGAGAGTGTGCGAGTGTGGGCGTGCGAGTGTGTGCTAGTGTGCGCGAGTGTGTGAGTGTGTGCGAGTGTGCGTGAGTAAGTGTGTGTGTAAGTGCGTGCGAGTGTTTCCGAGTGTGTGTGAGTGTGTAGGACTCTGTGTGCGAGTGTGTGCGAGTGTGTGTGCAAGTGTGTGAGTACGAGTGTGTTTGAGAGTGTGCAATTGTGTGTGTGAGTGTGTAGCACTGTATGTGCAAGTGTGTGCGAGTGTGTTTGAGTGTGTGAGTGTGTGCGAGTGTGTGTGAGTGTTTGTGAGTGTGTGCAAGTGTGTGTGTGCGAGTGTGTGTGTGCGAGTGTGTGTGTGTGCAAGTGTGTTCGAGTGTGTGTGCGAGTGTGTATGAGTGTGTGTGTGTGCAAGTGTGTGCGTGAGTGTGTGCGTGTGAGTGAGTGTGTGTGTGAGTGTGAGTGTGTGCTAGTGTGCATGAGTGTGTGAGTGTGTGCGAGTGTGCGTGTGAGTGAGTGTGTGTGCGAGTGTGTGTGTGAGTGTGTGCAAGTGTGTTCGAGTGTGTGTGCGAGTGTGTATGAGTGTGTGTGTGCAAGTGTGTGCGCGTGTGTGTGAGTGTCTGTGAGTGTGTGCATGAGTGAGTGTGTGCGAGTGTGTGTGAGTTTGTGTGTGTGTGAGTGTGTGCGAGTGTGTGTGTGTGAGTGTGTGCGTGTGAGTGTGTGCGAGTGTGTGTGTGTGAGTGTGTGCGAGTGTGTGTGTGCGATTGTGTATTAGTGATTGTGTGCGAGTGTGCGTGAGAGTGAGTGAGTGTGTGTGTGCGAGTGAGTGTGAGTGAGTGTGTGCGAGTGTGTGTGTGCGATTGTGCATAAGTGTGTGCGAGTGTGTGTGTGAGTGTGTAGGACTGTGTGTGTGAGTGTGTGTGCGAGTGTGTGTGCGTGTGTGTGAGTGTGTGTAGGAGTGTGTGTGAGTGTGTGCGATTGTGTGTGTGAGTGTGTAGTACTGTATGTGCGACTGTGTTCGAGTGTGTGTGTGCGAGTGTGTGAGCATGTGTGAGTGTGTGCAAGTGTGTGCGTGCGAGTGTGTGTGATTGTGTATGAGTGAGTGTGTGCGAGTGTGTGCGAGTGTGTGTGCAAGTGTGTGTGCAAGTGTGTGTGCAAGTGTGTTTGAGTGTGTTTGTGCAAGTGTGTATGAGTGTGTGTGTGCGAGTGTGTGCAAGTGTGTTTGTGCGAGTGTGTATGAGTGTGTGTGTGCGAGTGTGTGCAAGTGTGTGTGATTGTGTGTGAGTGTGTGTATGAGTGAGTGTGTGCGAGTGTGTGCG
Source organism: Phyllobates terribilis (assembly GCF_046119375.1). NCBI lineage: Eukaryota > Metazoa > Chordata > Amphibia > Anura > Dendrobatidae > Phyllobates > Phyllobates terribilis. The sequence continues at coordinate 367,438,451 of NW_027362764.1, read as the reverse complement.
CGAGTGTGTGCGTGTGTGTGCGAGTGTGTGTGAGTGTGTGCGATTGTGTGTGTGCGAGTGTGTGAGCATGTGTGAGTGTGTGCAAGTGTGTGCGTGTGATTGTGTATGAGTGAGTGTGTGCGAGTGTGTGCGAGTGTGTGTGCAAGTGTGTTTGAGTGTGTTTGTGCAAGTGTGTATGAGTGTGTGCGAGTGTGTGCAAGTGTGTTTGTGCGAGTGTGTATGAGTGTGTGTGTGCGAGTGTGTGCAAGTGTGTGTGATTGTGTGTGAGTGTGTGTATGAGTGAGTGTGTGCGAGTGTGTGTGCGAGTGTGTGCGCGAGTGTGTGCGTGCGGGTGTGCGCGAGTGTGTGTAGTAGTGTGTGTGAGTGTGTGCGATTGTGTGTGTGAGTGTGTAGGACTGTATGTGCGAGTGTGTGCGACTGTGTTCGAGTGTGTGTGTGCGAGTGTGTGAGCATGTGTGAGTGTGTGCAAGTGTGTGTGTGCGAGTGTGTGCGACTGTGTGCGAGTGTGTGTGAGTGTGTCCGAATGTGTGCGAGTGTGTGCGTGCGAGTGTGCGCGAGTGTGCACGAGTGTGTGCATGTAAGTGTGTGCGTGCGAGTGTGTGCGAGTGTGCTCGAGTGAATGGGTGAGAGTGTGTGCGAGTGTGTGTGAGTGTGTGCAAGTAAGTGTGTGTGAGAGTGTATGAGTGAGTGTGTGTGAGTGTGTGTGTGCGAGTTTGTGTGCGAGTGTGTGCGAGTGAGTGTGTGCGAGTTTGTGCGCGAGTGTGTGTGCGAGTGTGTGTGTGCGAGTGTGTGTGTGCGTGTGTGCGCGCGAGTGTGTGCGAGTGTGTGAGTGCGAATGTGTGTGCGTGTGAGTGTGTGCGAGTGTGTATGAGCGTATGTGCGAGTGTGTGCCAGTGTGTGCGAGTGTGTGTGCGAGTGTGTGCAAGTGTGTGCGAGTGTGTGCGAGTGTGTGCGAGTGTGTGTGTGCGAGTGTGTGTGCAATTGTGTATGAGTGTGTGCGAGTGTGTGTTAGTTTGTGCGAGTGTGTGCGTCTGTTCGTGCGAGTGAGTGCGGGTGTGTGCGAGTGTGTGTATGCGAGTGTGTGTGCGATTGTGTATGAGTGTGTGTGAGTTTGTGCGAGTGTGTGCGTGTGTGTGCGAGTGCGTGCGAGTACGCGCAAATGTGTGTGAGTGTGCGAGTGTGGGCGTGCGAGTGTGTGCTAGTGTGCGCGAGTGTGTGAGTGTGTGCGAGTGTGCGTGAGTAAGTGTGTGTGTAAGTGCGTGCGAGTGTTTCCGAGTGTGTGTGAGTGTGTAGGACTGTGTGTGCGAATGTGTGCGAGTGTGTGTGCGAGTGTGTGAGTACGAGTGTGTTCGAGAGTGTGCAATTGTGTGCGAGTGTGTGTGTGAGTGCGTATGAGTGAGTGTGTGCGAGTGTGTGTGAGTGTGTGTTTGCGAGTGTGTGCGAGTGTGTGCGAGTGTGTGCGAGTGTGTGCGTGCGAGTGCATGCGAGTGAGTGCGAGTGTGTGCAAATGTGTGCGAGAGTGTGCGAGTGTGGGCGTGCGAGTGTGTGCGAGTGTGCGCGAGTGTGTGCGTGTGAGTGAGTGTGTGTGTGAGTGTGAGTGTGTGCTAGTGTGCATGAGTGTGTGAGTGTGTGCGAGTGTGCGCGAGTGTGCGTGTGAGTGAGTGTGTGTGCGAGTGTGTGCGATTGTGTGTGTGAGTGTGTAGGACTGTATGTGCAAGTGTGTGCGAGTGTGTTTGAGTGTGTGAGTGTGTGCGAGTGTGTGTGTGCAAGTGTGTGTGTGCAAGTGTGTTCGAGTGTGTGTGCGAGTGTGTATGAGTGTCTGTGTGTGCAAGTGTGTTCGCGAGTGTGTGCGTGTGAGTGAGTGTGTGTGTGAGTGTGAGTGTGTGCTAGTGTGCATGAGTGTGTGAGTGTGTGCGAGTGTGCGTGTGAGTGAGTGTGTGTGCGAGTGTGTGCGAGTGTGTGAGTGTGTGTGCGAATGTGTGTGCGAGTGAGTGTGTGCGAGTGTGTATGAGTGTATGTGCGAGTGTGTGCAAGTGTGTGAGAGTGTGTGTGCGAGTGTGTGCAAGTGTGTGCGAGTGAGTGTGTGCGAGTGTGTGCGAGAGTGTGCAAGTGTGTGCGAGTGTGTGTGTGCGAGTGTGTGTGCAATTGTGTATGAGTGTGTGCGAGTGTGTGTGCGTTTGTGCGAGTGTGTGCGTGTGTGTGTGCAAGTGCGTGTGAGTGAGTGCAAGTGTGTGCAAATGTGTGTGCGAGTGTGCGAGTGTGGGCATGCGAGTGTGTGCTAGTGTGCGAGAGTGTGCAAGTGTCTGCGAGTGTGTGTGTGCGAGTGTGTGTGCAATTGTGTATGAGTGTGTGCGAGTGTGTGCGTGTGTGTGCAAGTGCGTGTGAGTGAGTGCAAGTGTGTGCAAATGTGTGTGCGAGTGTGCGAGTGTGGGCATGCGAGTGTGTGCTAGTGTGCGCGAGTGTGTGAGTGTGTGCGAGTGTGCGTGAGTAAGTGTGTGTGTGAGTGTGTGCGAGTGTTGCCGAGTGTGTGTGTGAGTGTGTAGGACTGTGTGTGCGAGTGTGTGTGCGAGTGTCTGTGTACGAGTGTGTTCGAGTGTGTGCAATTTTGTGCGAGTGTGTGTGTGCGAGTGCGTATGAGTAAGTGTGTGCGAATGTGTGCGAGTGTGTGCGAGTGTGTGTGCGAGTGTGTTTGCGAGTGTGTGCGTGCGACTGTGTGTGTGCGACTGTGTGCGAGTGTGTGCGAGTGTTTGCGTGTGTGTGCGCGTGTGTGTGCGTGTGTACGAGTGTGTGCGAGTGTGTGGGTGCGAGTGTGTGCAAGTGTGTGCGAGTGTGTGTGAGTGTGTGTGTGAGTGTGTGTGAATGTGTGCGAGTGTGTGCGTGTGAGTGCGAGTGTGTGCGAGAGTGTGCGAGAGTGTGCGAGTGTGGGCGTGCGAGTGTGTGCGAGTGTGCGCGAGTGTGTGCGTGTGAGTGAGTGTGTGTGTGAGTGTGAGTGTGTGCTAGTGTGCATGAGTGTGTGAGTGTGTGCGAGTGTGCGCGAGTGTGCGTGTGAGTGAGTGTGTGTGCGAGTGTGTGTGATTGTGTGTGAGTGTGTACGAGTGTGTGTAGGAGTGTGTGCGAGTGTGTGCGATTGTGTGTGTGAGTGTGTAGGACTGTATGTGCAAGTGTGTGCGAGTGTGTTTGAGTGTGTGAGTGTGTGCGAGTGTGTGAGTGTGTGTGAGTGTGTGCAAGTGTGTGTGTGCAAGTGTGTGTGTGCGCAAGTGTGTTCGAGTGTGTGTGCGAGTGTGTATGAGTGTCTGTGTGTGCAAGTGTGTTTGCGAGTGTGTGCGTGTTAGTGAGTGTGTGTGTGAGTGTGTGCTAGTGTGCATGAGTGTGTGAGTGTGTGCGAGTGAGTGTGTGCGAGTGTGTATGAGTGTATGTGCGAGTGTGTGCAAGTGTGTGAGAGTGTGTGAGAGTGTGTGAGAGTGTGTGTGTGCGAGTGTGTGTGCAATTGTGTATGAGTGTGTGTGCGTTTGTGCGAGTGTGTGCGTGTGTGTGTGCAAGTGCGTGTGAGTGAGTGCAAGTGTGTGCAAATGTGTGTGCGAGTGTGCGAGTGTGGGCATGCGAGTGTGTGCTAGTGTGCGAGAGTGTGCAAGTGTGTGTGTGCGAGTGTGTGTGCAATTGTGTATGAGTGTGTGCGAGTGTGTGTGCGTTTGTGCGAGTGTGTGCGTGTGTGTGTGCAAGTGCGTGTGAGTGAGTGCAAGTGTGTGCAAATGTGTGTGCGAGTGTGCGAGTGTGGGCATGCGAGTGTGTGCTAGTGTGCGAGAGTGTGCAAGTGTGTGCGAGTGTGTGTGTGCGAGTGTGTGTGCAATTGTGTATGAGTGTGTGCGAGTGTGTGCGTTTGTGCGAGTGTGTGCGTGTGTGTGTGCAAGTGCGTGTGAGTGAGTGCAAGTGTGTGCAAATGTGTGTGCGAGTGTGCGAGTGTGGGCATGCGAGTGTGTGCTAGTGTGCGCGAGTGTGTGAGTGTGTGCGAGTGTTGCCGAGTGTATGTGTGAGTGTGTAGGACTGTGTGTGCGAGTGTGTGCGAGTGTGTGTGCGAGTGTGTGTGTACGAGTGTGTTCGAGTGTGTGCAATTTTGTGCGAGTGTGTGTGTGCGAGTGCGTATGAGTAAGTGTGTGCGAATGTGTGCGAGTGTGTGTGTGAGTGTGTGCGTGCGACTGTGTGTGTGCGAGTGTGTGCGAGTGTGTGCGAGTGTTTGCGTGTGAGTGCGCGTGTGTGTGCGTGTGTACGAGTGTGTGCGAGTGTGTGGGTGCGAGTGTGTGCAAGTGTGTGCGAGTGTGTGTGAGTGTGTGTGTGAGTGTGTGTGAATGTGTGCGAGTCTGTGTGTGCGAGTGTGTGTGTGCGATTGTGTATGAGTGTGTGCGAGTATGTGTGTGAGTGTGTGCGAGTGTGTGCGAGTGTGTGCGTGCGAGTGCATGCGAGTGAGTGCGAGTGTGTGCAAATGTGTGCGCGAGTGTGCGCGAGTGTGTGCGTGTGAGTGTGTTTGTGAGTGTGAGTGTGTGCTAGTGTGCATGAGTGTGTGAGTGTGTGCGAGTGTGCGCGAGTGTGCGTGTGAGTGAGTGAGTGTGTGTGCGAGTGTGTGTAAGTGTGTGTGAGTGTGTACGAGTGTGTGTAGGAGTGTGTGCGAGTGTGTGCGATTGTGTGTGTGAGTGTGTAAGACTGTATGTGCAAGTGCGTGCGAGTGTGTTTGAGTGTGTGAGTGTGTGCGAGTGAGTGTGAGTGAGTGTGTGCAAGTGTGTGTGAGTGTGTGTGTGCAAGTGTGTGTGTGCAAGTGTGTTCGAGTGTGTGTGCGAGTGTGTATGAGTGTGTGTGTGTGCAAGTGTGTGCGCGAGTGTGAGTGAGTGTGTGTGTGTGAGAGTGTGAGTGTGTGCTAGTGTGCATGAGTGTGAGTGTGTGTGTGCGTGTGAGTGAGTGAGTGAGTGTGTGGGTGAGTGTGTGCAAGTGTGTTCGAGTGTGTATGTGCGAGTGTGTGTGTGCGATTGTGTATGAGTGTGTGCGAGTATGTGTGCAAATGTGTGCGAGAGTGTGCGAGTGTGGGCGTGCGAGTGTGTGCGAGTGTGCGCGAGTGTGCGCGAGTGTGTGCGTGTGAGTGTGTTTGTGAGTGTGAGTGTGTGCTAGTGTGCATGAGTGTGTGAGTGTGTGCGAGTGTGCGCGAGTGTGCGTGTGAGTGAGTGAGTGTGTGTGCGAGTGTGTGTAAGTGTGTGTGAGTGTGTACGAGTGTGTGTAGGAGTGTGTGCGAGTGTGTGCGATTGTGTGTGTGAGTGTGTAGGACTGTATGTGCAAGTGTGTGCGAGTGTGTTTGAGTGTGTGAGTGTGTGCGAGTGTGTGTGAGTGTGTGCAAGTGTGTGTGTGCGAGTGTGTGTGTGCAAGTGTGTGTGTGCAAGTGTGTGCGAGTGTGTATGAGTGTGTGTGTGTGTGCAAGTGTGTGCGCGAGTGTGTGCGCGAGTGTGTGCGTGTGAGTGAGTGTGTGTGTGTGAGTGTGAGTGTGTGCTAGTGTGCATGAGTGTGAGTGTGTGTGTGCGAGTGTGCGTGTGAGTCAGTGAGTGTGTGTGCGAGTGTGTGCGAGTGTGTGTGTGAGTGTGTGTGTGAGTGTGTGCAAGTGTGTTCGAGTGTGTGTGTGAGTGTGCATGAGTGAGTGTGTGCGAGTTTGTGTGTGTGAGTGTGTGTGAGTGTGTGCGAGTGTGAGTGTGTGCGTGTGAGTGTGTGCGAGTGTGTGTGTGAGTGTGTGCGAGTGTGTGTGTGAAATTGTGTATTAGTGAATGTGTGCGAGTGTGCGTGAGAGTGAGTGAGTGTGTGTGTGTGCGAGTGAGTGTGAGTGAGTGTGTGCGAGTGTGTGCGAGTGTGTGTGTGCGATTGTGCATAAGTGTGTGCGAGTGTGTGTGTGAGTGTGTAGGACTGTGTGTGCGAGTGTGTGTGCGAGTGTGTGTGCGTGTGTGTGAGTGTGTGTAGGAGTGTGTGTGAGTGTGTGCGATTGTGTGTGTGAGTGTGTAGTACTGTATGTGCGACTGTGTTCGAGTGTGTGTGTGCGAGTGTGTGAGCATGTGTGAGTGTGTGCAAGTGTGTGCGTGCGAGTGTGTGTGATTGTGTATGAGTGAGTGTGTGCGAGTGTGTGTGCAAGTGTGTTTGAGTGTGTTTGTGCAAGTGTGTATGAGTGTGTGTGTGCGAGTGTGTGCAAGTGTGTTTGTGCGAGTGTGTATGAGTGTGTGTGTGCGAGTGTGTGTGCGAGTGTGTGCGTGCGGGTGTGCGCGAGTGTGTGTAGTAGTGTGTGTGACTGTGTGCGATTGTGTGTGTGAGTGTGTAGGACTGTATGTGCGAGTGTGTGCAACTGTGTTCGAGTGTGTGTGTGCGACAGTGTGTGAGCATGTGTGAGTGTGTGCAAGTGTGTGTGTGCAAGTGTGTGCGTACGAGTGTGTGCGAGTGTGTCCGAATGTGTGCGAGTGTGTGCGTGCGAGTGTGCGCGAGTGTGCACGAGTGTGTGCATGTAAGTGTGTGCGTGCGAGTGTGTGCGAGTGTGCTCGAGTGAATGGGTGAGAGTGTGTGCGAGTGTGTGTGAGTGTGTGCAAGTAAGTGTGTGTGAGAGTGTTTGAGTGAGTGTGTGTGAGTGTGTGTGTGCGAGTTTGTGTGCGAGTGTGTGCGAGTGAGTGTGTGCGAGTTTGTGTGCGAGTGTGTGTGCGAGTGTGTGTGTGCGAGTGTGTGTGTGCGTGTGTGCGCGTGAGTGTGTGCGAGTGTGTGAGTGCGAATGTGTGTGCGTGTGAGTGTGTGCGAGTGTGTATGAGCGTATGTGCGAGTGTGTGCCAGTGTGTGCGAGTGTGTGTGCGAGTGTGTGCAAGTGTGTGCGAGTGTGTGCGAGTGTGTGCGAGTGTGTGTGTGCGAGTGTGTGTGTGCGAGTGTGTGTGCAATTGTGTATGAGTGTGTGCGAGTGTGTGTTAGTTTGTGCGAGTGTGTGCGTCTGTTCGTGCGAGTGAGTGCGGGTGTGTGCGAGTGTGTGTATGTGAGTGTGTGTGCGATTGTGTATGAGTGTGTGTGAGTTTGTGCGAGTGTGTGCGAGTGCGTGCGAGTACGTGCAAATGTGTGTGAGAGTGTGCGAGTGTGGGCGTGCGAGTGTGTGCTAGTGTGCGCGAGTGTGTGAGTGTGTGCGAGTGTGCGTGAGTAAGTGTGTGTGTAAGTGCGTGCGAGTGTTTCCGAGTGTGTGTGAGCGTGTAGGACTGTGTGTGCGAGTGTGTGTGCGAGTGTGTGAGTACGAGTGTGTTCGAGAGTGTGCAATTGTGTGCGAGTGTGTGTGCGAGTGCGTATGAGTAAGTGTGTGCGAGTGTGTGCGAGTGTGTGTTTGCGAGTGTGTGCGAGTGTGTGCATGCCAGTGTGTGCGTGCAAGTGTGTGCGTGCAAGTGTGTGCGTGCGAGTGTGTGCGAGTGTGTGCAAGTGTGTGAGTGTGTGCGAGTGTTTGCGAGTGTGTGCAAATTTGCCCGAGTGTGCGCGAGTGTGCACGAGTGAGTGGGTGCGAGTGTGTGTGTGAGTGTGTGTGAGTGTGTGTGATTGTGTGTGTGAGTGTGTATGAGTGTGTGTGCGAGTGTGTGCAAGTGTGTGTGAGTGTGTGTATGAGTGAGTGTGTGCGAGTGTGTGCGAGTGTGTGTGCGAGTGTGTGCGCGAGTGGGTGTGTGCGAGTGTGTGCGAGTGTGTGCGAGTGTGTCTGCTAGTGTGTGCGAGTGTGTGCGATTGTGTGTGTGAGTGTGTAGGACTGTATGTGCGAGTGTGTGCGAGTGTGTATGAGTGTGTGTGTGAGTGTGTGCAAGTTTGTGCGAGTGAGTGTGTGTGAGTGTGTGTGCGAGTGTGTGCGATTGTGTGTGAGAGTGTGTAGGACTGTATGTGCGAGTGTGTGCGAGTGTGTATGAGTGTGTGAGTGCGAGTGTGTGCGAATGTGTGCGTGCGAGTGTGCACGAGTGTGCACGAGTGTGTGCATGTAAGTGTGTGCGTGCGAGTGTGTGCGAGTGTGCTCGAGTGAATGGGTGCGAGTGTGTGCGAGTGTGTGTGAGTGTGTGCGAGTGAGTGTGTGTGAGTGAGTGAGTGTGTGTGAGTGTGTGCGTGTGTGCGAGTTTGTGTGCGAGTGTGTGCGAGTGTGTGTGAGTGTGTGCGTGTGTGCGAGTGTGTGCGTGTGAGTGTGTGCAAGTGTGTGAGTGTGTGTGCGAATGTGTGTGCGAGTGAGTGTGTGCGAGTGGGTATGAGTGTATGTGCGAGTGTGTGCAAGTGTGTGAGAGTGTGTGTGAGTGTGTGGGTGCGAGTGTGTGCAAGTGTGTGCGAGTGAGTGTGTGCGAGTGTGTGCAAGAGTGTGCAAGTGTGTGCGAGTGTGTGCGAGTGTGTGTGTGCAAGTGTGTGTGCAATTGTGTATGAGTGTGTGCGAGTGTGTGTGCGTTTGTGCGAGTGTGTGCGTGTGTGTGCGAGTGAGTGTGAGTGAGTGCAAGTGTGTGCAAATGTGTGCGCGAGTGTGCGAGTGTGGGCATGCGATTGTGTGCTAGTGTGCGCGAGTGTGTGAGTGTGTGCGAGTGTGCGTGAGTAAGTGTGTGTGTGAGTGTGTGCGAGTGTTGCCGAGTGTGTGTGCGAGTGTGTGTGCGAGTGTGTGTGTACGAGTGTGTTCGAGTGTGTGCAATTTTGTGCGAGTGTGTGTGTGCGAGTGCGTATGAGTAAGTATGTGCGAATGTGTGCGAGTGTGTGTGCGAGTGTGTGTGCGCGTGTGTGCATGTGACCGTGTGTGTGCGACTGTGGGCGAGTGTGTGCGAGTGTTTGCGTGTGTGTACGAGTGTGTGCGAGTGTGTGGGTGCGAGTGTGTGCAAGTGTGTGCGAGTGTGTGTGAGTGTGTGTGTGAGTGTGTGTGAATGTGTGCGAGTCAGTGTGTGCGAGTGTGTGTGTGCGATTGTGTATGAGTGTGTGCGAGTATGTGTGTGAGCGTGTGCGAGTGTGTGCGAGAGTGTGCGTGCGAGTGCATGCGAGTGAGTGTCAGTGTGTGCAAATGTGTGCGAGTGTGTGCGAGTGTGTGCGTGTGAGTGAGTGTGTGTGTGAGTGTGTGCTAGTGTGCATGAGTGTGTGAGTGTGTGCGAGTGTGCGCGAGAGTGCGTGTGAGTGAGTGAGTGTGTGTGCGAGTGTGTGTGAGTGTGTACGAGTGGGTGTAGGAGTGTGTGCGAGTGTGTGCGATTGTGTGTGTGAGTGTGTAGGACTGTATGTGCAAGTGTGTGCGAGTGTGTTTGAGTGTGTGAGTGTGTGCGAGTGTGTGTGAGTGTTTGTGAGTGTGTGCAAGTGTGTGTGTGCGAGTGTGTGTGTGAGAGTGTGTGCAAGTGTGTTCGAGTGTGTGTGCGAGTGTGTATGAGTGTGTGTGTGTGCAAGTGTGTGCGCGTGTGTGTGAGTGTCTGTGAGTGTGTGCATGAGTGAGTGTGTGCGAGTGTGTGTGAGTTTGTGTGTGTGTGTGAGTGTGTGCGAGTGTGTGCGTGTGAGTGTGTGCGAGTGTGTGTGTGAGTGTGTGCGAGTGTGTGTGTGCGATTGTGTATTAGTGAATGTGTGCGAGTGTGCGTGAGTGTGTGCGTGTGAGTGAGTGAGTGTGTGTGTGCGAGTGAGTGTGTGCGAGTGTGTGCGAGTGTGTATGAGTGTATGTGCAAGTGTGTGCGCGAGTGTGTTTTAGAGTGTGTGCAATTGTGTGCGTGCGAGTGTGCTCGAGTGAGTGGGTGCGTGTAAGTGTGTGCGTGCGAGTGTGTGCGAATATGTGCGAGTGTGTGCGAGTGTGTGCATGCGAGTGTGTGCGTGCAAGTGTTTGCGTTCGAGTGTGTGCGAGTGTGTGCAAGTGTGTGAGTGTGTGCGAGTGTGTGTGCTAGTGTGTGCAAATGTGCCCGAGTGTGCACGAGTGAGTGTGTGCGAGTGTGTGTGAGTGTGTGTGCGAGTGTGTGCGTGCGAGTGTGTGTGTGAGAGTGTGCGAGTGTGCGCAAATGTGTGCGAGTGTGCACGAGTGAGTGGGTGCGAGTATGCGCGAGTGTGTGTGAGTGTGTGCATGTGAGTGTGTGCAAGCGTGCGTGCGATTGTGTGTGCAAGCGTGTGTGTGCGCGAGTGTGTGCGAGTGTGTATGAGTGTGTGTGCGAGTGTGTGCGAGTGTGTGCAAGTGTGTGTGAGTGTGTGCGAGTGTGTGTGTGCGAGTGTGTGTGTGTGTGAGTGTGTGCGAGTGCTTGCTAGTGTGTGTGTGAGTGTGTGCGACTGTGTGTGCGAGTGTGTGCGCGTGTGTGCGAGTGTGTATGAGTGTATGTGCGAGTGTGTGTGCGAGTGTGTGTGCGAGTGTGTGTGTTCGAGTGTGTGCAAGTGTGTACGAGTGTGTGTGCGAGTGCGTACAAGTGTGTGCGAGTGTGCATGAGTGTGTGCGTGTGAGTGTGTGCGAGTGTGTGCGTGCGAGTGTGTGCGAGTGTGCTCGAGTGAGTGGGTGCGAGTGTGTGCGTGTGTGTATGAGTGAGTGTGTGTGAGTGTGTGTGTGTGTGCAAGTTTGTGTGCGTGTGAGTGTGTGCGAGTGTGTGTGAGTGTGTGTGCGAGTGCGTGCGTGCGTGCGAGTGTGTGTGAGTGTGTGCGATTGTGTGTGTGAGTGTGTAGGACTGTATGTGCGAGTGTGTATGAGTGTGTGTGAGTTTGTGCAAGTGTGTGCGAGTGTGTACGAGTGTGTGCAAGTGTGTGCGAGTGAGTGTGTGCGAGTGTGTGTGCGAGTGTGTGCGTGCGAGTGTGTGCGGGTGTGTGCGTGTGAGTGAGTGCGAGTGTGTGCAAATGTGTGTGAGCGTGTGCAAGTGGGTGTGAGTGTGTGCGAGTGTGCGCATGTGAGTGAGTGTGTGTGTGTCTGTGTGAGTGTGTGCTTGCGAGTGTTTGCTAGTGTGCGCGAGTGTGTGAGTGTGTGCGAGTGTGCGTGAGTGTGTGTGTGTGAGTGAGTGTGTGTGTGCGAGTGAGTGTGAGTGAGTGTGTGCGAGTGTGTGCAAGTGTGTGTGTGCGATTGTGCATGAGTGTGTGCGAGTGTCTGTTTGCAATTGTGTATGAGTGTGTGTGAGTTTGTGCGAGTGTGTGCGTGTGTGTACGAGTGCATGCGAGTACGCGCAAATGTGTGTGAGAGTGTACGAGTGTGGGCGTGCGAGTGTGTGCTAGTGTGCGTGAGTGTGTGCGAGTGTGCATGAGTAAGTGTGTGTGTAAGTGCGTGCGAGTGTTTCCGAGTGTGTGTGTGAGTGTGTAGGACTGTGTGTGCGAGTGTGTGCGAGTGTGTGTGCGAGTGTGTGAGTACGAGTGTGTTCGAGAGTGTGCAATTGTGTGCGAGTGTGTGTGCGAGTACGTATGAGTGAGTGTGTGCGAGTGTGTGCGAGTGTGTGTTTGCGAGTGTGTGCGAGTGTGTGCGAGTGTGTGCGAGTGTGTATGAGTGTATGTGCAAGTGTGTGCGCGAGTGTGTTTTAGAGTGTGTGCAATTGTGTGCGTGCGAGTGTGCTCGAGTGAGTGGGTGCGTGTAAGTGTGTGCGTGCGAGTGTGTGCGAATATGTGCGAGTGTGTGCGAGTGTGTGCATGCGAGTGTGTGCGTGCAAGTGTTTGCATTCGAGTGTGTGCGAGTGTGTGCAAGTGTGTGAGTGTGTGTGAGTGTGTGTGCTAGTGTGTGCAAATGTGCCCGAGTGTGCACGAGTGAGTGTGTGCGAGTGTGTGTGAGTGTGTGTGCGAGTGTGTGCGTGCGAGTGTGTGCAAGTGTGTGTGAGTGTGTGCAAATGTGTGCGAGTGTGCACGAGTGAGTGGGTGCGAGTATGCGCGAGTGTGTGTGAGTGTGTGCATGTGAGTGTGTGCAAGCGTGCGTGCGATTGTGTGTGCAAGCGTGTGTGTACGCGAGTGTGTGCGAGTGTGTATGAGTGTGTGTGCGAGTGTGTGAGTGTGTGTGAGTGTGTGTGAGTGTGTGTGTGCAAGTATGTATGAGTGTGTGCGAGTGTGTGTACGAGTGTGTGTGCGATTGTGCATAAGTGTGTGCGAGTGTGTGTGAGTGTGTGAGTATGTGTGTGAGTGTTTGTGTGCGAGTGTGTTCGATTGTGTGTGAGTGTGAGTGAGTGTGTACGAGTGTGTGTGAGTGTGTGCCAGTGTGTGCGAGTGTGTGTGCGAGTGTGTGTGAGTGTGTGCGAGTGTGTGCGATTGTGTGTGTGAGTGTGTAGGACTGTATGTGCAAGTGTGTATGAGTGTGCGTGTGAGTGTGTGAAAGTGTGTGCGAGTGTGTGCAAGTGTGTGCGAGTGAGTGTGTGCGAGTGTGTGCGTGCGAGTGTGTGCGTGCGAGTGTGTGCGAGTGTGTGCGACTGTGTGCGAGTGTGTCCGAATGTGTGTGAGTGTGTGCGTGCGAGTGTGCCCGAGTGTGCACGAGTGTGTGCATGTAAGTGTGTGCGTGCGAGTGTGTGCGAGTGTGTGCGAGTGTGCTCGAGTGAATGGGTGAGAGTGTGTGCGAGTGTGTGTGAGTGTGTGCAAGTAAGTGTGTGTGAGAGTGTATGAGTGAGTGTGTGTGAGTGTGTGTGCGAGTTTGTGTGCAAGTGTGTGCGAGTGAGTGTGTGCGAGTGTGTGCGAGTTTGTGTGCGAGTGTGTGCGTGCGAGTGTGTGTGTGTGCGTGTGTGCGCGCGAGTGTGTGCGAGTGTGTGAGTGCGAATGTGTGTGCGTGTGAGTGTGTGCGAGTGTGTATGAGTGTATGTGCGAGTGTGTGTGCAATTGTGTATGAGTGTGTGCGAGTGTGTGTGAGTTTGTGCAAGTGTGTGCGTGTGTTCGTGCGAGTGCGTGCGAGTGAGTGCGGGTGTGTGCGAGTGTGTGTATGCGAGTGTGTGTGCGATTGTGTATGAGTGTGTGTGAGTTTGTGCGAGTGTGTGCGTGTGTGTGCGAGTGCGTGCGAGTACGCGCAAATGTGTGCGAGTGTGGGCGTGCGAGTGTGTGATAGTGTGCGCGAGTGTGTGAGTGTGTGTGAGTGTGCGTGAGTAAGTGTGTGTGTAAGTGCATGCGAGTGTTTCCGAGTGTGTGTGTGAGTATGTAGGACTGTGTGCGAGTGTGTGTGCGAGTGTGTTCGAGTGTGTGCAATTGTGTGCGAGTGTGTGTGCGAGTGCGTATGAGTGAGTGTGTGCGAGTGTGTGTTTGCGAATGTGTGTGCGAGTGTGTGCGAGTGTGTATGAGTGTATGTGCGAGTGTGTGCGCGAGTGTGTGTTTTAGAGTGTGTGCAGGTGTGTGCGTGTGAGTGTGTGCATGAGTCTGTGCGTGCGAGTGTGCTCGAGTGAGTGGGTGCGTGTAAGTGTGTGCGTGCGAGTGTGTGCGAGTGTGTGCGAGCAAGTGTTTGCGTGCGAGTGTGTGCGAGTGTGTGCAAGTGTGTGAGTGTGTGCGAGTGTGTGCGAGTGTGTGCAAATGTGCCCGAGTGTGCGCGAGTGTGCACGAGTGAGTGGGTGCGAGTGTGTGTGAGTGTGTATGAGTGAGTGTGTGCGTGTGTGCGAGTTTGTGTGCGAGTGAGTGTGTGCGAATGTGTGCGAGTGTGTTTGTGAGTGTGTGTGCGAGTGTGTGCGTGAGAGTGTGTGCGAGTGTGTGCGAGTGTGTGTGCGAGTGTGTGCAAGTTTTTGCGATTGTGTGTGTGAGTGTGTAGGACTGTATGTGCGAGTGTGTGCGAGTGTGTATGAGTGTGTGTGTGAGTGTGTGCAAGTGTGTGTGAGTGAGTGTGTGTGAGTAGGTGTGCGAGTGTGTGTGCGAGTGTGTGCGAGTGTGTGCGATTTTGTGTGAGACTGTGTAGGACTGTATGTGCGAGTGTGTGCGAGTGTGTATGAGTGTGTGTGTGAGTGTGTGCAAGTGTGTGCGAGTGAATGTGTGCGAGTGTGTGTATGAGTGTGTGTGTGAGTGTGTGCAAGTGTGTGCGAGTGAATGTGTGTGAGTGTGTGTGCGAGTGTGTGCGTGCGAGTGTGCACGAGTGTGTGCGTGTAAGTGTGTGCGTGCGAGTGTGTGCGAGTGTGCTCAAGTGAATGGGTGCGAGTGTGTGCGAGTGTGTGTGAGTGTGTGCGAGTGAGTGTGTGTGAGTGTGTGTGAGTGTGTGCGGTTGTGTGTGAGTGTGTGCGAGTGTGTGCGAGTGTGTGTGTGTGCGAATGTGTGTGTGAGTGTGTGTGCGAGTGCGTGTGCGAGTGTGTGTGCGAGAGTGAGCGAGTGTGTGCGAGTGTGTGCAAATGTGCCCGAGTGTGCGCGAGTGTCCACGAGTGAGTGGGTGCGAGTGTGTGCGAGTATGTGTGAGTGTGTGCATTTGAGTGTGTGCGAGCGTGTGCGAGTGTGTGTGAGTGTGTGTGCGAGTGTGTGTGCGAGTGTGTGTGCGAGAGTGTGCGAGTGTGTGCAAATGTGCCCGAGTGTGCACGAGTGAGTGTGTGCGAGTGTGTGTGAGTGTGTGCATGTGAGTGTGTGCGAGCGTGTGCGAGTGTGTGCGAGTGTGTGTGCGAGTGTGTGTGCGAGTGTGTGTGCGAGTGTGTGCGAGAGTGTGCGAGTGTGTGCAAATGTGCCCGAGTGTGCGCGAGTGTGCACGAGTGAGTGGGTGCGAGTGGGTGCGAGTATGTGTGAGTGTGTGCATGTGAGTGTGTGTGCGAGTGTGTGTGCATGTGTGTGTGTGCGAGTGTGTGCGAGTGTGTATGAGTGTGTGTGCGAGTGTGTGCAAGTGTGTGTGAGTGTGTGTGAGTGTGTGTGTGCAAGTATGTATGGGTGTGTGTACGAGTGTGTGTGCGATTGTGCATAAGTGTGTGCGAGTGTGTGTGAGTGTGTGTGTGTGAGTGTTTGTGTGCGAGTGTGTTCGATTGTGTGTGAGTATGAGTGAGTGTGTACGAGTGTTTGCGAGTGTGTGCCAGTGTGTGCGAGTGTGTGTGCGAGTGTGTGTGAGTGTGTGCGAGCGTGTGCATGTGTGTGTGTGTGTGTGTAGGACTGTATGTGCAAGTGTGTATGAGTGTGTGTGTGAGTGTTTGAAAGTGTGTGCGAGTGTGTGCAAGTGTGTGCGAGTGAGAGTGTGCGAGTGTGTGCATGCGAGTGTGTGCATGCGAGTGTGTGCGTGCGAGTGTGTGTGACTGTGTGTGAGTGTGTGCAAGTGTGTGCGAGTGTGTCCGAATGTGTGCGAGTGTGTGCGTGCGAGTGAGCCTGAGTGTACACGAGTGTGTGCATGTAAGTGTGTGCGTGCGAGTGTGTGTGAGTGTGCTTGAGTGATTGGGTGAGAGTGTGTGTGAGTGTGTGCAAGTAAGTGTGTGTGAGAGTGTATGAGTGAGTGTGTGAGTGTGTGTGAGAGTTTGTGTGCAAGTGTGTGCGAGTGAGTGTGTGCGAGTGTGTGCGAGTTTGTGTGCGAGTGTTTGTGCGAGTGTGTGCATGCGAGTGTGTGTGTGCATGTGTGCGCGCGAGTGTGTGCGAGTGTGTGAGTGCGAATGTGTGTGTGAGTGTGTGCGAGTGTGTATGAGTGTATGTGCGAGTGTGTGCCAGTGTGTGCGAGTGTGTGTGCGAGTGTGTGCAAGTGTGTGTGAGTGTGTGCGAGAGTGTGTGTGCGAGTGTGTGTGCAATTGTGTATGAGTGTGTGCGAGTGTGTGTTAGTTTGTGCAAGTGTGTGCGTGTGTTCGTGCGAGTGAGTGCGGGTGTGTGCGAGTGTGTGTATGCGAGTGTGTGTGCGATTGTGTATGAGTGTGTGTGCGAGTGCGTGCGAGTACGCGCAAATGTGTGCGAGTGTGGGCGTGCGAGTGTGTGCTAGTGTGCGCGAGTGTGTGAGTGTGTGCGAGTGTGCGTGAGTAAGTGTGTGTGTAAGTGCGTGCGAGTGTTTCCGAGTGTGTGTGTGAGTGTGTAGGACTGTGTGTGCGAGTGTGTGAGTATGAGTGTATTCGAGTGTGTGCAATTGTGTGTGAGTGTGTGTGCGAGTGCGTATGAGTGAGTGTGTGCGAGTGTGTGCGAGTGTGTGTTTGCGAGTGTGTGCGAGTGTGTGCGCGAGTGTGTGTTTTAGAGTGTGTGCAATTGTGTGCGTGCGAGTGTGCTCGAGTGAGTGGGTGCGTGTAAGTGTGTGCGTGCGAGTGTGTGCGAATGTGTGCAAGTGTGTGCGAGTGTGTGCATGCGAGTGTGTGCGTGCAAGTGTTTGCGTGCGAGTGTGTGCATGTGTGTGAGTGTGTGCGAGTGTGTGTGCGAGTGTGTGCGAGTGTGTGCAAATGTACCCGAGTGTGCGCGAGTGTGCACGAGTGAGTGGGTGCGAGTGTGTGTGAGTGTGTATGAGTGAGTGTGTGCGAATGTGTGCGAGTGTGTTTGTGATTGTGTGTGCGAGTGTGTGCGTGCGAGTGTCTGCGAGTGTGTGTGAGTGTGTGCGAGTGTGTGTGAGTGTGTGCAAATGTGCCCGAGTGTGCACGAGTGTGCACGAGTGAGTGTGTGCGAGTGTGTGCAAGTGTGTCTGAGTGTGTGCGAGTGTGTGTGTGCGAGTGTGTGTATGAGTATGTGTGTTCGATTGTGTATAAGTGTGTGCGAGTGTGTGTATGAGTGTGTGTGAGTGTGTGTGCAAGTGTGTGTGTGCGAGTGTGTTTGATTGTGTGTGAGTGTGTGTGTGAGTGTGAGTGAGTGTGTACGAGTGTGTGCGAGTGTGTGCGAATGTGTGTGCGAGTGTGTGCGGGTGTGTGCGATTGTGTGTGTGAGTGTGTAGGACTGTACATGCGAGTGTCTGCGAGTGTGTATGAATGTGTGTAAGTGTGTGTGCGAGTGTGTGCGTGCGAGTGTGTGCGACTGTGTGCGACTGTGTGCGAGTGTGTGCGAGTGTGTGAGAATGTGTGCGAGTTTGTACGTGCGAGTGTGCACGAGTGTGCACGAGTGTGTGCGTATAAGTGTGTGCGTGCGAGTGTGCTCGAGTGAATGGGTGCGAGTGTGTGTGAGTGTGTGCGAGTGAGTGTGTGTGAGTGTGTATAAGTGAGTGTGTGTGAGTGTGTGCGTGTGTGCGAGTTTGTGTGCGAGTGTGTATGAGTGTGTGTGTGAGTGTGTGCGAGTGAGTGTGTGTGAGTGTGTGTGCGAGTGTGTGTGCGAGTGTGTGTGCGAGTGTGTTCGAGTGTGTGCAATTGTGTGCGAGTGCGTATGAGTTAGTGTGTGCGAGTGTGTGTTTGCGAGTGTGTGTGCGAGTGTGTGCGAGTGTGTGCGAGTGTGTATGAGTGTATGTGCGAGTGTGTGCGCGAGTGTGTGTTTTAGAGTGTGTGCAATTGTGTGCGTGTGAGTGTGTGCATGAGTGTGTGCGTGCGAGTGTGCTCGAGTGAGTGGGTGTGTGTAAGTGTGTGCGTGCGAGTGTGTGTGAATGTATGCGAGTGTGTGCGAGTGTGTGAAAGTGTGTGCGAGCAAGTGTTTGCGTGCGAGTGTGTGCGAGTGTGTGCAAGTGTGTGAGTGTGTGTGAGTGTGTGCGAGTGTGTGCAAATGTGCCCGAGTGTGCACGAGTGTGCACAAGTGAGTGGGTGCGAGTGTGTGTGAGTGTGTATGAGTGAGTGTGTGCGTGTGTGCGAGTTTGTGTGCGAGTGAGTGTGTGCGAATGTGTGCAAGTGTGTTTGTGAGTGTGTGTGCGAGTGTGTGCGTGAGAGTGTGTGCGAGTGTGTACGAGTTTCTGTGCGAGTGTGTGCGAGTGTGTGCGATTGTGTGTGTGAGTGTGTTGGACTGTATGTGCGAGTGTGTGCGAGTGTGTGCGATTGTGTGTGTGAGTGTGTGCAAGTGTGTGCGAGTGAGTGTGTGTGAGTGTGTGTGCGAGTGTGTGTGCGAGTGTTTGTGCGAGTGTGTGCGATTGTGTGTGCGAGTGTGTAGGACTGTATGTGCGAGTGTGTGCGAGTGTGTATGAGTGTGTGTGTGAGTGTGTGCAAGTGTGTGCGAGTGAGTGTGTGTGAGTGTGTGTGCGAGTGTGTGCATGCGAGTGTGTGCGTGCGAGTGTGCACGAGTGTGCACGAGTGTGTGCGTGTAAGTGTGTGCGTGCGAGTGTGTGCGAGTGTGCTCGAGTGAATGGGTGCGAGTGTGTGCGAGTGTGTGTGAGTGTGCGAGTGAGTGTGTGTGAGTGAGTGTGTGTGAGTGTGTGCGAGTTTGTGTGCGAGTGTGTGCGATTGAGTGTGTGCGAGTGTGTGCGATTGTGTGTGAGTGTGTGCGAGTGTGTGCGTGTGAGTGTGTGCGAGTGTGTGAGTGTGTGTGCGAATGTGTGTGCGTGTGTGTGCGAGTGTGTATGAGTGTATGTGCGAGTGTGTGCAAGTGAGTGAGAGTGTGTGTGAGTGTGTGTGTGCGAGTGTGTGCAAGTGTGTGCGAGTGAGTGTGTGCAAGTGTGTGTGAGAGTGTGCAAGTGTGTGCGAGTGTGTGTGTGCGAGTGTGTGTGCAATTGTGTATGAGTGTGTGCGAGTGTGTGTGCGTTTGTGCGAGTGTGTGCGTGTGTGTGTGCGAGTGCGTGTGAGTGAGTGCAAGTGTGTGCAAATGTGTGCGTGAGTGTGGGTGTGCAAGTGTGTGCTAGTGTGCGCGAGTGTGTGAGTGTGTGCGAGTGTGCATGAGTAAGTGTGTGTGAGTGTGTGCGAGTGTTGCCGAGTGTGTGTGCGAGTGTGTAGGACTGTGTGTGCGAGTGTGTGCGAGTGTGTGTGTGAGTGTGTGTGTGAGTGTGTGTGTACGAGTGTGTGCAAATTTGTGCAAGTGTGTGTGTGCGAGTGCGTATGAGTAAGTGTGTGCGAATGTGTGCGAGTGTGTGCGATTGTGTGTGTGAGTGTGTAGGACTGTACGTGTGAATGTGTGCGAATGTGTATGAGTGTGTATGTGAGTGTGTGCAAGTGTGTGCAAGTGAGAGTGTGTGCGTGCGAGTGTGTGCGACTGTGTGCGAGTGTGTGAGTGCGAGTGTGTGCGAATGTGTGTGAGTGTGTACGTGCGAGTGTGCACGAGTGTGCACGAGTGTGTGAGTATAAGTGTGTGCGTGCGAGTGTGTGCGAGTGTGATCGAGTGAATGGGTGCGAGTGTGTGTGAGTGTGTGCGAGTGAGTGTGTATACGTGAGTGTGTGTGAGTGTGTGCGTGTGTGCGAGTTTGTGTGCAAGTGTGTATGAGTGTGTGTGTGAGTGTGTGCAAGTGTGTGCGAGTGAGTGTGTGTGCGAGTGTGTGTGCGAGTGCGTGCGAGTGTGTGCGATTGTGTGTGAGAGTGTGTAGGACTGTATGTGCGAGTGTGTATGAGTGTGTGTGTGAGTTTGTGCAAGTGTGTGCGAGTGTGTGCGAGTGAGTGTGTGTGAGTGTGTATAAGTGAGTGTGTGTGAGTGTGTGCGTGTGTGCGAGTTTGTGTGCAAGTGTGTATGAGTGTGTGTGTGAGTGTGTGCAAGTGTGTGCGAGTGAGTGTGTGTGAGTGTGTGTGCGAGTGTGTGTGCGAGTGCGTGCGAGTGTGTGCGATTGTGTGTGAGAGTGTGTAGGACTGTATGTGCGAGTGTGTGCGAGTGTGTATGAGTGTGTGTGATTGTGTGCAAGTGTGTGCAAGTGAGTGTGTGTGCGAGTGTGTGCATGCGAGTGTGTGCGTGCGAGTGTGTGCGAGTGTGTGCGAGTGTGTGAGTGCGAGTGTGTGCAAATGTGTGCGAGTGTGTGCATGCGAGTGTGCACGAGTGTGCACGAGTGTGTGCGTGTAAGTGTGTGCGTGCGAGTGTGTGCGAATGTGTGCGAGTGTGTGCGAGCAAGTGTTTGCGTGCGAGTGTGTGCGAGTGTGTGCAAGTGTGTGAGTGTGTGCGAGTGTGTGTGCGAGTGTGTGCGAGTGTGTGCAAATGTGCCCGAGTGTGCGCGAGTGTGCACGAGTGAGTGGGTGCGAGTGTGTGTGTATGAGTGAGTGTGTGCGTGTGTGCGAGTTTGTGTGCGAGTGAGTGTGTGCGAATGTGTGCGAGTGTGTTTGTGAGTGTGTGTGCGAGTGTGTGCGCGAGTGTGTGCACGAGTGTGTGCGAGTGTGTGCGAGTGTGTGCGAGTGTGTGCGAGTGTGTGTGCGAGTGTGTGCGCGAGTGTGTGCCCGAGTGTGTGCGAGTGTGTGCGAGTGTGTGCGAGTGTGTGTGCGAGTGTGTGCGAGTGTGTGCGATTGTGTGTGTGAGTGTGTAGGACTGTATGTGCGAGTGTGTGCGAGTGTGTATGAGTGTGTGTGTGAGTGTGTGCAAGTGTGCGCGAGTGAGTGTGTGTGAGTGTGTGTGCGAGAGTGTGCGAGTGTGTGCGATTGTGTGTGAAAGTGTGTGGGACTGTATGTGCGAGTTTGTGCGAGTGTGTATGAGTGTGTGTGTGAGTGTGTGCAAGTGTGTGCGAGTGAGTGTGTGTGAGTGTGTGTGCGAGTGTGTGCATGTGAGTGTGTGCGTGCGAGTGTGCACGAGTGTGTGCGTGTAAGTGTGTGCGTGCGAGTGTGTGCGAGTGTTCTCGAGTGAATGGGTGCGAGTGTGTGCGAGTGTGTGTGAGTGTGTGCGAGTGAGTGTGTGTGAGTGAGTGTGTGTGAGTGTGTGCGAGTTTGTGTGCGAGTGGGTGCGAGTGAGTGTGTGCGAGTGTGTGCGATTGTGTGTGAGTGTGTGCGAGTGTGTGCGAGTGTGTGCGTGTGAGTGTGTGCGAGTGTGTGAGTGTGTGTGCGAATGTGTGTGCGAGTGTGTGTGAGTGTGTATGAGTGTATGTGCGAGTGTGTGCAAGTGTGTGAGAGTGTGTGTGAGTGTGTGTGTGCGAGTGTGTGCGAGTGAGTGTGTGCGAGTGTGTGCGAGAGTGTTCAAGTGTGTGCCAGTGTGTGTGTGCGAGTGTGTGTGCAATTGTGTATGAGTGTGTGCGAGTGTGTGTGCGTTTGTGCGAGTGTGTGCGTGTGTGTGTGCGAGTGCGTGTGAGTGAGTGCAAGTGTGTGCAAATGTGTGCGCGAGTGTGGGCGTGCGAGTGTGTGCTAGTGTGCGCGAGTGTGTGAGTGTGTGCGAGTGTGCATGAGTAAGTGTGTGTGTGAGTGTGTGCGAGTGTTGCCGAGTGTGTGTGTGAGTGTGTAGGACTGTGTGTGCGAGTGTGTGTGTGAGTGTGTGTGTACGAGTGTGTGCAATTTTGTGCGAGTGTGTGTGTGCGAGTGTGTATGAGTAAGTGTGTGTGAATGTGTGCGAGTGTGTGCGAGTGTGTGTGCGAGTGTGTGCGTGCGACTGTGTGTGTGTGACTGTGTGCGAGTGTGTGCGAGTGTTTGCGTGTGTGTGCGAGTGTGTGTGCGTGTGTACGAGTGTGTGCGAGTGTGTGGGTGCGAGTGTGTGCAAGTGTGTGCGAGTGTGTGTGAGTGTGTGTGTGAGTGTGTGCGAGTCTTTGTGTGCGAGTGTGTGTGTGCGATTGTGTGTGTGCGATTGTGTATGAGTGTGTGCGAGTATGTGTGTGAGTGTGTGCGAGTGTGTGCGTGCGAGTGCGTGCGAGTGTGTGCAAATGTGTGCGAGAGTGTGCGAGTGTGGGCGTGCGAGTGTGTGCGAGTGTGCGCGAGTGTGCACGAGTGTGTGCGTGTGAGTGAGTGAGTGTGTGTGCGAGTGTGTGTGAGTGTGTACGAGTGTGTGTGTGAGTGTGTAGGACTGTATGTGCAAGTGTGTGCGAGTGTGTTCGAGTGTGTGAGTGTGTGCAAGTGTGTGTGTGAGTGTGTAGGACTGTGTGTGCGAGTGTGTGTGCGAGTGTGTGCGAGTGTGTGTGAGTGTGTGTAGGAGTGTGTGTGAGTGTGTGCGATTGTGTGTGTGAGTGTGTAGTACTGTATGTGCGACTGTGTTCGAGTGTGTGTGTGCGAGTGTGTGAGCATGTGTGAGTGTGTGCAAGTGTGTGCGTGCGAGTGTGTGTGTGCGAGTGTGTGTGATTGTGTATGAGTGAGTGTGTGCGAGTGTGTGTGCAAGTGTGTTTGAGTGTGTTTGTGCAAGTGTGTATGAGTGTGTGTGTGCGAGTGTGTGCAAGTGTGTGTGATTGTGTGTGAGTGTGTGTATGAGTGAGTGTGTGCGAGTGTGTGTGAGTGTGTGCAAGTAAGTGTGTGTGAGTGTGTGTGCGAGTGTGTGCATGCGAGTGTGTGTGTGCGAGTGTGTGCGAGTGTGTGCGAGTGTGTGCGAGTGTGTGCGAGTGTGTGAGTGCGAGTGTGTGCGAATGTGTGAGTGCGAGTGTGTGCGAATGTGTGCGAGTGTGTGCATGCGAGTGTGCACGAGTGTGCACGAGTGTGTGCGTGTAAGTGTGTGCATGCGAGTGTGTGCGAGTGTGCTCGAGTGAATGGGTGCGAGTGTGTGCGAGTGTGCGTGAGTGTGTGTGAGTGTGTATAAGTGAGTGTGTGCGAGTTTGTGTGCGAGTGTGTGCGAGTGAGTGTGCGAGTGTGTGTGAGTGTGTGCGAGTGTGTGTGTGCGAGTGTGTGCGTGTGAGTGTTTGTGCGAGAGTGTGCGAGTGTGTGCGAGTGTGTGCGAGTGTGTGCATAGGAGCCCGAGTGTGCACGAGTGAGTGTGTGCGAGTGTGTGCGAGTTTGTGTGAGTGTGTGCATGTGAGTGTGTGCGAGCGTGTGCGAGTGTGTGTGAGTGTGTGTGCGAGTGTGTGTGCGAGTGTGTGTGCGAGAGTGTGCGAGTGTGTGCAAATGTGCCCGAGTGTGCACGAGTGAGTGGGTGCGAGTGTGTGCGAGTGTGTGTGAGTGTGTGCATGTGAGTGTGTGCGAACGTGTGCGAGTGTGTGTGCGAGTGTGTGTTCATGTGTGTGTGTGCGAGTGTGTGCGAGTGTGTATGAGTGTGCGTGCGAGTGTGTGCAAGTGTGTGTGAGTGTGTGCGAGTGTGTGTGCAAGTATGTGTGTTTGTGTGCGAGTGTGTGCGATTGTGTATAAGTGTGTGCGAGTGTGTGTGAGTGTGTGTGCTAGTGTGTGTGTGCGAGTGTGTTCGATTGTGTGAGTGTGAGTGAGTGTGTATGAGTGTGTGCGAGTGTGTGCCAGTGTGTGCGAGTGTGTGTGCGAGTGTGTGTGATTGTGTGTGAGTGTGTGCGATTGTGTGTGTGAGTGTGTAGGACTGTATGTGCGAGTGTGTGTGAGTGTGTGTGTGAAAGTGTGTGCGAGTGTGTGCAAGTGTGTGCGAGTGTGTGCGTGCGAGTGTGTGCGAGTGTGTGCATGCGAGTGTGTGCGAGTGTTTGCGACTGTGTGCGAGTGTTTGAGTGCGAGTGTGTCCGAATGTGTGTGAGTGTGTGCGTGCGAGTGTGCGCGAGTGTGCACGAGTGTGTGCATGTAAGTGTGTGTGTGCGAGTGTGTGCGAGTGTGCTCGAGTGAATGGGTGAGAGTGTGTGCGAGTGTGTGTGAGTGTGTGCGAGTAAGTGTGTGTGAGTGTGTATGAGTGAGTGTGTGTGAGTGTGTGTGTGCGAGTTTGTGTGCGAGTGTGTGCGAGTGAGTGTGTGCGAGTGTGTGCGAGTTTGTGTGCGAGTGTGTGCCAGTGTGTGCGAGTGTGTGTGTGCGAGTGTGTGCAAGTGTGTGCGAGAGTGTGCGAGTGTGTGTGAGTGTGTGTGTGCGAGTGTGTGTGCAATTGTGTATGAGTGTGTGCGAGTGTGTGTGAGTTTGTGCAAGTGTGTGTGTTTGTTTGTGCGAGTGCGTGCGAGTGAGTGCGGGTGTGTGCGAGTGTGTGTATGCGAGTGTGTGTGCGATTGTGTATGAGTGTGTGTGAGTTTGTGCGAGTGTGTGCGTGTGTGTGCGAGTGCGTGCGAGTATCGCAAATGTGTGCGAGTGTGGGCGTGCGAGTGTGTGCTAGTGTGCTCGAGTGTGTGAGTGTGTGCGAGTGTGCGTGAGTAAGTGTGTGTGTAAGTGCGTGCAAGTGTTTCCGAGTGTGTGTGTGAGTATGTAGGACTGTGTGTGCGAGTGTGTGCGAGTGTGTTCGAGTGTGTGCAATTGTGTGCGAGTGTGTGTGCGAGTGCGTATGAGTGAGTGTGTGCGAGTGTGTGTGTGCGAGTGTGTGCGAGTGTGTGTGAGTGTGTGCGAGTGTGTATGAGTGTATGTGCGAGTGTGTGCGCGAGTGTGTGTTTTAGAGTGTGTGCAATTGTGTGCGTGTGAGTGTGTGCATGAGTGTGTGCGTGCGAGTGTGCTCGAGTGAGTGGGTGCGTGTAAGTGTGTGCGTGCGAGTGTGTGCGAATGTGTGCGAGTGTGTGCGAGCAAGTGTTTGCGTGCGAGTGTGTGCGAGTGTGTGCAAGTGTGTGAGTGTGTGCGCGAGTGTGTGCGAGTGTGTGCAAATGTGCCCGAGTGTGCGCGAGTGTGCACGAGTGAGTGGGTGCGAGTGTGTGTGAGTGTGTATGAGTGAGTGTGTGCGTGTGTGCGAGTTTGTGTGCGAGTGAGTGTGTGCGAATGTGTGCGAGTGTGTTTGTGAGTGTGTGTGCTAGTGTGTGCGCGAGTGTGTGCGAGTGTGTGCGCGAGTGTGTGCGAGTGTGTGCGAGTGTGTGTGCGAGTGTGTGCGAGTGTGTGCGATTGTGTGTGTGAGTGTGTAGGACTGTATGTGCGAGTGTGTGCGAGTGTGTATGAGTGTGTGTGTGAGTGTGTGCAAGTGTGTGCGAGTGAGTGTGTGTGAGTGTGTGTGCGAGTGTGTGCGAGTGTGTGCGAGTGTGTGCGATTGTGTGTGAGAGTGTGTAGGACTGTATGTGCGAGTGTGTGCGAGTGTGTATGAGTGTGTGTGAGAGTGTGTGCAAGTGTGTGCGAGTGAGTGTGTGTGAGTGTGTGTGCGAGTGTGTGCGTGCGAGTGTGTGCGTGCGAGTGTGCACGAGTGTGCACGAGTGTGTGCGTGTAAGTGTGTGCGTGCGAGTGTGTGCGAGTGTGCTCGAGTGAATGGGTGCAAGTGTGTGCGAGTGTGTGTGAGTGTGTGCGAGTGTGTGTGCGAGTGTGTGAGTGTGTGCGAGAATGTGTGTGCGAGTGTGTATGAGTGTATGTGCGAGTGTGTGCAAGTGTGTGAGAGTGTGTGTGAGTGTGTGTGTGCGAGTGTGTGCGAGTGAGTGTGTGCGAGTGTGTGCGAGAGTGTTCAAGTGTGTGCGAGTGTGTGTGTGCGAGTGTGTGTGCAATTGTGTATGAGTGTGTGCGCGTTTGTGCGAGTGTGTGCGTGTGTGTGTGTGAGTGCGTGTGAGTGAGTGCAAGTGTGTGCAAATGTGTGCGCGAGTGTGGGCGTGCGAGTGTGTGCTAGTGTGCGCGAGTGTGTGAGTGTGTGCGAGTGTGCATGAGTAAGTGTGTGTGTGAGTGTGTGCGAGTGTTGCCGAGTGTGTGTGTGAGTGTGTAGGACTGTGTGTGCGAGTGTGTGTGTGAGTGTGTGTGTACGAGTGTGTGCAATTTTGTGCGAGTGTGTGTGTGCGAGTGCGTATGAGTAAGTGTGTGCGAATGTGTGCGAGTGTGTGCGAGTGTGTGTGCGAGTGTGTGTGCGAGTGTGTGCGTGCGACTGTGTGTGTGTGACTGTGTGCGAGTGTGTGCGAGTGTTTGCGTGTGTGTGCGAGTGTGTGTGCGTGTGTACGAGTCTGTGCGAGTGTGTGGGTGCGAGTGTGTGCAAGTGTGTGAGTGTGTGTGTGAGTGTGTGTGAATGTGTGCGAGTCTGTGTGTGCGAGTGTGTGTGTGCGATTGTGTGTGTGCGATTGTGTATGAGTGTGTGCAAGTATGTGTGTGAGTGTGTGCGAGTGTGTGCGTGCGAGTGTGTGCAAATGTGTGCGAGAGTGTGCGAGTGTGGGCGTGCGAGTGTGTGTGAGTGTGTGCGTGTGAGTGTGTGTGTGTGTGAGTGTGAGTGTGTGCTAGTGTGCATGAATGTGTGAGTGTGTGCGAGTGTGCGCGAGTGTGCGTGTGAGTGAGTGAGTGTGTGTGCGAGTGTGTGTGAGTGTGTACGAGTGTGTGTAGGAGTGTGTGCGAGTGTGTGCGATTGTGTGTGTGAGTGTGTAGGACTGTATGTGCAAGTGTGTGCGAGTGTGTGAGTGTGTGCGAGTGTGTGTGAGTGTGTGCAAGTGTGTGTGAGTGTGTAGGACTGTGTGTGCGAGTGTGTGTGCGAGTGTGTGTGAGTGTGTGTGAGTGTGTGTGAGTGTGTGCGATTGTGTGTGTGAGTGTGCAGTACTGTATGTGCGACTGTGTTCGAGTGTGTGTGTGCGAGTGTGTGAGCATGTGTGAGTGTGTGCAAGTGTGTGCGTGTGAGTGTATGTGTGCGAGTGTGTGTGATTGTGTATGAGTGAGTGTGTGCAAGTGTGTTTGAGTGTGTTTGTGCAAGTGTGTATGAGTGTGTGTATGCGAGTGTGTGCAAGTGTGTGTGATTGTGTGTGAGTGTGTGTATGAGTGAGTGTGTGCGAGTGTGTGTGAGTGTGTGCGCGAGTGTGTGCGTGAGTGTGTGCGTGCGAGTGTGTGCGAGTGTGTGTAGGAGTGTGTGTGAGTGTGTGCGATTGTGTGTGTGCGAGTGTGTGTGAGTGTGTGCGAGTGTGTGTGTGCGAGTGTGTGCGTGCGAGTGTGTGTGCGAGAGTGTGCGAGTGTGTGCGAGTGTGTGCATATGTGCCCGAGTGTGCACGAGTGAGTGTGTGCGAGTGTGTGCGAGTGTGTGTGAGTGTGTGCATGTGAGTGTGTGCGAGCGTGTGCGAGTGTGTGTGAGTGTGTGTGCGAGTGTGTGTGCGAGAGTGTGCGAGTGTGTGCGAGTGTGTGCAAATGTGCCCGAGTGTGCACGAGTGAGTGGGTGCGAGTGTGTGCAAGTGTGTGTGCGAACGTGTGCGAGTGTGTGTGCATGTGTGTGCGAGTGTGTGCGAGTGTGTATGAGTGTGCGTGCGAGTGTGTGCAAGTGTGTGCGAGTGTGTGCGAGTGTGTGTGTGCAAGTATGTGTGAGAGTGTGTGCGAGTGTGTGTATGAGTGTGTGTGCGATTGTGCATAAGTGTGTGCGATTGTGTGTGAGTGTGTGTGCTAGTGTGTGTGTGCGAGTGTGTTCGATTGTGTGAGTGTGAGTGAGTGTGTACGAGTGTGTGCGAGTGTGTGCCAGTGTGTGCGAGTGTGTGTGCGAGTGTGTGCGAGTGTGTGCGATTGTGTGTGTGAGTGTGTAGGACTGTATGTGCGAGTGTGTGTGAGTGTGTGTGTGAAAGTGTGTGCAAGTGTGTGCGAGTGTGTGCAAGTGTGTGCGAGTGAGTGTGTGCGAGTGTGTGCGACTGTGTGCGAGTGTGTGCGAGTGTGTGAGTGCGAGTGTGTCCGAATGTGTGCGAGTGTGTGCGTGCGAGTGTGCGCGAGTGTGCACGAGTGTGTGCATGTAAGTGTGTGCGTGCGAGTGTGTGCGAGTGAGCTTGAGTGAATGGGTGAGAGTGTGTGCAAGTGTGTGCGAGTAAGTGTGTGTGAGTGTGTATGAGTGAGTGTGTGTGAGTGTGTGTGTGCGAGTTTGTGTGCGAGTGTGTGCGTGTGTGTGCGAGTGCGTGCGAGTACGCGCAAATGTGTGCGAGTGTGGGCGTGCGAGTGTGTGCTAGTGTGCGCGAGTGTGCGAGTGTGCGTGAGTGTGTGTGTAAGTGTGTGCGAGTGTGTTCGAGTGTGTGCAATTGTGTGCGAGTGTGTATGAGTGTATGTGCGAGTGTGTGCGCGAGTGTGTGTTTTAGAGTGTGTGCAATTGTGTGCGTGTGAGTGTGTGCATGAGTCTGTGCGTGCGAGTGTGCTCGAGTGAGTGGGTGCGTGTAAGTGTGTGCGTGCGAGTGTGTGCGAATGTGTGCGAGTGTGTGCGAGTGTGTGCGTGCGAGTGCGAGTGAGTGCGAGTGTGTGCAAATGTGTGCGAGAGTGTGCGAGTGTGGGCGTGCGAGTGTGTGTGAGTGTGCGCGAGTGTGTGCGTGTTAGTGTGTGTGTGTGAGTGTGAGTGTGTGCTAGTGTGCATGTGTGTGTGAGTGTGTGCGAGTGTGCGCGAGTGTGCGTGTGAGTGAGTGAGTGTGTGTGCGAGTGTGTGCGAGTGTGTACGAGTGTGTGTAGGAGTGTGTGCGAGTGTGTGCGATTGTGTGTGTGAGTGTGTAGGACTGTATGTGCAAGTGTGTGCGAGTGTGTTCGAGTGTGTGAGTGTGTGCGAGTGTGTGTGAGTGTGTGCAAGTGTGTGTGAGTGTGTAGGACTGTGTGTGCGAGTGTGTGTGCGAGTGTGTGCGAGTGTGTGTGAGTGTGTGTAGGAGTGTGTGTGAGTGTGTGCGATTGTGTGTGTGAATGTGTAGTACTGTATGTGCGACTGTGTTCGAGTGTGTGTGTGCGAGTGTGTGAGCATATGTGAGTGTGTGCAAGTGTGTGCGTGTGAGTGTATGTGTGCGAGTGTGTGTGATTGTGTATGAGTGAGTGTGTGCAAGTGTGTTTGAGTGTGTTTGTGCAAGTGTGTATGAGTGTGTGTATGCGAGTGTGTGCAAGTGTGTGTGATTGTGTGTGAGTGTGTGTATGAGTGAGTGTGTGTGAGTGTGTGTGCGTGAGTGTGTGCGTGCGAGTGTGTGCGAGTGTGTGTAGGAGTGTGTGTGAGTGTGTGCGATTGTGTGTAAGCGAGTGTGTGTGAGTGTGTGCGTGCGAGTGTGTGTGCGAGAGTGTGCGAGTGTGTGCGAGTGTGTGCATATGTGCCCGAGTGTGCACGAGTGAGTGTGTGCGAGTGTGTGCGAGTGTGTGTGAGTGTGTGCATGTGAGTGTGTGCGAGCGTGTGCGAGTGTGTGTGAGTGTGTGTGCGAGTGTGTGTGCGAGTGTGTGTGCGAGAGTGTGCGAGTGTGTGCGAGTGTGTGCAAATGTGCCCAAGTGTGCACGAGTGAGTGTGTGCGAGTGTATGTGCGAACGTGTGCGAGTGTGTGTGCATGTGTGTGCGAGTGTGTGCGAGTGTGTATGAGTGTGCGTGCGAGTGTGTGCAAGTGTGTGCGAGTGTGTGCGAGTGTGTGTGTGCAAGTATGTGTGAGAGTGTGAGCGAGTGTGTGTATGAGTGTGTGTGCGATTGTGCATAAGTGTGTGCGATTGTGTGTGAGTGTGTGTGCTAGTGTGTGTGTGCGAGTGTGTTCGATTGTGTGAGTGTGAGTGAGTGTGTACGAGTGTGTGCGAGTGTGTGCCAGTGTGTGCGAGTGTGTGTGCGAGTGTGTGTGAGTGTGTGCGAGTGTGTGCGAGTGTGTGCGATTGTGTGTGTGAGTGTGTAGGACTGTATGTGCGAGTGTGTGTGAGTGTGTGTGTGAAAGTGTGTGCGAATGTGTGCGAGTGTGTGCAAGTGTGTGCAAGTGTGTGCGAGTGAGTGTGTGCGAGTGTGTGCGACTGTGTGCGAGTGTGTGAGTGCGAGTGTGTCCGAATGTGTGCGAGTGTGTGCGTGCGAGTGTGCGCGAGTGTGCACGAGTGTGTGCATGTAAGTGTGTGCGTGCGAGTGTGTGCGAGTGTGCTTGAGTGAATGGGTGAGAGTGTGTGCAAGTGTGTGTGAGTGTGTGCGAGTAAGTGTGTGTGAGTGTGTATGAGTGAGTGTGTGTGAGTGTGTGTGTGCGAGTTTGTGTGCGAGTGTGTGCGTGTGTGTGCGAGTGCGTGCGAGTACGCGCAAATGTGTGCGAGTGTGTGCTAGTGTGCGCGAGTGTGCGTGAGTAAGTGTGTGCGAGTGTGTTCGAGTGTGTGCAATTGTGTGCGAGTGTGTATGAGTGTATGTGCGAGTGTGTGCGCGAGTGTGTGTTTTAGAGTGTGTGCAATTGTGTGCGTGTGAGTGTGTGCATGAGTGTGTGCGTGCGAGTGTGCTCGAGTGAGTGGGTGCGTGTAAGTGTGTGCGTGCGAATGTGTGTGAATGTGTGCGAGTGTGTGCGAGTGTGTGCGAGCAAGTGTTTGCGTGCGAGTGTGTGCGAGTGTGTGCAAGTGTGTGAGTGTG
Source organism: Phyllobates terribilis (assembly GCF_046119375.1). Lineage (NCBI taxonomy): Eukaryota > Metazoa > Chordata > Amphibia > Anura > Dendrobatidae > Phyllobates > Phyllobates terribilis. Next base: position 367,408,676 of record NW_027362764.1, on the reverse strand, counting down.
TGCGAGTGTGTGTGCGAGTGTGTGCGAGTGTGTGCAAATGTGCCCGAGTGTGCGCGAGTGTGCACGAGTGAGTGGGTGCGAGTGTGTGTGAGTGTGTATGAGTGAGTGTGTGCGTGTGTGCGAGTTTGTCTGCGAGTGAGTGTGTGCGAATGTGTGCGAGTGTGTTTTTGAGTGTGTGTGCGAGTGTGTGCGTGAGAGTGTGTGCGAGTGTGTGCGAGTTTGTGTGCGAGTGTGTGCGAGTGTGTGCGATTGTGTGTGTGAGTGTGTAGGACTGTATGTGCGAGTGTGTGCGAGTGTGTATGAGTGTGTGTGTGAGTGTGTGCAAGTGTGTGCGAGTGAGTGTGTGTGAGTGTGTTTGCGAGTGTGTGTGCGAGTGTGTGCGAGTGTGTGCGATTGTGTGTGAGAGTGTGTAGGACTGTATGTGCGAGTGTGTACGAGTGTGTATGAGTGTGTGTGTGAGTGTGTGCAAGTGTGTGCAAGTGAGTGCGAGTGAGTGTGTGTGAGTGTGTGTGCGAGTGTGTGCATGTGAGTGTGTGCATGCGATTGTGCACGAGTGTGCACGAGTGTGTGCGTGTAAGTGTGTACGTGCGAGTGTGTGCGAGTGTGCTTGAGTGAATGGGTGCGAGTGTGTCCGAGTGTGTGCGAGTGTGTGCGAGTGAGTGTGTGTGAGTGAGTGTGTGTGAGTGTGCGAGTTTGTGTGCGAGTGTGTGTGAGTGAGTGTGTGCGAGTGTGTGCGATTGTGTGCGATTGTGTGTGAGTGTGTGCGAGTGTGTGCGAGTGTGTGTGAGTGTGTGCGAGTGTGTGCGTGCGAGTGCGAGTGATTGCGAGTGTGTGCAAATGTGTGCGAGAGTGTGCGAGTGTGGGCGTGCGAGTGTGTGTGAGTGTGCGCGAGTGTGTGCGTGTTAGTGTGTGTGTGTGAGTGTGAGTGTGTACTAGTGTGCATGAGTGTGTGAGTGTGTGCGAGTGTGCGCGAGTGTGCGTGTGAGTGAGTGAGTGTGTGTGCGAGTGTGTGCGAGTGTGTACGAGTGTGTGTAGGAGTGTGTGCGAGTGTGTGCGATTGTGTGTGTGAGTGTGTAGGACTGTATGTGCAAGTGTGTGCGAGTGTGTTCGAGTGTGTGAGTGTGTGCGAGTGTGTGTGAGTGTGTGCAAGTGTGTGTGAGTGTGTAGGACTGTGTGTGCGAGTGTGTGTGCGAGTGTGTGCGAGTGTGTGTGAGTGTGTGTAGGAGTGTGTGTGAGTGTGTGCGATTGTGTGTGTGAGTGTGTAGGACTGTATGTGCAAGTGTGTGCGAGTGTGTTTGAGTGTGTGAGTGTGTGCGAGTGTGTGTGAGTGTGTGCAAGTGTGTGTGTGCGAGTGTGTGTGTGCAAGTGTGTGTGTGCAAGTGTGTGCGAGTGTGTATGAGTGTGTGTGTGTGCAAGTGTGTGCGCGAGTGTGTGCGCGAGTGTGTGCGTGTGAGTGAGTGTGTGTGTGTGAGTGTGTGCTAGTGTGCATGAGTGTGAGTGTGTGTGTGCGAGTGTGCACGAGTGTGTGCGTGTAAGTGTGTGCGTGCGAGTGTGTGCGAGTGTGCTCGAGTGAATGGGTGCGAGAGTGTGCGAGTGTGTGTGAGTGTGTGCGAGTGAGTGTGTGTGAGTGTGTGCGAGTTTGTGTGCGAGTGTGTGCGAGTGAGTGTGTGCGAGTGTGTGCGATTGTGTGTGAGTGTGTGCGAGTGTGTGCGTGTGAGTGTGTGCGAGCGTGTGAGTGTGTGTGCGAATGTGTGTGCGAGTGAGTGTGTGCGAGTGTGTATGAGTGTATGAGCGAGTGTGTGCAAGTGTGTGTGAGTGTGTGTGTGCGAGTGTGTGCGAGTGAGTGTGTGCGAGTGTGTGCGAGAGTGTGCAAGTGTGTGCGAGTGTGTGTGTGTGAGTGTGTGTGCAATTGTGTATGAGTGTGTGCGAGTGTATGCGTGTGTGTGTGCGAGTGCGTGTGAGTGAGTGCAAGTGTGTGCAAATGTGTGCGCGAGTGTGGGCGTGCAAGTGTGTGCTAGTGTGCACGAGTGTGTGAGTGTGTGCGAGTGTGCATGAGTAAGTGTGTGTGTGAGTGTGTGCGAGTGTTGCCGAGTGTGTGTGTGAGTGTGTAGGACTGTGTGTGCGAGTGTGTGCGAGTGTGTGTGTGAGTGTGTGTGTACGAGTGTGTGCAATTTTGTGCGAGTGTGTGTGTGCGAGTGCGTATGAGTAAGTGTGTGCGAATGTGTGCGAGTGTGTGCGTGTGACTGTGTGTGTGTGACTGTGTGCGAGTGTGTGCGAGTGTTTGCGTGTGTGTGTGCGAGTGTGTGTGCGTGTGTACGAGTGTGTGCGAGTGTGTGGGTGCGAGTGTGTGCGAGTGTGTGTGAGTGTGTGTGTGAGTGTGTGCGAGTGTGTGTGTGCGATTGTGTATGAGTGTGTGCGAGTATGTGTGTGCGAGTGTGTGCGTGCGAGTGCGTGCGAGTGAGTGCGAGTGTGTGCAAATGTGTGCGAGAGTGTGCGAGTGTGGGCGTGCGAGTGTGTGCGAGTGTGCGCGTGTGTGCTCGAGTGTGTGCGTGTGAGTGAGTGTGTGTGTGAGTGTGAGTGTGTGCTAGTGTGCATGAGTGTGTGAGTGTGTGCGAGTGTGTGCGAGTGTGCGCGAGTGTGCATGTGAGTGTGTGTGCGAGTGTGTGAGTGTGTACGAGTGTGTGTAGGAGTGTGTGCGAGTGTGTGCGATTGTGTGTGTGAGTGTGTAGGACTGTATGTGCAAGTGTGTGCGAGTGTGTTCGAGTGTGTTCGAGTGTGTGAGTGTGTGCGAGTGTGTGTGAGTGTGTGCGAGTGTGTGCGATTGTGTGCAAGTGTGTGAGTGCGAGTGTGTGCGAATGTGTGCGAGTGTGCACGAGTGTGCACGAGTGTGTGTGTAAGTGTGTGCGTGTGAGTGTGTGTGAGTGTGCTCGAGTGAGTGTGTGCGAGTGAGTGTGTGTGAGTGTGTATAAGTGAGTGTGTGTGAGTGTGTGCGTGTGTGCGAGTTTGTGTGCGAGTGTGTATGAGTGTGTATGTGAGTGTGTGCAAGTGTGTGTGAGTGAGTGTGTGTGAGTGTGTGTGCGAGTGTGTGTGCGAGTGTGTGCGAGTGTGTGCGAGAGTGTGTAGGACTGTATGTGCGAGTGTGTGCGAGTGTGTATGAGTGTGTGTGTGAGTGTGTGCAAGTGTGTGTGCAAGTGAGTGTGTGTGAGTGTGTGTGCGAGTGTGTGCATGCGAGTGTGTGCGTGCGAGTGTGTGCATGCGAGTGTGTGCGAGTGTGTGAGTGTGTGAGTGCGAGTGTGTGCGAGTTTCTTTGTGAGTGTGTGAGTGTGTGCGTGAGAGTGTGTGCGAGTGTGTGCGAGTGTGTGTGAGTGTGTGCAAGTGTGTGTGCGAGTGTGTGCGATTGTGTGTGAGTGTGAAGGACTGTATGTGCGAGTGTGTGCGAGTGAGTGTGTGTGAGTGTGTGTGCGAGTGTGTGCGAGTGTGTGTGAGTGTGTGCGAGTGTGTGTGCGAGTGTGTGCGATTGTGTGTGTGAGTGTGTAGGACTGTATGTGCGAGTGAGTGTGTGTGAGTGTGTGTGTGAGTGTCTGTGCGAGTGTGTGCGAGTGTGTGCGATTGTGTGTGAGAGTGTGTAGGACTGTATGTGCGAGTGTGTGTGAGTGTGTATGAGTGTGTGTGTGAGTGTGTGCAAGTGTGTCCGAGTGAGTGTGTGTGAGTGTGTGTGCGAGTGTGTGCATGCGAGTGTGTGCATGCGAGTGTGCACGAGTGTGTGCGTGTAAGTGTGTGCGTGCGTGCTCGAGTGAATGGGTGCGAGTGTGTGCGAGTGTGTGTGAGTGTGTGCGAGTGAGTGTGTGTGAGTGTGTATAAGTGAGTGTGTGTGTGAGTGTGTGCGTGTGTGAGAGTTTGTGTGCGAGTGTGTGCGAGTGAGTTTGTGCGAGTGTGTGTGAGTGTGTGCGTGCGAGTGTGTGCGTGTGAGTGTGTGCGTGCGAGTGTGTGTGCGAGTGAGTGTGTGCGAGTGTGTGCATATGTGCCCGAGTGTGCACGAGTGAGTGTGTGCGCGAGTGTGTGAAAGTGTGTGTGAGTGTGTGCATGTGAGTGTGTGCGAGCATGTGCGAGTGTGTGTGAGTGTGGATGCGAGTGTGTGTGCGAGTGTGTGTGCGAGAGTGTGTGAGTATGTGCAAGTGTGTGCAAATGTGCCCGAGTGTGCACGAGTGAGTGGGTGCAAGTGTGTGTGAGTGTGTGTGAGTGTGTGCATGTGAGTGTGTGCGAACGTGTGCGAGTGTGTGTGCATGTGTGTGTGTGTGCGAGTGTGTGCGAGTGTGTATGAGTGTGTGTGCGAGTGTGTGCAAGTGTGTGTGAGTGTGTGTGAGTGTGTGTGTGCAAGTATGTGTGAGTGTGTGCGAGTGTGTGCGAGTGTGTGTACGAGTGTGCATAAGTGTGTGCGAGTGTGTGTGAGTGTGTGTGCTAGTGTGTGTGTGCGAGTGTGTTCGATTGTGTGAGTGTGAGTGAGTGTGTACGAGTGTGTGCGAGTGTGTGCCAGTGTGTGTGAGTGTGTGCGAGTGTGTGCGATTGTGTGTGTGTGAGTGTGTAGGACTGTATGTGCGAGTGTGTGCGAGTGTGTGTGTGAAAGTGTGTGCGAGTGTGTGCGAGTGTGTGCGAGTGAGTGTGTGCGAGTGTGTGTTCGAGTGTGTGCGTGCGAGTGTGTGCGTGCGAGTGTGTCCGAATGTGTGCGAGTGTGTGCGTGCGAGTGTGCGCGAGTGTGCATGAGTGTGTGCTCGAGTGAATGGGTGAGAATGTGTGCGGGTGTGTGTGAGTGTGTGCGAGTAAGTGTGTGTGAGTGTGTATGAGTGAGTGTGTGTGTGCGAGTTTGTGTGCGAGTGTGTGCGAGTGAGTGCGCGCGAGTGTGTGCGAGTTTGTGTGCGAGTGTGTGCGAGTGTGTGCAAGTGTGTGCGAGTGTGTGCGAGAGTGTGCGAGTGTGTGTGAGTGTGTGTGTGCGAGTGTGTGTGCAATTGTGTATGAGTGTGTGCGAGTGTGTGTGAGTTTGTGCAAGTGTGTGTGTGTGTGTTCGTGCCAGTGAGTGCGGGTGTGTGTGAGTGTGTGTATGCGAGTGTGTGTGCGATTGTGTATGAGTGTGTGTGAGTTTGTGCGAGTGTGTGCGTGTGTGTGCGAGTGCGTGCGAGTACGCGCAAATGTGTGCGAGTGTGGGCGTGCGAGTGAGTGCTAGTGTGCGCGAGTGTGCGAGTGTGCGTGAGTAAGTGTGTGTGTAAGTGCGTGCGAGTGTTTCCGAGTGTGTGTGTGAGTATGTAGGACTGTGTGTGCGAGTGTGTGCGAGTGTGTGTGCGAGTGTGTTCGAGTGTGTGCAATTGTGTGCGAGTGTGTGTGCGAGTGCGTATGAGTTAGTGTGTGCGAGTGTGTGTGCGAGTGTGTGCGAGTGTATGCGAGTGTGTATGAGTGTATGTGCGAGTGTGTGCGCGAGTGTGTGTTTTAGAGTGTGTGCAATTGTGTGTGTGTGAGTGTGTGCATGAGTGTGTGCGTGCGAGTGTGCTCGAGTGAGTGGCTGTGTGTAAGTGTGTGCGTGCGAGTGTGTGTGAATGTGTGCGAGTGTGTGCGAGTGTGTGCGAGTGTGTGCGAGTGTGTGCGAGCAAGTGTTTGCGTGCGAGTGTGTGCGAGTGTGTGCAAGTGTGTGAGTGTGTGTGAGTGTGTGTGCGAGTGTGTGTGCCCGAGTGTGCGTGAGTGTGCACGAGTGAGCGGGTGCGAGTGTGTGTGAGTGTGTATGAGTGAGTGTGTGCGTGTGTGCGAGTTTGTGTGTGAGTGAGTGTTTGCGAGTGTGTTTGTGAGTGTGTGTGCGAGTGTGTGTGCGAGTGTGTGCGTGAGAGTGTGTGCGAGTGTGTGCGAGTGTGTGCGTGAGAGTGTGTGCGAGTGTGTGCGAGTTTGTGTGCGAGTTTGTGTGCGAGTGTGTGCAAGTGTGTGTGAGTGTGTAGGACTGTATGTGCGAGTGTGTGCGAGTGTGTATGAGTGTGTGTGTGAGTGTGTGCAAGTGTGTGCGAGTGAGTGTGTGTGAGTGTGTGTGCGAGTGTGTGTGCGAGTGTGTGCGAGTGTGTGCGATTGTGTGTGAGAGTGTGTGGGACTGTATGTGCGAGTGTGTGCGAGTGTGTATGAGTGTGTGTGTGAGTGTTTGCAAGTGTGTGCAAGTGAGTGTGTGTGAGTGTGTGTGCGAGTGTGTGCATGCGAGTGTGTGCATGCGAGTGTGCACGAGTGTGCACGAGTGTGTGCGTGTAAGTGTGTGCGTGCGAGTGTGTGCGAGTGTGTGCGAGTGTGTGTGAGTGAGTGTGTGTGAGTGTGTGCGAGTTTGTGTGCGAGTTTGTGTGCGAGTGAGTGTGTGCGAGTGAGTGTGTGCGAGTGTGTGCTATTGTGTGTGAGTGTGTGTGAGTGTGTGCGTGTGAGTGAGAGTGTGTGCGAGTGTGTATGAGTGTATGTGCGAGTGTGTGCAAGTGAGTGAGAGTGTGTGTGAGTGTGTGTGTGCGAGTGTGTGCAAGTGTGTGCGAGTGAGTGTGTGCAAGTGTGTGCGAGAGTGTGCAAGTGTGTGTGTGCGAGTGTGTGTGCAATTGTGTATGAGTGTGTGCGAGTGTGTGTGCGAGTGTGTGCGTGTGTGTGTGCGAGTGCGTGTGAGTGAGTGCAAGTGTGTGCAAATGTGTGCACGAGTGTGGGCGTGCGAGTGTGTGCTAGTGTGCGCGAGTGTGCGCGAGTGTGTGCGAGTGTGCATGAGTAAGTGTGTGTGAGTGTGTGCGAGTGTTGCCGAGTGTGTGTGTGAGTGTGTAGGACTGTGTGTGCGAGTGTGTGCGAGTGTGTGTGTGAGTGTGTGTGTGAGTGTGTGTGTACGAGTGTGTGCAATTTTGTGCGAGTGTGTGTGCGAGTGCGTATGAGTAAGTGTGTGCGAATGTGTGCGAGTGTGTGCGATTGTGTGTGTGAGTGTGTAGGACTGTACGTGCGAGTGTGTGCGAGTGTGTGTGTGAGTGTGTGTGAGTGTGTGTGTACGAGTGTGTGCAATTTTGTGCGAGTGTGTGTGCGAGTGCGTATGAGTAAGTGTGTGCGAATGTGTGCGAGTGTGTGCGATTGTGTGTGTGAGTGTGTAGGACTGTACGTGCGAGTGTGTGATAGTTTGTGCGTGAGAGTGTGTGCGAGTGTGTGCGAGTTTGTGTGCGAGTTTGTGTGCGAGTGTGTGCAAGTGTGTGTGAGTGTGTAGGACTGTATGTGCGAGTGTGTGCGAGTGTGTATGAGTGTGTGTGTGAGTGTGTGCAAGTGTGTGCGAGTGAGTGTGTGTGAGTGTGTGTGCGAGTGTGTGTGCGAGTGTGTGCCAGTGTGTGCGACTGTGTGTGAGAGTGTGTGGGACTGTATGTGCGAGTGTGTGCGAGTGTGTATGAGTGTGTGTGTGAGTGTTTGCAAGTGTGTGCGAGTGAGTGTGTGTGAGTGTGTGTGCGAGTGTGTGCATGCGAGTGTGTGCGAGTGTGTGCGAGTGTGTGTGAGTGAGTGTGTGTGAGTGTGTGCGAGTTTGTGTGCGAGTTTGTGTGCGAGTGTGTGCGAGTGAGTGTGTGCGAGTGAGTGTGAGCGAGTGTGTGCTATTGTGTGTGAGTGTGTGTGAGTGTGTGCGTGTGAGTGTGTGCGAGTGTGTGAGAGTGTGTGCGAGTGTGTATGAGTGTATGTGCGAGTGTGTATGAGTGTATGTGCGAGTGTGTGCAAGTGAGTGAGAGTGTGTGTGAGTGTGTGTGTGCGAGTGTGTGCAAGTGTGTGCGAGTGAGTGTGAGCAAATGTGTGCGAGAGTGTGCAAGTGTGTGTGTGCGAGTGTGTGTGCAATTGTGTATGAGTGTGTGCGAGTGTGTGTGCGAGTGTGTGCGTGTGTGTGTGCGAGTGCGTGTGAGTGAGTGCAAGTGTGTGCAAATGTGTGCACGAGTGTGGGCGTGCGAGTGTGTGCTAGTGTGCGCGAGTGTGCGCGAGTGTGTGCGAGTGTGCATGAGTAAGTGTGTGTGAGTGTGTGCGAGTGTTGCCGAGTGTGTGTGTGAGTGTGTAGGACTGTGTGTGCGAGTGTGTGCGAGTGTGTGTGTGAGTGTGTGTGTGAGTGTGTGTGTACGAGTGTGTGCAATTTTGTGCGAGTGTGTGTGCGAGTGCGTATGAGTAAGTGTGTGCGAATGTGTGCGAGTGTGTGCGATTGTGTGTGTGAGTGTGTAGGACTGTACGTGCGAGTGTGTGCGAGTGTGTGTGTGAGTGTGTGCAAGTGTGTGCAAGTGAGTGTGTGTGAGTGTGTGTGCGAGTGTGTGCGTGCGAGTGTGTGCGACTGTGTGCGACTGTGTGCGATTGTGTGCGAGTGTGTGCGAGTGTGTGAGTGCGAGTGTGTGCGAATGTGTGCCAGTGTGTACGTGCGAGTGTGCACGAGTGTGCACGAGTGTGTGCGTATAAGTGTGTGCGTGTGAGTGTGTGTGTGCGAGTTTGTGTGCGAATGTGTGCGAGTGAGTGTTTGCAAGTTTGTGTGCGAGTGTTTGTGTGAGTGTGTGTGTGCGAGTGTGTGTGTGTGCGCGTGAGTGTGTGCGAGTGTGTGAGTGCGAATGTGTGTGCGTGTGAGTGTGTGCGAGTGTGTATGAGCGTATGTGCGAGTGTGTGCCAGTGTGTGCGAGTGTGTGCAAGTGTGTGTGAGTGTGTGCGAGAGTGTGCGAGTGTGTGCGAGTGTGTGTGTGCGAGTGTGTGTGCAATTGTGTATGAGTGTGTGCGAGTGTGTGTTAGTTTGTGCAAGTGTGTGCGTGTGTTCGTGCGAGTGAGTGCGGGTGTGTGCGAGTTTGTGTATGCGAGTGTGTGTGCAATTGTGTATGAGTGTGTGTGAGTTTGTGCGAGTGTGTGCGTACGAGTGCGTGCGAGTACGCGCAAATGTGTGTGAGAGTGTACGAGTGTGGGCGTGCGAGTGTGTGCTATTGTGCGTGAGTGTGTGAGTGTGTGCGAGTGTGCGTGAGTAAGTGTGTGTGTAAGTGCGTGCGAGTGTTTCCGAGTGTGTGTGTGAGTGTGTAGGACTGTGTGTGCGAGTGTGTGTGCGAGTGTGTGAGTACGAGTGTGTTCGAGAGTGTGCAATTGTGTGCGAGTGTGTGTGCGAGTGCGTATGAGTGAGTGTGTGCGAGTGTGTGCGAGTGTGTGTTTGCAAGTGTGTGCGAGTGTGTGCGAGTGTGTATGAGTGTATGTGCAAGTGTGTGTGCGTGTGTGTTTTAGAGTGTGTGCAATTGTGTGCGTGCGAGTGTGCTCGAGTGAGTGGGTGCGTGTAAGTGTGTGCGTGCGAGTGTGTGCAAATATGTGCGAGTGTGTGCGAGTGTGTGCATGCGAGTGTGTGCGTGCAAGTGTTTGCGTTCGAGTGTGTGCGAGTGTGTGCAAGTGTGTGAGTGTGTGCGAGTGTGTGTGCGAGTGTGTGCAAATGTGCCCGAGTGTGCACGAGTGAGTGTGTGCGAGTGTGTGTGAGTGTGTGTGCGAGTGTGTGCGTGCGAGTGTGTGCGAGTGTGTGTGTGAGAGTGTGCGAGTGTGTGCAAATGTGTGCGAGTGTGCACGAGTGAGTGGGTGCGAGTATGCGTGAGTGTGTGTGAGTGTGTGCATGTGAGTGTGTGCAAGCGTGCGTGCGATTGTGTGTGCAAGCGTGTGTGTGCGCGAGTGTGTGCGAGTGTGTATGAGTGTGTGTGCGAGTGTGTGCAAGTGTGTGCGAGTGTGTGCGAGTGTGTGTGTGCAAGTGTGTGCGAGTGTGTGTGAGTGTGTGCGAGTGTGTGTGTGTGTGTGAGTGTGTGCGAGTGCTTGCTAGTGTGTGTGTGAGTGTGTGCGACTGTGTGTGCGCGTGTGTGCGAGTGTGTATGAGTGTATGTGCGAGTGTGTGTGCGAGTGTGTGTTCGAGTGTGTGTTCGAGTGTGTGTGTTTGAGTGTGTGCAAGTGTGTACGAGTGTGTGTGCGAGTGCGTACAAGTGTGTGCGAGTGTGCATGAGTGTGTGCGTGTGAGTGTGTGCGAGTGTGTGCGTGCGAGTGTGTGTGAGTGTGCTCGAGTGAGTGGGTGCGAGTGTGTGCGAGTGTGTATGAGTGAGTGTGTGTGAGTGTGTGTGTGCAAGTTTGTGTGCGTGTGAGTGTGTGCGAGTGTGTGTGAGTGTGTGTGCGAGTGCGTGCGTGCGAGTGTGTGTGAGTGTGTGCGATTGTGTGTGTGAGTGTGTAGGATTGTATGTGCGAGTGTGTATGAGTGTGTGTGTGAGTTTGTGCAAGTGTGTGCGAGTGTGTACGAGTGTGTGCAAGTGTGTGCGAGTGAGTGTGTGCGAGTGTGTTTGCGTGCGAGTGTGTGCGGGTGTGTGCATGTGAGTGAGTGCAAGAGTGTGCAAATGTGTGTGAGCGTGTGCGAGTGTGCGCGTGTGAGTGAGTGTGTGTCTGTGTGAGTATGTGCTTGCGAGTGTTTGCTAGTGTGCGCGAGTGTGTGAGTGTGTGCGAGTGTGCGCGAGTGTGTGCGTGTGAGTAAGTGAGTGTGTGTGAGTGTGTGTGAGTGCTTGCAAGTGTGTGTGTGAGTGCGTGCGACTGTGTGTGTGAGTGTGTGCGTGTGTGTGCGAGTGTGTATGAGTGTATGTGTGAGTGTGTGCGAGTGTGTGTTCGAGTGTGTGTGTTCGAGTGTGTGCAAGTGTGTGCGACTGTGTTCGAGTGTGTGTGTGCGAGTGTGTGCGAGTGTGTGTGCAAGTGTGTTTGAGTGTGTTTATGCAAGTGTGTATGAGTGTGTGCGAGTGTGTGCAAGTGTGTTTGTGCGAGTGTGTATGAGTGTGTGTGTGTGCGAGTGTGTGCAAGTGTGTGTGATTGTGTGTGAGTGTGTGTATGAGTGAGTGTGTGCGAGTGTGTGTGCGAGTGTGTGCGTGAGTGTGTGCGTGCGGGTGTGTGCGAGTGTGTGTAGGAGTGTGTGTGAGTGTGTGCGATTGTGTGTGTGAGTGTGTAGGACTGTATGTGCGAGTGTGTGCGACTGTGTTCGAGTGTGTGTGTGCGAGTGTGTGAGCATGTGTGAGTGTGTGCAAGTGTGTGCGTGCGAGTGTGTGCGTGCGAGTATGTGCATGCGAGTGTGTGTGAGTGTGTCCGAATGTGTGCGAGTGTGTGCGTGCGAGTGTGCGTGAGTGTGCACGAGTGTGTGCATGTAAGTGTGTGCGTGCGAGTGTGTGCGAGTGTGCTCGAGTGAATGGGTGAGAGTGTGTGCGAGTGTGTGTGAGTGTGTGCAAGTAAGTGTGTGTGAGAGTGTATGACTGAGTGTGTGTGAGTGTGTGTGTGCGAGTTTGTGTGCGAGTGTGTGCGAGTGAGTGTGTGCAAGTTTGTGTGCGAGTGTGTGTGCGAGTGTGTGAGTGCGAATGTGTGTGCGTGTGAGTGTGTGCGAGAGTGTATGAGCGTATGTGCGAGTGTGTGCCAGTGTGTGCGAGTGTGTGTGCGAGTGTGTGCGAGTGTGTGTGTGCGAGTGTGTGTGCAATTGTGTATGAGTGTGTGCGAGTGTGTGTTAGTTTGTGTGAGTGTGTGCGTCTGTTCGTGCGAGTGATTGCGGGTGTGTGCGAGTGTGTGTATGCGAGTGTGTGTGCGATTGTGTATGAGTGTGTGTGAGTTTGTGTGAGTGTGTGCGTGTGTGTGCGAGTGCGTGCGAGTACGCGCAAATGTGTGTGAGAGTGTGCGAGTGTGGGCGTGCGAGTGTGTGCTAGTGTGCGCGAGTGTGTGAGTGTGTGCGAGTGTGCGTGAGTAAGTGTGTGTGTAAGTGCGTGCGAGTGTTTCCGAGTGTGTGTGAGTATGTAGGACTCTGTGTGCGAGTGTGTGCGAGTGTGTGTGCGAGTGTGTGAGTACGAGTGTGTTCGAGAGTGTGCAATTGTGTGTGTGAGTGTGTAGCACTGTATGTGCAAGTGTGTGCGAGTGTGTTTGAGTGTGTGAGTGTGTGCGAGTGTGTGTGAGTGTTTGTGAGTGTGTGCAAGTGTGTGTGTGCGAGTGTGTGTGTGCGAGTGTGTGTGTGTGCAAGTGTGTTCGAGTGTGTGTGCGAGTGTGTATGAGTGTGTGTGTGTGCAAGTGTGTGCATGAGTGTGTGCGTGTGAGTGAGTGTGTGTGAGTGTGAGTGTGTGCTAGTGTGCATGAGTGTGTGAGTGTGTGCGAGTGTGCGTGTGAGTGAGTGTGTGTGCGAGTGTGTGTGTGAGTGTGTGCAAGTGTGTTCGAGTGTGTGTGCGAGTGTGTATGAGTGTGTGTGTGCAAGTGTGTGCGCGTGTGTGTGAGTGTCTGTGAGTGTGTGCATGAGTGAGTGTGTGCGAGTGTGTGTGAGTTTGTGTGTGTGTGTGAGTGTGTGCGAGTGTGTGTGTGTGAGTGTGTGCGTGTGAGTGTGTGCGAGTGTGTGTGTGAGTGTGTGCGAGTGTGTGCAAGTGTGTGTGATTGTGTGTGAGTGTGTGTATGAGTGAGTGTGTGCGAGTGTGTGTGCGAGTGTGTGCGCGAGTGTGTGCGTGTGTGTGCGAGTGTGTGTGAGTGTGTGCGATTGTGTGTGTGAGTGTGTAGGACTGTATGTGCGAGTGTGTGTGACTGTGTTCGAGTGTGTGTGTGCGAGTGTGTGAGCATGTGTGAGTGTGTGCAAGTGTGTGCGTGCGAGTGTGTGTGTGCGAGTGTGTGTGATTGTGTATGAGTGAGTGTGTGCGAGTGTGTGCGAGTGTGTGTGCAAGTGTGTTTGAGTGTGTTTGTGCAAGTGTGTATGAGTGTGTGCGAGTGTGTGCAAGTGTGTTTGTGCGAGTGTGTATGAGTGTGTGTGTGCGAGTGTGTGCAAGTGTGTGTGATTGTGTGTGAGTGTGTGTATGAGTGAGTGTGTGCGAGTGTGTGTGCGAGTCTGTGCACGAGTGTGTGCGTGCGGGTGTGCGCGAGTGTGTGTAGTAGTGTGTGTGAGTGTGTGCGATTGTGTGTGTGAGTGTGTAGGACTGTGTGTGCGACTGTGTTCGAGTGTGTGTGTGCGAGTGTGTGAGCATGTGTGAGTGTGTGCAAGTGTGTGTGTGCGACTGTGTGCGACTGTGTGCGAGTGTGTGTGAGTGTGTCCGAATGTGTGCGAGTGTGTGCGTGCGAGTGTGCGCGAGTGTGCACGAGTGTGTGCATGTAAGTGTGTGCGTGCGAGTGTGTGCGAGTGTGCTCGAGTGAATGGGTGAGAGTGTGTGCGAGTGTGTGTGAGTGTGTGCAAGTAAGTGTGTGTGAGAGTGTATGAGTGAGTGTGTGTGAGTGTGTGTGTGCGAGTTTGTGTGCGAGTGTGTGCGAGTGAGTGTGTGCGAGTTTGTGCGCGAGTGTGTGTGCGCGAGTGTGTGTGCGCGAGTGTGTGTGTGCGTGTGTGCGCGTGAGTGTGTGCGAGTGTGTGAGTGCGAATGTGTGTGCGTGTGAGTGTGTGCGAGTGTGTATGAGCGTATGTGCGAGTGTGTGCCAGTGTGTGCGAGTGTGTGTGCGAGTGTGTGCAAGTGTGTGCGAGTGTGTGCGAGTGTGTGCGAGTGTGTGTGTGCGAGTGTGTGTGCAATTGTGTATGAGTGTGTGCGAGTGTGTGTTAGTTTGTGTGAGTGTGTGCGTCTGTTCGTGCGAGTGAGTGCGGGTGTGTGCGAGTGTGTGTATGCGAGTTTGTGTGCGATTGTGTATGAGTGTGTGTGAGTTTGTGCGAATGTGTGCGTGTGTGTGCGAGTGCGTGCGAGTACGCGCAAATGTGTGTGAGAGTGTGCGAGTGTGGGCGTGCGAGTGTGTGCTAGTGTGCGCGAGTGTGTGCGAGTGTGCGTGAGTAAGTGTGTGTGTAAGTGCGTGCGAGTGTTTCCGAGTGTGTGTGAGTGTGTAGGACTGTGTGTGCGAATGTGTGCGAGTGTGTGTGCGAGTGTGTGAGTACGAGTGTGTTCGAGAGTGTGCAATTGTGTGCAAGTGTGTGTGTGAGTGCGTATGAGTGAGTGTGTGCGAGTGTGTGTGAGTGTGTGTTTGCGAGTGTGTGCGAGTGTGTGCGAGTGTGTGCGAGTGTGTGCATGTGAGTGTGTGCGTGCAAGTGTGTGCGTGCAAGTGTGTGCGTGCAAGTGTGTGCGTGCAAGTGTGTGCGTGCAAGTGTGTGCGTGCGAGTGTGTGTGAGTGTGTGCAAGTGTGTGAGTGTGTGCGAGTGTGTGTGCGAGTGTGTGCGAGTGTGTGCAAATTTGCCCAAGTGTGCGCGAGTGTGCACGAGTGAGTGGGTGTGAGTGTGTGTGTGTGAGTGTGTGTGATTGTGTGTGTGAGTGTGTATGAGTGTGTGTGCGAGTGTGTGCAAGTGTGTGTGATTGTGTGTGAGTGTGTGTATGAGTGAGTGTGTGCGAGTGTGTGTGAGTGTGTGTGCGAGTGTGTGCGTGAGTGGGTGTGTGCGAGTGTGTGCGAGTGTGTGCGATTGTGTGTGTGAGTGTGTAGGACTGTATGTGCGAGTGTGTATGAGTGTGTGTGTGAGTGTGTGCAATTGTGTGCGAGTGAGTGTGTGTGAGTGTGTGTGCGAGTGTGTGCGAGTGTGTGCGATTGTGTGTGAGAGTGTGTAGGACTGTATGTGCGAGTGTGTGCGAGTGTGTATGAGTGTGTGAGTGCGAGTGTGTGCGAATGTGTGCGAGTGTGTGCGTGCGAGTGTGCACGAGTGTGTGCATGTAAGTGTGTGCGTGTGAGTGTGTGCGAGTGTGCTCGAGTGAATGGGTGCGAGTGTGTGCGAGTGTGTGTGAGTGTGTGCGAGTGAGTGTGTGTGAGTGAGTGTGAGTGAGTGTGTGTGAGTGTGTGCGTGTGTGCGAGTTTGTGTGCGAGTGTGTGTGAGTGTGTGCGAGTGTGTGCGTGTGAGTGTGTGCGAGTGTGTGAGTGTGTGTGCGAATGTGTGTGCGAGTGAGTGTGTGCGAGTGGGTATGAGTGTATGTGCGAGTGTGTGCAAGTGTGTGAGAGTGTGTGTGAGTGTGTGTGTGCGAGTGTGTGCAAGTGTGTGCGAGTGAGTGTGTGCGAGTGTGTGCGAAAGTGTGCAAGTGTGTGCGAGTGTGTGTGTGTGCAAGTGTGTGTGCAATTGTATATGAGTGTGTGCGAGTGTGTGTGCGTTTGTGCGAGTGTGTGCGTGTGTGTGCGAGTGAGTGTGAGTGAGTGCAAGTGTGTGCAAATGTGTGCGCGAGTGTGCGAGTGTGGGCATGCGAGTGTGTGCTAGTGTGCGCGAGTGTGTGCGAGTGTGCGTGAGTAAGTGTGTGTGTGAGTGTGTGCGAGTGTTGCCGAGTGTGTGTGCGAGTGTGTGTGCAATTTTGTGCGAGTGTGTGTGTGCGAGTGCGTATGAGTAAGTGTGTGCGAATGTGTGCGAGTGTGTGCGCGAGGGTGTGTGCACGTGTGTGCATGTGACTGTGTGTGTGCGACTGTGGGCGAGTGTGTGCGTGTGTTTGCGTGTGTGTGCGCATGTCTGTGCGTGTGTACGAGTGTGTGCGAGTGTGTGGGTGCGAGTGTGTGCAAGTGTGTGCGAGTGTGTGTGAGTGTGTGTGTGAGTGTGTGTGAATGTGTGCGAGTCTGTGTGTGCGAGTGTGTGTGTGCGATTGTGTATGAGTGTGTGCGAGTATGTGTGTGAGCGTGTGCGAGTGTGTGCGAGTGTGTGCGTGTGAGTGCATGCGAGTGAGTGCCAGTGTGTGCAAATGTGTGCAAGTGTGTGCGAGTGTGCGCGAATGTGCGCGAGTGTGTGCGTGTGAGTGAGTGTGTGTGTGAATGTGAGTGTGTGCTAGTGTGCATGAGTGTGTGAGTGTGTGCGAGTGTGCGCGAGTGTGCGTGTGAGTGAGTGTGTGTGCGAGTGTGTGTGAGTGTGTACGAGTGGGTGTAGGAGTGTGTGCGAGTGTGTGCGATTGTGTGTGTGAGTGTGTAGCACTGTATGTGCAAGTGTGTGCGAGTGTGTTTGAGTGTGTGAGTGTGTGCGAGTGTGTGTGAGTGTTTGTGAGTGTGTGCAAGTGTGTGTGTGCGAGTGTGTGTGTGCGAGTGTGTGTCTGTGCAAGTGTGTTCGAGTGTGTGTGCGAGTGTGTATGAGTGTGTGTGTGCAAGTGTGTGCGTGAGTGTGTGCGTGTGAGTGAGTGTGTGTGTGAGTGTGAGTGTGTGCTAGTGTGCATGAGTGTGTGAGTGTGTGCGAGTGTGCGTGTGAGTGAGTGAGTGTGTGTGCGAGTGTGTGTGTGCAAGTGTGTTCGAGTGTGTGTGTGAGTGTGTATGAGTGTGTGTGTGTGCAAGTGTGTGCGCGTGTGTGTGAGTGTCTGTGAGTGTGTGCATGAGTGAGTGTGTGCGAGTGTGTGTGAGTTTGTGTGTGTGTGTGTGTGAGTGTGTGCGAGTGTGTGCGTGTGAGTGTGTGCGAGTGTGTGTGTGAGTGTGTGCGAGTGTGTGTGTGCAATTGTGTATTAGTGAATGTGTGCGAGTGTGCGTGAGTGTGTGTGTATGTGAGTGAGTGTGTGTGTGCGAGTGTGTGCGAGTGAGTGTGAGTGAGTGTGTGCAAGTGTGTGCGAGTGTGTGTGTGCGATTGTGCATAAGTGTGTGCGAGTGTGTGTGTGAGTGTGTAGGACTGTGTGTGCGAGTGTGTGTGCGAGTGTGTGCGAGTGTGTGTGAGTGTGTGTAGGAGTGTGTGTAGGAGTGTGTGCGATTGTGTGTGTGAGTGTGTAGTACTGTATGTGCGACTTTGTTCGAGTGTGTGTGTGCGAGTATGTGAGCATGTGTGAGTGTGTGCAAGTGTGTGCGTGCGAGTGTGTGTGTGCAAGTGTGTGTGATTGTGTATGAGTGAGTGTGTGCGAGTGTGCGTGCAAGTGTGTTTGAGTGTGTTTGTGCAAGTGTGTATGAGTGTGTCTGTGCGAGTGTGTGCAAGTGTGTTTGTGCGAGTGTGTATGAGTGTGTCTGTGCGAGTGTGTGCAAGTGTGTGTGATTGTGTGTGAGTGTGTGTATGAGTGAGTGTGTGCGAGTGTGTGCGAGTGTGTGCGCGAGTGTGTGCGTGTGAGTGTGTGTGAGTGTGTGCGAGTGTGTGTAAGTGTGTGCGATTGTGTGTGTGAGTGTGTAGGACTGTATGTGCGAGTGTGTGTGACTGTGTTCGAGTGTGTGTGTGCGAGTGTGTGAGCATGTGTGAGTGTGTGCAAGTGTGTGCGTGCGAGTGTGTGTGTGTGATTGTGTATGAGTGAGTGTGTGCGAGTATGTGTGTGAGCGTGTGCGAGTGTGTGCGAGTGTGTGCGTGCGAGTGAGTGGGAGTGTGTGCAAATGTGTGCAAGAGTGTGCGAGTGTGGGCGTGCGAGTGTGTGCGAGTGTGCGCGAGTGTGTGCGTGTGAGTGAGTGTGCGAGTGTGCGCGAGTGTGTGCGTGTGAGTGAGTGTGTGTGCGAGTGTGTGAGTGTGTGTGCGAATGTGTGTGCGAGTGTGTATGAGTGTATGTGCGAGTGTGTGCAAGTGTGTGAGAGTGTGTGTGCGAGTGTGTGCAAGTGTGTGCGAGTGAGTGTGTGCGAGTGTGTGCGAGAGTGTGCAAGTGTGTGCGAGTGTGTGTGTGCGAGTGTGTGTGCAATTGTGTATGAGTGTGTGCGAGTGTGTGTGCGTTTGTGCGAGTGTGTGCGTGTGTGTGTGTGCAAGTGCGTGTGAGTGAGTGCAAGTGTGTGCAAATGTGTGTGCGAGTGTGCGAGTGTGGGCATGCGAGTGTGTGCTAGTGTGCGAGAGTGTGCAAGTGTGTGCGAGTGTGTGTGTGTGAGTGTGTGTGCAATTGTGTATGAGTGTGTGCGAGTGTGTGCGTGTGTGTGTGCAAGTGCGTGTGAGTGAGTGCAAGTGTGTGCAAATGTGTGTGCGAGTGTGCGAGTATGGGCATGCGAGTGTGTGCTAGTGTGCGCGAGTGTGTGAGTGTGTGCGAGTGTGCGTGAGTAAGTGTGTGTGTGAGTGTGTGCGAGTGTTGCCGAGTGTGTGTGTGAGTGTGTAGGACTGTGTGTGCGAGTGTGTGTGCGAGTGTGTGTGTACGAGTGTGTTCGAGTGTGTGCAATTTTGTGCGAGTGTGTGTGTGCGAGTGCGTATGAGTAAGTGTGTGCGAATGTGTGCGAGTGTGTGCGAGTGTGTGTGCGAGTGTGTTTGCGAGTGTGTGCGTGCGACTGTGTGTGTGCGACTGTGTGCGAGTGTGTGCGAGTGTTTGCGTGTGTGTGCGCGTGTGTGTGCGTGTGTACGAGTGTGTGCGAGTGTGTGGGTGCGAGTGTGTGCAAGTGTGTGCGAGTGTGTGTGAGTGTGTGTGAATGTGTGCGAGTGTGTGCGTGTGAGTGCGAGTGTGTGCAAATGTGTGCGAGAGTGTGCAAGTGTGGGCGTGCGAGTGTGTGCGAGTGTGCGCGAGTGTGCGCGAGTGTGTGCGTGTGAGTGAGTGTGTGTGTGAGTGTGAGTGTGTGCTAGTGTGCATGAGTGTGTGAGTGTGTGCGAGTGTGCGCGAGTGTGCGTGTGAGTGAGTGTGTGCGAGTGTGTGTGATTGTGTGTGAGTGTGTACGAGTGTGTGTAGGAGTGTGTGCGAGTGTGTGCGATTGTGTGTGTGAGTGTGTAGGACTGTATGTGCAAGTGTGTGCGAGTGTGTTTGAGTGTGTGAGTATGTGCGAGTGTGTGTGAGTGTGTGTGAGTGTGTGCAAGTGTGTGTGTGCAAGTGTGTGTGTGCAAGTGTGTGTGTGCAAGTGTGTTCGAGTGTGTGTGCGAGTGTGTATGAGTGTCTGTGTGTGCAAGTGTGTTTGCGAGTGTGTGCGTGTGAGTGAGTGTGTGTGTGAGTGTGAGTGTGTGCTAGTGTGCATGAGTGTGTGAGTGTGTGCGAGTGTGCGTGTGAGTGAGTGTGTGTGCGAGTGTGTGCGAGTGTGTGAGTGTGTGTGCGAGTGAGTGTGTGCGAGTGTGTATGAGTGTATGTGCGAGTGTGTGCAAGTGTGTGAGAGTGTGTGAGAGTGTGTGAGAGTGTGTGTGTGCGAGTGTGTGCAAGTGTGTTTGAGTGAGTGTGTGCGAGTGTGTGCGAGAGTGTGCAAGTGTGTGCGAGTGTGTGTGTGCGAGTGTGTGTGCAATTGTGTATGAGTGTGTGCGAGTGTGTGTGCGTTTGTGCGAGTGTGTGCGTGTGTGTGTGCAAGTGCGTGTGAGTGAGTGCAAGTGTGTGCAAATGTGTGTGTGAGTGTGCGAGTGTGGGCATGCGAGTGTGTGCTAGTGTGCGAGAGTGTGCAAGTGTGTGCGAGTGTGTGTGTGCGAGTGTGTGTGCAATTGTGTATGAGTGTGTGCGAGTGTGTGTGCGTTTGTGCGAGTGTGTGCGTGTGTGTGTGCAAGTGCGTGTGAGTGAGTGCAAGTGTGTGCAAATGTGTGTGCGAGTGTGCGAGTGTGGGCATGCGAGTGTGTGCTAGTGTGCGCGAGTGTGTGAGTGTGTGCGAGTGTTGCCGAGTGTGTGTGTGAGTGTGTAGGACTGTGTGTGCGAGTGTGTGCGAGTGTGTGTGTACGAGTGTGTTCGAGTGTGTGCAATTTTGTGCGAGTGTGTGTGTGCGAGTGCGTATGAGTAAGTGTGTGCGAATGTGTGCGAGTGTGTGCGAGTGTGTGTGCGAGTGTGTTTGCGAGTGTGTGCGTGCGACTGTGTGTGTGCGAATGTGTGCGAGTGTGTGTGCGAGTGTGTGTGTGAGTGTGTGCGTGCGACTGTGTGTGTGCGAGTGTGTGCGAGTGTTTGCGTGTGAGTGCGCGTGTGTGTGCGTGTGTACGAGTGTGTGCAAGTGTGTGCGAGTGTGTGTGAGTGTGTGTGTGAGTGTGTGTGAATGTGTGCGAGTCTGTGTGTGCGAGTGTGTGTGTGCGATTGTGTATGAGTGTGTGCGAGTATGTGTGTGAGTGTGTGCGAGTGTGTGCGTGCGAGTGCATGCGAGTGAGTGCGAGTGTGTGCAAATGTGTGCAAATGTGTGCGAGAGTGTGCGCGAGTGTGCGCGAGTGTGTGCGTGTGAGTGTGTTTGTGAGTGTGAGTGTGTGCTAGTGTGCATGAGTGTGTGAGTGTGTGCGAGTGTGCGCGAGTGTGCGTGTGAGTGAGTGAGTGTGTGCGAGTGTGTGTAAGTGTGTGTGAGTGTGTACGAGTGTGTGTAGGAGTGTGTGCGAGTGTGTGCGATTGTGTGTGTGAGTGTGTAGGACTGTATGTGCAAGTGTGTGCGAGTGTGTTTGAGTGTGTGAGTGTGTGCGAGTGTGTGTGAGTGTGTGCAAGTGTGTGTGTGCGAGTGTGTGTGTGCAAGTGTGTGTGTGCAAGTGTGTGCGAGTGTGTATGAGTGTGTGTGTGTGCAAGTGTGTGCGCGAGTGTGTGCGCGAGTGTGTGCGTGTGAGTGAGTGTGTGTGTGAGTGTGAGTGTGTGCTAGTGTGCATGAGTGTGAGTGTGTGTGTGCGAGTGTGCGTGTGAGTCAGTGAGTGTGTGTGCGAGTGTGTGCGAGTGTGTGTGTGAGTGTGTGCAAGTGTGTTCGAGTGTGTGTGTGAGTGTGCATGAGTGAGTGTGTGCGAGTGTGTGTGAGTTTGTGTGTGTGTGAGTGTGTGCGAGTGTGTGTGTGTGAGTGTGTGCGAGTGTGTGAGTGAGTGTGTGCGAGTGTGTGTGTGCGAATGTGTATTAGTGAATGTGTGCGAGTGTGCGTGAGAGTGAGTGAGTGTGTGTGTGCGAGCGTGTGCGAGTGAGTGTGAGTGAGTGTGTGCGAGTGTGTGTGTGCGATTGTGCATAAGTGTGTGCGAGTGTGTGTGTGAGTGTGTAGGACTGTGTGTGCGAGTGTGTGTGCGAGTGTGTGTGCGTGTGTGTGAGTGTGTGTAGGAGTGTGTGTGAGTGAGTGTGTAGTACTGTATGTGCGACTGTGTTCGAGTGTGTGTGTGCGAGTGTGTGAGCATGTGTGAGTGTGTGCAAGTGTTTGCGTGCGAGTGTGTGTGATTGTGTATGAGTGAGTGTGTGCGAGTGTGTGCGAGTGTGTGTGCAAGTGTGTTTGAGTGTGTTTGTGCAAGTGTGTATGAGTGTGTGTGTGCGAGTGTGTGCAAGTGTGTTTGTGCGAGTGTGTATGAGTGTGTGTGTGCGAGTGTGTGCATGTGTGTGTGATTGTGTGTGAGTGTGTGTATGAGTGAGTGTGTGCGAGTGTGTGTGCGAGTGTGTGCGCGAGTGTGTGCGTGTGAGTGTGTGCGAGTGTGTGTAAATGTGTGCGATTGTGTGTGTGAGTGTGTAGGACTGTATGTGCGAGTGTGTGTGACTGTGTTCGAGTGTGTGTGTGCGAGTGTGTGAGTGTGTGCAAGTGTGTGCGTGCGAGTGTGTGTGTGCGAGTGTGTGTGATTGTGTATGAGTGAGTGTGTGCGAGTGTGTGCGAGTGTGTGTGCAAGTGTGTTTGAGTGTGTTTGTGCAAGTGTGTATGAGTGTGTGCGAGTGTGTGCAAGTGTGTTTGTGCGAGTGTGTATGAGTGTGTGTGTGCGAGTGTGTGCAAGTGTGTGTGATTGTGTGTGAGTGTGTGTATGAGTGAGTGTGTGCGAGTGTGTGTGCGAGTGTGTGCGCGAGTGTGTGCGTGTGAGTGTGTGTGAGTGTGTGCGAGTGTGTGTAAGTGTGTGCGATTGTGTGTGTGAGTGTGTAGGACTGTATGTGCGAGTGTGTGTGACTGTGTTCGAGTGTGTGTGCGAGTGTGTGAGTGTGTGCAAGTGTGTGCGTGCGAGTGTGTGTGTGCGAGTGTGTGTGATTGTGTATGAGTGAGTGTGTGCGAGTGTGTGCGAGTGTGTGTGCAAGTGTGTTTGAGTGTGTTTGTGCAAGTGTGTATGAGTGTGTGCGAGTGTGTGCAAGTGTGTTTGTGCGAGTGTGTATGAGTGTGTGTGTGCGAGTGTGTGCAAGTGTGTGTGATTGTGTGTGAGTGTGTGTATGAGTGAGTGTGTGCGAGTGTGTGTGCGAGTGTGTGCGCGAGTGTGTGCGTGCTGGTGTGCGCGAGTGTGTGTAGTAGTGTGTGTGACTGTGTGCGATTGTGTGTGTGAATGTGTAGGACTGTATGTGCGAGTGTGTGCGACTGTGTTCGAGTGTGTGTGTGCGAGTGTGTGAGCATGTGTGAGTGTGTGCAAGTGTGTGCGAGTGTGTCCGAATGTGTGCGAGTGTGTGAGTGCGAGTGTGCGCGAGTGTGCACGAGTGTGTGCATGTAAGTGTGTGCGTGCGAGTGTGTGCGAGTGTGCTCGAGTGAATGGGTGAGAGTGTGTGCGAGTGTGTGTGAGTGTGTGCAAGTAAGTGTGTGTGAGAGTGTATGAGTGAGTGTGTGTGAGTGTGTGTGTGCGAGTTTGTGTGCGAGTGTGTGCGAGTGAGTGTGTGCGAGTTTGTGTGCGAGTGTGTATGCGAGTGTGTGTGTGCGAGTGTGTGTGTGCGTGTGTGCGCGTGAGTGTGTGCGAGTGTGTGAGTGCGAATGTGTGTGCGTGTGAGTGTGTGCGAGTGTGTATGAGCGTATGTGCGAGTGTGTGCCAGTGTGTGTGAGTGTGTGTGCGAGTGTGTGCAAGTGTGTGCGAGTGTGTGCGAGTGTGTGCGAGTGTGTGTGTGCGAGTGTGTGTGTGCGAGTGTGTGTGCAATTGTGTATGAGTGTGTGCGAGTGTGTGTGCGTTTGTGCGAGTGTGTGCGTGTGTGTGTGCAAGTGCGTGTGAGTGAGTGCAAGTGTGTGCAAATGTGTGTGTGAGTGTGCGAGTGTGGGCATGCGAGTGTATGCTAGTGTGCGAGAGTGTGCAAGTGTGTGCGAGTGTGTGTGTGCGAGTGTGTGTTCAATTGTGTATGAGTGTGTGCGAGTGTGTGCGCGTTTGTGCGAGTGTGTGCGTGTGTGTGTGCAAGTGCGTGTGAGTGAGTGCAAGTGTGTGCAAATTTGTGTGTGAGTGTGCGAGTGTGGGCATGCGAGTGTGTGCTAGTGTGCGCTAGTGTGTGAGTGTGTGCGAATGTTGCCGAGTGTGTGTGTGAGTGTGTAGGACTGTGTGTGCGAGTGTGTGCGAGTGTGTGTGTGAGTGTGTGTGTACGAGTGTGTTCGAGTGTGTGCAATTTTGTGCGAGTGTGTGTGTGCGAGTGCGTATGAGTAAGTGTGTGCGAATGTGTGCGAGTGTGTGCGAATGTGTGTGCGAGTGTGTGTGTGAGTGTGTGCGTGCGACTGTGTGTGTGCGAGTGTGTGCGAGTGTGTGCGAGTGTTTGCGTGTGAGTGCGCGTGTGTGTGCGTGTGTACGAGTGTGTGCGAGTGTGTGGGTGCGAGTGTGTGCAAGTGTGTGCGAGTGTGTGTGAGTGTGTGTGTGAGTGTGTGTGAATGTGTGCGAGTCTGTGTGTGCGAGTGTGTGTGTGCGATTGTGTATGAGTGTGTGCGAGTATGTGTGTGAGTGTGTGCGAGTGTGTGCGAGTGTGTGCGTGCGAGTGCATGCGAGTGAGTGTGAGTGTGTGCAAATGTGTGCGAGAGTGTGCGAGTGTGGGCGTGCGAGTGTGCGCGAGTGTGCGCGAGTGTGCGTGAGTGTGGGCGTGTGAGTGTGTTTGTGAGTGTGAGTGTGTGCTAGTGTGCATGAGTGTGTGAGTGTGTGCGAGTGTGCGCGAGTGTGCGTGTGAGTGCGAGTGTGTGCGAGTGTGTGTGAGTGTGTGTGAGTGTGTACGAGTGTGTGTAGGAGTGTGTGCGAGTGTGTGCGAGTGTGCGCGAGTGTGCATGTGAGTGTGTGTGCGAGTGTGTGAGTGTGTACGAGTGTGTGTAGGAGTGTGTGCGAGTGTGTGCGATTGTGTGTGTGAGTGTGTAGGACTGTATGTGCAAGTGTGTGCGAGTGTGTTCGAGTGTGTGAGTGTGTGCGAGTGTGTGTGAGTGTGTGCGAGTGTGTGCGATTGTGTGCAAGTGTGTGAGTGCGAGTGTGTGCGAATGTGTGCGAGTGTGCACGAGTGTGCACGAGTGTGTGTGTAAGTGTGTGCGTGTGAGTGTGTGTGAGTGTGCTCGAGTGAGTGTGTGCGAGTGAGTGTGTGTGAGTGTGTATAAGTGAGTGTGTGTGAGTGTGTGCGTGTGTGCGAGTTTGTGTGCGAGTGTGTATGAGTGTGTATGTGAGTGTGTGCAAGTGTGTGTGAGTGAGTGTGTGTGAGTGTGTGTGCGAGTGTGTGTGCGTGTGTGCGAGAGTGTGTAGGACTGTATGTGCGAGTGTGTGCGAGTGTGTATGAGTGTGTGTGTGAGTGTGTGCAAGTGTGTGTGCAAGTGAGTGTGTGTGAGTGTGTGTGCGAGTGTGTGCATGCGAGTGTGTGCGTGCGAGTGTGTGCATGCGAGTGTGTGCGAGTGTGTGAGTGTGTGAGTGCGAGTGTGTGCGAGTTTCTTTGTGAGTGTGTGAGTGTGTGCGTGAGAGTGTGTGCGAGTGTGTGCGAGTGTGTGTGAGTGTGTGCGATTGTGCGAGAGTGTGCGTGTGAGTGAGTGTGTGTGCGAGTGTGTGTGAGTGTGTGTGAGTGTGTACGAGTGTGTGTAGGAGTGTGTGCGAGTGTGTGCGAGTGTGTGTGAGTGTGTGCGATTGTGCGCGAGTGTGCGTGTGAGTGAGTGTGTGTGCGAGTGTGTGTGAGTGTGTGTGAGTGTGTACGAGTGTGTGTAGGAGTGTGTGCGAGTGTGTGAGTGTGTGAGTGCGAGTGTGTGCGAGTTTCTTTGTGAGTGTGTGAGTGTGTTTGTGAGTGTGAGTGTGTGCTAGTGTGCATGAGTGTGTGAGTGTGTGCGAGTGTGCGCGAGTGTGCGTGTGAGTGAGTGTGTGTGCGAGTGTGTGTGAGTGTGTGTGAGTGTGTACGAGTGTGTGTAGGAGTGTGTGCGAGTGTGTGCGATTGTGTGTGTGAGTGTGTAGGACTGTATGTGCAAGTGTGTGCGAGTGTGTTTGAGTGTGTGAGTGTGTGCGAGTGTGTGTGAGTGTGTGCAAGTGTGTGTGTGCGAGTGTGTGTGTGCAAGTGTGTGTGTGCAAGTGTGTTCGAGTGTGTGTGCGAGTGTGTATGAGTGTGTGTGTGTGCAAGTGTGTGCGCGAGTGTGTGCGTGTGAGTGAGTGTGTGTGTGTGTGAGTGTGAGTGTGTGCTAGTGTGCATGAGTGTGAGTGTGTGTGTGCGTGTGAGTGAGTGAGTGTGTGTGTGAGTGTGTGCAAGTGTGTTCGAGTGTGTGTGTGCGAGTGTGTGTGTGCGATTGTGTATGAGTGTGTGCGAGTATGTGTGCAAATGTGTGCGAGAGTGTGCGAGTGTGGGCGTGCGAGTGTGTGCGAGTGTGCGCGAGTGTGCGCGAGTGTGTGCGTGTGAGTGTGTTTGTGAGTGTGAGTGTGTGCTAGTGTGCATGAGTGTGTGAGTGTGTGCGAGTGTGCGTGTGAGTGAGTGAGTGTGTGTGCGAGTGTGTGTAAGTGTGTGTGAGTGTGTACGAGTGTGTGTAGGAGTTTGTGCGAGTGTGTGCGATTGTGTGTGTGATTGTGTAGGACTGTATGTGCAAGTGTGTGCGAGTGTGTTTGAGTGTGTGAGTGTGTGCGAGTGTGTGTGAGTGTGTGCAAGTGTGTGTGTGCGAGTGTGTGTGTGCAAGTGTGTGTGTGCAAGTGTGTGCGAGTGTGTATGAGTGTGTGTGTGTGCAAGTGTGTGCGCGAGTGTGGGCACGAGTGTGTGCGTGTGAGTGAGTGTGTGTGTGTGAGTGTGAGTGTGTGCTAGTGTGCATGAGTGTGAGTGTGTGTGTGCGAGTGTGCGTGTGAGTCAGTGAGTGTGTGTGCGAGTGTGTGCGAGTGTGTGTGTGAGTGTGTGCAAGTGTGTTCGAGTGTGTGTGTGAGTGTGCATGAGTGAGTGTGTGCGAGTGTGTGTGAGTTTGTGTGTGTGAGTGTGTGCGAGTGTGTGTGTGTGAGTGTGTGCGTGTGAGTGTGTGCGAGTGTGTGTGTGAGTGTGTGCGAGTGTGTGTGTGCGATTGTGTATTAGTGAATGTGTGCGAGTGTGCGTGAGAGTGAGTGAGTGTGTGTGTGCGAGTGTGTGCGAGTGAGTGTGAGTGAGTGTGTGCGAGTGTGTGTGTGCGATTGTGCATAAGTGTGTGCGAGTGTGTGTGTGAGTGTGTAGGACTGTGTGTGCGAGTGTGTGTGCGAGTGTGTGTGCGTGTGTGTGAGTGTGTGTAGGAGTGTGTGTGAGTGTGTGCGATTGTGTGTGTGAGTGTGTAGTACTGTATGTGCGACTGTGTTCGAGTGTGTGTGTGCGAGTGTGTGAGCATGTGTGAGTGTGTGCAAGTGTGTGCGTGCGAGTGTGTGTGATTGTGTATGAGTGAGTGTGTGCGAGTGTGTGCGAGTGTGTGTGCAAGTGTGTTTGAGTGTGTTTGTGCAAGTGTGTATGAGTGTGTGTGTGCGAGTGTGTGCAAGTGTGTTTGTGCGAGTGTGTATGAGTGTGTGTGTGCGAGTGTGTGCAAGTGTGTGTGATTGTGTGTGAGTGTGTGTATGAGTGAGTGTGTGCGAGTGTGTGTGCGAGTGTGTGCGCGAGTGTGTGCGTGTGAGTGTGTGCGAGTGTGTGTAAGTGTGTGCGATTGTGTGTGTGAGTGTGTAGGACTGTATGTGCGAGTGTGTGTGACTGTGTTCGAGTGTGTGTGTGCGAGTGTGTGTGTGTGCAAGTGTGTGCGTGCGAGTGTGTGTGTGCGAGTGTGTGTGATTGTGTATGAGTGAGTGTGTGCGAGTGTGTGCGAGTGTGTGTGCAAGTGTGTGCGAGTGTGTGCAAGTGTGTGTGATTGTGTGTGAGTGTGTGTATGAGTGAGTGTGTGCGAGTGTGTGTGCGAGTGTGTGCGCGAGTGTGTGCGTGCGGGTGTGCGCGAGTGTGTGTAGTAGTGTGTGTGAGTGTGTGCGATTGTGTGTGTGAGTGTGTAGGACTGTATGTGCGAGTGTGTGCGACTGTGTTCGAGTGAGTGTGTGCGAGTGTGTGAGCATGTGTGAGTGTGTGCAAGTGTGTGTGTGCGAGTGTGTGCGACTGTGTGCGAGTGTGTGTGAGTGTGTCCGAATGTGTGCGAGTGTGTGCGTGCGAGTGTGCGCGAGTGTGCACGAGTGTGTGCATGTAAGTGTGTGCGTGCGAGTGTGTGCGAGTGTGCTCGAGTGAATGGGTGAGAGTGTGTGCGAGTGTGTGTGAGTGTGTGCAAGTAAGTGTGTGTGAGAGTGTATGAGTGAGTGTGTGTGAGTGTGTGTGTGCGAGTTTGTGTGCGAGTGTGTGCGAGTGAGTGTGTGCGAGTTTGTGCGCGAGTGTGTGTGCGAGTGTGTGTGTGCGAGTGTGTGTGTGCGTGTGTGCGCGCGAGTGTGTGCGAGTGTGTGAGTGCGGATGTGTGTGCGTGTGAGTGTGTGCGAGTGTGTATGAGCGTATGTGCGAGTGTGTGCGAGTGTGTGTGCGAGTGTGTGCAAGTGTGTGCGAGTGTGTGCGAGTGTGTGCGAGTGTGTGTGTGCGAGTGTGTGTGCAATTGTGTATGAGTGTGTGCGAGTGTGTGTTAGTTTGTGCGAGTGTGTGCGTCTGTTCGTGCGAGTGAGTGCGGGTGTGTGCGAGTGTGTGTATGCGAGTGTGTGTGCGATTGTGTATGAGTGTGTGTGAGTTTGTGCGAGTGTGTGCGTGTGTGTGCGAGTGCGTGCGAGTATGCGCAAATGTGTGTGAGAGTGTGCGAGTGTGGGCGTGCGAGTGTGTGCTAGTGTGCGCGAGTGTGTGAGTGTGTGCGAGTGTGCGTGAGTAAGTGTGTGTGTAAGTGCGTGAGAGTGTTTCCGAGTGTGTGTGAGTGTGTAGGACTGTGTGTGCGAATGTGTGCGAGTGTGTGTGCGAGTGTGTGAGTACGAGTGTGTTCGAGAGTGTGCAATTGTGTGCGAGTGTGTGTGTGAGTGCGTATGAGTGAGTGTGTGCGAATGTGTGTGAGTGTGTGTTTGCGAGTGTGTGCGAGTGTGTGCATGTGAGTGTGTGCGTGCAAGTGTGTGCGTGCAAGTGTGTGCGTGCAAGTGTGTGCGTGCAAGTGTGTGTGATTGTGTGTGAGTGTGTGTATGAGTGAGTGTGTGCGAGTGTGTGTGAGTGTGTGTGCGAGTGTGTGCGCGAGTGGGTGTGTGCGAGTGTGTGCGATTGTGTGTGTGAGTGTGTAGGACTGTATGTGCGAGTGTGTGCGAGTGTGTATGAGTGTGTGTGTGAGTGTGTGCAAGTGTGTGCGAGTGAGTGTGTGTGAGTGTGTGTGCGAGTGTGTGCGAGTGTGTGCGAGTGTGTGTGAGAGTGTGTAGGACTGTATGTGCGAGTGTGTGCGAGTGTGTATGAGTGTGTGAGTGCGAGTGTGTGCGAATGTGTGCGAGTGTGTGCGTGCGAGTGTGCACGAGTGTGTGCATGTAAGTGTGTGCGTGTGAGTGTGTGCGAGTGTGCTCGAGTGAATGGGTGCGAGTGTGTGCGAGTGTGTGTGAGTGTGTGCGAGTGAGTGTGTGTGAGTGAGTGTGAGTGAGTGTGTGTGAGTGTGTGCGTGTGTGCGAGTTTGTGTGCGAGTGTGTGTGAGTGTGTGCGAGTGTGTGCGTGTGAGTGTGTGCGAGTGTGTGAGTGTGTGTGCGAATGTGTGTGCGAGTGAGTGTGTGCGAGTGGGTATGAGTGTATGTGCGAGTGTGTGCAAGTGTGTGAGAGTGTGTGTGAGTGTGTGTGTGCGAGTGTGTGCAAGTGTGTGCGAGTGAGTGTGTGCGAGTGTGTGCGAAAGTGTGCAAGTGTGTGCGAGTGTGTGCGAGTGTGTGTGTGTGCAAGTGTGTGTGCAATTGTGTATGAGTGTGTGCGAGTGTGTGTGCGTTTGTACGAGTGTGTGCGTGTGTGTGCGAGTGAGTGTGAGTGAGTGCAAGTGTGTGCAAATGTGTGCGCGAGTGTGCGAGTGTGGGCATGCGAGTGTGTGCTAGTGTGCGCGAGTGTGTGCGAGTGTGCGTGAGTAAGTGTGTGTGTGAGTGTGTGCGAGTGTTGCCGAGTGTGTGTGCGAGTGTGTGTGCAAGTGTGTGTGTACGAGTGTGTTCGAGTGTGTGCAATTTTGTGCGAGTGTGTGTGTGCGAGTGCGTATGAGTAAGTGTGTGCGAATGTGTGCGAGTGTGTGCGCGAGGGTGTGTGCACGTGTGTGCATGTGACTGTGTGTGTGCGACTGTGGGCGAGTGTGTGCGTGTGTTTGCGTGTGTGTGCGCGTGTCTGTGCGTGTGTACGAGTGTGTGCGAGTGTGTGGGTGCGAGTGTGTGCAAGTGTGTGCGAGTGTGTGTGAGTGTGTGTGTGAGTGTGTGTGAATGTGTGCGAGTCTGTGTGTGCGAGTGTGTGTGTGCGATTGTGTATGAGTGTGTGCGAGTATGTGTGTGAGCGTGTGCGAGTGTGTGCGAGTGTGTGCGTGTGAGTGCATGCGAGTGAGTGCCAGTGTGTGCAAATGTGTGCGAGTGTGTGCGAGTGTGCGCGAATGTGCGCGAGTGTGTGCGTGTGAGTGAGTGTGTGTGTGAGTGTGAGTGTGTGCTAGTGTGCATGAGTGTGTGAGTGTGTGCGAGTGTGCGCGAGTGTACGTGTGAGTGAGTGTGTGTGCGAGTGTGTGCGAGTGTGTGCGATTGTGTGTGTGAGTGTGTAGCACTGTATGTGCAAGTGTGTGCGAGTGTGTTTGAGTGTGTGAGTGTGTGCGAGTGTGTGTGAGTGTTTGTGAGTGTGTGCAAGTGTGTGTGTGCGAGTGTGTGTGTGCGAGTGTGTGTCAGTGCAAGTGTGTTCGAGTGTGTGTGCGAGTGTGTATGAGTGTGTGTGTGTGTGCAAGTGTGTGCGTGAGTGTGTGCGTGTGAGTGAGTGTGTGTGTGAGTGTGAGTGTGTGCTAGTGTGCATGAGTGTGTGAGTGTGTGCGAGTATGCGTGTGAGTGAGTGAGTGTGTGTGCGAGTGTGTGTGTGAGTGTGTGCAAGTGTGTTCGAGTGTGTGTGCGAGTGTGTATGAGTGTGTGTGTGCGCGTGTGTGTGAGTGTCTGTGAGTGTGTGCATGAGTGAGTGTGTGCGAGTGTGTGTGAATTTGTGTGTGTGTGTGAGTGTGTGCGAGTGTGTGCGTGTGAGTGTGTGCGAGTGTGTGTGTGAGTGTGTGCGAGTGTGTGTGTGCAATTGTGTATTAGTGAATGTGTGCGAGTGTGCGTGAGTGTGTGTGTATGTGAGTGAGTGAGTGTGTGTGTGCGAGTGTGTGCGAGTGAGTGTGAGTGAGTGTGTGCAAGTGTGTGTGTGCGATTGTGCATAAGTGTGTGCGAGTGTGTGTGTGAGTGTGTAGGACTGTGTGTGCGAGTGTGTGTGCGAGTGTGTGCGAGTGTGTGTGAGTGTGTGTAGGAGTGTGTGTAGGAGTGTGTGCGATTGTGTGTGTGAGTGTGTAGTACTGTATGTGCGACTTTGTTCGAGTGTGTGTGTGCGAGTATGTGAGCATGTGTGAGTGTGTGCAAGTGTGTGCATGCGAGTGTGTGTGTGCAAGTGTGTGTGATTGTGTATGAGTGAGTGTGTGCGATTGTGCGTGCAAGTGTGTTTGAGTGTGTTTGTGCAAGTGTGTATGAGTGTGTCTGTGCGAGTGTGTGCAAGTGTGTTTGTGCGAGTGTGTATGAGTGTGTGTGTGCGAGTGTGTGCAAGTGTGTGTGATTGTGTGTGAGTGTGTGTATGAGTGAGTGTGTGCGAGTGTGTGCGAGTGTGTGTGCAAGTGTGTGCGCGAGTGTGTGCGTGTGAGTGTGTGCGAGTGTGTGCGATTGTGTGTGTGTGAGTGTGTAGGACTGTATGTGCGAGTGTGTGTGACTGTGTTCGAGTGTGTGTGTGCGAGTGTGTGAGCATGTGTGAGTGTGTGCAAGTGTGTGCGTGCGAGTGTGTGTGTGCGAGTGTGTGTGATTGTGTATGAGTGAGTGTGTGCGAGTGTGTGCGAGTATGTGTGTGAGCGTGTGCGAGTGTGTGCGTGCGAGTGCATGCGAGTGAGTGCGAGTGTGTGCAAATGTGTGCGAGAGTGTGCGAGTGTGGGCGTGCGAGTGTGTGCGAGTGTGCGCGAGTGTGTGCGTGTGAGTGAGTGTGTGAGTGTGTGCGAGTGTGCGCGAGTGTGCGTGTGAGTGAGTGTGTGTGCGAGTGTGTGTGATTGTGTGTGAGTGTGTACGAGTGTGTGTAGGAGTGTGTGCGAGTGTGTGCGATTGTGTGTGTGAGTGTGTAGGACTGTATGTTCAAGTGTGTGCGAGTGTGTTTGAGTGTGTGAGTGTGTGCGAGTGAGTGTGAGTGAGTGTGTGCAAGTGTGTGTGTGCGATTGTGCATAAGTGTGTGCGAGTGTGTGTGTGAGTGTGTAGGACTGTGTGTGCGAGTGTGTGTGCGAGTGTGTGCGAGTGTGTGTGAGTGTGTGTAGGAGTGTGTGTAGGAGTGTGTGCGATTGTGTGTGTGAGTGTGTAGTACTGTATGTGCGACTTTGTTCGAGTGTGTGTGTGCGAGTATGTGAGCATGTGTGAGTGTGTGCAAGTGTGTGCATGCGAGTGTGTGTGTGCAAGTGTGTGTGATTGTGTATGAGTGAGTGTGTGCGAGTGTGCGTGCAAGTGTGTTTGAGTGTGTTTGTGCAAGTGTGTATGAGTGTGTCTGTGCGAGTGTGTGCAAGTGTGTTTGTGCGAGTGTGTATGAGTGTGTGTGTGCGAGTGTGTGCAAGTGTGTGTGATTGTGTGTGAGTGTGTGTATGAGTGAGTGTGTGCGAGTGTGTGCGAGTGTGTGTGCGAGTGTGTGCGCGAGTGTGTGCGTGTGAGTGTGTGCGAGTGTGTGCGATTGTGTGTGTGAGTGTGTAGGACTGTATGTGCGAGTGTGTGTGACTGTGTTCGAGTGTGTGTGTGCGAGTGTGTGAGCATGTGTGAGTGTGTGCAAGTGTGTGCGTGCGAGTGTGTGTGTGCGAGTGTGTGTGATTGTGTATGAGTGAGTGTGTGCGAGTGTGTGCGAGTATGTGTGTGAGCGTGTGCGAGTGTGTGCGAGTGTGTGCGTGCGAGTGCATGCGAGTGAGTGCGAGTGTGTGCAAATGTGTGCGAGAGTGTGCGAGTGTGGGCGTGCGAGTGTGTGCGAGTGTGCGCGAGTGTGTGCGTGTGAGTGAGTGTGTGAGTGTATGCGAGTGTGCGCGAGTGTGCGTGTGAGTGAGTGTGTGTGCGAGTGTGTGTGATTGTGTGTGAGTGTGTACGAGTGTGTGTAGGAGTGTGTGCGAGTGTGTGCGATTGTGTGTGTGAGTGTGTAGGACTGTATGTGCAAGTGTGTGCGAGTGTGTTTGAGTGTGTTTGAGTGTGTGAGTGTGTGCAAGTGAGTGTGTGCAAGTGTGTGTGTGCGATTGTGCATAAGTGTGTGCGAGTGTGTATGTGAGTGTGTAGGACTGTGTGTGCGAGTGTGTGTGCGAGTGTGTGCGAGTGTGTGTGAGTGTGTGTAGGAGTGTGTGTAGGAGTGTGTGCGATTGTGTGTGTGAGTGTGTAGTACTGTATGTGCGACTTTGTTCGAGTGTGTGTGTGCGAGTATGTGAGCATGTGTGAGTGTGTGCAAGTGTGTGCATGCGAGTGTGTGTGTGCAAGTGTGTGTGATTGTGTATGAGTGAGTGTGTGCGAGTGTGCGTGCAAGTGTGTTTGAGTGTGTTTGTGCAAGTGTGTATGAGTGTGTCTGTGCGAGTGTGTGCAAGTGTGTTTGTGCGAGTGTGTGCGAGTGTGTGTGTGCGAGTGTGTGTGCAATTGTGTATGAGTGTGTGCGAGTGTGTGCGAGTGTGTGTGAGTGTGTGTAGGAGTGTGTGTAGGAGTGTGTGCGATTGTGTGTGTGAGTGTGTAGTACTGTATGTGCGACTTTGTTCGAGTGTGTGTGTGCGAGTATGTGAGCATGTGTGAGTGTGTGCAAGTGTGTGCATGCGAGTGTGTGTGTGCAAGTGTGTGTGATTGTGTATGAGTGAGTGTGTGCGAGTGTGCGTGCAAGTGTGTTTGAGTGTGTTTGTGCAAGTGTGTATGAGTGTGTCTGTGCGAGTGTGTGCAAGTGTGTTTGTGCGAGTGTGTATGAGTGTGTGTGTGCGAGTGTGTGCAAGTGTGTGTGATTGTGTGTGAGTGTGTGTATGAGTGAGTGTGTGCGAGTGTGTGCGAGTGTGTGTGCGAGTATGTGCGTGAGTGTGTGCGTGTGAGTGTGTGCGAGTGTGTGCGATTGTGTGTGTGAGTGTGTAGGACTGTATGTGCGAGTGTGTGTGACTGTGTTCGAGTGTGTGTGTGCGAGTGTGTGAGCATGTGTGAGTGTGTGCAAGTGTGTGCGTGCGAGTGTGTGTGTGCGAGTGTGTGTGATTGTGTATGAGTGAGTGTGTGCGAGTGTGTGCGAGTATGTGTGTGAGCGTGTGCGAGTGTGTGCGAGTGTGTGCGAGTGTGTGCGTGCGAGTGCATGCGAGTGAGTGCGAGTGTGTGCAAATGTGTGCGAGAGTGTGCGAGTGTGGGCGTGCGAGTGTGTGCGAGTGTGCGCGAGTGTGTGCGTGTGAGTGAGTGTGTGAGTGTGTGCGAGTGTGCGCGAGTGTGCGTGTGAGTGAGTGTGTGTGCGAGTGTGTGTGATTGTGTGTGAGTGTGTACGAGTGTGTGTAGGAGTGTGTGCGAGTGTGTGCGATTGTGTGTGTGAGTGTGTAGGACTGTATGTGCAAGTGTGTGCGAGTGTGTTTGAGTGTGTGAGTGTGTGCGAGTGAGTGTGAGTGAGTGTGTGCAAGTGTGTGTGTGCGATTGTGCATAAGTGTGTGCGAGTGTGTGTGTGAGTGTGTAGGACTGTGTGTGCGAGTGTGTGTGCGAGTGTGTGCGAGTGTGTGTGAGTGTGTGTAGGAGTGTGTGTAGGAGTGTGTGCGATTGTGTGTGTGAGTGTGTAGTACTGTATGTGCGACTTTGTTCGAGTGTGTGTGTGCGAGTATGTGAGCATGTGTGAGTGTGTGCAAGTGTGTGCATGCGAGTGTGTGTGTGCAAGTGTGTGTGATTGTGTATGAGTGAGTGTGTGCGAGTGTGCGTGCAAGTGTGTTTGAGTGTGTTTGTGCAAGTGTGTATGAGTGTGTCTGTGCGAGTGTGTGCAAGTGTGTTTGTGCGAGTGTGTATGAGTGTGTGTGTGCGAGTGTGTGCAAGTGTGTGTGATTGTGTGTGAGTGTGTGTATGAGTGAGTGTGTGCGAGTGTGTGCGAGTGTGTGTGCGAGTGTGTGCGCGAGTGTGTGCGTGTGAGTGTGTGCAAGTGTGTGCGATTGTGTGTGTGAGTGTGTAGGACTGTATGTGCGAGTGTGTGTGACTGTGTTCGAGTGTGTGTGTGCGAGTGTGTGAGCATGTGTGAGTGTGTGCAAGTGTGTGCGTGCGAGTGTGTGTGTGCGAGTGTGTGTGATTGTGTATGAGTGAGTGTGTGCGAGTGTGTGCGAGTATGTGTGTGAGCGTGTGCGAGTGTGTGCGAGTGTGTGCGAGTGTGTGCGTGCGAGTGCATGCGAGTGAGTGCGAGTGTGTGCAAATGTGTGCGAGAGTGTGCGAGTGTGGGCGTGCGAGTGTGTGCGAGTGTGCGCGAGTGTGTGCGTGTGAGTGAGTGTGTGAGTGTGTGCGAGTGTGCGCGAGTGTGCGTGTGAGTGAGTGTGTGTGCGAGTGTGTGTGATTGTGTGTGAGTGTGTACGAGTGTGTGTAGGAGTGTGTGCGAGTGTGTGCGATTGTGTGTGTGAGTGTGTAGGACTGTATGTGCGAGTGTGTTTGAGTGTGTGAGTGTGTGCGAGTGAGTGTGAGTGAGTGTGTGCAAGTGTGTGTGTGCGATTGTGCATAAGTGTGTGCGAGTGTGTGTGTGAGTGTGTAGGACTGTGTGTGCGAGTGTGTGTGCGAGTGTGTGCGAGTGTGTGTGAGTGTGTGTAGGAGTGTGTGTAGGAGTGTGTGCGATTGTGTGTGTGAGTGTGTAGTACTGTATGTGCGACTTTGTTCGAGTGTGTGTGTGCGAGTATGTGAGCATGTGTGAGTGTGTGCAAGTGTGTGCATGCAAGTGTGTGTGTGCAAGTGTGTGTGATTGTGTATGAGTGAGTGTGTGCGAGTGTGCGTGCAAGTGTGTTTGAGTGTGTTTGTGCAAGTGTGTATGAGTGTGTCTGTGCGAGTGTGTGCAAGTGTGTTTGTGCGAGTGTGTATGAGTGTGTGTGTGCGAGTGTGTGCAAGTGTGTGTGATTGTGTGTGAGTGTGTGTATGAGTGAGTGTGTGTGAGTGTGTGCGAGTGTGTGTGCGAGTGTGTGCGCGAGTGTGTGCGTGTGAGTGTGTGCGAGTGTGTGCGATTGTGTGTGTGAGTGTGTAGGACTGTATGTGCGAGTGTGTGTGACTGTGTTCGAGTGTGTGTGTGCGAGTGTGTGAGCATGTGTGAGTGTGTGCAAGTGTGTGCGTGCGAGTGTGTGTGTGCGAGTGTGTGTGATTGTGTATGAGTGAGTGTGTGCGAGTGTGTGCGAGTATGTGTGTGAGCGTGTGCGAGTGTGTGCGAGTGTGTGCGAGTGTGTGCGTGCGAGTGCATGCGAGTGAGTGCGAGTGTGTGCAAATGTGTGCGAGAGTGTGCGAGTGTGGGCGTGCGAGT
This sequence comes from Phyllobates terribilis, assembly GCF_046119375.1. Lineage (NCBI taxonomy): Eukaryota > Metazoa > Chordata > Amphibia > Anura > Dendrobatidae > Phyllobates > Phyllobates terribilis. The sequence goes on along the minus strand of NW_027362764.1, from coordinate 367,373,259 downwards.
GTGTGCGAGTGTGCGCGAGTGTGTGCGTGTGAGTGAGTGTGTGAGTGTGTGCGAGTGTGCGCGAGTGTGCGTGTGAGTGAGTGTGTGTGCGAGTGTGTGTGATTGTGTGTGAGTGTGTACGAGTGTGTGTAGGAGTGTGTGCGAGTGTGTGCGATTGTATGTGTGAGTGTGTAGGACTGTATGTGCAAGTGTGTGCGAGTGTGTTTGAGTGTGTGAGTGTGTGCGAGTGAGTGTGAGTGAGTGTGTGCAAGTGTGTGTGTGCGATTGTGCATAAGTGTGTGCGAGTGTGTGTGTGAGTGTGTAGGACTGTGTGTGCGAGTGTGTGTGCGAGTGTGTGCGAGTGTGTGTGAGTGTGTGTAGGAGTGTGTGTAGGAGTGTGTGCGATTGTGTGTGTGAGTGTGTAGTACTGTATGTGCGACTTTGTTCGAGTGTGTGTGTGCGAGTATGTGAGCATGTGTGAGTGTGTGCAAGTGTGTGCATGCGAGTGTGTGTGTGCAAGTGTGTGTGATTGTGTATGAGTGAGTGTGTGCGAGTGTGCGTGCAAGTGTGTTTGAGTGTGTTTGTGCAAGTGTGTATGAGTGTGTCTGTGCGAGTGTGTGCAAGTGTGTTTGTGCGAGTGTGTATGAGTGTGTGTGTGCGAGTGTGTGCAAGTGTGTGTGATTGTGTGTGAGTGTGTGTATGAGTGAGTGTGTGCGAGTGTGTGCGAGTGTGTGTGCGAGTGTGTGCGCGAGTGTGTGCGTGTGAGTGTGTGCGAGTGTGTGCGATTGTGTGTGTGAGTGTGTAGGACTGTATGTGCGAGTGTGTGTGACTGTGTTCGAGTGTGTGTGTGCGAGTGTGTGAGCATGTGTGAGTGTGTGCAAGTGTGTGCGTGCGAGTGTGTGTGTGCGAGTGTGTGTGATTGTGTATGAGTGAGTGTGTGCGAGTGTGTGCGAGTATGTGTGTGAGCGTGTGCGAGTGTGTGCGAGTGTGTGCGAGTGTGTGCGTGCGAGTGCATGCGAGTGAGTGCGAGTGTGTGCAAATGTGTGCGAGAGTGTGCGAGTGTGGGCGTGCGAGTGTGTGCGAGTGTGCGCGAGTGTGTGCGTGTGAGTGAGTGTGTGAGTGTGTGCGAGTGTGCGCGAGTGTGCGTGTGAGTGAGTGTGTGTGCGAGTTTGTGTGATTGTGTGTGAGTGTGTACGAGTGTGTGTAGGAGTGTGTGCGAGTGTGTGCGATTGTGTGTGTGAGTGTGTAGGACTGTATGTGCAAGTGTGTGCGAGTGTGTTTGAGTGTGTGAGCGTGTGCGAGTGAGTGTGAGTGAGTGTGTGCAAGTGTGTGTGTGCAATTGTGCATAAGTGTGTGCGAGTGTGTGTGTGAGTGTGTAGGACTGTGTGTGCGAGTGTGTGTGCGAGTGTGTGCGAGTGTGTGTGAGTGTGTGTAGGAGTGTGTGTAGGAGTGTGTGCGATTGTGTGTGTGAGTGTGTAGTACTGTATGTGCGACTTTGTTCGAGTGTGTGTGTGTGAGTATGTGAGCATGTGTGAGTGTGTGCAAGTGTGTGCATGCGAGTGTGTGTGTGCAAGTGTGTGTGATTGTGTATGAGTGAGTGTGTGCGAGTGTGCGTGCAAGTGTGTTTGAGTGTGTTTGTGCAAGTGTGTATGAGTGTGTCTGTGCGAGTGTGTGCAAGTGTGTTTGTGCGAGTGTGTATGAGTGTGTGTGTGCGAGTGTGTGCAAGTGTGTGTGATTGTGTGTGAGTGTGTGTATGAGTGAGTGTGTGCGAGTGTGTGCGAGTGTGTGTGCGAGTGTGTGCGCGAGTGTGTGCGTGTGAGTGTGTGCGAGTGTGTGCGATTGTGTGTGTGAGTGTGTAGGACTGTATGTGCGAGTGTGTGTGACTGTGTTCGAGTGTGTGTGTGCGAGTGTGTGAGCATGTGTGAGTGTGTGCAAGTGTGTGCGTGCGAGTGTGTGTGTGCGAGTGTGTGTGATTGTGTATGAGTGAGTGTGTGCGAGTGTGTGCGAGTATGTGTGTGAGCGTGTGCGAGTGTGTGCGAGTGTGTGCGAGTGTGTGCGTGCGAGTGCATGCGAGTGAGTGCGAGTGTGTGCAAATGTGTGCGAGAGTGTGCGAGTGTGGGCGTGCGAGTGTGTGCGAGTGTGCGCGAGTGTGTGCGTGTGAGTGAGTGTGTGAGTGTGTGCGAGTGTGCGCGAGTGTGCGTGTGAGTGAGTGTGTGTGCGAGTGTGTGTGATTGTGTGTGAGTGTGTACGAGTGTGTGTAGGAGTGTGTGCGAGTGTGTGCGATTGTGTGTGTGAGTGTGTAGGACTGTATGTGCAAGTGTGTGCGAGTGTGTTTGAGTGTGTGAGTGTGTGCGAGTGAGTGTGAGTGAGTGTGTGCAAGTGTGTGTGTGCGATTGTGCATAAGTGTGTGCGAGTGTGTGTGTGAGTGTGTAGGACTGTGTGTGCGAGTGTGTGTGCGAGTGTGTGCGAGTGTGTGTGAGTGTGTGTAGGAGTGTGTGTAGGAGTGTGTGCGATTGTGTGTGTGAGTGTGTAGTACTGTATGTGCGACTTTGTTTGAGTGTGTGTGTGCGAGTATGTGAGCATGTGTGAGTGTGTGCAAGTGTGTGCATGCGAGTGTGTGTGTGCAAGTGTGTGTGATTGTGTATGAGTGAGTGTGTGCGAGTGTGCGTGCAAGTGTGTTTGAGTGTGTTTGTGCAAGTGTGTATGAGTGTGTCTGTGCGAGTGTGTGCAAGTGTGTTTGTGCGAGTGTGTGCGAGTGTGTGTGTGCGAGTGTGTGTGTGCGAGTGTGTGTGCAATTGTGTATGAGTGTGTGCGAGTGTGTGTGCGTTTGTGCGAGTGTGTGCGTGTGTGTGTGCAAGTGCGTGTGAGTGAGTGCAAGTGTGTGCAAATGTGTGTGCGAGTGTGCGAGTGTGGGCATGCGAGTGTGTGCTAGTGTGCGAGAGTGTGCAAGTGTCTGCGAGTGTGTGTGTGCGAGTGTGTGTGCAATTGTGTATGAGTGTGTGCGAGTGTGTGCGTGTGTGTGTGCAAGTGCGTGTGAGTGAGTGCAAGTGTGTGCAAATGTGTGTGCGAGTGTGCGAGTGTGGGCATGCGAGTGTGTGCTAGTGTGCGCGAGTGTGTGAGTGTGTGCGAGTGTGCGTGAGTAAGTGTGTGTGTGAGTGTGTGCGAGTGTTGCCGAGTGTGTGTGTGAGTGTGTAGGACTGTGTGTGCGAGTGTGTGTGCGAGTGTCTGTGTACGAGTGTGTTCGAGTGTGTGCAATTTTGTGCGAGTGTGTGTGTGCGAGTGCGTATGAGTAAGTGTGTGCGAATGTGTGCGAGTGTGTGCGAGTGTGTGTGCGAGTGTGTTTGCGAGTGTGTGCGTGCGACTGTGTGTGTGCGACTGTGTGCGAGTGTGTGCGAGTGTTTGCGTGTGTGTGCGCGTGTGTGTGCGTGTGTACGAGTGTGTGGGTGCGAGTGTGTGTGAGTGTGTGTGTGAGTGTGTGTGAATGTGTGCGAGTGTGTGCGTGTGAGTAAGTGAGTGTTTGTGTGAGTGTGTGCGAGTGTGTGTGTGAGTGTGTACGACTGTGTGTGCGAGTGTGTGCACGTGTGTGCGAGTGTATATGAGTATATGTGCGAGTGTGTGTGCGAGTGTGTGCGAGTGTGTGTGCAAGTGTGTGTGCGAGTGTGTTTGAGTGTGTGCAAGTGTGTGCGAGTGTGTCTGCGAGTGCGTATGAGTGTCTGTGAGTGTGTGTGCATGTGTGTGCGAGTGTGTGTGAGTGTGTGCGAGTGTGTGTGAGTGTGTGCGAGTGTGTGTGCGAGTGTGTGCAAATGTACCTGAGTGTGCACGAGTGTGCACGAGTGAGTGTGTGCGAGTGTGTGCGAGTGTGTGCGAGTGTGTGCGAGTGTGTGCGAGTGTGTGTTCGAGTGTGTGCACGTGTGTGCGAGTGTGTATGAGTGTGTGTGCGAGTGTGTGTGAGTGTGTACGAGTGTGTGTAGGAGTGTGTGCGAGTGTGTGCAATTGTGTGTGTGAGTGTGTAGGACTGTATGTGCGAGTGTGTGCGATAGTGTGTGAGTGTGTGTGAGTGTGTGCAAGTGTGTGTGAGTGTGTGCAAGTGTAAGTGTGCGAGTGTGTGTGTGCGAGTGTTTGTGAGTGTGTGAGTGTGTGAATGAGTGAGCATGTGCATGTGTGTGCGAGTGTGTGTGCGAGTTTGTGCGAGTGTGTGTGCGAGAGTGTGCGAGTGTGTGAAAATGTGCCCGAGTGTGCGCGAGTGTGCACAAGTGAGTGGGTGTGAGTGTGTGTGAGTGTGTGTGCGAGTGTGTGTGCGTGTGAGTGTGTGCAAGTGTGTTTGAGTGTGTGCGAGTGTGTGTGTGCGAGTGTGTGTGAGTGTGTTAGTGTGTGCGAGTGTGTGCGAGTGTGTGTACGAGTGTGTGTGTGCAATTGTGTATAAGTGTGTGCGTGTGTGTGTGCGAGTGTGCTCGATTGTGTGTGAGTGTGTGTGAGTGTGAGTGAGTGTGAATGAGTGTGTGCGAGTGTGTGCGAGTGTGTGTGAGTGTGTGTGAATGTGTGTAATTGTGTGTAGGGCTGTATGTGCGAGTGTGTGCGAGTGTGTATGAGTGTGTGTGTGAGTGTGTGCAAGTGTGTGCGAGTGTGTGTGTGCGTGTGTCTGCGTGCGAGTGTGTGAGACTGTGTGCGACTGTGTGTGTGTGTGAGTGTGTGCAAGTGTGTGTGAGTGTGTGTTCGAGTGTGTACCAGTGTGTGCGTACGAGTGCGTGCAAGTGAGTGTGAGTGTGTGCGAATGTGTGCGAGTGTGTGCGTGAGAGTGTGCTAGCGTGTGCACGAGTGTGTTCATGTGATTGTGTGCGAGTGTGTGCGTGCGAGTGTGCTCGAGTGAATGGGTACAAGTGTGTGCGAGTGTGTGTGAGTGTGTGCGAGTGAGTGTGTGCGAGTGTGGGCGAGAGTGTGCAAGTGTGTGCGAGTGTGTGTGCTATTATGTATGAGTGTGTGCGAGTGTGTGTGAGTTTGTGTGAGTGTGTGCGTGTGTGCACGCGAGTACGTGCGATTGAGTGCGAGTGCGTGCAAATGTGTGCGAGAGTGTGCGAGTGTGGGCGTGCGAGTGTGTGCTAGTGTGCGAGTGTGTGAGTGTGTGCGAGTGTGTGCGAGTTTGTGCGTGTTAGTGAGTGAGTGTGTGTGAGTGTGTGCGAGTGTGTGTGTGAATGTGTGCGATTGTGTGTAGGGCTGTATGTGCGAGTGTGTATGAGTGTGTGTGCGAGTGTGTGCAAGTGTGTGCGAGTGTGTGCGAGTGTGTGTGCGAGTGTGTGCAAGTGTGTGCGAGTGAGTGTGTGCGAGAGTTTGTGAGTGTGTGCAAGTGTGTGTGCGATTGTGTATGAGGGTGTGCGAGTTTGTGCGAGTGTGTGCGTGGGTGTGTGCGAGTGCGTGCGAGTGAGTGCAAGTGCGTGCAAATGTGTGCGAGCGTGTGCGAGTGTGGGCGTGCGAGTGTGTGCTAGTGTGCTCGAGTGTGTGAGTGTGTGCGAGTGTGTGCGAGTGTGTGCGTGCGAGTGCGAGTGTGTGCAAATGTGTGCGAGATTGTGCGAGTGTGGGCGTGTGAGTGTGCGAGTGTGGGCGTGCGAGTGTGTGTGAGTGTGCGCAAGTGTGTGTGAGTGTGTGCGAGTGTGCGCGAGTGTGTGCGTATGAGTGAGTGTGTGTGAGTGTGTGCGAATTTGTGTGCGAGTGAGTGCGTGCGAATGTGTGCATATGTGTGCGAGTGTATGTGTTCGAGTGTGTGTGTGTGAGTGTGTGTGAGTGTGTGCAAGTGTGTGTGTGTGAGTGTGTGTGTGATTGTGTATGAGTGCGAGTGTGTGTGTGAGTGTGTGCAAGTGTGTTCAAGTGTGTGTGCGAGTGTGTATGAGTGCGTGTGTGTGAGTTTGTGTGCGAGTGTGTGCGAGTGAGTGTGTGCGAATGTGTGCAAGTGTCTGAAAGTGTGTGTGTGTGAGTGTGTGCGTGCCAGTGTGTGCGAGTGTGTATGTGTGCGAGTTTGTGTGTGTGTGTGTGCGAGTGTGTATGAGTGTATGTGCGAGTGTGTGCGAGTGTGTGTGTGTGAGTGTGTGCAAGTGTGTGCGAGTGTGTGTGTGCGATTGTGTATGAGTGTGTGCGAGTGTGTGTGTGAGTTTGTCCGAGTGTGTGCGTGCGAGTGCGTGCGAGTGAGTGCGAGTGTGTGCGTGCAAGTGAGTGTGTAGGACTGTGTGTGCGAGTGTGTGTGCGAGTGTGTGCACGTGTGTGCGAGTGTGTATGAGTGTGTGCGAGTGTGTGTAAGTGTGTACGAGTGTGTGTAGGAGTGTGTGCGAGTGTTTGCAATTGTGTGTGTGAGTGTGTAGGACTGTATGTGCGAGTGTGTGTGAGTGTGTGTGAGTGTGTGCAAGTGTGTGTGAGTGTGTGCGAGTGTGTGCGAGTGTGTGTGTGCGAGTGTGTGCAAGTGTGTGCGAGTGAATGTGTGCGAGTGTGCGTGCGAGTGTGTGTGCGAGTGTGTGCGAGTGTGTGTGCGAGTGTGTGTGTGCGAGTGTGTGCGAGTGTGTGTGTTCGAGTGTGTGCGAGTGTGTGCGCGTGTGTATGAGTGTGTGTGTGAGTGTGTGCAAGTGTGTGCGAGTGTGTGTGCGAGTGTGTGCCAGTGTGCGCGTACGAGTGCGTGCAAGTGAGTGCGAGTGTGCGCTGGTGTGTGCGTGTGTGTGCGAGTGTGTGTGCGTGTGTGTGTGTGCAAGTGTGTGCGAGTCTGTGTGCGAGTGTGTGTGAGTGTGTGAGTGTGTGTGCGAGTGTGTGTGTGTGTGTGAGTGTGTTCGATTGTGTATGAGTGAGTGTGTGCGAGTGTGTGTGTGAGTGTGAGTGAGTGTGTGCGAGTGTGTGCGAGTGTGTGCGATTGTGTGTGTGAGTGTGTAGGACTGTATGTGCGAGCGTGTGCGAGTGTGTATGAGTGTGTGTGCGAGTGTGTGCAAGTGTGTGCGAGTCTGTGCTAGTGTGTGTTTGCGAGTGTGTGCGAGTGAGTGTGTGCGAGTGTGTGTGAGTGTATGTGTGAGTGTGTGAGAGTGTGTGTGCGAGTGTGTGCGAGTGTGTGCGAGTGTGTGTTTGCGAGTGTGTGCGTGTGTGTGAGTGTGTGCGAGTGTGTGTGCGAATGTGTGCTAGTGTGTGCGTGCGAGTGTGTGCAAGTGTGTGCGAGTGTGTGTAGGTGTGTGCGAGTGTGTGCAAGTGTGTGCAAGTGTGTGCGAGTGTGTGTGTGCGAGTGTGTGCCAGTGTGTGCCAGTGTGTGCGTACGATGCGTGCAAGTGAGTGCGAGTGTGTGCGAATGTTTGCGAGTGTGTGCATGTGAGTGTGCGTGAGTGTGCACGAGTGTGTGCGTGTGAGTGTGCTCAAGTGAGTGGGTGCGAGTGTGTGTGAGTGTGTGCGAGTGAGTGTGTGCGAGTGTGTATGAGTAAGTGTGTGTGAGTGTGTGCATGTGTGTGAGTTTGTGTGCGAGTGTATGCGAGTGAGCATGTGCGAGTGTCTGCGAGTGTGTGTGTGCAAGTTTGTGTGCGAGTGTGTGCGTACGAGTGTGTGCGAGTGTGTGCGTGCAAGTGTGTGCGAGTGTGTGAGCGAGTTTGTGTGCGTGTGTGTGCGAGTGTGTATGAGTGTATGTGCGAGTGTGTGCGAGTGTGTGCGAGTGTGTGCAAATGTGTGCGAGTGAGTGTGTGCGAGTGTTTGTGTGTGATTGTGTATGAGTGTGTGCGAGTGTGTGTGAGTTTGTGCGAGTGTGTGCGTGCGAGTGCGTGCGAGTGAGTGCGAGTGTGTGCAAATGTGTGAGAGAGTGTGCAAGTGTGGGCGTGCGAGTGAGTGCTAATGTGCGCGAGTGTGTGCGTGTGAGTGAGTGTGTGTGTGAGTGTGTGTGAGTGTGTGTGAGTGTGTAGGACTGTGTGTGCGAGTGTGTGCTCGAGTGTGTGCACGTGTGTGTGAGTGTGTATGAGTGTGTGTGCGAGTGTGTGCGAGTGTGTGTGAGTGTGTACGAGTGTGTGTAGGAGTGTGTGCGAGTGTGTTCAATTGTGTGTGTGAGTGTGTAGGACTGTATGTGCGAGTGTGTGCGATAGTGTGTGAGTGTGTGTGAGTGTGTGCAAGTGTGTGTGAGTGTGTGCAAGTGTAAGTGTGCGAGTGTGTGTGTGCGAGTGTTTGTGAGTGTGTTAATGAGTGAGCGTGTGCGATTGTGTGCGAGTGTGTGTGTGAGTGTGTGCGAGTGTGGGCGAGTGTGTGTGCGAGTGTGTGTGTGCGAGTGTTTGTGAGTGTGTGAGTGTGTGAATGAGTGAGCGTGTGCGATTGTGTGCGTGTGTGTGTGCGAGTGTGTGCGAGAGTGCGTATGAGTGAGTGTGTGTGAGTGTGTGCGAGTGTGTGTTTGCGAGTGTGTGTGAGTGTGTGCGAGTGTTTGCGAGTGTGTGCATGCGAGTGTGTGCGTGCAAGTGTGTGCGTGCAAGTGTGTGCGTGCGAGTGTGTGCGAGTGTGTGCAAGTGTGTGAGTGTGTGCGAGTGTGTGCGAGTGTGTGCAAATTTACCCAAGTGTGCGCGAGTGTGCACGAGTGAGTGGGTGCGAGTGTGTGTGTGTGTGAGTGTCAGTGTGTATGAGTGTGTGCAAGTGTGTGTGATTGTGTGTGAGTGTGTGTATGAGTGAGTGTGTGCGAGTGTGTGTGCGAGTGTGTGTGCGAGTGTGTGCGCGAGTGGGTGTGTGCGAGTGTGTGCGAGTGTGTGTGCTAGTGTGTGCGAGTGTGTGGAAGTGTGTGTGTGAGTGTGTAGGACTGTATGTGCGAGTGTGTATGAGTGTGTGTGTGAGTGTGTGCAAGTGTGTGCGAGTGAGTGTGTGTGAGTGTGTGTGCGAGTGTGTGCGATTGTGTGTGAGAGTGTGTAGGACTGTATGTGCGAGTGTCTGCGAGTGTGTATGAGTGTGTGTGTGCGAGTGTGTGCGAATGTGTGAGTGTGTGCGTGCGAGTGTGCACGAGTGTGCACGAGTGTGTGCATGTAAGTGTGTGCGTGCGAGTGTGTGCGAGTGTGCTCGAGTGAATGGGTGCGAGTGTGTGCGAGTGTGTGTGAGTGTGTGCGAGTGAGTGTGTGTGAGTGAGTGTGAGTGAGTGTGTGTGAGTGTGTGCGTGTGTGTGAGTTTGTGTGCGAGTGTGTGCGAGTGTGTGTGAGTGTGTGCGAGTGTGTGAGTGTGTGTGCGAATGTGTGTGCGAGTGAGTGTGTGCGAGTGGGTATGAGTGTATGTGCGAGTGTGTGCAAGTGTGTGAGAGTGTGTGTGAGTGTGTGTGTGCGAGTGTGTGCAAGTGTGTGCGAGTGAGTGTGTGCGAGTGTGTGCGAGAGTGTGCAAGTGTGTGCGAGTGTGTGTGTGCAAGTGTGTGTGCAATTGTGTATGAGTGTGTGCGAGTGTGTGTGCGTTTGTGAGAGTGTGTGCGTGTGTGTGCGAGTGAGTGTGAGTGAGTGCAAGTGTGTGCAAATGTGTGCGCGAGTGTGCGAGTGTGGGCATGCGAGTGTGTGCTAGTGTGCGCGAGTGTGTGAGTGTGTGCGAGTGTGCGTGAGTAAGTATGTGTGTGAGTGTGTGCGAGTGTTGCCGAGTGTGTGTGCGAGTGTGTGTGTACGAGTGTGTTCGAGTGTGGGCAATTTTGTGCGAGTGTGTGTGTGCGAGTGCGTATGAGTAAGTGTGTGCGAATGTGTGCGAGTGTGTGTGCGAGGGTGTGTGCGCGTGTGTGCATGTGACTGTGTGTGTGCGACTGTGGGCGAGTGTGTGCGAGTGTTTGCGTGTGTGTGCGCGTGTCTGTGCGTGTGTACGAGTGTGTGCGAGTGAGTGGGTGCGAGTGTGTGCAAGTGTGTGCGAGTGTGTGTGAGTGTGTGTGAATGTGTGCGAGTCTGTGTGTGCGAGTGTGTGTGTGCGATTGTGTATGAGTGTGTGCGAGTATGTGTGTGAGCGTGTGCGAGTGTGTGCGAGTGTGTGCGTGCGAGTGCATGCGAGTGAGTGCCAGTGTGTGCAAATGTGTGCGAGTGTGTGCGAGTGTGCGCGAGTGTGCGCGAGTGTGTGCTTGTGAGTGAGTGTGTGTGTGAGTGTGAGTGTGTGCTAGTGTGCATGAGTGTGTGAGTGTGTGCGAGTGTGCGCGAGTGTGCGTGTGAGTGAGTGAGTGTGTGTGCGAGTGTGTGTGAGTGTGTACGAGTGGGTGTAGGAGTGTGTGCGAGTGTGTGCGATTGTGTGTGTGAGTGTGTAGCACTGTATGTGCAAGTGTGTGCGAGTGTGTGTGAGTGTGTGCGAGTGTGTGTGAGTGTTTGTGAGTGTGTGCAAGTGTGTGTGTGCGAGTTTGTGTGTGCGAGAGTGTGTCTGTGCAAGTGTGTTCGAGTGTGTGTGCGAGTGTGTATGAGTGTGTGTGTGCAAGTGTGTGCGTGAGTGTGTGCGTATGAGTGAGTGTGTGTGTGAGTGTGAGTGTGTGCTAGTGTGCATGAGTGTGTGAGTGTGTGCGAGTGTGCGTGTGAGTGAGTGAGTGTGTGTGCGAGTGTGTGCGAGTGTGTGTGAGAGTGTGTGCAAGTGTGTTCGAGTGTGTGTGCGAGTGTGTATGAGTGTGTGTGTGTGCAAGTGTGTGCGCGTGTGTGTGAGTGTCTGTGAGTGTGTGCATGAGTGAGTGTGTGCGAGTGTGTGTGAGTTTGTGTGTGTGTGTGAGTGTGTGCGAGTGTGTGCGTGTGAGTGTGTGCGAGTGTGTGTGTGAGTGTGTGCGAGTGTGTGTGTGCGATTGTGTATTAGTGAATGTGTGCGAGTGTGTGTGAGTTTGTGTGTGTGTGTGTGAGTGTGTGCGAGTGTGTGCGTGTGAGTGTGTGCGAGTGTGTGTGTGCGATTGTGTATTAGTGAATGTGTGCGAGTGTGCGTGAGTGTGTGTGCGTGTGAGTGAGTGAGTGTGTGTGTGCGAGTGTGTGCGAGTGAGTGTGAGTGAGTGTGTGCGAGTGTGTGTGCGAGTGTGTGCAAGTGTGTGCGAGTGTGTGCGAGTGTGTGTGTGCGAGTGTGTGTGTGCGAGTGTGTGTGCAATTGTGTATGAGTGTGTGCGAGTGTGTGTTAGTTTGTGCGAGTGTGTGCGTCTGATCGTGCGAGTGAGTGCGGGTGTGTGCGAGTGTGTGTATGTGAGTGTGTGTGCGATTGTGTATGAGTGTGTGTGAGTTTGTGCGAGTGTGTGCGTGTGTGTGCGAGTTCGTGCGAGTACGCGCAAATGTGTGTGAGAGTGTGCGAGTGTGGGCGTGCGAGTGTGTACTAGTGTGCGCGAGTGTGTGAGTGTTTGCGAGTGTGCGTGAGTAAGTGTGTGTGTAAGTGCGTGCGAGTGTTTTCGAGTGTGTGTGAGTGTGTAGGACTGTGTGTGAGAGTGTGTGCGAGTGTGTGTGTGAGTGTGTGAGTACGAGTGTGTTCGAGAGTGTGCAATTGTGTGCGAGTGTGTGTGTGAGTGCGTATGAGTGAGTGTGTGTGAGTGTGTGCGAGTGTGTGTTTGCGAGTGTGTGCGAGTGTGTGCGAGTGTGTGCGAGTGTGTGCATGCGAGTGTGTGCGTGCAAGTGTGTGCGTGCAAGTGTGTGCGTGCAAGTGTGTGCGAGTGTGTGCAAGTGTGTGAGTGTGTGCGAGTGTGTGTGCGAGTGTGTGTGAGTGTGTGCAAATTTACCCAAGTGTGCGCGAGTGTGCACGAGTGAGTGGGTGCGAGTGTGTGTGTGTGTGAGTGTCAGTATGTATGAGTGTGTGCAAGTGTGTGTGATTGTGTGTGAGTGTGTGTGTATGAGTGAGTGTGTGCGAGTGTGTGCGAGTGTGTGTGCGAGTGTGTGCGCGAGTGGGTGTGTGCGAGTGTGTGCGAGTGTGTGCGAATGTGTGTGCGAGTGTGTGCGATTGTGTGTGTGAGTGTGTAGGACTGTATGTGCGAGTGTGTATGAGTGTGTGTGTGAGTGTGTGCAAGTGTGTGCGAGTGAGTGTGTGTGAGTGTGTGTGCGAGTGTGTGCGATTGTGTGTGAGAGTGTGTAGGACTGTATGTGCGAGTGTGTGCGAGTGAATATGAGTGTGTGTGTGAGTGTGTGCAAGTGTGTGCTAGTGAGTGTGTGTGAGTGTGTGTGCGAGTGTGTGCGAATGTGTGAGTGTGTGCGTGCGAGTGTGCACGAGTGTGTGCATGTAAGTGTGTGCGTGCGAGTGTGTGCGAGTGTGCTCGAGTGAATGGGTGCGAGTGTGTGCGAGTGAGTGTGTGTGAGTGAGTGTGAGTGTGTGCGTGTGTGCGAGTGTGTGCGAGTGTGTGTGAGTGTGTGCGAGTGTGTGCGTGTGAGTGTGTGCGAGTGTGTGAGTGTGTGTGCGAATGTGTGTGCGAGTGAGTGTGTGCGAGTGGGTATGAGTGTATGTGCGAGTGTGTGCAAGTGTGTGAGAGTGTGTGTGTGCGAGTGTGTGTGAGTGTGTGCAAGTGTGTGTGTGCGAGTGTGTGTGTGCAAGTGTGTGTGTGCAAGTGTGTTCGAGTGTGTGTATGAGTGTGTGTGTGTGCAAGTGTGTGCGCGAGTGTGTGCGTGTGAGTGAGTGTGTGTGTGTGTGAGTGTGTGCTAGTGTGCATGAGTGTGAGTGTGTGTGTGCGTGTGAGTGAGTGAGTGTGTGTGTGAGTGTGTGCAAGTGTGTTCGAGTGTGTGTGCGAGTGTGCATGAGTGAGTGTGTGCGAGTGTGTGTGAGTTTGTGTGAGTGTGTGCGAGTGTGTGTGTGTGAGTGTGTGAGTTTGTGTGTGTGCGAGTGTGTGTGTGTGTGAGTGTGTGCAAGTGTGTGCGTGCGAGTGTGTGTGTGCGAGTGTGTGTGATTGTGTATGAGTGAGTGTGTGCGAGTGTGTGCGAGTGTGTGTGCAAGTGTGTTTGAGTGTGTTTGTGCAAGTGTGTATGAGTGTGTGCGAGTGTTTGCAAGTGTTTGTGCGAGTGTGTATGAGTGTGTGTTTGCGAGTGTGTGCAAGTGTGTGTGATTGTGTGTGAGTGTGTGTATGAGTGAGTGTGTGCGAGTGTGTGTGCGAGTGTGTGCGTGCGGGTGTGCACGAGTGTGTGTAGTAGTGTGTGTGAGTGTGTGCGATTGTGTGTGTGAGTGTGTAGGACTGTATGTGCGAGTGTGTGCGACTGTGTTCGAGTGTGTGTGTGCGAGTGTGTGAGCATGTGTGAGTGTGTGCAAGTGTGTGTGTGTGAGTGTGTGCGTGCGAGTGTGTCCGAATGTGTGCAAGTGTGTGCGTGCGAGTGTGCGCGAGTGTGCACGAGTGTGTGCATGTAAGTGTGTGCGTGCGAGTGTGTGCGAGTGTGCTCGAGTGAATGGGTGAGAGTGTGTGCGAGTGTGTGTGAGTGTGTGCAAGTGTGTGTGAGAGTGTATGAGTGAGTGTGTGTGAGTGTGTGTGTGCGAGTTTGTGTGCGAGTGTGTGCGAGTGAGTGTGTGCGAGTTTGTGTGGGAGTGTGTGTGCGAGTGTGTGTGTGCGAGTGTGTGTGTGCGTGTGTGCGCGCGAGTGTGTGCGAGTGTGTGAGTGCGAATGTGTGTGCGTGTGAGTGTGTGCGAGTGTGTATGAGCGTATGTGCGAGTGTGTGCCAGTGTGTGTGAGTGTGTGTGCAAGTGTGTGCGAGTGTGTGCGAGTGTGTGTGTGCGAGTGTGTGTGTGCGAGTGTGTGTGCAATTGTGTATGAGTGTGTGCGAGTGTGTGTTAGTTTGTGCGAGTGTGTGCGTCTGTTCGTGCGAGTGAGTGCGGGTGTGTGCGAGTGTGTGTATGCGAGTGTGTGTGCGATTGTGTATGAGTGTGTGTGAGTTTGTGCGAGTGTGTGCGTGTGTGTGCGAGTGCGTGCGAGTACGCGCAAATGTGTGTGAGAGTGTGCGAGTGTGGGCGTGCGAGTGTGTGCTAGTGTGCGCGAGTGTGTGAGTGTGTGCGAGTGTGCGTGAGTAAGTGTGTGTGTAAGTGCGTGCGAGTGTTTCCGAGTGTGTGTGTGAGTGTGTAGGACTGTGTGTGCGAGTGTGTGCGAGTGTGTGTGCGAGTGTGTGAGTACGAGTGTGTTCGAGAGTGTGCAATTGTGTGCGAGTGTGTGTGCGAGTGCGTATGAGTGAGTGTGTGCGAGTGTGTGCGAGTGTGTGTTTGCGAGTGTGTGCGAGTGTGTGCGAGTGTGTGCGAGTGTGTGCATGCGAGTGTGTGCGTGCAAGTGTGTGCGTGCAAGTGTTTGCATGCGAGTGTGTGCGAGTGTGTGCAAGTGTGTGAGTGTGTGCGAGTGTGCGAGTGTGTGCGAGTGTGTGCAAATTTGCCCGAGTGTGCGCGAGTGTGCACGAGTGCGTGGGTGCGAGTGTGTGTGTGAGTGTGTGTGAGTGTGTGTGAGTGTGTATGAGTGTGTGTGCGAGTGTGTGCAAGTGTGTGTGATTGTGTGTGAGTGTGTGTATGAGTGAGTGTGTGCGAGTGTGTGTGCGAGTGTGTGCGCGAGTGGGTGTGTGCGAGTGGGTGTGTGCGAATGTGTGCGAGTGTGTGCGAGTGTGTGTGCTAGTGTGTGCGAGTGTGTGCGATTGTGTGTGTGAGTGTGTAGGACTGTATGTGCGAGTGTGTGCGAGTGTGTGTGAGTGTGTGCGAGTGAGTGTGTGTGAGTGAGTGTGAGTGAGTGTGTGTGAGTGTGTGCGTGTGTGCGAGTTTGTGTGCGAGTGTGTGCGAGTGTGTGTGAGTGTGTGCGAGTGTGTGCGTGTGAGTGTGTGCGAGTGTGTGAGTGTGTGTGCGAATGTGTGTGCGAGTGAGTGTGTGCGAGTGGGTATGAGTGTATGTGCGAGTGTGTGCAAGTGTGTGAGAGTGTGTGTGAGTGTGTGGGTGCGAGTGTGTGCAAGTGTGTGCGAGTGAGTGTGTGCGAGTGTGGCGAGAGTGTGCAAGTGTGTGCGAGTGTGTGCGAGTGTGTGTGTGCAAGTGTGTGTGCAATTGTGTATGAGTGTGTGCGAGTGTGTGTGCGTTTGTGCGAGTGTGTGTGTGTGTGCGAGTGAGTGTGAGTGAGTGCAAGTGTGTGCAAATGTGTGCGCGAGTGTGCGAGTGTGGGCATGCGAGTGTGTGCTAGTGTGCGCGAGTGTGTGAGTGTGTGCGAGTGTGCGTGAGTAAGTGTGTCTGTGAGTGTGTGCGAGTGTTGCCGAGTGTGTGTGCGAGTGTGTGTGCGACTGTGGGCGAGTGTGTGCGAGTGATTGCGTGTGTGTGCGCGTGTCTGTGCTTGTGTACGAGTGTGTGCGAGTGTGTGGGTGCGAGTGTGTGCAAGTGTGTGCGAGTGTGTGTGAGTGTGTGTGTGAGTGTGTGTGAATGTGTGCGAGTCTGTGTGTGCGAGTGTGTGTGTGCGATTGTGTATGAGTGTGTGCGAGTATGTGTGTGAGCGTGTGCGAGTGTGTGCGAGTGCGTGCTTGTGAGTGCATGCGAGTGAGTGCCAGTGTGTGCAAATGTGTGCGAGTGTGTGCGAGTGTGTGCGTGTGAGTGAGTGTGTGTGTGAGTGTGTGTGCTAGTGTGCATGAGTGTGTGAGTGTGTGCGAGTGTGCGCGAGTGTGCGTGTGAGTAAGTGAGTGTGTGTGCGAGTGTGTGTGAGTGTGTACGAGTGGGTGTAGGAGTGTGTGCGAGTGTGTGCGATTGTGTGTGTGAGTGTGTAGCACTGTATGTGCAAGTGTGTGCGAGTGTGTTTGAGTGTGTGAGTGTGTGCGAGTGTGTGTGAGTGTTTGTGAGTGTGTGCAAGTGTGTGTGTGCGAGTGTGTGTGTGCGAGTGTGTGTCTGTGCAAGTGTGTTCGAGTGTGTGTGCGAGTGTGTATGAGTGTGTGTGTGTGCAAGTGTGTGCGTAAGAGTGTGCGTGTGAGTGTGTGTGTGTGAGTGTGAGTGTGTGCTAGTGTGCATGAGTGTGTGAGTGTGTGCGAGTGTGCGTGTGAGTGAGTGAGTGTGTGTGCGAGTGTGTGTGTGAGTGTGTGCAAGTGTGTTCGAGTGTGTGTGCGAGTGTGTATGAGTGTGTGTGTGCGCGTGTGTGTGAGTGTCTGTGAGTGTGTGCATGAGTGAGTGTGTGCGAGTGTGTGTGAGTATGTGTGTGTGTGAGTGTGTGCGAGTGTGTGCGTGTGAGTGTGTGCGAGTGTGTGTGTGAGTGTGTGCGAGTGTGTGTGTGCGATTGTGTATTAGTGAATGTGTGCGAGTGTGCGTGAGTGTGTGCGTGTGAGTGAGTGAGTGTGTGTGTGCGAGTGTGTGCGAGTGAGTGTGAGTGAGTGTGTGCGAGTGTGTACGTGTGTGTGTGTGCGATTGTGCATAAGTGTGTGCGAGTGTGTGTGTGAGTGTGTAGGACTGTGTGTGCGAGTGTGTGTGCGAGTGTGTGCGAGTGTGTGTGAGTGTGTGTGAGTGTGTGTAGGAGTGTGTGTGAGTGTGTGCGATTGTGTGTGTGAGTGTGTAGTACTGTATGTGCGACTGTGTTCGAGTGTGTGTGTGCGAGTGTGTGAGCATGTGTGAGTGTGTGCAAGTGTGTGCGTGCGAGTGTGTGTGTGCGAGTGTGTGTGATTGTGTATGAGTGAGTGTGTGCGAGTGTGTGCGAGTGTGTGTTTGAGTGTGTTTGAGTGTGTTTGTGCAAGTGTGTATGAGTGTGTGCGAGTGTGTGCGAGTGTGTTTGTGCGAGTGTGTATGAGTGTGTGTGTGCGAGTGTGTGCAAGTGTGTGTGATTGTGTGTGAGTGTGTGTATGAGTGAGTGTGTGCGAGTGTGTGCACGAGTGTGTGCGTGCGAGTGTGTGCGAGTGTGTGTAGGAGTGTGTGTGAGTGTGTGCGATTGTGTGTGTGAGTGTGTAGGACTGTATGTGCGAGTGTGTGCGACTGTGTTTGAGTGTGTGTGTGCGAGTGTGTGAGCATGTGTGAGTGTGTGCAAGTGTGTGCGTGCGAGTGTGTGCGAGTGTGTGCAAGTGTGTGCGACTGTGTGCGAGTGTGTGCGAGTGTGTCCTAATGTGTCCGAATGTGTGCGTGCGAGTGTGCGCGAGTGTGCACGAGTGTGTGCATGTAAGTGAGTGCGTGCGAGTGTGTGCGAGTGTGCTCGAGTGAATGGGTGAGAGTGTGTGCGAGTGTGTGTGAGTGTGTGCAAGTGTGTGTGAGAGTGTATGAGTGAATGTGTGTGAGTGTGTGTGTGCGAGTTTGTGTGCGAGTGTGTTCGAGTGAGTGTGTGCGAGTTTGTGTGCGAGTGTGTGTGCGAGTGTGTGTGTGCGAGTGTGTGTGTGTGCGCGTGAGTGTGTGCGAGTGTGTGAGTGCGAATGTGTGTGCGTGTGAGTGTGTGCGAGTGTGTATGAGCGTATGTGCGAGTGTGTGCCAGTGTGTGCGAGTGTGTGCAAGTGTGTGCGAGTGTGTGCGAGAGTGTGCGAGTGTGTGCGAGTGTGTGTGTGCGAGTGTGTGTGCAATTGTGTATGAGTGTGTGCGAGTGTGTGTTAGTTTGTGCAAGTGTGTGCGTGTGTTCGTGCGAGTGAGTGCGGGTGTGTGCGAGTTTGTGTATGCGAGTGTGTGTGCAATTGTGTATGAGTGTGTGTGAGTTTGTGCGAGTGTGTGCGTACGAGTGCGTGCGAGTACGCGCAAATGTGTGTGAGAGTGTACGAGTGTGGGCGTGCGAGTGTGTGCTATTGTGCGTGAGTGTGTGAGTGTGTGCTAGTGTGCGTGAGTAAGTGTGTGTGTAAGTGCGTGCGAGTGTTTCCGAGTGTGTGTGTGAGTGTGTAGGACTGTGTGTGCGAGTTTGTGTGCGAGTGTGTGAGTACATGTGTGTTCGAGAGTGTGCAATTGTGTGCGAGTGTGTGTGCGAGTGCGTATGAGTGAGTGTGTGCGAGTGTGTGCGAGTGTGTGCGAGTGTGTGCGAGTGTGTGTTTGCAAGTGTGTGCGAGTGTGTGCGAGTGTGTATGAGTGTATGTGCAAGTGTGTGTGCGAGTGTGTTTTAGAGTGTGTGCAATTGTGTGCGTGCGAGTGTGCTCGAGTGAGTGGGTGCGTGTAAGTGTGTGCGTGCGAGTGTGTGCAAATATGTGCGAGTGTGTGCGAGTGTGTGCATGCGAGTGTGTGCGTGCAAGTGTTTGCGTTCGAGTGTGTGCGAGTGTGTGCAAGTGTGTGAGTGTGTGCGAGTGTGTGTGCGAGTGTGTGCAAATGTGCCCGAGTGTGCACGAGTGAGTGTGTGCGAGTGTGTGTGAGTGTGTGTGCGAGTGTGTGCGTGCGAGTGTGTGCGAGTGTGTGTGAGTGTGTGTGTGAGAGTGTGCGAGTGTGTGCAAATGTGTGCGAGTGTGCACGAGTGAGTGGGTGCGAGTATGCGCGAGTGTGTGTGAGTGTGTGCAAGCGTGCGTGCGATTGTGTGTGCAAGCGTGTGTGTGCGCGAGTGTGTGCGAGTGTGTATGAGTGTGTGTGCGAGTGTGTGCAAGTGTGTGTGAGTGTGTGCGAGTGTGTGTGTGCAAGTGTGTGCGAGTGTGTGTGAGTGTGTGCGAGTGTGTGTGTGTGTGTGAGTGTGTGTGAGTGTGTGCGAGTGCTTGCTAGTGTGTGTGTGAGTGTGTGCGACTGTGTGTGCGAGTGTGTGCGCGTGTGTGCGAGTGTGTATGAGTGTATGTGCGAGTGTGTGTGCGAGTGTGTGTTCGAGTGTGTGTTCGAGTGTGTGTGTTCGAGTGTGTGCAAGTGTGTACGAGTGTGTGTGCGAGTGCATACAAGTGTGTGTGAGTGTGCATGAGTGTGTGCGTGTGAGTGTGTGCGAGTGTGTGCGTGCGAGTGTGTGCGAGTGTGCTCGAGTGAGTGGGTGCGAGTGTATGCGAGTGTGTATGAGTGAGTGTGTGTGAGTGTGTGTGTGTGTGCAAGTTTGTGTGCGTGTGAGTGTGTGCGAGTGTGTGTGAGTGTGTGTGCGAGTGCGTGCGTGCGAGTGTGTGTGAGTGTGTGCGATTGTGTGTGTGAGTGTGTAGGACTGTATGTGCGAGTGTGTATGAGTGTGTGTGAGTTTGTGCAAGTGTGTGCGAGTGTGTACGAGTGTGTGCAAGTGTGTGCGAGTGAGTGTGTGCGAGTGTGTTTGCGTGCGAGTGTGTGCGGGTGTGTGCGTGTGAGTGAGTGCAAGAGTGTGCACATGTGTGTGAGCGTGTGCGAGTGTGTGTGAGTGTGTGCGAGTGTGCGCGTGTGAGTGAGTGTGTGTGTGTCTGTGTGAGTGTGTGCTTGCAAGTGTTTGCTAGTGTGCGCGAGTGTGTGAGTGTGTGTGAGTGTGCGCGAGTGTGTGCGTGTGAGTAAGTGAGTGTGTGTGAGTGTGTGCGAGTGCTTGCAAGTGTGTGTGTGAGTGTGTGCGACTGTGTGTGTGAGTGTGTGCGTGTGTGTGCGAGTGTGTATGAGTGTATGTGCGAGTGTGTGCGAGTGTGTGTTCGAGTGTGTGTGTTCGAGTGTGTGCAAGTGTGTGCGACTGTGTTCGAGTGTGTGTGTGCGAGTGTGTGCGAGTGTGTGTGCAAGTGTGTTTGAGTGTGTTTATGCAAGTGTGTATGAGTGTGTGAGTGTGTGCAAGTGTGTTTGTGCGAGTGTGTATGAGTGTGTGTGTGCGAGTGTGTGTGATTGTGTGTGAGTGTGTGTATGAGTGAGTGTGTGCGAGTGTGTGTGCGAGTGTGTGCGTGAGTGTGTGCGTGCGGGTGTGTGCGAGTGTGTGTAGGAGTGTGTGTGAGTGTGTGCGATTGTGTGTGAGTGTGTAGGACTGTATGTGCGAGTGTGTGCGACTGTGTTCGAGTGTGTGTGTGCGAGTGTGTGAGCATGTGTGAGTGTGTGCGAGTGTGTGCGTGCAAGTGTGTGCGTGCGAGTGTGCGTGAGTGTGCATGAGTGTGTGCATGTAAGTGTGTGCGTGCGAGTGTGTGCGAGTGTGCTCGAGTGAATGGGTGAGAGTGTGTGCGAGTGTGTGTGAGTGTGTGCAAGTAAGTGTTTGTGAGAGTGTATGAGTGAGTGTGTGTGTGCGAGTTTGTGTGCGAGTGTGTGCGAGTGAGTGTGTGCGAGTTTGTGTGCGAGTGTGTGTGCGAGTGTGTGAGTGCAAATGTGTGTGCGTGTGAGTGTGTGCGAGTGTGTATGAGCGTATGTGCGAGTGTGTGCCAGTGTGTGCGAGTGTGTGTGCGAGTGTGTGCGAGTGTGTGTGTGCGAGTGTGTGTGCAATTGTGTATGAGTGTGTGCGAGTGTGTGTTAGTTTGTGCGAGTGTGTGCGTCTGTTCGTGCGAGTGATTGCGGGTGTGTGCGAGTGTGTGTATGCGAATGTGTGTGCGATTGTGTATGAGTGTGTGTGAGTTTGTGCGAGTGTGTGCGTGTGTGTGCGAGTGCGTGCGAGTACGCGCAAATGTGTGTGAGAGTGTGCGAGTGTGGGCGTGCGAGTGTGTGCTAGTGTGCGCGAGTGTGTGAGTGTGTGCGAGTGTGCGTGAGTAAGTGTGTGTAAGTGCGTGCGAGTGTTTCCGAGTGTGTGTGAGTGTGTAGGACTCTGTGTGCGAGTGTGTGCGAGTGTGTGTGCGAGTGTGTGAGTACGAGTGTGTTTGAGAGTGTGCAATTGTGTGTGTGAGTGTGTAGCACTGTATGTGCAAGTGTGTGCGAGTGTGTTTGAGTGTGTGAGTGTGTGCGAGTGTGTGTGAGTGTTTGTGAGTGTGTGCAAGTGTGTGTGTGCGAGTGTGTGTGTGCGAGTGTGTGTGTGTGCAAGTGTGTTCGAGTGTGTGTGCGAGTGTGTATGAGTGTGTGTGTGTGCAAGTGTGTGCGTGAGTGTGTGCGTGTGAGTGAGTGTGTGTGTGAGTGTGAGTGTGTGCTAGTGTGCATGAGTGTGTGAGTGTGTGCGAGTGTGCGTGTGAGTGAGTGTGTGTGCGAGTGTGTGTGTGAGTGTGTGCAAGTGTGTTCGAGTGTGTGTGCGAGTGTGTATGAGTGTGTGTGTGCAAGTGTGTGCGCATGTGTGTGAGTGTCTGTGAGTGTGTGCATGAGTGAGTGTGTGCGAGTGTGTGTGAGTTTGTGTGTGTGTGTGAGTGTGTGCGAGTGTGTGTGTGTGAGTGTGTGCGTGTGAGTGTGTGCGAGTGTGTGTGTGTGAGTGTGTGCGAGTGTGTGTGCGATTGTGTATTAGTGATTGTGTGCGAGTGTGCGTGAGAGTGAGTGAGTGTGTGTGTGCGAGTGTGTGCGAGTGAGTGTGAGTGAGTGTGTGCGAGTGTGTGTGTGCGATTGTGCATAAGTGTGTGCGAGTGTGTGTGTGAGTGTGTAGGACTGTGTGTGTGAGTGTGTGTGCGAGTGTGTGTGCGTGTGTGTGAGTGTGTGTAGGAGTGTGTGTGAGTGTGTGCGATTGTGTGTGTGAGTGTGTAGTACTGTATGTGCGACTGTGTTCGAGTGTGTGTGTGCGAGTGTGTGAGCATGTGTGAGTGTGTGCAAGTGTGTGCGTGCGAGTGTGTGTGATTGTGTATGAGTGAGTGTGTGCGAGTGTGTGCGAGTGTGTGTGCAAGTGTGTGTGCAAGTGTGTGTGCAAGTGTGTTTGAGTGTGTTTGTGCAAGTGTGTATGAGTGTGTGTGTGCGAGTGTGTGCAAGTGTGTTTGTGCGAGTGTGTATGAGTGTGTGTGTGCGAGTGTGTGCAAGTGTGTGTGATTGTGTGTGAGTGTGTGTATGAGTGAGTGTGTGCGAGTGTGTGCGCGAGTGTGTGCGTGTGTGTGCGAGTGTGTGTGAGTGTGTGCGATTGTGTGTGTGCGAGTGTGTGAGCATGTGTGAGTGTGTGCAAGTGTGTGCATGTGATTGTGTATGAGTGAGTGTGTGCGAGTGTGTGCGAGTGTGTGTGCAAGTGTGTTTGAGTGTGTTTGTGCAAGTGTGTATGAGTGTGTGCGAGTGTGTGCAAGTGTGTTTGTGCGAGTGTGTATGAGTGTGTGTGTGCGAGTGTGTGCAAGTGTGTGTGATTGTGTGTGAGTGTGTGTATGAGTGAGTGTGTGCGAGTGTGTGTGCGAGTGTGTGCGCGAGTGTGTGCGTGCGGGTGTGCGCGAGTGTGTGTAGTAGTGTGTGTGAGTGTGTGCGATTGTGTGTGTGAGTGTGTAGGACTGTATGTGCGAGTGTGTGCGACTGTGTTCGAGTGTGTGTGTGCGAGTGTGTGAGCATGTGTGAGTGTGTGCAAGTGTGTTTGTGCGAGTGTGTGCGACTGTGTGCGAGTGTGTGTGAGTGTGTCCGAATGTGTGCGAGTGTGTGCGTGCGAGTGTGCGCGAGTGTGCACGAGTGTGTGCATGTAAGTGTGTGCGTGCGAGTGTGTGCGAGTGTGCTCGAGTGAATGGGTGAGAGTGTGTGCGAGTGTGTGTGAGTGTGTGCAAGTAAGTGTGTGTGAGAGTGTATGAGTGAGTGTGTGTGAGTGTGTGTGTGCGAGTTTGTGTGCGAGTGTGTGCGAGTGAGTGTGTGCGAGTTTGTGTGCGAGTGTGTGTGCGAGTGTGTGTGTGCGAGTGTGTGTGTGCGTGTGTGCGCGCGAGTGTGTGAGTGCGAATGTGTGTGCGTGTGAGTGTGTGCGAGTGTGTATGAGCGTATGTGCGAGTGTGTGCCAGTGTGTGCGAGTGTGTGTGCGAGTGTGTGCAAGTGTGTGCGAGTGTGTGCGAGTGTGTGTGTGCGAGTGTGTGTGCAATTGTGTATGAGTGTGTGCGAGTGTGTGTTAGTTTGTGCGAGTGTGTGCGTCTGTTCGTGCGAGTGAGTGCGGGTGTGTGCGAGTGTGTGTATGCGAGTGTGTGTGCGATTGTGTATGAGTGTGTGTGAGTTTGTGCGAGTGTGTGCGTGTGTGTGCGAGTGCGTGCGAGTACGCGCAAATGTGTGTGAGTGTGCGAGTGTGGGCGTGCGAGTGTGTGCTAGTGTGCGCGAGTGTGTGAGTGTGTGCGAGTGTGCGTGAGTAAGTGTGTGTGTAAGTGCGTGCGAGTGTTTCCGAGTGTGTGTGAGTGTGTAGGACTGTGTGTGCGAATGTGTGCGAGTGTGTGTGCGAGTGTGTGAGTACGAGTGTGTTCGAGAGTGTGCAATTGTGTGCGAGTGTGTGTGTGAGTGCGTATGAGTGAGTGTGTGCGAGTGTGTGTGAGTGTGTGTTTGCGAGTGTGTGCGAGTGTGTGCGAGTGTGTGCATGTGAGTGTGTGCGTGCAAGTGTGTGCGTGCAAGTGTGTGCGTGCAAGTGTGTGCGTGCGAGTGTGTGCGAGTGTGTGCAAGTGTGTGAGTGTGTGCGAGTGTGTGTGCGAGTGTGTGCGAGTGTGTGCAAATTTGCCCAAGTGTGCGCGAGTGTGCACGAGTGAGTGGGTGCGAGTGTGTGTGTCTGTGTGTGAGTGTGTGTGATTGTGTGTGTGAGTGTGTATGAGTGTGTGTGCGAGTGTGTGCAAGTGTGTGTGATTGTGTGTGAGTGTGTGTATGAGTGAGTGTGTGCGAGTGTGTGTGAGTGTGTGTGCGAGTGTGTGCGCGAGTGGGTGTGTGCGAGTGTGTGCGAGTGTGTGCGATTGTGTGTGTGAGTGTGTAGGACTGTATGTGCGAGTGTGTGCGAGTGTGTATGAGTGTGTGTGTGAGTGTGTGCAAGTGTGTGCGAGTGAGTGTGTGTGAGTGTTTGTGCGAGTGTGTGCGAGTGTGTGCGATTGTGTGTGAGAGTGTGTAGGACTGTATGTGCGAGTGTGTGCGAGTGTGTATGAGTGTGTGAGTGCGAGTGTGTGCGAATGTGTGCGAGTGTGTGCGTGCGAGTGTGCACGAGTGTGTGCATGTAAGTGTGTGCGTGTGAGTGTGTGCGAGTGTGCTCGAGTGAATAGGTGCGAGTGTGTGCGAGTGTGTGTGAGTGTGTGCGAGTGAGTGTGTGTGAGTGAGTGTGAGTGAGTGTGTGTGAGTGTGTGCGTGTGTGCGAGTTTGTGTGCGAGTGTGTGTGAGTGTGTGCGAGTGTGTGCGTGTGAGTGTGTGCGAGTGTGTGAGTGTGTGTGCGAATGTGTGTGCGAGTGAGTGTGTGCGAGTGGGTATGAGTGTATGTGCGAGTGTGTGCAAGTGTGTGAGAGTGTGTGTGAGTGTGTGTGTGCGAGTGTGTGCAAGTGTGTGCGAGTGAGTGTGTGCGAGTGTGTGCGAAAGTGTGCAAGTGTGTGCGAGTGTGTGCGAGTGTGTGTGTGTGCAAGTGTGTGTGCAATTGTGTATGAGTGTGTGCGAGTGTGTGTGCGTTTGTGCGAGTGTGTGCGTGTGTGTGTGAGTGAGTGTGAGTGAGTGCAAGTGTGTGCAAATGTGTGCGCGAGTGTGCGAGTGTGGGCATGCGAGTGTGTGCTAGTGTGCGCGAGTGTGTGTGAGTGTGCGTGAGTAAGTGTGTGTAGGAGTGTGTGCGAGTGTGTGCGATTGTGTGTGTGAGTGTGTAGCACTGTATGTGCAAGTGTGTGAGAGTGTGTTTGAGTGTGTGAGTGTGTGCGAGTGTGTGTGAGTGTTTGTGAGTGTGTGCGAGTGTGTGTGTGCGAGTGTGTGTGTGCGAGTGTGTGTGTGTGCAAGTGTGTTCGAGTGTGTGTGCGAGTGTGTATGAGTGTGTGTGTGTGCAAGTGTGTGCGTGAGTGTGTGTGTGTGAGTGAGTGTGTGTGTGAGTGTGTGCTAGTGTGCATGAGTGTGTGAGTGTGTGCGAGTGTGCGTGTGAGTGAGTGTGTGTGCGAGTGTGTGTGTGAGTGTGTGCAAGTGTGTTCGAGTGTGTGTGCGAGTGTGTATGAGTGTGTGTGTGCAAGTGTGTGCGCGTGTGTGTGAGTGTCTGTGAGTGTGTGCATGAGTGAGTGTGTGCGAGTGTGTGTGAGTTTGTGTGTGTGTGTGAGTGTGTGCGAGTGTGTGTGTGTGAGTGTGTGCGTGTGAGTGTGTGCGAGTGTGTGTGTGTGAGTGTGTGCGAGTGTGTGTGTGCGATTGTGTATTAGTGATTGTGTGCGAGTGTGCGTGAGAGTGAGTGAGTGTGTGTGTGCGAGTGTGTGCGAGTGAGTGTGAGTGAGTGTGTGCGAGTGTGTGTGTGCGATTGTGCATAAGTGTGTGCGAGTGTGTGTGTGAGTGTGTAGGACTGTGTGTGTGAGTGTGTGTGCGAGTGTGTGTGCGTGTGTGTGAGTGTGTGTAGGAGTGTGTGTGAGTGTGTGCGATTGTGTGTGTGACTGTGTAGTACTGTATGTGCGACTGTGTTCGAGTGTGTGTGTGCGAGTGTGTGAGCATGTGTGAGTGTGTGCAAGTGTGTGCGTGCGAGTGTGTGTGATTGTGTATGAGTGAGTGTGTGCGAGTGTGTGTGCAAGTGTGTGTGCAAGTGTGTGTGCAAGTGTGTTTGAGTGTGTTTGTGCAAGTGTGTATGAGTGTGTGTGTGCGAGTGTGTGCAAGTGTGTTTGTGTGAGTGTGTATGAGTGTGTGTGTGCGAGTGTGTGCAAGTGTGTGTGATTGTGTGTGAGTGTGTGTATGAGTGAGTGTGTGCGAGTGTGTGTGCGAGTGTATGCGCGAGTGTGTGCGTGTGTGTGCGAGTGTGTGTGAGTGTGTGCGATTGTGTGTGTGAGTGTGTAGGACTGTATGTGCGAGTGTGTGTGACTGTGTTCGAGTGTGTGTGTGCGAGTGTGTGAGCATGTGTGAGTGTGTGCAAGTGTGTGCGTGCGAGTGTGTGTGATTGTGTATGAGTGAGTGTGTGCGAGTGTGTGCGAGTGTGTGTGCAAGTGTGTTTGAGTGTGTTTGTGCAAGTGTGTATGAGTGTGTGCAAGTGTGTTTGTGCGAGTGTGTATGAGTGTGTGTGTGCGAGTGTGTGCTAGTGTGTGTGATTGTGTGTGAGTGTGTGTATGAGTGAGTGTGTGCGAGTGTGTGTGCGAGTGTGTGCGCGAGTGTGTGCGTGCGGGTGTGCGCGAGTGTGTGTAGTAGTGTGTGTGAGTGTGTGCGATTGTGTGTGTGAGTGTGTAGGACTGTATGTGCGAGTGTGTGCGACTGTGTTCGAGTGTGTGTGTGCGAGTGTGTGAGCATGTGTGAGTGTGTGCAAGTGTGTGTGTGCGAGTGTGTGCGACTGTGTGCGAGTGTGTGTGAGTGTGTCCGAATGTGTGCGAGTGTGTGCGTGCGAGTGTGCGCGAGTGTGCACGAGTGTGTGCATGTAAGTGTGTGCGTGCGAGTGTGTGCGAGTGTGCTCGAGTGAATGGGTGAGAGTGTGTGCGAGTGTGTGTGAGTGTGTGCAAGTAAGTGTGTGTGAGAGTGTATGAGTGAGTGTGTGTGAGTGTGTGTGTGCGAGTTTGTGTGCGAGTGAGTGTGTGCGAGTTTGTGCGCGAGTGTGTGTGCGAGTGTGTGTGTGCGAGTGTGTGTGTGCGTGTGTGCGCGCGAGTGTGTGCGAGTGTGTGAGTGCGGATGTGTGTGCGTGTGAGTGTGTGCGAGTGTGTATGAGCGTATGTGCGAGTGTGTGCGAGTGTGTGTGCGAGTGTGTGCAAGTGTGTGCGAGTGTGTGCGAGTGTGTGCGAGTGTGTGTGTGCGAGTGTGTGTGCAATTGTGTATGAGTGTGTGCGAGTGTGTGTTAGTTTGTGCGAGTGTGTGCGTCTGTTCGTGCGAGTGAGTGCGGGTGTGTGCGAGTGTGTGTATGCGAGTGTGTGTGCGATTGTGTATGAGTGTGTGTGAGTTTGTGCGAGTGTGTGCGTGTGTGTGCGAGTGCGTGCGAGTATGCGCAAATGTGTGTGAGAGTGTGCGAGTGTGGGCGTGCGAGTGTGTGCTAGTGTGCGCGAGTGTGTGAGTGTGTGCGAGTGTGCGTGAGTAAGTGTGTGTGTAAGTGCGTGCGAGTGTTTCCGAGTGTGTGTGAGTGTGTAGGACTGTGTGTGCGAATGTGTGCGAGTGTGTGTGCGAGTGTGTGAGTACGAGTGTGTTCGAGAGTGTGCAATTGTGTGCGAGTGTGTGTGTGAGTGCGTATGAGTGAGTGTGTGCGAGTGTGTGTGAGTGTGTGTTTGCGAGTGTGTGCGAGTGTGTGCGAGTGTGTGCATGTGAGTGTGTGCGTGCAAGTGTGTGCGTGCAAGTGTGTGCGTGCAAGTGTGTGTGATTGTGTGTGAGTGTGTGTATGAGTGAGTGTGTGCGAGTGTGTGTGAGTGTGTGTGCGAGTGTGTGCGCGAGTGGGTGTGTGCGAGTGTGTGCGATTGTGTGTGTGAGTGTGTAGGACTGTATGTGCGAGTGTGTGCGAGTGTGTATGAGTGTGTGTGTGAGTGTGTGCAAGTGTGTGCGAGTGAGTGTGTGTGAGTGTGTGTGCGAGTGTGTGCGAGTGTGTGCGATTGTGTGTGAGAGTGTGTAGGACTGTATGTGCGAGTGTGTGCGAGTGTGTATGAGTGTGTGAGTGCGAGTGTGTGCGAATGTGTGCGAGTGTGTGCGTGCGAGTGTGCACGAGTGTGTGCATGTAAGTGTGTGCGTGTGAGTGTGTGCGAGTGTGCTCGAGTGAATGGGTGCGAGTGTGTGCGAGTGTGTGTGAGTGTGTGCGAGTGAGTGTGTGTGAGTGAGTGTGAGTGAGTGTGTGTGAGTGTGTGCGTGTGTGCGAGTTTGTGTGCGAGTGTGTGTGAGTGTGTGCGAGTGTGTGCGTGTGAGTGTGTGCGAGTGTGTGAGTGTGTGTGCGAATGTGTGTGCGAGTGAGTGTGTGCGAGTGGGTATGAGTGTATGTGCGAGTGTGTGCAAGTGTGTGAGAGTGTGTGTGAGTGTGTGTGTGCGAGTGTGTGCAAGTGTGTGCGAGTGAGTGTGTGCGAGTGTGTGCGAAAGTGTGCAAGTGTGTGCGAGTGTGTGCGAGTGTGTGTGTGTGCAAGTGTGTGTGCAATTGTGTATGAGTGTGTGCGAGTGTGTGTGCGTTTGTACGAGTGTGTGCGTGTGTGTGCGAGTGAGTGTGAGTGAGTGCAAGTGTGTGCAAATGTGTGCGCGAGTGTGCGAGTGTGGGCATGCGAGTGTGGGCTAGTGTGCGCGAGTGTGTGCGAGTGTGCGTGAGTAAGTGTGTGTGTGAGTGTGTGCGAGTGTTGCCGAGTGTGTGTGCGAGTGTGTGTGCAAGTGTGTGTGTACGAGTGTGTTCGAGTGTGTGCAATTTTGTGCGAGTGTGTGTGTGCGAGTGCGTATGAGTAAGTGTGTGCGAATGTGTGCGAGTGTGTGCGCGAGGGTGTGTGCACGTGTGTGCATGTGACTGTGTGTGTGCGACTGTGGGCGAGTGTGTGCGTGTGTTTGCGTGTGTGTGCGCGTGTCTGTGCGTGTGTACGAGTGTGTGCGAGTGTGTGGGTGCGAGTGTGTGCAAGTGTGTGCGAGTGTGTGTGAGTGTGTGTGTGAGTGTGTGTGAATGTGTGCGAGTCTGTGTGTGCGAGTGTGTGTGTGCGATTGTGTATGAGTGTGTGCGAGTATGTGTGTGAGCGTGTGCGAGTGTGTGCGAGTGTGTGCGTGTGAGTGCATGCGAGTGAGTGCCAGTGTGTGCAAATGTGTGCGAGTGTGTGCGAGTGTGCGCGAATGTGCGCGAGTGTGTGCGTGTGAGTGAGTGTGTGTGTGAGTGTGAGTGTGTGCTAGTGTGCATGAGTGTGTGAGTGTGTGCGAGTGTGCGCGAGTGTACGTGTGAGTGAGTGTGTGTGCGAGTGTGTGCGAGTGTGTGCGATTGTGTGTGTGAGTGTGTAGCACTGTATGTGCAAGTGTGTGCGAGTGTGTTTGAGTGTGTGAGTGTGTGCGAGTGTGTGTGAGTGTTTGTGAGTGTGTGCAAGTGTGTGTGTGCGAGTGTGTGTGTGCGAGTGTGTGTCAGTGCAAGTGTGTTCGAGTGTGTGTGCGAGTGTGTATGAGTGTGTGTGTGTGTGCAAGTGTGTGCGTGAGTGTGTGCGTGTGAGTGAGTGTGTGTGTGAGTGTGAGTGCGTGCTAGTGTGCATGAGTGTGTGAGTGTGTGCGAGTATGCGTGTGAGTGAGTGAGTGTGTGTGCGAGTGTGTGTGTGAGTGTGTGCAAGTGTGTTCGAGTGTGTGTGCGAGTGTGTATGAGTGTGTGTGTGCGCGTGTGTGTGAGTGTCTGTGAGTGTGTGCATGAGTGAGTGTGTGCGAGTGTGTGTGAATTTGTGTGTGTGTGTGAGTGTGTGCGAGTGTGTGCGTGTGAGTGTGTGCGAGTGTGTGTGTGAGTGTGTGCGAGTGTGTGTGTGCAATTGTGTATTAGTGAATGTGTGCGAGTGTGCGTGAGTGTGTGTGTATGTGAGTGAGTGAGTGTGTGTGTGCGAGTGTGTGCGAGTGAGTGTGAGTGAGTGTGTGCAAGTGTGTGTGTGCGATTGTGCATAAGTGTGTGCGAGTGTGTGTGTGAGTGTGTAGGACTGTGTGTGCGAGTGTGTGTGCGAGTGTGTGCGAGTGTGTGTGAGTGTGTGTAGGAGTGTGTGTAGGAGTGTGTGCGATTGTGTGTGTGAGTGTGTAGTACTGTATGTGCGACTTTGTTCGAGTGTGTGTGTGCGAGTATGTGAGCATGTGTGAGTGTGTGCAAGTGTGTGCATGCGAGTGTGTGTGTGCAAGTGTGTGTGATTGTGTATGAGTGAGTGTGTGCGAGTGTGCGTGCAAGTGTGTTTGAGTGTGTTTGTGCAAGTGTGTATGAGTGTGTCTGTGCGAGTGTGTGCAAGTGTGTTTGTGCGAGTGTGTATGAGTGTGTGTGTGCGAGTGTGTGCAAGTGTGTGTGATTGTGTGTGAGTGTGTGTATGAGTGAGTGTGTGCGAGTGTGTGCGCGAGTGTGTGCGTGTGAGTGTGTGCGAGTGTGTGCGATTGTGTGTGTGAGTGTGTAGGACTGTATGTGCGAGTGTGTGTGACTGTGTTCGAGTGTGTGTGTGCGAGTGTGTGAGCATGTGTGAGTGTGTGCAAGTGTGTGCGTGCGAGTGTGTGTGTGCGAGTGTGTGTGATTGTGTATGAGTGAGTGTGTGCGAGTGTGTGCGACTATGTGTGTGAGCGTGTGCGAGTGTGTGCGAGTGTGTGCGAGTGTGTGCGTGCGAGTGCATGCGAGTGAGTGCGAGTGTGTGCAAATGTGTGCGAGAGTGTGCGAGTGTGGGCGTGCGAGTGTGTGCGAGTGTGCGCGAGTGTGTGCGTGTGAGTGAGTGTGTGAGTGTGTGCGAGTGTGCGCGAGTGTGCGTGTGAGTGAGTGTGTGTGCGAGTGTGTGTGATTGTGTGTGAGTGTGTACGAGTGTGTGTAGGAGTGTGTGCGAGTGTGTGCGATTGTGTGTGTGAGTGTGTAGGACTGTATGTGCAAGTGTGTGCGAGTGTGTTTGAGTGTGTGAGTGTGTGCGAGTGAGTGTGAGTGAGTGTGTGCAAGTGTGTGTGTGCGATTGTGCATAAGTGTGTGCGAGTGTGTGTGTGAGTGTGTAGGACTGTGTGTGCGAGTGTGTGTGCGAGTGTGTGCGAGTGTGTGTGAGTGTGTGTAGGAGTGTGTGTAGGAGTGTGTGCGATTGTGTGTGTGAGTGTGTAGTACTGTATGTGCGACTTTGTTCGAGTGTGTGTGTGCGAGTATGTGAGCATGTGTGAGTGTGTGCAAGTGTGTGCATGCGAGTGTGTGTGTGCAAGTGTGTGTGATTGTGTATGAGTGAGTGTGTGCGAGTGTGCGTGCAAGTGTGTTTGAGTGTGTTTGTGCAAGTGTGTATGAGTGTGTCTGTGCGAGTGTGTGCAAGTGTGTTTGTGCGAGTGTGTATGAGTGTGTGTGTGCGAGTGTGTGCAAGTGTGTGTGATTGTGTGTGAGTGTGTGTATGAGTGAGTGTGTGCGAGTGTGTGCGAGTGTGTGTGCAAGTGTGTGCGCGAGTGTGTGCGTGTGAGTGTGTGCGAGTGTGTGCGATTGTGTGTGTGTGAGTGTGTAGGACTGTATGTGCGAGTGTGTGTGACTGTGTTCGAGTGTGTGTGTGCGAGTGTGTGAGCATGTGTGAGTGTGTGCAAGTGTGTGCGTGCGAGTGTGTGTGTGCGAGTGTGTGTGATTGTGTATGAGTGAGTGTGTGCGAGTGTGTGCGAGTATGTGTGTGAGCGTGTGCGAGTGTGTGCGAGTGTGTGCGAGTGTGTGCGTGCGAGTGCATGCGAGTGAGTGCGAGTGTGTGCAAATGTGTGCGAGAGTGTGCGAGTGTGGGCGTGCGAGTGTGTGCGAGTGTGCGCGAGTGTGTGCGTGTGAGTGAGTGTGTGAGTGTGTGCGAGTGTGCGCGAGTGTGCGTGTGAGTGAGTGTGTGTGCGAGTGTGTGTGATTGTGTGTGAGTGTGTACGAGTGTGTGTAGGAGTGTGTGCGAGTGTGTGCGATTGTGTGTGTGAGTGTGTAGGACTGTATGTTCAAGTGTGTGCGAGTGTGTTTGAGTGTGTGAGTGTGTGCGAGTGAGTGTGAGTGAGTGTGTGCAAGTGTGTGTGTGCGATTGTGCATAAGTGTGTGCGAGTGTGTGTGTGAGTGTGTAGGACTGTGTGTGCGAGTGTGTGTGCGAGTGTGTGCGAGTGTGTGTGAGTGTGTGTAGGAGTGTGTGTAGGAGTGTGTGCGATTGTGTGTGTGAGTGTGTAGTACTGTATGTGCGACTTTGTTCGAGTGTGTGTGTGCGAGTATGTGAGCATGTGTG
Source organism: Phyllobates terribilis (assembly GCF_046119375.1). Taxonomy (NCBI): domain Eukaryota; kingdom Metazoa; phylum Chordata; class Amphibia; order Anura; family Dendrobatidae; genus Phyllobates; species Phyllobates terribilis. Next base: position 367,341,868 of record NW_027362764.1, on the reverse strand, counting down.
AGTGTGTGCAAGTGTGTGCATGCGAGTGTGTGTGTGCAAGTGTGTGTGATTGTGTATGAGTGAGTGTGTGCGAGTGTGCGTGCAAGTGTGTTTGAGTGTGTTTGTGCAAGTGTGTATGAGTGTGTCTGTGCGAGTGTGTGCAAGTGTGTTTGTGCGAGTGTGTATGAGTGTGTGTGTGCGAGTGTGTGCAAGTGTGTGTGATTGTGTGTGAGTGTGTGTATGAGTGAGTGTGTGCGAGTGTGTGCGAGTGTGTGTGCGAGTGTGTGCGCGAGTGTGTGCGTGTGAGTGTGTGCGAGTGTGTGCGATTGTGTGTGTGAGTGTGTAGGACTGTATGTGCGAGTGTGTGTGACTGTGTTCGAGTGTGTGTGTGCGAGTGTGTGAGCATGTGTGAGTGTGTGCAAGTGTGTGCGTGCGAGTGTGTGTGTGCGAGTGTGTGTGATTGTGTATGAGTGAGTGTGTGCGAGTGTGTGCGAGTATGTGTGTGAGCGTGTGCGAGTGTGTGCGAGTGTGTGCGTGCGAGTGCATGCGAGTGAGTGCGAGTGTGTGCAAATGTGTGCGAGAGTGTGCGAGTGTGGGCGTGCGAGTGTGTGCGAGTGTGCGCGAGTGTGTGCGTGTGAGTGAGTGTGTGAGTGTATGCGAGTGTGCGCGAGTGTGCGTGTGAGTGAGTGTGTGTGCGAGTGTGTGTGATTGTGTGTGAGTGTGTACGAGTGTGTGTAGGAGTGTGTGCGAGTGTGTGCGATTGTGTGTGTGAGTGTGTAGGACTGTATGTGCAAGTGTGTGCGAGTGTGTTTGAGTGTGTTTGAGTGTGTGAGTGTGTGCGAGTGAGTGTGAGTGAGTGTGTGCAAGTGTGTGTGTGCGATTGTGCATAAGTGTGTGCGAGTGTGTATGTGAGTGTGTAGGACTGTGTGTGCGAGTGTGTGTGCGAGTGTGTGCGAGTGTGTGTGAGTGTGTGTAGGAGTGTGTGTAGGAGTGTGTGCGATTGTGTGTGTGAGTGTGTAGTACTGTATGTGCGACTTTGTTCGAGTGTGTGTGTGCGAGTATGTGAGCATGTGTGAGTGTGTGCAAGTGTGTGCATGCGAGTGTGTGTGTGCAAGTGTGTGTGATTGTGTATGAGTGAGTGTGTGCGAGTGTGCGTGCAAGTGTGTTTGAGTGTGTTTGTGCAAGTGTGTATGAGTGTGTCTGTGCGAGTGTGTGCAAGTGTGTTTGTGCGAGTGTGTGCGAGTGTGTGTGTGCGAGTGTGTGTGCAATTGTGTATGAGTGTGTGCGAGTGTGTGCGAGTGTGTGTGAGTGTGTGTAGGAGTGTGTGTAGGAGTGTGTGCGATTGTGTGTGTGAGTGTGTAGTACTGTATGTGCGACTTTGTTCGAGTGTGTGTGTGCGAGTATGTGAGCATGTGTGAGTGTGTGCAAGTGTGTGCATGCGAGTGTGTGTGTGCAAGTGTGTGTGATTGTGTATGAGTGAGTGTGTGCGAGTGTGCGTGCAAGTGTGTTTGAGTGTGTTTGTGCAAGTGTGTATGAGTGTGTCTGTGCGAGTGTGTGCAAGTGTGTTTGTGCGAGTGTGTATGAGTGTGTGTGTGCGAGTGTGTGCAAGTGTGTGTGATTGTGTGTGAGTGTGTGTATGAGTGAGTGTGTGCGAGTGTGTGCGAGTGTGTGTGCGAGTATGTGCGCGAGTGTGTGCGTGTGAGTGTGTGCGAGTGTGTGCGATTGTGTGTGTGAGTGTGTAGGACTGTATGTGCGAGTGTGTGTGACTGTGTTCGAGTGTGTGTGTGCGAGTGTGTGAGCATGTGTGAGTGTGTGCAAGTGTGTGCGTGCGAGTGTGTGTGTGCGAGTGTGTGTGATTGTGTATGAGTGAGTGTGTGCGAGTGTGTGCGAGTATGTGTGTGAGCGTGTGCGAGTGTGTGCGAGTGTGTGCGAGTGTGTGCGTGCGAGTGCATGCGAGTGAGTGCGAGTGTGTGCAAATGTGTGCGAGAGTGTGCGAGTGTGGGCGTGCGAGTGTGTGCGAGTGTGCGCGAGTGTGTGCGTGTGAGTGAGTGTGTGAGTGTGTGCGAGTGTGCGCGAGTGTGCGTGTGAGTGAGTGTGTGTGCGAGTGTGTGTGATTGTGTGTGAGTGTGTACGAGTGTGTGTAGGAGTGTGTGCGAGTGTGTGCGATTGTGTGTGTGAGTGTGTAGGACTGTATGTGCAAGTGTGTGCGAGTGTGTTTGAGTGTGTGAGTGTGTGCGAGTGAGTGTGAGTGAGTGTGTGCAAGTGTGTGTGTGCGATTGTGCATAAGTGTGTGCGAGTGTGTGTGTGAGTGTGTAGGACTGTGTGTGCGAGTGTGTGTGCGAGTGTGTGCGAGTGTGTGCGAGTGTGTGTAGGAGTGTGTGTAGGAGTGTGTGCGATTGTGTGTGTGAGTGTGTAGTACTGTATGTGCGACTTTGTTCGAGTGTGTGTGTGCGAGTATGTGAGCATGTGTGAGTGTGTGCAAGTGTGTGCATGCGAGTGTGTGTGTGCAAGTGTGTGTGATTGTGTATGAGTGAGTGTGTGCGAGTGTGCGTGCAAGTGTGTTTGAGTGTGTTTGTGCAAGTGTGTATGAGTGTGTCTGTGCGAGTGTGTGCAAGTGTGTTTGTGCGAGTGTGTATGAGTGTGTGTGTGCGAGTGTGTGCAAGTGTGTGTGATTGTGTGTGAGTGTGTGTATGAGTGAGTGTGTGCGAGTGTGTGCGAGTGTGTGTGCGAGTGTGTGCGCGAGTGTGTGCGTGTGAGTGTGTGCAAGTGTGTGCGATTGTGTGTGTGAGTGTGTAGGACTGTATGTGCGAGTGTGTGTGACTGTGTTCGAGTGTGTGTGTGCGAGTGTGTGAGCATGTGTGAGTGTGTGCAAGTGTGTGCGTGCGAGTGTGTGTGTGCGAGTGTGTGTGATTGTGTATGAGTGAGTGTGTGCGAGTGTGTGCGAGTATGTGTGTGAGCGTGTGCGAGTGTGTGCGAGAGTGTGTGCGAGTGTGTGCGTGCGAGTGCATGCGAGTGAGTGCGAGTGTGTGCAAATGTGTGCGAGAGTGTGCGAGTGTGGGCGTGCGAGTGTGTGCGAGTGTGCGCGAGTGTGTGCGTGTGAGTGAGTGTGTGAGTGTGTGCGAGTGTGCGCGAGTGTGCGTGTGAGTGAGTGTGTGTGCGAGTGTGTGTGATTGTGTGTGAGTGTGTACGAGTGTGTGTAGGAGTGTGTGCGAGTGTGTGCGATTGTGTGTGTGAGTGTGTAGGACTGTATGTGCGAGTGTGTTTGAGTGTGTGAGTGTGTGCGAGTGAGTGTGAGTGAGTGTGTGCAAGTGTGTGTGTGCGATTGTGCATAAGTGTGTGCGAGTGTGTGAGTGAGTGTGTAGGACTGTGTGTGCGAGTGTGTGTGCGAGTGTGTGCGAGTGTGTGTGAGTGTGTGTAGGAGTGTGTGCGATTGTGTGTGTGAGTGTGTAGTACTGTATGTGCGACTTTGTTCGAGTGTGTGTGTGTGAGTATGTGAGCATGTGTGAGTGTGTGCAAGTGTGTGCATGCGAGTGTGTGTGTGCAAGTGTGTGTGATTGTGTATGAGTGAGTGTGTGCGAGTGTGCGTGCAAGTGTGTTTGAGTGTGTTTGTGCAAGTGTGTATGAGTGTGTCTGTGCGAGTGTGTGCAAGTGTGTTTGTGCGAGTGTGTATGAGTGTGTGTGTGCGAGTGTGTGCAAGTGTGTGTGATTGTGTGTGAGTGTGTGTATGAGTGAGTGTGTGCGAGTGTGTGCGAGTGTGTGTGCGAGTGTGTGCGCGAGTGTGTGCGTGTGAGTGTGTGCGAGTGTGTGCGATTGTGTGTGTGAGTGTGTAGGACTGTATGTGCGAGTGTGTGTGACTGTGTTCGAGTGTGTGTGTGCGAGTGTGTGAGCATGTGTGAGTGTGTGCAAGTGTGTGCGTGCGAGTGTGTGTGTGCGAGTGTGTGTGATTGTGTATGAGTGAGTGTGTGCGAGTGTGTGCGAGTATGTGAGTGAGCGTGTGCGAGTGTGTGCGAGTGTGTGCGAGTGTGTGCGTGCGAGTGCATGCGAGTGAGTGCGAGTGTGTGCAAATGTGTGCGAGAGTGTGCGAGTGTGGGCGTGCGAGTGTGTGCGAGTGTGCGCGAGTGTGTGCGTGTGAGTGAGTGTGTGAGTGTGTGCGAGTGTGCGCGAGTGTGCGTGTGAGTGAGTGTGTGTGCGAGTGTGTGTGATTGTGTGTGAGTGTGTACGAGTGTGTGTAGGAGTGTGTGCGAGTGTGTGCGATTGTGTGTGTGAGTGTGTAGGACTGTATGTGCAAGTGTGTGCGAGTGTGTTTGAGTGTGTGAGTGTGTGCGAGTGAGTGTGAGTGAGTGTGTGCAAGTGTGTGTGTGCGATTGTGCATAAGTGTGTGCGAGTGTGTGTGTGAGTGTGTAGGACTGTGTGTGCGAGTGTGTGTGCGAGTGTGTGCGAGTGTGTGTGAGTGTGTGTAGGAGTGTGTGCGATTGTGTGTGTGAGTGTGTAGTACTGTATGTGCGACTTTGTTCGAGTGTGTGTGTGCGAGTATGTGAGCATGTGTGAGTGTGTGCAAGTGTGTGCATGCGAGTGTGTGTGTGCAAGTGTGTGTGATTGTGTATGAGTGAGTGTGTGCGAGTGTGCGTGCAAGTGTGTTTGAGTGTGTTTGTGCAAGTGTGTATGAGTGTGTCTGTGCGAGTGTGTGCAAGTGTGTTTGTGCGAGTGTGTATGAGTGTGTGTGTGCGAGTGTGTGCAAGTGTGTGTGATTGTGTGTGAGTGTGTGTATGAGTGAGTGTGTGCGAGTGTGTGCGAGTGTGTGCGCGAGTGTGTGCGTGTGAGTGTGTGCGAGTGTGTGCGATTGTGTGTGTGAGTGTGTAGGACTGTATGTGCGAGTGTGTGTGACTGTGTTCGAGTGTGTGTGTGCGAGTGTGTGAGCATGTGTGAGTGTGTGCAAGTGTGTGCGTGCGAGTGTGTGTGTGCGAGTGTGTGTGATTGTGTATGAGTGAGTGTGTGCGAGTGTGTGCGAGTATGTGTGTGAGCGTGTGCGAGTGTGTGCGAGTGTGTGCGAGTGTGTGCGTGCGAGTGCATGCGAGTGAGTGCGAGTGTGTGCAAATGTGTGCGAGAGTGTGCGAGTGTGGGCGTGCGAGTGTGTGCGAGTGTGCGCGAGTGTGTGCGTGTGAGTGAGTGTGTGAGTGTGTGCGAGTGTGCGCGAGTGTGCGTGTGAGTGAGTGTGTGTGCGAGTTTGTGTGATTGTGTGTGAGTGTGTACGAGTGTGTGTAGGAGTGTGTGCGAGTGTGTGCGATTGTGTGTGTGAGTGTGTAGGACTGTATGTGCAAGTGTGTGCGAGTGTGTTTGAGTGTGTGAGCGTGTGCGAGTGAGTGTGAGTGAGTGTGTGCAAGTGTGTGTGTGCGATTGTGCATAAGTGTGTGCGAGTGTGTGTGTGAGTGTGTAGGACTGTGTGTGCGAGTGTGTGTGCGAGTGTGTGCGAGTGTGTGTGAGTGTGTGTAGGAGTGTGTGTAGGAGTGTGTGCGATTGTGTGTGTGAGTGTGTAGTACTGTATGTGCGACTTTGTTCGAGTGTGTGTGTGTGAGTATGTGAGCATGTGTGAGTGTGTGCAAGTGTGTGCATGCGAGTGTGTGTGTGCAAGTGTGTGTGATTGTGTATGAGTGAGTGTGTGCGAGTGTGCGTGCAAGTGTGTTTGAGTGTGTTTGTGCAAGTGTGTATGAGTGTGTCTGTGCGAGTGTGTGCAAGTGTGTTTGTGCGAGTGTGTATGAGTGTGTGTGTGCGAGTGTGTGCAAGTGTGTGTGATTGTGTGTGAGTGTGTGTATGAGTGAGTGTGTGCGAGTGTGTGCGAGTGTGTGTGCGAGTGTGTGCGCGAGTGTGTGCGTGTGAGTGTGTGCGAGTGTGTGCGATTGTGTGTGTGAGTGTGTAGGACTGTATGTGCGAGTGTGTGTGACTGTGTTCGAGTGTGTGTGTGCGAGTGTGTGAGCATGTGTGAGTGTGTGCAAGTGTGTGCGTGCGAGTGTGTGTGTGCGAGTGTGTGTGATTGTGTATGAGTGAGTGTGTGCGAGTGTGTGCGAGTATGTGTGTGAGCGTGTGCGAGTGTGTGCGAGTGTGTGCGAGTGTGTGCGTGCGAGTGCATGCGAGTGAGTGCGAGTGTGTGCAAATGTGTGCGAGAGTGTGCGAGTGTGGGCGTGCGAGTGTGTGCGAGTGTGCGCGAGTGTGTGCGTGTGAGTGAGTGTGTGAGTGTGTGCGAGTGTGCGCGAGTGTGCGTGTGAGTGAGTGTGTGTGCGAGTGTGTGTGATTGTGTGTGAGTGTGTACGAGTGTGTGTAGGAGTGTGTGCGAGTGTGTGCGATTGTGTGTGTGAGTGTGTAGGACTGTATGTGCAAGTGTGTGCGAGTGTGTTTGAGTGTGTGAGTGTGTGCGAGTGAGTGTGAGTGAGTGTGTGCAAGTGTGTGTGTGCGATTGTGCATAAGTGTGTGCGAGTGTGTGTGTGAGTGTGTAGGACTGTGTGTGCGAGTGTGTGTGCGAGTGTGTGTGAGTGTGTGTGAGTGTGTGTAGGAGTGTGTGTAGGAGTGTGTGCGATTGTGTGTGTGAGTGTGTAGTACTGTATGTGCGACTTTGTTTGAGTGTGTGTGTGCGAGTATGTGAGCATGTGTGAGTGTGTGCAAGTGTGTGCATGCGAGTGTGTGTGTGCAAGTGTGTGTGATTGTGTATGAGTGAGTGTGTGCGAGTGTGCGTGCAAGTGTGTTTGAGTGTGTTTGTGCAAGTGTGTATGAGTGTGTCTGTGCGAGTGTGTGCAAGTGTGTTTGTGCGAGTGTGTGCGAGTGTGTGTGTGCGAGTGTGTGTGTGCGAGTGTGTGTGCAATTGTGTATGAGTGTGTGCGAGTGTGTGTGCGTTTGTGCGAGTGTGTGCGTGTGTGTGTGCAAGTGCGTGTGAGTGAGTGCAAGTGTGTGCAAATGTGTGTGCGAGTGTGCGAGTGTGGGCATGCGAGTGTGTGCTAGTGTGCGAGAGTGTGCAAGTGTCTGCGAGTGTGTGTGTGCGAGTGTGTGTGCAATTGTGTATGAGTGTGTGCGAGTGTGTGCGTGTGTGTGTGCAAGTGCGTGTGAGTGAGTGCAAGTGTGTGCAAATGTGTGTGCGAGTGTGCGAGTGTGGGCATGCGAGTGTGTGCTAGTGTGCGCGAGTGTGTGAGTGTGTGCGAGTGTGCGTGAGTAAGTGTGTGTGTGAGTGTGTGCGAGTGTTGCCGAGTGTGTGTGTGAGTGTGTAGGACTGTGTGTGCGAGTGTGTGTGCGAGTGTCTGTGTACGAGTGTGTTCGAGTGTGTGCAATTTTGTGCGAGTGTGTGTGTGCGAGTGCGTATGAGTAAGTGTGTGCGAATGTGTGCGAGTGTGTGCGAGTGTGTGTGCGAGTGTGTTTGCGAGTGTGTGCGTGCGACTGTGTGTGTGCGACTGTGTGCGAGTGTGTGCGAGTGTTTGCGTGTGTGTGCGCGTGTGTGTGCGTGTGTACGAGTGTGTGGGTGCGAGTGTGTGTGAGTGTGTGTGTGAGTGTGTGTGAATGTGTGCGAGTGTGTGCGTGTGAGTAAGTGAGTGTTTGTGTGAGTGTGTGCGAGTGTGTGTGTGAGTGTGTACGACTGTGTGTGCGAGTGTGTGCACGTGTGTGCGAGTGTATATGAGTATATGTGCGAGTGTGTGTGCGAGTGTGTGCGAGTGTGTGTGCAAGTGTGTGTGCGAGTGTGTTTGAGTGTGTGCAAGTGTGTGCGAGTGTGTCTGCGAGTGCGTATGAGTGTCTGTGAGTGTGTGTGCATGTGTGTGCGAGTGTGTGTGAGTGTGTGCGAGTGTGTGTGAGTGTGTGCGAGTGTGTGTGCGAGTGTGTGCAAATGTACCTGAGTGTGCACGAGTGTGCACGAGTGAGTGTGTGCGAGTGTGTGCGAGTGTGTGCGAGTGTGTGCGAGTGTGTGCGAGTGTGTGTTCGAGTGTGTGCACGTGTGTGCGAGTGTGTATGAGTGTGTGTGCGAGTGTGTGTGAGTGTGTACGAGTGTGTGTAGGAGTGTGTGCGAGTGTGTGCAATTGTGTGTGTGAGTGTGTAGGACTGTATGTGCGAGTGTGTGCGATAGTGTGTGAGTGTGTGTGAGTGTGTGCAAGTGTGTGTGAGTGTGTGTGAGTGTGTGCAAGTGTAAGTGTGCGAGTGTGTGTGTGCGAGTGTTTGTGAGTGTGTGAGTGTGTGAATGAGTGAGCGTGTGCATGTGTGTGCGAGTGTGTGTGCGAGTTTGTGCGAGTGTGTGTGCGAGAGTGTGCGAGTGTGTGAAAATGTGCCCGAGTGTGCGCGAGTGTGCACAAGTGAGTGGGTGTGAGTGTGTGTGAGTGTGTGTGCGAGTGTGTGTGCGTGTGAGTGTGTGCAAGTGTGTTTGAGTGTGTGCGAGTGTGTGTGTGCGAGTGTGTGTGAGTGTGTTAGTGTGTGCGAGTGTGTGCGAGTGTGTGTACGAGTGTGTGTGTGCAATTGTGTATAAGTGTGTGCGTGTGTGTGTGCGAGTGTGCTCGATTGTGTGTGAGTGTGTGTGAGTGTGAGTGAGTGTGAATGAGTGTGTGCGAGTGTGTGCGAGTGTGTGTGAGTGTGTGTGAATGTGTGTAATTGTGTGTAGGGCTGTATGTGCGAGTGTGTGCGAGTGTGTATGAGTGTGTGTGTGAGTGTGTGCAAGTGTGTGCGAGTGTGTGTGTGCGTGTGTCTGCGTGCGAGTGTGTGAGACTGTGTGCGACTGTGTGTGTGTGTGAGTGTGTGCAAGTGTGTGTGAGTGTGTGTTCGAGTGTGTACCAGTGTGTGCGTACGAGTGCGTGCAAGTGAGTGTGAGTGTGTGCGAATGTGTGCGAGTGTGTGCGTGAGAGTGTGCTAGCGTGTGCACGAGTGTGTTCATGTGATTGTGTGCGAGTGTGTGCGTGCGAGTGTGCTCGAGTGAATGGGTACAAGTGTGTGCGAGTGTGTGTGAGTGTGTGCGAGTGAGTGTGTGCGAGTGTGGGCGAGAGTGTGCAAGTGTGTGCGAGTGTGTGTGCTATTATGTATGAGTGTGTGCGAGTGTGTGTGAGTTTGTGTGAGTGTGTGCGTGTGTGCACGCGAGTACGTGCGATTGAGTGCGAGTGCGTGCAAATGTGTGCGAGAGTGTGCGAGTGTGGGCGTGCGAGTGTGTGCTAGTGTGCGAGTGTGTGAGTGTGTGCGAGTGTGTGCGAGTTTGTGCGTGTTAGTGAGTGAGTGTGTGTGAGTGTGTGCGAGTGTGTGTGTGAATGTGTGCGATTGTGTGTAGGGCTGTATGTGCGAGTGTGTATGAGTGTGTGTGCGAGTGTGTGCAAGTGTGTGCGAGTGTGTGCGAGTGTGTGTGCGAGTGTGTGCAAGTGTGTGCGAGTGAGTGTGTGCGAGAGTTTGTGAGTGTGTGCAAGTGTGTGTGCGATTGTGTATGAGGGTGTGCGAGTTTGTGCGAGTGTGTGCGTGGGTGTGTGCGAGTGCGTGCGAGTGAGTGCAAGTGCGTGCAAATGTGTGCGAGCGTGTGCGAGTGTGGGCGTGCGAGTGTGTGCTAGTGTGCTCGAGTGTGTGAGTGTGTGCGAGTGTGTGCGAGTGTGTGCGTGCGAGTGCGAGTGTGTGCAAATGTGTGCGAGATTGTGCGAGTGTGGGCGTGTGAGTGTGCGAGTGTGGGCGTGCGAGTGTGTGTGAGTGTGCGCAAGTGTGTGTGAGTGTGTGCGAGTGTGCGCGAGTGTGTGCGTATGAGTGAGTGTGTGTGAGTGTGTGCGAATTTGTGTGCGAGTGAGTGCGTGCGAATGTGTGCATATGTGTGCGAGTGTATGTGTTCGAGTGTGTGTGTGTGAGTGTGTGTGAGTGTGTGCAAGTGTGTGTGTGTGAGTGTGTGTGTGATTGTGTATGAGTGCGAGTGTGTGTGTGAGTGTGTGCAAGTGTGTTCAAGTGTGTGTGCGAGTGTGTATGAGTGCGTGTGTGTGAGTTTGTGTGCGAGTGTGTGCGAGTGAGTGTGTGCGAATGTGTGCAAGTGTCTGAAAGTGTGTGTGTGTGAGTGTGTGCGTGCCAGTGTGTGCGAGTGTGTATGTGTGCGAGTTTGTGTGTGTGTGTGTGCGAGTGTGTATGAGTGTATGTGCGAGTGTGTGCGAGTGTGTGTGTGTGAGTGTGTGCAAGTGTGTGCGAGTGTGTGTGTGCGATTGTGTATGAGTGTGTGCGAGTGTGTGTGTGAGTTTGTCCGAGTGTGTGCGTGCGAGTGCGTGCGAGTGAGTGCGAGTGTGTGCGTGCAAGTGAGTGTGTAGGACTGTGTGTGCGAGTGTGTGTGCGAGTGTGTGCACGTGTGTGCGAGTGTGTATGAGTGTGTGCGAGTGTGTGTAAGTGTGTACGAGTGTGTGTAGGAGTGTGTGCGAGTGTTTGCAATTGTGTGTGTGAGTGTGTAGGACTGTATGTGCGAGTGTGTGTGAGTGTGTGTGAGTGTGTGCAAGTGTGTGTGAGTGTGTGCGAGTGTGTGCGAGTGTGTGTGTGCGAGTGTGTGCAAGTGTGTGCGAGTGAATGTGTGCGAGTGTGCGTGCGAGTGTGTGTGCGAGTGTGTGCGAGTGTGTGTGCGAGTGTGTGTGTGCGAGTGTGTGCGAGTGTGTGTGTTCGAGTGTGTGCGAGTGTGTGCGCGTGTGTATGAGTGTGTGTGTGAGTGTGTGCAAGTGTGTGCGAGTGTGTGTGCGAGTGTGTGCCAGTGTGCGCGTACGAGTGCGTGCAAGTGAGTGCGAGTGTGCGCTGGTGTGTGCGTGTGTGTGCGAGTGTGTGTGCGTGTGTGTGTGCAAGTGTGTGCGAGTGTGTGTGCGAGTGTGTGTGAGTGTGTGAGTGTGTGTGCGAGTGTGTGTGTGTGTGTGTGAGTGTGTTCGATTGTGTATGAGTGAGTGTGTGCGAGTGTGTGTGTGAGTGTGAGTGAGTGTGTGCGAGTGTGTGCGAGTGTGTGCGATTGTGTGTGTGAGTGTGTAGGACTGTATGTGCGAGCGTGTGCGAGTGTGTATGAGTGTGTGTGCGAGTGTGTGCAAGTGTGTGCGAGTCTGTGCTAGTGTGTGTTTGCGAGTGTGTGCGAGTGAGTGTGTGCGAGTGTGTGTGAGTGTATGTGTGAGTGTGTGAGAGTGTGTGTGCGAGTGTGTGCGAGTGTGTGCGAGTGTGTGTTTGCGAGTGTGTGCGTGTGTGTGAGTGTGTGCGAGTGTGTGTGCGAATGTGTGCTAGTGTGTGCGTGCGAGTGTGTGCAAGTGTGTGCGAGTGTGTGTGAGTGTGTGCGAGTGTGTGCAAGTGTGTGCAAGTGTGTGCGAGTGTGTGTGTGCGAGTGTGTGCCAGTGTGTGCCAGTGTGTGCGTACGATGCGTGCAAGTGAGTGCGAGTGTGTGCGAATGTTTGCGAGTGTGTGCATGTGAGTGTGCGTGAGTGTGCACGAGTGTGTGCGTGTGAGTGTGCTCAAGTGAGTGGGTGCGAGTGTGTGTGAGTGTGTGCGAGTGAGTGTGTGCGAGTGTGTATGAGTAAGTGTGTGTGAGTGTGTGCATGTGTGTGAGTTTGTGTGCGAGTGTATGCGAGTGAGCATGTGCGAGTGTCTGCGAGTGTGTGTGTGCAAGTTTGTGTGCGAGTGTGTGCGTACGAGTGTGTGCGAGTGTGTGCGTGCAAGTGTGTGCGAGTGTGTGCGAGTGTGTATGAGTGTATGTGCGAGTGTGTGCGAGTGTGTGCGAGTGTGTGCAAATGTGTGCGAGTGAGTGTGTGCGAGTGTTTGTGTGTGATTGTGTATGAGTGTGTGCGAGTGTGTGTGAGTTTGTGCGAGTGTGTGCGTGCGAGTGCGTGCGAGTGAGTGCGAGTGTGTGCAAATGTGTGAGAGAGTGTGCAAGTGTGGGCGTGCGAGTGAGTGCTAATGTGCGCGAGTGTGTGCGTGTGAGTGAGTGTGTGTGTGAGTGTGTGTGAGTGTGTGTGAGTGTGTAGGACTGTGTGTGCGAGTGTGTGCTCGAGTGTGTGCACGTGTGTGTGAGTGTGTATGAGTGTGTGTGCGAGTGTGTGCGAGTGTGTGTGAGTGTGTACGAGTGTGTGTAGGAGTGTGTGCGAGTGTGTGCAATTGTGTGTGTGAGTGTGTAGGACTGTATGTGCGAGTGTGTGCGATAGTGTGTGAGTGTGTGTGAGTGTGTGCAAGTGTGTGTGAGTGTGTGCAAGTGTAAGTGTGCGAGTGTGTGTGTGCGAGTGTTTGTGAGTGTGTGAGTGTGTTAATGAGTGAGCGTGTGCGATTGTGTGCGAGTGTGTGTGTGAGTGTGTGCGAGTGTGGGCGAGTGTGTGTGCGAGTGTGTGTGTGCGAGTGTTTGTGAGTGTGTGAGTGTGTGAATGAGTGAGCGTGTGCGATTGTGTGCGTGTGTGTGTGCGAGTGTGTGCGAGAGTGCGTATGAGTGAGTGTGTGTGAGTGTGTGCGAGTGTGTGTTTGCGAGTGTGTGTGAGTGTGTGCGAGTGTTTGCGAGTGTGTGCATGCGAGTGTGTGCGTGCAAGTGTGTGCGTGCAAGTGTGTGCGTGCGAGTGTGTGCGAGTGTGTGCAAGTGTGTGAGTGTGTGCGAGTGTGTGCGAGTGTGTGCAAATTTACCCAAGTGTGCGCGAGTGTGCACGAGTGAGTGGGTGCGAGTGTGTGTGTGTGTGAGTGTCAGTGTGTATGAGTGTGTGCAAGTGTGTGTGATTGTGTGTGAGTGTGTGTATGAGTGAGTGTGTGCGAGTGTGTGTGCGAGTGTGTGTGCGAGTGTGTGCGCGAGTGGGTGTGTGCGAGTGTGTGCGAGTGTGTGTGCTAGTGTGTGCGAGTGTGTGGAAGTGTGTGTGTGAGTGTGTAGGACTGTATGTGCGAGTGTGTATGAGTGTGTGTGTGAGTGTGTGCAAGTGTGTGCGAGTGAGTGTGTGTGAGTGTGTGTGCGAGTGTGTGCGATTGTGTGTGAGAGTGTGTAGGACTGTATGTGCGAGTGTCTGCGAGTGTGTATGAGTGTGTGTGTGCGAGTGTGTGCGAATGTGTGAGTGTGTGCGTGCGAGTGTGCACGAGTGTGCACGAGTGTGTGCATGTAAGTGTGTGCGTGCGAGTGTGTGCGAGTGTGCTCGAGTGAATGGGTGCGAGTGTGTGTGAGTGTGTGCGAGTGAGTGTGTGTGAGTGAGTGTGAGTGAGTGTGTGTGAGTGTGTGCGTGTGTGTGAGTTTGTGTGCGAGTGTGTGCGAGTGTGTGTGAGTGTGTGCGAGTGTGTGAGTGTGTGTGCGAATGTGTGTGCGAGTGAGTGTGTGCGAGTGGGTATGAGTGTATGTGCGAGTGTGTGCAAGTGTGTGAGAGTGTGTGTGAGTGTGTGTGTGCGAGTGTGTGCAAGTGTGTGCGAGTGAGTGTGTGCGAGTGTGTGCGAGAGTGTGCAAGTGTGTGCGAGTGTGTGTGTGCAAGTGTGTGTGCAATTGTGTATGAGTGTGTGCGAGTGTGTGTGCGTTTGTGAGAGTGTGTGCGTGTGTGTGCGAGTGAGTGTGAGTGAGTGCAAGTGTGTGCAAATGTGTGCGCGAGTGTGCGAGTGTGGGCATGTGAGTGTGTGCTAGTGTGCGCGAGTGTGTGAGTGTGTGCGAGTGTGCGTGAGTAAGTATGTGTGTGAGTGTGTGCGAGTGTTGCTGAGTGTGTGTGCGAGTGTGTGTGTACGAGTGTGTTCGAGTGTGGGCAATTTTGTGCGAGTGTGTGTGTGCGAGTGCGTATGAGTAAGTGTGTGCGAATGTGTGCGAGTGTGTGTGCGAGGGTGTGTGCGCGTGTGTGCATGTGACTGTGTGTGTGCGACTGTGGGCGAGTGTGTGCGAGTGTTTGCGTGTGTGTGCGCGTGTCTGTGCGTGTGTACGAGTGTGTGCGAGTGAGTGGGTGCGAGTGTGTGCAAGTGTGTGCGAGTGTGTGTGAGTGTGTGTGAATGTGTGCGAGTCTGTGTGTGCGAGTGTGTGTGTGCGATTGTGTATGAGTGTGTGCGAGTATGTGTGTGAGCGTGTGCGAGTGTGTGCGAGTGTGTGCGTGCGAGTGCATGCGAGTGAGTGCCAGTGTGTGCAAATGTGTGCGAGTGTGTGCGAGTGTGCGCGAGTGTGCGCGAGTGTGTGCTTGTGAGTGAGTGTGTGTGTGAGTGTGAGTGTGTGCTAGTGTGCATGAGTGTGTGAGTGTGTGCGAGTGTGCGCGAGTGTGCGTGTGAGTGAGTGAGTGTGTGTGCGAGTGTGTGTGAGTGTGTACGAGTGGGTGTAGGAGTGTGTGCGAGTGTGTGCGATTGTGTGTGTGAGTGTGTAGCACTGTATGTGCAAGTGTGTGCGAGTGTGTGTGAGTGTGTGCGAGTGTGTGTGAGTGTTTGTGAGTGTGTGCAAGTGTGTGTGTGCGAGTTTGTGTGTGCGAGAGTGTGTCTGTGCAAGTGTGTTCGAGTGTGTGTGCGAGTGTGTATGAGTGTGTGTGTGCAAGTGTGTGCGTGAGTGTGTGCGTATGAGTGAGTGTGTGTGTGAGTGTGAGTGTGTGCTAGTGTGCATGAGTGTGTGAGTGTGTGCGAGTGTGCGTGTGAGTGAGTGAGTGTGTGTGCGAGTGTGTGCGAGTGTGTGTGAGAGTGTGTGCAAGTGTGTTCGAGTGTGTGTGCGAGTGTGTATGAGTGTGTGTGTGTGCAAGTGTGTGCGCGTGTGTGTGAGTGTCTGTGAGTGTGTGCATGAGTGAGTGTGTGCGAGTGTGTGTGAGTTTGTGTGTGTGTGTGAGTGTGTGCGAGTGTGTGCGTGTGAGTGTGTGCGAGTGTGTGTGTGAGTGTGTGCGAGTGTGTGTGTGCGATTGTGTATTAGTGAATGTGTGCGAGTGTGTGTGAGTTTGTGTGTGTGTGTGTGAGTGTGTGCGAGTGTGTGCGTGTGAGTGTGTGCGAGTGTGTGTGTGCGATTGTGTATTAGTGAATGTGTGCGAGTGTGCGTGAGTGTGTGTGCGTGTGAGTGAGTGAGTGTGTGTGTGCGAGTGTGTGCGAGTGAGTGTGAGTGAGTGTGTGCGAGTGTGTGTGCGAGTGTGTGCAAGTGTGTGCGAGTGTGTGCGAGTGTGTGTGTGCGAGTGTGTGTGTGCGAGTGTGTGTGCAATTGTGTATGAGTGTGTGCGAGTGTGTGTTAGTTTGTGCGAGTGTGTGCGTCTGATCGTGCGAGTGAGTGCGGGTGTGTGCGAGTGTGTGTATGTGAGTGTGTGTGCGATTGTGTATGAGTGTGTGTGAGTTTGTGCGAGTGTGTGCGTGTGTGTGCGAGTGCGTGCGAGTACGCGCAAATGTGTGTGAGAGTGTGCGAGTGTGGGCGTGCGAGTGTGTACTAGTGTGCGCGAGTGTGTGAGTGTTTGCGAGTGTGCGTGAGTAAGTGTGTGTGTAAGTGCGTGCGAGTGTTTTCGAGTGTGTGTGAGTGTGTAGGACTGTGTGTGCGAGTGTGTGCGAGTGTGTGTGTGAGTGTGTGAGTACGAGTGTGTTCGAGAGTGTGCAATTGTGTGCGAGTGTGTGTGTGAGTGCGTATGAGTGAGTGTGTGTGAGTGTGTGCGAGTGTGTGTTTGCGAGTGTGTGCGAGTGTGTGCGAGTGTGTGCGAGTGTGTGCATGCGAGTGTGTGCGTGCAAGTGTGTGCGTGCAAGTGTGTGCGTGCAAGTGTGTGCGAGTGTGTGCAAGTGTGTGAGTGTGTGCGAGTGTGTGTGCGAGTGTGTGTGAGTGTGTGCAAATTTACCCAAGTGTGCGCGAGTGTGCACGAGTGAGTGGGTGCGAGTGTGTGTGTGTGTGAGTGTCAGTATGTATGAGTGTGTGCAAGTGTGTGTGATTGTGTGTGAGTGTGTGTGTATGAGTGAGTGTGTGCGAGTGTGTGCGAGTGTGTGTGCGAGTGTGTGCGCGAGTGGGTGTGTGCGAGTGTGTGCGAGTGTGTGCGAATGTGTGTGCGAGTGTGTGCGATTG
Organism: Phyllobates terribilis; assembly: GCF_046119375.1. NCBI lineage: Eukaryota > Metazoa > Chordata > Amphibia > Anura > Dendrobatidae > Phyllobates > Phyllobates terribilis. Next base: position 367,325,979 of record NW_027362764.1, on the reverse strand, counting down.
TGTGTGTGAGTGTGTAGGACTGTATGTGCGAGTGTGTATGAGTGTGTGTGTGAGTGTGTGCAAGTGTGTGCGAGTGAGTGTGTGTGAGTGTGTGTGCGAGTGTGTGCGATTGTGTGTGAGAGTGTGTAGGGCTGTATGTGCGAGTGTGTGCGAGTGAATATGAGTGTGTGTGTGAGTGTGTGCAAGTGTGTGCTAGTGAGTGTGTGTGAGTGTGTGTGCGAGTGTGTGCGAATGTGTGAGTGTGTGCGTGCGAGTGTGCACGAGTGTGTGCATGTAAGTGTGTGCGTGCGAGTGTGTGCGAGTGTGCTCGAGTGAATGGGTGCGAGTGTGTGCGAGTGAGTGTGTGTGAGTGAGTGTGAGTGTGTGCGTGTGTGCGAGTGTGTGCGAGTGTGTGTGAGTGTGTGCGAGTGTGTGCGTGTGAGTGTGTGCGAGTGTGTGAGTGTGTGTGCGAATGTGTGTGCGAGTGAGTGTGTGCGAGTGGGTATGAGTGTATGTGCGAGTGTGTGCAAGTGTGTGAGAGTGTGTGTGTGCGAGTGTGTGTGAGTGTGTGCAAGTGTGTGTGTGCGAGTGTGTGTGTGCAAGTGTGTGTGTGCAAGTGTGTTCGAGTGTGTGTATGAGTGTGTGTGTGTGCAAGTGTGTGCGCGAGTGTGTGCGTGTGAGTGAGTGTGTGTGTGTGAGTGTGTGCTAGTGTGCATGAGTGTGAGTGTGTGTGTGCGTGTGAGTGAGTGAGTGTGTGTGTGAGTGTGTGCAAGTGTGTTCGAGTGTGTGTGCGAGTGTGCATGAGTGAGTGTGTGCGAGTGTGTGTGAGTTTGTGTGAGTGTGTGCGAGTGTGTGTGTGTGAGTGTGTGAGTTTGTGTGTGTGCGAGTGTGTGTGTGTGTGAGTGTGTGCAAGTGTGTGCGTGCGAGTGTGTGTGTGCGAGTGTGTGTGATTGTGTATGAGTGAGTGTGTGCGAGTGTGTGCGAGTGTGTGTGCAAGTGTGTTTGAGTGTGTTTGTGCAAGTGTGTATGAGTGTGTGCGAGTGTTTGCAAGTGTTTGTGCGAGTGTGTATGAGTGTGTGTTTGCGAGTGTGTGCAAGTGTGTGTGATTGTGTGTGAGTGTGTGTATGAGTGAGTGTGTGCGAGTGTGTGTGCGAGTGTGTGCGTGCGGGTGTGCGCGAGTGTGTGTAGTAGTGTGTGTGAGTGTGTGCGATTGTGTGTGTGAGTGTGTAGGACTGTATGTGCGAGTGTGTGCGACTGTGTTCGAGTGTGTGTGTGCGAGTGTGTGAGCATGTGTGAGTGTGTGCAAGTGTGTGTGTGTGAGTGTGTGCGTGCGAGTGTGTCCGAATGTGTGCAAGTGTGTGCGTGCGAGTGTGCGCGAGTGTGCACGAGTGTGTGCATGTAAGTGTGTGCGTGCGAGTGTGTGCGAGTGTGCTCGAGTGAATGGGTGAGAGTGTGTGCGAGTGTGTGTGAGTGTGTGCAAGTGTGTGTGAGAGTGTATGAGTGAGTGTGTGTGAGTGTGTGTGTGCGAGTTTGTGTGCGAGTGTGTGCGAGTGAGTGTGTGCGAGTTTGTGTGGGAGTGTGTGTGCGAGTGTGTGTGTGCGAGTGTGTGTGTGCGTGTGTGCGCGCGAGTGTGTGCGAGTGTGTGAGTGCTAATGTGTGTGCGTGTGAGTGTGTGCGAGTGTGTATGAGCGTATGTGCGAGTGTGTGCCAGTGTGTGTGAGTGTGTGTGCAAGTGTGTGCGAGTGTGTGCGAGTGTGTGTGTGCGAGTGTGTGTGTGCGAGTGTGTGTGCAATTGTGTATGAGTGTGTGCGAGTGTGTGTTAGTTTGTGCGAGTGTGTGCGTCTGTTCGTGCGAGTGAGTGCGGGTGTGTGCGAGTGTGTGTATGCGAGTGTGTGTGCGATTGTGTATGAGTGTGTGTGAGTTTGTGCGAGTGTGTGCGTGTGTGTGCGAGTGCGTGCGAGTACGCGCAAATGTGTGTGAGAGTGTGCGAGTGTGGGCGTGCGAGTGTGTGCTAGTGTGCGCGAGTGTGTGAGTGTGTGCGAGTGTGCGTGAGTAAGTGTGTGTGTAAGTGCGTGCGAGTGTTTCCGAGTGTGTGTGTGAGTGTGTAGGACTGTGTGTGCGAGTGTGTGCGAGTGTGTGTGCGAGTGTGTGAGTACGAGTGTGTTCGAGAGTGTGCAATTGTGTGCGAGTGTGTGTGCGAGTGCGTATGAGTGAGTGTGTGCGAGTGTGTGCGAGTGTGTGTTTGCGAGTGTGTGCGAGTGTGTGCGAGTGTGTGCGAGTGTGTGCATGCGAGTGTGTGCGTGCAAGTGTGTGCGTGCAAGTGTTTGCATGCGAGTGTGTGCGAGTGTGTGCAAGTGTGTGAGTGTGTGCGAGTGTGCGAGTGTGTGCGAGTGTGTGCAAATTTGCCCGAGTGTGCGCGAGTGTGCACGAGTGCGTGGGTGCGAGTGTGTGTGTGAGTGTGTGTGAGTGTGTGTGAGTGTGTATGAGTGTGTGTGCGAGTGTGTGCAAGTGTGTGTGATTGTGTGTGAGTGTGTGTATGAGTGAGTGTGTGCGAGTGTGTGTGCGAGTGTGTGCGCGAGTGGGTGTGTGCGAGTGGGTGTGTGCGAATGTGTGCGAGTGTGTGCTAGTGTGTGTGCTAGTGTGTGCGAGTGTGTGCGATTGTGTGTGTGAGTGTGTAGGACTGTATGTGCGAGTGTGTGCAAGTGTGTGTGAGTGTGTGCGAGTGAGTGTGTGTGAGTGAGTGTGAGTGAGTGTGTGTGAGTGTGTGCGTGTGTGCGAGTTTGTGTGCGAGTGTGTGCGAGTGTGTGTGAGTGTGTGCGAGTGTGTGCGTGTGAGTGTGTGCGAGTGTGTGAGTGTGTGTGCGAATGTGTGTGCGAGTGAGTGTGTGCGAGTGGGTATGAGTGTATGTGCGAGTGTGTGCAAGTGTGTGAGAGTGTGTGTGAGTGTGTGGGTGCGAGTGTGTGCAAGTGTGTGCGAGTGAGTGTGTGCGAGTGTGGCGAGAGTGTGCAAGTGTGTGCGAGTGTGTGCGAGTGTGTGTGTGCAAGTGTGTGTGCAATTGTGTATGAGTGTGTGCGAGTGTGTGTGCGTTTGTGCGAGTGTGTGTGTGTGTGTGCGAGTGAGTGTGAGTGAGTGCAAGTGTGTGCAAATGTGTGCGCGAGTGTGCGAGTGTGGGCATGCGAGTGTGTGCTAGTGTGCGCGAGTGTGTGAGTGTGTGCGAGTGTGCGTGAGTAAGTGTGTCTGTGAGTGTGTGCGAGTGTTGCCGAGTGTGTGTGCGAGTGTGTGTGCGAGTGTGTGTGAGTGTGTGCGAGTGTGTGTGAGTGTTTGTGAGTGTGTGCAAGTGTGTGTGTGCGAGTGTGTGTGTGCGAGTGTGTGTCTGTGCAAGTGTGTTCGAGTGTGTGTGCGAGTGTGTATGAGTGTGTGTGTGTGCAAGTGTGTGCGTAAGAGTGTGCGTGTGAGTGTGTGTGTGTGAGTGTGAGTGTGTGCTAGTGTGCATGAGTGTGTGAGTGTGTGCGAGTGTGCGTGTGAGTGAGTGAGTGTGTGTGCGAGTGTGTGTGTGAGTGTGTGCAAGTGTGTTCGAGTGTGTGTGCGAGTGTGTATGAGTGTGTGTGTGCGCGTGTGTGTGAGTGTCTGTGAGTGTGTGCATGAGTGAGTGTGTGCGAGTGTGTGTGAGTATGTGTGTGTGTGAGTGTGTGCGAGTGTGTGCGTGTGAGTGTGTGCGAGTGTGTGTGTGAGTGTGTGCGAGTGTGTGTGTGCGATTGTGTATTAGTGAATGTGTGCGAGTGTGCGTGAGTGTGTGCGTGTGAGTGAGTGAGTGTGTGTGTGCGAGTGTGTGCGAGTGAGTGTGAGTGAGTGTGTGCGAGTGTGTACGTGTGTGTGTGTGCGATTGTGCATAAGTGTGTGCGAGTGTGTGTGTGAGTGTGTAGGACTGTGTGTGCGAGTGTGTGTGCGAGTGTGTGCGAGTGTGTGTGAGTGTGTGTGAGTGTGTGTAGGAGTGTGTGTGAGTGTGTGCGATTGTGTGTGTGAGTGTGTAGTACTGTATGTGCGACTGTGTTCGAGTGTGTGTGTGCGAGTGTGTGAGCATGTGTGAGTGTGTGCAAGTGTGTGCGTGCGAGTGTGTGTGTGCGAGTGTGTGTGATTGTGTATGAGTGAGTGTGTGCGAGTGTGTGCGAGTGTGTGTTTGAGTGTGTTTGAGTGTGTTTGTGCAAGTGTGTATGAGTGTGTGCGAGTGTGTGCGAGTGTGTTTGTGCGAGTGTGTATGAGTGTGTGTGTGCGAGTGTGTGCAAGTGTGTGTGATTGTGTGTGAGTGTGTGTATGAGTGAGTGTGTGCGAGTGTGTGCACGAGTGTGTGCGTGCGAGTGTGTGCGAGTGTGTGTAGGAGTGTGTGTGAGTGTGTGCGATTGTGTGTGTGAGTGTGTAGGACTGTATGTGCGAGTGTGTGCGACTGTGTTTCAGTGTGTGTGTGCGAGTGTGTGAGCATGTGTGAGTGTGTGCAAGTGTGTGCGTGCGAGTGTGTGCGAGTGTGTGCAAGTGTGTGCGACTGTGTGCGAGTGTGTGCGAGTGTGTCCTAATGTGTCCGAATGTGTGCGTGCGAGTGTGCGCGAGTGTGCACGAGTGTGTGCATGTAAGTGAGTGCGTGCGAGTGTGTGCGAGTGTGCTCGAGTGAATGGGTGAGAGTGTGTGCGAGTGTGTGTGAGTGTGTGCAAGTGTGTGTGAGAGTGTATGAGTGAATGTGTGTGAGTGTGTGTGTGCGAGTTTGTGTGCGAGTGTGTTCGAGTGAGTGTGTGCGAGTTTGTGTGCGAGTGTGTGTGCGAGTGTGTGTGTGCGAGTGTGTGTGTGTGCGCGTGAGTGTGTGCGAGTGTGTGAGTGCGAATGTGTGTGCGTGTGAGTGTGTGCGAGTGTGTATGAGCGTATGTGCGAGTGTGTGCCAGTGTGTGCGAGTGTGTGCAAGTGTGTGCGAGTGTGTGCGAGAGTGTGCGAGTGTGTGCGAGTGTGTGTGTGCGAGTGTGTGTGCAATTGTGTATGAGTGTGTGCGAGTGTGTGTTAGTTTGTGCAAGTGTGTGCGTGTGTTCGTGCGAGTGAGTGCGGGTGTGTGCGAGTTTGTGTATGCGAGTGTGTGTGCAATTGTGTATGAGTGTGTGTGAGTTTGTGCGAGTGTGTGCGTACGAGTGCGTGCGAGTACGCGCAAATGTGTGTGAGAGTGTACGAGTGTGGGCGTGCGAGTGTGTGCTATTGTGCGTGAGTGTGTGAGTGTGTGCGAGTGTGCGTGAGTAAGTGTGTGTGTAAGTGCGTGCGAGTGTTTCCGAGTGTGTGTGTGAGTGTGTAGGACTGTGTGTGCGAGTTTGTGTGCGAGTGTGTGAGTACATGTGTGTTCGAGAGTGTGCAATTGTGTGCGAGTGTGTGTGCGAGTGCGTATGAGTGAGTGTGTGCGAGTGTGTGCGAGTGTGTGCGAGTGTGTGCGAGTGTGTGTTTGCAAGTGTGTGCGAGTGTGTGCGAGTGTGTATGAGTGTATGTGCAAGTGTGTGTGCGAGTGTGTTTTAGAGTGTGTGCAATTGTGTGCGTGCGAGTGTGCTCGAGTGAGTGGGTGCGTGTAAGTGTGTGCGTGCGAGTGTGTGCAAATATGTGCGAGTGTGTGCGAGTGTGTGCATGCGAGTGTGTGCGTGCAAGTGTTTGCGTTCGAGTGTGTGCGAGTGTGTGCAAGTGTGTGAGTGTGTGCGAGTGTGTGTGCGAGTGTGTGCAAATGTGCCCGAGTGTGCACGAGTGAGTGTGTGCGAGTGTGTGTGAGTGTGTGTGCGAGTGTGTGCGTGCGAGTGTGTGCGAGTGTGTGTGAGTGTGTGTGTGAGAGTGTGCGAGTGTGTGCAAATGTGTGCGAGTGTGCACCAGTGAGTGGGTGCGAGTATGCGCGAGTGTGTGTGAGTGTGTGCATGTGAGTGTGTGCAAGCGTGCGTGCGATTGTGTGTGCAAGCGTGTGTGTGCGCGAGTGTGTGCGAGTGTGTATGAGTGTGTGTGCGAGTGTGTGCAAGTGTGTGTGAGTGTGTGCGAGTGTGTGTGTGCAAGTGTGTGCGAGTGTGTGTGAGTGTGTGCGAGTGTGTGTGTGTGTGTGTGTGAGTGTGTGTGAGTGTGTGCGAGTGCTTGCTAGTGTGTGTGTGAGTGTGTGCGACTGTGTGTGCGAGTGTGTGCGCGTGTGTGCGAGTGTGTATGAGTGTATGTGCGAGTGTGTGTGCGAGTGTGTGTTCGAGTGTGTGTTCGAGTGTGTGTGTTCGAGTGTGTGCAAGTGTGTACGAGTGTGTGTGCGAGTGCATACAAGTGTGTGTGAGTGTGCATGAGTGTGTGCGTGTGAGTGTGTGCGAGTGTGTGCGTGCGAGTGTGTGCGAGTGTGCTCGAGTGAGTGGGTGCGAGTGTATGCGAGTGTGTATGAGTGAGTGTGTGTGAGTGTGTGTGTGTGTGCAAGTTTGTGTGCGTGTGAGTGTGTGCGAGTGTGTGTGAGTGTGTGTGCGAGTGCGTGCGTGCGAGTGTGTGTGAGTGTGTGCGATTGTGTGTGTGAGTGTGTAGGACTGTATGTGCGAGTGTGTATGAGTGTGTGTGAGTTTGTGCAAGTGTGTGCGAGTGTGTACGAGTGTGTGCAAGTGTGTGCGAGTGAGTGTGTGCGAGTGTGTTTGCGTGCGAGTGTGTGCGGGTGTGTGCGTGTGAGTGAGTGCAAGAGTGTGCACATGTGTGTGAGCGTGTGCGAGTGTGTGTGAGTGTGTGCGAGTGTGCGCGTGTGAGTGAGTGTGTGTGTGTCTGTGTGAGTGTGTGCTTGCAAGTGTTTGCTAGTGTGCGCGAGTGTGTGAGTGTGTGTGAGTGTGCGCGAGTGTGTGCGTGTGAGTAAGTGAGTGTGTGTGAGTGTGTGCGAGTGCTTGCAAGTGTGTGTGTGAGTGTGTGCGACTGTGTGTGTGAGTGTGTGCGTGTGTGTGCGAGTGTGTATGAGTGTATGTGCGAGTGTGTGCGAGTGTGTGTTCGAGTGTGTGTGTTCGAGTGTGTGCAAGTGTGTGCGACTGTGTTCGAGTGTGTGTGTGCGAGTGTGTGCGAGTGTGTGTGCAAGTGTGTTTGAGTGTGTTTATGCAAGTGTGTATGAGTGTGTGAGTGTGTGCAAGTGTGTTTGTGCGAGTGTGTATGAGTGTGTGTGTGCGAGTGTGTGTGATTGTGTGTGAGTGTGTGTATGAGTGAGTGTGTGCGAGTGTGTGTGCGAGTGTGTGCGTGAGTGTGTGCGTGCGGGTGTGTGCGAGTGTGTGTAGGAGTGTGTGTGAGTGTGTGCGATTGTGTGTGAGTGTGTAGGACTGTATGTGCGAGTGTGTGCGACTGTGTTCGAGTGTGTGTGTGCGAGTGTGTGAGCATGTGTGAGTGTGTGCGAGTGTGTGCGTGCAAGTGTGTGCGTGCGAGTGTGCGTGAGTGTGCACGAGTGTGTGCATGTAAGTGTGTGCGTGCGAGTGTGTGCGAGTGTGCTCGAGTGAATGGGTGAGAGTGTGTGCGAGTGTGTGTGAGTGTGTGCAAGTGTGTGCGTGCGAGTGTGTGTGTGCGAGTGTGTGTGATTGTGTATGAGTGAGTGTGTGCGAGTGTGTGCGAGTATGTGTGTGAGCGTGTGCGAGTGTGTGCGAGTGTGTGCGAGTGTGTGCGTGCGAGTGCATGCGAGTGAGTGCGAGTGTGTGCAAATGTGTGCGAGAGTGTGCGAGTGTGGGCGTGCGAGTGTGTGCGAGTGTGCGCGAGTGTGTGCGTGTGAGTGAGTGTGTGAGTGTGTGCGAGTGTGCGCGAGTGTGCGTGTGAGTGAGTGTGTGTGCGAGTGTGTGTGATTGTGTGTGAGTGTGTACGAGTGTGTGTAGGAGTGTGTGCGAGTGTGTGCGATTGTGTGTGTGAGTGTGTAGGACTGTATGTTCAAGTGTGTGCGAGTGTGTTTGAGTGTGTGAGTGTGTGCGAGTGAGTGTGAGTGAGTGTGTGCAAGTGTGTGTGTGCGATTGTGCATAAGTGTGTGCGAGTGTGTGTGTGAGTGTGTAGGACTGTGTGTGCGAGTGTGTGTGCGAGTGTGTGCGAGTGTGTGTGAGTGTGTGTAGGAGTGTGTGTAGGAGTGTGTGCGATTGTGTGTGTGAGTGTGTAGTACTGTATGTGCGACTTTGTTCGAGTGTGTGTGTGCGAGTATGTGAGCATGTGTGAGTGTGTGCAAGTGTGTGCATGCGAGTGTGTGTGTGCAAGTGTGTGTGATTGTGTATGAGTGAGTGTGTGCGAGTGTGCGTGCAAGTGTGTTTGAGTGTGTTTGTGCAAGTGTGTATGAGTGTGTCTGTGCGAGTGTGTGCAAGTGTGTTTGTGCGAGTGTGTATGAGTGTGTGTGTGCGAGTGTGTGCAAGTGTGTGTGATTGTGTGTGAGTGTGTGTATGAGTGAGTGTGTGCGAGTGTGTGCGAGTGTGTGTGCGAGTGTGTGCGCGAGTGTGTGCGTGTGAGTGTGTGCGAGTGTGTGCGATTGTGTGTGTGAGTGTGTAGGACTGTATGTGCGAGTGTGTGTGACTGTGTTCGAGTGTGTGTGTGCGAGTGTGTGAGCATGTGTGAGTGTGTGCAAGTGTGTGCGTGCGAGTGTGTGTGTGCGAGTGTGTGTGATTGTGTATGAGTGAGTGTGTGCGAGTGTGTGCGAGTATGTGTGTGAGCGTGTGCGAGTGTGTGCGAGTGTGTGCGTGCGAGTGCATGCGAGTGAGTGCGAGTGTGTGCAAATGTGTGCGAGAGTGTGCGAGTGTGGGCGTGCGAGTGTGTGCGAGTGTGCGCGAGTGTGTGCGTGTGAGTGAGTGTGTGAGTGTATGCGAGTGTGCGCGAGTGTGCGTGTGAGTGAGTGTGTGTGCGAGTGTGTGTGATTGTGTGTGAGTGTGTACGAGTGTGTGTAGGAGTGTGTGCGAGTGTGTGCGATTGTGTGTGTGAGTGTGTAGGACTGTATGTGCAAGTGTGTGCGAGTGTGTTTGAGTGTGTTTGAGTGTGTGAGTGTGTGCGAGTGAGTGTGAGTGAGTGTGTGCAAGTGTGTGTGTGCGATTGTGCATAAGTGTGTGCGAGTGTGTATGTGAGTGTGTAGGACTGTGTGTGCGAGTGTGTGTGCGAGTGTGTGCGAGTGTGTGTGAGTGTGTGTAGGAGTGTGTGTAGGAGTGTGTGCGATTGTGTGTGTGAGTGTGTAGTACTGTATGTGCGACTTTGTTCGAGTGTGTGTGTGCGAGTATGTGAGCATGTGTGAGTGTGTGCAAGTGTGTGCATGCGAGTGTGTGTGTGCAAGTGTGTGTGATTGTGTATGAGTGAGTGTGTGCGAGTGTGCGTGCAAGTGTGTTTGAGTGTGTTTGTGCAAGTGTGTATGAGTGTGTCTGTGCGAGTGTGTGCAAGTGTGTTTGTGCGAGTGTGTGCGAGTGTGTGTGTGCGAGTGTGTGTGCAATTGTGTATGAGTGTGTGCGAGTGTGTGCGAGTGTGTGTGAGTGTGTGTAGGAGTGTGTGTAGGAGTGTGTGCGATTGTGTGTGTGAGTGTGTAGTACTGTATGTGCGACTTTGTTCGAGTGTGTGTGTGCGAGTATGTGAGCATGTGTGAGTGTGTGCAAGTGTGTGCATGCGAGTGTGTGTGTGCAAGTGTGTGTGATTGTGTATGAGTGAGTGTGTGCGAGTGTGCGTGCAAGTGTGTTTGAGTGTGTTTGTGCAAGTGTGTATGAGTGTGTCTGTGCGAGTGTGTGCAAGTGTGTTTGTGCGAGTGTGTATGAGTGTGTGTGTGCGAGTGTGTGCAAGTGTGTGTGATTGTGTGTGAGTGTGTGTATGAGTGAGTGTGTGCGAGTGTGTGCGAGTGTGTGTGCGAGTATGTGCGCGAGTGTGTGCGTGTGAGTGTGTGCGAGTGTGTGCGATTGTGTGTGTGAGTGTGTAGGACTGTATGTGCGAGTGTGTGTGACTGTGTTCGAGTGTGTGTGTGCGAGTGTGTGAGCATGTGTGAGTGTGTGCAAGTGTGTGCGTGCGAGTGTGTGTGTGCGAGTGTGTGTGATTGTGTATGAGTGAGTGTGTGCGAGTGTGTGCGAGTATGTGTGTGAGCGTGTGCGAGTGTGTGCGAGTGTGTGCGTGCGAGTGCATGCGAGTGAGTGCGAGTGTGTGCAAATGTGTGCGAGAGTGTGCGAGTGTGGGCGTGCGAGTGTGTGCGAGTGTGCGCGAGTGTGTGCGTGTGAGTGAGTGTGTGAGTGTGTGCGAGTGTGCGCGAGTGTGCGTGTGAGTGAGTGTGTGTGCGATTGTGTGTGTGAGTGTGTAGGACTGTATGTGCAAGTGTGTGCGAGTGTGTTTGAGTGTGTGAGTGTGTGCGAGTGAGTGTGAGTGAGTGTGTGCAAGTGTGTGTGTGCGATTGTGCATAAGTGTGTGCGAGTGTGTGTGTGAGTGTGTAGGACTGTGTGTGCGAGTGTGTGTGCGAGTGTGTGCGAGTGTGTGTGAGTGTGTGTAGGAGTGTGTGTAGGAGTGTGTGCGATTGTGTGTGTGAGTGTGTAGTACTGTATGTGCGACTTTGTTCGAGTGTGTGTGTGCGAGTATGTGAGCATGTGTGAGTGTGTGCAAGTGTGTGCATGCGAGTGTGTGTGTGCAAGTGTGTGTGATTGTGTATGAGTGAGTGTGTGCGAGTGTGCGTGCAAGTGTGTTTGAGTGTGTTTGTGCAAGTGTGTATGAGTGTGTCTGTGCGAGTGTGTGCAAGTGTGTTTGTGCGAGTGTGTATGAGTGTGTGTGTGCGAGTGTGTGCAAGTGTGTGTGATTGTGTGTGAGTGTGTGTATGAGTGAGTGTGTGCGAGTGTGTGCGAGTGTGTGTGCGAGTGTGTGCGCGAGTGTGTGCGTGTGAGTGTGTGCAAGTGTGTGCGATTGTGTGTGTGAGTGTGTAGGACTGTATGTGCGAGTGTGTGTGACTGTGTTCGAGTGTGTGTGTGCGAGTGTGTGAGCATGTGTGAGTGTGTGCAAGTGTGTGCGTGCGAGTGTGTGTGTGCGAGTGTGTGTGATTGTGTATGAGTGAGTGTGTGCGAGTGTGTGCGAGTATGTGTGTGAGCGTGTGCGAGTGTGTGCGAGAGTGTGTGCGAGTGTGTGCGTGCGAGTGCATGCGAGTGAGTGCGAGTGTGTGCAAATGTGTGCGAGAGTGTGCGAGTGTGGGCGTGCGAGTGTGTGCGAGTGTGCGCGAGTGTGTGCGTGTGAGTGAGTGTGTGAGTGTGTGCGAGTGTGCGCGAGTGTGCGTGTGAGTGAGTGTGTGTGCGAGTGTGTGTGATTGTGTGTGAGTGTGTACGAGTGTGTGTAGGAGTGTGTGCGAGTGTGTGCAATTGTGTGTGTGAGTGTGTAGGACTGTATGTGCGAGTGTGTTTGAGTGTGTGAGTGTGTGCGAGTGAGTGTGAGTGAGTGTGTGCAAGTGTGTGTGTGCGATTGTGCATAAGTGTGTGCGAGTGTGTGTGTGAGTGTGTAGGACTGTGTGTGCGAGTGTGTGTGCGAGTGTGTGCGAGTGTGTGTGAGTGTGTGTAGGAGTGTGTGTAGGAGTGTGTGCGATTGTGTGTGTGAGTGTGTAGTACTGTATGTGCGACTTTGTTCGAGTGTGTGTGTGCGAGTATGTGAGCATGTGTGAGTGTGTGCAAGTGTGTGCATGCGAGTGTGTGTGTGCAAGTGTGTGTGATTGTGTATGAGTGAGTGTGTGCGAGTGTGCGTGCAAGTGTGTTTGAGTGTGTTTGTGCAAGTGTGTATGAGTGTGTCTGTGCGAGTGTGTGCAAGTGTGTTTGTGCGAGTGTGTATGAGTGTGTGTGTGCGAGTGTGTGCAAGTGTGTGTGATTGTGTGTGAGTGTGTGTATGAGTGAGTGTGTGCGAGTGTGTGCGAGTGTGTGTGCGAGTGTGTGCGCGAGTGTGTGCGTGTGAGTGTGTGCGAGTGTGTGCGATTGTGTGTGTGAGTGTGTAGGACTGTATGTGCGAGTGTGTGTGACTGTGTTCGAGTGTGTGTGTGCGAGTGTGTGAGCATGTGTGAGTGTGTGCAAGTGTGTGCGTGCGAGTGTGTGTGTGCGAGTGTGTGTGATTGTGTATGAGTGAGTGTGTGCGAGTGTGTGCGAGTATGTGTGTGAGCGTGTGCGAGTGTGTGCGAGTGTGTGCGAGTGTGTGCGTGCGAGTGCATGCGAGTGAGTGCGAGTGTGTGCAAATGTGTGCGAGAGTGTGCGAGTGTGGGCGTGCGAGTGTGTGCGAGTGTGCGCGAGTGTGTGCGTGTGAGTGAGTGTGTGAGTGTGTGCGAGTGTGCGCGAGTGTGCGTGTGAGTGAGTGTGTGTGCGAGTGTGTGTGATTGTGTGTGAGTGTGTACGAGTGTGTGTAGGAGTGTGTGCGAGTGTGTGCGATTGTGTGTGTGAGTGTGTAGGACTGTATGTGCAAGTGTGTGCGAGTGTGTTTGAGTGTGTGAGTGTGTGCGAGTGAGTGTGAGTGAGTGTGTGCAAGTGTGTGTGTGCGATTGTGCATAAGTGTGTGCGAGTGTGTGTGTGAGTGTGTAGGACTGTGTGTGCGAGTGTGTGTGCGAGTGTGTGCGAGTGTGTGTGAGTGTGTGTAGGAGTGTGTGTAGGAGTGTGTGCGATTGTGTGTGTGAGTGTGTAGTACTGTATGTGCGACTTTGTTCGAGTGTGTGTGTGCGAGTATGTGAGCATGTGTGAGTGTGTGCAAGTGTGTGCATGCGAGTGTGTGTGTGCAAGTGTGTGTGATTGTGTATGAGTGAGTGTGTGCGAGTGTGCGTGCAAGTGTGTTTGAGTGTGTTTGTGCAAGTGTGTATGAGTGTGTCTGTGCGAGTGTGTGCAAGTGTGTTTGTGCGAGTGTGTATGAGTGTGTGTGTGCGAGTGTGTGCAAGTGTGTGTGATTGTGTGTGAGTGTGTGTATGAGTGAGTGTGTGCGAGTGTGTGCGAGTGTGTGTGCGAGTGTGTGCGCGAGTGTGTGCGTGTGAGTGTGTGCGAGTGTGTGCGATTGTGTGTGTGAGTGTGTAGGACTGTATGTGCGAGTGTGTGTGACTGTGTTCGAGTGTGTGTGTGCGAGTGTGTGAGCATGTGTGAGTGTGTGCAAGTGTGTGCGTGCGAGTGTGTGTGTGCGAGTGTGTGTGATTGTGTATGAGTGAGTGTGTGCGAGTGTGTGCGAGTATGTGTGTGAGCGTGTGCGAGTGTGTGCGAGTGTGTGCGAGTGTGTGCGTGCGAGTGCATGCGAGTGAGTGCGAGTGTGTGCAAATGTGTGCGAGAGTGTGCGAGTGTGGGCGTGCGAGTGTGTGCGAGTGTGCGCGAGTGTGTGCGTGTGAGTGAGTGTGTGAGTGTGTGAGTGTGTGCGAGTGTGCGCGAGTGTGCGTGTGAGTGAGTGTGTGTGCGAGTTTGTGTGATTGTGTGTCAGTGTGTACGAGTGTGTGTAGGAGTGTGTGCGAGTGTGTGCGATTGTGTGTGTGAGTGTGTAGGACTGTATGTGCAAGTGTGTGCGAGTGTGTTTGAGTGTGTGAGCGTGTGCGAGTGAGTGTGAGTGAGTGTGTGCAAGTGTGTGTGTGCGATTGTGCATAAGTGTGTGCGAGTGTGTGTGTGAGTGTGTAGGACTGTGTGTGCGAGTGTGTGTGCGAGTGTGTGCGAGTGTGTGTGAGTGTGTGTAGGAGTGTGTGTAGGAGTGTGTGCGATTGTGTGTGTGAGTGTGTAGTACTGTATGTGCGACTTTGTTCGAGTGTGTGTGTGTGAGTATGTGAGCATGTGTGAGTGTGTGCAAGTGTGTGCATGCGAGTGTGTGTGTGCAAGTGTGTGTGATTGTGTATGAGTGAGTGTGTGCGAGTGTGCGTGCAAGTGTGTTTGAGTGTGTTTGTGCAAGTGTGTATGAGTGTGTCTGTGCGAGTGTGTGCAAGTGTGTTTGTGCGAGTGTGTATGAGTGTGTGTGTGCGAGTGTGTGCAAGTGTGTGTGATTGTGTGTGAGTGTGTGTATGAGTGAGTGTGTGCGAGTGTGTGCGAGTGTGTGTGCGAGTGTGTGCGCGAGTGTGTGCGTGTGAGTGTGTGCGAGTGTGTGCGATTGTGTGTGTGAGTGTGTAGGACTGTATGTGCGAGTGTGTGTGACTGTGTTCGAGTGTGTGTGTGCGAGTGTGTGAGCATGTGTGAGTGTGTGCAAGTGTGTGCGTGCGAGTGTGTGTGTGCGAGTGTGTGTGATTGTGTATGAGTGAGTGTGTGCGAGTGTGTGCGAGTATGTGTGTGAGCGTGTGCGAGTGTGTGCGAGTGTGTGCGAGTGTGTGCGTGCGAGTGCATGCGAGTGAGTGCGAGTGTGTGCAAATGTGTGCGAGAGTGTGCGAGTGTGGGCGTGCGAGTGTGTGCGAGTGTGCGCGAGTGTGTGCGTGTGAGTGAGTGTGTGAGTGTGTGAGTGTGTGCGAGTGTGCGCGAGTGTGCGTGTGAGTGAGTGTGTGTGCGAGTTTGTGTGATTGTGTGTCAGTGTGTACGAGTGTGTGTAGGAGTGTGTGCGAGTGTGTGCGATTGTGTGTGTGAGTGTGTAGGACTGTATGTGCAAGTGTGTGCGAGTGTGTTTGAGTGTGTGAGCGTGTGCGAGTGAGTGTGAGTGAGTGTGTGCAAGTGTGTGTGTGCGATTGTGCATAAGTGTGTGCGAGTGTGTGTGTGAGTGTGTAGGACTGTGTGTGCGAGTGTGTGTGCGAGTGTGTGCGAGTGTGTGTGAGTGTGTGTAGGAGTGTGTGTAGGAGTGTGTGCGATTGTGTGTGTGAGTGTGTAGTACTGTATGTGCGACTTTGTTCGAGTGTGTGTGTGTGAGTATGTGAGCATGTGTGAGTGTGTGCAAGTGTGTGCATGCGAGTGTGTGTGTGCAAGTGTGTGTGATTGTGTATGAGTGAGTGTGTGCGAGTGTGCGTGCAAGTGTGTTTGAGTGTGTTTGTGCAAGTGTGTATGAGTGTGTCTGTGCGAGTGTGTGCAAGTGTGTTTGTGCGAGTGTGTATGAGTGTGTGTGTGCGAGTGTGTGCAAGTGTGTGTGATTGTGTGTGAGTGTGTGTATGAGTGAGTGTGTGCGAGTGTGTGCGAGTGTGTGTGCGAGTGTGTGCGCGAGTGTGTGCGTGTGAGTGTGTGCGAGTGTGTGCGATTGTGTGTGTGAGTGTGTAGGACTGTATGTGCGAGTGTGTGTGACTGTGTTCGAGTGTGTGTGTGCGAGTGTGTGAGCATGTGTGAGTGTGTGCAAGTGTGTGCGTGCGAGTGTGTGTGTGCGAGTGTGTGTGATTGTGTATGAGTGAGTGTGTGCGAGTGTGTGCGAGTATGTGTGTGAGCGTGTGCGAGTGTGTGCGAGTGTGTGCGAGTGTGTGCGTGCGAGTGCATGCGAGTGAGTGCGAGTGTGTGCAAATGTGTGCGAGAGTGTGCGAGTGTGGGCGTGCGAGTGTGTGCGAGTGTGCGCGAGTGTGTGCGTGTGAGTGAGTGTGTGAGTGTGTGCGAGTGTGCGCGAGTGTGCGTGTGAGTGAGTGTGTGTGCGAGTGTGTGTGATTGTGTGTGAGTGTGTACGAGTGTGTGTAGGAGTGTGTGCGAGTGTGTGCGATTGTGTGTGTGAGTGTGTAGGACTGTATGTGCAAGTGTGTGCGAGTGTGTTTGAGTGTGTGAGTGTGTGCGAGTGAGTGTGAGTGAGTGTGTGCAAGTGTGTGTGTGCGATTGTGCATAAGTGTGTGCGAGTGTGTGTGTGAGTGTGTAGGACTGTGTGTGCGAGTGTGTGTGCGAGTGTGTGCGAGTGTGTGTGAGTGTGTGTAGGAGTGTGTGTAGGAGTGTGTGCGATTGTGTGTGTGAGTGTGTAGTACTGTATGTGCGACTTTGTTTGAGTGTGTGTGTGCGAGTATGTGAGCATGTGTGAGTGTGTGCAAGTGTGTGCATGCGAGTGTGTGTGTGCAAGTGTGTGTGATTGTGTATGAGTGAGTGTGTGCGAGTGTGCGTGCAAGTGTGTTTGAGTGTGTTTGTGCAAGTGTGTATGAGTGTGTCTGTGCGAGTGTGTGCAAGTGTGTTTGTGCGAGTGTGTGCGAGTGTGTGTGTGCGAGTGTGTGTGTGCGAGTGTGTGTGCAATTGTGTATGAGTGTGTGCGAGTGTGTGTGCGTTTGTGCGAGTGTGTGCGTGTGTGTGTGCAAGTGCGTGTGAGTGAGTGCAAGTGTGTGCAAATGTGTGTGCGAGTGTGCGAGTGTGGGCATGCGAGTGTGTGCTAGTGTGCGAGAGTGTGCAAGTGTCTGCGAGTGTGTGTGTGCGAGTGTGTGTGCAATTGTGTATGAGTGTGTGCGAGTGTGTGCGTGTGTGTGTGCAAGTGCGTGTGAGTGAGTGCAAGTGTGTGCAAATGTGTGTGCGAGTGTGCGAGTGTGGGCATGCGAGTGTGTGCTAGTGTGCGCGAGTGTGTGAGTGTGTGCGAGTGTGCGTGAGTAAGTGTGTGTGTGAGTGTGTGCGAGTGTTGCCGAGTGTGTGTGTGAGTGTGTAGGACTGTGTGTGCGAGTGTGTGTGCGAGTGTCTGTGTACGAGTGTGTTCGAGTGTGTGCAATTTTGTGCGAGTGTGTGTGTGCGAGTGCGTATGAGTAAGTGTGTGCGAATGTGTGCGAGTGTGTGCGAGTGTGTGTGCGAGTGTGTTTGCGAGTGTGTGCGTGCGACTGTGTGTGTGCGACTGTGTGCGAGTGTGTGCGAGTGTTTGCGTGTGTGTGCGCGTGTGTGTGCGTGTGTACGAGTGTGTGGGTGCGAGTGTGTGTGAGTGTGTGTGTGAGTGTGTGTGAATGTGTGCGAGTGTGTGCGTGTGAGTAAGTGAGTGTTTGTGTGAGTGTGTGCGAGTGTGTGTGTGAGTGTGTACGACTGTGTGTGCGAGTGTGTGCACGTGTGTGCGAGTGTATATGAGTATATGTGCGAGTGTGTGTGCGAGTGTGTGCGAGTGTGTGTGCAAGTGTGTGTGCGAGTGTGTTTGAGTGTGTGCAAGTGTGTGCGAGTGTGTCTGCGAGTGCGTATGAGTGTCTGTGAGTGTGTGTGCATGTGTGTGCGAGTGTGTGTGAGTGTGTGCGAGTGTGTGTGAGTGTGTGCGAGTGTGTGTGCGAGTGTGTGCAAATGTACCTGAGTGTGCACGAGTGTGCACGAGTGAGTGTGTGCGAGTGTGTGCGAGTGTGTGCGAGTGTGTGCGAGTGTGTGTTCGAGTGTGTGCACGTGTGTGCGAGTGTGTATGAGTGTGTGTGCGAGTGTGTGTGAGTGTGTACGAGTGTGTGTAGGAGTGTGTGCGAGTGTGTGCAATTGTGTGTGTGAGTGTGTAGGACTGTATGTGCGAGTGTGTGCGATAGTGTGTGAGTGTGTGTGAGTGTGTGCAAGTGTGTGTGAGTGTGTGTGAGTGTGTGCAAGTGTAAGTGTGCGAGTGTGTGTGTGCGAGTGTTTGTGAGTGTGTGAGTGTGTGAATGAGTGAGCGTGTGCATGTGTGTGCGAGTGTGTGTGCGAGTTTGTGCGAGTGTGTGTGCGAGAGTGTGCGAGTGTGTGAAAATGTGCCCGAGTGTGCGCGAGTGTGCACAAGTGAGTGGGTGTGAGTGTGTGTGAGTGTGTGTGCGAGTGTGTGTGCGTGTGAGTGTGTGCAAGTGTGTTTGAGTGTGTGCGAGTGTGTGTGTGCGAGTGTGTGTGAGTGTGTTAGTGTGTGCGAGTGTGTGCGAGTGTGTGTACGAGTGTGTGTGTGCAATTGTGTATAAGTGTGTGCGTGTGTGTGTGCGAGTGTGCTCGATTGTGTGTGAGTGTGTGTGAGTGTGAGTGAGTGTGAATGAGTGTGTGCGAGTGTGTGCGAGTGTGTGTGAGTGTGTGTGAATGTGTGTAATTGTGTGTAGGGCTGTATGTGCGAGTGTGTGCGAGTGTGTATGAGTGTGTGTGTGAGTGTGTGCAAGTGTGTGCGAGTGTGTGTGTGCGTGTGTCTGCGTGCGAGTGTGTGAGACTGTGTGCGACTGTGTGTGTGTGTGAGTGTGTGCAAGTGTGTGTGAGTGTGTGTTCGAGTGTGTACCAGTGTGTGCGTACGAGTGCGTGCAAGTGAGTGTGAGTGTGTGCGAATGTGTGCGAGTGTGTGCGTGAGAGTGTGCTAGCGTGTGCACGAGTGTGTTCATGTGATTGTGTGCGAGTGTGTGCGTGCGAGTGTGCTCGAGTGAATGGGTACAAGTGTGTGCGAGTGTGTGTGAGTGTGTGCGAGTGAGTGTGTGCGAGTGTGGGCGAGAGTGTGCAAGTGTGTGCGAGTGTGTGTGCTATTATGTATGAGTGTGTGCGAGTGTGTGTGAGTTTGTGTGAGTGTGTGCGTGTGTGCACGCGAGTACGTGCGATTGAGTGCGAGTGCGTGCAAATGTGTGCGAGAGTGTGCGAGTGTGGGCGTGCGAGTGTGTGCTAGTGTGCGAGTGTGTGAGTGTGTGCGAGTGTGTGCGAGTTTGTGCGTGTTAGTGAGTGAGTGTGTGTGAGTGTGTGCGAGTGTGTGTGTGAATGTGTGCGATTGTGTGTAGGGCTGTATGTGCGAGTGTGTATGAGTGTGTGTGCGAGTGTGTGCAAGTGTGTGCGAGTGTGTGCGAGTGTGTGTGCGAGTGTGTGCAAGTGTGTGCGAGTGAGTGTGTGCGAGAGTTTGTGAGTGTGTGCAAGTGTGTGTGCGATTGTGTATGAGGGTGTGCGAGTTTGTGCGAGTGTGTGCGTGGGTGTGTGCGAGTGCGTGCGAGTGAGTGCAAGTGCGTGCAAATGTGTGCGAGCGTGTGCGAGTGTGGGCGTGCGAGTGTGTGCTAGTGTGCTCGAGTGTGTGAGTGTGTGCGAGTGTGTGCGAGTGTGTGCGTGCGAGTGCGAGTGTGTGCAAATGTGTGCGAGATTGTGCGAGTGTGGGCGTGTGAGTGTGCGAGTGTGGGCGTGCGAGTGTGTGTGAGTGTGCGCAAGTGTGTGTAAGTGTGTGCGAGTGTGCGCGAGTGTGTGCGTATGAGTGAGTGTGTGTGAGTGTGTGCGAATTTGTGTGCGAGTGAGTGCGTGCGAATGTGTGCATATGTGTGCGAGTGTATGTGTTCGAGTGTGTGTGTGTGAGTGTGTGTGAGTGTGTGCAAGTGTGTGTGTGTGAGTGTGTGTGTGATTGTGTATGAGTGCGAGTGTGTGTGTGAGTGTGTGCAAGTGTGTTCAAGTGTGTGTGCGAGTGTGTATGAGTGCGTGTGTGTGAGTTTGTGTGCGAGTGTGTGCGAGTGAGTGTGTGCGAATGTGTGCAAGTGTCTGAAAGTGTGTGTGTGTGAGTGTGTGCGTGCCAGTGTGTGCGAGTGTGTATGTGTGCGAGTTTGTGTGTGTGTGTGTGCGAGTGTGTATGAGTGTATGTGCGAGTGTGTGTGTGTGAGTGTGTGCAAGTGTGTGCGAGTGTGTGTGTGCGATTGTGTATGAGTGTGTGCGAGTGTGTGTGTGAGTTTGTCCGAGTGTGTGCGTGCGAGTGCGTGCGAGTGAGTGCGAGTGTGTGCGTGCAAGTGAGTGTGTAGGACTGTGTGTGCGAGTGTGTGTGCGAGTGTGTGCACGTGTGTGCGAGTGTGTATGAGTGTGTGCGAGTGTGTGTAAGTGTGTACGAGTGTGTGTAGGAGTGTGTGCGAGTGTTTGCAATTGTGTGTGTGAGTGTGTAGGACTGTATGTGCGAGTGTGTGTGAGTGTGTGTGAGTGTGTGCAAGTGTGTGTGAGTGTGTGCGAGTGTGTGCGAGTGTGTGTGTGCGAGTGTGTGCAAGTGTGTGCGAGTGAATGTGTGCGAGTGTGCGTGCGAGTGTGTGTGCGAGTGTGTGCGAGTGTGTGTGCGAGTGTGTGTGTGCGAGTGTGTGCGAGTGTGTGTGTTCGAGTGTGTGCGAGTGTGTGCGCGTGTGTATGAGTGTGTGTGTGAGTGTGTGCAAGTGTGTGCGAGTGTGTGTGCGAGTGTGTGCCAGTGTGCGCGTACGAGTGCGTGCAAGTGAGTGCGAGTGTGCGCTGGTGTGTGCGTGTGTGTGCGAGTGTGTGTGCGTGTGTGTGTGTGCAAGTGTGTGCGAGTGTGTGTGCGAGTGTGTGTGAGTGTGTGAGTGTGTGTGCGAGTGTGTGTGTGTGTGTGAGTGTGTTCGATTGTGTATGAGTGAGTGTGTGCGAGTGTGTGTGTGAGTGTGAGTGAGTGTGTGCGAGTGTGTGCGAGTGTGTGCGATTGTGTGTGTGAGTGTGTAGGACTGTATGTGCGAGCGTGTGCGAGTGTGTATGAGTGTGTGTGCGAGTGTGTGCAAGTGTGTGCGAGTCTGTGCTAGTGTGTGTTTGCGAGTGTGTGCGAGTGAGTGTGTGCGAGTGTGTGTGAGTGTATGTGTGAGTGTGTGAGAGTGTGTGTGCGAGTGTGTGCGAGTGTGTGCGAGTGTGTGTTTGCGAGTGTGTGCGTGTGTGTGAGTGTGTGCGAGTGTGTGTGCGAATGTGTGCTAGTGTGTGCGTGCGAGTGTGTGCAAGTGTGTGCGAGTGTGTGTGAGTGTGTGCGAGTGTGTGCAAGTGTGTGCAAGTGTGTGCGAGTGTGTGTGTGCGAGTGTGTGCCAGTGTGTGCCAGTGTGTGCGTACGATGCGTGCAAGTGAGTGCGAGTGTGTGCGAATGTTTGCGAGTGTGTGCATGTGAGTGTGCGTGAGTGTGCACGAGTGTGTGCGTGTGAGTGTGCTCAAGTGAGTGGGTGCGAGTGTGTGTGAGTGTGTGCGAGTGAGTGTGTGCGAGTGTGTATGAGTAAGTGTGTGTGAGTGTGTGCATGTGTGTGAGTTTGTGTGCGAGTGTATGCGAGTGAGCATGTGCGAGTGTCTGCGAGTGTGTGTGTGCAAGTTTGTGTGCGAGTGTGTGCGTACGAGTGTGTGCGAGTGTGTGCGTGCAAGTGTGTGCGAGTGTGTGAGCGAGTTTGTGTGCGTGTGTGTGCGAGTGTGTATGAGTGTATGTGCGAGTGTGTGCGAGTGTGTGCGAGTGTGTGCAAATGTGTGCGAGTGAGTGTGTGCGAGTGTTTGTGTGTGATTGTGTATGAGTGTGTGCGAGTGTGTGTGAGTTTGTGCGAGTGTGTGCGTGCGAGTGCGTGCGAGTGAGTGCGAGTGTGTGCAAATGTGTGAGAGAGTGTGCAAGTGTGGGCGTGCGAGTGAGTGCTAATGTGCGCGAGTGTGTGCGTGTGAGTGAGTGTGTGTGTGAGTGTGTGTGAGTGTGTGTGAGTGTGTAGGACTGTGTGTGCGAGTGTGTGCTCGAGTGTGTGCACGTGTGTGTGAGTGTGTATGAGTGTGTGTGCGAGTGTGTGCGAGTGTGTGTGAGTGTGTACGAGTGTGTGTAGGAGTGTGTGCGAGTGTGTGCAATTGTGTGTGTGAGTGTGTAGGACTGTATGTGCGAGTGTGTGCGATAGTGTGTGAGTGTGTGTGAGTGTGTGCAAGTGTGTGTGAGTGTGTGCAAGTGTAAGTGTGCGAGTGTGTGTGTGCGAGTGTTTGTGAGTGTGTGAGTGTGTTAATGAGTGAGCGTGTGCGATTGTGTGCGAGTGTGTGTGTGAGTGTGTGCGAGTGTGGGCGAGTGTGTGTGCGAGTGTGTGTGTGCGAGTGTTTGTGAGTGTGTGAGTGTGTGAATGAGTGAGCGTGTGCGATTGTGTGCGTGTGTGTGTGCGAGTGTGTGCGAGAGTGCGTATGAGTGAGTGTGTGTGAGTGTGTGCGAGTGTGTGTTTGCGAGTGTGTGTGAGTGTGTGCGAGTGTTTGCGAGTGTGTGCATGCGAGTGTGTGCGTGCAAGTGTGTGCGTGCAAGTGTGTGCGTGCGAGTGTGTGCGAGTGTGTGCAAGTGTGTGAGTGTGTGCGAGTGTGTGCGAGTGTGTGCAAATTTACCCAAGTGTGCGCGAGTGTGCACGAGTGAGTGGGTGCGAGTGTGTGTGTGTGTGAGTGTCAGTGTGTATGAGTGTGTGCAAGTGTGTGTGATTGTGTGTGAGTGTGTGTATGAGTGAGTGTGTGCGAGTGTGTGTGCGAGTGTGTGTGCGAGTGTGTGCGCGAGTGGGTGTGTGCGAGTGTGTGCGAGTGTGTGTGCTAGTGTGTGCGAGTGTGTGGAAGTGTGTGTGTGAGTGTGTAGGACTGTATGTGCGAGTGTGTATGAGTGTGTGTGTGAGTGTGTGCAAGTGTGTGCGAGTGAGTGTGTGTGAGTGTGTGTGCGAGTGTGTGCGATTGTGTGTGAGAGTGTGTAGGACTGTATGTGCGAGTGTCTGCGAGTGTGTATGAGTGTGTGTGTGCGAGTGTGTGCGAATGTGTGAGTGTGTGCGTGCGAGTGTGCACGAGTGTGCACGAGTGTGTGCATGTAAGTGTGTGCGTGCGAGTGTGTGCGAGTGTGCTCGAGTGAATGGGTGCGAGTGTGTGTGAGTGTGTGCGAGTGAGTGTGTGTGAGTGAGTGTGAGTGAGTGTGTGTGAGTGTGTGCGTGTGTGTGAGTTTGTGTGCGAGTGTGTGCGAGTGTGTGTGAGTGTGTGCGAGTGTGTGAGTGTGTGTGCGAATGTGTGTGCGAGTGAGTGTGTGCGAGTGGGTATGAGTGTATGTGCGAGTGTGTGCAAGTGTGTGAGAGTGTGTGTGAGTGTGTGTGTGCGAGTGTGTGCAAGTGTGTGCGAGTGAGTGTGTGCGAGTGTGTGCGAGAGTGTGCAAGTGTGTGCGAGTGTGTGTGTGCAAGTGTGTGTGCAATTGTGTATGAGTGTGTGCGAGTGTGTGTGCGTTTGTGAGAGTGTGTGCGTGTGTGTGCGAGTGAGTGTGAGTGAGTGCAAGTGTGTGCAAATGTGTGCGCGAGTGTGCGAGTGTGGGCATGTGAGTGTGTGCTAGTGTGCGCGAGTGTGTGAGTGTGTGCGAGTGTGCGTGAGTAAGTATGTGTGTGAGTGTGTGCGAGTGTTGCCGAGTGTGTGTGCGAGTGTGTGTGTACGAGTGTGTTCGAGTGTGGGCAATTTTGTGCGAGTGTGTGTGTGCGAGTGCGTATGAGTAAGTGTGTGCGAATGTGTGCGAGTGTGTGTGCGAGGGTGTGTGCGCGTGTGTGCATGTGACTGTGTGTGTGCGACTGTGGGCGAGTGTGTGCGAGTGTTTGCGTGTGTGTGCGCGTGTCTGTGCGTGTGTACGAGTGTGTGCGAGTGAGTGGGTGCGAGTGTGTGCAAGTGTGTGCGAGTGTGTGTGAGTGTGTGTGAATGTGTGCGAGTCTGTGTGTGCGAGTGTGTGTGTGCGATTGTGTATGAGTGTGTGCGAGTATGTGTGTGAGCGTGTGCGAGTGTGTGCGAGTGTGTGCGTGCGAGTGCATGCGAGTGAGTGCCAGTGTGTGCAAATGTGTGCGAGTGTGTGCGAGTGTGCGCGAGTGTGCGCGAGTGTGTGCTTGTGAGTGAGTGTGTGTGTGAGTGTGAGTGTGTGCTAGTGTGCATGAGTGTGTGAGTGTGTGCGAGTGTGCGCGAGTGTGCGTGTGAGTGAGTGAGTGTGTGTGCGAGTGTGTGTGAGTGTGTACGAGTGGGTGTAGGAGTGTGTGCGAGTGTGTGCGATTGTGTGTGTGAGTGTGTAGCACTGTATGTGCAAGTGTGTGCGAGTGTGTGTGAGTGTGTGCGAGTGTGTGTGAGTGTTTGTGAGTGTGTGCAAGTGTGTGTGTGCGAGTTTGTGTGTGCGAGAGTGTGTCTGTGCAAGTGTGTTCGAGTGTGTGTGCGAGTGTGTATGAGTGTGTGTGTGCAAGTGTGTGCGTGAGTGTGTGCGTATGAGTGAGTGTGTGTGTGAGTGTGAGTGTGTGCTAGTGTGCATGAGTGTGTGAGTGTGTGCGAGTGTGCGTGTGAGTGAGTGAGTGTGTGTGCGAGTGTGTGCGAGTGTGTGTGAGAGTGTGTGCAAGTGTGTTCGAATGTGTGTGCGAGTGTGTATGAGTGTGTGTGTGTGCAAGTGTGTGCGCGTGTGTGTGAGTGTCTGTGAGTGTGTGCATGAGTGAGTGTGTGCGAGTGTGTGTGAGTTTGTGTGTGTGTGTGAGTGTGTGCGAGTGTGTGCGTGTGAGTGTGTGCGAGTGTGTGTGTGAGTGTGTGCGAGTGTGTGTGTGCGATTGTGTATTAGTGAATGTGTGCGAGTGTGTGTGAGTTTGTGTGTGTGTGTGTGAGTGTGTGCGAGTGTGTGCGTGTGAGTGTGTGCGAGTGTGTGTGTGCGATTGTGTATTAGTGAATGTGTGCGAGTGTGCGTGAGTGTGTGTGCGTGTGAGTGAGTGAGTGTGTGTGTGCGAGTGTGTGCGAGTGAGTGTGAGTGAGTGTGTGCGAGTGTGTGTGCGAGTGTGTGCAAGTGTGTGCGAGTGTGTGCGAGTGTGTGTGTGCGAGTGTGTGTGTGCGAGTGTGTGTGCAATTGTGTATGAGTGTGTGCGAGTGTGTGTTAGTTTGTGCGAGTGTGTGCGTCTGATCGTGCGAGTGAGTGCGGGTGTGTGCGAGTGTGTGTATGTGAGTGTGTGTGCGATTGTGTATGAGTGTGTGTGAGTTTGTGCGAGTGTGTGCGTGTGTGTGCGAGTGCGTGCGAGTACGCGCAAATGTGTGTGAGAGTGTGCGAGTGTGGGCGTGCGAGTGTGTACTAGTGTGCGCGAGTGTGTGAGTGTTTGCGAGTGTGCGTGAGTAAGTGTGTGTGTAAGTGCGTGCGAGTGTTTTCGAGTGTGTGTGAGTGTGTAGGACTGTGTGTGCGAGTGTGTGCGAGTGTGTGTGTGAGTGTGTGAGTACGAGTGTGTTCGAGAGTGTGCAATTGTGTGCGAGTGTGTGTGTGAGTGCGTATGAGTGAGTGTGTGTGAGTGTGTGCGAGTGTGTGTTTGCGAGTGTGTGCGAGTGTGTGCGAGTGTGTGTGAGTGTGTGCATGCGAGTGTGTGCGTGCAAGTGTGTGCGTGCAAGTGTGTGCGTGCAAGTGTGTGCGAGTGTGTGCAAGTGTGTGAGTGTGTGCGAGTGTGTGTGCGAGTGTGTGTGAGTGTGTGCAAATTTACCCAAGTGTGCGCGAGTGTGCACGAGTGAGTGGGTGCGAGTGTGTGTGTGTGTGAGTGTCAGTATGTATGAGTGTGTGCAAGTGTGTGTGATTGTGTGTGAGTGTGTGTGTATGAGTGAGTGTGTGCGAGTGTGTGCGAGTGTGTGTGCGAGTGTGTGCGCGAGTGGGTGTGTGCGAGTGTGTGCGAGTGTGTGCGAATGTGTGTGCGAGTGTGTGCGATTGTGTGTGTGAGTGTGTAGGACTGTATGTGCGAGTGTGTATGAGTGTGTGTGTGAGTGTGTGCAAGTGTGTGCGAGTGAGTGTGTGTGAGTGTGTGTGCGAGTGTGTGCGATTGTGTGTGAGAGTGTGTAGGACTGTATGTGCGAGTGTGTGCGAGTGAATATGAGTGTGTGTGTGAGTGTGTGCAAGTGTGTGCTAGTGAGTGTGTGTGAGTGTGTGTGCGAGTGTGTGCGAATGTGTGAGTGTGTGCGTGCGAGTGTGCACGAGTGTGTGCATGTAAGTGTGTGCGTGCGAGTGTGTGCGAGTGTGCTCGAGTGAATGGGTGCGAGTGTGTGCGAGTGAGTGTGTGTGAGTGAGTGTGAGTGTGTGCGTGTGTGCGAGTGTGTGCGAGTGTGTGTGAGTGTGTGCGAGTGTGTGCGTGTGAGTGTGTGCGAGTGTGTGAGTGTGTGTGCGAATGTGTGTGCGAGTGAGTGTGTGCGAGTGGGTATGAGTGTATGTGCGAGTGTGTGCAAGTGTGTGAGAGTGTGTGTGTGCGAGTGTGTGTGAGTGTGTGCAAGTGTGTGTGTGCGAGTGTGTGTGTGCAAGTGTGTGTGTGCAAGTGTGTTCGAGTGTGTGTATGAGTGTGTGTGTGTGCAAGTGTGTGCGCGAGTGTGTGCGTGTGAGTGAGTGTGTGTGTGTGTGAGTGTGTGCTAGTGTGCATGAGTGTGAGTGTGTGTGTGAGTGTGAGTGAGTGAGTGTGTGTGTGAGTGTGTGCAAGTGTGTTCGAGTGTGTGTGCGAGTGTGCATGAGTGAGTGTGTGCGACTGTGTGTGAGTTTGTGTGAGTGTGTGCGAGTGTGTGTGTGTGAGTGTGTGAGTTTGTGTGTGTGCGAGTGTGTGTGTGTGTGAGTGTGTGCAAGTGTGTGCGTGCGAGTGTGTGTGTGCGAGTGTGTGTGATTGTGTATGAGTGAGTGTGTGCGAGTGTGTGCGAGTGTGTGTGCAAGTGTGTTTGAGTGTGTTTGTGCAAGTGTGTATGAGTGTGTGCGAGTGTTTGCAAGTGTTTGTGCGAGTGTGTATGAGTGTGTGTTTGCGAGTGTGTGCAAGTGTGTGTGATTGTGTGTGAGTGTGTGTATGAGTGAGTGTGTGCGAGTGTGTGTGCGAGTGTGTGCGTGCGGGTGTGCGCGAGTGTGTGTAGTAGTGTGTGTGAGTGTGTGCGATTGTGTGTGTGAGTGTGTAGGACTGTATGTGCGAGTGTGTGCGACTGTGTTCGAGTGTGTGTGTGCGAGTGTGTGAGCATGTGTGAGTGTGTGCAAGTGTGTGTGTGTGAGTGTGTGCGTGCGAGTGTGTCCGAATGTGTGCAAGTGTGTGCGTGCGAGTGTGCGCGAGTGTGCATGAGTGTGTGCATGTAAGTGTGTGCGTGCGAGTGTGTGCGAGTGTGCTCGAGTGAATGGGTGAGAGTGTGTGCGAGTGTGTGTGAGTGTGTGCAAGTGTGTGTGAGAGTGTATGAGTGAGTGTGTGTGAGTGTGTGTGTGCGAGTTTGTGTGCGAGTGTGTGCGAGTGAGTGTGTGCGAGTTTGTGTGGGAGTGTGTGTGCGAGTGTGTGTGTGCGAGTGTGTGTGTGCGTGTGTGCGCGCGAGTGTGTGCGAGTGTGTGAGTGCGAATGTGTGTGCGTGTGAGTGTGTGCGAGTGTGTATGAGCGTATGTGCGAGTGTGTGCCAGTGTGTGTGAGTGTGTGTGCAAGTGTGTGCGAGTGTGTGCGAGTGTGTGTGTGCGAGTGTGTGTGTGCGAGTGTGTGTGCAATTGTGTATGAGTGTGTGCGAGTGTGTGTTAGTTTGTGCGAGTGTGTGCATCTGTTCGTGCGAGTGAGTGCGGGTGTGTGCGAGTGTGTGTATGCGAGTGTGTGTGCGATTGTGTATGAGTGTGTGTGAGTTTGTGCGAGTGTGTGCGTGTGTGTGCGAGTGCGTGCGAGTACGCGCAAATGTGTGTGAGAGTGTGCGAGTGTGGGCGTGCGAGTGTGTGCTAGTGTGCGCGAGTGTGTGAGTGTGTGCGAGTGTGCGTGAGTAAGTGTGTGTGTAAGTGCGTGCGAGTGTTTCCGAGTGTGTGTGTGAGTGTGTAGGACTGTGTGTGCGAGTGTGTGCGAGTGTGTGTGCGAGTGTGTGAGTACGAGTGTGTTCGAGAGTGTGCAATTGTGTGCGAGTGTGTGTGCGAGTGCGTATGAGTGAGTGTGTGCGAGTGTGTGCGAGTGTGTGTTTGCGAGTGTGTGCGAGTGTGTGCGAGTGTGTGCGAGTGTGTGCATGCGAGTGTGTGCGTGCAAGTGTGTGCGTGCAAGTGTTTGCATGCGAGTGTGTGCGAGTGTGTGCAAGTGTGTGAGTGTGTGCGAGTGTGCGAGTGTGTGCGAGTGTGTGCAAATTTGCCCGAGTGTGCGCGAGTGTGCACGAGTGCGTGGGTGCGAGTGTGTGTGTGAGTGTGTGTGAGTGTGTGTGAGTGTGTATGAGTGTGTGTGCGAGTGTGTGCAAGTGTGTGTGATTGTGTGTGAGTGTGTGTATGAGTGAGTGTGTGCGAGTGTGTGTGCGAGTGTGTGCGCGAGTGGGTGTGTGCGAGTGGGTGTGTGCGAATGTGTGCGAGTGTGTGCTAGTGTGTGTGCTAGTGTGTGCGAGTGTGTGCGATTGTGTGTGTGAGTGTGTAGGACTGTATGTGCGAGTGTGTGCGAGTGTGTGTGAGTGTGTGCGAGTGAGTGTGTGTGAGTGAGTGTGAGTGAGTGTGTGTGAGTGTGTGCGTGTGTGCGAGTTTGTGTGCGAGTGTGTGCGAGTGTGTGTGAGTGTGTGCGAGTGTGTGCGTGTGAGTGTGTGCGAGTGTGTGAGTGTGTGTGCGAATGTGTGTGCGAGTGAGTGTGTGCGAGTGGGTATGAGTGTATGTGCGAGTGTGTGCAAGTGTGTGAGAGTGTGTGTGAGTGTGTGGGTGCGAGTGTGTGCAAGTGTGTGCGAGTGAGTGTGTGCGAGTGTGGCGAGAGTGTGCAAGTGTGTGCGAGTGTGTGCGAGTGTGTGTGTGCAAGTGTGTGTGCAATTGTGTATGAGTGTGTGCGAGTGTGTGTGCGTTTGTGCGAGTGTGTGTGTGTGTGTGCGAGTGAGTGTGAGTGAGTGCAAGTGTGTGCAAATGTGTGCGCGAGTGTGCGAGTGTGGGCATGCGAGTGTGTGCTAGTGTGCGCGAGTGTGTGAGTGTGTGCGAGTGTGCGTGAGTAAGTGTGTCTGTGAGTGTGTGCGAGTGTTGCCGAGTGTGTGTGCGAGTGTGTGTGCGACTGTGGGCGAGTGTGTGCGAGTGATTGCGTGTGTGTGCGCGTGTCTGTGCTTGTGTACGAGTGTGTGCGAGTGTGTGGGTGCGAGTGTGTGCAAGTGTGTGCGAGTGTGTGTGAGTGTGTGTGTGAGTGTGTGTGAATGTGTGCGAGTCTGTGTGTGCGAGTGTGTGTGTGCGATTGTGTATGAGTGTGTGCGAGTATGTGTGTGAGCGTGTGCGAGTGTGTGCGAGTGCGTGCTTGTGAGTGCATGCGAGTGAGTGCCAGTGTGTGCAAATGTGTGCGAGTGTGTGCGAGTGTGTGCGTGTGAGTGAGTGTGTGTGTGAGTGTGTGTGCTAGTGTGCATGAGTGTGTGAGTGTGTGCGAGTGTGCGCGAGTGTGCGTGTGAGTAAGTGAGTGTGTGTGCGAGTGTGTGTGAGTGTGTACGAGTGGGTGTAGGAGTGTGTGCGAGTGTGTGCGATTGTGTGTGTGAGTGTGTAGCACTGTATGTGCAAGTGTGTGCGAGTGTGTTTGAGTGTGTGAGTGTGTGCGAGTGTGTGTGAGTGTTTGTGAGTGTGTGCAAGTGTGTGTGTGCGAGTGTGTGTGTGCGAGTGTGTGTCTGTGCAAGTGTGTTCGAGTGTGTGTGCGAGTGTGTATGAGTGTGTGTGTGTGCAAGTGTGTGCGTAAGAGTGTGCGTGTGAGTGTGTGTGTGTGAGTGTGAGTGTGTGCTAGTGTGCATGAGTGTGTGAGTGTGTGCGAGTGTGCGTGTGAGTGAGTGAGTGTGTGTGCGAGTGTGTGTGTGAGTGTGTGCAAGTGTGTTCGAGTGTGTGTGCGAGTGTGTATGAGTGTGTGTGTGCGCGTGTGTGTGAGTGTCTGTGAGTGTGTGCATGAGTGAGTGTGTGCGAGTGTGTGTGAGTATGTGTGTGTGTGAGTGTGTGCGAGTGTGTGCGTGTGAGTGTGTGCGAGTGTGTGTGTGAGTGTGTGCGAGTGTGTGTGTGCGATTGTGTATTAGTGAATGTGTGCGAGTGTGCGTGAGTGTGTGCGTGTGAGTGAGTGAGTGTGTGTGTGCGAGTGTGTGCGAGTGAGTGTGAGTGAGTGTGTGCGAGTGTGTACGTGTGTGTGTGTGCGATTGTGCATAAGTGTGTGCGAGTGTGTGTGTGAGTGTGTAGGACTGTGTGTGCGAGTGTGTGTGCGAGTGTGTGCGAGTGTGTGTGAGTGTGTGTGAGTGTGTGTAGGAGTGTGTGTGAGTGTGTGCGATTGTGTGTGTGAGTGTGTAGTACTGTATGTGCGACTGTGTTCGAGTGTGTGTGTGCGAGTGTGTGAGCATGTGTGAGTGTGTGCAAGTGTGTGCATGCGAGTGTGTGTGTGCAAGTGTGTGTGATTGTGTATGAGTGAGTGTGTGCGAGTGTGCGTGCAAGTGTGTTTGAGTGTGTTTGTGCAAGTGTGTATGAGTGTGTCTGTGCGAGTGTGTGCAAGTGTGTTTGTGCGAGTGTGTATGAGTGTGTGTGTGCGAGTGTGTGCAAGTGTGTGTGATTGTGTGTGAGTGTGTGTATGAGTGAGTGTGTGCGAGTGTGTGCGAGTGTGTGTGCGAGTGTGTGCGCGAGTGTGTGCGTGTGAGTGTGTGCAAGTGTGTGCGATTGTGTGTGTGAGTGTGTAGGACTGTATGTGCGAGTGTGTGTGACTGTGTTCGAGTGTGTGTGTGCGAGTGTGTGAGCATGTGTGAGTGTGTGCAAGTGTGTGCGTGCGAGTGTGTGTGTGCGAGTGTGTGTGATTGTGTATGAGTGAGTGTGTGCGAGTGTGTGCGAGTATGTGTGTGAGCGTGTGCGAGTGTGTGCGAGAGTGTGTGCGAGTGTGTGCGTGCGAGTGCATGCGAGTGAGTGCGAGTGTGTGCAAATGTGTGCGAGAGTGTGCGAGTGTGGGCGTGCGAGTGTGTGCGAGTGTGTGCGAGTGTGTGCGTGTGAGTGAGTGTGTGAGTGTGTGCGAGTGTGCGCGAGTGTGCGTGTGAGTGAGTGTGTGTGCGAGTGTGTGTGATTGTGTGTGAGTGTGTACGAGTGTGTGTAGGAGTGTGTGCGAGTGTGTGCGATTGTGTGTGTGAGTGTGTAGGACTGTATGTGCGAGTGTGTTTGAGTGTGTGAGTGTGTGCGAGTGAGTGTGAGTGAGTGTGTGCAAGTGTGTGTGTGCGATTGTGCATAAGTGTGTGCGAGTGTGTGTGTGAGTGTGTAGGACTGTGTGTGCGAGTGTGTGTGCGAGTGTGTGCGAGTGTGTGTGAGTGTGTGTAGGAGTGTGTGTAGGAGTGTGTGCGATTGTGTGTGTGAGTGTGTAGTACTGTATGTGCGACTTTGTTCGAGTGTGTGTGTGCGAGTATGTGAGCATGTGTGAGTGTGTGCAAGTGTGTGCATGCGAGTGTGTGTGTGCAAGTGTGTGTGATTGTGTATGAGTGAGTGTGTGCGAGTGTGCGTGCAAGTGTGTTTGAGTGTGTTTGTGCAAGTGTGTATGAGTGTGTCTGTGCGAGTGTGTGCAAGTGTGTTTGTGCGAGTGTGTATGAGTGTGTGTGTGCGAGTGTGTGCAAGTGTGTGTGATTGTGTGTGAGTGTGTGTATGAGTGAGTGTGTGCGAGTGTGTGCGAGTGTGTGTGCGAGTGTGTGCGCGAGTGTGTGCGTGTGAGTGTGTGCGAGTGTGTGCGATTGTGTGTGTGAGTGTGTAGGACTGTATGTGCGAGTGTGTGTGACTGTGTTCGAGTGTGTGTGTGCGAGTGTGTGAGCATGTGTGAGTGTGTGCAAGTGTGTGCGTGCGAGTGTGCGAGTGTGTGTGATTGTGTATGAGTGAGTGTGTGCGAGTGTGTGCGAGTATGTGTGTGAGCGTGTGCGAGTGTGTGCGAGTGTGTGCGAGTGTGTGCGTGCGAGTGCATGCGAGTGAGTGCGAGTGTGTGCAAATGTGTGCGAGAGTGTGCGAGTGTGGGCGTGCGAGTGTGTGCGAGTGTGCGCGAGTGTGTGCGTGTGAGTGAGTGTGTGAGTGTGTGCGAGTGTGCGCGAGTGTGCGTGTGAGTGAGTGTGTGTGCGAGTGTGTGTGATTGTGTGTGAGTGTGTACGAGTGTGTGTAGGAGTGTGTGCGAGTGTGTGCGATTGTGTGTGTGAGTGTGTAGGACTGTATGTGCAAGTGTGTGCGAGTGTGTTTGAGTGTGTGAGTGTGTGCGAGTGAGTGTGAGTGAGTGTGTGCAAGTGTGTGTGTGCGATTGTGCATAAGTGTGTGCGAGTGTGTGTGTGAGTGTGTAGGACTGTGTGTGCGAGTGTGTGTGCGAGTGTGTGCGAGTGTGTGTGAGTGTGTGTAGGAGTGTGTGTAGGAGTGTGTGCGATTGTGTGTGTGAGTGTGTAGTACTGTATGTGCGACTTTGTTCGAGTGTGTGTGTGCGAGTATGTGAGCATGTGTGAGTGTGTGCAAGTGTGTGCATGCGAGTGTGTGTGTGCAAGTGTGTGTGATTGTGTATGAGTGAGTGTGTGCGAGTGTGCGTGCAAGTGTGTTTGAGTGTGTTTGTGCAAGTGTGTATGAGTGTGTCTGTGCGAGTGTGTGCAAGTGTGTTTGTGCGAGTGTGTATGAGTGTGTGTGTGCGAGTGTGTGCAAGTGTGTGTGATTGTGTGTGAGTGTGTGTATGAGTGAGTGTGTGCGAGTGTGTGCGAGTGTGTGTGCGAGTGTGTGCGCGAGTGTGTGCGTGTGAGTGTGTGCGAGTGTGTGCGATTGTGTGTGTGAGTGTGTAGGACTGTATGTGCGAGTGTGTGTGACTGTGTTCGAGTGTGTGTGTGCGAGTGTGTGAGCATGTGTGAGTGTGTGCAAGTGTGTGCGTGCGAGTGTGTGTGTGCGAGTGTGTGTGATTGTGTATGAGTGAGTGTGTGCGAGTGTGTGCGAGTATGTGTGTGAGCGTGTGCGAGTGTGTGCGAGTGTGTGCGAGTGTGTGCGTGCGAGTGCATGCGAGTGAGTGCGAGTGTGTGCAAATGTGTGCGAGAGTGTGCGAGTGTGGGCGTGCGAGTGTGTGCGAGTGTGCGCGAGTGTGTGCGTGTGAGTGAGTGTGTGAGTGTGTGCGAGTGTGCGCGAGTGTGCGTGTGAGTGAGTGTGTGTGCGAGTTTGTGTGATTGTGTGTCAGTGTGTACGAGTGTGTGTAGGAGTGTGTGCGAGTGTGTGCGATTGTGTGTGTGAGTGTGTAGGACTGTATGTGCAAGTGTGTGCGAGTGTGTTTGAGTGTGTGAGCGTGTGCGAGTGAGTGTGAGTGAGTGTGTGCAAGTGTGTGTGTGCGATTGTGCATAAGTGTGTGCGAGTGTGTGTGTGAGTGTGTAGGACTGTGTGTGCGAGTGTGTGTGCGAGTGTGTGCGAGTGTGTGTGAGTGTGTGTAGGAGTGTGTGTAGGAGTGTGTGCGATTGTGTGTGTGAGTGTGTAGTACTGTATGTGCGACTTTGTTCGAGTGTGTGTGTGTGAGTATGTGAGCATGTGTGAGTGTGTGCAAGTGTGTGCATGCGAGTGTGTGTGTGCAAGTGTGTGTGATTGTGTATGAGTGAGTGTGTGCGAGTGTGCGTGCAAGTGTGTTTGAGTGTGTTTGTGCAAGTGTGTATGAGTGTGTCTGTGCGAGTGTGTGCAAGTGTGTTTGTGCGA
The DNA here is from genome assembly GCF_046119375.1 of Phyllobates terribilis. Lineage (NCBI taxonomy): Eukaryota > Metazoa > Chordata > Amphibia > Anura > Dendrobatidae > Phyllobates > Phyllobates terribilis. The sequence goes on along the minus strand of NW_027362764.1, from coordinate 367,293,015 downwards.
GTGTGTATGAGTGTGTGTGTGCGAGTGTGTGCAAGTGTGTGTGATTGTGTGTGAGTGTGTGTATGAGTGAGTGTGTGCGAGTGTGTGCGAGTGTGTGTGCGAGTGTGTGCGCGAGTGTGTGCGTGTGAGTGTGTGCGAGTGTGTGCGATTGTGTGTGTGAGTGTGTAGGACTGTATGTGCGAGTGTGTGTGACTGTGTTCGAGTGTGTGTGTGCGAGTGTGTGAGCATGTGTGAGTGTGTGCAAGTGTGTGCGTGCGAGTGTGTGTGTGCGAGTGTGTGTGATTGTGTATGAGTGAGTGTGTGCGAGTGTGTGCGAGTATGTGTGTGAGCGTGTGCGAGTATGTGCGAGTGTGTGCGAGTGTGTGCGTGCGAGTGCATGCGAGTGAGTGCGAGTGTGTGCAAATGTGTGCGAGAGTGTGCGAGTGTGGGCGTGCGAGTGTGTGCGAGTGTGCGCGAGTGTGTGCGTGTGAGTGAGTGTGTGAGTGTGTGCGAGTGTGCGCGAGTGTGCGTGTGAGTGAGTGTGTGTGCGAGTGTGTGTGATTGTGTGTGAGTGTGTACGAGTGTGTGTAGGAGTGTGTGCGAGTGTGTGCGATTGTGTGTGTGAGTGTGTAGGACTGTATGTGCAAGTGTGTGCGAGTGTGTTTGAGTGTGTGAGTGTGTGCGAGTGAGTGTGAGTGAGTGTGTGCAAGTGTGTGTGTGCGATTGTGCATAAGTGTGTGCGAGTGTGTGTGTGAGTGTGTAGGACTGTGTGTGCGAGTGTGTGTGCGAGTGTGTGCGAGTGTGTGTGAGTGTGTGTAGGAGTGTGTGTAGGAGTGTGTGCGATTGTGTGTGTGAGTGTGTAGTACTGTATGTGCGACTTTGTTTGAGTGTGTGTGTGCGAGTATGTGAGCATGTGTGAGTGTGTGCAAGTGTGTGCATGCGAGTGTGTGTGTGCAAGTGTGTGTGATTGTGTATGAGTGAGTGTGTGCGAGTGTGCGTGCAAGTGTGTTTGAGTGTGTTTGTGCAAGTGTGTATGAGTGTGTCTGTGCGAGTGTGTGCAAGTGTGTTTGTGCGAGTGTGTGCGAGTGTGTGTGTGCGAGTGTGTGTGTGCGAGTGTGTGTGCAATTGTGTATGAGTGTGTGCGAGTGTGTGTGCGTTTGTGCGAGTGTGTGCGTGTGTGTGTGCAAGTGCGTGTGAGTGAGTGCAAGTGTGTGCAAATGTGTGTGCGAGTGTGCGAGTGTGGGCATGCGAGTGTGTGCTAGTGTGCGAGAGTGTGCAAGTGTCTGCGAGTGTGTGTGTGCGAGTGTGTGTGCAATTGTGTATGAGTGTGTGCGAGTGTGTGCGTGTGTGTGTGCAAGTGCGTGTGAGTGAGTGCAAGTGTGTGCAAATGTGTGTGCGAGTGTGCGAGTGTGGGCATGCGAGTGTGTGCTAGTGTGCGCGAGTGTGTGAGTGTGTGCGAGTGTGCGTGAGTAAGTGTGTGTGTGAGTGTGTGCGAGTGTTGCCGAGTGTGTGTGTGAGTGTGTAGGACTGTGTGTGCGAGTGTGTGTGCGAGTGTCTGTGTACGAGTGTGTTCGAGTGTGTGCAATTTTGTGCGAGTGTGTGTGTGCGAGTGCGTATGAGTAAGTGTGTGCGAATGTGTGCGAGTGTGTGCGAGTGTGTGTGCGAGTGTGTTTGCGAGTGTGTGCGTGCGACTGTGTGTGTGCGACTGTGTGCGAGTGTGTGCGAGTGTTTGCGTGTGTGTGCGCGTGTGTGTGCGTGTGTACGAGTGTGTGGGTGCGAGTGTGTGTGAGTGTGTGTGTGAGTGTGTGTGAATGTGTGCGAGTGTGTGCGTGTGAGTAAGTGAGTGTTTGTGTGAGTGTGTGCGAGTGTGTGTGTGAGTGTGTACGACTGTGTGTGCGAGTGTGTGCACGTGTGTGCGAGTGTATATGAGTATATGTGCGAGTGTGTGTGCGAGTGTGTGCGAGTGTGTGTGCAAGTGTGTGTGCGAGTGTGTTTGAGTGTGTGCAAGTGTGTGCGAGTGTGTCTGCGAGTGCGTATGAGTGTCTGTGAGTGTGTGTGCATGTGTGTGCGAGTGTGTGTGAGTGTGTGCGAGTGTGTGTGAGTGTGTGCGAGTGTGTGTGCGAGTGTGTGCAAATGTACCTGAGTGTGCACGAGTGTGCACGAGTGAGTGTGTGCGAGTGTGTGCGAGTGTGTGCGAGTGTGTGCGAGTGTGTGTTCGAGTGTGTGCACGTGTGTGCGAGTGTGTATGAGTGTGTGTGCGAGTGTGTGTGAGTGTGTACGAGTGTGTGTAGGAGTGTGTGCGAGTGTGTGCAATTGTGTGTGTGAGTGTGTAGGACTGTATGTGCGAGTGTGTGCGATAGTGTGTGAGTGTGTGTGAGTGTGTGCAAGTGTGTGTGAGTGTGTGTGAGTGTGTGCAAGTGTAAGTGTGCGAGTGTGTGTGTGCGAGTGTTTGTGAGTGTGTGAGTGTGTGAATGAGTGAGCGTGTGCATGTGTGTGCGAGTGTGTGTGCGAGTTTGTGCGAGTGTGTGTGCGAGAGTGTGCGAGTGTGTGAAAATGTGCCCGAGTGTGCGCGAGTGTGCACAAGTGAGTGGGTGTGAGTGTGTGTGAGTGTGTGTGCGAGTGTGTGTGCGTGTGAGTGTGTGCAAGTGTGTTTGAGTGTGTGCGAGTGTGTGTGTGCGAGTGTGTGTGAGTGTGTTAGTGTGTGCGAGTGTGTGCGAGTGTGTGTACGAGTGTGTGTGTGCAATTGTGTATAAGTGTGTGCGTGTGTGTGTGCGAGTGTGCTCGATTGTGTGTGAGTGTGTGTGAGTGTGAGTGAGTGTGAATGAGTGTGTGCGAGTGTGTGCGAGTGTGTGTGAGTGTGTGTGAATGTGTGTAATTGTGTGTAGGGCTGTATGTGCGAGTGTGTGCGAGTGTGTATGAGTGTGTGTGTGAGTGTGTGCAAGTGTGTGCGAGTGTGTGTGTGCGTGTGTCTGCGTGCGAGTGTGTGAGACTGTGTGCGACTGTGTGTGTGTGTGAGTGTGTGCAAGTGTGTGTGAGTGTGTGTTCGAGTGTGTACCAGTGTGTGCGTACGAGTGCGTGCAAGTGAGTGTGAGTGTGTGCGAATGTGTGCGAGTGTGTGCGTGAGAGTGTGCTAGCGTGTGCACGAGTGTGTTCATGTGATTGTGTGCGAGTGTGTGCGTGCGAGTGTGCTCGAGTGAATGGGTACAAGTGTGTGCGAGTGTGTGTGAGTGTGTGCGAGTGAGTGTGTGCGAGTGTGGGCGAGAGTGTGCAAGTGTGTGCGAGTGTGTGTGCTATTATGTATGAGTGTGTGCGAGTGTGTGTGAGTTTGTGTGAGTGTGTGCGTGTGTGCACGCGAGTACGTGCGATTGAGTGCGAGTGCGTGCAAATGTGTGCGAGAGTGTGCGAGTGTGGGCGTGCGAGTGTGTGCTAGTGTGCGAGTGTGTGAGTGTGTGCGAGTGTGTGCGAGTTTGTGCGTGTTAGTGAGTGAGTGTGTGTGAGTGTGTGCGAGTGTGTGTGTGAATGTGTGCGATTGTGTGTAGGGCTGTATGTGCGAGTGTGTATGAGTGTGTGTGCGAGTGTGTGCAAGTGTGTGCGAGTGTGTGCGAGTGTGTGTGCGAGTGTGTGCAAGTGTGTGCGAGTGAGTGTGTGCGAGAGTTTGTGAGTGTGTGCAAGTGTGTGTGCGATTGTGTATGAGGGTGTGCGAGTTTGTGCGAGTGTGTGCGTGGGTGTGTGCGAGTGCGTGCGAGTGAGTGCAAGTGCGTGCAAATGTGTGCGAGCGTGTGCGAGTGTGGGCGTGCGAGTGTGTGCTAGTGTGCTCGAGTGTGTGAGTGTGTGCGAGTGTGTGCGAGTGTGTGCGTGCGAGTGCGAGTGTGTGCAAATGTGTGCGAGATTGTGCGAGTGTGGGCGTGTGAGTGTGCGAGTGTGGGCGTGCGAGTGTGTGTGAGTGTGCGCAAGTGTGTGTGAGTGTGTGCGAGTGTGCGCGAGTGTGTGCGTATGAGTGAGTGTGTGTGAGTGTGTGCGAATTTGTGTGCGAGTGAGTGCGTGCGAATGTGTGCATATGTGTGCGAGTGTATGTGTTCGAGTGTGTGTGTGTGAGTGTGTGTGAGTGTGTGCAAGTGTGTGTGTGTGAGTGTGTGTGTGATTGTGTATGAGTGCGAGTGTGTGTGTGAGTGTGTGCAAGTGTGTTCAAGTGTGTGTGCGAGTGTGTATGAGTGCGTGTGTGTGAGTTTGTGTGCGAGTGTGTGCGAGTGAGTGTGTGCGAATGTGTGCAAGTGTCTGAAAGTGTGTGTGTGTGAGTGTGTGCGTGCCAGTGTGTGCGAGTGTGTATGTGTGCGAGTTTGTGTGTGTGTGTGTGCGAGTGTGTATGAGTGTATGTGCGAGTGTGTGTGTGTGAGTGTGTGCAAGTGTGTGCGAGTGTGTGTGTGCGATTGTGTATGAGTGTGTGCGAGTGTGTGTGTGAGTTTGTCCGAGTGTGTGCGTGCGAGTGCGTGCGAGTGAGTGCGAGTGTGTGCGTGCAAGTGAGTGTGTAGGACTGTGTGTGCGAGTGTGTGTGCGAGTGTGTGCACGTGTGTGCGAGTGTGTATGAGTGTGTGCGAGTGTGTGTAAGTGTGTACGAGTGTGTGTAGGAGTGTGTGCGAGTGTTTGCAATTGTGTGTGTGAGTGTGTAGGACTGTATGTGCGAGTGTGTGTGAGTGTGTGTGAGTGTGTGCAAGTGTGTGTGAGTGTGTGCGAGTGTGTGCGAGTGTGTGTGTGCGAGTGTGTGCAAGTGTGTGCGAGTGAATGTGTGCGAGTGTGCGTGCGAGTGTGTGTGCGAGTGTGTGCGAGTGTGTGTGCGAGTGTGTGTGTGCGAGTGTGTGCGAGTGTGTGTGTTCGAGTGTGTGCGAGTGTGTGCGCGTGTGTATGAGTGTGTGTGTGAGTGTGTGCAAGTGTGTGCGAGTGTGTGTGCGAGTGTGTGCCAGTGTGCGCGTACGAGTACGTGCAAGTGAGTGCGAGTGTGCGCTGGTGTGTGCGTGTGTGTGCGAGTGTGTGTGCGTGTGTGTGTGTGCAAGTGTGTGCGAGTGTGTGTGCGAGTGTGTGTGAGTGTGAGTGTGTGTGCGAGTGTGTGTGTGTGTGTGAGTGTGTTCGATTGTGTATGAGTGAGTGTGTGCGAGTGTGTGTGTGAGTGTGAGTGAGTGTGTGCGAGTGTGTGCGAGTGTGTGCGATTGTGTGTGTGAGTGTGTAGGACTGTATGTGCGAGCGTGTGCGAGTGTGTATGAGTGTGTGTGCGAGTGTGTGCAAGTGTGTGCGAGTCTGTGCTAGTGTGTGTTTGCGAGTGTGTGCGAGTGAGTGTGTGCGAGTGTGTGTGAGTGTATGTGTGAGTGTGTGCGAGTGTGTGCGAGTGTGTGCGAGTGTGTGTTTGCGAGTGTGTGCGTGTGTGTGAGTGTGTGCGAGTGTGTGTGCGAATGTGTGCTAGTGTGTGCGTGCGAGTGTGTGCAAGTGTGTGCGAGTGTGTGTGAGTGTGTGCGAGTGTGTGCAAGTGTGTGCAAGTGTGTGCGAGTGTGTGTGTGCGAGTGTGTGCCAGTGTGTGCCAGTGTGTGCGTACGATGCGTGCAAGTGAGTGCGAGTGTGTGCGAATGTTTGCGAGTGTGTGCATGTGAGTGTTCGTGAGTGTGCACGAGTGTGTGCGTGTGAGTGTGCTCAAGTGAGTGGGTGCGAGTGTGTATGAGTGTGTGCGAGTGAGTGTGTGCGAGTGTGTATGAGTAAGTGTGTGTGAGTGTGTGCATGTGTGTGAGTTTGTGTGCGAGTGTATGCGAGTGAGCATGTGCGAGTGTCTGCGAGTGTGTGTGTGCAAGTTTGTGTGCGAGTGTGTGCGTACGAGTGTGTGCGAGTGTGTGCGTGCAAGTGTGTGCGAGTGTGTGAGCGAGTTTGTGTGCGTGTGTGTGCGAGTGTGTATGAGTGTATGTGCGAGTGTGTGCGAGTGTGTGCGAGTGTGTGCAAATGTGTGCGAGTGAGTGTGTGCGAGTGTTTGTGTGTGATTGTGTATGAGTGTGTGCGAGTGTGTGTGAGTTTGTGCGAGTGTGTGCGTGCGAGTGCGTGCGAGTGAGTGCGAGTGTGTGCAAATGTGTGAGAGAGTGTGCAAGTGTGGGCGTGCGAGTGAGTGCTAATGTGCGCGAGTGTGTGCGTGTGAGTGAGTGTGTGTGTGAGTGTGTGTGAGTGTGTAGGACTGTGTGTGCGAGTGTGTGCTCGAGTGTGTGCACGTGTGTGTGAGTGTGTATGAGTGTGTGTGCGAGTGTGTGCGAGTGTGTGTGAGTGTGTACGAGTGTGTGTAGGAGTGTGTGCGAGTGTGTGCAATTGTGTGTGTGAGTGTGTAGGACTGTATGTGCGAGTGTGTGCGATAGTGTGTGAGTGTGTGTGAGTGTGTGCAAGTGTGTGTGAGTGTGTGCAAGTGTAAGTGTGCGAGTGTGTGTGTGCGAGTGTTTGTGAGTGTGTGAGTGTGTTAATGAGTGAGCGTGTGCGATTGTGTGCGAGTGTGTGTGTGAGTGTGTGCGAGTGTGGGCGAGTGTGTGTGCGAGTGTGTGTGTGCGAGTGTTTGTGAGTGTGTGAGTGTGTGAATGAGTGAGCGTGTGCGATTGTGTGCGTGTGTGTGTGCGAGTGTGTGCGAGAGTGCGTATGAGTGAGTGTGTGTGAGTGTGTGCGAGTGTGTGTTTGCGAGTGTGTGTGAGTGTGTGCGAGTGTTTGCGAGTGTGTGCATGCGAGTGTGTGCGTGCAAGTGTGTGCGTGCAAGTGTGTGCGTGCGAGTGTGTGCGAGTGTGTGCAAGTGTGTGAGTGTGTGCGAGTGTGTGCGAGTGTGTGCAAATTTACCCAAGTGTGCGCGAGTGTGCACGAGTGAGTGGGTGCGAGTGTGTGTGTGTGTGAGTGTCAGTGTGTATGAGTGTGTGCAAGTGTGTGTGATTGTGTGTGAGTGTGTGTATGAGTGAGTGTGTGCGAGTGTGTGTGCGAGTGTGTGTGCGAGTGTGTGCGCGAGTGGGTGTGTGCGAGTGTGTGCGAGTGTGTGTGCTAGTGTGTGCGAGTGTGTGGAAGTGTGTGTGTGAGTGTGTAGGACTGTATGTGCGAGTGTGTATGAGTGTGTGTGTGAGTGTGTGCAAGTGTGTGCGAGTGAGTGTGTGTGAGTGTGTGTGCGAGTGTGTGCGATTGTGTGTGAGAGTGTGTAGGACTGTATGTGCGAGTGTCTGCGAGTGTGTATGAGTGTGTGTGTGCGAGTGTGTGCGAATGTGTGAGTGTGTGCGTGCGAGTGTGCACGAGTGTGCACGAGTGTGTGCATGTAAGTGTGTGCGTGCGAGTGTGTGCGAGTGTGCTCGAGTGAATGGGTGCGAGTGTGTGTGAGTGTGTGCGAGTGAGTGTGTGTGAGTGAGTGTGAGTGAGTGTGTGTGAGTGTGTGCGTGTGTGTGAGTTTGTGTGCGAGTGTGTGCGAGTGTGTGTGAGTGTGTGCGAGTGTGTGAGTGTGTGTGCGAATGTGTGTGCGAGTGAGTGTGTGCGAGTGGGTATGAGTGTATGTGCGAGTGTGTGCAAGTGTGTGAGAGTGTGTGTGAGTGTGTGTGTGCGAGTGTGTGCAAGTGTGTGCGAGTGAGTGTGTGCGAGTGTGTGCGAGAGTGTGCAAGTGTGTGCGAGTGTGTGTGTGCAAGTGTGTGTGCAATTGTGTATGAGTGTGTGCGAGTGTGTGTGCGTTTGTGAGAGTGTGTGCGTGTGTGTGCGAGTGAGTGTGAGTGAGTGCAAGTGTGTGCAAATGTGTGCGCGAGTGTGCGAGTGTGGGCATGTGAGTGTGTGCTAGTGTGCGCGAGTGTGTGAGTGTGTGCGAGTGTGCGTGAGTAAGTATGTGTGTGAGTGTGTGCGAGTGTTGCCGAGTGTGTGTGCGAGTGTGTGTGTACGAGTGTGTTCGAGTGTGGGCAATTTTGTGCGAGTGTGTGTGTGCGAGTGCGTATGAGTAAGTGTGTGCGAATGTGTGCGAGTGTGTGTGCGAGGGTGTGTGCGCGTGTGTGCATGTGACTGTGTGTGTGCGACTGTGGGCGAGTGTGTGCGAGTGTTTGCGTGTGTGTGCGCGTGTCTGTGCGTGTGTACGAGTGTGTGCGAGTGAGTGGGTGCGAGTGTGTGCAAGTGTGTGCGAGTGTGTGTGAGTGTGTGTGAATGTGTGCGAGTCTGTGTGTGCGAGTGTGTGTGTGCGATTGTGTATGAGTGTGTGCGAGTATGTGTGTGAGCGTGTGCGAGTGTGTGCGAGTGTGTGCGTGCGAGTGCATGCGAGTGAGTGCCAGTGTGTGCAAATGTGTGCGAGTGTGTGCGAGTGTGCGCGAGTGTGCGCGAGTGTGTGCTTGTGAGTGAGTGTGTGTGTGAGTGTGAGTGTGTGCTAGTGTGCATGAGTGTGTGAGTGTGTGCGAGTGTGCGCGAGTGTGCGTGTGAGTGAGTGAGTGTGTGTGCGAGTGTGTGTGAGTGTGTACGAGTGGGTGTAGGAGTGTGTGCGAGTGTGTGCGATTGTGTGTGTGAGTGTGTAGCACTGTATGTGCAAGTGTGTGCGAGTGTGTGTGAGTGTGTGCGAGTGTGTGTGAGTGTTTGTGAGTGTGTGCAAGTGTGTGTGTGCGAGTTTGTGTGTGCGAGTGAGTGTGAGTGAGTGTGTGCGAGTGTGTGTGCGAGTGTGTGCAAGTGTGTGCGAGTGTGTGCGAGTGTGTGTGTGCGAGTGTGTGTGTGCGAGTGTGTGTGCAATTGTGTATGAGTGTGTGCGAGTGTGTGTTAGTTTGTGCGAGTGTGTGCGTCTGATCGTGCGAGTGAGTGCGGGTGTGTGCGAGTGTGTGTATGTGAGTGTGTGTGCGATTGTGTATGAGTGTGTGTGAGTTTGTGCGAGTGTGTGCGTGTGTGTGCGAGTGCGTGCGAGTACGCGCAAATGTGTGTGAGAGTGTGCGAGTGTGGGCGTGCGAGTGTGTACTAGTGTGCGCGAGTGTGTGAGTGTTTGCGAGTGTGCGTGAGTAAGTGTGTGTGTAAGTGCGTGCGAGTGTTTTCGAGTGTGTGTGAGTGTGTAGGACTGTGTGTGCGAGTGTGTGCGAGTGTGTGTGTGAGTGTGTGAGTACGAGTGTGTTCGAGAGTGTGCAATTGTGTGCGAGTGTGTGTGTGAGTGCGTATGAGTGAGTGTGTGTGAGTGTGTGCGAGTGTGTGTTTGCGAGTGTGTGCGAGTGTGTGCGAGTGTGTGCGAGTGTGTGCATGCGAGTGTGTGCGTGCAAGTGTGTGCGTGCAAGTGTGTGCGTGCAAGTGTGTGCGAGTGTGTGCAAGTGTGTGAGTGTGTGCGAGTGTGTGTGCGAGTGTGTGTGAGTGTGTGCAAATTTACCCAAGTGTGCGCGAGTGTGCACGAGTGAGTGGGTGCGAGTGTGTGTGTGTGTGAGTGTCAGTATGTATGAGTGTGTGCAAGTGTGTGTGATTGTGTGTGAGTGTGTGTGTATGAGTGAGTGTGTGCGAGTGTGTGCGAGTGTGTGTGCGAGTGTGTGCGCGAGTGGGTGTGTGCGAGTGTGTGCGAGTGTGTGCGAATGTGTGTGCGAGTGTGTGCGATTGTGTGTGTGAGTGTGTAGGACTGTATGTGCGAGTGTGTATGAGTGTGTGTGTGAGTGTGTGCAAGTGTGTGCGAGTGAGTGTGTGTGAGTGTGTGTGCGAGTGTGTGCGATTGTGTGTGAGAGTGTGTAGGACTGTATGTGCGAGTGTGTGCGAGTGAATATGAGTGTGTGTGTGAGTGTGTGCAAGTGTGTGCTAGTGAGTGTGTGTGAGTGTGTGTGCGAGTGTGTGCGAATGTGTGAGTGTGTGCGTGCGAGTGTGCACGAGTGTGTGCATGTAAGTGTGTGCGTGCGAGTGTGTGCGAGTGTGCTCGAGTGAATGGGTGCGAGTGTGTGCGAGTGAGTGTGTGTGAGTGAGTGTGAGTGTGTGCGTGTGTGCGAGTGTGTGCGAGTGTGTGTGAGTGTGTGCGAGTGTGTGCGTGTGAGTGTGTGCGAGTGTGTGAGTGTGTGTGCGAATGTGTGTGCGAGTGAGTGTGTGCGAGTGGGTATGAGTGTATGTGCGAGTGTGTGCAAGTGTGTGAGAGTGTGTGTGTGCGAGTGTGTGTGAGTGTGTGCAAGTGTGTGTGTGCGAGTGTGTGTGTGCAAGTGTGTGTGTGCAAGTGTGTTCGAGTGTGTGTATGAGTGTGTGTGTGTGCAAGTGTGTGCGCGAGTGTGTGCGTGTGAGTGAGTGTGTGTGTGTGTGAGTGTGTGCTAGTGTGCATGAGTGTGAGTGTGTGTGTGAGTGTGAGTGAGTGAGTGTGTGTGTGAGTGTGTGCAAGTGTGTTCGAGTGTGTGTGCGAGTGTGCATGAGTGAGTGTGTGCGAGTGTGTGTGAGTTTGTGTGAGTGTGTGCGAGTGTGTGTGTGTGAGTGTGTGAGTTTGTGTGTGTGCGAGTGTGTGTGTGTGTGAGTGTGTGCAAGTGTGTGCGTGCGAGTGTGTGTGTGCGAGTGTGTGTGATTGTGTATGAGTGAGTGTGTGCGAGTGTGTGTGAGTGTGTGTGCAAGTGTGTTTGAGTGTGTTTGTGCAAGTGTGTATGAGTGTGTGCGAGTGTTTGCAAGTGTTTGTGCGAGTGTGTATGAGTGTGTGTTTGCGAGTGTGTGCAAGTGTGTGTGATTGTGTGTGAGTGTGTGTATGAGTGAGTGTGTGCGAGTGTGTGTGCGAGTGTGTGCGTGCGGGTGTGCGCGAGTGTGTGTAGTAGTGTGTGTGAGTGTGTGCGATTGTGTGTGTGAGTGTGTAGGACTGTATGTGCGAGTGTGTGCGACTGTGTTCGAGTGTGTGTGTGCGAGTGTGTGAGCATGTGTGAGTGTGTGCAAGTGTGTGTGTGTGAGTGTGTGCGTGCGAGTGTGTCCGAATGTGTGCAAGTGTGTGCGTGCGAGTGTGCGCGAGTGTGCACGAGTGTGTGCATGTAAGTGTGTGCGTGCGAGTGTGTGCGAGTGTGCTCGAGTGAATGGGTGAGAGTGTGTGCGAGTGTGTGTGAGTGTGTGCAAGTGTGTGTGAGAGTGTATGAGTGAGTGTGTGTGAGTGTGTGTGTGCGAGTTTGTGTGCGAGTGTGTGCGAGTGAGTGTGTGCGAGTTTGTGTGGGAGTGTGTGTGCGAGTGTGTGTGTGCGAGTGTGTGTGTGCGTGTGTGCGCGCGAGTGTGTGCGAGTGTGTGAGTGCGAATGTGTGTGCGTGTGAGTGTGTGCGAGTGTGTATGAGCGTATGTGCGAGTGTGTGCCAGTGTGTGTGAGTGTGTGTGCAAGTGTGTGCGAGTGTGTGCGAGTGTGTGTGTGCGAGTGTGTGTGTGCGAGTGTGTGTGCAATTGTGTATGAGTGTGTGCGAGTGTGTGCGAGTGTGTGCGTGCGAGTGCATGCAAGTGAGTGCCAGTGTGTGCAAATGTGTGCGAGTGTGTGCGAGTGTGCGCGAGTGTGCGCGAGTGTGTGCTTGTGAGTGAGTGTGTGTGTGAGTGTGAGTGTGTGCTAGTGTGCATGAGTGTGTGAGTGTGTGCGAGTGTGCGCGAGTGTGCGTGTGAGTGAGTGAGTGTGTGTGCGAGTGTGTGTGAGTGTGTACGAGTGGGTGTAGGAGTGTGTGCGAGTGTGTGCGATTGTGTGTGTGAGTGTGTAGCACTGTATGTGCAAGTGTGTGCGAGTGTGTGTGAGTGTGTGCGAGTGTGTGTGAGTGTTTGTGAGTGTGTGCAAGTGTGTGTGTGCGAGTTTGTGTGTGCGAGTGAGTGTGAGTGAGTGTGTGCGAGTGTGTGTGCGAGTGTGTGCAAGTGTGTGCGAGTGTGTGCGAGTGTGTGTGTGCGAGTGTGTGTGTGCGAGTGTGTGTGCAATTGTGTATGAGTGTGTGCGAGTGTGTGTTAGTTTGTGCGAGTGTGTGCGTCTGATCGTGCGAGTGAGTGCGGGTGTGTGCGAGTGTGTGTATGTGAGTGTGTGTGCGATTGTGTATGAGTGTGTGTGAGTTTGTGCGAGTGTGTGCGTGTGTGTGCGAGTGCGTGCGAGTACGCGCAAATGTGTGTGAGAGTGTGCGAGTGTGGGCGTGCGAGTGTGTACTAGTGTGCGCGAGTGTGTGAGTGTTTGCGAGTGTGCGTGAGTAAGTGTGTGTGTAAGTGCGTGCGAGTGTTTTCGAGTGTGTGTGAGTGTGTAGGACTGTGTGTGCGAGTGTGTGCGAGTGTGTGTGTGAGTGTGTGAGTACGAGTGTGTTCGAGAGTGTGCAATTGTGTGCGAGTGTGTGTGTGAGTGCGTATGAGTGAGTGTGTGTGAGTGTGTGCGAGTGTGTGTTTGCGAGTGTGTGCGAGTGTGTGCGAGTGTGTGCGAGTGTGTGCATGCGAGTGTGTGCGTGCAAGTGTGTGCGTGCAAGTGTGTGCGTGCAAGTGTGTGCGAGTGTGTGCAAGTGTGTGAGTGTGTGCGAGTGTGTGTGCGAGTGTGTGTGAGTGTGTGCAAATTTACCCAAGTGTGCGCGAGTGTGCACGAGTGAGTGGGTGCGAGTGTGTGTGTGTGTGAGTGTCAGTATGTATGAGTGTGTGCAAGTGTGTGTGATTGTGTGTGAGTGTGTGTGTATGAGTGAGTGTGTGCGAGTGTGTGCGAGTGTGTGTGCGAGTGTGTGCGCGAGTGGGTGTGTGCGAGTGTGTGCGAGTGTGTGCGAATGTGTGTGCGAGTGTGTGCGATTGTGTGTGTGAGTGTGTAGGACTGTATGTGCGAGTGTGTATGAGTGTGTGTGTGAGTGTGTGCAAGTGTGTGCGAGTGAGTGTGTGTGAGTGTGTGTGCGAGTGTGTGCGATTGTGTGTGAGAGTGTGTAGGACTGTATGTGCGAGTGTGTGCGAGTGAATATGAGTGTGTGTGTGAGTGTGTGCAAGTGTGTGCTAGTGAGTGTGTGTGAGTGTGTGTGCGAGTGTGTGCGAATGTGTGAGTGTGTGCGTGCGAGTGTGCACGAGTGTGTGCATGTAAGTGTGTGCGTGCGAGTGTGTGCGAGTGTGCTCGAGTGAATGGGTGCGAGTGTGTGCGAGTGAGTGTGTGTGAGTGAGTGTGAGTGTGTGCGTGTGTGCGAGTGTGTGCGAGTGTGTGTGAGTGTGTGCGAGTGTGTGCGTGTGAGTGTGTGCGAGTGTGTGAGTGTGTGTGCGAATGTGTGTGCGAGTGAGTGTGTGCGAGTGGGTATGAGTGTATGTGCGAGTGTGTGCAAGTGTGTGAGAGTGTGTGTGTGCGAGTGTGTGTGAGTGTGTGCAAGTGTGTGTGTGCGAGTGTGTGTGTGCAAGTGTGTGTGTGCAAGTGTGTTCGAGTGTGTGTATGAGTGTGTGTGTGTGCAAGTGTGTGCGCGAGTGTGTGCGTGTGAGTGAGTGTGTGTGTGTGTGAGTGTGTGCTAGTGTGCATGAGTGTGAGTGTGTGTGTGAGTGTGAGTGAGTGAGTGTGTGTGTGAGTGTGTGCAAGTGTGTTCGAGTGTGTGTGCGAGTGTGCATGAGTGAGTGTGTGCGAGTGTGTGTGAGTTTGTGTGAGTGTGTGCGAGTGTGTGTGTGTGAGTGTGTGAGTTTGTGTGTGTGCGAGTGTGTGTGTGTGTGAGTGTGTGCAAGTGTGTGCGTGCGAGTGTGTGTGTGCGAGTGTGTGTGATTGTGTATGAGTGAGTGTGTGCGAGTGTGTGTGAGTGTGTGTGCAAGTGTGTTTGAGTGTGTTTGTGCAAGTGTGTATGAGTGTGTGCGAGTGTTTGCAAGTGTTTGTGCGAGTGTGTATGAGTGTGTGTTTGCGAGTGTGTGCAAGTGTGTGTGATTGTGTGTGAGTGTGTGTATGAGTGAGTGTGTGCGAGTGTGTGTGCGAGTGTGTGCGTGCGGGTGTGCGCGAGTGTGTGTAGTAGTGTGTGTGAGTGTGTGCGATTGTGTGTGTGAGTGTGTAGGACTGTATGTGCGAGTGTGTGCGACTGTGTTCGAGTGTGTGTGTGCGAGTGTGTGAGCATGTGTGAGTGTGTGCAAGTGTGTGTGTGTGAGTGTGTGCGTGCGAGTGTGTCCGAATGTGTGCAAGTGTGTGCGTGCGAGTGTGCGCGAGTGTGCACGAGTGTGTGCATGTAAGTGTGTGCGTGCGAGTGTGTGCGAGTGTGCTCGAGTGAATGGGTGAGAGTGTGTGCGAGTGTGTGTGAGTGTGTGCAAGTGTGTGTGAGAGTGTATGAGTGAGTGTGTGTGAGTGTGTGTGTGCGAGTTTGTGTGCGAGTGTGTGCGAGTGAGTGTGTGCGAGTTTGTGTGGGAGTGTGTGTGCGAGTGTGTGTGTGCGAGTGTGTGTGTGCGTGTGTGCGCGCGAGTGTGTGCGAGTGTGTGAGTGCGAATGTGTGTGCGTGTGAGTGTGTGCGAGTGTGTATGAGCGTATGTGCGAGTGTGTGCCAGTGTGTGTGAGTGTGTGTGCAAGTGTGTGCGAGTGTGTGCGAGTGTGTGTGTGCGAGTGTGTGTGTGCGAGTGTGTGTGCAATTGTGTATGAGTGTGTGCGAGTGTGTGTTAGTTTGTGCGAGTGTGTGCGTCTGTTCGTGCGAGTGAGTGCGGGTGTGTGCGAGTGTGTGTATGCGAGTGTGTGTGCGATTGTGTATGAGTGTGTGTGAGTTTGTGCGAGTGTGTGCGTGTGTGTGCGAGTGCGTGCGAGTACGCGCAAATGTGTGTGAGAGTGTGCGAGTGTGGGCGTGCGAGTGTGTGCTAGTGTGCGCGAGTGTGTGAGTGTGTGCGAGTGTGCGTGAGTAAGTGTGTGTGTAAGTGCGTGCGAGTGTTTCCGAGTGTGTGTGTGAGTGTGTAGGACTGTGTGTGCGAGTGTGTGCGAGTGTGTGCGAGTGTGTGAGTACGAGTGTGTTCGAGAGTGTGCAATTGTGTGCGAGTGTGTGTGCGAGTGCGTATGAGTGAGTGTGTGCGAGTGTGTGCGAGTGTGTGTTTGCGAGTGTGTGCGAGTGTGTGCGAGTGTGTGCGAGTGTGTGCATGCGAGTGTGTGCGTGCAAGTGTGTGCGTGCAAGTGTTTGCATGCGAGTGTGTGCGAGTGTGTGCAAGTGTGTGAGTGTGTGCGAGTGTGCGAGTGTGTGCGAGTGTGTGCAAATTTGCCCGAGTGTGCGCGAGTGTGCACGAGTGCGTGGGTGCGAGTGTGTGTGTGAGTGTGTGTGAGTGTGTGTGAGTGTGTATGAGTGTGTGTGCGAGTGTGTGCAAGTGTGTGTGATTGTGTGTGAGTGTGTGTATGAGTGAGTGTGTGCGAGTGTGTGTGCGAGTGTGTGCGCGAGTGGGTGTGTGCGAGTGGGTGTGTGAGAATGTGTGCGAGTGTGTGCTAGTGTGTGTGCTAGTGTGTGCGAGTGTGTGCGATTGTGTGTGTGAGTGTGTAGGACTGTATGTGCGAGTGTGTGCGAGTGTGTGTGAGTGTGTGCGAGTGAGTGTGTGTGAGTGAGTGTGAGTGAGTGTGTGTGAGTGTGTGCGTGTGTGCGAGTTTGTGTGCGAGTGTGTGCGAGTGTGTGTGAGTGTGTGCGAGTGTGTGCGTGTGAGTGTGTGCGAGTGTGTGAGTGTGTGTGCGAATGTGTGTGCGAGTGAGTGTGTGCGAGTGGGTATGAGTGTATGTGCGAGTGTGTGCAAGTGTGTGAGAGTGTGTGTGAGTGTGTGGGTGCGAGTGTGTGCAAGTGTGTGCGAGTGAGTGTGTGCGAGTGTGGCGAGAGTGTGCAAGTGTGTGCGAGTGTGTGCGAGTGTGTGTGTGCAAGTGTGTGTGCAATTGTGTATGAGTGTGTGCGAGTGTGTGTGCGTTTGTGCGAGTGTGTGTGTGTGTGTGCGAGTGAGTGTGAGTGAGTGCAAGTGTGTGCAAATGTGTGCGCGAGTGTGCGAGTGTGGGCATGCGAGTGTGTGCTAGTGTGCGCGAGTGTGTGAGTGTGTGCGAGTGTGCGTGAGTAAGTGTGTCTGTGAGTGTGTGCGAGTGTTGCCGAGTGTGTGTGCGAGTGTGTGTGCGACTGTGGGCGAGTGTGTGCGAGTGATTGCGTGTGTGTGCGCGTGTCTGTGCTTGTGTACGAGTGTGTGCGAGTGTGTGGGTGCGAGTGTGTGCAAGTGTGTGCGAGTGTGTGTGAGTGTGTGTGTGAGTGTGTGTGAATGTGTGCGAGTCTGTGTGTGCGAGTGTGTGTGTGCGATTGTGTATGAGTGTGTGCGAGTATGTGTGTGAGCGTGTGCGAGTGTGTGCGAGTGCGTGCTTGTGAGTGCATGCGAGTGAGTGCCAGTGTGTGCAAATGTGTGCGAGTGTGTGCGAGTGTGTGCGTGTGAGTGAGTGTGTGTGTGAGTGTGTGTGCTAGTGTGCATGAGTGTGTGAGTGTGTGCGAGTGTGCGCGAGTGTGCGTGTGAGTAAGTGAGTGTGTGTGCGAGTGTGTGTGAGTGTGTACGAGTGGGTGTAGGAGTGTGTGCGAGTGTGTGCGATTGTGTGTGTGAGTGTGTAGCACTGTATGTGCAAGTGTGTGCGAGTGTGTTTGAGTGTGTGAGTGTGTGCGAGTGTGTGTGAGTGTTTGTGAGTGTGTGCAAGTGTGTGTGTGCGAGTGTGTGTGTGCGAGTGTGTGTCTGTGCAAGTGTGTTCGAGTGTGTGTGCGAGTGTGTATGAGTGTGTGTGTGTGCAAGTGTGTGCGTAAGAGTGTGCGTGTGAGTGTGTGTGTGTGAGTGTGAGTGTGTGCTAGTGTGCATGAGTGTGTGAGTGTGTGCGAGTGTGCGTGTGAGTGAGTGAGTGTGTGTGCGAGTGTGTGTGTGAGTGTGTGCAAGTGTGTTCGAGTGTGTGTGCGAGTGTGTATGAGTGTGTGTGTGCGCGTGTGTGTGAGTGTCTGTGAGTGTGTGCATGAGTGAGTGTGTGCGAGTGTGTGTGAGTATGTGTGTGTGTGAGTGTGTGCGAGTGTGTGCGTGTGAGTGTGTGCGAGTGTGTGTGTGAGTGTGTGCGAGTGTGTGTGTGCGATTGTGTATTAGTGAATGTGTGCGAGTGTGCGTGAGTGTGTGCGTGTGAGTGAGTGAGTGTGTGTGTGCGAGTGTGTGCGAGTGAGTGTGAGTGAGTGTGTGCGAGTGTGTACGTGTGTGTGTGTGCGATTGTGCATAAGTGTGTGCGAGTGTGTGTGTGAGTGTGTAGGACTGTGTGTGCGAGTGTGTGTGCGAGTGTGTGCGAGTGTGTGTGAGTGTGTGTGAGTGTGTGTAGGAGTGTGTGTGAGTGTGTGCGATTGTGTGTGTGAGTGTGTAGTACTGTATGTGCGACTGTGTTCGAGTGTGTGTGTGCGAGTGTGTGAGCATGTGTGAGTGTGTGCAAGTGTGTGCGTGCGAGTGTGTGTGTGCGAGTGTGTGTGATTGTGTATGAGTGAGTGTGTGCGAGTGTGTGCGAGTGTGTGTTTGAGTGTGTTTGAGTGTGTTTGTGCAAGTGTGTATGAGTGTGTGCGAGTGTGTGCGAGTGTGTTTGTGCGAGTGTGTATGAGTGTGTGTGTGCGAGTGTGTGCAAGTGTGTGTGATTGTGTGTGAGTGTGTGTATGAGTGAGTGTGTGCGAGTGTGTGCACGAGTGTGTGCGTGCGAGTGTGTGCGAGTGTGTGTAGGAGTGTGTGTGAGTGTGTGCGATTGTGTGTGTGAGTGTGTAGGACTGTATGTGCGAGTGTGTGCGACTGTGTTTGAGTGTGTGTGTGCGAGTGTGTGAGCATGTGTGAGTGTGTGCAAGTGTGTGCGTGCGAGTGTGTGCGAGTGTGTGCAAGTGTGTGCGACTGTGTGCGAGTGTGTGCGAGTGTGTCCTAATGTGTCCGAATGTGTGCGTGCGAGTGTGCGCGAGTGTGCACGAGTGTGTGCATGTAAGTGAGTGCGTGCGAGTGTGTGCGAGTGTGCTCGAGTGAATGGGTGAGAGTGTGTGCGAGTGTGTGTGAGTGTGTGCAAGTGTGTTTGAGAGTGTATGAGTGAATGTGTGTGAGTGTGTGTGTGCGAGTTTGTGTGCGAGTGTGTTCGAGTGAGTGTGTGCGAGTTTGTGTGCGAGTGTGTGTGCGAGTGTGTGTGTGCGAGTGTGTGTGTGTGCGCGTGAGTGTGTGCGAGTGTGTGAGTGCGAATGTGTGTGCGTGTGAGTGTGTGCGAGTGTGTATGAGCGTATGTGCGAGTGTGTGCCAGTGTGTGCGAGTGTGTGCAAGTGTGTGCGAGTGTGTGCGAGAGTGTGCGAGTGTGTGCGAGTGTGTGTGTGCGAGTGTGTGTGCAATTGTGTATGAGTGTGTGCGAGTGTGTGTTAGTTTGTGCAAGTGTGTGCGTGTGTTCGTGCGAGTGAGTGCGGGTGTGTGCGAGTTTGTGTATGCGAGTGTGTGTGCAATTGTGTATGAGTGTGTGTGAGTTTGTGCGAGTGTGTGCGTACGAGTGCGTGCGAGTACGCGCAAATGTGTGTGAGAGTGTACGAGTGTGGGCGTGCGAGTGTGTGCTATTGTGCGTGAGTGTGTGAGTGTGTGCGAGTGTGCGTGAGTAAGTGTGTGTGTAAGTGCGTGCGAGTGTTTCCGAGTGTGTGTGTGAGTGTGTAGGACTGTGTGTGCGAGTTTGTGTGCGAGTGTGTGAGTACATGTGTGTTCGAGAGTGTGCAATTGTGTGCGAGTGTGTGTGCGAGTGCGTATGAGTGAGTGTGTGCGAGTGTGTGCGAGTGTGTGCGAGTGTGTGCGAGTGTGTGTTTGCAAGTGTGTGCGAGTGTGTGCGAGTGTGTATGAGTGTATGTGCAAGTGTGTGTGCGAGTGTGTTTTAGAGTGTGTGCAATTGTGTGCGTGCGAGTGTGCTCGAGTGAGTGGGTGCGTGTAAGTGTGTGCGTGCGAGTGTGTGCAAATATGTGCGAGTGTGTGCGAGTGTGTGCATGCGAGTGTGTGCGTGCAAGTGTTTGCGTTCGAGTGTGTGCGAGTGTGTGCAAGTGTGTGAGTGTGTGCGAGTGTGTGTGCGAGTGTGTGCAAATGTGCCCGAGTGTGCACGAGTGAGTGTGTGCGAGTGTGTGTGAGTGTGTGTGCGAGTGTGTGCGTGCGAGTGTGTGCGAGTGTGTGTGAGTGTGTGTGTGAGAGTGTGCGAGTGTGTGCAAATGTGTGCGAGTGTGCACGAGTGAGTGGGTGCGAGTATGCGCGAGTGTGTGTGAGTGTGTGCATGTGAGTGTGTGCAAGCGTGCGTGCGATTGTGTGTGCAAGCGTGTGTGTGCGCGAGTGTGTGCGAGTGTGTATGAGTGTGTGTGCGAGTGTGTGCAAGTGTGTGTGAGTGTGTGCGAGTGTGTGTGTGCAAGTGTGTGCGAGTGTGTGTGAGTGTGTGCGAGTGTGTGTGTGTGTGTGTGAGTGTGTGTGAGTGTGTGCGAGTGCTTGCTAGTGTGTGTGTGAGTGTGTGCGACTGTGTGTGCGAGTGTGTGCGCGTGTGTGCGAGTGTGTATGAGTGTATGTGCGAGTGTGTGTGCGAGTGTGTGTTCGAGTGTGTGTTCGAGTGTGTGTGTTCGAGTGTGTGCAAGTGTGTACGAGTGTGTGTGCGAGTGCATACAAGTGTGTGCGAGTGTGCATGAGTGTGTGCGTGTGAGTGTGTGCGAGTGTGTGCGTGCGAGTGTGTGCGAGTGTGCTCGAGTGAGTGGGTGCGAGTGTATGCGAGTGTGTATGAGTGAGTGTGTGTGAGTGTGTGTGTGTGTGCAAGTTTGTGTGCGTGTGAGTGTGTGCGAGTGTGTGTGAGTGTGTGTGCGAGTGCGTGCGTGCGAGTGTGTGTGAGTGTGTGCGATTGTGTGTGTGAGTGTGTAGGACTGTATGTGCGAGTGTGTATGAGTGTGTGTGAGTTTGTGCAAGTGTGTGCGAGTGTGTACGAGTGTGTGCGAGTGAGTGTGTGCGAGTGTGTTTGCGTGCGAGTGTGTGCGGGTGTGTGCGTGTGAGTGAGTGCAAGAGTGTGCACATGTGTGTGAGCGTGTGCGAGTGTGTGTGAGTGTGTGCGAGTGTGCGCGTGTGAGTGAGTGTGTGTGTGTCTGTGTGAGTGTGTGCTTGCAAGTGTTTGCTAGTGTGCGCGAGTGTGTGAGTGTGTGTGAGTGTGCGCGAGTGTGTGCGTGTGAGTAAGTGAGTGTGTGTGAGTGTGTGCGAGTGCTTGCAAGTGTGTGTGTGAGTGTGTGCGACTGTGTGTGTGAGTGTGTGCGTGTGTGTGCGAGTGTGTATGAGTGTATGTGCGAGTGTGTGCGAGTGTGTGTTCGAGTGTGTGTGTTCGAGTGTGTGCAAGTGTGTGCGACTGTGTTCGAGTGTGTGTGTGCGAGTGTGTGCGAGTGTGTGTGCAAGTGTGTTTGAGTGTGTTTATGCAAGTGTGTATGAGTGTGTGAGTGTGTGCAAGTGTGTTTGTGCGAGTGTGTATGAGTGTGTGTGTGCGAGTGTGTGTGATTGTGTGTGAGTGTGTGTATGAGTGAGTGTGTGCGAGTGTGTGTGCGAGTGTGTGCGTGAGTGTGTGCGTGCGGGTGTGTGCGAGTGTGTGTAGGAGTGTGTGTGAGTGTGTGCGATTGTGTGTGAGTGTGTAGGACTGTATGTGCGAGTGTGTGCGACTGTGTTCGAGTGTGTGTGTGCGAGTGTGTGAGCATGTGTGAGTGTGTGCGAGTGTGTGCGTGCAAGTGTGTGCGTGCGAGTGTGCGTGAGTGTGCACGAGTGTGTGCATGTAAGTGTGTGCGTGCGAGTGTGTGCGAGTGTGCTCGAGTGAATGGGTGAGAGTGTGTGCGAGTGTGTGTGAGTGTGTGCAAGTAAGTGTTTGTGAGAGTGTATGAGTGAGTGTGTGTGTGCGAGTTTGTGTGCGAGTGTGTGCGAGTGAGTGTGTGCGAGTTTGTGTGCGAGTGTGTGTGCGAGTGTGTGAGTGCGAATGTGTGTGCGTGTGAGTGTGTGCGAGTGTGTATGAGCGTATGTGCGAGTGTGTGCCAGTGTGTGCGAGTGTGTGTGCGAGTGTGTGCGAGTGTGTGTGTGCGAGTGTGTGTGCAATTGTGTATGAGTGTGTGCGAGTGTGTGTTAGTTTGTGCGAGTGTGTGCGTCTGTTCGTGCGAGTGATTGCGGGTGTGTGCGAGTGTGTGTATGCGAATGTGTGTGCGATTGTGTATGAGTGTGTGTGAGTTTGTGCGAGTGTGTGCGTGTGTGTGCGAGTGCGTGCGAGTACGCGCAAATGTGTGTGAGAGTGTGCGAGTGTGGGCGTGCGAGTGTGTGCTAGTGTGCGCGAGTGTGTGAGTGTGTGCGAGTGTGCGTGAGTAAGTGTGTGTAAGTGCGTGCGAGTGTTTCCGAGTGTGTGTGAGTGTGTAGGACTCTGTGTGCGAGTGTGTGCGAGTGTGTGTGCGAGTGTGTGAGTACGAGTGTGTTTGAGAGTGTGCAATTGTGTGTGTGAGTGTGTAGCACTGTATGTGCAAGTGTGTGCGAGTGTGTTTGAGTGTGTGAGTGTGTGCGAGTGTGTGTGAGTGTTTGTGAGTGTGTGCAAGTGTGTGTGTGCGAGTGTGTGTGTGCGAGTGTGTGTGTGTGCAAGTGTGTTCGAGTGTGTGTGCGAGTGTGTATGAGTGTGTGTGTGTGCAAGTGTGTGCGTGAGTGTGTGCGTGTGAGTGAGTGTGTGTGTGTGAGTGTGAGTGTGTGCTAGTGTGCATGAGTGTGTGAGTGTGTGCGAGTGTGCGTGTGAGTGAGTGTGTGTGCGAGTGTGTGTGTGAGTGTGTGCAAGTGTGTTCGAGTGTGTGTGCGAGTGTGTATGAGTGTGTGTGTGCAAGTGTGTGCGCATGTGTGTGAGTGTCTGTGAGTGTGTGCATGAGTGAGTGTGTGCGAGTGTGTGTGAGTTTGTGTGTGTGTGTGAGTGTGTGCGAGTGTGTGTGTGTGAGTGTGTGCGTGTGAGTGTGTGCGAGTGTGTGTGTGTGAGTGTGTGCGAGTGTGTGTGCGATTGTGTATTAGTGATTGTGTGCGAGTGTGCGTGAGAGTGAGTGAGTGTGTGTGTGCGAGTGTGTGCGAGTGAGTGTGAGTGAGTGTGTGCGAGTGTGTGTGTGCGATTGTGCATAAGTGTGTGCGAGTGTGTGTGTGAGTGTGTAGGACTGTGTGTGTGAGTGTGTGTGCGAGTGTGTGTGCGTGTGTGTGAGTGTGTGTAGGAGTGTGTGTGAGTGTGTGCGATTGTGTGTGTGAGTGTGTAGTACTGTATGTGCGACTGTGTTCGAGTGTGTGTGTGCGAGTGTGTGAGCATGTGTGAGTGTGTGCAAGTGTGTGCGTGCGAGTGTGTGTGATTGTGTATGAGTGAGTGTGTGCGAGTGTGTGCGAGTGTGTGTGCAAGTGTGTGTGCAAGTGTGTGTGCAAGTGTGTTTGAGTGTGTTTGTGCAAGTGTGTATGAGTGTGTGTGTGTGCGAGTGTGTGCAAGTGTGTTTGTGCGAGTGTGTATGAGTGTGTGTGTGCGAGTGTGTGCAAGTGTGTGTGATTGTGTGTGAGTGTGTGTATGAGTGAGTGTGTGCGAGTGTGTGCGCGAGTGTGTGCGTGTGTGTGCGAGTGTGTGTGAGTGTGTGCGATTGTGTGTGTGCGAGTGTGTGAGCATGTGTGAGTGTGTGCAAGTGTGTGCATGTGATTGTGTATGAGTGAGTGTGTGCGAGTGTGTGCGAGTGTGTGTGCAAGTGTGTTTGAGTGTGTTTGTGCAAGTGTGTATGAGTGTGTGCGAGTGTGTGCAAGTGTGTTTGTGCGAGTGTGTATGAGTGTGTGTGTGCGAGTGTGTGCAAGTGTGTGTGATTGTGTGTGAGTGTGTGTATGAGTGAGTGTGTGCGAGTGTGTGTGCGAGTGTGTGCGCGAGTGTGTGCGTGCGGGTGTGCGCGAGTGTGTGTAGTAGTGTGTGTGAGTGTGTGCGATTGTGTGTGTGAGTGTGTAGGACTGTATGTGCGAGTGTGTGCGACTGTGTTCGAGTGTGTGTGTGCGAGTGTGTGAGCATGTGTGAGTGTGTGCAAGTGTGTTTGTGCGAGTGTGTGCGACTGTGTGCGAGTGTGTGTGAGTGTGTCCGAATGTGTGCGAGTGTGTGCGTGCGAGTGTGCGCGAGTGTGCACGAGTGTGTGCATGTAAGTGTGTGCGTGCGAGTGTGTGCGAGTGTGCTCGAGTGAATGGGTGAGAGTGTGTGCGAGTGTGTGTGAGTGTGTGCAAGTAAGTGTGTGTGAGAGTGTATGAGTGAGTGTGTGTGAGTGTGTGTGTGCGAGTTTGTGTGCGAGTGTGTGCGAGTGAGTGTGTGCGAGTTTGTGCGCGAGTGTGTGTGCGAGTGTGTGTGTGCGAGTGTGTGTGTGCGTGTGTGCGCGCGAGTGTGTGAGTGCGAATGTGTGTGCGTGTGAGTGTGTGCGAGTGTGTATGAGCGTATGTGCGAGTGTGTGCCAGTGTGTGCGAGTGTGTGTGCGAGTGTGTGCAAGTGTGTGCGAGTGTGTGCGAGTGTGTGTGTGCGAGTGTGTGTGCAATTGTGTATGAGTGTGTGCGAGTGTGTGTTAGTTTGTGCGAGTGTGTGCGTCTGTTCGTGCGAGTGAGTGCGGGTGTGTGCGAGTGTGTGTATGCGAGTGTGTGTGCGATTGTGTATGAGTGTGTGTGAGTTTGTGCGAGTGTGTGCGTGTGTGTGCGAGTGCGTGCGAGTACGCGCAAATGTGTGTGAGTGTGCGAGTGTGGGCGTGCGAGTGTGTGCTAGTGTGCGCGAGTGTGTGAGTGTGTGCGAGTGTGCGTGAGTAAGTGTGTGTGTAAGTGCGTGCGAGTGTTTCCGAGTGTGTGTGAGTGTGTAGGACTGTGTGTGCGAATGTGTGCGAGTGTGTGTGCGAGTGTGTGAGTACGAGTGTGTTCGAGAGTGTGCAATTGTGTGCGAGTGTGTGTGTGAGTGCGTATGAGTGAGTGTGTGCGAGTGTGTGTGAGTGTGTGTTTGCGAGTGTGTGCGAGTGTGTGCGAGTGTGTGCATGTGAGTGTGTGCGTGCAAGTGTGTGCGTGCAAGTGTGTGCGTGCAAGTGTGTGCGTGCGAGTGTGTGCGAGTGTGTGCAAGTGTGTGAGTGTGTGCGAGTGTGTGTGCGAGTGTGTGCGAGTGTGTGCAAATTTGCCCAAGTGTGCGCGAGTGTGCACGAGTGAGTGGGTGCGAGTGTGTGTGTGTGTGTGTGAGTGTGTGTGATTGTGTGTGTGAGTGTGTATGAGTGTGTGTGCGAGTGTGTGCAAGTGTGTGTGATTGTGTGTGAGTGTGTGTATGAGTGAGTGTGTGCGAGTGTGTGTGAGTGTGTGTGCGAGTGTGTGCGCGAGTGGGTGTGTGCGAGTGTGTGCGAGTGTGTGCGATTGTGTGTGTGAGTGTGTAGGACTGTATGTGCGAGTGTGTGCGAGTGTGTATGAGTGTGTGTGTGAGTGTGTGCAAGTGTGTGCGAGTGAGTGTGTGTGAGTGTGTGTGCGAGTGTGTGCGAGTGTGTGCGATTGTGTGTGAGAGTGTGTAGGACTGTATGTGCGAGTGTGTGCGAGTGTGTATGAGTGTGTGAGTGCGAGTGTGTGCGAATGTGTGCGAGTGTGTGCGTGCGAGTGTGCACGAGTGTGTGCATGTAAGTGTGTGCGTGTGAGTGTGTGCGAGTGTGCTCGAGTGAATAGGTGCGAGTGTGTGCGAGTGTGTGTGAGTGTGTGCGAGTGAGTGTGTGTGAGTGAGTGTGAGTGAGTGTGTGTGAGTGTGTGCGTGTGTGCGAGTTTGTGTGCGAGTGTGTGTGAGTGTGTGCGAGTGTGTGCGTGTGAGTGTGTGCGAGTGTGTGAGTGTGTGTGCGAATGTGTGTGCGAGTGAGTGTGTGCGAGTGGGTATGAGTGTATGTGCGAGTGTGTGCAAGTGTGTGAGAGTGTGTGTGAGTGTGTGTGTGCGAGTGTGTGCAAGTGTGTGCGAGTGAGTGTGTGCGAGTGTGTGCGAAAGTGTGCAAGTGTGTGCGAGTGTGTGCGAGTGTGTGTGTGTGCAAGTGTGTGTGCAATTGTGTATGAGTGTGTACGAGTGTGTGTGCGTTTGTGCGAGTGTGTGCGTGTGTGTGTGAGTGAGTGTGAGTGAGTGCAAGTGTGTGCAAATGTGTGCGCGAGTGTGCGAGTGTGGGCATGCGAGTGTGTGCTAGTGTGCGCGAGTGTGTGTGAGTGTGCGTGAGTAAGTGTGTGTAGGAGTGTGTGCGAGTGTGTGCGATTGTGTGTGTGAGTGTGTAGCACTGTATGTGCAAGTGTGTGCGAGTGTGTTTGAGTGTGTGAGTGTGTGCGAGTGTGTGTGAGTGTTTGTGAGTGTGTGCAAGTGTGTGTGTGCGAGTGTGTGTGTGCGAGTGTGTGTGTGTGCAAGTGTGTTCGAGTGTGTGTGCGAGTGTGTATGAGTGTGTGTGTGTGCAAGTGTGTGCGTGAGTGTGTGTGTGTGAGTGAGTGTGTGTGTGAGTGTGTGCTAGTGTGCATGAGTGTGTGAGTGTGTGCGAGTGTGCGTGTGAGTGAGTGTGTGTGCGAGTGTGTGTGTGAGTGTGTGCAAGTGTGTTCGAGTGTGTGTGCGAGTGTGTATGAGTGTGTGTGTGCAAGTGTGTGCGCGTGTGTGTGAGTGTCTGTGAGTGTGTGCATGAGTGAGTGTGTGCGAGTGTGTGTGAGTTTGTGTGTGTGTGTGAGTGTGTGCGAGTGTGTGTGTGTGAGTGTGTGCGTGTGAGTGTGTGCGAGTGTGTGTGTGTGAGTGTGTGCGAGTGTGTGTGTGCGATTGTGTATTAGTGATTGTGTGCGAGTGTGCGTGAGAGTGAGTGAGTGTGTGTGTGCGAGTGTGTGCGAGTGAGTGTGAGTGAGTGTGTGCGAGTGTGTGTGTGCGATTGTGCATAAGTGTGTGCGAGTGTGTGTGTGAGTGTGTAGGACTGTGTGTGTGAGTGTGTGTGCGAGTGTGTGTGCGTGTGTGTGAGTGTGTGTAGGAGTGTGTGTGAGTGTGTGCGATTGTGTGTGTGACTGTGTAGTACTGTATGTGCGACTGTGTTCGAGTGTGTGTGTGCGAGTGTGTGAGCATGTGTGAGTGTGTGCAAGTGTGTGCGTGCGAGTGTGTGTGATTGTGTATGAGTGAGTGTGTGCGAGTGTGTGTGCAAGTGTGTGTGCAAGTGTGTGTGCAAGTGTGTTTGAGTGTGTTTGTGCAAGTGTGTATGAGTGTGTGTGTGCGAGTGTGTGCAAGTGTGTTTGTGTGAGTGTGTATGAGTGTGTGTGTGCGAGTGTGTGCAAGTGTGTGTGATTGTGTGTGAGTGTGTGTATGAGTGAGTGTGTGCGAGTGTGTGTGCGAGTGTATGCGCGAGTGTGTGCGTGTGTGTGCGAGTGTGTGTGAGTGTGTGCGATTGTGTGTGTGAGTGTGTAGGACTGTATGTGCGAGTGTGTGTGACTGTGTTCGAGTGTGTGTGTGCGAGTGTGTGAGCATGTGTGAGTGTGTGCAAGTGTGTGCGTGCGAGTGTGTGTGATTGTGTATGAGTGAGTGTGTGCGAGTGTGTGCGAGTGTGTGTGCAAGTGTGTTTGAGTGTGTTTGTGCAAGTGTGTATGAGTGTGTGCAAGTGTGTTTGTGCGAGTGTGTATGAGTGTGTGTGTGCGAGTGTGTGCAAGTGTGTGTGATTGTGTGTGAGTGTGTGTATGAGTGAGTGTGTGCGAGTGTGTGTGCGAGTGTGTGCGCGAGTGTGTGCGTGCGGGTGTGCGCGAGTGTGTGTAGTAGTGTGTGTGAGTGTGTGCGATTGTGTGTGTGAGTGTGTAGGACTGTATGTGCGAGTGTGTGCGACTGTGTTCGAGTGTGTGTGTGCGAGTGTGTGAGCATGTGTGAGTGTGTGCAAGTGTGTGTGTGCGAGTGTGTGCGACTGTGTGCGAGTGTGTGTGAGTGTGTCCGAATGTGTGCGAGTGTGTGCGTGCGAGTGTGCGCGAGTGTGCACGAGTGTGTGCATGTAAGTGTGTGCGTGCGAGTGTGTGCGAGTGTGCTCGAGTGAATGGGTGAGAGTGTGTGCGAGTGTGTGTGAGTGTGTGCAAGTAAGTGTGTGTGAGAGTGTATGAGTGAGTGTGTGTGAGTGTGTGTGTGCGAGTTTGTGTGCGAGTGTGTGCGAGTGAGTGTGTGCGAGTTTGTGCGCGAGTGTGTGTGCGAGTGTGTGTGTGCGAGTGTGTGTGTGCGTGTGTGCGCGCGAGTGTGTGCGAGTGTGTGAGTGCGGATGTGTGTGCGTGTGAGTGTGTGCGAGTGTGTATGAGCGTATGTGCGAGTGTGTGCGAGTGTGTGTGCGAGTGTGTGCAAGTGTGTGCGAGTGTGTGCGAGTGTGTGCAAGTGTGTGTGTGCGAGTGTGTGTGCAATTGTGTATGAGTGTGTGCGAGTGTGTGTTAGTTTGTGCGAGTGTGTGCGTCTGTTCGTGCGAGTGAGTGCGGGTGTGTGCGAGTGTGTGTATGCGAGTGTGTGTGCGATTGTGTATGAGTGTGTGTGAGTTTGTGCGAGTGTGTGCGTGTGTGTGCGAGTGCGTGCGAGTATGCGCAAATGTGTGTGAGAGTGTGCGAGTGTGGGCGTGCGAGTGTGTGCTAGTGTGCGCGAGTGTGTGAGTGTGTGCGAGTGTGCGTGAGTAAATGTGTGTGTAAGTGCGTGCGAGTGTTTCCGAGTGTGTGTGAGTGTGTAGGACTGTGTGTGCGAATGTGTGCGAGTGTGTGTGCGAGTGTGTGAGTACGAGTGTGTTCGAGAGTGTGCAATTGTGTGCGAGTGTGTGTGTGAGTGCGTATGAGTGAGTGTGTGCGAGTGTGTGTGAGTGTGTGTTTGCGAGTTTGTGCGAGTGTGTGCGAGTGTGTGCATGTGAGTGTGTGCGTGCAAGTGTGTGCGTGCAAGTGTGTGCGTGCAAGTGTGTGTGATTGTGTGTGAGTGTGTGTATGAGTGAGTGTGTGCGAGTGTGTGTGAGTGTGTGTGCGAGTGTGTGCGCGAGTGGGTGTGTGCGAGTGTGTGCGATTGTGTGTGTGAGTGTGTAGGACTGTATGTGCGAGTGTGTGCGAGTGTGTATGAGTGTGTGTGTGAGTGTGTGCAAGTGTGTGCGAGTGAGTGTGTGTGAGTGTGTGTGCGAGTGTGTGCGAGTGTGTGCGATTGTGTGTGAGAGTGTGTAGGACTGTATGTGCGAGTGTGTGCGAGTGTGTATGAGTGTGTGAGTGCGAGTGTGTGCGAATGTGTGCGAGTGTGTGCGTGCGAGTGTGCACGAGTGTGTGCATGTAAGTGTGTGCGTGTGAGTGTGTGCGAGTGTGCTCGAGTGAATGGGTGCGAGTGTGTGCGAGTGTGTGTGAGTGTGTGCGAGTGAGTGTGTGTGAGTGAGTGTGAGTGAGTGTGTGTGAGTGTGTGCGTGTGTGCGAGTTTGTGTGCGAGTGTGTGTGAGTGTGTGCGAGTGTGTGCGTGTGAGTGTGTGCGAGTGTGTGAGTGTGTGTGCGAATGTGTGTGCGAGTGAGTGTGTGCGAGTGGGTATGAGTGTATGTGCGAGTGTGTGCAAGTGTGTGAGAGTGTGTGTGAGTGTGTGTGTGCGAGTGTGTGCAAGTGTGTGCGAGTGAGTGTGTGCGAGTGTGTGCGAAAGTGTGCAAGTGTGTGCGAGTGTGTGCGAGTGTGTGTGTGTGCAAGTGTGTGTGCAATTGTGTATGAGTGTGTGCGAGTGTGTGTGCGTTTGTACGAGTGTGTGCGTGTGTGTGCGAGTGAGTGTGAGTGAGTGCAAGTGTGTGCAAATGTGTGCGCGAGTGTGCGAGTGTGGGCATGCGAGTGTGTGCTAGTGTGCGCGAGTGTGTGCGAGTGTGCGTGAGTAAGTGTGTGTGTGAGTGTGTGCGAGTGTTGCCGAGTGTGTGTGCGAGTGTGTGTGCAAGTGTGTGTGTACGAGTGTGTTCGAGTGTGTGCAATTTTGTGCGAGTGTGTGTGTGCGAGTGCGTATGAGTAAGTGTGTGCGAATGTGTGCGAGTGTGTGCGCGAGGGTGTGTGCACGTGTGTGCATGTG
Source organism: Phyllobates terribilis (assembly GCF_046119375.1). Lineage (NCBI taxonomy): Eukaryota > Metazoa > Chordata > Amphibia > Anura > Dendrobatidae > Phyllobates > Phyllobates terribilis. The sequence continues at coordinate 367,264,174 of NW_027362764.1, read as the reverse complement.
ACTGTGTGTGTGCGACTGTGGGCGAGTGTGTGCGTGTGTTTGCGTGTGTGTGCGCGTGTCTGTGCGTGTGTACGAGTGTGTGCGAGTGTGTGGGTGCGAGTGTGTGCAAGTGTGTGCGAGTGTGTGTGAGTGTGTGTGTGAGTGTGTGTGAATGTGTGCGAGTCTGTGTGTGCGAGTGTGTGTGTGCGATTGTGTATGAGTGTGTGCGAGTATGTGTGTGAGCGTGTGCGAGTGTGTGCGAGTGTGTGCGTGTGAGTGCATGCGAGTGAGTGCCAGTGTGTGCAAATGTGTGCGAGTGTGTGCGAGTGTGCGCGAATGTGCGCGAGTGTGTGCGTGTGAGTGAGTGTGTGTGTGAGTGTGAGTGTGTGCTAGTGTGCATGAGTGTGTGAGTGTGTGCGAGTGTGCGCGAGTGTACGTGTGAGTGAGTGTGTGTGCGAGTGTGTGCGAGTGTGTGCGATTGTGTGTGTGAGTGTGTAGCACTGTATGTGCAAGTGTGTGCGAGTGTGTTTGAGTGTGTGAGTGTGTGCGAGTGTGTGTGAGTGTTTGTGAGTGTGTGCAAGTGTGTGTGTGCGAGTGTGTGTGTGCGAGTGTGTGTCAGTGCAAGTGTGTTCGAGTGTGTGTGCGAGTGTGTATGAGTGTGTGTGTGTGTGCAAGTGTGTGCGTGAGTGTGTGCGTGTGAGTGAGTGTGTGTGTGAGTGTGAGTGTGTGCTAGTGTGCATGAGTGTGTGAGTGTGTGCGAGTATGCGTGTGAGTGAGTGAGTGTGTGTGCGAGTGTGTGTGTGAGTGTGTGCAAGTGTGTTCGAGTGTGTGTGCGAGTGTGTATGAGTGTGTGTGTGCGCGTGTGTGTGAGTGTCTGTGAGTGTGTGCATGAGTGAGTGTGTGCGAGTGTGTGTGAATTTGTGTGTGTGTGTGAGTGTGTGCGAGTGTGTGCGTGTGAGTGTGTGCGAGTGTGTGTGTGAGTGTGTGCGAGTGTGTGTGTGCAATTGTGTATTAGTGAATGTGTGCGAGTGTGCGTGAGTGTGTGTGTATGTGAGTGAGTGAGTGTGTGTGTGCGAGTGTGTGCGAGTGAGTGTGAGTGAGTGTGTGCAAGTGTGTGTGTGCGATTGTGCATAAGTGTGTGCGAGTGTGTGTGTGAGTGTGTAGGACTGTGTGTGCGAGTGTGTGTGCGAGTGTGTGCGAGTGTGTGTGAGTGTGTGTAGGAGTGTGTGTAGGAGTGTGTGCGATTGTGTGTGTGAGTGTGTAGTACTGTATGTGCGACTTTGTTCGAGTGTGTGTGTGCGAGTATGTGAGCATGTGTGAGTGTGTGCAAGTGTGTGCATGCGAGTGTGTGTGTGCAAGTGTGTGTGATTGTGTATGAGTGAGTGTGTGCGAGTGTGCGTGCAAGTGTGTTTGAGTGTGTTTGTGCAAGTGTGTATGAGTGTGTCTGTGCGAGTGTGTGCAAGTGTGTTTGTGCGAGTGTGTATGAGTGTGTGTGTGCGAGTGTGTGCAAGTGTGTGTGATTGTGTGTGAGTGTGTGTATGAGTGAGTGTGTGCGAGTGTGTGCGAGTGTGTGCGCGAGTGTGTGCGTGTGAGTGTGTGCGAGTGTGTGCGATTGTGTGTGTGAGTGTGTAGGACTGTATGTGCGAGTGTGTGTGACTGTGTTCGAGTGTGTGTGTGCGAGTGTGTGAGCATGTGTGAGTGTGTGCAAGTGTGTGCGTGCGAGTGTGTGTGTGCGAGTGTGTGTGATTGTGTATGAGTGAGTGTGTGCGAGTGTGTGCGACTATGTGTGTGAGCGTGTGCGAGTGTGTGCGAGTGTGTGCGAGTGTGTGCGTGCGAGTGCATGCGAGTGAGTGCGAGTGTGTGCAAATGTGTGCGAGAGTGTGCGAGTGTGGGCGTGCGAGTGTGTGCGAGTGTGCGCGAGTGTGTGCGTGTGAGTGAGTGTGTGAGTGTGTGCGAGTGTGCGCGAGTGTGCGTGTGAGTGAGTGTGTGTGCGAGTGTGTGTGATTGTGTGTGAGTGTGTACGAGTGTGTGTAGGAGTGTGTGCGAGTGTGTGCGATTGTGTGTGTGAGTGTGTAGGACTGTATGTGCAAGTGTGTGCGAGTGTGTTTGAGTGTGTGAGTGTGTGCGAGTGAGTGTGAGTGAGTGTGTGCAAGTGTGTGTGTGCGATTGTGCATAAGTGTGTGCGAGTGTGTGTGTGAGTGTGTAGGACTGTGTGTGCGAGTGTGTGTGCGAGTGTGTGCGAGTGTGTGTGAGTGTGTGTAGGAGTGTGTGTAGGAGTGTGTGCGATTGTGTGTGTGAGTGTGTAGTACTGTATGTGCGACTTTGTTCGAGTGTGTGTGTGCGAGTATGTGAGCATGTGTGAGTGTGTGCAAGTGTGTGCATGCGAGTGTGTGTGTGCAAGTGTGTGTGATTGTGTATGAGTGAGTGTGTGCGAGTGTGCGTGCAAGTGTGTTTGAGTGTGTTTGTGCAAGTTTGTATGAGTGTGTCTGTGCGAGTGTGTGCAAGTGTGTTTGTGCGAGTGTGTATGAGTGTGTGTGTGCGAGTGTGTGCAAGTGTGTGTGATTGTGTGTGAGTGTGTGTATGAGTGAGTGTGTGCGAGTGTGTGCGAGTGTGTGTGCAAGTGTGTGCGCGAGTGTGTGCGTGTGAGTGTGTGCGAGTGTGTGCGATTGTGTGTGTGTGAGTGTGTAGGACTGTATGTGCGAGTGTGTGTGACTGTGTTCGAGTGTGTGTGTGCGAGTGTGTGAGCATGTGTGAGTGTGTGCAAGTGTGTGCGTGCGAGTGTGTGTGTGCGAGTGTGTGTGATTGTGTATGAGTGAGTGTGTGCGAGTGTGTGCGAGTATGTGTGTGAGCGTGTGCGAGTGTGTGCGAGTGTGTGCGAGTGTGTGCGTGCGAGTGCATGCGAGTGAGTGCGAGTGTGTGCAAATGTGTGCGAGAGTGTGCGAGTGTGGGCGTGCGAGTGTGTGCGAGTGTGCGCGAGTGTGTGCGTGTGAGTGAGTGTGTGAGTGTGTGCGAGTGTGCGCGAGTGTGCGTGTGAGTGAGTGTGTGTGCGAGTGTGTGTGATTGTGTGTGAGTGTGTACGAGTGTGTGTAGGAGTGTGTGCGAGTGTGTGCGATTGTGTGTGTGAGTGTGTAGGACTGTATGTTCAAGTGTGTGCGAGTGTGTTTGAGTGTGTGAGTGTGTGCGAGTGAGTGTGAGTGAGTGTGTGCAAGTGTGTGTGTGCGATTGTGCATAAGTGTGTGCGAGTGTGTGTGTGAGTGTGTAGGACTGTGTGTGCGAGTGTGTGTGCGAGTGTGTGCGAGTGTGTGTGAGTGTGTGTAGGAGTGTGTGTAGGAGTGTGTGCGATTGTGTGTGTGAGTGTGTAGTACTGTATGTGCGACTTTGTTCGAGTGTGTGTGTGCGAGTATGTGAGCATGTGTGAGTGTGTGCAAGTGTGTGCATGCGAGTGTGTGTGTGCAAGTGTGTGTGATTGTGTATGAGTGAGTGTGTGCGAGTGTGCGTGCAAGTGTGTTTGAGTGTGTTTGTGCAAGTGTGTATGAGTGTGTCTGTGCGAGTGTGTGCAAGTGTGTTTGTGCGAGTGTGTATGAGTGTGTGTGTGCGAGTGTGTGCAAGTGTGTGTGATTGTGTGTGAGTGTGTGTATGAGTGAGTGTGTGCGAGTGTGTGCGAGTGTGTGTGCGAGTGTGTGCGCGAGTGTGTGCGTGTGAGTGTGTGCGAGTGTGTGCGATTGTGTGTGTGAGTGTGTAGGACTGTATGTGCGAGTGTGTGTGACTGTGTTCGAGTGTGTGTGTGCGAGTGTGTGAGCATGTGTGAGTGTGTGCAAGTGTGTGCGTGCGAGTGTGTGTGTGCGAGTGTGTGTGATTGTGTATGAGTGAGTGTGTGCGAGTGTGTGCGAGTATGTGTGTGAGCGTGTGCGAGTGTGTGCGAGTGTGTGCGTGCGAGTGCATGCGAGTGAGTGCGAGTGTGTGCAAATGTGTGCGAGAGTGTGCGAGTGTGGGCGTGCGAGTGTGTGCGAGTGTGCGCGAGTGTGTGCGTGTGAGTGAGTGTGTGAGTGTATGCGAGTGTGCGCGAGTGTGCGTGTGAGTGAGTGTGTGTGCGAGTGTGTGTGATTGTGTGTGAGTGTGTACGAGTGTGTGTAGGAGTGTGTGCGAGTGTGTGCGATTGTGTGTGTGAGTGTGTAGGACTGTATGTGCAAGTGTGTGCGAGTGTGTTTGAGTGTGTTTGAGTGTGTGAGTGTGTGCGAGTGAGTGTGAGTGAGTGTGTGCAAGTGTGTGTGTGCGATTGTGCATAAGTGTGTGCGAGTGTGTATGTGAGTGTGTAGGACTGTGTGTGCGAGTGTGTGTGCGAGTGTGTGCGAGTGTGTGTGAGTGTGTGTAGGAGTGTGTGTAGGAGTGTGTGCGATTGTGTGTGTGAGTGTGTAGTACTGTATGTGCGACTTTGTTCGAGTGTGTGTGTGCGAGTATGTGAGCATGTGTGAGTGTGTGCAAGTGTGTGCATGCGAGTGTGTGTGTGCAAGTGTGTGTGATTGTGTATGAGTGAGTGTGTGCGAGTGTGCGTGCAAGTGTGTTTGAGTGTGTTTGTGCAAGTGTGTATGAGTGTGTCTGTGCGAGTGTGTGCAAGTGTGTTTGTGCGAGTGTGTGCGAGTGTGTGTGTGCGAGTGTGTGTGCAATTGTGTATGAGTGTGTGCGAGTGTGTGCGAGTGTGTGTGAGTGTGTGTAGGAGTGTGTGTAGGAGTGTGTGCGATTGTGTGTGTGAGTGTGTAGTACTGTATGTGCGACTTTGTTCGAGTGTGTGTGTGCGAGTATGTGAGCATGTGTGAGTGTGTGCAAGTGTGTGCATGCGAGTGTGTGTGTGCAAGTGTGTGTGATTGTGTATGAGTGAGTGTGTGCGAGTGTGCGTGCAAGTGTGTTTGAGTGTGTTTGTGCAAGTGTGTATGAGTGTGTCTGTGCGAGTGTGTGCAAGTGTGTTTGTGCGAGTGTGTATGAGTGTGTGTGTGCGAGTGTGTGCAAGTGTGTGTGATTGTGTGTGAGTGTGTGTATGAGTGAGTGTGTGCGAGTGTGTGCGAGTGTGTGTGCGAGTATGTGCGCGAGTGTGTGCGTGTGAGTGTGTGCGAGTGTGTGCGATTGTGTGTGTGAGTGTGTAGGACTGTATGTGCGAGTGTGTGTGACTGTGTTCGAGTGTGTGTGTGCGAGTGTGTGAGCATGTGTGAGTGTGTGCAAGTGTGTGCGTGCGAGTGTGTGTGTGCGAGTGTGTGTGATTGTGTATGAGTGAGTGTGTGCGAGTGTGTGCGAGTATGTGTGTGAGCGTGTGCGAGTGTGTGCGAGTGTGTGCGAGTGTGTGCGTGCGAGTGCATGCGAGTGAGTGCGAGTGTGTGCAAATGTGTGCGAGAGTGTGCGAGTGTGGGCGTGCGAGTGTGTGCGAGTGTGCGCGAGTGTGTGCGTGTGAGTGAGTGTGTGAGTGTGTGCGAGTGTGCGCGAGTGTGCGTGTGAGTGAGTGTGTGTGCGAGTGTGTGTGATTGTGTGTGAGTGTGTACGAGTGTGTGTAGGAGTGTGTGCGAGTGTGTGCGATTGTGTGTGTGAGTGTGTAGGACTGTATGTGCAAGTGTGTGCGAGTGTGTTTGAGTGTGTGAGTGTGTGCGAGTGAGTGTGAGTGAGTGTGTGCAAGTGTGTGTGTGCGATTGTGCATAAGTGTGTGCGAGTGTGTGTGTGAGTGTGTAGGACTGTGTGTGCGAGTGTGTGTGCGAGTGTGTGCGAGTGTGTGTGAGTGTGTGTAGGAGTGTGTGTAGGAGTGTGTGCGATTGTGTGTGTGAGTGTGTAGTACTGTATGTGCGACTTTGTTCGAGTGTGTGTGTGCGAGTATGTGAGCATGTGTGAGTGTGTGCAAGTGTGTGCATGCGAGTGTGTGTGTGCAAGTGTGTGTGATTGTGTATGAGTGAGTGTGTGCGAGTGTGCGTGCAAGTGTGTTTGAGTGTGTTTGTGCAAGTGTGTATGAGTGTGTCTGTGCGAGTGTGTGCAAGTGTGTTTGTGCGAGTGTGTATGAGTGTGTGTGTGCGAGTGTGTGCAAGTGTGTGTGATTGTGTGTGAGTGTGTGTATGAGTGAGTGTGTGCGAGTGTGTGCGAGTGTGTGTGCGAGTGTGTGCGCGAGTGTGTGCGTGTGAGTGTGTGCAAGTGTGTGCGATTGTGTGTGTGAGTGTGTAGGACTGTAGGTGCGAGTGTGTGTGACTGTGTTCGAGTGTGTGTGTGCGAGTGTGTGAGCATGTGTGAGTGTGTGCAAGTGTGTGCGTGCGAGTGTGTGTGTGCGAGTGTGTGTGATTGTGTATGAGTGAGTGTGTGCGAGTGTGTGCGAGTATGTGTGTGAGCGTGTGCGAGTGTGTGCGAGAGTGTGTGCGAGTGTGTGCGTGCGAGTGCATGCGAGTGAGTGCGAGTGTGTGCAAATGTGTGCGAGAGTGTGCGAGTGTGGGCGTGCGAGTGTGTGCGAGTGTGCGCGAGTGTGTGCGTGTGAGTGAGTGTGTGAGTGTGTGCGAGTGTGCGCGAGTGTGCATGTGAGTGAGTGTGTGTGCGAGTGTGTGTGATTGTGTGTGAGTGTGTACGAGTGTGTGTAGGAGTGTGTGCGAGTGTGTGCGATTGTGTGTGTGAGTGTGTAGGACTGTATGTGCGAGTGTGTTTGAGTGTGTGAGTGTGTGCGAGTGAGTGTGAGTGAGTGTGTGCAAGTGTGTGTGTGCGATTGTGCATAAGTGTGTGCGAGTGTGTGTGTGAGTGTGTAGGACTGTGTGTGCGAGTGTGTGTGCGAGTGTGTGCGAGTGTGTGTGAGTGTGTGTAGGAGTGTGTGTAGGAGTGTGTGCGATTGTGTGTGTGAGTGTGTAGTACTGTATGTGCGACTTTGTTCGAGTGTGTGTGTGCGAGTATGTGAGCATGTGTGAGTGTGTGCAAGTGTGTGCATGCGAGTGTGTGTGTGCAAGTGTGTGTGATTGTGTATGAGTGAGTGTGTGCGAGTGTGCGTGCAAGTGTGTTTGAGTGTGTTTGTGCAAGTGTGTATGAGTGTGTCTGTGCGAGTGTGTGCAAGTGTGTTTGTGCGAGTGTGTATGAGTGTGTGTGTGCGAGTGTGTGCAAGTGTGTGTGATTGTGTGTGAGTGTGTGTATGAGTGAGTGTGTGCGAGTGTGTGCGAGTGTGTGTGCGAGTGTGTGCGCGAGTGTGTGCGTGTGAGTGTGTGCGAGTGTGTGCGATTGTGTGTGTGAGTGTGTAGGACTGTATGTGCGAGTGTGTGTGACTGTGTTCGAGTGTGTGTGTGTGAGTGTGTGAGCATGTGTGAGTGTGTGCAAGTGTGTGCGTGCGAGTGTGTGTGTGCGAGTGTGTGTGATTGTGTATGAGTGAGTGTGTGCGAGTGTGTGCGAGTATGTGTGTGAGCGTGTGCGAGTGTGTGCGAGTGTGTGCGAGTGTGTGCGTGCGAGTGCATGCGAGTGAGTGCGAGTGTGTGCAAATGTGTGCGAGAGTGTGCGAGTGTGGGCGTGCGAGTGTGTGCGAGTGTGCGCGAGTGTGTGCGTGTGAGTGAGTGTGTGAGTGTGTGCGAGTGTGCGCGAGTGTGCGTGTGAGTGAGTGTGTGTGCGAGTGTGTGTGATTGTGTGTGAGTGTGTACGAGTGTGTGTAGGAGTGTGTGCGAGTGTGTGCGATTGTGTGTGTGAGTGTGTAGGACTGTATGTGCAAGTGTGTGTGAGTGTGTTTGAGTGTGTGAGTGTGTGCGAGTGAGTGTGAGTGAGTGTGTGCAAGTGTGTGTGTGCGATTGTGCATAAGTGTGTGCGAGTGTGTGTGTGAGTGTGTAGGACTGTGTGTGCGAGTGTGTGTGCGAGTGTGTGCGAGTGTGTGTGAGTGTGTGTAGGAGTGTGTGTAGGAGTGTGTGCGATTGTGTGTGTGAGTGTGTAGTACTGTATGTGCGACTTTGTTCGAGTGTGTGTGTGCGAGTATGTGAGCATGTGTGAGTGTGTGCAAGTGTGTGCATGCGAGTGTGTGTGTGCAAGTGTGTGTGATTGTGTATGAGTGAGTGTGTGCGAGTGTGCGTGCAAGTGTGTTTGAGTGTGTTTGTGCAAGTGTGTATGAGTGTGTCTGTGCGAGTGTGTGCAAGTGTGTTTGTGCGAGTGTGTATGAGTGTGTGTGTGCGAGTGTGTGCAAGTGTGTGTGATTGTGTGTGAGTGTGTGTATGAGTGAGTGTGTGCGAGTGTGTGCGAGTGTGTGTGCGAGTGTGTGCGCGAGTGTGTGCGTGTGAGTGTGTGCGAGTGTGTGCGATTGTGTGTGTGAGTGTGTAGGACTGTATGTGCGAGTGTGTGTGACTGTGTTCGAGTGTGTGTGTGCGAGTGTGTGAGCATGTGTGAGTGTGTGCAAGTGTGTGCGTGCGAGTGTGTGTGTGCGAGTGTGTGTGATTGTGTATGAGTGAGTGTGTGCGAGTGTGTGCGAGTATGTGTGTGAGCGTGTGCGAGTGTGTGCGAGTGTGTGCGAGTGTGTGCGTGCGAGTGCATGCGAGTGAGTGCGAGTGTGTGCAAATGTGTGCGAGAGTGTGCGAGTGAGGGCGTGCGAGTGTGTGCGAGTGTGCGCGAGTGTGTGCGTGTGAGTGAGTGTGTGAGTGTGTGCGAGTGTGCGCGAGTGTGCGTGTGAGTGAGTGTGTGTGCGAGTTTGTGTGATTGTGTGTGAGTGTGTACGAGTGTGTGTAGGAGTGTGTGCGAGTGTGTGCGATTGTGTGTGTGAGTGTGTAGGACTGTATGTGCAAGTGTTGTGCGAGTGTGTTTGAGTGTGTGAGCGTGTGCGAGTGAGTGTGAGTGAGTGTGTGCAAGTGTGTGTGTGCGATTGTGCATAAGTGTGTGCGAGTGTGTGTGTGAGTGTGTAGGACTGTGTGTGCGAGTGTGTGTGCGAGTGTGTGCGAGTGTGTGTGAGTGTGTGTAGGAGTGTGTGTAGGAGTGTGTGCGATTGTGTGTGTGAGTGTGTAGTACTGTATGTGCGACTTTGTTCGAGTGTGTGCGAGTGTGTGCGAGTATGTGTGTGAGCGTGTGCGAGTGTGTGCGAGTGTGTGCGAGTGTGTGTGTTCGAGTGTGTGTGTGCGAGTGTGTGAGCATGTGTGAGTGTGTGCAAGTGTGTGCGTGCGAGTGTGTGTGTGCGAGTGTGTGTGATTGTGTATGAGTGAGTGTGTGCGAGTGTGTGCGAGTATGTGTGTGAGCGTGTGCGAGTGTGTGCGAGTGTGTGCGAGTGTGTGCGTGCGAGTGCATGCGAGTGAGTGCGAGTGTGTGCAAATGTGTGCGAGAGTGTGCGAGTGTGGGCGTGCGAGTGTGTGCGAGTGTGCGCGAGTGTGTGCGTGTGAGTGAGTGTGTGAGTGTGTGCGAGTGTGCGCGAGTGTGCGTGTGAGTGAGTGTGTGTGCGAGTGTGTGTGATTGTGTGTGAGTGTGTACGAGTGTGTGTAGGAGTGTGTGCGAGTGTGTGCGATTGTGTGTGTGAGTGTGTAGGACTGTATGTGCAAGTGTGTGCGAGTGTGTTTGAGTGTGTGAGTGTGTGCGAGTGAGTGTGAGTGAGTGTGTGCAAGTGTGTGTGTGCGATTGTGCATAAGTGTGTGCGAGTGTGTGTGTGAGTGTGTAGGACTGTGTGTGCGAGTGTGTGTGCGAGTGTGTGCGAGTGTGTGTGAGTGTGTGTAGGAGTGTGTGTAGGAGTGTGTGCGATTGTGTGTGTGAGTGTGTAGTACTGTATGTGCGACTTTGTTTGAGTGTGTGTGTGCGAGTATGTGAGCATGTGTGAGTGTGTGCAAGTGTGTGCATGCGAGTGTGTGTGTGCAAGTGTGTGTGATTGTGTATGAGTGAGTGTGTGCGAGTGTGCGTGCAAGTGTGTTTGAGTGTGTTTGTGCAAGTGTGTATGAGTGTGTCTGTGCGAGTGTGTGCAAGTGTGTTTGTGCGAGTGTGTGCGAGTGTGTGTGTGCGAGTGTGTGTGTGCGAGTGTGTGTGCAATTGTGTATGAGTGTGTGCGAGTGTGTGTGCGTTTGTGCGAGTGTGTGCGTGTGTGTGTGCAAGTGCGTGTGAGTGAGTGCAAGTGTGTGCAAATGTGTGTGCGAGTGTGCGAGTGTGGGCATGCGAGTGTGTGCTAGTGTGCGAGAGTGTGCAAGTGTCTGCGAGTGTGTGTGTGCGAGTGTGTGTGCAATTGTGTATGAGTGTGTGCGAGTGTGTGCGTGTGTGTGTGCAAGTGCGTGTGAGTGAGTGCAAGTGTGTGCAAATGTGTGTGCGAGTGTGCGAGTGTGGGCATGCGAGTGTGTGCTAGTGTGCGCGAGTGTGTGAGTGTGTGCGAGTGTGCGTGAGTAAGTGTGTGTGTGAGTGTGTGCGAGTGTTGCCGAGTGTGTGTGTGAGTGTGTAGGACTGTGTGTGCGAGTGTGTGTGCGAGTGTCTGTGTACGAGTGTGTTCGAGTGTGTGCAATTTTGTGCGAGTGTGTGTGTGCGAGTGCGTATGAGTAAGTGTGTGCGAATGTGTGCGAGTGTGTGCGAGTGTGTGTGCGAGTGTGTTTGCGAGTGTGTGCGTGCGACTGTGTGTGTGCGACTGTGTGCGAGTGTGTGCGAGTGTTTGCGTGTGTGTGCGCGTGTGTGTGCGTGTGTACGAGTGTGTGGGTGCGAGTGTGTGTGAGTGTGTGTGTGAGTGTGTGTGAATGTGTGCGAGTGTGTGCGTGTGAGTGCGAGTGTGTGCAAATGTGTGCGAGAGTGTGCGAGTGTGGGCGTGCGAGTGTGTGCGAGTGTGCGCGAGTGTGTGCGTGTGCATGAGTGTGTGAGTGTGTGCGAGTGTGCTCGAGTGAATGGGTGTGAGTGTGTGCGAGTGTGTGTGAGTGTGTGCAAGTGTGTGTGAGAGTGTATGAGTGAATGTGTGTGAGTGTGTGTGTGCGAGTTTGTGTGCGAGTGTGTGCGAGTGAGTGTGTGCGAGTTTGTGTGGGAGTGTGTGTGCGAGTGTGTGTGTGCGAGTGTGTGTGTGCGTGTGTGCGCGCGAGTGTGTGCGAGTGTGTGAGTGTGAATGTGTGTGCGTGTGAGTGTGTGTGAGTGTGTATGAGCGTATGTGCGAGTGTGTGCCAGTGTGTGTGAGTGTGTGTGCAAGTGTGTGCGAGTGTGTGCGAGTGTGTGCGAGTGTGTGTGTGCGAGTGTGTGTGCAATTGTGTATGAGTGTGTGCGAGTGTGTGTTAGTTTGTGCGAGTGTGTGCGTCTGTTCGTGCGAGTGAGTGCGGGTGTGTGCGAGTGTGTGTATGCGAGTGTGTGTGCGATTGTGTATGAGTGTGTGTGAGTTTGTGCGAGTGTGTGCGTGTGTGTGCGAGTGCGTGCGAGTACGCGCAAATGTGTGTGAGAGTGTGCGAGTGTGGGCGTGCGAGTGTGTGCTAGTGTGCGCGAGTGTGTGAGTGTGTGCGAGTGTGCGTGATTAAGTGTGTGTGTAAGTGCGTGCGAGTGTTTCCGAGTGTGTGTGTGAGTGTGTAGGACTGTGTGTGCGAGTGTGTGCGAGTGTGTGTGCGAGTGTGTGAGTACGAGTGTGTTCGAGAGTGTGCAATTGTGTGCGAGTGTGTGTGCGAGTGCGTATGAGTGAGTGTGTGCGAGTGTGTGCGAGTGTGTGTTTGCGAGTGTGTGCGAGTGTGTGCGAGTGTGTGCGAGTGTGTGCATGCGAGTGTGTGCGTGCAAGTGTGTGCGTGCAAGTGTTTGCATGCGAGTGTGTGCGAGTGTGTGCAAGTGTGTGCGAGTGTGCGAGTGTGTGCGAGTGTGTGCAAATTTGCCCGAGTGTGCGCGAGTGTGTGTGTGAGTGTGTGTGAGTGTGTGTGAGTGTGTATGAGTGTGTGTGCGAGTGTGTGCAAGTGTGTGTGATTGTGTGTGAGTGTGTGTATGAGTGAGTGTGTGCGAGTGTGTGCGAGTGTGTGTGCGAGTGTGTGCGCGAGTGGGTGTGTGCGAGTGGGTGTGTGCGAATGTGTGCGAGTGTGTGCGAGTGTGTGTGCTAGTGTGTGCGAGTGTGTGCGATTGTGTGTGTGAGTGTGTAGGACTGTATGTGCGAGTGTGTGTGAGTGTGTGCGAGTGAGTGTGTGTGAGTGAATGTGAGTGAGTGTGTGTGAGTGTGTGTGTGTGTGCGAGTTTGTGTGCGAGTGTGTGCGAGTGTGTGTGAGTGTGTGCGAGTGTGTGCGTGTGAGTGTGTGTGAGTGTGTGAGTGTGTGTGCGAGTGAGTGTGTGCGAGTGGGTATGAGTGTATGTGCGAGTGTGTGCAAGTGTGTTAGAGTGTGTGTGAGTGTGTGGGTGCGAGTGTGTGCAAGTGTGTGCGAGTGAGTGTGTGCGAGTGTGGCGAGAGTGTGCAAGTGTGTGCGAGTGTGTGCGAGTGTGTGTGTGCAAGTGTGTGTGCAATTGTGTATGAGTGTGTGCGAGTGTGTGTGCGTTTGTGCGAGTGTGTGTGTGTGTTTGCGAGTGAGTGTGAGTGAGTGCAAGTGTGTGCAAATGTGTGTGCGAGTGTGCGAGTGTGGGCATGCGAGTGTGTGCTAGTGTGCGCGAGTGTGTGAGTGTGTGCGAGTGTGCGTGAGTAAGTGTGTCTGTGAGTGTGTGCGAGTGTTGCCGAGTGTGTGTGCGAGTGTGTGTGCGAGTGTGTGTGTACGAGTGTGTTCAATTTTGTGCGAGTGTGTGTGTGCGAGTGCGTATGAGTAAGTGTGTGCGAATGTGTGCGAGTGTGTGTGCGAGTGTGTGTGCGCGTGTGTGCATGTGACTGTGTGTGTGCGACTGTGGGCGAGTGTGTGCGAGTGTTTGCGTGTGTGTGCGAGTGTCTGTGCTTGTGTACGAGTGTGTGCGAGTGTGTGGGTGCGAGTGTGTGCAAGTGTGTGCGAGTGTGTGTGAGTGTGTGTGTGAGTGTGTGTGAATGTGTGCGAGTCTGTGTGTGCGAGTGTGTGTGTGCGATTGTGTATGAGTGTGTGCGAGTATGTGTGTGAGCGTGTGCGAGTGTGTGCGAGTGCGTGCTTGTGAGTGCATGCGAGTGAGTGCCAGTGTGTGCAAATGTGTGCGAGTGTGTGCGAGTGTGTGCGTGTGAGTGAGTGTGTGTGTGAGTGTGTGTGCTAGTGTGCATGAGTGTGTGAGTGTGTGCGAGTGTGCGCGAGTGTGCGTGTGAGTGAGTGAGTGTGTGTGCGAGTGTGTGTGAGTGTGTACGAGTGGGTGTAGGAGTGTGTGCGAGTGTGTGCGATTGTGTGTGTGAGTGTGTAGCACTGTATGTGCAAGTGTGTGCGAGTGTGTTTGAGTGTGTGAGTGTGTGCGAGTGTGTGTGAGTGTTTGTGAGTGTGTGCAAGTGTGTGTGTGCGAGTGTGTGTGTGCGAGTGTGTGTCTGTGCAAGTGTGTTCGAGTGTGTGTGCGAGTGTGTATGAGTGTGTGTGTGTGCAAGTGTGTGCGTGAGTGTGTGCGTGTGAGTGTGTGTGTGTGAGTGTGAGTGTGTGCTAGTGTGCATGAGTGTGTGAGTGTGTGCGAGTGTGCGTGTGAGTGAGTGAGTGTGTGTGCGAGTGTGTGTGTGAGTGTGTGCAAGTGTGTTCGAGTGTGTGTGCGAGTGTGTATGAGTGTGTGTGTGTGCGCGTGTGTGTGAGTGTCTGTGAGTGTGTGCATGAGTGAGTGTGTGCGAGTGTGTGTGAGTATGTGTGTGTGTGAGTGTGTGCGAGTGTGTGCGTGTGAGTGTGTGTGAGTGTGTGTGTGAGTGTGTGCGAGTGTGTGTGTGCGATTGTGTATTAGTGAATGTGTGCGAGTGTGCGTGAGTGTGTGCGTGTGAGTGAGTGAGTGTGTGTGTGCGAGTGTGTGCGAGTGAGTGTGAGTGAGTGTGTGCGAGTGTGTACGGGTGTGTGTGTGCGATTGTGCATAAGTGTGTGCGAGTGTGTGTGTGAGTGTGTAGGACTGTGTGTGCGAGTGTGTGTGCGAGTGTGTGCGAGTGTGTGTGAGTGTGTGTGAGTGTGTGTAGGAGTGTGTGTGAGTGTGTGCGATTGTGTGTGTGAGTGTGTAGTTCTGTATGTGCGACTGTGTTCGAGTGTGTGTGTGCGAGTGTGTGAGCATGTGTGAGTGTGTGCAAGTGTGTGCGTGCGAGTGTGTGTGTGCGAGTGTGTGTGATTGTGTATGAGTGAGTGTGTGCGAGTGTGTGCGAGTGTGTGTTTGAGTGTGTTTGTGCAAGTGTGTATGAGTGTGTGCGAGTGTGTGCAAGTGTGTTTGTGCGAGTGTGTATGAGTGTGTGTGTGCGAGTGTGTGCAAGTGTGTGTGATTGTGTGTGAGTGTGTGTATGAGTGAGTGTGTGCGAGTGTGTGCATGAGTGTGTGCGTGCGAGTGTGTGCGAGTGTGTGTAGGAGTGTGTGTGAGTGTGTGCGATTGTGTGTGTGAGTGTGTAGGACTGTATGTGCGAGTGTGTGCGACTGTGTTTGAGTGTGCGTGTGCGAGTGTGTGAGCATGTGTGAGTGTGTGCAAGTGTGTGCGTGCGAGTGTGTGCGAGTGTGTGCAAGTGTGTGCGACTGTGTGCGAGTGTGTGCGAGTGTGTCCTAATGTGTCCGAATGTGTGCGTGCGAGTGTGCGCGAGTGTGCACGAGTGTGTGCATGTAAGTGTGTGCGTGCGAGTGTGTGCGAGTGTGCTCGAGTGAATGGGTGAGAGTGTGTGCGAGTGTGTGTGAGTGTGTGCAAGTGTGTGTGAGAGTGTATGAGTGAATGTGTGTGAGTGTGTGTGTGCGAGTTTGTGTGCGAGTGTGTTCGAGTGAGTGTGTGCGAGTTTGTGTGCGAGTGTGTGTGCGAGTGTGTGTGTGCGAGTGTGTGTGTGTGCGCGTGAGTGTGTGCGAGTGTGTGAGTGCGAATGTGTGTGCGTGTGAGTGTGTGCGAGTGTGTATGAGCGTATGTGCGAGTGTGTGTCAGTGTGTGCGAGTGTGTGCAAGTGTGTGCGAGTGTGTGCGAGTGTGTGCGAGAGTGTGCGAGTGTGTGCGAGTGTGTGTGTGTGCAATTGTGTATGAGTGTGTGCGAGTGTGTGTTAGTTTGTGCAAGTGTGTGCGTGTGTTCGTGCGAGTGAGTGCGGGTGTGTGCGAGTTTGTGTATGCGAGTGTGTGTGCAATTGTGTATGAGTGTGTGTGAGTTTGTGCGAGTGTGTGCGTACGAGTGCGTGCGAGTACGCGCAAATGTGTGTGAGAGTGTACGAGTGTGGGCGTGCGAGTGTGTGCTATTGTGCGTGAGTGTGTGAGT
Organism: Phyllobates terribilis; assembly: GCF_046119375.1. NCBI lineage: Eukaryota > Metazoa > Chordata > Amphibia > Anura > Dendrobatidae > Phyllobates > Phyllobates terribilis. Next base: position 367,249,003 of record NW_027362764.1, on the reverse strand, counting down.
GTGTGCGAGTGTGCGTGAGTAAGTGTGTGTGTAAGTGCGTGCGAGTGTTTCCGAGTGTGTGTGTGAGTGTGTAGGACTGTGTGTGCGAGTGTGTGTGCGAGTGTGTGAGTACGAGTGTGTTCGAGAGTGTGCAATTGTGTGCGAGTGTGTGTGCGAGTGCGTATGAGTGAGTGTGTGCGAGTGTGTGCGAGTGTGTGCGAGTGTGTGCGAGTGTGTGTTTGCAAGTGTGTGCGAGTGTGTGCGAGTGTGTATGAGTGTATGTGCAAGTGTGTGTGCGAGTGTGTTTTAGAGTGTGTGCAATTGTGTGCGTGCGAGTGTGCTCGAGTGAGTGGGTGCGTGTAAGTGTGTGCGTGCGAGTGTGTGCAAATATGTGCGAGTGTGTGCGAGTGTGTGCATGCGAGTGTGTGCGTGCAAGTGTTTGCGTTCGAGTGTGTGCGAGTGTGTGCAAGTGTGTGAGTGTGTGCGAGTGTGTGTGCGAGTGTGTGCAAATGTGCCCGAGTGTGCACGAGTGAGTGTGTGCGAGTGTGTGAGTGTGTGTGCGAGTGTGTGCGTGCGAGTGTGTGCGAGTGTGTGTGAGTGTGTGTGTGAGAGTGTGCGAGTGTGTGCAAATGTGTGCGAGTGTGCACGAGTGAGTGGGTGCGAGTATGCGCGAGTGTGTGTGAGTGTGTGCATGTGAGTGTGTGCAAGCGTGCGTGCGATTGTGTGTGCAAGCGTGTGTGTGCGCGAGTGTGTGCGAGTGTGTATGAGTGTGTGTGCGAGTGTGTGCAAGTGTGTGTGAGTGTGTGCGAGTGTGTGTGTGCAAGTGTGTGCGAGTGTGTGTGAGTGTGTGCGAGTGTGTGTGTGTGTGTGTGAGAGTGTGTGCGAGTGCTTGCTAGTGTGTGTGTGAGTGTGTGCGACTGTGTGTGCGAGTGTGTGCGAGTGTGTATGAGTGTATGTGCGAGTGTGTGTGCGAGTGTGTGTTCGAGTGTGTGTTCGAGTGTGTGTGTTCGAGTGTGTGCAAGTGTGTACGAGTGTGTGTGCGAGTGCGTACAAGTGTGTGCGAGTGTGCATGAGTGTGTGCGTGTGAGTGTGTGCGAGTGTGTGCGTGCGAGTGTGTGCGAGTGTGCTCGAGTGAGTGGGTGCGAGTGTGTGCGAGTGTGTATGAGTGAGTGTGTGTGAGTGTGTGTGTGTGTGCAAGTTTGTGTGCGTGTGAGTGTGTGCGAGTGTGTGTGAGTGTGTGTGCGAGTGCGTGCGTGTGAGTGTGTGTGAGTGTGTGCGATTGTGTGTGTGAGTGTGTAGGACTGTATGTGCGAGTGTGTATGAGTGTGTGTGTGAGTTTGTGCAAGTGTGTGCGAGTGTGTACGAGTGTGTGCAAGTGTGTGCGAGTGAGTGTGTGCGAGTGTGTTTGCGTGCGAGTGTGTGCGGGTGTGTGCGTGTGAGTGAGTGCAAGAGTGTGCACATGTGTGTGAGCGTGTGCGAGTGTGTGTGAGTGTGTGCGAGTGTGCGCGTGTGAGTGAGTGTGTGTGTGTCTGTGTGAGTGTGTGCTTGCGAGTGTTTGCTAGTGTGCGCGAGTGTGTGAGTGTGTGCGAGTGTGCGCGAGTGTGTGCGTGTGAGTAAGTGAGTGTGTGTGAGTGTGTGCGAGTGCTTGCAAGTGTGTGTGTGAGTGTGTGCGACTGTGTGTGTGAGTGTGTGCGTGTGTGTGCGAGTGTGTATGAGTGTATGTGCGAGTGTGTGCGAGTGTGTGTTCGAGTGTGTGTGTTCGAGTGTGTGCAAGTGTGTGCGACTGTGTTCGAGTGTGTGTGTGCGAGTGTGTGCGAGTGTGTGTGCAAGTGTGTTTGAGTGTGTTTATGCAAGTGTGTATGAGTGTGTGAGTGTGTGCAAGTGTGTTTGTGCGAGTGTGTATGAGTGTGTGTGTGCGAGTGTGTGCAAGTGTGTGTGATTGTGTGTGAGTGTGTGTATGAGTGAGTGTGTGCGAGTGTGTGTGCGAGTGTGTGCGTGAGTGTGTGCGTGCGGGTGTGTGCGAGTGTGTGTAGGAGTGTGTGCGATTGTGTGTGTGAGTGTGTAGGACTGTATGTGCGAGTGTGTGCGACTGTGTTCGAGTGTGTGTGTGCGAGTGTGTGAGCATGTGTGAGTGTGTGCGAGTGTGTGCGTGCGAGTGTGTGCATGCGAGTGTGTGTGAGTGTGTCCGAATGTGTGCGAGTGTGTGCGTGCGAGTGTGCGTGAGTGTGCACGAGTGTGTGCATGTAAGTGTGTGCGTGCGAGTGTGCTCGAGTGAATGGGTGAGAGTGTGTGCGAGTGTGTGTGAGTGTGTGCAAGTAAGTGTGTGTGAGAGTGTATGAGTGAGTGTGTGTGTGCGAGTTTGTGTGCGAGTGTGTGCGAGTTTGTGTGCGAGTGTGTGTGCGAGTGTGTGAGTGCGAATGTGTGTGCGTGTGAGTGTGTGCGAGTGTGTATGAGCGTATGTGCGAGTGTGTGCCAGTGTGTGTGCGAGTGTGTGCGAGTGTGTGTGTGCGAGTGTGTGTGCAATTGTGTATGAGTGTGTGCGAGTGTGTGTTAGTTTGTGCGAGTGTGTGCGTCTGTTCGTGCGAGTGATTGCGGGTGTGTGCGAGTGTGTGTATGCGAGTGTGTGTGCGATTGTGTATGAGTGTGTGTGAGTTTGTGCGAGTGTGTGCGTGTGTGTTCGAGTGCGTGCGAGTACGCGCAAATGTGTGTGAGAGTGTGCGAGTGTGGGCGTGCGAGTGTGTGCTAGTGTGCGCGAGTGTGTGAGTGTGTGCGAGTGTGCGTGAGTAAGTGTGTGTGTAAGTGCGTGCGAGTGTTTCCGAGTGTGTGTGAGTGTGTAGGACTCTGTGTGCGAGTGTGTGCGAGTGTGTGTGCAAGTGTATGAGTACGAGTGTGTTTGAGAGTGTGCAATTGTGTGTGTGAGTGTGTAGCACTGTATGTGCAAGTGTGTGCGAGTGTGTTTGAGTGTGTGAGTGTGTGCGAGTGTGTGTGAGTGTTTGTGAGTGTGTGCAAGTGTGTGTGTGCGAGTGTGTGTGTGCGAGTGTGTGTGTGTGCAAGTGTGTTCGAGTGTGTGTGCGAGTGTGTATGAGTGTGTGTGTGTGCAAGTGTGTGCGTGAGTGTGTGTGTGTGAGTGAGTGTGTGTGTGAGTGTGAGTGTGTGCTAGTGTGCATGAGTGTGTGAGTGTGTGCGAGTGTGCGTGTGAGTGAGTGTGTGTGCGAGTGTGTGTGTGAGTGTGTGCAAGTGTGTTCGAGTGTGTGTGCGAGTGTGTATGAGTGTGTGTGTGCAAGTGTGTGCGCGTGTGTGTGAGTGTCTGTGAGTGTGTGCATGAGTGAGTGTGTGCGAGTGTGTGTGAGTTTGTGTGTGTGTGAGTGTGTGCGAGTGTGTGTGTGTGAGTGTGTGCGTGTGAGTGTGTGCGAGTGTGTGTGTGTGAGTGTGTGCGAGTGTGTGTGTGCGATTGTGTATTAGTGATTGTGTGCGAGTGTGCGTGAGAGTGAGTGAGTGTGTGTGTGCGAGTGAGTGTGAGTGAGTGTGTGCGAGTGTGTGTGTGCGATTGTGCATAAGTGTGTGCGAGTGTGTGTGTGAGTGTGTAGGACTGTGTGTGTGAGTGTGTGTGCGAGTGTGTGTGCGTGTGTGTGAGTGTGTGTAGGAGTGTGTGTGAGTGTGTGCGATTGTGTGTGTGAGTGTGTAGTACTGTATGTGCGACTGTGTTCGAGTGTGTGTGTGCGAGTGTGTGAGCATGTGTGAGTGTGTGCAAGTGTGTGCGTGCGAGTGTGTGTGATTGTGTATGAGTGAGTGTGTGCGAGTGTGTGCGAGTGTGTGTGCAAGTGTGTGTGCAAGTGTGTGTGCAAGTGTGTTTGAGTGTGTTTGTGCAAGTGTGTATGAGTGTGTGTGTGCGAGTGTGTGCAAGTGTGTTTGTGCGAGTGTGTATGAGTGTGTGTGTGCGAGTGTGTGCAAGTGTGTGTGATTGTGTGTGAGTGTGTGTATGAGTGAGTGTGTGCGAGTGTGTGCGCGAGTGTGTGCGTGTGTGTGCGAGTGTGTGTGAGTGTGTGCGATTGTGTGTGTGCGAGTGTGTGAGCATGTGTGAGTGTGTGCAAGTGTGTGCGTGTGATTGTGTGTGAGTGAGTGTGTGCGAGTGTGTGCGAGTGTGTGTGCAAGTGTGTTTGAGTGTGTTTGTGCAAGTGTGTATGAGTGTGTGCGAGTGTGTGCAAGTGTGTTTGTGCGAGTGTGTATGAGTGTGTGTGTGCGAGTGTGTGCAAGTGTGTGTAATTGTGTGTGAGTGTGTGTATGAGTGAGTGTGTGCGAGTGTGTGTGCGAGTGTGTGCGCGAGTGTGTGCGTGCGGGTGTGCGCGAGTGTGTGTAGTAGTGTGTGTGAGTGTGTGCGATTGTGTGTGTGAGTGTGTAGGACTGTATGTGCGAGTGTGTGCGACTGTGTTCGAGTGTGTGTGTGCGAGTGTGTGAGCATGTGTGAGTGTGTGCAAGTGTGTGTGTGCGAGTGTGTGCGACTGTGTGCGAGTGTGTGTGAGTGTGTCCGAATGTGTGCGAGTGTGTGCGTGCGAGTGTGCGCGAGTGTGCACGAGTGTGTGCATGTAAGTGTGTGCGTGCGAGTGTGTGCGAGTGTGCTCGAGTGAATGGGTGAGAGTGTGTGCGAGTGTGTGTGAGTGTGTGCAAGTAAGTGTGTGTGAGAGTGTATGAGTGAGTGTGTGTGAGTGTGTGTGTGCGAGTTTGTGTGCGAGTGTGTGCGAGTGAGTGTGTGCGAGTTTGTGCGCGAGTGTGTGTGCGAGTGTGTGTGTGCGAGTGTGTGTGTGCGTGTGTGCGCGCGAGTGTGTGTGAGTGTGTGAGTGCGAATGTGTGTGCGTGTGAGTGTGTGCGAGTGTGTATGAGCGTATGTGCGAGTGTGTGCCAGTGTGTGCGAGTGTGTGTGCGAGTGTGTGCAAGTGTGTGCGAGTGTGTGCGAGTGTGTGCGAGTGTGTGTGTGCGAGTGTGTGTGCAATTGTGTATGAGTGTGTGCGAGTGTGTGTTAGTTTGTGCGAGTGTGTGCGTCTGTTCGTGCGAGTGAGTGCGGGTGTGTGCGAGTGTGTGTATGCGAGTGTGTGTGCGATTGTGTATGAGTGTGTGTGAGTTTGTGCGAGTGTGTGCGTGTGTGTGCGAGTGCGTGCGAGTACGCGCAAATGTGTGTGAGTGTGCGAGTGTGGGCGTGCGAGTGTGTGCTAGTGTGCGCGAGTGTGTGAGTGTGTGCGAGTGTGCGTGAGTAAGTGTGTGTGTAAGTGCGTGCGAGTGTTTCCGAGTGTGTGTGAGTGTGTAGGACTATGTGTGCGAATGTGTGCGAGTGTGTGTGCGAGTGTGTGAGTACGAGTGTGTTCGAGAGTGTGCAATTGTGTGCGAGTGTGTGTGTGAGTGCGTATGAGTGAGTGTGTGCGAGTGTGTGTGAGTGTGTGTTTGCGAGTGTGTGCGAGTGTGTGCGAGTGTGTGCGAGTGTGTGCGAGTGTGTGCGAGTGTGTGCGTGCGAGTGCATGCGAGTGAGTGCGAGTGTGTGCAAATGTGTGCGAGAGTGTGCGAGTGTGGGCGTGCGAGTGTGTGCGAGTGTGCGCGAGTGTGTGCGTGTGAGTGAGTGTGTGTGTGAGTGTGAGTGTGTGCTAGTGTGCATGAGTGTGTGAGTGTGTGCGAGTGTGCGCGAGTGTGCGTGTGAGTGAGTGTGTGTGCGAGTGTGTGCGATTGTGTGTGTGAGTGTGTAGGACTGTATGTGCAAGTGTGTGCGAGTGTGTTTGAGTGTGTGAGTGTGTGCGAGTGTGTGTGTGCAAGTGTGTGTGTGCAAGTGTGTTCGAGTGTGTGTGCGAGTGTGTATGAGTGTCTGTGTGTGCAAGTGTGTTCGCGAGTGTGTGCGTGTGAGTGAGTGTGTGTGTGAGTGTGAGTGTGTGCTAGTGTGCATGAGTGTGTGAGTGTGTGCGAGTGTGCGTGTGAGTGAGTGTGTGTGCGAGTGTGTGCGAGTGTGTGAGTGTGTGTGCGAATGTGTGTGCGAGTGAGTGTGTGCGAGTGTGTATGAGTGTATGTGCGAGTGTGTGCAAGTGTGTGAGAGTGTGTGTGCGAGTGTGTGCAAGTGTGTGCGAGTGAGTGTGTGCGAGTGTGTGCGAGAGTGTGCAAGTGTGTGCGAGTGTGTGTGTGCGAGTGTGTGTGCAATTGTGTATGAGTGTGTGCGAGTGTGTGTGCGTTTGTGCGAGTGTGTGCGTGTGTGTGTGCAAGTGCGTGTGAGTGAGTGCAAGTGTGTGCAAATGTGTGTGCGAGTGTGCGAGTGTGGGCATGCGAGTGTGTGCTAGTGTGCGAGAGTGTGCAAGTGTCTGCGAGTGTGTGTGTGCGAGTGTGTGTGCAATTGTGTATGAGTGTGTGCGAGTGTGTGCGTGTGTGTGCAAGTGCGTGTGAGTGAGTGCAAGTGTGTGCAAATGTGTGTGCGAGTGTGCGAGTGTGGGCATGCGAGTGTGTGCTAGTGTGCGCAAGTGTGTGAGTGTGTGCGAGTGTGTGTGAGTAAGTGTGTGTGTGAGTGTGTGCGAGTGTTGCCGAGTGTGTGTGTGAGTGTGTAGGACTGTGTGTGCGAGTGTGTGTGCGAGTGTCTGTGTACGAGTGTGTTCGAGTGTGTGCAATTTTGTGCGAGTGTGTGTGTGCGAGTGCGTATGAGTAAGTGTGTGCGAATGTTTGCGAGTGTGTGCGAGTGTGTGTGCGAGTGTGTTTGCGAGTGTGTGCGTGCGACTGTGTGTGTGCGACTGTGTGCGAGTGTGTGCGAGTGTTTGCGTGTGTGTGCGCGTGTGTGTGCGTGTGTACGAGTGTGTGCGAGTGTGTGGGTGCGAGTGTGTGCAAGTGTGTGCGAGTGTGTGTGAGTGTGTGTGAGTGTGTGTGAATGTGTGCGAGTGTGTGCGTGTGAGTGCGAGTGTGTGCGAGAGTGTGCGAGAGTGTGCGAGTGTGGGCGTGCGAGTGTGTGCGAGTGTGCGCGAGTGTGTGCGTGTGAGTGAGTGTGTGTGTGAGTGTGAGTGTGTGCTAGTGTGCATGAGTGTGTGAGTGTGTGCGAGTGTGCGCGAGTGTGCGTGTGAGTGAGTGTGTGTGCGAGTGTGTGTGATTGTGTGTGAGTGTGTACGAGTGTGTGTAGGAGTGTGTGCGAGTGTGTGCGATTGTGTGTGTGAGTGTGTAGGACTGTATGTGCAAGTGTGTGCGAGTGTGTTTGAGTGTGTGAGTGTGTGCGAGTGTGTGAGTGTGTGTGAGTGTGTGCAAGTGTGTGTGTGCAAGTGTGTGTGTGCGCAAGTGTGTTCGAGTGTGTGTGCGAGTGTGTATGAGTGTCTGTGTGTGCAAGTGTGTTTGCGAGTGTGTGCGTGTTAGTGAGTGTGTGTGTGAGTGTGTGCTAGTGTGCATGAGTGTGTGAGTGTGTGCGAGTGTGTATGAGTGTGTGTGTGCGAGTGTGTGCGAGTGTGTGAGTGTGTGTGCGAGTGAGTGTGTGCGAGTGTGTATGAGTGTATGTGCGAGTGTGTGCAAGTGTGTGAGAGTGTGTGAGAGTGTGCGAGAGTGTGTGTGTGCGAGTGTGTGTGCAATTGTGTATGAGTGTGTGCGAGTGTGTGTGCGTTTGTGCGAGTGTGTGCGTGTGTGTGTGCAAGTGCGTGTGAGTGAGTGCAAGTGTGTGCAAATGTGTGTGCGAGTGTGCGAGTGTGGGCATGCGAGTGTGTGCTAGTGTGCGAGAGTGTGCAAGTGTGTGTGTGCGAGTGTGTGTGCAATTGTGTATGAGTGTGTGCGAGTGTGTGTGCGTTTGTGCGAGTGTGTGCGTGTGTGTGTGCAAGTGCGTGTGAGTGAGTGCAAGTGTGTGCAAATGTGTGTGCGAGTGTGCGAGTGTGGGCATGCGAGTGTGTGCTAGTGTGCGAGAGTGTGCAAGTGTGTGCGAGTGTGTGTGTGCGAGTGTGTGTGCAATTGTGTATGAGTGTGTGCGAGTGTGTGCGTTTGTGCGAGTGTGTGCGTGTGTGTGTGCAAGTGCGTGTGAGTGAGTGCAAGTGTGTGCAAATGTGTGTGCGAGTGTGCGAGTGTGGGCATGCGAGTGTGTGCTAGTGTGCGCGAGTGTGTGAGTGTGTGCGAGTGTTGCCGAGTGTATGTGTGAGTGTGTAGGACTGTGTGTGCGAGTGTGTGCGAGTGTGTGTGCGAGTGTGTGTGTACGAGTGTGTTCGAGTGTGTGCAATTTTGTGCGAGTGTGTGTGTGCGAGTGCGTATGAGTAAGTGTGTGCGAATGTGTGCGAGTGTGTGTGTGAGTGTGTGCGTGCGACTGTGTGTGTGCGAGTGTGTGCGAGTGTGTGCGAGTGTTTGCGTGTGAGTGCGCGTGTGTGTGCGTGTGTACGAGTGTGTGCGAGTGTGTGGGTGCGAGTGTGTGCAAGTGTGTGCGAGTGTGTGTGAGTGTGTGTGTGAGTGTGTGTGAATGTGTGCGAGTCTGTGTGTGCGAGTGTGTGTGTGCGATTGTGTATGAGTGTGTGCGAGTATGTGTGTGAGTGTGTGCGAGTGTGTGCGAGTGTGTGCGTGCGAGTGCATGCGAGTGAGTGCGAGTGTGTGCAAATGTGTGCGCGAGTGTGCGCGAGTGTGTGCGTGTGAGTGTGTTTGTGAGTGTGAGTGTGTGCTAGTGTGCATGAGTGTGTGAGTGTGTGCGAGTGTGCGCGAGTGTGCGTGTGAGTGAGTGAGTGTGTGTGCGAGTGTGTGTAAGTGTGTGTGAGTGTGTACGAGTGTGTGTAGGAGTGTGTGCGAGTGTGTGCGATTGTGTGTGTGAGTGTGTAGGACTGTATGTGCAAGTGCGTGCGAGTGTGTTTGAGTGTGTGAGTGTGTGCGAGTGTGTGTGAGTGTGTGCAAGTGTGTGTGTGCGAGTGTGTGTGTGCAAGTGTGTGTGTGCAAGTGTGTGCGAGTGTGTATGAGTGTGTGTGTGTGCAAGTGTGTGCGCGAGTGTGTGCGCGAGTGTGTGCGTGTGAGTGAGTGTGTGTGTGAGTGTGTGCTAGTGTGCATGAGTGTGAGTGTGTGTGTGCGAGTGTGCGTGTGAGTCAGTGAGTGTGTGTGCGAGTGTGTGTGTGAGTGTGTGCAAGTGTGTTCGAGTGTGTGTGTGAGTGTGCATGAGTGAGTGTGTGCGAGTGTGTGTGAGTTTGTGTGTGTGTGAGTGTGTGCGAGTGTGTGTGTGTGAGTGTGTGTGAGTGTGTGTGTGAGTGTGTGCGAGTGTGTGTGCGATTGTGTATTAGTGAATGTGTGCGAGTGTGCGTGAGAGTGAGTGAGTGTGTGTGTGCGAGTGTGTGCGAGTGAGTGTGAGTGAGTGTGTGTGAGTGTGTGCGAGTGTGTGTGTGAGTGTGTAGGACTGTGTGTGCGAGTGTGTGTGCGAGTGTGTGTGCGTGTGTGTGAGTGTGTGTAGGAGTGTGTGTGAGTGTGTGCGATTGTGTGTGTGAGTGTGTAGTACTGTATGTGCGACTGTGTTCGAGTGTGTGTGTGCGAGTGTGTGAGCATGTGTGAGTGTGTGCAAGTGTGTGCGTGCGAGTGTGTGTGATTGTGTATGAGTGAGTGTGTGCGAGTGTGTGCGAGTGTGTGCGCAAGTGTGTTTGAGTGTGTTTGTGCAAGTGTGTATGAGTGTGTGTGTGCGAGTGTGTGCAAGTGTGTTTGTGCGAGTGTGTATGAGTGTGTGTGTGCGAGTGTGTGCAAGTGTGTGTGATTGTGTGTGAGTGTGTGTATGAGTGAGTGTGTGCGAGTGTGTGTGCGAGTGTGTGCGCGAGTGTGTGCGTGTGAGTGTGTGCGAGTGTGTGCGAGTGTGTGTAAGTGTGTGCGATTGTGTGTGTGAGTGTGTAGGACTGTATGTGCGAGTGTGTGTGACTGTGTTCGAGTGTGTGTGTGCGAGTGTGTGAGTGTGTGCAAGTGTGTGCGTGCGAGTGTGTGTGTGCGAGTGTGTGTGATTGTGTATGAGTGAGTGTGTGCGAGTGTGTGCGAGTGTGTGTGCAAGTGTGTTTGAGTGTGTTTGTGCAAGTGTGTATGAGTGTGTGTGTGCGAGTGTGTGCAAGTGTGTTTGTGCGAGTGTGTATGAGTGTGTGTGTGCGAGTGTGTGCAAGTGTGTGTGATTGTGTGTGAGTGTGTGTATGAGTGAGTGTGTGCGAGTGTGTGTGCGAGTGTGTGCGCGAGTGTGTGCGTGTGAGTGTGTGCGAGTGTGTGTAAGTGTGTGCGATTGTGTGTGTGAGTGTGTAGGACTGTATGTGTGAGTGTGTGTGACTGTGTTTGAGTGTGTGTGCGAGTGTGTGAGTGTGTGCAAGTGTGTGCGTGCGAGTGTGTGTGTGCGAGTGTGTGTGATTGTGTATGTGTGAGTGTGTGCGAGTGTGTGCGAGTGTGTGTGCAAGTGTGTTTGAGTGTGTTTGTGCAAGTGTGTATGAGTGTGTGCGAGTGTGTGCAAGTGTGTTTGTGCGAGTGTGTATGAGTGTGTGTGTGCGAGTGTGTGCAAGTGTGTGTGATTGTGTGTGAGTGTGTGTATGAGTGAGTGTGTGCGAGTGTGTGTGCGAGTGTGTGCGCGAGTGTGTACGTGCTGGTGTGCGCGAGTGTGTGTAGTAGTGTGTGTGACTGTGTGCGATTGTGTGTGTGAGTGTGTAGGACTGTATGTGCGAGTGTGTGCGACTGTGTTCGAGTGTGTGTGTGCGAGTGTGTGAGTATGTGTGAGTGTGTGCAAGTGTGTGTGTGCAAGTGTGTGCGTGCGAGTGTGTGCAAGTGTGTGCGAGTGTGTCCGAATGTGTGCGAGTGTGTGCGTGCGAGTGTGCGCGAGTGTGCACGAGTGTGTGCATGTAAGTGTGTGCGTGCGAGTGTGTGCGAGTGTGCTCGAGTGAATGGGTGAGAGTGTGTGCGAGTGTGTGTGAGTGTGTGCAAGTAAGTGTGTGTGAGAGTGTATGAGTGAGTGTGTGTGAGTGTGTGTGTGCGAGTTTGTGTGCGAGTGTGTGCGAGTGAGTGTGTGCGAGTTTGTGTGCGAGTGTGTGTGCGAGTGTGTGTGCGAGTGTGTGTGTGCGTGTGTGCGCGTGAGTGTGTGCGAGTGTGTGAGTGCGAATGTGTGTGCGTGTGAGTGTGTGCGAGTGTGTGAGTGCGAATGTGTGTGCGTGTGAGTGTGTGCGAGTGTGTATGAGCGTATGTGCGAGTGTGTGCCAGTGTGTGCGAGTGTGTGTGCGAGTGTGTGCAAGTGTGTGCGAGTGTGTGCGAGTGTGTGCGAGTGTGTGTGTGCGAGTGTGTGTGTGCGAGTGTGTGTGCAATTGTGTATGAGTGTGTGTGAGTGTGTGTGCGTTTGTGCGAGTGTGTGCGTGTGTGTGTGCAAGTGCGTGTGAGTGAGTGCAAGTGTGTGCAAATGTGTGTGTGAGTGTGCGAGTGTGGGCATGCGAGTGTGTGCTAGTGTGCGAGAGTGTGCAAGTGTGTGCGAGTGTGTGTGTGCGAGTGTGTGTGCAATTGTGTATGAGTGTGTGCGAGTGTGTGTGCGTTTGTGCGAGTGTGTGCGTGTGTGTGTGCAAGTGTGTGTGAGTGAGTGCAAGTGTGTGCAAATGTGTGTGCGAGTGTGCGAGTGTGGGCATGCGAGTGTGTGCTAGTGTGCGCGAGTGTGTGAGTGTGTGCGAATGTTGCCGAGTGTGTGTGTGAGTGTGTAGGACTGTGTGTGCGAGTGTGTGCGAGTGTGTGTGCGAGTGTGTGTGTACGAGTGTGTTCGAGTGTGTGCAATTTTGTGCGAGTGTGTGTGTGCGAGTGCGTATGAGTAAGTGTGTGCGAATGTGTGCGAGTGTGTGCGAGTGTGTGTGCGAGTGTGTGTGTGAGTGTGTGCGTGCGACTGTGTGTGTGCGAGTGTGTGCGAGTGTGTGCGAGTGTTTGCGTGTGAGTGCGCGTGTGTGTGCGTGTGTACGAGTGTGTGCGAGTGTGTGGGTGCGAGTGTGTGCAAGTGTGTGCGAGTGTGTGTGAGTGTGTGTGTGAGTGTGTGTGAATGTGTGCTAGTCTGTGTGTGCGAGTGTGTGTGTGCGATTGTGTATGAGTGTGTGCGAGTATGTGTGTGAGTGTGTGCGAGTGTGTGCGAGTGTGTGCGTGCGAGTGCATGCGAGTGAGTGCGAGTGTGTGCAAATGTGTGCGAGAGTGTGCGAGTGTGGGCGTGCGAGTGTGCACGAGTGTGCGCGAGTGTGCGTGAGTGTGGGCGTGTGAGTGTGTTTGTGAGTGTGAGTGTGTGCTAGTGTGCATGAGTGTGTGAGTGTGTGCGAGTGTGCGCGAGTGTGCGTGTGAGTGAGTGTGTGTGCGAGTGTGTGTGAGTGTGTGTGAGTGTGTACGAGTGTGTGTAGGAGTGTGTGCGAGTGTGTGCGATTGTGTGTGTGAGTGTGTAGGACTGTATGTGCAAGTGTGTGCGAGTGTGTTTGAGTGTGTGAGTGTGTGCGAGTGTGTGTGAGTGTGTGCAAGTGTGTGTGTGCGAGTGTGTGTGTGCAAGTGTGTGTGTGCAAGTGTGTTCGAGTGTGTGTGCGAGTGTGTATGAGTGTGTGTGTGTGCAAGTGTGTGCGCGAGTGTGAGTGAGTGTGTGTGTGTGAGAGTGTGAGTGTGTGCTAGTGTGCATGAGTGTGAGTGTGTGTGTGCGTGTGAGTGAGTGAGTGTGTGGGTGAGTGTGTGCAAGTGTGTTCGAGTGTGTATGTGAGAGTGTGTGTGTGCGATTGTGTATGAGTGTGTGCGAGTATGTGTGCAAATGTGTGCGAGAGTGTGCGAGTGTGGGCGTGCGAGTGTGTGCGAGTGTGCGCGAGTGTGCGCGAGTGTGTGCGTGTGAGTGTGTTTGTGAGTGTGAGTGTGTGCTAGTGTGCATGAGTGTGTGAGTGTGTGCGAGTGTGCGCGAGTGTGCGTGTGAGTGAGTGAGTGTGTGTGCGAGTGTGTGTAAGTGTGTGTGAGTGTGTACGAGTGTGTGTAGGAGTGTGTGCGAGTGTGTGCGATTGTGTGTGTGAGTGTGTAGGACTGTATGTGCAAGTGTGTGCGAGTGTGTTTGAGTGTGTGAGTGTGTGCGAGTGTGTGTGAGTGTGTGCAAGTGTGTGTGTGCGAGTGTGTGTGTGCAAGTGTGTGTGTGCAAGTGTGTGCGAGTGTGTATGAGTGTGTGTGTGTGTGCAAGTGTGTGCGCGAGTGTGTGCGCGAGTGTGTGCGTGTGAGTGAGTGTGTGTGTGTGAGTGTGAGTGTGTGCTAGTGTGCATGAGTGTGAGTGTGTGTGTGCGAGTGTGCGTGTGAGTCAGTGAGTGTGTGTGCGAGTGTGTGCGAGTGTGTGTGTGAGTGTGTGTGTGAGTGTGTGCAAGTGTGTTCGAGTGTGTGTGTGAGTGTGCATGAGTGAGTGTGTGCGAGTTTGTGTGAGTTTGTGTGTGTGAGTGTGTGCGAGTGTGTGTGTGTGAGTGTGTGCGTGTGAGTGTGTGCGAGTGTGTGTGTGAGTGTGTGCGAGTGTGTGTGTGAGATTGTGTATTAGTGAATGTGTGCGAGTGTGCGTGAGAGTGAGTGAGTGTGTGTGTGTGCGAGTGAGTGTGAGTGAGTGTGTGCGAGTGTGTGCGAGTGTGTGTGTGCGATTGTGCATAAGTGTGTGCGAGTGTGTGTGTGAGTGTGTAGGACTGTGTGTGCGAGTGTGTGTGCGAGTGTGTGTGCGTGTGTGTGAGTGTGTGTAGGAGTGTGTGTGAGTGTGTGCGATTGTGTGTGTGAGTGTGTAGTACTGTATGTGCGACTGTGTTCGAGTGTGTGTGTGCGAGTGTGTGAGCATGTGTGAGTGTGTGCAAGTGTGTGCGTGCGAGTGTGTGTGATTGTGTATGAGTGAGTGTGTGCGAGTGTGTGTGCAAGTGTGTTTGAGTGTGTTTGTGCAAGTGTGTATGAGTGTGTGTGTGCGAGTGTGTGCAAGTGTGTTTGTGCGAGTGTGTATGAGTGTGTGTGTGCGAGTGTGTGCAAGTGTGTGTGATTGTGTGTGAGTGTGTGTATGAGTGAGTGTGTGCGAGTGTGTGTGCGAGTGTGTGCGTGCGGGTGTGCGCGAGTGTGTGTAGTAGTGTGTGTGACTGTGTGCGATTGTGTGTGTGAGTGTGTAGGACTGTATGTGCGAGTGTGTGCAACTGTGTTCGAGTGTGTGTGTGCGACAGTGTGTGAGCATGTGTGAGTGTGTGCAAGTGTGTGTGTGCAAGTGTGTGCGTACGAGTGTGTGCGAGTGTGTCCGAATGTGTGCGAGTGTGTGCGTGCGAGTGTGCGCGAGTGTGCACGAGTGTGTGCATGTAAGTGTGTGCGTGCGAGTGTGTGCGAGTGTGCTCGAGTGAATGGGTGAGAGTGTGTGCGAGTGTGTGTGAGTGTGTGCAAGTAAGTGTGTGTGAGAGTGTATGAGTGAGTGTGTGTGAGTGTGTGTGTGCGAGTTTGTGTGCGAGTGTGTGCGAGTGAGTGTGTGCGAGTTTGTGTGCGAGTGTGTGTGCGAGTGTGTGTGTGCGAGTGTGTGTGTGCGTGTGTGCGCGTGAGTGTGTGCGAGTGTGTGAGTGCGAATGTGTGTGCGTGTGAGTGTGTGCGAGTGTGTATGAGCGTATGTGCGAGTGTGTGCCAGTGTGTGCGAGTGTGTGTGCGAGTGTGTGCAAGTGTGTGCGAGTGTGTGCGAGTGTGTGCGAGTGTGTGTGTGCGAGTGTGTGTGTGCGAGTGTGTGTGCAATTGTGTATGAGTGTGTGCGAGTGTGTGTTAGTTTGTGCGAGTGTGTGCGTCTGTTCGTGCGAGTGAGTGCGGGTGTGTGCGAGTGTGTGTATGTGAGTGTGTGTGCGATTGTGTATGAGTGTGTGTGAGTTTGTGCGAGTGTGTGCGAGTGCGTGCGAGTACGTGCAAATGTGTGTGAGAGTGTGCGAGTGTGGGCGTGCGAGTGTGTGCTAGTGTGCGCGAGTGTGTGAGTGTGTGCGAGTGTGCGTGAGTAAGTGTGTGTGTAAGTGCGTGCGAGTGTTTCCGAGTGTGTGTGAGCGTGGAGGACTGTGTGTGCGAGTGTATGTGCGAGTGTGTGAGTACGAGTGTGTTCGAGAGTGTGCAATTGTGTGCGAGTGTGTGTGCGAGTGCGTATGAGTAAGTGTGTGCGAGTGTGTGCGAGTGTGTGTTTGCGAGTGTGTGCGAGTGTGTGCATGCCAGTGTGTGCGTGCAAGTGTGTGCGTGCAAGTGTGTGCGTGCGAGTGTGTGCGAGTGTGTGCAAGTGTGTGAGTGTGTGCGAGTGTTTGCGAGTGTGTGCAAATTTGCCCGAGTGTGCGCGAGTGTGCACGAGTGAGTGGGTGCGAGTGTGTGTGTGAGTGTGTGTGAGTGTGTGTGATTGTGTGTGTGAGTGTGTATGAGTGTGTGTGCGAGTGTGTGCAAGTGTGTGTGAGTGTGTGTATGAGTGAGTGTGTGCGAGTGTGTGCGAGTGTGTGTGCGAGTGTGTGCGCGAGTGGGTGTGTGCGAGTGTGTGCGAGTGTGTGCGAGTGTGTCTGCTAGTGTGTGCGAGTGTGTGCGATTGTGTGTGTGAGTGTGTAGGACTGTATGTGCGAGTGTGTGCGAGTGTGTATGAGTGTGTGTGTGAGTGTGTGCAAGTTTGTGCGAGTGAGTGTGTGTGAGTGTGTGTGCGAGTGTGTGCGATTGTGTGTGAGAGTGTGTAGGACTGTATGTGCGAGTGTGTGCGAGTGTGTATGAGTGTGTGAGTGCGAGTGTGTGCGAATGTGTGCGTGCGAGTGTGCACGAGTGTGCACGAGTGTGTGCATGTAAGTGTGTGCGTGCGAGTGTGTGCGAGTGTGCTCGAGTGAATGGGTGCGAGTGTGTGCGAGTGTGTGTGAGTGTGTGCGAGTGAGTGTGTGTGAGTGAGTGAGTGTGTGTGAGTGTGTGCGTGTGTGCGAGTTTGTGTGCGAGTGTGTGCGAGTGTGTGTGAGTGTGTGCGTGTGTGCGAGTGTGTGCGTGTGAGTGTGTGCAAGTGTGTGAGTGTGTGTGCGAATGTGTGTGCGAGTGAGTGTGTGCGAGTGGGTATGAGTGTATGTGCGAGTGTGTGCAAGTGTGTGAGAGTGTGTGTGAGTGTGTGGGTGCGAGTGTGTGCAAGTGTGTGCGAGTGAGTGTGTGCGAGTGTGTGCGAGAGTGTGCAAGTGTGTGCGAGTGTGTGCGAGTGTGTGTGTGCAAGTGTGTGTGCAATTGTGTATGAGTGTGTGCGAGTGTGTGTGCGTTTGTGCGAGTGTGTGCGTGTGTGTGCGAGTGAGTGTGAGTGAGTGCAAGTGTGTGCAAATGTGTGCGCGAGTGTGCGAGTGTGGGCATGCGATTGTGTGCTAGTGTGCGCGAGTGTGTGAGTGTGTGCGAGTGTGCGTGAGTAAGTGTGTGTGTGAGTGTGTGCGAGTGTTGCCGATTGTGTGTGCGAGTGTGTGTGCGAGTGTGTGTGTACGAGTGTGTTCGAGTGTGTGCAATTTTGTGCGAGTGTGTGTGTGCGAGTGCGTATGAGTAAGTATGTGCGAATGTGTGCGAGTGTGTGTGCGAGTGTGTGTTCGCGTGTGTGCATGTGACCGTGTGTGTGCGACTGTGGGCGAGTGTGTGCGAGTGTTTGCGTGTGTGTACGAGTGTGTGCGAGTGTGTGGGTGCGAGTGTGTGCAAGTGTGTGCGAGTGTGTGTGAGTGTGTGTGTGAGTGTGTGTGAATGTGTGCGAGTCAGTGTGTGCGAGTGTGTGTGTGCGATTGTGTATGAGTGTGTGCGAGTATGTGTGTGAGCGTGTGCGAGTGTGTGCGAGAGTGTGCGTGCGAGTGCATGCGAGTGAGTGTCAGTGTGTGCAAATGTGTGCGAGTGTGTGCGAGTGTGTGCGTGTGAGTGAGTGTGTGTGTGAGTGTGTGCTAGTGTGCATGAGTGTGTGAGTGTGTGCGAGTGTGCGCGAGAGTGCGTGTGAGTGAGTGAGTGTGTGTGCGAGTGTGTGTGAGTGTGTACGAGTGGGTGTAGGAGTGTGTGCGAGTGTGTGCGATTGTGTGTGTGAGTGTGTAGGACTGTATGTGCAAGTGTGTGCGAGTGTGTTTGAGTGTGTGAGTGTGTGCGAGTGTGTGTGAGTGTTTGTGAGTGTGTGCAAGTGTGTGTGTGCGAGTGTGTGTGTGAGAGTGTGTGCAAGTGTGTTCGAGTGTGTGTGCGAGTGTGTATGAGTGTGTGTGTGTGCAAGTGTGTGCGCGTGTGTGTGAGTGTCTGTGAGTGTGTGCATGAGTGAGTGTGTGCGAGTGTGTGTGAGTTTGTGTGTGTGTGAGTGTGTGCGAGTGTGTGCGTGTGAGTGTGTGCGAGTGTGTGTGTGAGTGTGTGCGAGTGTGTGTGTGCGATTGTGTATTAGTGAATGTGTGCGAGTGTGCGTGAGTGTGTGCGTGTGAGTGAGTGAGTGTGTGTGTGCGAGTGAGTGTGTGCGAGTGTGTGCGAGTGTGTGCGAGTGTGTGCGAGTGTGTATGAGTGTATGTGCAAGTGTGTGCGCGAGTGTGTTTTAGAGTGTGTGCAATTGTGTGCGTGCGAGTGTGCTCGAGTGAGTGGGTGCGTGTAAGTGTGTGCGTGCGAGTGTGTGCGAATATGTGCGAGTGTGTGCGAGTGTGTGCATGCGAGTGTGTGCGTGCAAGTGTTTGCGTTCGAGTGTGTGCGAGTGTGTGCAAGTGTGTGAGTGTGTGCGAGTGTGTGTGCTAGTGTGTGCAAATGTGCCCGAGTGTGCACGAGTGAGTGTGTGCGAGTGTGTGTGAGTGTGTGTGCGAGTGTGTGCGTGCGAGTGTGTGTGTGAGAGTGTGCGAGTGTGCGCAAATGTGTGCGAGTGTGCACGAGTGAGTGGGTGCGAGTATGCGCGAGTGTGTGTGAGTGTGTGCATGTGAGTGTGTGCAAGCGTGCGTGCGATTGTGTGTGCAAGCGTGTGTGTGCGCGAGTGTGTGCGAGTGTGTATGAGTGTGTGTGCGAGTGTGTGCGAGTGTGTGCAAGTGTGTGTGAGTGTGTGCGAGTGTGTGTGTGCGAGTGTGTGTGTGTGTGAGTGTGTGCGAGTGCTTGCTAGTGTGTGTGTGAGTGTGTGCGACTGTGTGTGCGAGTGTGTGCACGTGTGTGCGAGTGTGTATGAGTGTATGTGCGAGTGTGTGTGCGAGTGTGTGTGCGAGTGTGTGTGTTCGAGTGTGTGCAAGTGTGTACGAGTGTGTGTGCGAGTGCGTACAAGTGTGTGCGAGTGTGCATGAGTGTGTGCGTGTGAGTGTGTGCGAGTGTGTGCGTGCGAGTGTGTGCGAGTGTGCTCGAGTGAGTGGGTGCGAGTGTGTGCGAGTGTGTATGAGTGAGTGTGTGTGAGTGTGTGTGTGTGTGCAAGTTTGTGTGCGTGTGAGTGTGTGCGAGTGTGTGTGAGTGTGTGTGCGAGTGCGTGCGTGCGAGTGTGTGTGAGTGTGTGCGATTGTGTGTGTGAGTGTGTAGGACTGTATGTGCGAGTGTGTATGAGTGTGTGTGAGTTTGTGCAAGTGTGTGCGAGTGTGTACGAGTGTGTGCAAGTGTGTGCGAGTGAGTGTGTGCGAGTGTGTGTGCGAGTGTGTGCGTGCGAGTGTGTGCGGGTGTGTGCGTGTGAGTGAGTGCGAGTGTGTGCAAATGTGTGTGAGCGTGTGCAAGTGGGTGTGAGTGTGTGCGAGTGTGCGCATGTGAGTGAGTGTGTGTGTGTCTGTGTGAGTGTGTGCTTGCGAGTGTTTGCTAGTGTGCGCGAGTGTGTGAGTGTGTGCGAGTGTGCGTGAGTGTGTGTGTGTGAGTGAGTGTGTGTGTGCGAGTGAGTGTGAGTGAGTGTGTGCGAGTGTGTGCAAGTGTGTGTGTGCGATTGTGCATGAGTGTGTGCGAGTGTGTGTTTGCAATTGTGTATGAGTGTGTGTGAGTTTGTGCGAGTGTGTGCGTGTGTGTACGAGTGCGTGCGAGTACGCGCAAATGTGTGTGAGAGTGTACGAGTGTGGGCGTGCGAGTGTGTGCTAGTGTGCGTGAGTGTGTGCGAGTGTGCATGAGTAAGTGTGTGTGTAAGTGCGTGCGAGTGTTTCCGAGTGTGTGTGTGAGTGTGTAGGACTGTGTGTGCGAGTGTGTGCGAGTGTGTGTGCGAGTGTGTGAGTACGAGTGTGTTCGAGAGTGTGCAATTGTGTGCGAGTGTGTGTGCGAGTACGTATGAGTGAGTGTGTGCGAGTGTGTGCGAGTGTGTGTTTGCGAGTGTGTGCGAGTGTGTGCGAGTGTGTGCGAGTGTGTATGAGTGTATGTGCAAGTGTGTGCGCGAGTGTGTTTTAGAGTGTGTGCAATTGTGTGCGTGCGAGTGTGCTCGAGTGAGTGGGTGCGTGTAAGTGTGTGCATGCGAGTGTGTGCGAATATGTGCGAGTGTGTGCGAGTGTGTGCATGCGAGTGTGTGCGTGCAAGTGTTTGCATTCGAGTGTGTGCGAGTGTGTGCAAGTGTGTGAGTGTGTGTGAGTGTGTGTGCTAGTGTGTGCAAATGTGCCCGAGTGTGCACGAGTGAGTGTGTGCGAGTGTGTGTGAGTGTGTGTGCGAGTGTGTGCGTGCGAGTGTGTGCAAGTGTGTGTGAGTGTGTGCAAATGTGTGCGAGTGTGCACGAGTGAGTGGGTGCGAGTATGCGCGAGTGTGTGTGAGTGTGTGCATGTGAGTGTGTGCAAGCGTGTGTGCGATTGTGTGTGCAAGCGTGTGTGTACGCGAGTGTGTGCGAGTGTGTATGAGTGTGTGTGCGAGTGTGTGAGTGTGTGTGAGTGTGTGTGAGTGTGTGTGTGCAAGTATGTATGAGTGTGTGCGAGTGTGTGTACGAGTGTGTGTGCGATTGTGCATAAGTGTGTGCGAGTGTGTGTGAGTGTGTGAGTATGTGTGTGAGTGTTTGTGTGCGAGTGTGTTCGATTGTGTGTGAGTGTGAGTGAGTGTGTACGAGTGTGTGTGAGTGTGTGCCAGTGTGTGCGAGTGTGTGTGCGAGTGTGTGTGAGTGTGTGCGAGTGTGTGCGATTGTGTGTGTGAGTGTGTAGGACTGTATGTGCAAGAGTGTATGAGTGTGTGTGTGAGTGTGTGAAAGTGTGTGCGAGTGTGTGCAAGTGTGTGCGAGTGAGTGTGTGCGAGTGTGTGCGTGCGAGTGTGTGCGTGCGAGTGTGTGCGAGTGTGTGCGACTGTGTGCGAGTGTGTCCGAATGTGTGTGAGTGTGTGCGTGCGAGTGTGCCCGAGTGTGCACGAGTGTGTGCATGTAAGTGTGTGCGTGCGAGTGTGTGCGAGTGTGTGCGAGTGTGCTCGAGTGAATGGGTGAGAGTGTGTGCGAGTGTGTGTGAGTGTGTGCAAGTAAGTGTGTGTGAGAGTGTATGAGTGAGTGTGTGTGAGTGTGTGTGCGAGTTTGTGTGCAAGTGTGTGCGAGTGAGTGTGTGCGAGTGTGTGCGAGTTTGTGTGCGAGTGTGTGCGTGCGAGTGTGTGTGTGTGCGTGTGTGCGCGCGAGTGTGTGCGAGTGTGTGAGTGCGAATGTGTGTGCGTGTGAGTGTGTGCGAGTGTGTATGAGTGTATGTGCGAGTGTGTGTGCAATTGTGTATGAGTGTGTGCGAGTGTGTGTGAGTTTGTGCAAGTGTGTGCGTGTGTTCGTGCGAGTGCGTGCGAGTGAGTGCGGGTGTGTGCGAGTGTGTGTATGCGAGTGTGTGTGCGATTGTGTATGAGTGTGTGTGAGTTTGTGCGAGTGTGTGCGTGTGTGTGCGAGTGCGTGCGAGTACGCGCAAATGTGTGCGAGTGTGGGCGTGCGAGTGTGTGATAGTGTGCGCGAGTGTGTGAGTGTGTGTGAGTGTGCGTGAGTAAGTGTGTGTGTAAGTGCATGCGAGTGTTTCCGAGTGTGTGTGTGAGTATGTAGGACTGTGTGCGAGTGTGTGTGCGAGTGTGTTCGAGTGTGTGCAATTGTGTGCGAGTGTGTGTGCGAGTGCGTATGAGTGAGTGTGTGCGAGTGTGTGTTTGCGAATGTGTGTGCGAGTGTGTGCGAGTGTGTATGAGTGTATGTGCGAGTGTGTGCGCGAGTGTGTGTTTTAGAGTGTGTGCAGGTGTGTGCGTGTGAGTGTGTGCATGAGTCTGTGCGTGCGAGTGTGCTCGAGTGAGTGGGTGCGTGTAAGTGTGTGCGTGCGAGTGTGTGCGAGTGTGTGCGAGCAAGTGTTTGCGTGCGAGTGTGTGCGAGTGTGTGCAAGTGTGTGAGTGTGTGCGAGTGTGTGCGAGTGTGTGCAAATGTGCCCGAGTGTGCGCGAGTGTGCACGAGTGAGTGGGTGCGAGTGTGTGTGAGTGTGTATGAGTGAGTTTGTGTGCGAGTGAGTGTGTGCGAATGTGTGCGAGTGTGTTTGTGAGTGTGTGTGCGAGTGTGTGCGTGAGAGTGTGTGCGAGTGTGTGCGAGTGTGTGTGCGAGTGTGTGCAAGTTTTTGCGATTGTGTGTGTGAGTGTGTAGGACTGTATGTGCGAGTGTGTGCGAGTGTGTATGAGTGTGTGTGTGAGTGTGTGCAAGTGTGTGTGAGTGAGTGTGTGTGAGTAGGTGTGCGAGTGTGTGTGCGAGTGTGTGCGAGTGTGTGCGATTTTGTGTGAGAGTGTGTAGGACTGTATGTGCGAGTGTGTGCGAGTGTGTATGAGTGTGTGTGTGAGTGTGTGCAAGTGTGTGCGAGTGAATGTGTGCGAGTGTGTGTATGAGTGTGTGTGTGAGTGTGTGCAAGTGTGTGTGAGTGAGTGTGTGTGAGTAGGTGTGCGAGTGTGTGTGCGAGTGTGTGCGAGTGTGTGCGATTTTGTGTGAGAGTGTGTAGGACTGTATGTGCGAGTGTGTGCGAGTGTGTATGAGTGTGTGTGTGAGTGTGTGCAAGTGTGTGCGAGTGAATGTGTGCGAGTGTGTGTATGAGTGTGTGTGTGAGTGTGTGCAAGTGTGTGCGAGTGAATGTGTGTGAGTGTGTGTGCGAGTGTGTGCGTGCGAGTGTGCACGAGTGTGTGCGTGTAAGTGTGTGCGTGCGAGTGTGTGCGAGTGTGCTCAAGTGAATGGGTGCGAGTGTGTGCGAGTGTGTGTGAGTGTGTGCGAGTGAGTGTGTGTGAGTGTGTGTGAGTGTGTGCGGTTGTGTGTGAGTGTGTGCGAGTGTGTGCGAGTGTGTGTGTGTGCGAATGTGTGAGTGTGTGTGCGAGTGCGTGTGCGAGTGTGTGTGCGAGAGTGAGCGAGTGTGTGCGAGTGTGTGCAAATGTGCCCGAGTGTGCGCGAGTGTCCACGAGTGAGTGGGTGCGAGTGTGTGCGAGTATGTGTGAGTGTGTGCATTTGAGTGTGTGCGAGCGTGTGCGAGTGTGTGTGAGTGTGTGTGCGAGTGTGTGTGCGAGTGTGTGTGCGAGAGTGTGCGAGTGTGTGCAAATGTGCCCGAGTGTGCACGAGTGAGTGTGTGCGAGTGTGTGTGCGAGTGTGTGCGAGAGTGTGCGAGTGTGTGCAAATGTGCCCGAGTGTGCGCGAGTGTGCACGAGTGAGTGGGTGCGAGTGGGTGCGAGTATGTGTGAGTGTGTGCATGTGAGTGTGTGTGCGAGTGTGTGTGCATGTGTGTGTGTGCGAGTGTGTGCGAGTGTGTATGAGTGTGTGTGCGAGTGTGTGCAAGTGTGTGTGAGTGTGTGTGAGTGTGTGTGTGCAAGTATGTATGGGTGTGTGTACGAGTGTGTGTGCGATTGTGCATAAGTGTGTGCGAGTGTGTGTGAGTGTGTGTGTGTGAGTGTTTGTGTGCGAGTGTGTTCGATTGTGTGTGAGTATGAGTGAGTGTGTACGAGTGTGTGCGAGTGTGTGCCAGTGTGTGCGAGTGTGTGTGCGAGTGTGTGTGAGTGTGTGCGAGCGTGTGCATGTGTGTGTGTGTGTGTGTAGGACTGTATGTGCAAGTGTGTATGAGTGTGTGTGTGAGTGTTTGAAAGTGTGTGCGAGTGTGTGCAAGTGTGTGCGAGTGAGAGTGTGCGAGTGTGTGCATGCGAGTGTGTGCATGCGAGTGTGTGCGTGCGAGTGTGTGTGACTGTGTGTGAGTGTGTGCAAGTGTGTGCGAGTGTGTCCGAATGTGTGCGAGTGTGTGCGTGCGAGTGAGCCTGAGTGTACACGAGTGTGTGCATGTAAGTGTGTGCGTGCGAGTGTGTGTGAGTGTGCTTGAGTGATTGGGTGAGAGTGTGTGTGAGTGTGTGCAAGTAAGTGTGTGTGAGAGTGTATGAGTGAGTGTGTGAGTGTGTGTGAGAGTTTGTGTGCAAGTGTGTGCGAGTGAGTGTGTGCGAGTGTGTGCGAGTTTGTGTGCGAGTGTTTGTGCGAGTGTGTGCATGCGAGTGTGTGTGTGTGCATGTGTGCGCGCGAGTGTGTGCGAGTGTGTGAGTGCGAATGTGTGTGTGAGTGTGTGCGAGTGTGTATGAGTGTATGTGCGAGTGTGTGCCAGTGTGTGCGAGTGTGTGTGCGAGTGTGTGCAAGTGTGTGTGAGTGTGTGCGAGAGTGTGTGTGCGAGTGTGTGTGCAATTGTGTATGAGTGTGTGCGAGTGTGTGTTAGTTTGTGCAAGTGTGTGCGTGTGTTCGTGCGAGTGAGTGCGGGTGTGTGCGAGTGTGTGTATGCGAGTGTGTGTGCGATTGTGTATGAGTGTGTGTGCGAGTGCGTGCGAGTACGCGCAAATGTGTGCGAGTGTGGGCGTGCGAGTGTGTGCTAGTGTGCGCGAGTGTGTGAGTGTGTGCGAGTGTGCGTGAGTAAGTGTGTGTGTAAGTGCGTGCGAGTGTTTCCGAGTGTGTGTGTGAGTGTGTAGGACTGTGTGTGCGAGTGTGTGAGTATGAGTGTATTCGAGTGTGTGCAATTGTGTGTGAGTGTGTGTGCGAGTGCGTATGAGTGAGTGTGTGCGAGTGTGTGCGAGTGTGTGTTTGCGAGTGTGTGCGAGTGTGTGCGCGAGTGTGTGTTTTAGAGTGTGTGCAATTGTGTGCGTGCGAGTGTGCTCGAGTGAGTGGGTGCGTGTAAGTGTGTGCGTGCGAGTGTGTGCGAATGTGTGCAAGTGTGTGCGAGTGTGTGCATGCGAGTGTGTGCGTGCAAGTGTTTGCGTGCGAGTGTGTGCATGTGTGTGAGTGTGTGCGAGTGTGTGTGCGAGTGTGTGCGAGTGTGTGCAAATGTACCCGAGTGTGCGCGAGTGTGCACGAGTGAGTGGGTGCGAGTGTGTGTGAGTGTGTATGAGTGAGTGTGTGCGAATGTGTGCGAGTGTGTTTGTGATTGTGTGTGCGAGTGTGTGCGTGCGAGTGTCTGCGAGTGTGTGTGAGTGTGTGCGAGTGTGTGTGAGTGTGTGCAAATGTGCCCGAGTGTGCACGAGTGTGCACGAGTGAGTGTGTGCGAGTGTGTGCAAGTGTGTCTGAGTGTGTGCGAGTGTGTGTGTGCGAGTGTGTGTATGAGTATGTGTGTTCGATTGTGTATAAGTGTGTGCGAGTGTGTGTATGAGTGTGTGTGAGTGTGTGTGCAAGTGTGTGTGTGCGAGTGTGTTTGATTGTGTGTGAGTGTGTGTGTGAGTGTGAGTGAGTGTGTACGAGTGTGTGCGAGTGTGTGCGAATGTGTGTGCGAGTGTGTGCGGGTGTGTGCGATTGTGTGTGTGAGTGTGTAGGACTGTACATGCGAGTGTCTGCGAGTGTGTATGAATGTGTGTAAGTGTGTGTGCGAGTGTGTGCGTGCGAGTGTGTGCGACTGTGTGCGACTGTGTGCGAGTGTGTGCGAGTGTGTGAGAATGTGTGCGAGTTTGTACGTGCGAGTGTGCACGAGTGTGCACGAGTGTGTGCGTATAAGTGTGTGCGTGCGAGTGTGCTCGAGTGAATGGGTGCGAGTGTGTGTGAGTGTGTGCGAGTGAGTGTGTGTGAGTGTGTATAAGTGAGTGTGTGTGAGTGTGTGCGTGTGTGCGAGTTTGTGTGCGAGTGTGTATGAGTGTGTGTGTGAGTGTGTGCGAGTGAGTGTGTGTGAGTGTGTGTGCGAGTGTGTGTGCGAGTGTGTGTGCGAGTGTGTTCGAGTGTGTGCAATTGTGTGCGAGTGCGTATGAGTTAGTGTGTGCGAGTGTGTGTTTGCGAGTGTGTGTGCGAGTGTGTGCGAGTGTGTGCGAGTGTGTATGAGTGTATGTGCGAGTGTGTGCGCGAGTGTGTGTTTTAGAGTGTGTGCAATTGTGTGCGTGTGAGTGTGTGCATGAGTGTGTGCGTGCGAGTGTGCTCGAGTGAGTGGGTGTGTGTAAGTGTGTGCGTGCGAGTGTGTGTGAATGTATGCGAGTGTGTGCGAGTGTGTGAAAGTGTGTGCGAGCAAGTGTTTGCGTGCGAGTGTGTGCGAGTGTGTGCAAGTGTGTGAGTGTGTGTGAGTGTGTGCGAGTGTGTGCAAATGTGCCCGAGTGTGCGCGAGTGTGCACAAGTGAGTGGGTGCGAGTGTGTGTGAGTGTGTATGAGTGAGTGTGTGCGTGTGTGCGAGTTTGTGTGCGAGTGAGTGTGTGCGAATGTGTGCAAGTGTGTTTGTGAGTGTGTGTGCGAGTGTGTGCGTGAGAGTGTGTGCGAGTGTGTACGAGTTTCTGTGCGAGTGTGTGCGAGTGTGTGCGATTGTGTGTGTGAGTGTGTTGGACTGTATGTGCGAGTGTGTGCGAGTGTGTATGAGTGTGTGTGTGAGTGTGTGCAAGTGTGTGCGAGTGAGTGTGTGTGAGTGTGTGTGCGAGTGTGTGTGCGAGTGTTTGTGCGAGTGTGTGCGATTGTGTGTGCGAGTGTGTAGGACTGTATGTGCGAGTGTGTGCGAGTGTGTATGAGTGTGTGTGTGAGTGTGTGCAAGTGTGTGCGAGTGAGTGTGTGTGAGTGTGTGTGCGAGTGTGTGCATGCGAGTGTGTGCGTGCGAGTGTGCACGAGTGTGCACGAGTGTGTGCGTGTAAGTGTGTGCGTGCGAGTGTGTGCGAGTGTGCTCGAGTGAATGGGTGCGAGTGTGTGCGAGTGTGTGTGAGTGTGCGAGTGAGTGTGTGTGAGTGAGTGTGTGTGAGTGTGTGCGAGTTTGTGTGCGAGTGTGTGCGATTGAGTGTGTGCGAGTGTGTGCGATTGTGTGTGAGTGTGTGCGAGTGTGTGCGTGTGAGTGTGTGCGAGTGTGTGAGTGTGTGTGCGAATGTGTGTGCGTGTGTGTGCGAGTGTGTATGAGTGTATGTGCGAGTGTGTGCAAGTGAGTGAGAGTGTGTGTGAGTGTGTGTGTGCGAGTGTGTGCAAGTGTGTGCGAGTGAGTGTGTGCAAGTGTGTGTGAGAGTGTGCAAGTGTGTGCGAGTGTGTGTGTGCGAGTGTGTGTGCAATTGTGTATGAGTGTGTGCGAGTGTGTGTGCGTTTGTGCGAGTGTGTGCGTGTGTGTGTGCGAGTGCGTGTGAGTGAGTGCAAGTGTGTGCAAATGTGTGCGTGAGTGTGGGTGTGCAAGTGTGTGCTAGTGTGCGCGAGTGTGTGAGTGTGTGCGAGTGTGCATGAGTAAGTGTGTGTGAGTGTGTGCGAGTGTTGCCGAGTGTGTGTGCGAGTGTGTAGGACTGTGTGTGCGAGTGTGTGCGAGTGTGTGTGTGAGTGTGTGTGTGAGTGTGTGTGTACGAGTGTGTGCAAATTTGTGCAAGTGTGTGTGTGCGAGTGCGTATGAGTAAGTGTGTGCGAATGTGTGCGAGTGTGTGCGATTGTGTGTGTGAGTGTGTAGGACTGTACGTGTGAATGTGTGCGAATGTGTATGAGTGTGTATGTGAGTGTGTGCAAGTGTGTGCAAGTGAGAGTGTGTGCGTGCGAGTGTGTGCGACTGTGTGCGAGTGTGTGAGTGCGAGTGTGTGCGAATGTGTGTGAGTGTGTACGTGCGAGTGTGCACGAGTGTGCACGAGTGTGTGAGTATAAGTGTGTGCGTGCGAGTGTGTGCGAGTGTGATCGAGTGAATAGGTGCGAGTGTGTGTGAGTGTGTGCGAGTGAGTGTGTATACGTGAGTGTGTGTGAGTGTGTGCGTGTGTGCGAGTTTGTGTGCAAGTGTGTATGAGTGTGTGTGTGAGTGTGTGCAAGTGTGTGCGAGTGAGTGTGTGTGCGAGTGTGTGTGCGAGTGCGTGCGAGTGTGTGCGATTGTGTGTGAGAGTGTGTAGGACTGTATGTGCGAGTGTGTATGAGTGTGTGTGTGAGTTTGTGCAAGTGTGTGCGAGTGTGTGCGAGTGAGTGTGTGTGAGTGTGTATAAGTGAGTGTGTGTGAGTGTGTGCGTGTGTGCGAGTTTGTGTGCAAGTGTGTATGAGTGTGTGTGTGAGTGTGTGCAAGTGTGTGCGAGTGAGTGTGTGTGAGTGTGTGTGCGAGTGTGTGTGCGAGTGCGTGCGAGTGTGTGCGATTGTGTGTGAGAGTGTGTAGGACTGTATGTGCGAGTGTGTGCGAGTGTGTATGAGTGTGTGTGATTGTGTGCAAGTGTGTGCAAGTGAGTGTGTGTGCGAGTGTGTGCATGCGAGTGTGTGCGTGCGAGTGTGTGCGAGTGTGTGCGAGTGTGTGAGTGCGAGTGTGTGCAAATGTGTGCGAGTGTGTGCATGCGAGTGTGCACGAGTGTGCACGAGTGTGTGCGTGTAAGTGTGTGCGTGCGAGTGTGTGCGAATGTGTGCGAGTGTGTGCGAGCAAGTGTTTGCGTGCGAGTGTGTGCGAGTGTGTGCAAGTGTGTGAGTGTGTGCGAGTGTGTGTGCGAGTGTGTGCGAGTGTGTGCAAATGTGCCCGAGTGTGCGCGAGTGTGCACGAGTGAGTGGGTGCGAGTGTGTGTGTATGAGTGAGTGTGTGCGTGTGTGCGAGTTTGTGTGCGAGTGAGTGTGTGCGAATGTGTGCGAGTGTGTTTGTGAGTGTGTGTGCGAGTGTGTGCGCGAGTGTGTGCACGAGTGTGTGCGAGTGTGTGCGAGTGTGTGCGAGTGTGTGCGAGTGTGTGTGCGAGTGTGTGCGCGAGTGTGTGCCCGAGTGTGTGCGAGTGTGTGCGAGTGTGTGCGAGTGTGTGTGCGAGTGTGTGCGAGTGTGTGCGATTGTGTGTGTGAGTGTGTAGGACTGTATGTGCGAGTGTGTGCGAGTGTGTATGAGTGTGTGTGTGAGTGTGTGCAAGTGTGCGCGAGTGAGTGTGTGTGAGTGTGTGTGCGAGAGTGTGCGAGTGTGTGCGATTGTGTGTGAAAGTGTGTAGGACTGTATGTGCGAGTGTGTGCGAGTGTGTATGAGTGTGTGTGTGAGTGTGTGCAAGTGTGTGCGAGTGAGTGTGTGTGAGTGTGTGTGCGAGTGTGTGCATGTGAGTGTGTGCGTGCGAGTGTGCACGAGTGTGTGCGTGTAAGTGTGTGCGTGCGAGTGTGTGCGAGTGTTCTCGAGTGAATGGGTGCGAGTGTGTGCGAGTGTGTGTGAGTGTGTGCGAGTGAGTGTGTGTGAGTGAGTGTGTGTGAGTGTGTGCGAGTTTGTGTGCGAGTGGGTGCGAGTGAGTGTGTGCGAGTGTGTGCGATTGTGTGTGAGTGTGTGCGAGTGTGTGCGAGTGTGTGCGTGTGAGTGTGTGCGAGTGTGTGAGTGTGTGTGCGAATGTGTGTGCGAGTGTGTGTGAGTGTGTATGAGTGTATGTGCGAGTGTGTGCAAGTGTGTGAGAGTGTGTGTGAGTGTGTGTGTGCGAGTGTGTGCGAGTGAGTGTGTGCGAGTGTGTGCGAGAGTGTTCAAGTGTGTGCCAGTGTGTGTGTGCGAGTGTGTGTGCAATTGTGTATGAGTGTGTGCGAGTGTGTGTGCGTTTGTGCGAGTGTGTGCGTGTGTGTGTGCGAGTGCGTGTGAGTGAGTGCAAGTGTGTGCAAATGTGTGCGCGAGTGTGGGCGTGCGAGTGTGTGCTAGTGTGCGCGAGTGTGTGAGTGTGTGCGAGTGTGCATGAGTAAGTGTGTGTGTGAGTGTGTGCGAGTGTTGCCGAGTGTGTGTGTGAGTGTGTAGGACTGTGTGTGCGAGTGTGTGTGTGAGTGTGTGTGTACGAGTGTGTGCAATTTTGTGCGAGTGTGTGTGTGCGAGTGTGTATGAGTAAGTGTGTGTGAATGTGTGCGAGTGTGTGCGAGTGTGTGTGCGAGTGTGTGCGTGCGACTGTGTGTGTGTGACTGTGTGCGAGTGTGTGCGAGTGTTTGCGTGTGTGTGCGAGTGTGTGTGCGTGTGTACGAGTGTGTGCGAGTGTGTGGGTGCGAGTGTGTGCAAGTGTGTGCGAGTGTGTGTGAGTGTGTGTGTGAGTGTGTGCGAGTCTTTGTGTGCGAGTGTGTGTGTGCGATTGTGTGTGTGCGATTGTGTATGAGTGTGTGCGAGTATGTGTGTGAGTGTGTGCGAGTGTGTGCGTGCGAGTGCGTGCGAGTGCGTGCGAGTGTGTGCAAATGTGTGCGAGAGTGTGCGAGTGTGGGCGTGCGAGTGTGTGCGAGTGTGCGCGAGTGTGCACGAGTGTGTGCGTGTGAGTGAGTGAGTGTGTGTGCGAGTGTGTGTGAGTGTGTACGAGTGTGTGTGTGAGTGTGTAGGACTGTATGTGCAAGTGTGTGCGAGTGTGTTCGAGTGTGTGAGTGTGTGCAAGTGTGTGTGTGAGTGTGTAGGACTGTGTGTGCGAGTGTGTGTGCGAGTGTGTGCGAGTGTGTGTGAGTGTGTGTAGGAGTGTGTGTGAGTGTGTGCGATTGTGTGTGTGAGTGTGTAGTACTGTATGTGCGACTGTGTTCGAGTGTGTGTGTGCGAGTGTGTGAGCATGTGTGAGTGTGTGCAAGTGTGTGCGTGCGAGTGTGTGTGTGCGAGTGTGTGTGATTGTGTATGAGTGAGAGTGTGCGAGTGTGTGTGCAAGTGTGTTTGAGTGTGTTTGTGCAAGTGTGTATGAGTGTGTGTGTGCGAGTGTGTGCAAGTGTGTGTGATTGTGTGTGAGTGTGTGTATGAGTGAGTGTGTGCGAGTGTGTGTGAGTGTGTGCAAGTAAGTGTGTGTGAGTGTGTGTGCGAGTGTGTGCATGCGAGTGTGTGTGTGCGAGTTTGTGTGCAAGTGTGTATGAGTGTGTGTGTGAGTGTGTGCAAGTGTGTGCGAGTGAGTGTGTGTGAGTGTGTGTGCGAGTGTGTGTGCGAGTGCGTGCGAGTGTGTGCGATTGTGTGTGAGAGTGTGTAGGACTGTATGTGCGAGTGTGTGCGAGTGTGTATGAGTGTGTGTGATTGTGTGCAAGTGTGTGCAAGTGAGTGTGTGTGCGAGTGTGTGCATGCGAGTGTGTGCGTGCGAGTGTGTGCGAGTGTGTGCGAGTGTGTGAGTGCGAGTGTGTGCAAATGTGTGCGAGTGTGTGCATGCGAGTGTGCACGAGTGTGCACGAGTGTGTGCGTGTAAGTGTGTGCGTGCGAGTGTGTGCGAATGTGTGCGAGTGTGTGCGAGCAAGTGTTTGCGTGCGAGTGTGTGCGAGTGTGTGCAAGTGTGTGAGTGTGTGCGAGTGTGTGTGCGAGTGTGTGCGAGTGTGTGCAAATGTGCCCGAGTGTGCGCGAGTGTGCACGAGTGAGTGGGTGCGAGTGTGTGTGTATGAGTGAGTGTGTGCGTGTGTGCGAGTTTGTGTGCGAGTGAGTGTGTGCGAATGTGTGCGAGTGTGTTTGTGAGTGTGTGTGCGAGTGTGTGCGCGAGTGTGTGCACGAGTGTGTGCGAGTGTGTGCGAGTGTGTGCGAGTGTGTGCGAGTGTGTGTGCGAGTGTGTGCGCGAGTGTGTGCCCGAGTGTGTGCGAGTGTGTGCGAGTGTGTGCGAGTGTGTGTGCGAGTGTGTGCGAGTGTGTGCGATTGTGTGTGTGAGTGTGTAGGACTGTATGTGCGAGTGTGTGCGAGTGTGTATGAGTGTGTGTGTGAGTGTGTGCAAGTGTGCGCGAGTGAGTGTGTGTGAGTGTGTGTGCGAGAGTGTGCGAGTGTGTGCGATTGTGTGTGAAAGTGTGTAGGACTGTATGTGCGAGTGTGTGCGAGTGTGTATGAGTGTGTGTGTGAGTGTGTGCAAGTGTGTGCGAGTGAGTGTGTGTGAGTGTGTGTGCGAGTGTGTGCATGTGAGTGTGTGCGTGCGAGTGTGCACGAGTGTGTGCGTGTAAGTGTGTGCGTGCGAGTGTGTGCGAGTGTTCTCGAGTGAATGGGTGCGAGTGTGTGCGAGTGTGTGTGAGTGTGTGCGAGTGAGTGTGTGTGAGTGAGTGTGTGTGAGTGTGTGCGAGTATGTGTGCGAGTGGGTGCGAGTGAGTGTGTGCGAGTGTGTGCGATTGTGTGTGAGTGTGTGCGAGTGTGTGCGAGTGTGTGCGTGTGAGTGTGTGCGAGTGTGTGAGTGTGTGTGCGAATGTGTGTGCGAGTGTGTGTGAGTGTGTATGAGTGTATGTGCGAGTGTGTGCAAGTGTGTGAGAGTGTGTGTGAGTGTGTGTGTGCGAGTGTGTGCGAGTGAGTGTGTGCGAGTGTGTGCGAGAGTGTTCAAGTGTGTGCCAGTGTGTGTGTGCGAGTGTGTGTGCAATTGTGTATGAGTGTGTGCGAGTGTGTGTGCGTTTGTGCGAGTGTGTGCGTGTGTGTGTGCGAGTGCGTGTGAGTGAGTGCAAGTGTGTGCAAATGTGTGCGCGAGTGTGGGCGTGCGAGTGTGTGCTAGTGTGCGCGAGTGTGTGAGTGTGTGCGAGTGTGCATGAGTAAGTGTGTGTGTGAGTGTGTGCGAGTGTTGCCGAGTGTGTGTGTGAGTGTGTAGGACTGTGTGTGCGAGTGTGTGTGTGAGTGTGTGTGTACGAGTGTGTGCAATTTTGTGCGAGTGTGTGTGTGCGAGTGTGTATGAGTAAGTGTGTGTGAATGTGTGCGAGTGTGTGCGAGTGTGTGTGCGAGTGTGTGCGTGCGACTGTGTGTGTGTGACTGTGTGCGAGTGTGTGCGAGTGTTTGCGTGTGTGTGCGAGTGTGTGTGCGTGTGTACGAGTGTGTGCGAGTGTGTGGGTGCGAGTGTGTGCAAGTGTGTGCGAGTGTGTGTGAGTGTGTGTGTGAGTGTGTGCGAGTCTTTGTGTGCGAGTGTGTGTGTGCGATTGTGTGTGTGCGATTGTGTATGAGTGTGTGCGAGTATGTGTGTGAGTGTGTGCGAGTGTGTGCGTGCGAGTGCGTGCGAGTGCGTGCGAGTGTGTGCAAATGTGTGCGAGAGTGTGCGAGTGTGGGCGTGCGAGTGTGTGCGAGTGTGCGCGAGTGTGCACGAGTGTGTGCGTGTGAGTGAGTGAGTGTGTGTGCGAGTGTGTGTGAGTGTGTACGAGTGTGTGTGTGAGTGTGTAGGACTGTATGTGCAAGTGTGTGCGAGTGTGTTCGAGTGTGTGAGTGTGTGCAAGTGTGTGTGTGAGTGTGTAGGACTGTGTGTGCGAGTGTGTGTGCGAGTGTGTGCGAGTGTGTGTGAGTGTGTGTAGGAGTGTGTGTGAGTGTGTGCGATTGTGTGTGTGAGTGTGTAGTACTGTATGTGCGACTGTGTTCGAGTGTGTGTGTGCGAGTGTGTGAGCATGTGTGAGTGTGTGCAAGTGTGTGCGTGCGAGTGTGTGTGTGCGAGTGTGTGTGATTGTGTATGAGTGAGTGTGTGCGAGTGTGTGTGCAAGTGTGTTTGAGTGTGTTTGTGCAAGTGTGTATGAGTGTGTGTGTGCGAGTGTGTGCAAGTGTGTGTGATTGTGTGTGAGTGTGTGTATGAGTGAGTGTGTGCGAGTGTGTGTGAGTGTGTGCAAGTAAGTGTGTGTGAGTGTGTGTGCGAGTGTGTGCATGCGAGTGTGTGTGTGCGAGTGTGTGCGAGTGTGTGCGAGTGTGTGCGAGTGTGTGCGAGTGTGTGAGTGCGAGTGTGTGCGAATGTGTGAGTGCGAGTGTGTGCGAATGTGTGCGAGTGTGTGCATGCGAGTGTGCACGAGTGTGCACGAGTGTGTGCGTGTAAGTGTGTGCATGCGAGTGTGTGCGAGTGTGCTCGAGTGAATGGGTGCGAGTGTGTGCGAGTGTGCGTGAGTGTGTGTGAGTGTGTATAAGTGAGTGTGTGCGAGTTTGTGTGCGAGTGTGTGCGAGTGAGTGTGCGAGTGTGTGTGAGTGTGTGCGAGTGTGTGCGAGTGTGTGTGTGCGAGTGTGTGCGTGTGAGTGTTTGTGCGAGAGTGTGCGAGTGTGTGCGAGTGTGTGCGAGTGTGTGCATAGGAGCCCGAGTGTGCACGAGTGAGTGTGTGCGAGTGTGTGCGAGTTTGTGTGAGTGTGTGCATGTGAGTGTGTGCGAGCGTGTGCGAGTGTGTGTGAGTGTGTGTGCGAGTGTGTGTGCGAGTGTGTGTGCGAGAGTGTGCGAGTGTGTGCAAATGTGCCCGAGTGTGCACGAGTGAGTGGGTGCGAGTGTGTGCGAGTGTGTGTGAGTGTGTGCATGTGAGTGTGTGCGAACGTGTGCGAGTGTGTGTGCGAGTGTGTGTTCATGTGTGTGTGTGCGAGTGTGTGCGAGTGTGTATGAGTGTGCGTGCGAGTGTGTGCAAGTGTGTGTGAGTGTGTGCGAGTGTGTGTGCAAGTATGTGTGTTTGTGTGCGAGTGTGTGCGATTGTGTATAAGTGTGTGCGAGTGTGTGTGAGTGTGTGTGCTAGTGTGTGTGTGCGAGTGTGTTCGATTGTGTGAGTGTGAGTGAGTGTGTATGAGTGTGTGCGAGTGTGTGCCAGTGTGTGCGAGTGTGTGTGCGAGTGTGTGTGATTGTGTGTGAGTGTGTGCGATTGTGTGTGTGAGTGTGTAGGACTGTATGTGCGAGTGTGTGTGAGTGTGTGTGTGAAAGTGTGTGCGAGTGTGTGCAAGTGTGTGCGAGTGTGTGCGTGCGAGTGTGTGCGAGTGTGTGCATGCGAGTGTGTGCGAGTGTTTGCGACTGTGTGCGAGTGTTTGAGTGCGAGTGTGTCCGAATGTGTGTGAGTGTGTGCGTGCGAGTGTGCGCGAGTGTGCACGAGTGTGTGCATGTAAGTGTGTGTGTGCGAGTGTGTGCGAGTGTGCTCGAGTGAATGGGTGAGAGTGTGTGCGAGTGTGTGTGAGTGTGTGCGAGTAAGTGTGTGTGAGTGTGTATGAGTGAGTGTGTGTGAGTGTGTGTGTGCGAGTTTGTGTGCGAGTGTGTGCGAGTGAGTGTGTGCGAGTGTGTGCGAGTTTGTGTGCGAGTGTGTGCCAGTGTGTGCGAGTGTGTGTGTGCGAGTGTGTGCAAGTGTGTGCGAGAGTGTGCGAGTGTGTGTGAGTGTGTGTGTGCGAGTGTGTGTGCAATTGTGTATGAGTGTGTGCGAGTGTGTGTGAGTTTGTGCAAGTGTGTGTGTTTGTTTGTGCGAGTGCGTGCGAGTGAGTGCGGGTGTGTGCGAGTGTGTGTATGCGAGTGTGTGTGCGATTGTGTATGAGTGTGTGTGAGTTTGTGCGAGTGTGTGCGTGTGTGTGCGAGTGCGTGCGAGTATCGCAAATGTGTGCGAGTGTGGGCGTGCGAGTGTGTGCTAGTGTGCTCGAGTGTGTGAGTGTGTGCGAGTGTGCGTGAGTAAGTGTGTGTGTAAGTGCGTGCAAGTGTTTCCGAGTGTGTGTGTGAGTATGTAGGACTGTGTGTGCGAGTGTGTGCGAGTGTGTTCGAGTGTGTGCAATTGTGTGCGAGTGTGTGTGCGAGTGCGTATGAGTGAGTGTGTGCGAGTGTGTGTGTGCGAGTGTGTGCGAGTGTGTGTGAGTGTGTGCGAGTGTGTATGAGTGTATGTGCGAGTGTGTGCGCGAGTGTGTGTTTTAGAGTGTGTGCAATTGTGTGCGTGTGAGTGTGTGCATGAGTGTGTGCGTGCGAGTGTGCTCGAGTGAGTGGGTGCGTGTAAGTGTGTGCGTGCGAGTGTGTGCGAATGTGTGCGAGTGTGTGCGAGCAAGTGTTTGCGTGCGAGTGTGTGCGAGTGTGTGCAAGTGTGTGAGTGTGTGCGCGAGTGTGTGCGAGTGTGTGCAAATGTGCCCGAGTGTGCGCGAGTGTGCACGAGTGAGTGGGTGCGAGTGTGTGTGAGTGTGTATGAGTGAGTGTGTGCGTGTGTGCGAGTTTGTGTGCGAGTGAGTGTGTGCGAATGTGTGCGAGTGTGTTTGTGAGTGTGTGTGCTAGTGTGTGCGCGAGTGTGTGCGAGTGTGTGCGCGAGTGTGTGCGAGTGTGTGCGAGTGTGTGTGCGAGTGTGTGCGAGTGTGTGCGATTGTGTGTGTGAGTGTGTAGGACTGTATGTGCGAGTGTGTGCGAGTGTGTATGAGTGTGTGTGTGAGTGTGTGCAAGTGTGTGCGAGTGAGTGTGTGTGAGTGTGTGTGCGAGTGTGTGCGAGTGTGTGCGAGTGTGTGCGATTGTGTGTGAGAGTGTGTAGGACTGTATGTGCGAGTGTGTGCGAGTGTGTATGAGTGTGTGTGAGAGTGTGTGCAAGTGTGTGCGAGTGAGTGTGTGTGAGTGTGTGTGCGAGTGTGTGCGTGCGAGTGTGTGCGTGCGAGTGTGCACGAGTGTGCACGAGTGTGTGCGTGTAAGTGTGTGCGTGCGAGTGTGTGCGAGTGTGCTCGAGTGAATGGGTGCAAGTGTGTGCGAGTGTGTGTGAGTGTGTGCGAGTGTGTGTGCGAGTGTGTGAGTGTGTGCGAGAATGTGTGTGCGAGTGTGTATGAGTGTATGTGCGAGTGTGTGCAAGTGTGTGAGAGTGTGTGTGAGTGTGTGTGTGCGAGTGTGTGCGAGTGAGTGTGTGCGAGTGTGTGCGAGAGTGTTCAAGTGTGTGCGAGTGTGTGTGTGCGAGTGTGTGTGCAATTGTGTATGAGTGTGTGCGCGTTTGTGCGAGTGTGTGCGTGTGTGTGTGTGAGTGCGTGTGAGTGAGTGCAAGTGTGTGCAAATGTGTGCGCGAGTGTGGGCGTGCGAGTGTGTGCTAGTGTGCGCGAGTGTGTGAGTGTGTGCGAGTGTGCATGAGTAAGTGTGTGTGTGAGTGTGTGCGAGTGTTGCCGAGTGTGTGTGTGAGTGTGTAGGACTGTGTGTGCGAGTGTGTGTGTGAGTGTGTGTGTACGAGTGTGTGCAATTTTGTGCGAGTGTGTGTGTGCGAGTGCGTATGAGTAAGTGTGTGCGAATGTGTGCGAGTGTGTGCGAGTGTGTGTGCGAGTGTGTGTGCGAGTGTGTGCGTGCGACTGTGTGTGTGTGACTGTGTGCGAGTGTGTGCGAGTGTTTGCGTGTGTGTGCGAGTGTGTGTGCGTGTGTACGAGTCTGTGCGAGTGTGTGGGTGCGAGTGTGTGCAAGTGTGTGAGTGTGTGTGTGTGAGTGTGTGTGAATGTGTGCGAGTCTGTGTGTGCGAGTGTGTGTGTGCGATTGTGTGTGTGCGATTGTGTATGAGTGTGTGCAAGTATGTGTGTGAGTGTGTGCGAGTGTGTGCGTGCGAGTGTGTGCAAATGTGTGCGAGAGTGTGCGAGTGTGGGCGTGCGAGTGTGTGTGAGTGTGTGCGTGTGAGTGTGTGTGTGTGAGTGTGAGTGTGTGCTAGTGTGCATGAATGTGTGAGTGTGTGCGAGTGTGCGCGAGTGTGCGTGTTAGTGAGTGAGTGTGTGTGCGAGTGTGTGTGAGTGTGTACGAGTGTGTGTAGGAGTGTGTGCGAGTGTGTGCGATTGTGTGTGTGAGTGTGTAGGACTGTATGTGCAAGTGTGTCCGAGTGTGTGAGTGTGTGCGAGTGTGTGTGAGTGTGTGCAAGTGTGTGTGAGTGTGTAGGACTGTGTGTGCGAGTGTGTGTGCGAGTGTGTGTGAGTGTGTGTGAGTGTGTGTGAGTGTGTGCGATTGTGTGTGTGAGTGTGCAGTACTGTATGTGCGACTGTGTTCGAGTGTGTGTGTGCGAGTGTGTGAGCATGTGTGAGTGTGTGCAAGTGTGTGCGTGTGAGTGTATGTGTGCGAGTGTGTGTGATTGTGTATGAGTGAGTGTGTGCAAGTGTGTTTGAGTGTGTTTGTGCAAGTGTGTATGAGTGTGTGTATGCGAGTGTGTGCAAGTGTGTGTGATTGTGTGTGAGTGTGTGTATGAGTGAGTGTGTGCGAGTGTGTGTGAGTGTGTGCGCGAGTGTGTGCGTGAGTGTGTGCGTGCGAGTGTGTGCGAGTGTGTGTAGGAGTGTGTGTGAGTGTGTGCGATTGTGTGTGTGCGAGTGTGTGTGAGTGTGTGCGAGTGTGTGTGTGCGAGTGTGTGCGTGCGAGTGTGTGTGCGAGAGTGTGCGAGTGTGTGCGAGTGTGTGCATATGTGCCCGAGTGTGCACGAGTGAGTGTGTGCGAGTGTGTGCGAGTGTGTGTGAGTGTGTGCATGTGAGTGTGT
The DNA here is from genome assembly GCF_046119375.1 of Phyllobates terribilis. Classification (NCBI taxonomy): domain Eukaryota; kingdom Metazoa; phylum Chordata; class Amphibia; order Anura; family Dendrobatidae; genus Phyllobates; species Phyllobates terribilis. The sequence continues at coordinate 367,211,880 of NW_027362764.1, read as the reverse complement.
GCGAGCGTGTGCGAGTGTGTGTGAGTGTGTGTGCGAGTGTGTGTGCGAGAGTGTGCGAGTGTGTGCGAGTGTGTGCAAATGTGCCCGAGTGTGCACGAGTGAGTGGGTGCGAGTGTGTGCAAGTGTGTGTGCGAACGTGTGCGAGTGTGTGTGCATGTGTGTGCGAGTGTGTGCGAGTGTGTATGAGTGTGCGTGCGAGTGTGTGCAAGTGTGTGCGAGTGTGTGCGAGTGTGTGTGTGCAAGTATGTGTGAGAGTGTGTGCGAGTGTGTGTATGAGTGTGTGTGCGATTGTGCATAAGTGTGTGCGATTGTGTGTGAGTGTGTGTGCTAGTGTGTGTGTGCGAGTGTGTTCGATTGTGTGAGTGTGAGTGAGTGTGTACGAGTGTGTGCGAGTGTGTGCCAGTGTGTGCGAGTGTGTGTGCGAGTGTGTGCGAGTGTGTGCGATTGTGTGTGTGAGTGTGTAGGACTGTATGTGCGAGTGTGTGTGAGTGTGTGTGTGAAAGTGTGTGCAAGTGTGTGCGAGTGTGTGCAAGTGTGTGCGAGTGAGTGTGTGCGAGTGTGTGCGACTGTGTGCGAGTGTGTGCGAGTGTGTGAGTGCGAGTGTGTCCGAATGTGTGCGAGTGTGTGCGTGCGAGTGTGCGCGAGTGTGCACGAGTGTGTGCATGTAAGTGTGTGCGTGCGAGTGTGTGCGAGTGTGCTTGAGTGAATGGGTGAGAGTGTGTGCAAGTGTGTGCGAGTAAGTGTGTGTGAGTGTGTATGAGTGAGTGTGTGTGAGTGTGTGTGTGCGAGTTTGTGTGCGAGTGTGTGCGTGTGTGTGCGAGTGCGTGCGAGTACGCGCAAATGTGTGCGAGTGTGGGCGTGCGAGTGTGTGCTAGTGTGCGCGAGTGTGCGAGTGTGCGTGAGTGTGTGTGTAAGTGTGTGCGAGTGTGTTCGAGTGTGTGCAATTGTGTGCGAGTGTGTAAGAGTGTATGTGCGAGTGTGTGCGCGAGTGTGTGTTTTAGAGTGTGTGCAATTGTGTGCGTGTGAGTGTGTGCATGAGTCTGTGCGTGCGAGTGTGCTCGAGTGAGTGGGTGCGTGTAAGTGTGTGCGTGCGAGTGTGTGCGAATGTGTGCGAGTGTGTGCGAGTGTGTGCGTGCGAGTGCGAGTGAGTGCGAGTGTGTGCAAATGTGTGCGAGAGTGTGCGAGTGTGGGCGTGCGAGTGTGTGTGAGTGTGCGCGAGTGTGTGCGTGTTAGTGTGTGTGTGTGAGTGTGAGTGTGTGCTAGTGTGCATGAGTGTGTGAGTGTGTGCGAGTGTGCGCGAGTGTGCGTGTGAGTGAGTGAGTGTGTGTGCGAGTGTGTGCGAGTGTGTACGAGTGTGTGTAGGAGTGTGTGCGAGTGTGTGCGATTGTGTGTGTGAGTGTGTAGGACTGTATGTGCAAGTGTGTGCGAGTGTGTTCGAGTGTGTGAGTGTGTGCGAGTGTGTGTGAGTGTGTGCAAGTGTGTGTGAGTGTGTAGGACTGTGTGTGCGAGTGTGTGTGCGAGTGTGTGCGAGTGTGTGTGAGTGTGTGTAGGAGTGTGTGTGAGTGTGTGCGATTGTGTGTGTGAATGTGTAGTACTGTATGTGCGACTGTGTTCGAGTGTGTGTGTGCGAGTGTGTGAGCATATGTGAGTGTGTGCAAGTGTGTGCGTGTGAGTGTATGTGTGCGAGTGTGTGTGATTGTGTATGAGTGAGTGTGTGCAAGTGTGTTTGAGTGTGTTTGTGCAAGTGTGTATGAGTGTGTGTATGCGAGTGTGTGCAAGTGTGTGTGATTGTGTGTGAGTGTGTGTATGAGTGAGTGTGTGTGAGTGTGTGTGCGTGAGTGTGTGCGTGCGAGTGTGTGCGAGTGTGTGTAGGAGTGTGTGTGAGTGTGTGCGATTGTGTGTAAGCGAGTGTGTGTGAGTGTGTGCGAGTGTGTGCGTGCGAGTGTGTGTGCGAGAGTGTGCGAGTGTGTGCGAGTGTGTGCATATGTGCCCGAGTGTGCACGAGTGAGTGTGTGCGAGTGTGTGCGATTGTGTGTGAGTGTGTGCATGTGAGTGTGTGCGAGCGTGTGCGAGTGTGTGTGAGTGTGTGTGCGAGTGTGTGTGCGAGTGTGTGTGCGAGAGTGTGCGAGTGTGTGCGAGTGTGTGCAAATGTGCCCAAGTGTGCACGAGTGAGTGTGTGCGAGTGTATGTGCGAACGTGTGCGAGTGTGTGTGCATGTGTGTGCGAGTGTGTGCGAGTGTGTATGAGTGTGCGTGCGAGTGTGTGCAAGTGTGTGCGAGTGTGTGCGAGTGTGTGTGTGCAAGTATGTGTGAGAGTGTGAGCGAGTGTGTGTATGAGTGTGTGTGCGATTGTGCATAAGTGTGTGCGATTGTGTGTGAGTGTGTGTGCTAGTGTGTGTGTGCGAGTGTGTTCGATTGTGTGAGTGTGAGTGAGTGTGTACGAGTGTGTGCGAGTGTGTGCCAGTGTGTGCGAGTGTGTGTGCGAGTGTGTGTGAGTGTGTGCGAGTGTGTGCGAGTGTGTGCGATTGTGTGTGTGAGTGTGTAGGACTGTATGTGCGAGTGTGTGTGAGTGTGTGTGTGAAAGTGTGTGCGAATGTGTGCGAGTGTGTGCAAGTGTGTGCAAGTGTGTGCGAGTGAGTGTGTGCGAGTGTGTGCGACTGTGTGCGAGTGTGTGAGTGCGAGTGTGTCCGAATGTGTGCGAGTGTGTGCGTGCGAGTGTGCGCGAGTGTGCACGAGTGTGTGCATGTAAGTGTGTGCGTGCGAGTGTGTGCGAGTGTGCTTGAGTGAATGGGTGAGAGTGTGTGCAAGTGTGTGTGAGTGTGTGCGAGTAAGTGTGTGTGAGTGTGTATGAGTGAGTGTGTGTGAGTGTGTGTGTGCGAGTTTGTGTGCGAGTGTGTGCGTGTGTGTGCGAGTGCGTGCGAGTACGCGCAAATGTGTGCGAGTGTGTGCTAGTGTGCGCGAGTGTGCGTGAGTAAGTGTGTGCGAGTGTGTTCGAGTGTGTGCAATTGTGTGCGAGTGTGTATGAGTGTATGTGCGAGTGTGTGCGCGAGTGTGTGTTTTAGAGTGTGTGCAATTGTGTGCGTGTGAGTGTGTGCATGAGTGTGTGCGTGCGAGTGTGCTCGAGTGAGTGGGTGCGTGTAAGTGTGTGCGTGCGAATGTGTGTGAATGTGTGCGAGTGTGTGCGAGTGTGTGCGAGCAAGTGTTTGCGTGCGAGTGTGTGCGAGTGTGTGCAAGTGTGTGAGTGTGTGCGAGTGTGTGTGCGAGTGTGTGCGAGTGTGTGCAAATGTGCCCGAGTGTGCGCGAGTGTGCACGAGTGAGTGGGTGCGAGTGTGTGTGAGTGTGTATGAGTGAGTGTGTGCGTGTGTGCGAGTTTGTCTGCGAGTGAGTGTGTGCGAATGTGTGCGAGTGTGTTTTTGAGTGTGTGTGCGAGTGTGTGCGTGAGAGTGTGTGCGAGTGTGTGCGAGTTTGTGTGCGAGTGTGTGCGATTGTGTGTGTGAGTGTGTAGGACTGTATGTGCGAGTGTGTGCGAGTGTGTATGAGTGTGTGTGTGAGTGTGTGCAAGTGTGTGCGAGTGAGTGTGTGTGAGTGTGTGTGCGAGTGTGTGTGCGAGTGTGTGCGAGTGTGTGCGATTGTGTGTGAGAGTGTGTAGGACTGTATGTGCGAGTGTGTACGAGTGTGTATGAGTGTGTGTGTGAGTGTGTGCAAGTGTGTGCAAGTGAGTGCGAGTGAGTGTGTGTGAGTGTGTGTGCGAGTGTGTGCATGTGAGTGTGTGCATGCGATTGTGCACGAGTGTGCACGAGTGTGTGCATGTAAGTGTGTACGTGCGAGTGTGTGCGAGTGTGCTTGAGTGAATGGGTGCGAGTGTGTCCGAGTGTGTGCGAGTGTGTGCGAGTGAGTGTGTGTGAGTGAGTGTGTGTGAGTGTGCGAGTTTGTGTGCGAGTGTGTGTGAGTGAGTGTGTGCGAGTGTGTGCGAGTGTGTGTGAGTGTGTGCGAGTGTGTGCGTGCGAGTGCGAGTGATTGCGAGTGTGTGCAAATGTGTGCGAGAGTGTGCGAGTGTGGGCGTGCGAGTGTGTGTGAGTGTGCGCGAGTGTGTGCGTGTTAGTGTGTGTGTGTGAGTGTGAGTGTGTACTAGTGTGCATGAGTGTGTGAGTGTGTGCGAGTGTGCGCGAGTGTGCGTGTGAGTGAGTGAGTGTGTGTGCGAGTGTGTGCGAGTGTGTACGAGTGTGTGTAGGAGTGTGTGCGAGTGTGTGCGATTGTGTGTGTGAGTGTGTAGGACTGTATGTGCAAGTGTGTGCGAGTGTGTTCGAGTGTGTGAGTGTGTGCGAGTGTGTGTGAGTGTGTGCAAGTGTGTGTGAGTGTGTAGGACTGTGTGTGCGAGTGTGTGTGCGAGTGTGTGCGAGTGTGTGTGAGTGTGTGTAGGAGTGTGTGTGAGTGTGTGCGATTGTGTGTGTGAGTGTGTAGGACTGTATGTGCAAGTGTGTGCGAGTGTGTTTGAGTGTGTGAGTGTGTGCGAGTGTGTGTGAGTGTGTGCAAGTGTGTGTGTGCGAGTGTGTGTGTGCAAGTGTGTGTGTGCAAGTGTGTGCGAGTGTGTATGAGTGTGTGTGTGTGCAAGTGTGTGCGCGAGTGTGTGCGCGAGTGTGTGCGTGTGAGTGAGTGTGTGTGTGTGAGTGTGTGCTAGTGTGCATGAGTGTGAGTGTGTGTGTGCGAGTGTGCACGAGTGTGTGCGTGTAAGTGTGTGCGTGCGAGTGTGTGCGAGTGTGCTCGAGTGAATGGGTGCGAGAGTGTGCGAGTGTGTGTGAGTGTGTGCGAGTGAGTGTGTGTGAGTGTGTGCGAGTTTGTGTGCGAGTGTGTGCGAGTGAGTGTGTGCGAGTGTGTGCGATTGTGTGTGAGTGTGTGCGAGTGTGTGCGTGTGAGTGTGTGCGAGCGTGTGAGTGTGTGTGCGAATGTGTGTGCGAGTGAGTGTGTGCGAGTGTGTATGAGTGTATGAGCGAGTGTGTGCAAGTGTGTGTGAGTGTGTGTGTGCGAGTGTGTGCGAGTGAGTGTGTGCGAGTGTGTGCGAGAGTGTGCAAGTGTGTGCGAGTGTGTGTGTGTGAGTGTGTGTGCAATTGTGTATGAGTGTGTGCGAGTGTATGCGTGTGTGTGTGCGAATGCGTGTGAGTGAGTGCAAGTGTGTGCAAATGTGTGCGCGAGTGTGGGCGTGCAAGTGTGTGCTAGTGTGCACGAGTGTGTGAGTGTGTGCGAGTGTGCATGAGTAAGTGTGTGTGTGAGTGTGTGCGAGTGTTGCCGAGTGTGTGTGTGAGTGTGTAGGACTGTGTGTGCGAGTGTGTGCGAGTGTGTGTGTGAGTGTGTGTGTACGAGTGTGTGCAATTTTGTGCGAGTGTGTGTGTGCGAGTGCGTATGAGTAAGTGTGTGCGAATGTGTGCGAGTGTGTGCGTGTGACTGTGTGTGTGTGACTGTGTGCGAGTGTGTGCGAGTGTTTGCGTGTGTGTGTGCGAGTGTGTGTGCGTGTGTACGAGTGTGTGCGAGTGTGTGGGTGCGAGTGTGTGCGAGTGTGTGTGAGTGTGTGTGTGAGTGTGTGCGAGTGTGTGTGTGCGATTGTGTATGAGTGTGTGCGAGTATGTGTGTGCGAGTGTGTGCGTGCGAGTGCGTGCGAGTGAGTGCGAGTGTGTGCAAATGTGTGCGAGAGTGTGCGAGTGTGGGCGTGCGAGTGTGTGCGAGTGTGCGCGTGTGTGCTCGAGTGTGTGCGTGTGAGTGAGTGTGTGTGTGAGTGTGAGTGTGTGCTAGTGTGCATGAGTGTGTGAGTGTGTGCGAGTGTGTGCGAGTGTGCGCGAGTGTGCATGTGAGTGTGTGTGCGAGTGTGTGAGTGTGTACGAGTGTGTGTAGGAGTGTGTGCGAGTGTGTGCGATTGTGTGTGTGAGTGTGTAGGACTGTATGTGCAAGTGTGTGCGAGTGTGTTCGAGTGTGTTCGAGTGTGTGAGTGTGTGCGAGTGTGTGTGAGTGTGTGCGAGTGTGTGCGATTGTGTGCAAGTGTGTGAGTGCGAGTGTGTGCGAATGTGTGCGAGTGTGCACGAGTGTGCACGAGTGTGTGTGTAAGTGTGTGCGTGTGAGTGTGTGTGAGTGTGCTCGAGTGAGTGTGTGCGAGTGAGTGTGTGTGAGTGTGTATAAGTGAGTGTGTGTGAGTGTGTGCGTGTGTGCGAGTTTGTGTGCGAGTGTGTATGAGTGTGTATGTGAGTGTGTGCAAGTGTGTGTGAGTGAGTGTGTGTGAGTGTGTGTGCGAGTGTGTGTGCGAGTGTGTGCGAGTGTGTGCGAGAGTGTGTAGGACTGTATGTGCGAGTGTGTGCGAGTGTGTATGAGTGTGTGTGTGAGTGTGTGCAAGTGTGTGTGCAAGTGAGTGTGTGTGAGTGTGTGTGCGAGTGTGTGCATGCGAGTGTGTGCGTGCGAGTGTGTGCATGCGAGTGTGTGCGAGTGTGTGAGTGTGTGAGTGCGAGTGTGTGCGAGTTTCTTTGTGAGTGTGTGAGTGTGTGCGTGAGAGTGTGTGCGAGTGTGTGCGAGTGTGTGTGAGTGTGTGCAAGTGTGTGTGCGAGTGTGTGCGATTGTGTGTGAGTGTGAAGGACTGTATGTGCGAGTGTGTGCGAGTGAGTGTGTGTGAGTGTGTGTGCGAGTGTGTGCGAGTGTGTGTGAGTGTGTGCGAGTGTGTGTGCGAGTGTGTGCGATTGTGTGTGTGAGTGTGTAGGACTGTATGTGCGAGTGAGTGTGTGTGAGTGTGTGTGTGAGTGTCTGTGCGAGTGTGTGCGAGTGTGTGCGATTGTGTGTGAGAGTGTGTAGGACTGTATGTGCGAGTGTGTGTGAGTGTGTATGAGTGTGTGTGTGAGTGTGTGCAAGTGTGTCCGAGTGAGTGTGTGTGAGTGTGTGTGCGAGTGTGTGCATGCGAGTGTGTGCATGCGAGTGTGCACGAGTGTGTGCGTGTAAGTGTGTGCGTGCGTGCTCGAGTGAATGGGTGCGAGTGTGTGCGAGTGTGTGTGAGTGTGTGCGAGTGAGTGTGTGTGAGTGTGTATAAGTGAGTGTGTGTGTGAGTGTGTGCGTGTGTGAGAGTTTGTGTGCGAGTGTGTGCGAGTGAGTTTGTGCGAGTGTGTGTGAGTGTGTGCGTGCGAGTGTGTGCGTGTGAGTGTGTGCGTGCGAGTGTGTGTGCGAGTGAGTGTGTGCGAGTGTGTGCATATGTGCCCGAGTGTGCACGAGTGAGTGTGTGCGCGAGTGTGTGAAAGTGTGTGTGAGTGTGTGCATGTGAGTGTGTGCGAGCATGTGCGAGTGTGTGTGAGTGTGGATGCGAGTGTGTGTGCGAGTGTGTGTGCGAGAGTGTGTGAGTATGTGCAAGTGTGTGCAAATGTGCCCGAGTGTGCACGAGTGAGTGGGTGCAAGTGTGTGTGAGTGTGTGTGAGTGTGTGCATGTGAGTGTGTGCGAACGTGTGCGAGTGTGTGTGCGAGTGTGTGTGCATGTGTGTGTGTGCGAGTGTGTGCGAGTGTGTATGAGTGTGTGTGCGAGTGTGTGCAAGTGTGTGTGAGTGTGTGTGAGTGTGTGTGTGCAAGTATGTGTGAGTGTGTGCGAGTGTGTGCGAGTGTGTGTACGAGTGTGCATAAGTGTGTGCGAGTGTGTGTGAGTGTGTGTGCTAGTGTGTGTGTGCGAGTGTGTTCGATTGTGTGAGTGTGAGTGAGTGTGTACGAGTGTGTGCGAGTGTGTGCCAGTGTGTGTGAGTGTGTGCGAGTGTGTGCGATTGTGTGTGTGTGAGTGTGTAGGACTGTATGTGCGAGTGTGTGCGAGTGTGTGTGTGAAAGTGTGTGCGAGTGTGTGCGAGTGTGTGCGAGTGAGTGTGTGCGAGTGTGTGTTCGAGTGTGTGCGTGCGAGTGTGTGCGTGCGAGTGTGTCCGAATGTGTGCGAGTGTGTGCGTGCGAGTGTGCGCGAGTGTGCATGAGTGTGTGCTCGAGTGAATGGGTGAGAATGTGTGCGGGTGTGTGTGAGTGTGTGCGAGTAAGTGTGTGTGAGTGTGTATGAGTGAGTGTGTGTGTGCGAGTTTGTGTGCGAGTGTGTGCGAGTGAGTGCGCGCGAGTGTGTGCGAGTTTGTGTGCGAGTGTGTGCGAGTGTGTGCAAGTGTGTGCGAGTGTGTGCGAGAGTGTGCGAGTGTGTGTGAGTGTGTGTGTGCGAGTGTGTGTGCAATTGTGTATGAGTGTGTGCGAGTGTGTGTGAGTTTGTGCAAGTGTGTGTGTGTGTTCGTGCCAGTGAGTGCGGGTGTGTGTGAGTGTGTGTATGCGAGTGTGTGTGCGATTGTGTATGAGTGTGTGTGAGTTTGTGCGAGTGTGTGCGTGTGTGTGCGAGTGCGTGCGAGTACGCGCAAATGTGTGCGAGTGTGGGCGTGCGAGTGAGTGCTAGTGTGCGCGAGTGTGCGAGTGTGCGTGAGTAAGTGTGTGTGTAAGTGCGTGCGAGTGTTTCCGAGTGTGTGTGTGAGTATGTAGGACTGTGTGTGCGAGTGTGTGCGAGTGTGTGTGCGAGTGTGTTCGAGTGTGTACAATTGTGTGCGAGTGTGTGTGCGAGTGCGTATGAGTTAGTGTGTGCGAGTGTGTGTGCGAGTGTGTGCGAGTGTATGCGAGTGTGTATGAGTGTATGTGCGAGTGTGTGCGCGAGTGTGTGTTTTAGAGTGTGTGCAATTGTGTGCGTGTGAGTGTGTGCATGAGTGTGTGCGTGCGAGTGTGCTCGAGTGAGTGGCTGTATGTAAGTGTGTGCGTGCGAGTGTGTGTGAATGTGTGCGAGTGTGTGCGAGTGTGTGCGAGTGTGTGCGAGTGTGTGCGAGCAAGTGTTTGCGTGCGAGTGTGTGCGAGTGTGTGCAAGTGTGTGAGTGTGTGTGAGTGTGTGTGCGAGTGTGTGTGCCCGAGTGTGCGTGAGTGTGCACGAGTGAGCGGGTGCGAGTGTGTGTGAGTGTGTATGAGTGAGTGTGTGCGTGTGTGCGAGTTTGTGTGTGAGTGAGTGTTTGCGAGTGTGTTTGTGAGTGTGTGTGCGAGTGTGTGTGCGAGTGTGTGCGTGAGAGTGTGTGCGAGTGTGTGCGAGTGTGTGCGTGAGAGTGTGTGCGAGTGTGTGCGAGTTTGTGTGCGAGTTTGTGTGCGAGTGTGTGCAAGTGTGTGTGAGTGTGTAGGACTGTATGTGCGAGTGTGTGTGAGTGTGTATGAGTGTGTGTGTGAGTGTGTGCAAGTGTGTGCGAGTGAGTGTGTGTGAGTGTGTGTGCGAGTGTGTGTGCGAGTGTGTGCGAGTGTGTGCGATTGTGTGTGAGAGTGTGTGGGACTGTATGTGCGAGTGTGTGCGAGTGTGTATGAGTGTGTGTGTGAGTGTTTGCAAGTGTGTGCAAGTGAGTGTGTGTGAGTGTGTGTGCGAGTGTGTGCATGCGAGTGTGTGCATGCGAGTGTGCACGAGTGTGCACGAGTGTGTGCGTGTAAGTGTGTGCGTGCGAGTGTGTGCGAGTGTGTGCGAGTGTGTGTGAGTGAGTGTGTGTGAGTGTGTGCGAGTTTGTGTGCGAGTTTGTGTGCGAGTGAGTGTGTGCGAGTGAGTGTGTGCGAGTGTGTGCTATTGTGTGTGAGTGTGTGTGAGTGTGTGCGTGTGAGTGTGTGCGAGTGTGTGAGAGTGTGTGCGAGTGTGTATGAGTGTATGTGCGAGTGTGTGCAAGTGAGTGAGAGTGTGTGTGAGTGTGTGTGTGCGAGTGTGTGCAAGTGTGTGCGAGTGAGTGTGTGCAAGTGTGTGCGAGAGTGTGCAAGTGTGTGTGTGCGAGTGTGTGTGCAATTGTGTATGAGTGTGTGCGAGTGTGTGTGCGAGTGTGTGCGTGTGTGTGTGCGAGTGCGTGTGAGTGAGTGCAAGTGTGTGCAAATGTGTGCACGAGTGTGGGCGTGCGAGTGTGTGCTAGTGTGCGCGAGTGTGCGCGAGTGTGTGCGAGTGTGCATGAGTAAGTGTGTGTGAGTGTCTGCGAGTGTTGCCGAGTGTGTGTGTGAGTGTGTAGGACTGTGTGTGCGAGTGTGTGCGAGTGTGTGTGTGAGTGTGTGTGTGAGTGTGTGTGTACGAGTGTGTGCAATTTTGTGCGAGTGTGTGTGCGAGTGCGTATGAGTAAGTGTGTGCGAATGTGTGCGAGTGTGTGCGATTGTGTGTGTGAGTGTGTAGGACTGTACGTGCGAGTGTGTGCGAGTGTGTGTGTGAGTGTGTGTGAGTGTGTGTGTACGAGTGTGTGCAATTTTGTGCGAGTGTGTGTGCGAGTGCGTATGAGTAAGTGTGTGCGAATGTGTGCGAGTGTGTGCGATTGTGTGTGTGAGTGTGTAGGACTGTACGTGCGAGTGTGTGATAGTGTGTGCGTGAGAGTGTGTGCGAGTGTGTGCGAGTTTGTGTGCGAGTTTGTGTGCGAGTGTGTGCAAGTGTGTGTGAGTGTGTAGGACTGTATGTGCGAGTGTGTGCGAGTGTGTATGAGTGTGTGTGTGAGTGTGTGCAAGTGTGTGCGAGTGAGTGTGTGTGAGTGTGTGTGCGAGTGTGTGTGCGAGTGTGTGCGAGTGTGTGCGACTGTGTGTGAGAGTGTGTGGGACTGAATGTGCGAGTGTGTGCGAGTGTGTATGAGTGTGTGTGTGAGTGTTTGCAAGTGTGTGCGAGTGAGTGTGTGTGAGTGTGTGTGCGAGTGTGTGCATGCGAGTGTGTGCGAGTGTGTGCGAGTGTGTGTGAGTGAGTGTGTGTGAGTGTGTACGAGTTTGTGTGCGAGTTTGTGTGCGAGTGTGTGCGAGTGAGTGTGTGCGAGTGAGTGTGAGCGAGTGTGTGCTATTGTGTGTGAGTGTGTGTGAGTGTGTGCGTGTGAGTGTGTGCGAGTGTGTGAGAGTGTGTGCGAGTGTGTATGAGTGTATGTGCGAGTGTGTATGAGTGTATGTGCGAGTGTGTGCAAGTGAGTGAGAGTGTGTGTGAGTGTGTGTGTGCGAGTGTGTGCAAGTGTGTGCGAGTGAGTGTGAGCAAGTGTGTGCGAGAGTGTGCAAGTGTGTGTGTGCGAGTGTGTGTGCAATTGTGTATGAGTGTGTGCGAGTGTGTGTGCGAGTGTGTGCGTGTGTGTGTGCGAGTGCGTGTGAGTGAGTGCAAGTGTGTGCAAATGTGTGCACGAGTGTGGGCGTGCGAGTGTGTGCTAGTGTGCGCGAGTGTGCGCGAGTGTGTGCGAGTGTGCATGAGTAAGTGTGTGTGAGTGTGTGCGAGTGTTGCCGAGTGTGTGTGTGAGTGTGTAGGACTGTGTGTGCGAGTGTGTGCGAGTGTGTGTGTGAGTGTGTGTGTGAGTGTGTGTGTACGAGTGTGTGCAATTTTGTGCGAGTGTGTGTGCGAGTGCGTATGAGTAAGTGTGTGCGAATGTGTGCGAGTGTGTGCGATTGTGTGTGTGAGTGTGTAGGACTGTACGTGCGAGTGTGTGCGAGTGTGTGTGTGAGTGTGTGCAAGTGTGTGCAAGTGAGTGTGTGTGAGTGTGTGTGCGAGTGTGTGCGTGCGAGTGTGTGCGACTGTGTGCGACTGTGTGCGATTGTGTGCGAGTGTGTGCGAGTGTGTGAGTGCGAGTGTGTGCGAATGTGTGCGAGTGTGTACGTGCGAGTGTGCACGAGTGTGCACGAGTGTGTGCGTATAAGTGTGTGCGTGTGAGTGTGTGTGTGCGAGTTTGTGTGCGAATGTGTGCGAGTGAGTGTTTGCAAGTTTGTGTGCGAGTGTTTGTGTGAGTGTGTGTGTGCGAGTGTGTGTGTGTGCGCGTGAGTGTGTGCGAGTGTGTGAGTGCGAATGTGTGTGCGTGTGAGTGTGTGCGAGTGTGTATGAGCGTATGTGCGAGTGTGTGCCAGTGTGTGCGAGTGTGTGCAAGTGTGTGTGAGTGTGTGCGAGAGTGTGCGAGTGTGTGCGAGTGTGTGTGTGCGAGTGTGTGTGCAATTGTGTATGAGTGTGTGCGAGTGTGTGTTAGTTTGTGCAAGTGTGTGCGTGTGTTCGTGCGAGTGAGTGCGGGTGTGTGCGAGTTTGTGTATGCGAGTGTGTGTGCAATTGTGTATGAGTGTGTGTGAGTTTGTGCGAGTGTGTGCGTACGAGTGCGTGCGAGTACGCGCAAATGTGTGTGAGAGTGTACGAGTGTGGGCGTGCGAGTGTGTGCTATTGTGCGTGAGTGTGTGAGTGTGTGCGAGTGTGCGTGAGTAAGTGTGTGTGTAAGTGCGTGCGAGTGTTTCCGAGTGTGTGTGTGAGTGTGTAGGACTGTGTGTGCGAGTGTGTGTGCGAGTGTGTGAGTACGAGTGTGTTCGAGAGTGTGCAATTGTGTGCGAGTGTGTGTGCGAGTGCGTATGAGTGAGTGTGTGCGAGTGTGTGCGAGTGTGTGTTTGCAAGTGTGTGCGAGTGTGTGCGAGTGTGTATGAGTGTATGTGCAAGTGTGTGTGCGTGTGTGTTTTAGAGTGTGTGCAATTGTGTGCGTGCGAGTGTGCTCGAGTGAGTGGGTGCGTGTAAGTGTGTGCGTGCGAGTGTGTGCAAATATGTGCGAGTGTGTGCGAGTGTGTGCATGCGAGTGTGTGCGTGCAAGTGTTTGCGTTCGAGTGTGTGCGAGTGTGTGCAAGTGTGTGAGTGTGTGCGAGTGTGTGTGCGAGTGTGTGCAAATGTGCCCGAGTGTGCACGAGTGAGTGTGTGCGAGTGTGTGTGAGTGTGTGTGCGAGTGTGTGCGTGCGAGTGTGTGCGAGTGTGTGTGTGAGAGTGTGCGAGTGTGTGCAAATGTGTGCGAGTGTGCACGAGTGAGTGGGTGCGAGTATGCGTGAGTGTGTGTGAGTGTGTGCATGTGAGTGTGTGCAAGCGTGCGTGCGATTGTGTGTGCAAGCGTGTGTGTGCGCGAGTGTGTGCGAGTGTGTATGAGTGTGTGTGCGAGTGTGTGCAAGTGTGTGCGAGTGTGTGCGAGTGTGTGTGTGCAAGTGTGTGCGAGTGTGTGTGAGTGTGTGCGAGTGTGTGTGTGTGTGTGAGTGTGTGCGAGTGCTTGCTAGTGTGTGTGTGAGTGTGTGCGACTGTGTGTGCGCGTGTGTGCGAGTGTGTATGAGTGTATGTGCGAGTGTGTGTGCGAGTGTGTGTTCGAGTGTGTGTTCGAGTGTGTGTGTTTGAGTGTGTGCAAGTGTGTACGAGTGTGTGTGCGAGTGCGTACAAGTGTGTGCGAGTGTGCATGAGTGTGTGCGTGTGAGTGTGTGCGAGTGTGTGCGTGCGAGTGTGTGTGAGTGTGCTCGAGTGAGTGGGTGCGAGTGTGTGCGAGTGTGTATGAGTGAGTGTGTGTGAGTGTGTGTGTGTGTGTGCAAGTTTGTGTGCGTGTGAGTGTGTGCGAGTGTGTGTGAGTGTGTGTGCGAGTGCGTGCGTGCGAGTGTGTGTGAGTGTGTGCGATTGTGTGTGTGAGTGTGTAGGACTGTATGTGCGAGTGTGTATGAGTGTGTGTGTGAGTTTGTGCAAGTGTGTGCGAGTGTGTACGAGTGTGTGCAAGTGTGTGCGAGTGAGTGTGTGCGAGTGTGTTTGCGTGCGAGTGTGTGCGGGTGTGTGCATGTGAGTGAGTGCAAGAGTGTGCAAATGTGTGTGAGCGTGTGCGAGTGTGCGCGTGTGAGTGAGTGTGTGTCTGTGTGAGTGTGTGCTTGCGAGTGTTTGCTAGTGTGCGCGAGTGTGTGAGTGTGTGCGAGTGTGCGCGAGTGTGTGCGTGTGAGTAAGTGAGTGTGTGTGAGTGTGTGTGAGTGCTTGCAAGTGTGTGTGTGAGTGCGTGCGACTGTGTGTGTGAGTGTGTGCGTGTGTGTGCGAGTGTGTATGAGTGTATGTGCGAGTGTGTGCGAGTGTGTGTTCGAGTGTGTGTGTTCGAGTGTGTGCAAGTGTGTGCGACTGTGTTCGAGTGTGTGTGTGCGAGTGTGTGCGAGTGTGTGTGCAAGTGTGTTTGAGTGTGTTTATGCAAGTGTGTATGAGTGTGTGCGAGTGTGTGCAAGTGTGTTTGTGCGAGTGTGTATGAGTGTGTGTGTGTGCGAGTGTGTGCAAGTGTGTGTGATTGTGTGTGAGTGTGTGTATGAGTGAGTGTGTGCGAGTGTGTGTGCGAGTGTGTGCGTGAGTGTGTGCGTGCGGGTGTGTGCGAGTGTGTGTAGGAGTGTGTGTGAGTGTGTGCGATTGTGTGTGTGAGTGTGTAGGACTGTATGTGCGAGTGTGTGCGACTGTGTTCGAGTGTGTGTGTGCGAGTGTGTGAGCATGTGTGAGTGTGTGCAAGTGTGTGCGTGCGAGTGTGTGCGTGCGAGTATGTGCATGCGAGTGTGTGTGAGTGTGTCCGAATGTGTGCGAGTGTGTGCGTGCGAGTGTGCGTGAGTGTGCACGAGTGTGTGCATGTAAGTGTGTGCGTGCGAGTGTGTGCGAGTGTGCTCGAGTGAATGGGTGAGAGTGTGTGCGAGTGTGTGTGAGTGTGTGCAAGTAAGTGTGTGTGAGAGTGTATGACTGAGTGTGTGTGAGTGTGTGTGTGCGAGTTTGTGTGCGAGTGTGTGCGAGTGAGTGTGTGCAAGTTTGTGTGCGAGTGTGTGTGCGAGTGTGTGAGTGCGAATGTGTGTGCGTGTGAGTGTGTGCGAGAGTGTATGAGCGTATGTGCGAGTGTGTGCCAGTGTGTGCGAGTGTGTGTGCGAGTGTGTGCGAGTGTGTGTGTGCGAGTGTGTGTGCAATTGTGTATGAGTGTGTGCGAGTGTGTGTTAGTTTGTGTGAGTGTGTGCGTCTGTTCGTGCGAGTGATTGCGGGTGTGTGCGAGTGTGTGTATGCGAGTGTGTGTGCGATTGTGTATGAGTGTGTGTGAGTTTGTGTGAGTGTGTGCGTGTGTGTGCGAGTGCGTGCGAGTACGTGCAAATGTGTGTGAGAGTGTGCGAGTGTGGGCGTGCGAGTGTGTGCTAGTGTGCGCGAGTGTGTGAGTGTGTGCGAGTGTGCGTGAGTAAGTGTGTGTGTAAGTGCGTGCGAGTGTTTCCGAGTGTGTGTGAGTGTGTAGGACTCTGTGTGCGAGTGTGTGCGAGTGTGTGTGCGAGTGTGTGAGTACGAGTGTGTTCGAGAGTGTGCAATTGTGTGTGTGAGTGTGTAGCACTGTATGTGCAAGTGTGTGCGAGTGTGTTTGAGTGTGTGAGTGTGTGCGAGTGTGTGTGAGTGTTTGTGAGTGTGTGCAAGTGTGTGTGTGCGAGTGTGTGTGTGTGCAAGTGTGTTCGAGTGTGTGTGCGAGTGTGTATGAGTGTGTGTGTGTGCAAGTGTGTGCATGAGTGTGTGCGTGTGAGTGAGTGTGTGTGAGTGTGAGTGTGTGCTAGTGTGCATGAGTGTGTGAGTGTGTGCGAGTGTGCGTGTGAGTGAGTGTGTGTGCGAGTGTGTGTGTGAGTGTGTGCAAGTGTGTTCGAGTGTGTGTGCGAGTGTGTATGAGTGTGTGTGTGCAAGTGTGTGCGCGTGTGTGTGAGTGTCTGTGAGTGTGTGCATGAGTGAGTGTGTGCGAGTGTGTGTGAGTTTGTGTGTGTGTGTGAGTGTGTGCGAGTGTGTGTGTGTGAGTGTGTGCGTGTGAGTGTGTGCGAGTGTGTGTGTGAGTGTGTGCGAGTGTGTGCAAGTGTGTGTGATTGTGTGTGAGTGTGTGTATGAGTGAGTGTGTGCGAGTGTGTGTGCGAGTGTGTGCGCGAGTGTGTGCGTGTGTGTGCGAGTGTGTGTGAGTGTGTGCGATTGTGTGTGTGAGTGTGTAGGACTGTATGTGCGAGTGTGTGTGACTGTGTTCGAGTGTGTGTGTGCGAGTGTGTGAGCATGTGTGAGTGTGTGCAAGTGTGTGCGTGCGAGTGTGTGTGTGCGAGTGTGTGTGATTGTGTATGAGTGAGTGTGTGCGAGTGTGTGCGAGTGTGTGTGCAAGTGTGTTTGAGTGTGTTTGTGCAAGTGTGTATGAGTGTGTGCGAGTGTGTGCAAGTGTGTTTGTGCGAGTGTGTATGAGTGTGTGTGTGCGAGTGTGTGCAAGTGTGTGTGATTGTGTGTGAGTGTGTGTATGAGTGAGTGTGTGCGAGTGTGTGTGCGAGTCTGTGCACGAGTGTGTGCGTGCGGGTGTGCGCGAGTGTGTGTAGTAGTGTGTGTGAGTGTGTGCGATTGTGTGTGTGAGTGTGTAGGACTGTGTGTGCGACTGTGTTCGAGTGTGTGTGTGCGAGTGTGTGAGCATGTGTGAGTGTGTGCAAGTGTGTGTGTGCGACTGTGTGCGACTGTGTGCGAGTGTGTGTGAGTGTGTCCGAATGTGTGCGAGTGTGTGCGTGCGAGTGTGCGCGAGTGTGCACGAGTGTGTGCATGTAAGTGTGTGCGTGCGAGTGTGTGCGAGTGTGCTCGAGTGAATGGGTGAGAGTGTGTGCGAGTGTGTGTGAGTGTGTGCAAGTAAGTGTGTGTGAGAGTGTATGAGTGAGTGTGTGTGAGTGTGTGTGTGCGAGTTTGTGTGCGAGTGTGTGCGAGTGAGTGTGTGCGAGTTTGTGCGCGAGTGTGTGTGCGCGAGTGTGTGTGCGCGAGTGTGTGTGTGCGTGTGTGCGCGCGAGTGTGTGCGAGTGTGTGAGTGCGAATGTGTGTGCGTGTGAGTGTGTGCGAGTGTGTATGAGCGTATGTGCGAGTGTGTGCCAGTGTGTGCGAGTGTGTGTGCGAGTGTGTGCAAGTGTGTGCGAGTGTGTGCGAGTGTGTGCGAGTGTGTGTGTGCGAGTGTGTGTGCAATTGTGTATGAGTGTGTGCGAGTGTGTGTTAGTTTGTGTGAGTGTGTGCGTCTGTTCGTGCGAGTGAGTGCGGGTGTGTGCGAGTGTGTGTATGCGAGTTTGTGTGCGATTGTGTATGAGTGTGTGTGAGTTTGTGCGAGTGTGTGCGTGTGTGTGCGAGTGCGTGCGAGTACGCGCAAATGTGTGTGAGAGTGTGCGAGTGTGGGCGTGCGAGTGTGTGCTAGTGTGCGCGAGTGTGTGCGAGTGTGCGTGAGTAAGTGTGTGTGTAAGTGCGTGCGAGTGTTTCCGAGTGTGTGTGAGTGTGTAGGACTGTGTGTGCGAATGTGTGCGAGTGTGTGTGCGAGTGTGTGAGTACGAGTGTGTTCGAGAGTGTGCAATTGTGTGCGAGTGTGTGTGTGAGTGCGTATGAGTGAGTGTGTGCGAGTGTGTGTGAGTGTGTGTTTGCGAGTGTGTGCGAGTGTGTGCGAGTGTGTGCGAGTGTGTGCATGTGAGTGTGTGCGTGCAAGTGTGTGCGTGCAAGTGTGTGCATGCAAGTGTGTGCGTGCAAGTGTGTGCGTGCAAGTGTGTGCGTGCGAGTGTGTGCGAGTGTGTGCAAGTGTGTGAGTGTGTGCGAGTGTGTGTGCGAGTGTGTGATAGTGTGTGCAAATTTTCCCAAGTGTGCGCGAGTGTGCACGAGTGAGTGGGTGTGAGTGTGTGTGTGTGAGTGTGTGTGATTGTGTGTGTGAGTGTGTATGAGTGTGTGTGCGAGTGTGTGCAAGTGTGTGTGATTGTGTGTGAGTGTGTGTATGAGTGAGTGTGTGCGAGTGTGTGTGAGTGTGTGTGCGAGTGTGTGCGTGAGTGGGTGTGTGCGAGTGTGTGCGAGTGTGTGCGATTGTGTGTGTGAGTGTGTAGGACTGTATGTGCGAGTGTGTATGAGTGTGTGTGTGAGTGTGTGCAAGTGTGTGCGAGTGAGTGTGTGTGAGTGTGTGTGCGAGTGTGTGCGAGTGTGTGCGATTGTGTGTGAGAGTGTGTAGGACTGTATGTGCGAGTGTGTGCGAGTGTGTATGAGTGTGTGAGTGCGAGTGTGTGCGAATGTGTGCGAGTGTGTGCGTGCGAGTGTGCACGAGTGTGTGCATGTAAGTGTGTGCGTGTGAGTGTGTGCGAGTGTGCTCGAGTGAATGGGTGCGAGTGTGTGCGAGTGTGTGTGAGTGTGTGCGAGTGAGTGTGTGTGAGTGAGTGTGAGTGAGTGTGTGTGAGTGTGTGCGTGTGTGCGAGTTTGTGTGCGAGTGTGTGTGAGTGTGTGCGAGTGTGTGCGTGTGAGTGTGTGCGAGTGTGTGAGTGTGTGTGCGAATGTGTGTGCGAGTGAGTGTGTGCGAGTGGGTATGAGTGTATGTGCGAGTGTGTGCAAGTGTGTGAGAGTGTGTGTGAGTGTGTGTGTGCGAGTGTGTGCAAGTGTGTGCGAGTGAGTGTGTGCGAGTGTGTGCGAAAGTGTGCAAGTGTGTGCGAGTGTGTGTGTGTGCAAGTGTGTGTGCAATTGTATATGAGTGTGTGCGAGTGTGTGTGCGTTTGTGCGAGTGTGTGCGTGTGTGTGCGAGTGAGTGTGAGTGAGTGCAAGTGTGTGCAAATGTGTGCGCGAGTGTGCGAGTGTGGGCATGCGAGTGTGTGCTAGTGTGCGCGAGTGTGTGCGAGTGTGCGTGAGTAAGTGTGTGTGTGAGTGTGTGCGAGTGTTGCCGAGTGTGTGTGCGAGTGTGTGTGCAATTTTGTGCGAGTGTGTGTGTGCGAGTGCGTATGAGTAAGTGTGTGCGAATGTGTGCGAGTGTGTGCGCGAGGGTGTGTGCACGTGTGTGCATGTGACTGTGTGTGTGCGACTGTGGGCGAGTGTGTGCGTGTGTTTGCGTGTGTGTGCGCATGTCTGTGCGTGTGTACGAGTGTGTGCGAGTGTGTGGGTGCGAGTGTGTGCAAGTGTGTGCGAGTGTGTGTGAGTGTGTGTGTGAGTGTGTGTGAATGTGTGCGAGTCTGTGTGTGCGAGTGTGTGTGTGCGATTGTGTATGAGTGTGTGCGAGTATGTGTGTGAGCGTGTGCGAGTGTGTGCGAGTGTGTGCGTGTGAGTGCATGCGAGTGAGTGCCAGTGTGTGCAAATGTGTGCAAGTGTGTGCGAGTGTGCGCGAATGTGCGCGAGTGTGTGCGTGTGAGTGAGTGTGTGTGTGAATGTGAGTGTGTGCTAGTGTGCATGAGTGTGTGAGTGTGTGCGAGTGTGCGCGAGTGTGCGTGTGAGTGAGTGTGTGTGCGAGTGTGTGTGAGTGTGTACGAGTGGGTGTAGGAGTGTGTGCGAGTGTGTGCGATTGTGTGTGTGAGTGTGTAGCACTGTATGTGCAAGTGTGTGCGAGTGTGTTTGAGTGTGTGAGTGTGTGCGAGTGTGTGTGAGTGTTTGTGAGTGTGTGCAAGTGTGTGTGTGCGAGTGTGTGTGTGCGAGTGTGTGTCTGTGCAAGTGTGTTCGAGTGTGTGTGCGAGTGTGTATGAGTGTGTGTGTGCAAGTGTGTGCGTGAGTGTGTGCGTGTGAGTGAGTGTGTGTGTGAGTGTGAGTGTGTGCTAGTGTGCATGAGTGTGTGAGTGTGTGCGAGTGTGCGTGTGAGTGAGTGAGTGTGTGTGCGAGTGTGTGTGTGCAAGTGTGTTCGAGTGTGTGTGTGAGTGTGTATGAGTGTGTGTGTGTGCAAGTGTGTGCGCGTGTGTGTGAGTGTCTGTGAGTGTGTGCATGAGTGAGTGTGTGCGAGTGTGTGTGAGTTTGTGTGTGTGTGTGTGTGAGTGTGTGCGAGTGTGTGCGTGTGAGTGTGTGCGAGTGTGTGTGTGAGTGTGTGCGAGTGTGTGTGTGCAATTGTGTATTAGTGAATGTGTGCGAGTGTGCGTGAGTGTGTGTGTATGTGAGTGAGTGTGTGTGTGCGAGTGTGTGCGAGTGAGTGTGAGTGAGTGTGTGCAAGTGTGTGCGAGTGTGTGTGTGCGATTGTGCATAAGTGTGTGCGAGTGTGTGTGTGAGTGTGTAGGACTGTGTGTGCGAGTGTGTGTGCGAGTGTGTGCGAGTGTGTGTGAGTGTGTGTAGGAGTGTGTGTAGGAGTGTGTGCGATTGTGTGTGTGAGTGTGTAGTACTGTATGTGCGACTTTGTTCGAGTGTGTGTGTGCGAGTATGTGAGCATGTGTGAGTGTGTGCAAGTGTGTGCGTGCGAGTGTGTGTGTGCAAGTGTGTGTGATTGTGTATGAGTGAGTGTGTGCGAGTGTGCGTGCAAGTGTGTTTGAGTGTGTTTGTGCAAGTGTGTATGAGTGTGTCTGTGCGAGTGTGTGCAAGTGTGTTTGTGCGAGTGTGTATGAGTGTGTCTGTGCGAGTGTGTGCAAGTGTGTGTGATTGTGTGTGAGTGTGTGTATGAGTGAGTGTGTGCGAGTGTGTGCGAGTGTGT
The DNA here is from genome assembly GCF_046119375.1 of Phyllobates terribilis. Classification (NCBI taxonomy): domain Eukaryota; kingdom Metazoa; phylum Chordata; class Amphibia; order Anura; family Dendrobatidae; genus Phyllobates; species Phyllobates terribilis. The sequence goes on along the minus strand of NW_027362764.1, from coordinate 367,191,722 downwards.
GCGCGAGTGTGTGCGTGTGAGTGTGTGTGAGTGTGTGCGAGTGTGTGTAAGTGTGTGCGATTGTGTGTGTGAGTGTGTAGGACTGTATGTGCGAGTGTGTGTGACTGTGTTCGAGTGTGTGTGTGCGAGTGTGTGAGCATGTGTGAGTGTGTGCAAGTGTGTGCGTGCGAGTGTGTGTGTGTGATTGTGTATGAGTGAGTGTGTGCGAGTATGTGTGTGAGCGTGTGCGAGTGTGTGCGAGTGTGTGCGTGCGAGTGAGTGGGAGTGTGTGCAAATGTGTGCAAGAGTGTGCGAGTGTGGGCGTGCGAGTGTGTGCGAGTGTGCGCGAGTGTGTGCGTGTGAGTGAGTGTGCGAGTGTGCGCGAGTGTGTGCGTGTGAGTGAGTGTGTGTGCGAGTGTGTGAGTGTGTGTGCGAATGTGTGTGCGAGTGTGTATGAGTGTATGTGCGAGTGTGTGCAAGTGTGTGAGAGTGTGTGTGCGAGTGTGTGCAAGTGTGTGCGAGTGAGTGTGTGCGAGTGTGTGCGAGAGTGTGCAAGTGTGTGCGAGTGTGTGTGTGCGAGTGTGTGTGCAATTGTGTATGAGTGTGTGCGAGTGTGTGTGCGTTTGTGCGAGTGTGTGCGTGTGTGTGTGTGCAAGTGCGTGTGAGTGAGTGCAAGTGTGTGCAAATGTGTGTGCGAGTGTGCGAGTGTGGGCATGCGAGTGTGTGCTAGTGTGTGAGAGTGTGCAAGTGTGTGCGAGTGTGTGTGTGTGAGTGTGTGTGCAATTGTGTATGAGTGTGTGCGAGTGTGTGCGTGTGTGTGTGCAAGTGCGTGTGAGTGAGTGCAAGTGTGTGCAAATGTGTGTGCGAGTGTGCGAGTATGGGCATGCGAGTGTGTGCTAGTGTGCGTGAGTGTGTGAGTGTGTGCGAGTGTGCGTGAGTAAGTGTGTGTGTGAGTGTGTGCGAGTGTTGCCGAGTGTGTGTGTGAGTGTGTAGGACTGTGTGTGCGAGTGTGTGTGCGAGTGTGTGTGTACGAGTGTGTTCGAGTGTGTGCAATTTTGTGCGAGTGTGTGTGTGCGAGTGCGTATGAGTAAGTGTGTGCGAATGTGTGCGAGTGTGTGCGAGTGTGTGTGCGAGTGTGTTTGCGAGTGTGTGCGTGCGACTGTGTGTGTGCGACTGTGTGCGAGTGTGTGCGAGTGTTTGCGTGTGTGTGCGCGTGTGTGTGCGTGTGTACGAGTGTGTGCGAGTGTGTGGGTGCGAGTGTGTGCAAGTGTGTGCGAGTGTGTGTGAGTGTGTGTGAATGTGTGCGAGTGTGTGCGTGTGAGTGCGAGTGTGTGCAAATGTGTGCGAGAGTGTGCAAGTGTGGGCGTGCGAGTGTGTGCGAGTGTGCGCGAGTGTGCGCGAATGTGTGCGTGTGAGTGAGTGTGTGTGTGAGTGTGAGTGTGTGCTAGTGTGCATGAGTGTGTGAGTGTGTGCGAGTGTGCGCGAGTGTGCGTGTGAGTGAGTGAGTGTGTGCGAGTGTGTGTGATTGTGTGTGAGTGTGTACGAGTGTGTGTAGGAGTGTGTGCGAGTGTGTGCGATTGTGTGTGTGAGTGTGTAGGACTGTATGTGCAAGTGTGTGCGAGTGTGTTTGAGTGTGTGAGTATGTGCGAGTGTGTGTGAGTGTGTGTGAGTGTGTGCAAGTGTGTGTGTGCAAGTGTGTGTGTGCAAGTGTGTGTGTGCAAGTGTGTTCGAGTGTGTGTGCGAGTGTGTATGAGTGTCTGTGTGTGCAAGTGTGTTTGCGAGTGTGTGCGTGTGAGTGAGTGTGTGTGTGAGTGTGAGTGTGTGCTAGTGTGCATGAGTGTGTGAGTGTGTGCGAGTGTGCGTGTGAGTGAGTGTGTGTGCGAGTGTGTGCGAGTGTGTGAGTGTGTGTGCGAGTGAGTGTGTGCGAGTGTGTATGAGTGTATGTGCGAGTGTGTGCAAGTGTGTGAGAGTGTGTGAGAGTGTGTGAGAGTGTGTGTGTGCGAGTGTGTGCAAGTGTGTTTGAGTGAGTGTGTGCGAGTGTGTGCCAGAGTGTGCAAGTGTGTGCGAGTGTGTGTGTGCGAGTGTGTGTGCAATTGTGTATGAGTGTGTGCGAGTGTGTGCAAATTTGCCCAAGTGTGCGCGAGTGTGCACGAGTGAGTGGGTGTGAGTGTGTGTGTGTGAGTGTGTGTGATTGTGTGTGTGAGTGTGTATGAGTGTGTGTGCGAGTGTGTGCAAGTGTGTGTGATTGTGTGTGAGTGTGTGTATGAGTGAGTGTGTGCGAGTGTGTGTGAGTGTGTGTGCGAGTGTGTGCGTGAGTGGGTGTGTGCGAGTGTGTGCGAGTGTGTGCGATTGTGTGTGTGAGTGTGTAGGACTGTATGTGCGAGTGTGTATGAGTGTGTGTGTGAGTGTGTGCAAGTGTGTGCGAGTGAGTGTGTGTGAGTGTGTGTGCGAGTGTGTGCGAGTGTGTGCGATTGTGTGTGAGAGTGTGTAGGACTGTATGTGCGAGTGTGTGCGAGTGTGTATGAGTGTGTGAGTGCGAGTGTGTGCGAATGTGTGCGAGTGTGTGCGTGCGAGTGTGCACGAGTGTGTGCATGTAAGTGTGTGCGTGTGAGTGTGTGCGAGTGTGCTCGAGTGAATGGGTGCGAGTGTGTGCGAGTGTGTGTGAGTGTGTGCGAGTGAGTGTGTGTGAGTGAGTGTGAGTGAGTGTGTGTGAGTGTGTGCGTGTGTGCGAGTTTGTGTGCGAGTGTGTGTGAGTGTGTGCGAGTGTGTGCGTGTGAGTGTGTGCGAGTGTGTGAGTGTGTGTGCGAATGTGTGTGCGAGTGAGTGTGTGCGAGTGGGTATGAGTGTATGTGCGAGTGTGTGCAAGTGTGTGAGAGTGTGTGTGAGTGTGTGTGTGCGAGTGTGTGCAAGTGTGTGCGAGTGAGTGTGTGCGAGTGTGTGCGAAAGTGTGCAAGTGTGTGCGAGTGTGTGTGTGTGCAAGTGTGTGTGCAATTGTATATGAGTGTGTGCGAGTGTGTGTGCGTTTGTGCGAGTGTGTGCGTGTGTGTGCGAGTGAGTGTGAGTGAGTGCAAGTGTGTGCAAATGTGTGCGCGAGTGTGCGAGTGTGGGCATGCGAGTGTGTGCTAGTGTGCGCGAGTGTGTGCGAGTGTGCGTGAGTAAGTGTGTGTGTGAGTGTGTGCGAGTGTTGCCGAGTGTGTGTGCGAGTGTGTGTGCAATTTTGTGCGAGTGTGTGTGTGCGAGTGCGTATGAGTAAGTGTGTGCGAATGTGTGCGAGTGTGTGCGCGAGGGTGTGTGCACGTGTGTGCATGTGACTGTGTGTGTGCGACTGTGGGCGAGTGTGTGCGTGTGTTTGCGTGTGTGTGCGCATGTCTGTGCGTGTGTACGAGTGTGTGCGAGTGTGTGGGTGCGAGTGTGTGCAAGTGTGTGCGAGTGTGTGTGAGTGTGTGTGTGAGTGTGTGTGAATGTGTGCGAGTCTGTGTGTGCGAGTGTGTGTGTGCGATTGTGTATGAGTGTGTGCGAGTATGTGTGTGAGCGTGTGCGAGTGTGTGCGAGTGTGTGCGTGTGAGTGCATGCGAGTGAGTGCCAGTGTGTGCAAATGTGTGCAAGTGTGTGCGAGTGTGCGCGAATGTGCGCGAGTGTGTGCGTGTGAGTGAGTGTGTGTGTGAATGTGAGTGTGTGCTAGTGTGCATGAGTGTGTGAGTGTGTGCGAGTGTGCGCGAGTGTGCGTGTGAGTGAGTGTGTGTGCGAGTGTGTGTGAGTGTGTACGAGTGGGTGTAGGAGTGTGTGCGAGTGTGTGCGATTGTGTGTGTGAGTGTGTAGCACTGTATGTGCAAGTGTGTGCGAGTGTGTTTGAGTGTGTGAGTGTGTGCGAGTGTGTGTGAGTGTTTGTGAGTGTGTGCAAGTGTGTGTGTGCGAGTGTGTGTGTGCGAGTGTGTGTCTGTGCAAGTGTGTTCGAGTGTGTGTGCGAGTGTGTATGAGTGTGTGTGTGCAAGTGTGTGCGTGAGTGTGTGCGTGTGAGTGAGTGTGTGTGTGAGTGTGAGTGTGTGCTAGTGTGCATGAGTGTGTGAGTGTGTGCGAGTGTGCGTGTGAGTGAGTGAGTGTGTGTGCGAGTGTGTGTGTGCAAGTGTGTTCGAGTGTGTGTGTGAGTGTGTATGAGTGTGTGTGTGTGTCCGTGTGTGTGAGTGTCTGTGAGTGTGTGCATGAGTGAGTGTGTGCGAGTGTGTGTGAGTTTGTGTGTGTGTGTGTGTGAGTGTGTGCGAGTGTGTGCGTGTGAGTGTGTGCGAGTGTGTGTGTGAGTGTGTGCGAGTGTGTGTGTGCAATTGTGTATTAGTGAATGTGTGCGAGTGTGCGTGAGTGTGTGTGTATGTGAGTGAGTGTGTGTGTGCGAGTGTGTGCGAGTGAGTGTGAGTGAGTGTGTGCAAGTGTGTGCGAGTGTGTGTGTGCGATTGTGCATAAGTGTGTGCGAGTGTGTGTGTGAGTGTGTAGGACTGTGTGTGCGAGTGTGTGTGCGAGTGTGTGCGAGTGTGTGTGAGTGTGTGTAGGAGTGTGTGTAGGAGTGTGTGCGATTGTGTGTGTGAGTGTGTAGTACTGTATGTGCGACTTTGTTCGAGTGTGTGTGTGCGAGTATGTGAGCATGTGTGAGTGTGTGCAAGTGTGTGCGTGCGAGTGTGTGTGTGCAAGTGTGTGTGATTGTGTATGAGTGAGTGTGTGCGAGTGTGCGTGCAAGTGTGTTTGAGTGTGTTTGTGCAAGTGTGTATGAGTGTGTCTGTGCGAGTGTGTGCAAGTGTGTTTGTGCGAGTGTGTATGAGTGTGTGTGTGCGAGTGTGTGCAAGTGTGTGTGATTGTGTGTGAGTGTGTGTATGAGTGAGTGTGTGTGAGTGTGTGCGAGTGTGTGTGCGAGTGTGTGCGCGAGTGTGTGCGTGTGAGTGTGTGCGAGTGTGTGCGATTGTGTGTGTGAGTGTGTAGGACTGTATGTGCGAGTGTGTGTGACTGTGTTCGAGTGTGTGTGTGCGAGTGTGTGAGCATGTGTGAGTGTGTGCAAGTGTGTGCGTGCGAGTGTGTGTGTGCGAGTGTGTGTGATTGTGTATGAGTGAGTGTGTGCGAGTGTGTGCGAGTATGTGTGTGAGCGTGTGCGAGTGTGTGCGAGTGTGTGCGAGTGTGTGCGTGCGAGTGCATGCGAGTGAGTGCGAGTGTGTGCAAATGTGTGCGAGAGTGTGCGAGTGTGGGCGTGCGAGTGTGTGCGAGTGTGCGCGAGTGTGTGCGTGTGAGTGAGTGTGTGAGTGTGTGCGAGTGTGCGCGAGTGTGCGTGTGAGTGAGTGTGTGTGCGAGTGTGTGTGATTGTGTGTGAGTGTGTACGAGTGTGTGTAGGAGTGTGTGCGAGTGTGTGCGATTGTATGTGTGAGTGTGTAGGACTGTATGTGCAAGTGTGTGCGAGTGTGTTTGAGTGTGTGAGTGTGTGCGAGTGAGTGTGAGTGAGTGTGTGCAAGTGTGTGTGTGCGATTGTGCATAAGTGTGTGCGAGTGTGTGTGTGAGTGTGTAGGACTGTGTGTGCGAGTGTGTGTGCGAGTGTGTGCGAGTGTGTGTGAGTGTGTGTAGGAGTGTGTGTAGGAGTGTGTGCGATTGTGTGTGTGAGTGTGTAGTACTGTATGTGCGACTTTGTTCGAGTGTGTGTGTGCGAGTATGTGAGCATGTGTGAGTGTGTGCAAGTGTGTGCATGCGAGTGTGTGTGTGCAAGTGTGTGTGATTGTGTATGAGTGAGTGTGTGCGAGTGTGCGTGCAAGTGTGTTTGAGTGTGTTTGTGCAAGTGTGTATGAGTGTGTCTGTGCGAGTGTGTGCAAGTGTGTTTGTGCGAGTGTGTATGAGTGTGTGTGTGCGAGTGTGTGCAAGTGTGTGTGATTGTGTGTGAGTGTGTGTATGAGTGAGTGTGTGCGAGTGTGTGCGAGTGTGTGTGCGAGTGTGTGCGCGAGTGTGTGCGTGTGAGTGTGTGCGAGTGTGTGCGATTGTGTGTGTGAGTGTGTAGGACTGTATGTGCGAGTGTGTGTGACTGTGTTCGAGTGTGTGTGTGCGAGTGTGTGAGCATGTGTGAGTGTGTGCAAGTGTGTGCGTGCGAGTGTGTGTGTGCGAGTGTGTGTGATTGTGTATGAGTGAGTGTGTGCGAGTGTGTGCGAGTATGTGTGTGAGCGTGTGCGAGTGTGTGCGAGTGTGTGCGAGTGTGTGCGTGCGAGTGCATGCGAGTGAGTGCGAGTGTGTGCAAATGTGTGCGAGAGTGTGCGAGTGTGGGCGTGCGAGTGTGTGCGAGTGTGCGCGAGTGTGTGCGTGTGAGTGAGTGTGTGAGTGTGTGCGAGTGTGCGCGAGTGTGCGTGTGAGTGAGTGTGTGTGCGAGTTTGTGTGATTGTGTGTGAGTGTGTACGAGTGTGTGTAGGAGTGTGTGCGAGTGTGTGCGATTGTGTGTGTGAGTGTGTAGGACTGTATGTGCAAGTGTGTGCGAGTGTGTTTGAGTGTGTGAGCGTGTGCGAGTGAGTGTGAGTGAGTGTGTGCAAGTGTGTGTGTGCGATTGTGCATAAGTGTGTGCGAGTGTGTGTGTGAGTGTGTAGGACTGTGTGTGCGAGTGTGTGTGCGAGTGTGTGCGAGTGTGTGTGAGTGTGTGTAGGAGTGTGTGTAGGAGTGTGTGCGATTGTGTGTGTGAGTGTGTAGTACTGTATGTGCGACTTTGTTCGAGTGTGTGTGTGTGAGTATGTGAGCATGTGTGAGTGTGTGCAAGTGTGTGCATGCGAGTGTGTGTGTGCAAGTGTGTGTGATTGTGTATGAGTGAGTGTGTGCGAGTGTGCGTGCAAGTGTGTTTGAGTGTGTTTGTGCAAGTGTGTATGAGTGTGTCTGTGCGAGTGTGTGCAAGTGTGTTTGTGCGAGTGTGTATGAGTGTGTGTGTGCGAGTGTGTGCAAGTGTGTGTGATTGTGTGTGAGTGTGTGTATGAGTGAGTGTGTGCGAGTGTGTGCGAGTGTGTGTGCGAGTGTGTGCGCGAGTGTGTGCATGTGAGTGTGTGCGAGTGTGTGCGATTGTGTGTGTGAGTGTGTAGGACTGTATGTGCGAGTGTGTGTGACTGTGTTCGAGTGTGTGTGTGCGAGTGTGTGAGCATGTGTGAGTGTGTGCAAGTGTGTGCGTGCGAGTGTGTGTGTGCGAGTGTGTGTGATTGTGTATGAGTGAGTGTGTGCGAGTGTGTGCGAGTATGTGTGTGAGCGTGTGCGAGTGTGTGCGAGTGTGTGCGAGTGTGTGCGTGCGAGTGCATGCGAGTGAGTGCGAGTGTGTGCAAATGTGTGCGAGAGTGTGCGAGTGTGGGCGTGCGAGTGTGTGCGAGTGTGCGCGAGTGTGTGCGTGTGAGTGAGTGTGTGAGTGTGTGCGAGTGTGCGCGAGTGTGCGTGTGAGTGAGTGTGTGTGCGAGTGTGTGTGATTGTGTGTGAGTGTGTACGAGTGTGTGTAGGAGTGTGTGCGAGTGTGTGCGATTGTGTGTGTGAGTGTGTAGGACTGTATGTGCAAGTGTGTGCGAGTGTGTTTGAGTGTGTGAGTGTGTGCGAGTGAGTGTGAGTGAGTGTGTGCAAGTGTGTGTGTGCGATTGTGCATAAGTGTGTGCGAGTGTGTGTGTGAGTGTGTAGGACTGTGTGTGCGAGTGTGTGTGCGAGTGTGTGCGAGTGTGTGTGAGTGTGTGTAGGAGTGTGTGTAGGAGTGTGTGCGATTGTGTGTGTGAGTGTGTAGTACTGTATGTGCGACTTTGTTTGAGTGTGTGTGTGCGAGTATGTGAGCATGTGTGAGTGTGTGCAAGTGTGTGCATGCGAGTGTGTGTGTGCAAGTGTGTGTGATTGTGTATGAGTGAGTGTGTGCGAGTGTGCGTGCAAGTGTGTTTGAGTGTGTTTGTGCAAGTGTGTATGAGTGTGTCTGTGCGAGTGTGTGCAAGTGTGTTTGTGCGAGTGTGTGCGAGTGTGTGTGTGCGAGTGTGTGTGTGCGAGTGTGTGTGCAATTGTGTATGAGTGTGTGCGAGTGTGTGTGCGTTTGTGCGAGTGTGTGCGTGTGTGTGTGCAAGTGCGTGTGAGTGAGTGCAAGTGTGTGCAAATGTGTGTGCGAGTGTGCGAGTGTGGGCATGCGAGTGTGTGCTAGTGTGCGAGAGTGTGCAAGTGTCTGCGAGTGTGTGTGTGCGAGTGTGTGTGCAATTGTGTATGAGTGTGTGCGAGTGTGTGCGTGTGTGTGTGCAAGTGCGTGTGAGTGAGTGCAAGTGTGTGCAAATGTGTGTGCGAGTGTGCGAGTGTGGGCATGCGAGTGTGTGCTAGTGTGCGCGAGTGTGTGAGTGTGTGCGAGTGTGCGTGAGTAAGTGTGTGTGTGAGTGTGTGCGAGTGTTGCCGAGTGTGTGTGTGAGTGTGTAGGACTGTGTGTGCGAGTGTGTGTGTGAGTGTCTGTGTACGAGTGTGTTCGAGTGTGTGCAATTTTGTGCGAGTGTGTGTGTGCGAGTGCGTATGAGTAAGTGTGTGCGAATGTGTGCGAGTGTGTGCGAGTGTGTGTGCGAGTGTGTTTGCGAGTGTGTGCGTGCGACTGTGTGCGAGTGTGTGCGAGTGTTTGCGTGTGTGTGCGCGTGTGTGTGCGTGTGTACGAGTGTGTGGGTGCGAGTGTGTGTGAGTGTGTGTGTGAGTGTGTGTGAATGTGTGCGAGTGTGTGCGTGTGAGTAAGTGAGTGTTTGTGTGAGTGTGTGCGAGTGTGTGTGTGAGTGTGTACGACTGTGTGTGCGAGTGTGTGCATGTGTGTGCGAGTGTATATGAGTATATGTGCGAGTGTGTGTGCGAGTGTGTGCGAGTGTGTGTGCAAGTGTGTGTGCGAGTGTGTTTGAGTGTGTGCAAGTGTGTGCGAGTGTGTCTGCGAGTGCGTATGAGTGTCTGTGAGTGTGTGTGCATGTGTGTGCGAGTGTGTGTGAGTGTGTGCGAGTGTGTGTGAGTGTGTGCGAGTGTGTGTGCGAGTGTGTGCAAATGTACCTGAGTGTGCACGAGTGTGCACGAGTGAGTGTGTGCGAGTGTGTGCGAGTGTGTGCGAGTGTGTGCGAGTGTGTGCGAGTGTGTGTTCGAGTGTGTGCACGTGTGTGCGAGTGTGTATGAGTGTGTGTGCGAGTGTGTGTGAGTGTGTACGAGTGTGTGTAGGAGTGTGTGCGAGTGTGTGCAATTGTGTGTGTGAGTGTGTAGGACTGTATGTGCGAGTGTGTGCGATAGTGTGTGAGTGTGTGTGAGTGTGTGCAAGTGTGTGTGAGTGTGTGCAAGTGTAAGTGTGCGAGTGTGTGTGTGCGAGTGTTTGTGAGTGTGTGAGTGTGTGAATGAGTGAGCGTGTGCATGTGTGTGCGAGTGTGTGTGCGAGTTTGTGCGAGTGTGTGTGCGAGAGTGTGCGAGTGTGTGAAAATGTGCCCGAGTGTGCGCGAGTGTGCACAAGTGAGTGGGTGTGAGTGTGTGTGAGTGTGTGTGCGAGTGTGTGTGCGTGTGAGTGTGTGCAAGTGTGTTTGAGTGTGTGCGAGTGTGTGTGTGCGAGTGTGTGTGAGTGTGTTAGTGTGTGCGAGTGTGTGCGAGTGTGTGTACGAGTGTGTGTGTGCAATTGTGTATAAGTGTGTGCGTGTGTGTGTGCGAGTGTGCTCGATTGTGTGTGAGTGTGTGTGAGTGTGAGTGAGTGTGAATGAGTGTGTGCGAGTGTGTGCGAGTGTGTGTGAGTGTGTGTGAATGTGTGTAATTGTGTGTAGGGCTGTATGTGCGAGTGTGTGCGAGTGTGTATGAGTGTGTGTGTGAGTGTGTGCAAGTGTGTGCGAGTGTGTGTGTGCGTGTGTCTGCGTGCGAGTGTGTGAGACTGTGTGCGACTGTGTGTGTGTGTGAGTGTGTGCAAGTGTGTGTGAGTGTGTGTTCGAGTGTGTACCAGTGTGTGCGTACGAGTGCGTGCAAGTGAGTGTGAGTGTGTGCGAATGTGTGCGAGTGTGTGCGTGAGAGTGTGCTAGCGTGTGCACGAGTGTGTTCATGTGATTGTGTGCGAGTGTGTGCGTGCGAGTGTGCTCGAGTGAATGGGTACAAGTGTGTGCGAGTGTGTGTGAGTGTGTGCGAGTGAGTGTGTGCGAGTGTGGGCGAGAGTGTGCAAGTGTGTGCGAGTGTGTGTGCTATTATGTATGAGTGTGTGCGAGTGTGTGTGAGTTTGTGTGAGTGTGTGCGTGTGTGCACGCGAGTACGTGCGATTGAGTGCGAGTGCGTGCAAATGTGTGCGAGAGTGTGCGAGTGTGGGCGTGCGAGTGTGTGCTAGTGTGCGAGTGTGTGAGTGTGTGCGAGTGTGTGCGAGTTTGTGCGTGTTAGTGAGTGAGTGTGTGTGAGTGTGTGCGAGTGTGTGTGTGAATGTGTGCGATTGTGTGTAGGGCTGTATGTGCGAGTGTGTATGAGTGTGTGTGCGAGTGTGTGCAAGTGTGTGCGAGTGTGTGCGAGTGTGTGTGCGAGTGTGTGCAAGTGTGTGCGAGTGAGTGTGTGCGAGAGTTTGTGAGTGTGTGCAAGTGTGTGTGCGATTGTGTATGAGGGTGTGCGAGTTTGTGCGAGTGTGTGCGTGGGTGTGTGCGAGTGCGTGCGAGTGAGTGCAAGTGCGTGCAAATGTGTGCGAGCGTGTGCGAGTGTGGGCGTGCGAGTGTGTGCTAGTGTGCTCGAGTGTGTGAGTGTGTGCGAGTGTGTGCGAGTGTGTGCGTGCGAGTGCGAGTGTGTGCAAATGTGTGCGAGATTGTGCGAGTGTGGGCGTGTGAGTGTGCGAGTGTGGGCGTGCGAGTGTGTGTGAGTGTGCGCAAGTGTGTGTGAGTGTGTGCGAGTGTGCGCGAGTGTGTGCGTATGAGTGAGTGTGTGTGAGTGTGTGCGAATTTGTGTGCGAGTGAGTGCGTGCGACTGTGTGCATATGTGTGCGAGTGTATGTGTTCGAGTGTGTGTGTGTGAGTGTGTGTGAGTGTGTGCAAGTGTGTGTGTGTGAGTGTGTGTGTGATTGTGTATGAGTGCGAGTGTGTGTGTGAGTGTGTGCAAGTGTGTTCAAGTGTGTGTGCGAGTGTGTATGAGTGCGTGTGTGTGAGTTTGTGTGCGAGTGTGTGCGAGTGAGTGTGTGCGAATGTGTGCAAGTGTCTGAAAGTGTGTGTGTGTGAGTGTGTGCGTGCCAGTGTGTGCGAGTGTGTATGTGTGCGAGTTTGTGTGTGTGTGTGTGCGAGTGTGTATGAGTGTATGTGCGAGTGTGTGTGTGTGAGTGTGTGCAAGTGTGTGCGAGTGTGTGTGTGCGATTGTGTATGAGTGTGTGCGAGTGTGTGTGTGAGTTTGTCCGAGTGTGTGCGTGCGAGTGCGTGCGAGTGAGTGCGAGTGTGTGCGTGCAAGTGAGTGTGTAGGACTGTGTGTGCGAGTGTGTGTGCGAGTGTGTGCACGTGTGTGCGAGTGTGTATGAGTGTGTGCGAGTGTGTGTAAGTGTGTACGAGTGTGTGTAGGAGTGTGTGCGAGTGTTTGCAATTGTGTGTGTGAGTGTGTAGGACTGTATGTGCGAGTGTGTGTGAGTGTGTGTGAGTGTGTGCAAGTGTGTGTGAGTGTGTGCGAGTGTGTGCGAGTGTGTGTGTGCGAGTGTGTGCAAGTGTGTGCGAGTGAATGTGTGCGAGTGTGCGTGCGAGTGTGTGTGCGAGTGTGTGCGAGTGTGTGTGCGAGTGTGTGTGTGCGAGTGTGTGCGAGTGTGTGTGTTCGAGTGTGTGCGAGTGTGTGCGCGTGTGTATGAGTGTGTGTGTGAGTGTGTGCAAGTGTGTGCGAGTGTGTGTGCGAGTGTGTGCCAGTGTGCGCGTACGAGTGCGTGCAAGTGAGTGCGAGTGTGCGCTGGTGTGTGCGTGTGTGTGCGAGTGTGTGTGCGTGTGTGTGTGTGCAAGTGTGTGCGAGTCTGTGTGCGAGTGTGTGTGAGTGTGTGAGTGTGTGTGCGAGTGTGTGTGTGTGTGTGAGTGTGTTCGATTGTGTATGAGTGAGTGTGTGCGAGTGTGTGTGTGAGTGTGAGTGAGTGTGTGCGAGTGTGTGCGAGTGTGTGCGATTGTGTGTGTGAGTGTGTAGGACTGTATGTGCGAGCGTGTGCGAGTGTGTATGAGTGTGTGTGCGAGTGTGTGCAAGTGTGTGCGAGTCTGTGCTAGTGTGTGTTTGCGAGTGTGTGCGAGTGAGTGTGTGCGAGTGTGTGTGAGTGTATGTGTGAGTGTGTGAGAGTGTGTGTGCGAGTGTGTGCGAGTGTGTGCGAGTGTGTGTTTGCGAGTGTGTGCGTGTGTGTGAGTGTGTGCGAGTGTGTGTGCGAATGTGTGCTAGTGTGTGCGTGCGAGTGTGTGCAAGTGTGTGCGAGTGTGTGTGAGTGTGTGCGAGTGTGTGCAAGTGTGTGCAAGTGTGTGCGAGTGTGTGTGTGCGAGTGTGTGCCAGTGTGTGCCAGTGTGTGCGTACGATGCGTGCAAGTGAGTGCGAGTGTGTGCGAATGTTTGCGAGTGTGTGCATGTGAGTGTGCGTGAGTGTGCACGAGTGTGTGCGTGTGAGTGTGCTCAAGTGAGTGGGTGCGAGTGTGTGTGAGTGTGTGCGAGTGAGTGTGTGCGAGTGTGTATGAGTAAGTGTGTGTGAGTGTGTGCATGTGTGTGAGTTTGTGTGCGAGTGTATGCGAGTGAGCATGTGCGAGTGTCTGCGAGTGTGTGTGTGCAAGTTTGTGTGCGAGTGTGTGCGTACGAGTGTGTGCGAGTGTGTGCGTGCAAGTGTGTGCGAGTGTGTGAGCGAGTTTGTGTGCGTGTGTGTGCGAGTGTGTATGAGTGTATGTGCGAGTGTGTGCGAGTGTGTGCGAGTGTGTGCAAATGTGTGCGAGTGAGTGTGTGCGAGTGTTTGTGTGTGATTGTGTATGAGTGTGTGCGAGTGTGTGTGAGTTTGTGCGAGTGTGTGCGTGCGAGTGCGTGCGAGTGAGTGCGAGTGTGTGCAAATGTGTGAGAGAGTGTGCAAGTGTGGGCGTGCGAGTGAGTGCTAATGTGCGCGAGTGTGTGCGTGTGAGTGAGTGTGTGTGTGAGTGTGTGTGAGTGTGTGTGAGTGTGTAGGACTGTGTGTGCGAGTGTGTGCTCGAGTGTGTGCACGTGTGTGTGAGTGTGTATGAGTGTGTGTGCGAGTGTGTGCGAGTGTGTGTGAGTGTGTACGAGTGTGTGTAGGAGTGTGTGCGAGTGTGTGCAATTGTGTGTGTGAGTGTGTAGGACTGTATGTGCGAGTGTGTGCGATAGTGTGTGAGTGTGTGTGAGTGTGTGCAAGTGTGTGTGAGTGTGTGCAAGTGTAAGTGTGCGAGTGTGTGTGTGCGAGTGTTTGTGAGTGTGTGAGTGTGTTAATGAGTGAGCGTGTGCGATTGTGTGCGAGTGTGTGTGTGAGTGTGTGCGAGTGTGGGCGAGTGTGTGTGCGAGTGTGTGTGTGCGAGTGTTTGTGAGTGTGTGAGTGTGTGAATGAGTGAGCGTGTGCGATTGTGTGCGTGTGTGTGTGCGAGTGTGTGCGAGAGTGCGTATGAGTGAGTGTGTGTGAGTGTGTGCGAGTGTGTGTTTGCGAGTGTGTGTGAGTGTGTGCGAGTGTTTGCGAGTGTGTGCATGCGAGTGTGTGCGTGCAAGTGTGTGCGTGCAAGTGTGTGCGTGCGAGTGTGTGCGAGTGTGTGCAAGTGTGTGAGTGTGTGCGAGTGTGTGCGAGTGTGTGCAAATTTACCCAAGTGTGCGCGAGTGTGCACGAGTGAGTGGGTGCGAGTGTGTGTGTGTGTGAGTGTCAGTGTGTATGAGTGTGTGCAAGTGTGTGTGATTGTGTGTGAGTGTGTGTATGAGTGAGTGTGTGCGAGTGTGTGTGCGAGTGTGTGTGCGAGTGTGTGCGCGAGTGGGTGTGTGCGAGTGTGTGCGAGTGTGTGTGCTAGTGTGTGCGAGTGTGTGGAAGTGTGTGTGTGAGTGTGTAGGACTGTATGTGCGAGTGTGTATGAGTGTGTGTGTGAGTGTGTGCAAGTGTGTGCGAGTGAGTGTGTGTGAGTGTGTGTGCGAGTGTGTGCGATTGTGTGTGAGAGTGTGTAGGACTGTATGTGCGAGTGTCTGCGAGTGTGTATGAGTGTGTGTGTGCGAGTGTGTGCGAATGTGTGAGTGTGTGCGTGCGAGTGTGCACGAGTGTGCACGAGTGTGTGCATGTAAGTGTGTGCGTGCGAGTGTGTGCGAGTGTGCTCGAGTGAATGGGTGCGAGTGTGTGCGAGTGTGTGTGAGTGTGTGCGAGTGAGTGTGTGTGAGTGAGTGTGAGTGAGTGTGTGTGAGTGTGTGCGTGTGTGTGAGTTTGTGTGCGAGTGTGTGCGAGTGTGTGTGAGTGTGTGCGAGTGTGTGAGTGTGTGTGCGAATGTGTGTGCGAGTGAGTGTGTGCGAGTGGGTATGAGTGTATGTGCGAGTGTGTGCAAGTGTGTGAGAGTGTGTGTGAGTGTGTGTGTGCGAGTGTGTGCAAGTGTGTGCGAGTGAGTGTGTGCGAGTGTGTGCGAGAGTGTGCAAGTGTGTGCGAGTGTGTGTGTGCAAGTGTGTGTGCAATTGTGTATGAGTGTGTGCGAGTGTGTGTGCGTTTGTGAGAGTGTGTGCGTGTGTGTGCGAGTGAGTGTGAGTGAGTGCAAGTGTGTGCAAATGTGTGCGCGAGTGTGCGAGTGTGGGCATGCGAGTGTGTGCTAGTGTGCGCGAGTGTGTGAGTGTGTGCGAGTGTGCGTGAGTAAGTATGTGTGTGAGTGTGTGCGAGTGTTGCCGAGTGTGTGTGCGAGTGTGTGTGTACGAGTGTGTTCGAGTGTGGGCAATTTTGTGCGAGTGTGTGTGTGCGAGTGCGTATGAGTAAGTGTGTGCGAATGTGTGCGAGTGTGTGTGCGAGGGTGTGTGCGCGTGTGTGCATGTGACTGTGTGTGTGCGACTGTGGGCGAGTGTGTGCGAGTGTTTGCGTGTGTGTGCGCGTGTCTGTGCGTGTGTACGAGTGTGTGCGAGTGAGTGGGTGCGAGTGTGTGCAAGTGTGTGCGAGTGTGTGTGAGTGTGTGTGAATGTGTGCGAGTCTGTGTGTGCGAGTGTGTGTGTGCGATTGTGTATGAGTGTGTGCGAGTATGTGTGTGAGCGTGTGCGAGTGTGTGCGAGTGTGTGCGTGCGAGTGCATGCGAGTGAGTGCCAGTGTGTGCAAATGTGTGCGAGTGTGTGCGAGTGTGCGCGAGTGTGCGCGAGTGTGTGCTTGTGAGTGAGTGTGTGTGTGAGTGTGAGTGTGTGCTAGTGTGCATGAGTGTGTGAGTGTGTGCGAGTGTGCGCGAGTGTGCGTGTGAGTGAGTGAGTGTGTGTGCGAGTGTGTGTGAGTGTGTACGAGTGGGTGTAGGAGTGTGTGCGAGTGTGTGCGATTGTGTGTGTGAGTGTGTAGCACTGTATGTGCAAGTGTGTGCGAGTGTGTGTGAGTGTGTGCGAGTGTGTGTGAGTGTTTGTGAGTGTGTGCAAGTGTGTGTGTGCGAGTTTGTGTGTGCGAGAGTGTGTCTGTGCAAGTGTGTTCGAGTGTGTGTGCGAGTGTGTATGAGTGTGTGTGTGCAAGTGTGTGCGTGAGTGTGTGCGTATGAGTGAGTGTGTGTGTGAGTGTGAGTGTGTGCTAGTGTGCATGAGTGTGTGAGTGTGTGCGAGTGTGCGTGTGAGTGAGTGAGTGTGTGTGCGAGTGTGTGCGAGTGTGTGTGAGAGTGTGTGCAAGTGTGTTCGAGTGTGTGTGCGAGTGTGTATGAGTGTGTGTGTGTGCAAGTGTGTGCGCGTGTGTGTGAGTGTCTGTGAGTGTGTGCATGAGTGAGTGTGTGCGAGTGTGTGTGAGTTTGTGTGTGTGTGTGAGTGTGTGCGAGTGTGTGCGTGTGAGTGTGTGCGAGTGTGTGTGTGAGTGTGTGCGAGTGTGTGTGTGCGATTGTGTATTAGTGAATGTGTGCGAGTGTGTGTGAGTTTGTGTGTGTGTGTGTGAGTGTGTGCGAGTGTGTGCGTGTGAGTGTGTGCGAGTGTGTGTGTGCGATTGTGTATTAGTGAATGTGTGCGAGTGTGCGTGAGTGTGTGTGCGTGTGAGTGAGTGAGTGTGTGTGTGCGAGTGTGTGCGAGTGAGTGTGAGTGAGTGTGTGCGAGTGTGTGTGCGAGTGTGTGCAAGTGTGTGCGAGTGTGTGCGAGTGTGTGTGTGCGAGTGTGTGTGTGCGAGTGTGTGTGCAATTGTGTATGAGTGTGTGCGAGTGTGTGTTAGTTTGTGCGAGTGTGTGCGTCTAATCGTGCGAGTGAGTGCGGGTGTGTGCGAGTGTGTGTATGTGAGTGTGTGTGCGATTGTGTATGAGTGTGTGTGAGTTTGTGCGAGTGTGTGCGTGTGTGTGCGAGTTCGTGCGAGTACGCGCAAATGTGTGTGAGAGTGTGCGAGTGTGGGCGTGCGAGTGTGTACTAGTGTGCGCGAGTGTGTGAGTGTTTGCGAGTGTGCGTGAGTAAGTGTGTGTGTAAGTGCGTGCGAGTGTTTTCGAGTGTGTGTGAGTGTGTAGGACTGTGTGTGAGAGTGTGTGCGAGTGTGTGTGTGAGTGTGTGAGTACGAGTGTGTTCGAGAGTGTGCAATTGTGTGCGAGTGTGTGTGTGAGTGCGTATGAGTGAGTGTGTGTGAGTGTGTGCGAGTGTGTGTTTGCGAGTGTGTGCGAGTGTGTGCGAGTGTGTGCGAGTGTGTGCATGCGAGTGTGTGCGTGCAAGTGTGTGCGTGCAAGTGTGTGCGTGCAAGTGTGTGCGAGTGTGTGCAAGTGTGTGAGTGTGTGCGAGTGTGTGTGCGAGTGTGTGTGAGTGTGTGCAAATTTACCCAAGTGTGCGCGAGTGTGCACGAGTGAGTGGGTGCGAGTGTGTGTGTGTGTGAGTGTCAGTATGTATGAGTGTGTGCAAGTGTGTGTGATTGTGTGTGAGTGTGTGTGTATGAGTGAGTGTGTGCGAGTGTGTGCGAGTGTGTGTGCGAGTGTGTGCGCGAGTGGGTGTGTGCGAGTGTGTGCGAGTGTGTGCGAATGTGTGTGCGAGTGTGTGCGATTGTGTGTGTGAGTGTGTAGGACTGTATGTGCGAGTGTGTATGAGTGTGTGTGTGAGTGTGTGCAAGTGTGTGCGAGTGAGTGTGTGTGAGTGTGTGTGCGAGTGTGTGCGATTGTGTGTGAGAGTGTGTAGGACTGTATGTGCGAGTGTGTGCGAGTGAATATGAGTGTGTGTGTGAGTGTGTGCAAGTGTGTGCTAGTGAGTGTGTGTGAGTGTGTGTGCGAGTGTGTGCGAATGTGTGAGTGTGTGCGTGCGAGTGTGCACGAGTGTGTGCATGTAAGTGTGTGCGTGCGAGTGTGTGCGAGTGTGCTCGAGTGAATGGGTGCGAGTGTGTGCGAGTGAGTGTGTGTGAGTGAGTGTGAGTGTGTGCGTGTGTGCGAGTGTGTGCGAGTGTGTGTGAGTGTGTGCGAGTGTGTGCGTGTGAGTGTGTGCGAGTGTGTGAGTGTGTGTGCGAATGTGTGTGCGAGTGAGTGTGTGCGAGTGGGTATGAGTGTATGTGCGAGTGTGTGCAAGTGTGTGAGAGTGTGTGTGTGCGAGTGTGTGTGAGTGTGTGCAAGTGTGTGTGTGCGAGTGTGTGTGTGCAAGTGTGTGTGTGCAAGTGTGTTCGAGTGTGTGTATGAGTGTGTGTGTGTGCAAGTGTGTGCGCGAGTGTGTGCGTGTGAGTGAGTGTGTGTGTGTGTGAGTGTGTGCTAGTGTGCATGAGTGTGAGTGTGTGTGTGCGTGTGAGTGAGTGAGTGTGTGTGTGAGTGTGTGCAAGTGTGTTCGAGTGTGTGTGCGAGTGTGCATGAGTGAGTGTGTGCGAGTGTGTGTGAGTTTGTGTGAGTGTGTGCGAGTGTGTGTGTGTGAGTGTGTGAGTTTGTGTGTGTGCGAGTGTGTGTGTGTGTGAGTGTGTGCAAGTGTGTGCGTGCGAGTGTGTGTGTGCGAGTGTGTGTGATTGTGTATGAGTGAGTGTGTGCGAGTGTGTGCGAGTGTGTGTGCAAGTGTGTTTGAGTGTGTTTGTGCAAGTGTGTATGAGTGTGTGCGAGTGTTTGCAAGTGTTTGTGCGAGTGTGTATGAGTGTGTGTTTGCGAGTGTGTGCAAGTGTGTGTGATTGTGTGTGAGTGTGTGTATGAGTGAGTGTGTGCGAGTGTGTGTGCGAGTGTGTGCGTGCGGGTGTGCGCGAGTGTGTGTAGTAGTGTGTGTGAGTGTGTGCGATTGTGTGTGTGAGTGTGTAGGACTGTATGTGCGAGTGTGTGCGACTGTGTTCGAGTGTGTGTGTGCGAGTGTGTGAGCATGTGTGAGTGTGTGCAAGTGTGTGTGTGT
The DNA here is from genome assembly GCF_046119375.1 of Phyllobates terribilis. Taxonomy (NCBI): domain Eukaryota; kingdom Metazoa; phylum Chordata; class Amphibia; order Anura; family Dendrobatidae; genus Phyllobates; species Phyllobates terribilis. The sequence continues at coordinate 367,173,375 of NW_027362764.1, read as the reverse complement.
GAGTGTGTGCGTGCGAGTGTGTCCGAATGTGTGCAAGTGTGTGCGTGCGAGTGTGCGCGAGTGTGCACGAGTGTGTGCATGTAAGTGTGTGCGTGCGAGTGTGTGCGAGTGTGCTCGAGTGAATGGGTGAGAGTGTGTGCGAGTGTGTGTGAGTGTGTGCAAGTGTGTGTGAGAGTGTATGAGTGAGTGTGTGTGAGTGTGTGTGCGAGTTTGTGTGCGAGTGTGTGCGAGTGAGTGTGTGCGAGTTTGTGTGGGAGTGTGTGTGCGAGTGTGTGTGTGCGAGTGTGTGTGTGCGTGTGTGCGCGCGAGTGTGTGCGAGTGTGTGAGTGCGAATGTGTGTGCGTGTGAGTGTGTGCGAGTGTGTATGAGCGTATGTGCGAGTGTGTGCCAGTGTGTGTGAGTGTGTGTGCAAGTGTGTGCGAGTGTGTGCGAGTGTGTGTGTGCGAGTGTGTGTGTGCGAGTGTGTGTGCAATTGTGTATGAGTGTGTGCGAGTGTGTGTTAGTTTGTGCGAGTGTGTGCGTCTGTTCGTGCGAGTGAGTGCGGGTGTGTGCGAGTGTGTGTATGCGAGTGTGTGTGCGATTGTGTATGAGTGTGTGTGAGTTTGTGCGAGTGTGTGCGTGTGTGTGCGAGTGCGTGCGAGTACGCGCAAATGTGTGTGAGAGTGTGCGAGTGTGGGCGTGCGAGTGTGTGCTAGTGTGCGCGAGTGTGTGAGTGTGTGCGAGTGTGCGTGAGTAAGTGTGTGTGTAAGTGCGTGCGAGTGTTTCCGAGTGTGTGTGTGAGTGTGTAGGACTGTGTGTGCGAGTGTGTGCGAGTGTGTGTGCGAGTGTGTGAGTACGAGTGTGTTCGAGAGTGTGCAATTGTGTGCGAGTGTGTGTGCGAGTGCGTATGAGTGAGTGTGTGCGAGTGTGTGCGAGTGTGTGTTTGCGAGTGTGTGCGAGTGTGTGCGAGTGTGTGAGAGTGTGTGCATGCGAGTGTGTGCGTGCAAGTGTGTGCGTGCAAGTGTTTGCATGCGAGTGTGTGCGAGTGTGTGCAAGTGTGTGAGTGTGTGCGAGTGTGCGAGTGTGTGCGAGTGTGTGCAAATTTGCCCGAGTGTGCGCGAGTGTGCATGAGTGCGTGGGTGCGAGTGTGTGTGTGAGTGTGTGTGAGTGTGTGTGAGTGTGTATGAGTGTGTGTGCGAGTGTGTGCAAGTGTGTGTGATTGTGTGTGAGTGTGTGTATGAGTGAGTGTGTGCGAGTGTGTGTGCGAGTGTGTGCGCGAGTGGGTGTGTGCGAGTGGGTGTGTGCGAATGTGTGCGAGTGTGTGCGAGTGTGTGTGCTAGTGTGTGCGAGTGTGTGCGATTGTGTGTGTGAGTGTGTAGGACTGTATGTGCGAGTGTGTGCGAGTGTGTGTGAGTGTGTGCGAGTGAGTGTGTGTGAGTGAGTGTGAGTGAGTGTGTGTGAGTGTGTGCGTGTGTGCGAGTTTGTGTGCGAGTGTGTGCGAGTGTGTGTGAGTGTGTGCGAGTGTGTGCGTGTGAGTGTGTGCGAGTGTGTGAGTGTGTGTGCGAATGTGTGTGCGAGTGAGTGTGTGCGAGTGGGTATGAGTGTATGTGCGAGTGTGTGCAAGTGTGTGAGAGTGTGTGTGAGTGTGTGGGTGCGAGTGTGTGCAAGTGTGTGCGAGTGAGTGTGGCGAGAGTGTGCAAGTGTGTGCGAGTGTGTGCGAGTGTGTGTGTGCAAGTGTGTGTGCAATTGTGTATGAGTGTGTGCGAGTGTGTGTGCGTTTGTGCGAGTGTGTGTGTGTGTGTGCGAGTGAGTGTGAGTGAGTGCAAGTGTGTGCAAATGTGTGCGCGAGTGTGCGAGTGTGGGCATGCGAGTGTGTGCTAGTGTGCGCGAGTGTGTGAGTGTGTGCGAGTGTGCGTGAGTAAGTGTGTCTGTGAGTGTGTGCGAGTGTTGCCGAGTGTGTGTGCGAGTGTGTGTGCGACTGTGGGCGAGTGTGTGCGAGTGATTGCGTGTGTGTGCGCGTGTCTGTGCTTGTGTACGAGTGTGTGCGAGTGTGTGGGTGCGAGTGTGTGCAAGTGTGTGCGAGTGTGTGTGAGTGTGTGTGTGAGTGTGTGTGAATGTGTGCGAGTCTGTGTGTGCGAGTGTGTGTGTGCGATTGTGTATGAGTGTGTGCGAGTATGTGTGTGAGCGTGTGCGAGTGTGTGCGAGTGCGTGCTTGTGAGTGCATGCGAGTGAGTGCCAGTGTGTGCAAATGTGTGCGAGTGTGTGCGAGTGTGTGCGTGTGAGTGAGTGTGTGTGTGAGTGTGTGTGCTAGTGTGCATGAGTGTGTGAGTGTGTGCGAGTGTGCGCGAGTGTGCGTGTGAGTAAGTGAGTGTGTGTGCGAGTGTGTGTGAGTGTGTACGAGTGGGTGTAGGAGTGTGTGCGAGTGTGTGCGATTGTGTGTGTGAGTGTGTAGCACTGTATGTGCAAGTGTGTGCGAGTGTGTTTGAGTGTGTGAGTGTGTGCGAGTGTGTGTGAGTGTTTGTGAGTGTGTGCAAGTGTGTGTGTGCGAGTGTGTGTGTGCGAGTGTGTGTCTGTGCAAGTGTGTTCGAGTGTGTGTGCGAGTGTGTATGAGTGTGTGTGTGTGCAAGTGTGTGCGTAAGAGTGTGCGTGTGAGTGTGTGTGTGTGAGTGTGAGTGTGTGCTAGTGTGCATGAGTGTGTGAGTGTGTGCGAGTGTGCGTGTGAGTGAGTGAGTGTGTGTGCGAGTGTGTGTGTGAGTGTGTGCAAGTGTGTTCGAGTGTGTGTGCGAGTGTGTATGAGTGTGTGTGTGCGCGTGTGTGTGAGTGTCTGTGAGTGTGTGCATGAGTGAGTGTGTGCGAGTGTGTGTGAGTATGTGTGTGTGTGAGTGTGTGCGAGTGTGTGCGTGTGAGTGTGTGCGAGTGTGTGTGTGAGTGTGTGCGAGTGTGTGTGTGCGATTGTGTATTAGTGAATGTGTGCGAGTGTGCGTGAGTGTGTGCGTGTGAGTGAGTGAGTGTGTGTGTGCGAGTGTGTGCGAGTGAGTGTGAGTGAGTGTGTGCGAGTGTGTACGTGTGTGTGTGTGCGATTGTGCATAAGTGTGTGCGAGTGTGTGTGTGAGTGTGTAGGACTGTGTGTGCGAGTGTGTGTGCGAGTGTGTGCGAGTGTGTGTGAGTGTGTGTGAGTGTGTGTAGGAGTGTGTGTGAGTGTGTGCGATTGTGTGTGTGAGTGTGTAGTACTGTATGTGCGACTGTGTTCGAGTGTGTGTGTGCGAGTGTGTGAGCATGTGTGAGTGTGTGCAAGTGTGTGCGTGCGAGTGTGTGTGTGCGAGTGTGTGTGATTGTGTATGAGTGAGTGTGTGCGAGTGTGTGCGAGTGTGTGTTTGAGTGTGTTTGAGTGTGTTTGTGCAAGTGTGTATGAGTGTGTGCGAGTGTGTGCGAGTGTGTTTGTGCGAGTGTGTATGAGTGTGTGTGTGCGAGTGTGTGCAAGTGTGTGTGATTGTGTGTGAGTGTGTGTATGAGTGAGTGTGTGCGAGTGTGTGCACGAGTGTGTGCGTGCGAGTGTGTGCGAGTGTGTGTAGGAGTGTGTGTGAGTGTGTGCGATTGTGTGTGTGAGTGTGTAGGACTGTATGTGCGAGTGTGTGCGACTGTGTTTGAGTGTGTGTGTGCGAGTGTGTGAGCATGTGTGAGTGTGTGCAAGTGTGTGCGTGCGAGTGTGTGCGAGTGTGTGCAAGTGTGTGCGACTGTGTGCGAGTGTGTGCGAGTGTGTCCTAATGTGTCCGAATGTGTGCGTGCGAGTGTGCGCGAGTGTGCACGAGTGTGTGCATGTAAGTGAGTGCGTGCGAGTGTGTGCGAGTGTGCTCGAGTGAATGGGTGAGAGTGTGTGCGAGTGTGTGTGAGTGTGTGCAAGTGTGTGTGAGAGTGTATGAGTGAATGTGTGTGAGTGTGTGTGTGCGAGTTTGTGTGCGAGTGTGTTCGAGTGAGTGTGTGCGAGTTTGTGTGCGAGTGTGTGTGCGAGTGTGTGTGTGCGAGTGTGTGTGTGTGCGCGTGAGTGTGTGCGAGTGTGTGAGTGCGAATGTGTGTGCGTGTGAGTGTGTGCGAGTGTGTATGAGCGTATGTGCGAGTGTGTGCCAGTGTGTGCGAGTGTGTGCAAGTGTGTGCGAGTGTGTGCGAGAGTGTGCGAGTGTGTGCGAGTGTGTGTGTGCGAGTGTGTGTGCAATTGTGTATGAGTGTGTGCGAGTGTGTGTTAGTTTGTGCAAGTGTGTGCGTGTGTTCGTGCGAGTGAGTGCGGGTGTGTGCGAGTTTGTGTATGCGAGTGTGTGTGCAATTGTGTATGAGTGTGTGTGAGTTTGTGCGAGTGTGTGCGTACGAGTGCGTGCGAGTACGCGCAAATGTGTGTGAGAGTGTACGAGTGTGGGCGTGCGAGTGTGTGCTATTGTGCGTGAGTGTGTGAGTGTGTGCGAGTGTGCGTGAGTAAGTGTGTGTGTAAGTGCGTGCGAGTGTTTCCGAGTGTGTGTGTGAGTGTGTAGGACTGTGTGTGCGAGTTTGTGTGCGAGTGTGTGAGTACATGTGTGTTCGAGAGTGTGCAATTGTGTGCGAGTGTGTGTGCGAGTGCGTATGAGTGAGTGTGTGCGAGTGTGTGCGAGTGTGTGCGAGTGTGTGCGAGTGTGTGTTTGCAAGTGTGTGCGAGTGTGTGCGAGTGTGTATGAGTGTATGTGCAAGTGTGTGTGCGAGTGTGTTTTAGAGTGTGTGCAATTGTGTGCGTGCGAGTGTGCTCGAGTGAGTGGGTGCGTGTAAGTGTGTGCGTGCGAGTGTGTGCAAATATGTGCGAGTGTGTGCGAGTGTGTGCATGCGAGTGTGTGCGTGCAAGTGTTTGCGTTCGAGTGTGTGCGAGTGTGTGCAAGTGTGTGAGTGTGTGCGAGTGTGTGTGCGAGTGTGTGCAAATGTGCCCGAGTGTGCACGAGTGAGTGTGTGCGAGTGTGTGTGAGTGTGTGTGCGAGTGTGTGCGTGCGAGTGTGTGCGAGTGTGTGTGAGTGTGTGTGTGAGAGTGTGCGAGTGTGTGCAAATGTGTGCGAGTGTGCACGAGTGAGTGGGTGCGAGTATGCGCGAGTGTGTGTGAGTGTGTGCAAGCGTGCGTGCGATTGTGTGTGCAAGCGTGTGTGTGCGCGAGTGTGTGCGAGTGTGTATGAGTGTGTGTGCGAGTGTGTGCAAGTGTGTGTGAGTGTGTGCGAGTGTGTGTGTGCAAGTGTGTGCGAGTGTGTGTGAGTGTGTGCGAGTGTGTGTGTGTGTGTGTGAGTGTGTGTGAGTGTGTGCGAGTGCTTGCTAGTGTGTGTGTGAGTGTGTGCGACTGTGTGTGCGAGTGTGTGCGCGTGTGTGCGAGTGTGTATGAGTGTATGTGCGAGTGTGTGTGCGAGTGTGTGTTCGAGTGTGTGTTCGAGTGTGTGTGTTCGAGTGTGTGCAAGTGTGTACGAGTGTGTGTGCGAGTGCATACAAGTGTGTGTGAGTGTGCATGAGTGTGTGCGTGTGAGTGTGTGCGAGTGTGTGCGTGCGAGTGTGTGCGAGTGTGCTCGAGTGAGTGGGTGCGAGTGTATGCGAGTGTGTATGAGTGAGTGTGTGTGAGTGTGTGTGTGTGTGTGCAAGTTTGTGTGCGTGTGAGTGTGTGCGAGTGTGTGTGAGTGTGTGTGCGAGTGCGTGCGTGCGAGTGTGTGTGAGTGTGTGCGATTGTGTGTGTGAGTGTGTAGGACTGTATGTGCGAGTGTGTATGAGTGTGTGTGAGTTTGTGCAAGTGTGTGCGAGTGTGTACGAGTGTGTGCAAGTGTGTGCGAGTGAGTGTGTGCGAGTGTGTTTGCGTGCGAGTGTGTGCGGGTGTGTGCGTGTGAGTGAGTGCAAGAGTGTGCACATGTGTGTGAGCGTGTGCGAGTGTGTGTGAGTGTGTGCGAGTGTGCGCGTGTGAGTGAGTGTGTGTGTGTCTGTGTGAGTGTGTGCTTGCAAGTGTTTGCTAGTGTGCGCGAGTGTGTGAGTGTGTGTGAGTGTGCGCGAGTGTGTGCGTGTGAGTAAGTGAGTGTGTGTGAGTGTGTGCGAGTGCTTGCAAGTGTGTGTGTGAGTGTGTGCGACTGTGTGTGTGAGTGTGTGCGTGTGTGTGCGAGTGTGTATGAGTGTATGTGCGAGTGTGTGCGAGTGTGTGTTCGAGTGTGTGTGTTCGAGTGTGTGCAAGTGTGTGCGACTGTGTTCGAGTGTGTGTGTGCGAGTGTGTGCGAGTGTGTGTGCAAGTGTGTTTGAGTGTGTTTATGCAAGTGTGTATGAGTGTGTGAGTGTGTGCAAGTGTGTTTGTGCGAGTGTGTATGAGTGTGTGTGTGCGAGTGTGTGTGATTGTGTGTGAGTGTGTGTATGAGTGAGTGTGTGCGAGTGTGTGTGCGAGTGTGTGCGTGAGTGTGTGCGTGCGGGTGTGTGCGAGTGTGTGTAGGAGTGTGTGTGAGTGTGTGCGATTGTGTGTGAGTGTGTAGGACTGTATGTGCGAGTGTGTGCGACTGTGTTCGAGTGTGTGTGTGCGAGTGTGTGAGCATGTGTGAGTGTGTGCGAGTGTGTGCGTGCAAGTGTGTGCGTGCGAGTGTGCGTGAGTGTGCATGAGTGTGTGCATGTAAGTGTGTGCGTGCGAGTGTGTGCGAGTGTGCTCGAGTGAATGGGTGAGAGTGTGTGCGAGTGTGTGTGAGTGTGTGCAAGTAAGTGTTTGTGAGAGTGTATGAGTGAGTGTGTGTGTGCGAGTTTGTGTGCGAGTGTGTGCGAGTGAGTGTGTGCGAGTTTGTGTGCGAGTGTGTGTGCGAGTGTGTGAGTGCGAATGTGTGTGCGTGTGAGTGTGTGCGAGTGTGTATGAGCGTATGTGCGAGTGTGTGCCAGTGTGTGCGAGTGTGTGTGCGAGTGTGTGCGAGTGTGTGTGTGCGAGTGTGTGTGCAATTGTGTATGAGTGTGTGCGAGTGTGTGTTAGTTTGTGCGAGTGTGTGCGTCTGTTCGTGCGAGTGATTGCGGGTGTGTGCGAGTGTGTGTATGCGAATGTGTGTGCGATTGTGTATGAGTGTGTGTGAGTTTGTGCGAGTGTGTGCGTGTGTGTGCGAGTGCGTGCGAGTACGCGCAAATGTGTGTGAGAGTGTGCGAGTGTGGGCGTGCGAGTGTGTGCTAGTGTGCGCGAGTGTGTGAGTGTGTGCGAGTGTGCGTGAGTAAGTGTGTGTAAGTGCGTGCGAGTGTTTCCGAGTGTGTGTGAGTGTGTAGGACTCTGTGTGCGAGTGTGTGCGAGTGTGTGTGCGAGTGTGTGAGTACGAGTGTGTTTGAGAGTGTGCAATTGTGTGTGTGAGTGTGTAGCACTGTATGTGCAAGTGTGTGCGAGTGTGTTTGAGTGTGTGAGTGTGTGCGAGTGTGTGTGAGTGTTTGTGAGTGTGTGCAAGTGTGTGTGTGCGAGTGTGTGTGTGCGAGTGTGTGTGTGTGCAAGTGTGTTCGAGTGTGTGTGCGAGTGTGTATGAGTGTGTGTGTGTGCAAGTGTGTGCGTGAGTGTGTGCGTGTGAGTGAGTGTGTGTGTGAGTGTGAGTGTGTGCTAGTGTGCATGAGTGTGTGAGTGTGTGCGAGTGTGCGTGTGAGTGAGTGTGTGTGCGAGTGTGTGTGTGAGTGTGTGCAAGTGTGTTCGAGTGTGTGTGCGAGTGTGTATGAGTGTGTGTGTGCAAGTGTGTGCGCATGTGTGTGAGTGTCTGTGAGTGTGTGCATGAGTGAGTGTGTGCGAGTGTGTGTGAGTTTGTGTGTGTGTGTGAGTGTGTGCGAGTGTGTGTGTGTGAGTGTGTGCGTGTGAGTGTGTGCGAGTGTGTGTGTGTGAGTGTGTGCAAGTGTGTGTGCGATTGTGTATTAGTGATTGTGTGCGAGTGTGCGTGAGAGTGAGTGAGTGTGTGTGTGCGAGTGTGTGCGAGTGAGTGTGAGTGAGTGTGTGCGAGTGTGTGTGTGCGATTGTGCATAAGTGTGTGCGAGTGTGTGTGTGAGTGTGTAGGACTGTGTGTGTGAGTGTGTGTGCGAGTGTGTGTGCGTGTGTGTGAGTGTGTGTAGGAGTGTGTGTGAGTGTGTGCGATTGTGTGTGTGAGTGTGTAGTACTGTATGTGCGACTGTGTTCGAGTGTGTGTGTGCGAGTGTGTGAGCATGTGTGAGTGTGTGCAAGTGTGTGCGTGCGAGTGTGTGTGATTGTGTATGAGTGAGTGTGTGCGAGTGTGTGCGAGTGTGTGTGCAAGTGTGTGTGCAAGTGTGTGTGCAAGTGTGTTTGAGTGTGTTTGTGCAAGTGTGTATGAGTGTGTGTGTGCGAGTGTGTGCAAGTGTGTTTGTGCGAGTGTGTATGAGTGTGTGTGTGCGAGTGTGTGCAAGTGTGTGTGATTGTGTGTGAGTGTGTGTATGAGTGAGTGTGTGCGAGTGTGTGCGCGAGTGTGTGCGTGTGTGTGCGAGTGTGTGTGAGTGTGTGCGATTGTGTGTGTGCGAGTGTGTGAGCATGTGTGAGTGTGTGCAAGTGTGTGCATGTGATTGTGTATGAGTGAGTGTGTGCGAGTGTGTGCGAGTGTGTGTGCAAGTGTGTTTGAGTGTGTTTGTGCAAGTGTGTATGAGTGTGTGCGAGTGTGTGCAAGTGTGTTTGTGCGAGTGTGTATGAGTGTGTGTGTGCGAGTGTGTGCAAGTGTGTGTGATTGTGTGTGAGTGTGTGTATGAGTGAGTGTGTGCGAGTGTGTGTGCGAGTGTGTGCGCGAGTGTGTGCGTGCGGGTGTGCGCGAGTGTGTGTAGTAGTGTGTGTGAGTGTGTGCGATTGTGTGTGTGAGTGTGTAGGACTGTATGTGCGAGTGTGTGCGACTGTGTTCGAGTGTGTGTGTGCGAGTGTGTGAGCATGTGTGAGTGTGTGCAAGTGTGTTTGTGCGAGTGTGTGCGACTGTGTGCGAGTGTGTGTGAGTGTGTCCGAATGTGTGCGAGTGTGTGCGTGCGAGTGTGCGCGAGTGTGCACGAGTGTGTGCATGTAAGTGTGTGCGTGCGAGTGTGTGCGAGTGTGCTCGAGTGAATGGGTGAGAGTGTGTGCGAGTGTGTGTGAGTGTGTGCAAGTAAGTGTGTGTGAGAGTGTATGAGTGAGTGTGTGTGAGTGTGTGTGTGCGAGTTTGTGTGCGAGTGTGTGCGAGTGAGTGTGTGCGAGTTTGTGCGCGAGTGTGTGTGCGAGTGTGTGTGTGCGAGTGTGTGTGTGCGTGTGTGCGCGCGAGTGTGTGAGTGCGAATGTGTGTGCGTGTGAGTGTGTGCGAGTGTGTATGAGCGTATGTGCGAGTGTGTGCCAGTGTGTGCGAGTGTGTGTGCGAGTGTGTGCAAGTGTGTGCGAGTGTGTGCGAGTGTGTGTGTGCGAGTGTGTGTGCAATTGTGTATGAGTGTGTGCGAGTGTGTGTTAGTTTGTGCGAGTGTGTGCGTCTGTTCGTGCGAGTGAGTGCGGGTGTGTGCGAGTGTGTGTATGCGAGTGTGTGTGCGATTGTGTATGAGTGTGTGTGAGTTTGTGCGAGTGTGTGCGTGTGTGTGCGAGTGCGTGCGAGTACGCGCAAATGTGTGTGAGTGTGCGAGTGTGGGCGTGCGAGTGTGTGCTAGTGTGCGCGAGTGTGTGAGTGTGTGCGAGTGTGCGTGAGTAAGTGTGTGTGTAAGTGCGTGCGAGTGTTTCCGAGTGTGTGTGAGTGTGTAGGACTGTGTGTGCGAATGTGTGCGAGTGTGTGTGCGAGTGTGTGAGTACGAGTGTGTTCGAGAGTGTGCAATTGTGTGCGAGTGTGTGTGTGAGTGCGTATGAGTGAGTGTGTGCGAGTGTGTGTGAGTGTGTGTTTGCGAGTGTGTGCGAGTGTGTGCGAGTGTGTGCATGTGAGTGTGTGCGTGCAAGTGTGTGCGTGCAAGTGTGTGCGTGCAAGTGTGTGCGTGCGAGTGTGTGCGAGTGTGTGCAAGTGTGTGAGTGTGTGCGAGTGTGTGTGCGAGTGTGTGCGAGTGTGTGCAAATTTGCCCAAGTGTGCGCGAGTGTGCACGAGTGAGTGGGTGCGAGTGTGTGTGTCTGTGTGTGAGTGTGTGTGATTGTGTGTGTGAGTGTGTATGAGTGTGTGTGCGAGTGTGTGCAAGTGTGTGTGATTGTGTGTGAGTGTGTGTATGAGTGAGTGTGTGCGAGTGTGTGTGAGTGTGTGTGCGAGTGTGTGCGCGAGTGGGTGTGTGCGAGTGTGTGCGAGTGTGTGCGATTGTGTGTGTGAGTGTGTAGGACTGTATGTGCGAGTGTGTGCGAGTGTGTATGAGTGTGTGTGTGAGTGTGTGCAAGTGTGTGCGAGTGAGTGTGTGTGAGTGTTTGTGCGAGTGTGTGCGAGTGTGTGCGATTGTGTGTGAGAGTGTGTAGGACTGTATGTGCGAGTGTGTGCGAGTGTGTATGAGTGTGTGAGTGCGAGTGTGTGCGAATGTGTGCGAGTGTGTGCGTGCGAGTGTGCACGAGTGTGTGCATGTAAGTGTGTGCGTGTGAGTGTGTGCGAGTGTGCTCGAGTGAATAGGTGCGAGTGTGTGCGAGTGTGTGTGAGTGTGTGCGAGTGAGTGTGTGTGAGTGAGTGTGAGTGAGTGTGTGTGAGTGTGTGCGTGTGTGCGAGTTTGTGTGCGAGTGTGTGTGAGTGTGTGCGAGTGTGTGCGTGTGAGTGTGTGCGAGTGTGTGAGTGTGTGTGCGAATGTGTGTGCGAGTGAGTGTGTGCGAGTGGGTATGAGTGTATGTGCGAGTGTGTGCAAGTGTGTGAGAGTGTGTGTGAGTGTGTGTGTGCGAGTGTGTGCAAGTGTGTGCGAGTGAGTGTGTGCGAGTGTGTGCGAAAGTGTGCAAGTGTGTGCGAGTGTGTGCGAGTGTGTGTGTGTGCAAGTGTGTGTGCAATTGTGTTTGAGTGTGTGCGAGTGTGTGTGCGTTTGTGCGAGTGTGTGCGTGTGTGTGTGAGTGAGTGTGAGTGAGTGCAAGTGTGTGCAAATGTGTGCGCGAGTGTGCGAGTGTGGGCATGCGAGTGTGTGCTAGTGTGCGCGAGTGTGTGTGAGTGTGCGTGAGTAAGTGTGTGTAGGAGTGTGTGCGAGTGTGTGCGATTGTGTGTGTGAGTGTGTAGCACTGTATGTGCAAGTGTGTGCGAGTGTGTTTGAGTGTGTGAGTGTGTGCGAGTGTGTGTGAGTGTTTGTGAGTGTGTGCGAGTGTGTGTGTGCGAGTGTGTGTGTGCGAGTGTGTGTGTGTGCAAGTGTGTTCGAGTGTGTGTGCGAGTGTGTATGAGTGTGTGTGTGTGCAAGTGTGTGCGTGAGTGTGTGTGTGTGAGTGAGTGTGTGTGTGAGTGTGTGCTAGTGTGCATGAGTGTGTGAGTGTGTGCGAGTGTGCGTGTGAGTGAGTGTGTGTGCGAGTGTGTGTGTGAGTGTGTGCAAGTGTGTTCGAGTGTGTGTGCGAGTGTGTATGAGTGTGTGTGTGCAAGTGTGTGCGCGTGTGTGTGAGTGTCTGTGAGTGTGTGCATGAGTGAGTGTGTGCGAGTGTGTGTGAGTTTGTGTGTGTGTGTGAGTGTGTGCGAGTGTGTGTGTGTGAGTGTGTGCGTGTGAGTGTGTGCGAGTGTGTGTGTGTGAGTGTGTGCGAGTGTGTGTGTGCGATTGTGTATTAGTGATTGTGTGCGAGTGTGCGTGAGAGTGAGTGAGTGTGTGTGTGCGAGTGTGTGCGAGTGAGTGTGAGTGAGTGTGTGCGAGTGTGTGTGTGCGATTGTGCATAAGTGTGTGCGAGTGTGTGTGTGAGTGTGTAGGACTGTGTGTGCGAGTGTGTGTGCGAGTGTGTGCGAGTGTGCACGAGTGAGTGGGTGCGAGTATGCGCGAGTGTGTGTGAGTGTGTGCATGTGAGTGTGTGCAAGCGTGCGTGCGATTGTGTGTGCAAGCGTGTGTGTGCGCGAGTGTGTGCGAGTGTGTATGAGTGTGTGTGCGAGTGTGTGCAAGTGTGTGTGAGTGTGTGCGAGTGTGTGTGTGCAAGTGTGTGCGAGTGTGTGTGAGTGTGTGCGAGTGTGTGTGTGTGTGTGTGAGTGTGTGTGAGTGTGTGCGAGTGCTTGCTAGTGTGTGTGTGAGTGTGTGCGACTGTGTGTGCGAGTGTGTGCGCGTGTGTGCGAGTGTGTATGAGTGTATGTGCGAGTGTGTGTGCGAGTGTGTGTTCGAGTGTGTGTTCGAGTGTGTGTGTTCGAGTGTGTGCAAGTGTGTACGAGTGTGTGTGCGAGTGCATACAAGTGTGTGTGAGTGTGCATGAGTGTGTGCGTGTGAGTGTGTGCGAGTGTGTGCGTGCGAGTGTGTGCGAGTGTGCTCGAGTGAGTGGGTGCGAGTGTATGCGAGTGTGTATGAGTGAGTGTGTGTGAGTGTGTGTGTGTGTGCAAGTTTGTGTGCGTGTGAGTGTGTGCGAGTGTGTGTGAGTGGGTGTGCGAGTGCGTGCGTGCGAGTGTGTGTGAGTGTGTGCGATTGTGTGTGTGAGTGTGTAGGACTGTATGTGCGAGTGTGTATGAGTGTGTGTGAGTTTGTGCAAGTGTGTGCGAGTGTGTACGAGTGTGTGCAAGTGTGTGCGAGTGAGTGTGTGCGAGTGTGTTTGCGTGCGAGTGTGTGCGGGTGTGTGCGTGTGAGTGAGTGCAAGAGTGTGCACATGTGTGTGAGCGTGTGCGAGTGTGTGTGAGTGTGTGCGAGTGTGCGCGTGTGAGTGAGTGTGTGTGTGTCTGTGTGAGTGTGTGCTTGCAAGTGTTTGCTAGTGTGCGCGAGTGTGTGAGTGTGTGTGAGTGTGCGCGAGTGTGTGCGTGTGAGTAAGTGAGTGTGTGTGAGTGTGTGCGAGTGCTTGCAAGTGTGTGTGTGAGTGTGTGCGACTGTGTGTGTGAGTGTGTGCGTGTGTGTGCGAGTGTGTATGAGTGTATGTGCGAGTGTGTGCGAGTGTGTGTTCGAGTGTGTGTGTTCGAGTGTGTGCAAGTGTGTGCGACTGTGTTCGAGTGTGTGTGTGCGAGTGTGTGCGAGTGTGTGTGCAAGTGTGTTTGAGTGTGTTTATGCAAGTGTGTATGAGTGTGTGAGTGTGTGCAAGTGTGTTTGTGCGAGTGTGTATGAGTGTGTGTGTGCGAGTGTGTGTGATTGTGTGTGAGTGTGTGTATGAGTGAGTGTGTGCGAGTGTGTGTGCGAGTGTGTGCGTGAGTGTGTGCGTGCGGGTGTGTGCGAGTGTGTGTAGGAGTGTGTGTGAGTGTGTGCGATTGTGTGTGAGTGTGTGGGACTGTATGTGCGAGTGTGTGCGACTGTGTTCGAGTGTGTGTGTGCGAGTGTGTGAGCATGTGTGAGTGTGTGCGAGTGTGTGCGTGCAAGTGTGTGCGTGCGAGTGTGCGTGAGTGTGCATGAGTGTGTGCATGTAAGTGTGTGCGTGCGAGTGTGTGCGAGTGTGCTCGAGTGAATGGGTGAGAGTGTGTGCGAGTGTGTGTGAGTGTGTGCAAGTAAGTGTTTGTGAGAGTGTATGAGTGAGTGTGTGTGTGCGAGTTTTTGTGCGAGTGTGTGCGAGTGAGTGTGTGCGAGTTTGTGTGCGAGTGTGTGTGCGAGTGTGTGAGTGCGAATGTGTGTGCGTGTGAGTGTGTGCGAGTGTGTATGAGCGTATGTGCGAGTGTGTGCCAGTGTGTGCGAGTGTGTGTGCGAGTGTGTGCGAGTGTGTGTGTGCGAGTGTGTGTGCAATTGTGTATGAGTGTGTGCGAGTGTGTGTTAGTTTGTGCGAGTGTGTGCGTCTGTTCGTGCGAGTGATTGCGGGTGTGTGCGAGTGTGTGTATGCGAATGTGTGTGCGATTGTGTATGAGTGTGTGTGAGTTTGTGCGAGTGTGTGCGTGTGTGTGCGAGTGCGTGCGAGTACGCGCAAATGTGTGTGAGAGTGTGCGAGTGTGGGCGTGCGAGTGTGTGCTAGTGTGCGCGAGTGTGTGAGTGTGTGCGAGTGTGCGTGAGTAAGTGTGTGTAAGTGCGTGCGAGTGTTTCCGAGTGTGTGTGAGTGTGTAGGACTCTGTGTGCGAGTGTGTGCGAGTGTGTGTGCGAGTGTGTGAGTACGAGTGTGTTTGAGAGTGTGCAATTGTGTGTGTGAGTGTGTAGCACTGTATGTGCAAGTGTGTGCGAGTGTGTTTGAGTGTGTGAGTGTGTGCGAGTGTGTGTGAGTGTTTGTGAGTGTGTGCAAGTGTGTGTGTGCGAGTGTGTGTGTGCGAGTGTGTGTGTGTGCAAGTGTGTTCGAGTGTGTGTGCGAGTGTGTATGAGTGTGTGTGTGTGCAAGTGTGTGCGTGAGTGTGTGCGTGTGAGTGAGTGTGTGTGTGAGTGTGAGTGTGTGCTAGTGTGCATGAGTGTGTGAGTGTGTGCGAGTGTGCGTGTGAGTGAGTGTGTGTGCGAGTGTGTGTGTGAGTGTGTGCAAGTGTGTTCGAGTGTGTGTGCGAGTGTGTATGAGTGTGTGTGTGCAAGTGTGTGTGCATGTGTGTGAGTGTCTGTGAGTGTGTGCATGAGTGAGTGTGTGCGAGTGTGTGAGTTTGTGTGTGTGTGTGAGTGTGTGCGAGTGTGTGTGTGTGAGTGTGTGCGTGTGAGTGTGTGCGAGTGTGTGTGTGTGAGTGTGTGCGAGTGTGTGTGCGATTGTGTATTAGTGATTGTGTGCGAGTGTGCGTGAGAGTGAGTGAGTGTGTGTGTGCGAGTGTGTGCGAGTGAGTGTGAGTGAGTGTGTGCGAGTGTGTGTGTGCGATTGTGCATAAGTGTGTGCGAGTGTGTGTGTGAGTGTGTAGGACTGTGTGTGTGAGTGTGTGTGCGAGTGTGTGTGCGTGTGTGTGAGTGTGTGTAGGAGTGTGTGTGAGTGTGTGCGATTGTGTGTGTGAGTGTGTAGTACTGTATGTGCGACTGTGTTCGAGTGTGTGTGTGCGAGTGTGTGAGCATGTGTGAGTGTGTGCAAGTGTGTGCGTGCGAGTGTGTGTGATTGTGTATGAGTGAGTGTGTGCGAGTGTGTGCGAGTGTGTGTGCAAGTGTGTGTGCAAGTGTGTGTGCAAGTGTGTTTGAGTGTGTTTGTGCAAGTGTGTATGAGTGTGTGTGTGCGAGTGTGTGCAAGTGTGTTTGTGCGAGTGTGTATGAGTGTGTGTGTGCGAGTGTGTGCAAGTGTGTGTGATTGTGTGTGAGTGTGTGTATGAGTGAGTGTGTGCGAGTGTGTGCGCGAGTGTGTGCGTGTGTGTGCGAGTGTGTGTGAGTGTGTGCGATTGTGTGTGTGCGAGTGTGTGAGCATGTGTGAGTGTGTGCAAGTGTGTGCATGTGATTGTGTATGAGTGAGTGTGTGCGAGTGTGTGCGAGTGTGTGTGCAAGTGTGTTTGAGTGTGTTTGTGCAAGTGTGTATGAGTGTGTGCGAGTGTGTGCAAGTGTGTTTGTGCGAGTGTGTATGAGTGTGTGTGTGCGAGTGTGTGCAAGTGTGTGTGATTGTGTGTGAGTGTGTGTATGAGTGAGTGTGTGCGAGTGTGTGTGCGAGTGTGTGCGCGAGTGTGTGCGTGCGGGTGTGCGCGAGTGTGTGTAGTAGTGTGTGTGAGTGTGTGCGATTGTGTGTGTGAGTGTGTAGGACTGTATGTGCGAGTGTGTGCGACTGTGTTCGAGTGTGTGTGTGCGAGTGTGTGAGCATGTGTGAGTGTGTGCAAGTGTGTTTGTGCGAGTGTGTGCGACTGTGTGCGAGTGTGTGTGAGTGTGTCCGAATGTGTGCGAGTGTGTGCGTGCGAGTGTGCGCGAGTGTGCACGAGTGTGTGCATGTAAGTGTGTGCGTGCGAGTGTGTGCGAGTGTGCTCGAGTGAATGGGTGAGAGTGTGTGCGAGTGTGTGTGAGTGTGTGCAAGTAAGTGTGTGTGAGAGTGTATGAGTGAGTGTGTGTGAGTGTGTGTGTGCGAGTTTGTGTGCGAGTGTGTGCGAGTGAGTGTGTGCGAGTTTGTGCGCGAGTGTGTGTGCGAGTGTGTGTGTGCGAGTGTGTGTGTGCGTGTGTGCGCGCGAGTGTGTGAGTGCGAATGTGTGTGCGTGTGAGTGTGTGCGAGTGTGTATGAGCGTATGTGCGAGTGTGTGCCAGTGTGTGCGAGTGTGTGTGCGAGTGTGTGCAAGTGTGTGCGAGTGTGTGCGAGTGTGTGTGTGCGAGTGTGTGTGCAATTGTGTATGAGTGTGTGCGAGTGTGTGTTAGTTTGTGCGAGTGTGTGCGTCTGTTCGTGCGAGTGAGTGCGGGTGTGTGCGAGTGTGTGTATGCGAGTGTGTGTGCGATTGTGTATGAGTGTGTGTGAGTTTGTGCGAGTGTGTGCGTGTGTGTGCGAGTGCGTGCGAGTACGCGCAAATGTGTGTGAGTGTGCGAGTGTGGGCGTGCGAGTGTGTGCTAGTGTGCGCGAGTGTGTGAGTGTGTGCGAGTGTGCGTGAGTAAGTGTGTGTGTAAGTGCGTGCGAGTGTTTCCGAGTGTGTGTGAGTGTGTAGGACTGTGTGTGCGAATGTGTGCGAGTGTGTGTGCGAGTGTGTGAGTACGAGTGTGTTCGAGAGTGTGCAATTGTGTGCGAGTGTGTGTGTGAGTGCGTATGAGTGAGTGTGTGCGAGTGTGTGTGAGTGTGTGTTTGCGAGTGTGTGCGAGTGTGTGCGAGTGTGTGCATGTGAGTGTGTGCGTGCAAGTGTGTGCGTGCAAGTGTGTGCGTGCAAGTGTGTGCGTGCGAGTGTGTGCGAGTGTGTGCAAGTGTGTGAGTGTGTGCGAGTGTGTGTGCGAGTGTGTGCGAGTGTGTGCAAATTTGCCCAAGTGTGCGCGAGTGTGCACGAGTGAGTGGGTGCGAGTGTGTGTGTCTGTGTGTGAGTGTGTGTGATTGTGTGTGTGAGTGTGTATGAGTGTGTGTGCGAGTGTGTGCAAGTGTGTGTGATTGTGTGTGAGTGTGTGTATGAGTGAGTGTGTGCGAGTGTGTGTGAGTGTGTGTGCGAGTGTGTGCGCGAGTGGGTGTGTGCGAGTGTGTGCGAGTGTGTGCGATTGTGTGTGTGAGTGTGTAGGACTGTATGTGCGAGTGTGTGCGAGTGTGTATGAGTGTGTGTGTGAGTGTGTGCAAGTGTGTGCGAGTGAGTGTGTGTGAGTGTTTGTGCGAGTGTGTGCGAGTGTGTGCGATTGTGTGTGAGAGTGTGTAGGACTGTATGTGCGAGTGTGTGCGAGTGTGTATGAGTGTGTGAGTGCGAGTGTGTGCGAATGTGTGCGAGTGTGTGCGTGCGAGTGTGCACGAGTGTGTGCATGTAAGTGTGTGCGTGTGAGTGTGTGCGAGTGTGCTCGAGTGAATAGGTGCGAGTGTGTGCGAGTGTGTGTGAGTGTGTGCGAGTGAGTGTGTGTGAGTGAGTGTGAGTGAGTGTGTGTGAGTGTGTGCGTGTGTGCGAGTTTGTGTGCGAGTGTGTGTGAGTGTGTGCGAGTGTGTGCGTGTGAGTGTGTGCGAGTGTGTGAGTGTGTGTGCGAATGTGTGTGCGAGTGAGTGTGTGCGAGTGGGTATGAGTGTATGTGCGAGTGTGTGCAAGTGTGTGAGAGTGTGTGTGAGTGTGTGTGTGCGAGTGTGTGCAAGTGTGTGCGAGTGAGTGTGTGCGAGTGTGTGCGAAAGTGTGCAAGTGTGTGCGAGTGTGTGCGAGTGTGTGTGTGTGCAAGTGTGTGTGCAATTGTGTATGAGTGTGTGCGAGTGTGTGTGCGTTTGTGCGAGTGTGTGCGTGTGTGTGTGAGTGAGTGTGAGTGAGTGCAAGTGTGTGCAAATGTGTGCGCGAGTGTGCGAGTGTGGGCATGCGAGTGTGTGCTAGTGTGCGCGAGTGTGTGTGAGTGTGCGTGAGTAAGTGTGTGTAGGAGTGTGTGCGAGTGTGTGCGATTGTGTGTGTGAGTGTGTAGCACTGTATGTGCAAGTGTGTGCGAGTGTGTTTGAGTGTGTGAGTGTGTGCGAGTGTGTGTGAGTGTTTGTGAGTGTGTGCGAGTGTGTGTGTGCGAGTGTGTGTGTGCGAGTGTGTGTGTGTGCAAGTGTGTTCGAGTGTGTGTGCGAGTGTGTATGAGTGTGTGTGTGTGCAAGTGTGTGCGTGAGTGTGTGTGTGTGAGTGAGTGTGTGTGTGAGTGTGTGCTAGTGTGCATGAGTGTGTGAGTGTGTGCGAGTGTGCGTGTGAGTGAGTGTGTGTGCGAGTGTGTGTGTGAGTGTGTGCAAGTGTGTTCGAGTGTGTGTGCGAGTGTGTATGAGTGTGTGTGTGCAAGTGTGTGCGCGTGTGTGTGAGTGTCTGTGAGTGTGTGCATGAGTGAGTGTGTGCGAGTGTGTGTGAGTTTGTGTGTGTGTGTGAGTGTGTGCGAGTGTGTGTGTGTGAGTGTGTGCGTGTGAGTGTGTGCGAGTGTGTGTGTGTGAGTGTGTGCGAGTGTGTGTGTGCGATTGTGTATTAGTGATTGTGTGCGAGTGTGCGTGAGAGTGAGTGAGTGTGTGTGTGCGAGTGTGTGCGAGTGAGTGTGAGTGAGTGTGTGCGAGTGTGTGTGTGCGATTGTGCATAAGTGTGTGCGAGTGTGTGTGTGAGTGTGTAGGACTGTGTGTGTGAGTGTGTGTGCGAGTGTGTGTGCGTGTGTGTGAGTGTGTGTAGGAGTGTGTGTGAGTGTGTGCGATTGTGTGTGTGACTGTGTAGTACTGTATGTGCGACTGTGTTCGAGTGTGTGTGTGCGAGTGTGTGAGCATGTGTGAGTGTGTGCAAGTGTGTGCGTGCGAGTGTGTGTGATTGTGTATGAGTGAGTGTGTGCGAGTGTGTGTGCAAGTGTGTGTGCAAGTGTGTGTGCAAGTGTGTTTGAGTGTGTTTGTGCAAGTGTGTATGAGTGTGTGTGTGCGAGTGTGTGCAAGTGTGTTTGTGTGAGTGTGTATGAGTGTGTGTGTGCGAGTGTGTGCAAGTGTGTGTGATTGTGTGTGAGTGTGTGTATGAGTGAGTGTGTGCGAGTGTGTGTGCGAGTGTATGCGCGAGTGTGTGCGTGTGTGTGCGAGTGTGTGTGAGTGTGTGCGATTGTGTGTGTGAGTGTGTAGGACTGTATGTGCGAGTGTGTGTGACTGTGTTCGAGTGTGTGTGTGCGAGTGTGTGAGCATGTGTGAGTGTGTGCAAGTGTGTGTGTGCGAGTGTGTGTGATTGTGTATGAGTGAGTGTGTGCGAGTGTGTGCGAGTGTGTGTGCAAGTGTGTTTGAGTGTGTTTGTGCAAGTGTGTATGAGTGTGTGCAAGTGTGTTTGTGCGAGTGTGTATGAGTGTGTGTGTGCGAGTGTGTGCAAGTGTGTGTGATTGTGTGTGAGTGTGTGTATGAGTGAGTGTGTGCGAGTGTGTGTGCGAGTGTGTGCGCGAGTGTGTGCGTGCGGGTGTGCGCGAGTGTGTGTAGTAGTGTGTGTGAGTGTGTGCGATTGTGTGTGTGAGTGTGTAGGACTGTATGTGCGAGTGTGTGCGACTGTGTTCGAGTGTGTGTGTGCGAGTGTGTGAGCATGTGTGAGTGTGTGCAAGTGTGTGTGTGCGAGTGTGTGCGACTGTGTGCGAGTGTGTGTGAGTGTGTCCGAATGTGTGCGAGTGTGTGCGTGCGAGTGTGCGCGAGTGTGCACGAGTGTGTGCATGTAAGTGTGTGCGTGCGAGTGTGTGCGAGTGTGCTCGAGTGAATGGGTGAGAGTGTGTGCGAGTGTGTGTGAGTGTGTGCAAGTAAGTGTGTGTGAGAGTGTATGAGTGAGTGTGTGTGAGTGTGTGTGTGCGAGTTTGTGTGCGAGTGTGTGCGAGTGAGTGTGTGCGAGTTTGTGCGCGAGTGTGTGTGCGAGTGTGTGTGTGCGAGTGTGTGTGTGCGTGTGTGCGCGCGAGTGTGTGCGAGTGTGTGAGTGCGGATGTGTGTGCGTGTGAGTGTGTGCGAGTGTGTATGAGCGTATGTGCGAGTGTGTGCGAGTGTGTGTGCGAGTGTGTGCAAGTGTGTGCGAGTGTGTGCGAGTGTGTGCGAGTGTGTGTGTGCGAGTGTGTGTGCAATTGTGTATGAGTGTGTTCGAGTGTGTGTTAGTTTGTGCGAGTGTGTGCGTCTGTTCGTGCGAGTGAGTGCGGGTGTGTGCGAGTGTGTGTATGCGAGTGTGTGTGCGATTGTGTATGAGTGTGTGTGAGTTTGTGCGAGTGTGTGCGTGTGTGTGCGAGTGCGTGCGAGTATGCGCAAATGTGTGTGAGAGTGTGCGAGTGTGGGCGTGCGAGTGTGTGCTAGTGTGCGCGAGTGTGTGAGTGTGTGCGAGTGTGCGTGAGTAAGTGTGTGTGTAAGTGCGTGCGAGTGTTTCCGAGTGTGTGTGAGTGTGTAGGACTGTGTGTGCGAATGTGTGCGAGTGTGTGTGCGAGTGTGTGAGTACGAGTGTGTTCGAGAGTGTGCAATTGTGTGCGAGTGTGTGTGTGAGTGCGTATGAGTGAGTGTGTGCGAGTGTGTGTGAGTGTGTGTTTGCGAGTGTGTGCGAGTGTGTGCGAGTGTGTGCATGTGAGTGTGTGCGTGCAAGTGTGTGCGTGCAAGTGTGTGCGTGCAAGTGTGTGTGATTGTGTGTGAGTGTGTGTATGAGTGAGTGTGTGCGAGTGTGTGTGAGTGTGTGTGCGAGTGTGTGCGCGAGTGGGTGTGTGCGAGTGTGTGCGATTGTGTGTGTGAGTGTGTAGGACTGTATGTGCGAGTGTGTGCGAGTGTGTATGAGTGTGTGTGTGAGTGTGTGCAAGTGTGTGCGAGTGAGTGTGTGTGAGTGTGTGTGCGAGTGTGTGCGAGTGTGTGCGATTGTGTGTGAGAGTGTGTAGGACTGTATGTGCGAGTGTGTGCGAGTGTGTATGAGTGTGTGAGTGCGAGTGTGTGCGAATGTGTGCGAGTGTGTGCGTGCGAGTGTGCACGAGTGTGTGCATGTAAGTGTGTGCGTGTGAGTGTGTGCGAGTGTGCTCGAGTGAATGGGTGCGAGTGTGTGCGAGTGTGTGTGAGTGTGTGCGAGTGAGTGTGTGTGAGTGAGTGTGAGTGAGTGTGTGTGAGTGTGTGCGTGTGTGCGAGTTTGTGTGCGAGTGTGTGTGAGTGTGTGCGAGTGTGTGCGTGTGAGTGTGTGCGAGTGTGTGAGTGTGTGTGCGAATGTGTGTGCGAGTGAGTGTGTGCGAGTGGGTATGAGTGTATGTGCGAGTGTGTGCAAGTGTGTGAGAGTGTGTGTGAGTGTGTGTGTGCGAGTGTGTGCAAGTGTGTGCGAGTGAGTGTGTGCGAGTGTGTGCGAAAGTGTGCAAGTGTGTGCGAGTGTGTGCGAGTGTGTGTGTGTGCAAGTGTGTGTGCAATTGTGTATGAGTGTGTGCGAGTGTGTGTGCGTTTGTACGAGTGTGTGCGTGTGTGTGCGAGTGAGTGTGAGTGAGTGCAAGTGTGTGCAAATGTGTGCGCGAGTGTGCGAGTGTGGGCATGCGAGTGTGTGCTAGTGTGCGCGAGTGTGTGCGAGTGTGCGTGAGTAAGTGTGTGTGTGAGTGTGTGCGAGTGTTGCCGAGTGTGTGTGCGAGTGTGTGTGCAAGTGTGTGTGTACGAGTGTGTTCGAGTGTGTGCAATTTTGTGCGAGTGTGTGTGTGCGAGTGCGTATGAGTAAGTGTGTGCGAATGTGTGCGAGTGTGTGCGCGAGGGTGTGTGCACGTGTGTGCATGTGACTGTGTGTGTGCGACTGTGGGCGAGTGTGTGCGTGTGTTTGCGTGTGTGTGCGCGTGTCTGTGCGTGTGTACGAGTGTGTGCGAGTGTGTGGGTGCGAGTGTGTGCAAGTGTGTGCGAGTGTGTGTGAGTGTGTGTGTGAGTGTGTGTGAATGTGTGCGAGTCTGTGTGTGCGAGTGTGTGTGTGCGATTGTGTATGAGTGTGTGCGAGTATGTGTGTGAGCGTGTGCGAGTGTGTGCGAGTGTGTGCGTGTGAGTGCATGCGAGTGAGTGCCAGTGTGTGCAAATGTGTGCGAGTGTGTGCGAGTGTGCGCGAATGTGCGCGAGTGTGTGCGTGTGAGTGAGTGTGTGTGTGAGTGTGAGTGTGTGCTAGTGTGCATGAGTGTGTGAGTGTGTGCGAGTGTGCGCGAGTGTACGTGTGAGTGAGTGTGTGTGCGAGTGTGTGCGAGTGTGTGCGATTGTGTGTGTGAGTGTGTAGCACTGTATGTGCAAGTGTGTGCGAGTGTGTTTGAGTGTGTGAGTGTGTGCGAGTGTGTGTGAGTGTTTGTGAGTGTGTGCAAGTGTGTGTGTGCGAGTGTGTGTGTGCGAGTGTGTGTCAGTGCAAGTGTGTTCGAGTGTGTGTGCGAGTGTGTATGAGTGTGTGTGTGTGTGCAAGTGTGTGCGTGAGTGTGTGCGTGTGAGTGAGTGTGTGTGTGAGTGTGAGTGTGTGCTAGTGTGCATGAGTGTGTGAGTGTGTGCGAGTATGCGTGTGAGTGAGTGAGTGTGTGTGCGAGTGTGTGTGTGAGTGTGTGCAAGTGTGTTCGAGTGTGTGTGCGAGTGTGTATGAGTGTGTGTGTGCGCGTGTGTGTGAGTGTCTGTGAGTGTGTGCATGAGTGAGTGTGTGCGAGTGTGTGTGAATTTGTGTGTGTGTGTGAGTGTGTGCGAGTGTGTGCGTGTGAGTGTGTGCGAGTGTGTGTGTGAGTGTGTGCGAGTGTGTGTGTGCAATTGTGTATTAGTGAATGTGTGCGAGTGTGCGTGAGTGTGTGTGTATGTGAGTGAGTGAGTGTGTGTGTGCGAGTGTGTGCGAGTGAGTGTGAGTGAGTGTGTGCAAGTGTGTGTGTGCGATTGTGCATAAGTGTGTGCGAGTGTGTGTGTGAGTGTGTAGGACTGTGTGTGCGAGTGTGTGTGCGAGTGTGTGCGAGTGTGTGTGAGTGTGTGTAGGAGTGTGTGTAGGAGTGTGTGCGATTGTGTGTGTGAGTGTGTAGTACTGTATGTGCGACTTTGTTCGAGTGTGTGTGTGCGAGTATGTGAGCATGTGTGAGTGTGTGCAAGTGTGTGCATGCGAGTGTGTGTGTGCAAGTGTGTGTGATTGTGTATGAGTGAGTGTGTGCGAGTGTGCGTGCAAGTGTGTTTGAGTGTGTTTGTGCAAGTGTGTATGAGTGTGTCTGTGCGAGTGTGTGCAAGTGTGTTTGTGCGAGTGTGTATGAGTGTGTGTGTGCGAGTGTGTGCAAGTGTGTGTGATTGTGTGTGAGTGTGTGTATGAGTGAGTGTGTGCGAGTGTGTGCGAGTGTGTGCGCGAGTGTGTGCGTGTGAGTGTGTGCGAGTGTGTGCGATTGTGTGTGTGAGTGTGTAGGACTGTATGTGCGAGTGTGTGTGACTGTGTTCGAGTGTGTGTGTGCGAGTGTGTGAGCATGTGTGAGTGTGTGCAAGTGTGTGCGTGCGAGTGTGTGTGTGCGAGTGTGTGTGATTGTGTATGAGTGAGTGTGTGCGAGTGTGTGCGACTATGTGTGTGAGCGTGTGCGAGTGTGTGCGAGTGTGTGCGTGCGAGTGCATGCGAGTGAGTGCGAGTGTGTGCAAATGTGTGCGAGAGTGTGCGAGTGTGGGCGTGCGAGTGTGTGCGAGTGTGCGCGAGTGTGTGCGTGTGAGTGAGTGTGTGAGTGTGTGCGAGTGTGCGCGAGTGTGCGTGTGAGTGAGTGTGTGTGCGAGTGTGTGTGATTGTGTGTGAGTGTGTACGAGTGTGTGTAGGAGTGTGTGCGAGTGTGTGCGATTGTGTGTGTGAGTGTGTAGGACTGTATGTGCAAGTGTGTGCGAGTGTGTTTGAGTGTGTGAGTGTGTGCGAGTGAGTGTGAGTGAGTGTGTGCAAGTGTGTGTGTGCGATTGTGCATAAGTGTGTGCGAGTGTGTGTGTGAGTGTGTAGGACTGTGTGTGCGAGTGTGTGTGCGAGTGTGTGCGAGTGTGTGTGAGTGTGTGTAGGAGTGTGTGTAGGAGTGTGTGCGATTGTGTGTGTGAGTGTGTAGTACTGTATGTGCGACTTTGTTCGAGTGTGTGTGTGCGAGTATGTGAGCATGTGTGAGTGTGTGCAAGTGTGTGCATGCGAGTGTGTGTGTGCAAGTGTGTGTGATTGTGTATGAGTGAGTGTGTGCGAGTGTGCGTGCAAGTGTGTTTGAGTGTGTTTGTGCAAGTGTGTATGAGTGTGTCTGTGCGAGTGTGTGCAAGTGTGTTTGTGCGAGTGTGTATGAGTGTGTGTGTGCGAGTGTGTGCAAGTGTGTGTGATTGTGTGTGAGTGTGTGTATGAGTGAGTGTGTGCGAGTGTGTGCGAGTGTGTGTGCAAGTGTGTGCGCGAGTGTGTGCGTGTGAGTGTGTGCGAGTGTGTGCGATTGTGTGTGTGTGAGTGTGTAGGACTGTATGTGCGAGTGTGTGTGACTGTGTTCGAGTGTGTGTGTGCGAGTGTGTGAGCATGTGTGAGTGTGTGCAAGTGTGTGCGTGCGAGTGTGTGTGTGCGAGTGTGTGTGATTGTGTATGAGTGAGTGTGTGCGAGTGTGTGCGAGTATGTGTGTGAGCGTGTGCGAGTGTGTGCGAGTGTGTGCGAGTGTGTGCGTGCGAGTGCATGCGAGTGAGTGCGAGTGTGTGCAAATGTGTGCGAGAGTGTGCGAGTGTGGGCGTGCGAGTGTGTGCGAGTGTGCGCGAGTGTGTGCGTGTGAGTGAGTGTGTGAGTGTGTGCGAGTGTGCGCGAGTGTGCGTGTGAGTGAGTGTGTGTGCGAGTGTGTGTGATTGTGTGTGAGTGTGTACGAGTGTGTGTAGGAGTGTGTGCGAGTGTGTGCGATTGTGTGTGTGAGTGTGTAGGACTGTATGTTCAAGTGTGTGCGAGTGTGTTTGAGTGTGTGAGTGTGTGCGAGTGAGTGTGAGTGAGTGTGTGCAAGTGTGTGTGTGTGATTGTGCATAAGTGTGTGCGAGTGTGTGTGTGAGTGTGTAGGACTGTGTGTGCGAGTGTGTGTGCGAGTGTGTGCGAGTGTGTGTGAGTGTGTGTAGGAGTGTGTGTAGGAGTGTGTGCGATTGTGTGTGTGAGTGTGTAGTACTGTATGTGCGACTTTGTTCGAGTGTGTGTGTGCGAGTATGTGAGCATGTGTGAGTGTGTGCAAGTGTGTGCATGCGAGTGTGTGTGTGCAAGTGTGTGTGATTGTGTATGAGTGAGTGTGTGCGAGTGTGCGTGCAAGTGTGTTTGAGTGTGTTTGTGCAAGTGTGTATGAGTGTGTCTGTGCGAGTGTGTGCAAGTGTGTTTGTGCGAGTGTGTATGAGTGTGTGTGTGCGAGTGTGTGCAAGTGTGTGTGATTGTGTGTGAGTGTGTGTATGAGTGAGTGTGTGCGAGTGTGTGCGAGTGTGTGTGCGAGTGTGTGCGCGAGTGTGTGCGTGTGAGTGTGTGCGAGTGTGTGCGATTGTGTGTGTGAGTGTGTAGGACTGTATGTGCGAGTGTGTGTGACTGTGTTCGAGTGTGTGTGTGCGAGTGTGTGAGCATGTGTGAGTGTGTGCAAGTGTGTGCGTGCGAGTGTGTGTGTGCGAGTGTGTGTGATTGTGTATGAGTGAGTGTGTGCGAGTGTGTGCGAGTATGTGTGTGAGCGTGTGCGAGTGTGTGCGAGTGTGTGCGTGCGAGTGCATGCGAGTGAGTGCGAGTGTGTGCAAATGTGTGCGAGAGTGTGCGAGTGTGGGCGTGCGAGTGTGTGCGAGTGTGCGCGAGTGTGTGCGTGTGAGTGAGTGTGTGAGTGTATGCGAGTGTGCGCGAGTGTGCGTGTGAGTGAGTGTGTGTGCGAGTGTGTGTGATTGTGTGTGAGTGTGTACGAGTGTGTGTAGGAGTGTGTGCGAGTGTGTGCGATTGTGTGTGTGAGTGTGTAGGACTGTATGTGCAAGTGTGTGCGAGTGTGTTTGAGTGTGTTTGAGTGTGTGAGTGTGTGCGAGTGAGTGTGAGTGAGTGTGTGCAAGTGTGTGTGTGCGATTGTGCATAAGTGTGTGCGAGTGTGTATGTGAGTGTGTAGGACTGTGTGTGCGAGTGTGTGTGCGAGTGTGTGCGAGTGTGTGTGAGTGTGTGTAGGAGTGTGTGTAGGAGTGTGTGCGATTGTGTGTGTGAGTGTGTAGTACTGTATGTGCGACTTTGTTCGAGTGTGTGTGTGCGAGTATGTGAGCATGTGTGAGTGTGTGCAAGTGTGTGCATGCGAGTGTGTGTGTGCAAGTGTGTGTGATTGTGTATGAGTGAGTGTGTGCGAGTGTGCGTGCAAGTGTGTTTGAGTGTGTTTGTGCAAGTGTGTATGAGTGTGTCTGTGCGAGTGTGTGCAAGTGTGTTTGTGCGAGTGTGTGCGAGTGTGTGTGTGCGAGTGTGTGTGCAATTGTGTATGAGTGTGTGCGAGTGTGTGCGAGTGTGTGTGAGTGTGTGTAGGAGTGTGTGTAGGAGTGTGTGCGATTGTGTGTGTGAGTGTGTAGTACTGTATGTGCGACTTTGTTCGAGTGTGTGTGTGCGAGTATGTGAGCATGTGTGAGTGTGTGCAAGTGTGTGCATGCGAGTGTGTGTGTGCAAGTGTGTGTGATTGTGTATGAGTGAGTGTGTGCGAGTGTGCGTGCAAGTGTGTTTGAGTGTGTTTGTGCAAGTGTGTATGAGTGTGTCTGTGCGAGTGTGTGCAAGTGTGTTTGTGCGAGTGTGTATGAGTGTGTGTGTGCGAGTGTGTGCAAGTGTGTGTGATTGTGTGTGAGTGTGTGTATGAGTGAGTGTGTGCGAGTGTGTGCGAGTGTGTGTGCGAGTATGTGCGCGAGTGTGTGCGTGTGAGTGTGTGCGAGTGTGTGCGATTGTGTGTGTGAGTGTGTAGGACTGTATGTGCGAGTGTGTGTGACTGTGTTCGAGTGTGTGTGTGCGAGTGTGTGAGCATGTGTGAGTGTGTGCAAGTGTGTGCGTGCGAGTGTGTGTGTGCGAGTGTGTGTGATTGTGTATGAGTGAGTGTGTGCGAGTGTGTGCGAGTATGTGTGTGAGCGTGTGCGAGTGTGTGCGAGTGTGTGCGAGTGTGTGCGTGCGAGTGCATGCGAGTGAGTGCGAGTGTGTGCAAATGTGTGCGAGAGTGTGCGAGTGTGGGCGTGCGAGTGTGTGCGAGTGTGCGCGAGTGTGTGCGTGTGAGTGAGTGTGTGAGTGTGTGCGAGTGTGCGCGAGTGTGCGTGTGAGTGAGTGTGTGTGCGAGTGTGTGTGATTGTGTGTGAGTGTGTACGAGTGTGTGTAGGAGTGTGTGCGAGTGTGTGCGATTGTGTGTGTGAGTGTGTAGGACTGTATGTGCAAGTGTGTGCGAGTGTGTTTGAGTGTGTGAGTGTGTGCGAGTGAGTGTGAGTGAGTGTGTGCAAGTGTGTGTGTGCGATTGTGCATAAGTGTGTGCGAGTGTGTGTGTGAGTGTGTAGGACTGTGTGTGCGAGTGTGTGTGCGAGTGTGTGCGAGTGTGTGTGAGTGTGTGTAGGAGTGTGTGTAGGAGTGTGTGCGATTGTGTGTGTGAGTGTGTAGTACTGTATGTGCGACTTTGTTCGAGTGTGTGTGTGCGAGTATGTGAGCATGTGTGAGTGTGTGCAAGTGTGTGCATGCGAGTGTGTGTGTGCAAGTGTGTGTGATTGTGTATGAGTGAGTGTGTGCGAGTGTGCGTGCAAGTGTGTTTGAGTGTGTTTGTGCAAGTGTGTATGAGTGTGTCTGTGCGAGTGTGTGCAAGTGTGTTTGTGCGAGTGTGTATGAGTGTGTGTGTGCGAGTGTGTGCAAGTGTGTGTGATTGTGTGTGAGTGTGTGTATGAGTGAGTGTGTGCGAGTGTGTGCGAGTGTGTGTGCGAGTGTGTGCGCGAGTGTGTGCGTGTGAGTGTGTGCAAGTGTGTGCGATTGTGTGTGTGAGTGTGTAGGACTGTATGTGCGAGTGTGTGTGACTGTGTTCGAGTGTGTGTGTGCGAGTGTGTGAGCATGTGTGAGTGTGTGCAAGTGTGTGCGTGCGAGTGTGTGTGTGCGAGTGTGTGTGATTGTGTATGAGTGAGTGTGTGCGAGTGTGTGCGAGTATGTGTGTGAGCGTGTGCGAGTGTGTGCGAGAGTGTGTGCGAGTGTGTGCGTGCGAGTGCATGCGAGTGAGTGCGAGTGTGTGCAAATGTGTGCGAGAGTGTGCGAGTGTGGGCGTGCGAGTGTGTGCGAGTGTGCGCGAGTGTGTGCGTGTGAGTGAGTGTGTGAGTGTGTGCGAGTGTGCGCGAGTGTGCGTGTGAGTGAGTGTGTGTGCGAGTGTGTGTGATTGTGTGTGAGTGTGTACGAGTGTGTGTAGGAGTGTGTGCGAGTGTGTGCGATTGTGTGTGTGAGTGTGTAGGACTGTATGTGCGAGTGTGTTTGAGTGTGTGAGTGTGTGCGAGTGAGTGTGAGTGAGTGTGTGCAAGTGTGTGTGTGCGATTGTGCATAAGTGTGTGCGAGTGTGTGTGTGAGTGTGTAGGACTGTGTGTACGAGTGTGTGTGAGAGTGTGTGCGAGTGTGTGTGAGTGTGTGTAGGAGTGTGTGTAGGAGTGTGTGCGATTGTGTGTGTGAGTGTGTAGTACTGTATGTGCGACTTTGTTCGAGTGTGTGTGTGCGAGTATGTGAGCATGTGTGAGTGTGTGCAAGTGTGTGCATGCGAGTGTGTGTGTGCAAGTGTGTGTGATTGTGTATGAGTGAGTGTGTGCGAGTGTGCGTGCAAGTGTGTTTGAGTGTGTTTGTGCAAGTGTGTATGAGTGTGTCTGTGCGAGTGTGTGCAAGTGTGTTTGTGCGAGTGTGTATGAGTGTGTGTGTGCGAGTGTGTGCAAGTGTGTGTGATTGTGTGTGAGTGTGTGTATGAGTGAGTGTGTGCGAGTGTGTGCGAGTGTGTGTGCGAGTGTGTGCGCGAGTGTGTGCGTGTGAGTGTGTGCGAGTGTGTGCGATTGTGTGTGTGAGTGTGTAGGACTGTATGTGCGAGTGTGTGTGACTGTGTTCGAGTGTGTGTGTGCGAGTGTGTGAGCATGTGTGAGTGTGTGCAAGTGTGTGCGTGCGAGTGTGTGTGTGCGAGTGTGTGTGATTGTGTATGAGTGAGTGTGTGCGAGTGTGTGCGAGTATGTGTGTGAGCGTGTGCGAGTGTGTGCGAGTGTGTGCGAGTGTGTGCGTGCGAGTGCATGCGAGTGAGTGCGAGTGTGTGCAAATGTGTGCGAGAGTGTGCGAGTGTGGGCGTGCGAGTGTGTGCGAGTGTGCGCGAGTGTGTGCGTGTGAGTGAGTGTGTGAGTGTGTGCGAGTGTGCGCGAGTGTGCGTGTGAGTGAGTGTGTGTGCGAGTGTGTGTGATTGTGTGTGAGTGTGTACGAGTGTGTGTAGGAGTGTGTGCGAGTGTGTGCGATTGTGTGTGTGAGTGTGTAGGACTGTATGTGCAAGTGTGTGCGAGTGTGTTTGAGTGTGTGAGTGTGTGCGAGTGAGTGTGAGTGAGTGTGTGCAAGTGAGTGTGTGCGATTGTGCATAAGTGTGTGCGAGTGTGTGTGTGAGTGTGTAGGACTGTGTGTGCGAGTGTGTGTGCGAGTGTGTGCGAGTGTGTGTGAGTGTGTGTAGGAGTGTGTGTAGGAGTGTGTGCGATTGTGTGTGTGAGTGTGTAGTACTGTATGTGCGACTTTGTTCGAGTGTGTGTGTGCGAGTATGTGAGCATGTGTGAGTGTGTGCAAGTGTGTGCATGCGAGTGTGTGTGTGCAAGTGTGTGTGATTGTGTATGAGTGAGTGTGTGCGAGTGTGCGTGCAAGTGTGTTTGAGTGTGTTTGTGCAAGTGTGTATGAGTGTGTCTGTGCGAGTGTGTGCAAGTGTGTTTGTGCGAGTGTGTATGAGTGTGTGTGTGCGAGTGTGTGCAAGTGTGTGTGATTGTGTGTGAGTGTGTGTATGAGTGAGTGTGTGCGAGTGTGTGCGAGTGTGTGTGCGAGTGTGTGCGCGAGTGTGTGCGTGTGAGTGTGTGCGAGTGTGTGCGATTGTGTGTGTGAGTGTGTAGGACTGTATGTGCGAGTGTGTGTGACTGTGTTCGAGTGTGTGTGTGCGAGTGTGTGAGCATGTGTGAGTGTGTGCAAGTGTGTGCGTGCGAGTGTGTGTGTGCGAGTGTGTGTGATTGTGTATGAGTGAGTGTGTGCGAGTGTGTGCGAGTATGTGTGTGAGCGTGTGCGAGTGTGTGCGAGTGTGTGCGAGTGTGTGCGTGCGAGTGCATGCGAGTGAGTGCGAGTGTGTGCAAATGTGTGCGAGAGTGTGCGAGTGTGGGCGTGCGAGTGTGTGCGAGTGTGCGCGAGTGTGTGCGTGTGAGTGAGTGTGTGAGTGTGTGCGAGTGTGCGCGAGTGTGCGTGTGAGTGAGTGTGTGTGCGAGTTTGTGTGATTGTGTGTGAGTGTGTACGAGTGTGTGTAGGAGTGTGTGCGAGTGTGTGCGATTGTGTGTGTGAGTGTGTAGGACTGTATGTGCAAGTGTGTGCGAGTGTGTTTGAGTGTGTGAGCGTGTGCGAGTGAGTGTGAGTGAGTGTGTGCAAGTGTGTGTGTGCGATTGTGCATAAGTGTGTGCGAGTGTGTGTGTGAGTGTGTAGGACTGTGTGTGCGAGTGTGTGTGCGAGTGTGTGCGAGTGTGTGTGAGTGTGTGTAGGAGTGTGTGTAGGAGTGTGTGCGATTGTGTGTGTGAGTGTGTAGTACTGTATGTGCGACTTTGTTCGAGTGTGTGTGTGTGAGTATGTGAGCATGTGTGAGTGTGTGCAAGTGTGTGCATGCGAGTGTGTGTGTGCAAGTGTGTGTGATTGTGTATGAGTGAGTGTGTGCGAGTGTGCGTGCAAGTGTGTTTGAGTGTGTTTGTGCAAGTGTGTATGAGTGTGTCTGTGCGAGTGTGTGCAAGTGTGTTTGTGCGAGTGTGTGCGAGTGTGTGTGTGCGAGTGTGTGTGTGCGAGTGTGTGCAATTGTGTATGAGTGTGTGCGAGTGTGTGTGCGTTTGTGCGAGTGTGTGCGTGTGTGTGTGCAAGTGCGTGTGAGTGAGTGCAAGTGTGTGCAAATGTGTGTGCGAGTGTGCGAGTGTGGGCATGCGAGTGTGTGCTAGTGTGCGAGAGTGTGCAAGTGTCTGCGAGTGTGTGTGTGCGAGTGTGTGTGCAATTGTGTATGAGTGTGTGCGAGTATGTGCGTGTGTGTGTGCAAGTGCGTGTGAGTGAGTGCAAGTGTGTGCAAATGTGTGTGCGAGTGTGCGAGTGTGGGCATGCGAGTGTGTGCTAGTGTGCGCGAGTGTGTGAGTGTGTGCGAGTGTGCGTGAGTAAGTGTGTGTGTGAGTGTGTGCGAGTGTTGCCGAGTGTGTGTGTGAGTGTGTAGGACTGTGTGTGCGAGTGTGTGTGCGAGTGTCTGTGTACGAGTGTGTTCGAGTGTGTGCAATTTTGTGCGAGTGTGTGTGTGCGAGTGCGTATGAGTAAGTGTGTGCGAATGTGTGCGAGTGTGTGCGAGTGTGTGTGCGAGTGTGTTTGCGAGTGTGTGCGTGCGACTGTGTGTGTGCGACTGTGTGCGAGTGTGTGCGAGTGTTTGCGTGTGTGTGCGCGTGTGTGTGCGTGTGTACGAGTGTGTGGGTGCGAGTGTGTGTGAGTGTGTGTGTGAGTGTGTGTGAATGTGTGCGAGTGTGTGCGTGTGAGTAAGTGAGTGTTTGTGTGAGTGTGTGCGAGTGTGTGTGTGAGTGTGTACGACTGTGTGTGCGAGTGTGTGCACGTGTGTGCGAGTGTATATGAGTATATGTGCGAGTGTGTGTGCGAGTGTGTGCGAGTGTGTGTGCAAGTGTGTGTGCGAGTGTGTTTGAGTGTGTGCAAGTGTGTGCGAGTGTGTCTGCGAGTGCGTATGAGTGTCTGTGAGTGTGTGTGCATGTGTGTGCGAGTGTGTGTGAGTGTGTGCGAGTGTGTGTGAGTGTGTGCGAGTGTGTGTGCGAGTGTGTGCAAATGTACCTGAGTGTGCACGAGTGTGCACGAGTGAGTGTGTGCGAGTGTGTGCGAGTGTGTGCGAGTGTGTGCGAGTGTGTGCGAGTGTGTGTTCGAGTGTGTGCACGTGTGTGCGAGTGTGTATGAGTGTGTGTGCGAGTGTGTGTGAGTGTGTACGAGTGTGTGTAGGAGTGTGTGCGAGTGTGTGCAATTGTGTGTGTGAGTGTGTAGGACTGTATGTGCGAGTGTGTGCGATAGTGTGTGAGTGTGTGTGAGTGTGTGCAAGTGTGTGTGAGTGTGTGTGAGTGTGTGCAAGTGTAAGTGTGCGAGTGTGTGTGTGCGAGTGTTTGTGAGTGTGTGAGTGTGTGAATGAGTGAGCGTGTGCATGTGTGTGCGAGTGTGTGTGCGAGTTTGTGCGAGTGTGTGTGCGAGAGTGTGCGAGTGTGTGAAAATGTGCCCGAGTGTGCGCGAGTGTGCACAAGTGAGTGGGTGTGAGTGTGTGTGAGTGTGTGTGCGAGTGTGTGTGCGTGTGAGTGTGTGCAAGTGTGTTTGAGTGTGTGCGAGTGTGTGTGTGCGAGTGTGTGTGAGTGTGTTAGTGTGTGCGAGTGTGTGCGAGTGTGTGTACGAGTGTGTGTGTGCAATTGTGTATAAGTGTGTGCGTGTGTGTGTGCGAGTGTGCTCGATTGTGTGTGAGTGTGTGTGAGTGTGAGTGAGTGTGAATGAGTGTGTGCGAGTGTGTGCGAGTGTGTGTGAGTGTGTGTGAATGTGTGTAATTGTGTGTAGGGCTGTATGTGCGAGTGTGTGCGAGTGTGTATGAGTGTGTGTGTGAGTGTGTGCAAGTGTGTGCGAGTGTGTGTGTGCGTGTGTCTGCGTGCGAGTGTGTGAGACTGTGTGCGACTGTGTGTGTGTGTGAGTGTGTGCAAGTGTGTGTGAGTGTGTGTTCGAGTGTGTACCAGTGTGTGCGTACGAGTGCGTGCAAGTGAGTGTGAGTGTGTGCGAATGTGTGCGAGTGTGTGCGTGAGAGTGTGCTAGCGTGTGCACGAGTGTGTTCATGTGATTGTGTGCGAGTGTGTGCGTGCGAGTGTGCTCGAGTGAATGGGTACAAGTGTGTGCGAGTGTGTGTGAGTGTGTGCGAGTGAGTGTGTGCGAGTGTGGGCGAGAGTGTGCAAGTGTGTGCGAGTGTGTGTGCTATTATGTATGAGTGTGTGCGAGTGTGTGTGAGTTTGTGTGAGTGTGTGCGTGTGTGCACGCGAGTACGTGCGATTGAGTGCGAGTGCGTGCAAATGTGTGCGAGAGTGTGCGAGTGTGGGCGTGCGAGTGTGTGCTAGTGTGCGAGTGTGTGAGTGTGTGCGAGTGTGTGCGAGTTTGTGCGTGTTAGTGAGTGAGTGTGTGTGAGTGTGTGCGAGTGTGTGTGTGAATGTGTGCGATTGTGTGTAGGGCTGTATGTGCGAGTGTGTATGAGTGTGTGTGCGAGTGTGTGCAAGTGTGTGCGAGTGTGTGCGAGTGTGTGTGCGAGTGTGTGCAAGTGTGTGCGAGTGAGTGTGTGCGAGAGTTTGTGAGTGTGTGCAAGTGTGTGTGCGATTGTGTATGAGGGTGTGCGAGTTTGTGCGAGTGTGTGCGTGGGTGTGTGCGAGTGCGTGCGAGTGAGTGCAAGTGCGTGCAAATGTGTGCGAGCGTGTGCGAGTGTGGGCGTGCGAGTGTGTGCTAGTGTGCTCGAGTGTGTGAGTGTGTGCGAGTGTGTGCGAGTGTGTGCGTGCGAGTGCGAGTGTGTGCAAATGTGTGCGAGATTGTGCGAGTGTGGGCGTGTGAGTGTGCGAGTGTGGGCGTGCGAGTGTGTGTGAGTGTGCGCAAGTGTGTGTGAGTGTGTGCGAGTGTGCGCGAGTGTGTGCGTATGAGTGAGTGTGTGTGAGTGTGTGCGAATTTGTGTGCGAGTGAGTGCGTGCGAATGTGTGCATATGTGTGCGAGTGTATGTGTTCGAGTGTGTGTGTGTGAGTGTGTGTGAGTGTGTGCAAGTGTGTGTGTGTGAGTGTGTGTGTGATTGTGTATGAGTGCGAGTGTGTGTGTGAGTGTGTGCAAGTGTGTTCAAGTGTGTGTGCGAGTGTGTATGAGTGCGTGTGTGTGAGTTTGTGTGCGAGTGTGTGCGAGTGAGTGTGTGCGAATGTGTGCAAGTGTCTGAAAGTGTGTGTGTGTGAGTGTGTGCGTGCCAGTGTGTGCGAGTGTGTATGTGTGCGAGTTTGTGTGTGTGTGTGTGCGAGTGTGTATGAGTGTATGTGCGAGTGTGTGCGTGTGTGTGTGAGTGTGTGCAAGTGTGTGCGAGTGTGTGTGTGCGATTGTGTATGAGTGTGTGCGAGTGTGTGTGTGAGTTTGTCCGAGTGTGTGCGTGCGAGTGCGTGCGAGTGAGTGCGAGTGTGTGCGTGCAAGTGAGTGTGTAGGACTGTGTGTGCGAGTGTGTGTGCGAGTGTGTGCACGTGTGTGCGAGTGTGTATGAGTGTGTGCGAGTGTGTGTAAGTGTGTACGAGTGTGTGTAGGAGTGTGTGCGAGTGTTTGCAATTGTGTGTGTGAGTGTGTAGGACTGTATGTGCGAGTGTGTGTGAGTGTGTGTGAGTGTGTGCAAGTGTGTGTGAGTGTGTGCGAGTGTGTGCGAGTGTGTGTGTGCGAGTGTGTGCAAGTGTGTGCGAGTGAATGTGTGCGAGTGTGCGTGCGAGTGTGTGTGCGAGTGTGTGCGAGTGTGTGTGCGAGTGTGTGTGTGCGAGTGTGTGCGAGTGTGTGTGTTCGAGTGTGTGCGAGTGTGTGCGCGTGTGTATGAGTGTGTGTGTGAGTGTGTGCAAGTGTGTGCGAGTGTGTGTGCGAGTGTGTGCCAGTGTGCGCGTACGAGTGCGTGCAAGTGAGTGCGAGTGTGCGCTGGTGTGTGCGTGTGTGTGCGAGTGTGTGTGCGTGTGTGTGTGTGCAAGTGTGTGCGAGTGTGTGTGCGAGTGTGTGTGAGTGTGTGAGTGTGTGTGCGAGTGTGTGTGTGTGTGTGAGTGTGTTCGATTGTGTATGAGTGAGTGTGTGCGAGTGTGTGTGTGAGTGTGAGTGAGTGTGTGCGAGTGTGTGCGAGTGTGTGCGATTGTGTGTGTGAGTGTGTAGGACTGTATGTGCGAGCGTGTGCGAGTGTGTATGAGTGTGTGTGCGAGTGTGTGCAAGTGTGTGCGAGTCTGTGCTAGTGTGTGTTTGCGAGTGTGTGCGAGTGAGTGTGTGCGAGTGTGTGTGAGTGTATGTGTGAGTGTGTGAGAGTGTGTGTGCGAGTGTGTGCGAGTGTGTGCGAGTGTGTGTTTGCGAGTGTGTGCGTGTGTGTGAGTGTGTGCGAGTGTGTGTGCGAATGTGTGCTAGTGTGTGCGTGCGAGTGTGTGCAAGTGTGTGCGAGTGTGTGTGAGTGTGTGCGAGTGTGTGCAAGTGTGTGCAAGTGTGTGCGAGTGTGTGTGTGCGAGTGTGTGCCAGTGTGTGCCAGTGTGTGCGTACGATGCGTGCAAGTGAGTGCGAGTGTGTGCGAATGTTTGCGAGTGTGTGCATGTGAGTGTGCGTGAGTGTGCACGAGTGTGTGCGTGTGAGTGTGCTCAAGTGAGTGGGTGCGAGTGTGTGTGAGTGTGTGCGAGTGAGTGTGTGCGAGTGTGTATGAGTAAGTGTGTGTGAGTGTGTGCATGTGTGTGAGTTTGTGTGCGAGTGTATGCGAGTGAGCATGTGCGAGTGTCTGCGAGTGTGTGTGTGCAAGTTTGTGTGCGAGTGTGTGCGTACGAGTGTGTGCGAGTGTGTGCGTGCAAGTGTGTGCGAGTGTGTGCGAGTGTGTATGAGTGTATGTGCGAGTGTGTGCGAGTGTGTGCGAGTGTGTGCAAATGTGTGCGAGTGAGTGTGTGCGAGTGTTTGTGTGTGATTGTGTATGAGTGTGTGCGAGTGTGTGTGAGTTTGTGCGAGTGTGTGCGTGCGAGTGCGTGCGAGTGAGTGCGAGTGTGTGCAAATGTGTGAGAGAGTGTGCAAGTGTGGGCGTGCGAGTGAGTGCTAATGTGCGCGAGTGTGTGCGTGTGAGTGAGTGTGTGTGTGAGTGTGTGTGAGTGTGTGTGAGTGTGTAGGACTGTGTGTGCGAGTGTGTGCTCGAGTGTGTGCACGTGTGTGTGAGTGTGTATGAGTGTGTGTGCGAGTGTGTGCGAGTGTGTGTGAGTGTGTACGAGTGTGTGTAGGAGTGTGTGCGAGTGTGTGCAATTGTGTGTGTGAGTGTGTAGGACTGTATGTGCGAGTGTGTGCGATAGTGTGTGAGTGTGTGTGAGTGTGTGCAAGTGTGTGTGAGTGTGTGCAAGTGTAAGTGTGCGAGTGTGTGTGTGCGAGTGTTTGTGAGTGTGTGAGTGTGTTAATGAGTGAGCGTGTGCGATTGTGTGCGAGTGTGTGTGTGAGTGTGTGCGAGTGTGGGCGAGTGTGTGTGCGAGTGTGTGTGTGCGAGTGTTTGTGAGTGTGTGAGTGTGTGAATGAGTGAGCGTGTGCGATTGTGTGCGTGTGTGTGTGCGAGTGTGTGCGAGAGTGCGTATGAGTGAGTGTGTGTGAGTGTGTGCGAGTGTGTGTTTGCGAGTGTGTGTGAGTGTGTGCGAGTGTTTGCGAGTGTGTGCATGCGAGTGTGTGCGTGCAAGTGTGTGCGTGCAAGTGTGTGCGTGCGAGTGTGTGCGAGTGTGTGCAAGTGTGTGAGTGTGTGCGAGTGTGTGCGAGTGTGTGCAAATTTACCCAAGTGTGCGCGAGTGTGCACGAGTGAGTGGGTGCGAGTGTGTGTGTGTGTGAGTGTCAGTGTGTATGAGTGTGTGCAAGTGTGTGTGATTGTGTGTGAGTGTGTGTATGAGTGAGTGTGTGCGAGTGTGTGTGCGAGTGTGTGTGCGAGTGTGTGCGCGAGTGGGTGTGTGCGAGTGTGTGCGAGTGTGTGTGCTAGTGTGTGCGAGTGTGTGGAAGTGTGTGTGTGAGTGTGTAGGACTGTATGTGCGAGTGTGTATGAGTGTGTGTGTGAGTGTGTGCAAGTGTGTGCGAGTGAGTGTGTGTGAGTGTGTGTGCGAGTGTGTGCGATTGTGTGTGAGAGTGTGTAGGACTGTATGTGCGAGTGTCTGCGAGTGTGTATGAGTGTGTGTGTGCGAGTGTGTGCGAATGTGTGAGTGTGTGCGTGCGAGTGTGCACGAGTGTGCACGAGTGTGTGCATGTAAGTGTGTGCGTGCGAGTGTGTGCGAGTGTGCTCGAGTGAATGGGTGCGAGTGTGTGTGAGTGTGTGCGAGTGAGTGTGTGTGAGTGAGTGTGAGTGAGTGTGTGTGAGTGTGTGCGTGTGTGTGAGTTTGTGTGCGAGTGTGTGCGAGTGTGTGTGAGTGTGTGCGAGTGTGTGTGCGAATGTGTGTGCGAGTGAGTGTGTGCGAGTGGGTATGAGTGTATGTGCGAGTGTGTGCAAGTGTGTGAGAGTGTGTGTGAGTGTGTGTGTGCGAGTGTGTGCAAGTGTGTGCGAGTGAGTGTGTGCGAGTGTGTGCGAGAGTGTGCAAGTGTGTGCGAGTGTGTGTGTGCAAGTGTGTGTGCAATTGTGTATGAGTGTGTGCGAGTGTGTGTGCGTTTGTGAGAGTGTGTGCGTGTGTGTGCGAGTGAGTGTGAGTGAGTGCAAGTGTGTGCAAATGTGTGCGCGAGTGTGCGAGTGTGGGCATGTGAGTGTGTGCTAGTGTGCGCGAGTGTGTGAGTGTGTGCGAGTGTGCGTGAGTAAGTATGTGTGTGAGTGTGTGCGAGTGTTGCCGAGTGTGTGTGCGAGTGTGTGTGTACGAGTGTGTTCGAGTGTGGGCAATTTTGTGCGAGTGTGTGTGTGCGAGTGCGTATGAGTAAGTGTGTGCGAATGTGTGCGAGTGTGTGTGCGAGGGTGTGTGCGCGTGTGTGCATGTGACTGTGTGTGTGCGACTGTGGGCGAGTGTGTGCGAGTGTTTGCGTGTGTGTGCGCGTGTCTGTGCGTGTGTACGAGTGTGTGCGAGTGAGTGGGTGCGAGTGTGTGCAAGTGTGTGCGAGTGTGTGTGAGTGTGTGTGAATGTGTGCGAGTCTGTGTGTGCGAGTGTGTGTGTGCGATTGTGTATGAGTGTGTGCGAGTATGTGTGTGAGCGTGTGCGAGTGTGTGCGAGTGTGTGCGTGCGAGTGCATGCGAGTGAGTGCCAGTGTGTGCAAATGTGTGCGAGTGTGTGCGAGTGTGCGCGAGTGTGCGCGAGTGTGTGCTTGTGAGTGAGTGTGTGTGTGAGTGTGAGTGTGTGCTAGTGTGCATGAGTGTGTGAGTGTGTGCGAGTGTGCGCGAGTGTGCGTGTGAGTGAGTGAGTGTGTGTGCGAGTGTGTGTGAGTGTGTACGAGTGGGTGTAGGAGTGTGTGCGAGTGTGTGCGATTGTGTGTGTGAGTGTGTAGCACTGTATGTGCAAGTGTGTGCGAGTGTGTGTGAGTGTGTGCGAGTGTGTGTGAGTGTTTGTGAGTGTGTGCAAGTGTGTGTGTGCGAGTTTGTGTGTGCGAGAGTGTGTCTGTGCAAGTGTGTTCGAGTGTGTGTGCGAGTGTGTATGAGTGTGTGTGTGCAAGTGTGTGCGTGAGTGTGTGCGTATGAGTGAGTGTGTGTGTGAGTGTGAGTGTGTGCTAGTGTGCATGAGTGTGTGAGTGTGTGCGAGTGTGCGTGTGAGTGAGTGAGTGTGTGTGCGAGTGTGTGCGAGTGTGTGTGAGAGTGTGTGCAAGTGTGTTCGAGTGTGTGTGCGAGTGTGTATGAGTGTGTGTGTGTGCAAGTGTGTGCGCGTGTGTGTGAGTGTCTGTGAGTGTGTGCATGAGTGAGTGTGTGCGAGTGTGTGTGAGTTTGTGTGTGTGTGTGAGTGTGTGCGAGTGTGTGCGTGTGAGTGTGTGCGAGTGTGTGTGTGAGTGTGTGCGAGTGTGTGTGTGCGATTGTGTATTAGTGAATGTGTGCGAGTGTGTGTGAGTTTGTGTGTGTGTGTGTGAGTGTGTGCGAGTGTGTGCGTGTGAGTGTGTGCGAGTGTGTGTGTGCGATTGTGTATTAGTGAATGTGTGCGAGTGTGCGTGAGTGTGTGTGCGTGTGAGTGAGTGAGTGTGTGTGTGCGAGTGTGTGCGAGTGAGTGTGAGTGAGTGTGTGCGAGTGTGTGTGCGAGTGTGTGCAAGTGTGTGCGAGTGTGTGCGAGTGTGTGTGTGCGAGTGTGTGTGTGCGAGTGTGTGTGCAATTGTGTATGAGTGTGTGCGAGTGTGTGTTAGTTTGTGCGAGTGTGTGCGTCTGATCGTGCGAGTGAGTGCGGGTGTGTGCGAGTGTGTGTATGTGAGTGTGTGTGCGATTGTGTATGAGTGTGTGTGAGTTTGTGCGAGTGTGTGCGTGTGTGTGCGAGTGCGTGCGAGTACGCGCAAATGTGTGTGAGAGTGTGCGAGTGTGGGCGTGCGAGTGTGTACTAGTGTGCGCGAGTGTGTGAGTGTTTGCGAGTGTGCGTGAGTAAGTGTGTGTGTAAGTGCGTGCGAGTGTTTTCGAGTGTGTGTGAGTGTGTAGGACTGTGTGTGCGAGTGTGTGCGAGTGTGTGTGTGAGTGTGTGAGTACGAGTGTGTTCGAGAGTGTGCAATTGTGTGCGAGTGTGTGTGTGAGTGCGTATGAGTGAGTGTGTGTGAGTGTGTGCGAGTGTGTGTTTGCGAGTGTGTGCGAGTGTGTGCGAGTGTGTGCGAGTGTGTGCATGCGAGTGTGTGCGTGCAAGTGTGTGCGTGCAAGTGTGTGCGTGCAAGTGTGTGCGAGTGTGTGCAAGTGTGTGAGTGTGTGCGAGTGTGTGTGCGAGTGTGTGTGAGTGTGTGCAAATTTACCCAAGTGTGCGCGAGTGTGCACGAGTGAGTGGGTGCGAGTGTGTGTGTGTGTGAGTGTCAGTATGTATGAGTGTGTGCAAGTGTGTGTGATTGTGTGTGAGTGTGTGTGTATGAGTGAGTGTGTGCGAGTGTGTGCGAGTGTGTGTGCGAGTGTGTGCGCGAGTGGGTGTGTGCGAGTGTGTGCGAGTGTGTGCGAATGTGTGTGCGAGTGTGTGCGATTGTGTGTGTGAGTGTGTAGGACTGTATGTGCGAGTGTGTATGAGTGTGTGTGTGAGTGTGTGCAAGTGTGTGCGAGTGAGTGTGTGTGAGTGTGTGTGCGAGTGTGTGCGATTGTGTGTGAGAGTGTGTAGGACTGTATGTGCGAGTGTGTGCGAGTGAATATGAGTGTGTGTGTGAGTGTGTGCAAGTGTGTGCTAGTGAGTGTGTGTGAGTGTGTGTGCGAGTGTGTGCGAATGTGTGAGTGTGTGCGTGCGAGTGTGCACGAGTGTGTGCATGTAAGTGTGTGCGTGCGAGTGTGTGCGAGTGTGCTCGAGTGAATGGGTGCGAGTGTGTGCGAGTGAGTGTGTGTGAGTGAGTGTGAGTGTGTGCGTGTGTGCGAGTGTATGCGAGTGTGTGTGAGTGTGTGCGAGTGTGTGCATGTGAGTGTGTGCGAGTGTGTGAGTGTGTGTGCGAATGTGTGTGCGAGTGAGTGTGTGCGAGTGGGTATGAGTGTATGTGCGAGTGTGTGCAAGTGTGTGAGAGTGTGTGTGTGCGAGTGTGTGTGAGTGTGTGCAAGTGTGTGTGTGCGAGTGTGTGTGTGCAAGTGTGTGTGTGCAAGTGTGTTCGAGTGTGTGTATGAGTGTGTGTGTGTGCAAGTGTGTGCGCGAGTGTGTGCGTGTGAGTGAGTGTGTGTGTGTGTGAGTGTGTGCTAGTGTGCATGAGTGTGAGTGTGTGTGTGCGTGTGAGTGAGTGAGTGTGTGTGTGAGTGTGTGCAAGTGTGTTCGAGTGTGTGTGCGAGTGTGCATGAGTGAGTGTGTGCGAGTGTGTGTGAGTTTGTGTGAGTGTGTGCGAGTGTGTGTGTGTGAGTGTGTGAGTTTGTGTGTGTGCGAGTGTGTGTGTGTGTGAGTGTGTGCAAGTGTGTGCGTGCGAGTGTGTGTGTGCGAGTGTGTGTGATTGTGTATGAGTGAGTGTGTGCGAGTGTGTGCGAGTGTGTGTGCAAGTGTGTTTGAGTGTGTTTGTGCAAGTGTGTATGAGTGTGTGCGAGTGTTTGCAAGTGTTTGTGCGAGTGTGTATGAGTGTGTGTTTGCGAGTGTGTGCAAGTGTGTGTGATTGTGTGTGAGTGTGTGTATGAGTGAGTGTGTGCGAGTGTGTGTGCGAGTGTGTGCGTGCGGGTGTGCGCGAGTGTGTGTAGTAGTGTGTGTGAGTGTGTGCGATTGTGTGTGTGAGTGTGTAGGACTGTATGTGCGAGTGTGTGCGACTGTGTTCGAGTGTGTGTGTGCGAGTGTGTGAGCATGTGTGAGTGTGTGCAAGTGTGTGTGTGTGAGTGTGTGCGTGCGAGTGTGTCCGAATGTGTGCAAGTGTGTGCGTGCGAGTGTGCGCGAGTGTGCACGAGTGTGTGCATGTAAGTGTGTGCGTGCGAGTGTGTGCGAGTGTGCTCGAGTGAATGGGTGAGAGTGTGTGCGAGTGTGTGTGAGTGTGTGCAAGTGTGTGTGAGAGTGTATGAGTGAGTGTGTGTGAGTGTGTGTGTGCGAGTTTGTGTGCGAGTGTGTGCGAGTGAGTGTGTGCGAGTTTGTGTGGGAGTGTGTGTGCGAGTGTGTGTGTGCGTGTGTGCGCGCGAGTGTGTGCGAGTGTGTGAGTGCGAATGTGTGTGCGTGTGAGTGTGTGCGAGTGTGTATGAGCGTATGTGCGAGTGTGTGCCAGTGTGTGTGAGTGTGTGTGCAAGTGTGTGCGAGTGTGTGCGAGTGTGTGTGTGCGAGTGTGTGTGTGCGAGTGTGTGTGCAATTGTGTATGAGTGTGTGCGAGTGTGTGTTAGTTTGTGCGAGTGTGTGCGTCTGTTCGTGCGAGTGAGTGCGGGTGTGTGCGAGTGTGTGTATGCGAGTGTGTGTGCGATTGTGTATGAGTGTGTGTGAGTTTGTGCGAGTGTGTGCGTGTGTGTGCGAGTGCGTGCGAGTACGCGCAAATGTGTGTGAGAGTGTGCGAGTGTGGGCGTGCGAGTGTGTGCTAGTGTGCGCGAGTGTGTGAGTGTGTGCGAGTGTGCGTGAGTAAGTGTGTGTGTAAGTGCGTGCGAGTGTTTCCGAGTGTGTGTGTGAGTGTGTAGGACTGTGTGTGCGAGTGTGTGCGAGTGTGTGTGCGAGTGTGTGAGTACGAGTGTGTTCGAGAGTGTGCAATTGTGTGCGAGTGTGTGTGCGAGTGCGTATGAGTGAGTGTGTGCGAGTGTGTGCGAGTGTGTGTTTGCGAGTGTGTGCGAGTGTGTGCGAGTGTGTGCGAGTGTGTGCATGCGAGTGTGTGCGTGCAAGTGTGTGCGTGCAAGTGTTTGCATGCGAGTGTGTGCGAGTGTGTGCAAGTGTGTGAGTGTGTGCGAGTGTGCGAGTGTGTGCGAGTGTGTGCAAATTTGCCCGAGTGTGCGCGAGTGTGCACGAGTGCGTGGGTGCGAGTGTGTGTGTGAGTGTGTGTGAATGTGTGTGAGTGTGTATGAGTGTGTGTGCGAGTGTGTGCAAGTGTGTGTGATTGTGTGTGAGTGTGTGTATGAGTGAGTGTGTGCGAGTGTGTGTGCGAGTGTGTGCGCGAGTGGGTGTGTGCGAGTGGGTGTGTGCGAATGTGTGCGAGTGTGTGCTAGTGTGTGTGCTAGTGTGTGCGAGTGTGTGCGATTGTGTGTGTGAGTGTGTAGGACTGTATGTGCGAGTGTGTGCGAGTGTGTGTGAGTGTGTGCGAGTGAGTGTGTGTGAGTGAGTGTGAGTGAGTGTGTGTGAGTGTGTGCGTGTGTGCGAGTTTGTGTGCGAGTGTGTGCGAGTGTGTGTGAGTGTGTGCGAGTGTGTGCGTGTGAGTGTGTGCGAGTGTGTGAGTGTGTGTGCGAATGTGTGTGCGAGTGAGTGTGTGCGAGTGGGTATGAGTGTATGTGCGAGTGTGTGCAAGTGTGTGAGAGTGTGTGTGAGTGTGTGGGTGCGAGTGTGTGCAAGTGTGTGCGAGTGAGTGTGTGCGAGTGTGGCGAGAGTGTGCAAGTGTGTGCGAGTGTGTGCGAGTGTGTGTGTGCAAGTGTGTGTGCAATTGTGTATGAGTGTGTGCGAGTGTGTGTGCGTTTGTGCGAGTGTGTGTGTGTGTGTGCGAGTGAGTGTGAGTGAGTGCAAGTGTGTGCAAATGTGTGCGCGAGTGTGCGAGTGTGGGCATGCGAGTGTGTGCTAGTGTGCGCGAGTGTGTGAGTGTGTGCGAGTGTGCGTGAGTAAGTGTGTCTGTGAGTGTGTGCGAGTGTTGCCGAGTGTGTGTGCGAGTGTGTGTGCGACTGTGGGCGAGTGTGTGCGAGTGATTGCGTGTGTGTGCGCGTGTCTGTGCTTGTGTACGAGTGTGTGCGAGTGTGTGGGTGCGAGTGTGTGCAAGTGTGTGCGAGTGTGTGTGAGTGTGTGTGTGAGTGTGTGTGAATGTGTGCGAGTCTGTGTGTGCGAGTGTGTGTGTGCGATTGTGTATGAGTGTGTGCGAGTATGTGTGTGAGCGTGTGCGAGTGTGTGCGAGTGCGTGCTTGTGAGTGCATGCGAGTGAGTGCCAGTGTGTGCAAATGTGTGCGAGTGTGTGCGAGTGTGTGCGTGTGAGTGAGTGTGTGTGTGAGTGTGTGTGCTAGTGTGCATGAGTGTGTGAGTGTGTGCGAGTGTGCGCGAGTGTGCGTGTGAGTAAGTGAGTGTGTGTGCGAGTGTGTGTGAGTGTGTACGAGTGGGTGTAGGAGTGTGTGCGAGTGTGTGCGATTGTGTGTGTGAGTGTGTAGCACTGTATGTGCAAGTGTGTGCGAGTGTGTTTGAGTGTGTGAGTGTGTGCGAGTGTGTGTGAGTGTTTGTGAGTGTGTGCAAGTGTGTGTGTGCGAGTGTGTGTGTGCGAGTGTGTGTCTGTGCAAGTGTGTTCGAGTGTGTGTGCGAGTGTGTATGAGTGTGTGTGTGTGCAAGTGTGTGCGTAAGAGTGTGCGTGTGAGTGTGTGTGTGTGAGTGTGAGTGTGTGCTAGTGTGCATGAGTGTGTGAGTGTGTGCGAGTGTGCGTGTGAGTGAGTGAGTGTGTGTGCGAGTGTGTGTGTGAGTGTGTGCAAGTGTGTTCGAGTGTGTGTGCGAGTGTGTATGAGTGTGTGTGTGCGCGTGTGTGTGAGTGTCTGTGAGTGTGTGCATGAGTGAGTGTGTGCGAGTGTGTGTGAGTATGTGTGTGTGTGAGTGTGTGCGAGTGTGTGCGTGTGAGTGTGTGCGAGTGTGTGTGTGAGTGTGTGCGAGTGTGTGTGTGCGATTGTGTATTAGTGAATGTGTGCGAGTGTGCGTGAGTGTGTGCGTGTGAGTGAGTGAGTGTGTGTGTGCGAGTGTGTGCGAGTGAGTGTGAGTGAGTGTGTGCGAGTGTGTACGTGTGTGTGTGTGCGATTGTGCATAAGTGTGTGCGAGTGTGTGTGTGAGTGTGTAGGACTGTGTGTGCGAGTGTGTGTGCGAGTGTGTGCGAGTGTGTGTGAGTGTGTGTGAGTGTGTGTAGGAGTGTGTGTGAGTGTGTGCGATTGTGTGTGTGAGTGTGTAGTACTGTATGTGCGACTGTGTTCGAGTGTGTGTGTGCGAGTGTGTGAGCATGTGTGAGTGTGTGCAAGTGTGTGCGTGCGAGTGTGTGTGTGCGAGTGTGTGTGATTGTGTATGAGTGAGTGTGTGCGAGTGTGTGCGAGTGTGTGTTTGAGTGTGTTTGAGTGTGTTTGTGCAAGTGTGTATGAGTGTGTGCGAGTGTGTGCGAGTGTGTTTGTGCGAGTGTGTATGAGTGTGTGTGTGCGAGTGTGTGCAAGTGTGTGTGATTGTGTGTGAGTGTGTGTATGAGTGAGTGTGTGCGAGTGTGTGCACGAGTGTGTGCGTGCGAGTGTGTGCGAGTGTGTGTAGGAGTGTGTGTGAGTGTGTGCGATTGTGTGTGTGAGTGTGTAGGACTGTATG
This sequence comes from Phyllobates terribilis, assembly GCF_046119375.1. Classification (NCBI taxonomy): domain Eukaryota; kingdom Metazoa; phylum Chordata; class Amphibia; order Anura; family Dendrobatidae; genus Phyllobates; species Phyllobates terribilis. The sequence goes on along the minus strand of NW_027362764.1, from coordinate 367,128,607 downwards.
TGCGAGTGTGTGCGACTGTGTTTGAGTGTGTGTGTGCGAGTGTGTGAGCATGTGTGAGTGTGTGCAAGTGTGTGCGTGCGAGTGTGTGCGAGTGTGTGCAAGTGTGTGCGACTGTGTGCGAGTGTGTGCGAGTGTGTCCTAATGTGTCCGAATGTGTGCGTGCGAGTGTGCGCGAGTGTGCACGAGTGTGTGCATGTAAGTGAGTGCGTGCGAGTGTGTGCGAGTGTGCTCGAGTGAATGGGTGAGAGTGTGTGCGAGTGTGTGTGAGTGTGTGCAAGTGTGTGTGAGAGTGTATGAGTGAATGTGTGTGAGTGTGTGTGTGCGAGTTTGTGTGCGAGTGTGTTCGAGTGAGTGTGTGCGAGTTTGTGTGCGAGTGTGTGTGCGAGTGTGTGTGTGCGAGTGTGTGTGTGTGCGCGTGAGTGTGTGCGAGTGTGTGAGTGCGAATGTGTGTGCGTGTGAGTGTGTGCGAGTGTGTATGAGCGTATGTGCGAGTGTGTGCCAGTGTGTGCGAGTGTGTGCAAGTGTGTGCGAGTGTGTGCGAGAGTGTGCGAGTGTGTGCGAGTGTGTGTGTGCGAGTGTGTGTGCAATTGTGTATGAGTGTGTGCGAGTGTGTGTTAGTTTGTGCAAGTGTGTGCGTGTGTTCGTGCGAGTGAGTGCGGGTGTGTGCGAGTTTGTGTATGCGAGTGTGTGTGCAATTGTGTATGAGTGTGTGTGAGTTTGTGCGAGTGTGTGCGTACGAGTGCGTGCGAGTACGCGCAAATGTGTGTGAGAGTGTACGAGTGTGGGCGTGCGAGTGTGTGCTATTGTGCGTGAGTGTGTGAGTGTGTGCGAGTGTGCGTGAGTAAGTGTGTGTGTAAGTGCGTGCGAGTGTTTCCGAGTGTGTGTAGGACTGTGTGTGCGAGTTTGTGTGCGAGTGTGTGAGTACATGTGTGTTCGAGAGTGTGCAATTGTGTGCGAGTGTGTGTGCGAGTGCGTATGAGTGAGTGTGTGCGAGTGTGTGCGAGTGTGTGCGAGTGTGTGCGAGTGTGTGTTTGCAAGTGTGTGCGAGTGTGTGCGAGTGTGTATGAGTGTATGTGCAAGTGTGTGTGCGAGTGTGTTTTAGAGTGTGTGCAATTGTGTGCGTGCGAGTGTGCTCGAGTGAGTGGGTGCGTGTAAGTGTGTGCGTGCGAGTGTGTGCAAATATGTGCGAGTGTGTGCGAGTGTGTGCATGCGAGTGTGTGCGTGCAAGTGTTTGCGTTCGAGTGTGTGCGAGTGTGTGCAAGTGTGTGAGTGTGTGCGAGTGTGTGTGCGAGTGTGTGCAAATGTGCCCGAGTGTGCACGAGTGAGTGTGTGCGAGTGTGTGTGAGTGTGTGTGCGAGTGTGTGCGTGCGAGTGTGTGCGAGTGTGTGTGAGTGTGTGTGTGAGAGTGTGCGAGTGTGTGCAAATGTGTGCGAGTGTGCACGAGTGAGTGGGTGCGAGTATGCGCGAGTGTGTGTGAGTGTGTGCATGTGAGTGTGTGCAAGCGTGCGTGCGATTGTGTGTGCAAGCGTGTGTGTGCGCGAGTGTGTGCGAGTGTGTATGAGTGTGTGTGCGAGTGTGTGCAAGTGTGTGTGAGTGTGTGCGAGTGTGTGTGTGCAAGTGTGTGCGAGTGTGTGTGAGTGTGTGCGAGTGTGTGTGTGTGTGTGTGAGTGTGTGTGAGTGTGTGCGAGTGCTTGCTAGTGTGTGTGTGAGTGTGTGCGACTGTGTGTGCGAGTGTGTGCGCGTGTGTGCGAGTGTGTATGAGTGTATGTGCGAGTGTGTGTGCGAGTGTGTGTTCGAGTGTGTGTTCGAGTGTGTGTGTTCGAGTGTGTGCAAGTGTGTACGAGTGTGTGTGCGAGTGCATACAAGTGTGTGTGAGTGTGCATGAGTGTGTGCGTGTGAGTGTGTGCGAGTGTGTGCGTGCGAGTGTGTGCGAGTGTGCTCGAGTGAGTGGGTGCGAGTGTATGCGAGTGTGTATGAGTGAGTGTGTGTGAGTGTGTGTGTGTGTGCAAGTTTGTGTGCGTGTGAGTGTGTGCGAGTGTGTGTGAGTGTGTGTGCGAGTGCGTGCGTGCGAGTGTGTGTGAGTGTGTGCGATTGTGTGTGTGAGTGTGTAGGACTGTATGTGCGAGTGTGTATGAGTGTGTGTGAGTTTGTGCAAGTGTGTGCGAGTGTGTACGAGTGTGTGCAAGTGTGTGCGAGTGAGTGTGTGCGAGTGTGTTTGCGTGCGAGTGTGTGCGGGTGTGTGCGTGTGAGTGAGTGCAAGAGTGTGCACATGTGTGTGAGCGTGTGCGAGTGTGTGTGAGTGTGTGCGAGTGTGCGCGTGTGAGTGAGTGTGTGTGTGTCTGTGTGAGTGTGTGCTTGCAAGTGTTTGCTAGTGTGCGCGAGTGTGTGAGTGTGTGTGAGTGTGCGCGAGTGTGTGCGTGTGAGTAAGTGAGTGTGTGTGAGTGTGTGCGAGTGCTTGCAAGTGTGTGTGTGAGTGTGTGCGACTGTGTGTGTGAGTGTGTGCGTGTGTGTGCGAGTGTGTATGAGTGTATGTGCGAGTGTGTGCGAGTGTGTGTTCGAGTGTGTGTGTTCGAGTGTGTGCAAGTGTGTGCGACTGTGTTCGAGTGTGTGTGTGCGAGTGTGTGCGAGTGTGTGTGCAAGTGTGTTTGAGTGTGTTTATGCAAGTGTGTATGAGTGTGTGAGTGTGTGCAAGTGTGTTTGTGCGAGTGTGTATGAGTGTGTGTGTGCGAGTGTGTGTGATTGTGTGTGAGTGTGTGTATGAGTGAGTGTGTGCGAGTGTGTGTGCGAGTGTGTGCGTGAGTGTGTGCGTGCGGGTGTGTGCGAGTGTGTGTAGGAGTGTGTGTGAGTGTGTGCGATTGTGTGTGAGTGTGTAGGACTGTATGTGCGAGTGTGTGCGACTGTGTTCGAGTGTGTGTGTGCGAGTGTGTGAGCATGTGTGAGTGTGTGCGAGTGTGTGCGTGCAAGTGTGTGCGTGCGAGTGTGCGTGAGTGTGCACGAGTGTGTGCATGTAAGTGTGTGCGTGCGAGTGTGTGCGAGTGTGCTCGAGTGAATGGGTGAGAGTGTGTGCGAGTGTGTGTGAGTGTGTGCAAGTAAGTGTTTGTGAGAGTGTATGAGTGAGTGTGTGTGTGCGAGTTTGTGTGCGAGTGTGTGCGAGTGAGTGTGTGCGAGTTTGTGTGCGAGTGTGTGTGCGAGTGTGTGAGTGCGAATGTGTGTGCGTGTGAGTGTGTGCGAGTGTGTATGAGCGTATGTGCGAGTGTGTGCCAGTGTGTGCGAGTGTGTGTGCGAGTGTGTGCGAGTGTGTGTGTGCGAGTGTGTGTGCAATTGTGTATGAGTGTGTGCGAGTGTGTGTTAGTTTGTGCGAGTGTGTGCGTCTGTTCGTGCGAGTGATTGCGGGTGTGTGCGAGTGTGTGTATGCGAATGTGTGTGCGATTGTGTATGAGTGTGTGTGAGTTTGTGCGAGTGTGTGCGTGTGTGTGCGAGTGCGTGCGAGTACGCGCAAATGTGTGTGAGAGTGTGCGAGTGTGGGCGTGCGAGTGTGTGCTAGTGTGCGCGAGTGTGTGAGTGTGTGCGAGTGTGCGTGAGTAAGTGTGTGTAAGTGCGTGCGAGTGTTTCCGAGTGTGTGTGAGTGTGTAGGACTCTGTGTGCGAGTGTGTGCGAGTGTGTGTGCGAGTGTGTGAGTACGAGTGTGTTTGAGAGTGTGCAATTGTGTGTGTGAGTGTGTAGCACTGTATGTGCAAGTGTGTGCGAGTGTGTTTGAGTGTGTGAGTGTGTGCGAGTGTGTGTGAGTGTTTGTGAGTGTGTGCAAGTGTGTGTGTGCGAGTGTGTGTGTGCGAGTGTGTGTGTGTGCAAGTGTGTTCGAGTGTGTGTGCGAGTGTGTATGAGTGTGTGTGTGTGCAAGTGTGTGCGTGAGTGTGTGCGTGTGAGTGAGTGTGTGTGTGAGTGTGAGTGTGTGCTAGTGTGCATGAGTGTGTGAGTGTGTGCGAGTGTGCGTGTGAGTGAGTGTGTGTGCGAGTGTGTGTGTGAGTGTGTGCAAGTGTGTTCGAGTGTGTGTGCGAGTGTGTATGAGTGTGTGTGTGCAAGTGTGTGCGCATGTGTGTGAGTGTCTGTGAGTGTGTGCATGAGTGAGTGTGTGCGAGTGTGTGTGAGTTTGTGAGTGTGTGCGAGTGTGTGTGTGTGAGTGTGTGCGTGTGAGTGTGTGCGAGTGTGTGTGTGTGAGTGTGTGCGAGTGTGTGTGCGATTGTGTATTAGTGATTGTGTGCGAGTGTGCGTGAGAGTGAGTGAGTGTGTGTGTGCGAGTGTGTGCGAGTGAGTGTGAGTGAGTGTGTGCGAGTGTGTGTGTGCGATTGTGCATAAGTGTGTGCGAGTGTGTGTGTGAGTGTGTAGGACTGTGTGTGTGAGTGTGTGTGCGAGTGTGTGTGCGTGTGTGTGAGTGTGTGTAGGAGTGTGTGTGAGTGTGTGCGATTGTGTGTGTGAGTGTGTAGTACTGTATGTGCGACTGTGTTCGAGTGTGTGTGTGCGAGTGTGTGAGCATGTGTGAGTGTGTGCAAGTGTGTGCGTGCGAGTGTGTGTGATTGTGTATGAGTGAGTGTGTGCGAGTGTGTGCGAGTGTGTGTGCAAGTGTGTGTGCAAGTGTGTGTGCAAGTGTGTTTGAGTGTGTTTGTGCAAGTGTGTATGAGTGTGTGTGTGCGAGTGTGTGCAAGTGTGTTTGTGCGAGTGTGTATGAGTGTGTGTGTGCGAGTGTGTGCAAGTGTGTGTGATTGTGTGTGAGTGTGTGTATGAGTGAGTGTGTGCGAGTGTGTGCGCGAGTGTGTGCGTGTGTGTGCGAGTGTGTGTGAGTGTGTGCGATTGTGTGTGTGCGAGTGTGTGAGCATGTGTGAGTGTGTGCAAGTGTGTGCATGTGATTGTGTATGAGTGAGTGTGTGCGAGTGTGTGCGAGTGTGTGTGCAAGTGTGTTTGAGTGTGTTTGTGCAAGTGTGTATGAGTGTGTGCGAGTGTGTGCAAGTGTGTTTGTGCGAGTGTGTATGAGTGTGTGTGTGCGAGTGTGTGCAAGTGTGTGTGATTGTGTGTGAGTGTGTGTATGAGTGAGTGTGTGCGAGTGTGTGTGCGAGTGTGTGCGCGAGTGTGTGCGTGCGGGTGTGCGCGAGTGTGTGTAGTAGTGTGTGTGAGTGTGTGCGATTGTGTGTGTGAGTGTGTAGGACTGTATGTGCGAGTGTGTGCGACTGTGTTCGAGTGTGTGTGTGCGAGTGTGTGAGCATGTGTGAGTGTGTGCAAGTGTGTTTGTGCGAGTGTGTGCGACTGTGTGCGAGTGTGTGTGAGTGTGTCCGAATGTGTGCGAGTGTGTGCGTGCGAGTGTGCGCGAGTGTGCACGAGTGTGTGCATGTAAGTGTGTGCGTGCGAGTGTGTGCGAGTGTGCTCGAGTGAATGGGTGAGAGTGTGTGCGAGTGTGTGTGAGTGTGTGCAAGTAAGTGTGTGTGAGAGTGTATGAGTGAGTGTGTGTGAGTGTGTGTGTGCGAGTTTGTGTGCGAGTGTGTGCGAGTGAGTGTGTGCGAGTTTGTGCGCGAGTGTGTGTGCGAGTGTGTGTGTGCGAGTGTGTGTGTGCGTGTGTGCGCGCGAGTGTGTGAGTGCGAATGTGTGTGCGTGTGAGTGTGTGCGAGTGTGTATGAGCGTATGTGCGAGTGTGTGCCAGTGTGTGCGAGTGTGTGTGCGAGTGTGTGCAAGTGTGTGCGAGTGTGTGCGAGTGTGTGTGTGCGAGTGTGTGTGCAATTGTGTATGAGTGTGTGCGAGTGTGTGTTAGTTTGTGCGAGTGTGTGCGTCTGTTCGTGCGAGTGAGTGCGGGTGTGTGCGAGTGTGTGTATGCGAGTGTGTGTGCGATTGTGTATGAGTGTGTGTGAGTTTGTGCGAGTGTGTGCGTGTGTGTGCGAGTGCGTGCGAGTACGCGCAAATGTGTGTGAGTGTGCGAGTGTGGGCGTGCGAGTGTGTGCTAGTGTGCGCGAGTGTGTGAGTGTGTGCGAGTGTGCGTGAGTAAGTGTGTGTGTAAGTGCGTGCGAGTGTTTCCGAGTGTGTGTGAGTGTGTAGGACTGTGTGTGCGAATGTGTGCGAGTGTGTGTGCGAGTGTGTGAGTACGAGTGTGTTCGAGAGTGTGCAATTGTGTGCGAGTGTGTGTGTGAGTGCGTATGAGTGAGTGTGTGCGAGTGTGTGTGAGTGTGTGTTTGCGAGTGTGTGCGAGTGTGTGCGAGTGTGTGCATGTGAGTGTGTGCGTGCAAGTGTGTGCGTGCAAGTGTGTGCGTGCAAGTGTGTGCGTGCGAGTGTGTGCGAGTGTGTGCAAGTGTGTGAGTGTGTGCGAGTGTGTGTGCGAGTGTGTGCGAGTGTGTGCAAATTTGCCCAAGTGTGCGCGAGTGTGCACGAGTGAGTGGGTGCGAGTGTGTGTGTGTGTGTGTGAGTGTGTGTGATTGTGTGTGTGAGTGTGTATGAGTGTGTGTGCGAGTGTGTGCAAGTGTGTGTGATTGTGTGTGAGTGTGTGTATGAGTGAGTGTGTGCGAGTGTGTGTGAGTGTGTGTGCGAGTGTGTGCGCGAGTGGGTGTGTGCGAGTGTGTGCGAGTGTGTGCGATTGTGTGTGTGAGTGTGTAGGACTGTATGTGCGAGTGTGTGCGAGTGTGTATGAGTGTGTGTGTGAGTGTGTGCAAGTGTGTGCGAGTGAGTGTGTGTGAGTGTGTGTGCGAGTGTGTGCGAGTGTGTGCGATTGTGTGTGAGAGTGTGTAGGACTGTATGTGCGAGTGTGTATGAGTGTGTGAGTGCGAGTGTGTGCGAATGTGTGCGAGTGTGTGCGTGCGAGTGTGCACGAGTGTGTGCATGTAAGTGTGTGCGTGTGAGTGTGTGCGAGTGTGCTCGAGTGAATAGGTGCGAGTGTGTGCGAGTGTGTGTGAGTGTGTGCGAGTGAGTGTGTGTGAGTGAGTGTGAGTGAGTGTGTGTGAGTGTGTGCGTGTGTGCGAGTTTGTGTGCGAGTGTGTGTGAGTGTGTGCGAGTGTGTGCATGTGAGTGTGTGCGAGTGTGTGAGTGTGTGTGCGAATGTGTGTGCGAGTGAGTGTGTGCGAGTGGGTATGAGTGTATGTGCGAGTGTGTGCAAGTGTGTGAGAGTGTGTGTGAGTGTGTGTGTGCGAGTGTGTGCAAGTGTGTGCGAGTGAGTGTGTGCGAGTGTGTGCGAAAGTGTGCAAGTGTGTGCGAGTGTGTGCGAGTGTGTGTGAGTGCAAGTGTGTGTGCAATTGTGTATGAGTGTGTACGAGTGTGTGTGCGTTTGTGCGAGTGTGTGCGTGTGTGTGTGAGTGAGTGTGAGTGAGTGCAAGTGTGTGCAAATGTGTGCGCGAGTGTGCGAGTGTGGGCATGCGAGTGTGTGCTAGTGTGCGCGAGTGTGTGTGAGTGTGCGTGAGTAAGTGTGTGTAGGAGTGTGTGCGAGTGTGTGCGATTGTGTGTGTGAGTGTGTAGCACTGTATGTGCAAGTGTGTGCGAGTGTGTTTGAGTGTGTGAGTGTGTGCGAGTGTGTGTGAGTGTTTGTGAGTGTGTGCGAGTGTGTGTGTGCGAGTGTGTGTGTGCGAGTGTGTGTGTGTGCAAGTGTGTTCGAGTGTGTGTGTTCGAGTGTGTATGAGTGTGTGTGTGTGCAAGTGTGTGCGTGAGTGTGTGTGTGTGAGTGAGTGTGTGTGTGAGTGTGTGCTAGTGTGCATGAGTGTGTGAGTGTGTGCGAGTGTGCGTGTGAGTGAGTGTGTGTGCGAGTGTGTGTGTGAGTGTGTGCAAGTGTGTTCGAGTGTGTGTGCGAGTGTGTATGAGTGTGTGTGTGCAAGTGTGTGCGCGTGTGTGTGAGTGTCTGTGAGTGTGTGCATGAGTGAGTGTGTGCGAGTGTGTGTGAGTTTGTGTGTGTGTGTGAGTGTGTGCGAGTGTGTGTGTGTGAGTGTGTGCGTGTGAGTGTGTGCGAGTGTGTGTGTGTGAGTGTGTGCGAGTGTGTGTGTGCGATTGTGTATTAGTGATTGTGTGCGAGTGTGCGTGAGAGTGAGTGAGTGTGTGTGTGCGAGTGTGTGCGAGTGAGTGTGAGTGAGTGTGTGCGAGTGTGTGTGTGCGATTGTGCATAAGTGTGTGCGAGTGTGTGTGTGAGTGTGTAGGACTGTGTGTGTGAGTGTGTGTGCGAGTGTGTGTGCGTGTGTGTGAGTGTGTGTAGGAGTGTGTGTGAGTGTGTGCGATTGTGTGTGTGACTGTGTAGTACTGTATGTGCGACTGTGTTCGAGTGTGTGTGTGCGAGTGTGTGAGCATGTGTGAGTGTGTGCAAGTGTGTGCGTGCGAGTGTGTGTGATTGTGTATGAGTGAGTGTGTGCGAGTGTGTGTGCAAGTGTGTGTGCAAGTGTGTGTGCAAGTGTGTTTGAGTGTGTTTGTGCAAGTGTGTATGAGTGTGTGTGTGCGAGTGTGTGCAAGTGTGTTTGTGTGAGTGTGTATGAGTGTGTGTGTGCGAGTGTGTGCAAGTGTGTGTGATTGTGTGTGAGTGTGTGTATGAGTGAGTGTGTGCGAGTGTGTGTGCGAGTGTATGCGCGAGTGTGTGCGTGTGTGTGCGAGTGTGTGTGAGTGTGTGCGATTGTGTGTGTGAGTGTGTAGGACTGTATGTGCGAGTGTGTGTGACTGTGTTCGAGTGTGTGTGTGCGAGTGTGTGAGCATGTGTGAGTGTGTGCAAGTGTGTGCGTGCGAGTGTGTGTGATTGTGTATGAGTGAGTGTGTGCGAGTGTGTGCGAGTGTGTGTGCAAGTGTGTTTGAGTGTGTTTGTGCAAGTGTGTATGAGTGTGTGCAAGTGTGTTTGTGCGAGTGTGTATGAGTGTGTGTGTGCGAGTGTGTGCAAGTGTGTGTGATTGTGTGTGAGTGTGTGTATGAGTGAGTGTGTGCGAGTGTGTGTGCGAGTGTGTGCGCGAGTGTGTGCGTGCGGGTGTGCGCGAGTGTGTGTAGTAGTGTGTGTGAGTGTGTGCGATTGTGTGTGTGAGTGTGTAGGACTGTATGTGCGAGTGTGTGCGACTGTGTTCGAGTGTGAGTGTGTGAGCATGTGTGAGTGTGTGCAAGTGTGTGTGTGCGAGTGTGTGCGACTGTGTGCGAGTGTGTGTGAGTGTGTCCGAATGTGTGCGAGTGTGTGCGTGCGAGTGTGCGCGAGTGTGCACGAGTGTGTGCATGTAAGTGTGTGCGTGCGAGTGTGTGCGAGTGTGCTCGAGTGAATGGGTGAGAGTGTGTGCGAGTGTGTGTGAGTGTGTGCAAGTAAGTGTGTGTGAGAGTGTATGAGTGAGTGTGTGTGAGTGTGTGTGTGCGAGTTTGTGTGCGAGTGTGTGCGAGTGAGTGTGTGCGAGTTTGTGCGCGAGTGTGTGTGCGAGTGTGTGTGTGCGAGTGTGTGTGTGCGTGTGTGCGCGCGAGTGTGTGCGAGTGTGTGAGTGCGGATGTGTGTGCGTGTGAGTGTGTGCGAGTGTGTATGAGCGTATGTGCGAGTGTGTGCGAGTGTGTGTGCGAGTGTGTGCAAGTGTGTGCGAGTGTGTGCGAGTGTGTGCGAGTGTGTGTGTGCGAGTGTGTGTGCAATTGTGTATGAGTGTGTGCGAGTGTGTGTTAGTTTGTGCGAGTGTGTGCGTCTGTTCGTGCGAGTGAGTGCGGGTGTGTGCGAGTGTGTGTATGCGAGTGTGTGTGCGATTGTGTATGAGTGTGTGTGAGTTTGTGCGAGTGTGTGCGTGTGTGTGCGAGTGCGTGCGAGTATGCGCAAATGTGTGTGAGAGTGTGCGAGTGTGGGCGTGCGAGTGTGTGCTAGTGTGCGCGAGTGTGTGAGTGTGTGCGAGTGTGCGTGAGTAAATGTGTGTGTAAGTGCGTGCGAGTGTTTCCGAGTGTGTGTGAGTGTGTAGGACTGTGTGTGCGAATGTGTGCGAGTGTGTGTGCGAGTGTGTGAGTACGAGTGTGTTCGAGAGTGTGCAATTGTGTGCGAGTGTGTGTGTGAGTGCGTATGAGTGAGTGTGTGCGAGTGTGTGTGAGTGTGTGTTTGCGAGTGTGTGCGAGTGTGTGCGAGTGTGTGCATGTGAGTGTGTGCGTGCAAGTGTGTGCGTGCAAGTGTGTGCGTGCAAGTGTGTGTGATTGTGTGTGAGTGTGTGTATGAGTGAGTGTGTGCGAGTGTGTGTGAGTGTGTGTGCGAGTGTGTGCGCGAGTGGGTGTGTGCGAGTGTGTGCGATTGTGTGTGTGAGTGTGTAGGACTGTATGTGCGAGTGTGTGCGAGTGTGTATGAGTGTGTGTGTGAGTGTGTGCAAGTGTGTGCGAGTGAGTGTGTGTGAGTGTGTGTGCGAGTGTGTGCGAGTGTGTGCGATTGTGTGTGAGAGTGTGTAGGACTGTATGTGCGAGTGTGTGCGAGTGTGTATGAGTGTGTGAGTGCGAGTGTGTGCGAATGTGTGCGAGTGTGTGCGTGCGAGTGTGCACGAGTGTGTGCATGTAAGTGTGTGCGTGTGAGTGTGTGCGAGTGTGCTCGAGTGAATGGGTGCGAGTGTGTGCGAGTGTGTGTGAGTGTGTGCGAGTGAGTGTGTGTGAGTGAGTGTGAGTGAGTGTGTGTGAGTGTGTGCGTGTGTGCGAGTTTGTGTGCGAGTGTGTGTGAGTGTGTGCGAGTGTGTGCGTGTGAGTGTGTGCGAGTGTGTGAGTGTGTGTGCGAATGTGTGTGCGAGTGAGTGTGTGCGAGTGGTTATGAGTGTATGTGCGAGTGTGTGCAAGTGTGTGAGAGTGTGTGTGAGTGTGTGTGTGCGAGTGTGTGCAAGTGTGTGCGAGTGAGTGTGTGCGAGTGTGTGCGAAAGTGTGCAAGTGTGTGCGAGTGTGTGCGAGTGTGTGTGTGTGCAAGTGTGTGTGCAATTGTGTATGAGTGTGTGCGAGTGTGTGTGCGTTTGTACGAGTGTGTGCGTGTGTGTGCGAGTGAGTGTGAGTGAGTGCAAGTGTGTGCAAATGTGTGCGCGAGTGTGCGAGTGTGGGCATGCGAGTGTGTGCTAGTGTGCGCGAGTGTGTGCGAGTGTGCGTGAGTAAGTGTGTGTGTGAGTGTGTGCGAGTGTTGCCGAGTGTGTGTGCGAGTGTGTGTGCAAGTGTGTGTGTACGAGTGTGTTCGAGTGTGTGCAATTTTGTGCGAGTGTGTGTGTGCGAGTGCGTATGAGTAAGTGTGTGCGAATGTGTGCGAGTGTGTGCGCGAGGGTGTGTGCACGTGTGTGCATGTGACTGTGTGTGTGCGACTGTGGGCGAGTGTGTGCGTGTGTTTGCGTGTGTGTGCGCGTGTCTGTGCGTGTGTACGAGTGTGTGCGAGTGTGTGGGTGCGAGTGTGTGCAAGTGTGTGCGAGTGTGTGTGAGTGTGTGTGTGAGTGTGTGTGAATGTGTGCGAGTCTGTGTGTGCGAGTGTGTGTGTGCGATTGTGTATGAGTGTGTGCGAGTATGTGTGTGAGCGTGTCCGAGTGTGTGCGAGTGTGTGCGTGTGAGTGCATGCGAGTGAGTGCCAGTGTGTGCAAATGTGTGCGAGTGTGTGCGAGTGTGCGCGAATGTGCGCGAGTGTGTGCGTGTGAGTGAGTGTGTGTGTGAGTGTGAGTGTGTGCTAGTGTGCATGAGTGTGTGAGTGTGTGCGAGTGTGCGCGAGTGTACGTGTGAGTGAGTGTGTGTGCGAGTGTGTGCGAGTGTGTGCGATTGTGTGTGTGAGTGTGTAGCACTGTATGTGCAAGTGTGTGCGAGTGTGTTTGAGTGTGTGAGTGTGTGCGAGTGTGTGTGAGTGTTTGTGAGTGTGTGCAAGTGTGTGTGTGCGAGTGTGTGTGTGCGAGTGTGTGTCAGTGCAAGTGTGTTCGAGTGTGTGTGCGAGTGTGTATGAGTGTGTGTGTGTGTGCAAGTGTGTGCGTGAGTGTGTGCGTGTGAGTGAGTGTGTGTGTGAGTGTGAGTGTGTGCTAGTGTGCATGAGTGTGTGAGTGTGTGTGAGTATGCGTGTGAGTGAGTGAGTGTGTGTGCGAGTGTGTGTGTGAGTGTGTGCAAGTGTGTTCGAGTGTGTGTGCGAGTGTGTATGAGTGTGTGTGTGCGCGTGTGTGTGAGTGTCTGTGAGTGTGTGCATGAGTGAGTGTGTGCGAGTGTGTGTGAATTTGTGTGTGTGTGTGAGTGTGTGCGAGTGTGTGCGTGTGAGTGTGTGCGAGTGTGTGTGTGAGTGTGTGCGAGTGTGTGTGTGCAATTGTGTATTAGTGAATGTGTGCGAGTGTGCGTGAGTGTGTGTGTATGTGAGTGAGTGAGTGTGTGTGTGCGAGTGTGTGCGAGTGAGTGTGAGTGAGTGTGTGCAAGTGTGTGTGTGCGATTGTGCATAAGTGTGTGCGAGTGTGTGTGTGAGTGTGTAGGACTGTGTGTGCGAGTGTGTGTGCGAGTGTGTGCGAGTGTGTGTGAGTGTGTGTAGGAGTGTGTGTAGGAGTGTGTGCGATTGTGTGTGTGAGTGTGTAGTACTGTATGTGCGACTTTGTTCGAGTGTGTGTGTGCGAGTATGTGAGCATGTGTGAGTGTGTGCAAGTGTGTGCATGCGAGTGTGTGTGTGCAAGTGTGTGTGATTGTGTATGAGTGAGTGTGTGCGAGTGTGCGTGCAAGTGTGTTTGAGTGTGTTTGTGCAAGTGTGTATGAGTGTGTCTGTGCGAGTGTGTGCAAGTGTGTTTGTGCGAGTGTGTATGAGTGTGTGTGTGCGAGTGTGTGCAAGTGTGTGTGATTGTGTGTGAGTGTGTGTATGAGTGAGTGTGTGCGAGTGTGTGCGAGTGTGTGCGCGAGTGTGTGCGTGTGAGTGTGTGCGAGTGTGTGCGATTGTGTGTGTGAGTGTGTAGGACTGTATGTGCGAGTGTGTGTGACTGTGTTCGAGTGTGTGTGTGCGAGTGTGTGAGCATGTGTGAGTGTGTGCAAGTGTGTGCGTGCGAGTGTGTGTGTGCGAGTGTGTGTGATTGTGTATGAGTGAGTGTGTGCGAGTGTGTGCGACTATGTGTGTGAGCGTGTGCGAGTGTGTGCGAGTGTGTGCGTGCGAGTGCATGCGAGTGAGTGCGAGTGTGTGCAAATGTGTGCGAGAGTGTGCGAGTGTGGGCGTGCGAGTGTGTGCGAGTGTGCGCGAGTGTGTGCGTGTGAGTGAGTGTGTGAGTGTGTGCGAGTGTGCGCGAGTGTGCGTGTGAGTGAGTGTGTGTGCGAGTGTGTGTGATTGTGTGTGAGTGTGTACGAGTGTGTGTAGGAGTGTGTGCGAGTGTGTGCGATTGTGTGTGTGAGTGTGTAGGACTGTATGTGCAAGTGTGTGCGAGTGTGTTTGAGTGTGTGAGTGTGTGCGAGTGAGTGTGAGTGAGTGTGTGCAAGTGTGTGTGTGCGATTGTGCATAAGTGTGTGCGAGTGTGTGTGTGAGTGTGTAGGACTGTGTGTGCGAGTGTGTGTGCGAGTGTGTGCGAGTGTGTGTGAGTGTGTGTAGGAGTGTGTGTAGGAGTGTGTGCGATTGTGTGTGTGAGTGTGTAGTACTGTATGTGCGACTTTGTTCGAGTGTGTGTGTGCGAGTATGTGAGCATGTGTGAGTGTGTGCAAGTGTGTGCATGCGAGTGTGTGTGTGCAAGTGTGTGTGATTGTGTATGAGTGAGTGTGTGCGAGTGTGCGTGCAAGTGTGTTTGAGTGTGTTTGTGCAAGTGTGTATGAGTGTGTCTGTGCGAGTGTGTGCAAGTGTGTTTGTGCGAGTGTGTATGAGTGTGTGTGTGCGAGTGTGTGCAAGTGTGTGTGATTCTGTGTGAGTGTGTGTATGAGTGAGTGTGTGCGAGTGTGTGCTAGTGTGTGTGCAAGTGTGTGCGCGAGTGTGTGCGTGTGAGTGTGTGCGAGTGTGTGCGATTGTGTGTGTGTGAGTGTGTAGGACTGTATGTGCGAGTGTGTGTGACTGTGTTCGAGTGTGTGTGTGCGAGTGTGTGAGCATGTGTGAGTGTGTGCAAGTGTGTGCGTGCGAGTGTGTGTGTGCGAGTGTGTGTGATTGTGTATGAGTGAGTGTGTGCGAGTGTGTGCGAGTATGTGTGTGAGCGTGTGCGAGTGTGTGCGAGTGTGTGCGAGTGTGTGCGTGCGAGTGCATGCGAGTGAGTGCGAGTGTGTGCAAATGTGTGCGAGAGTGTGCGAGTGTGGGCGTGCGAGTGTGTGCGAGTGTGCGCGAGTGTGTGCGTGTGAGTGAGTGTGTGAGTGTGTGCGAGTGTGCGCGAGTGTGCGTGTGAGTGAGTGTGTGTGCGAGTGTGTGTGATTGTGTGTGAGTGTGTACGAGTGTGTGTAGGAGTGTGTGCGAGTGTGTGCGATTGTGTGTGTGAGTGTGTAGGACTGTATGTTCAAGTGTGTGCGAGTGTGTTTGAGTGTGTGAGTGTGTGCGAGTGAGTGTGAGTGAGTGTGTGCAAGTGTGTGTGTGCGATTGTGCATAAGTGTGTGCGAGTGTGTGTGTGAGTGTGTAGGACTGTGTGTGCGAGTGTGTGTGCGAGTGTGTGCGAGTGTGTGTGAGTGTGTGTAGGAGTGTGTGTAGGAGTGTGTGCGATTGTGTGTGTGAGTGTGTAGTACTGTATGTGCGACTTTGTTCGAGTGTGTGTGTGCGAGTATGTGAGCATGTGTGAGTGTGTGCAAGTGTGTGCATGCGAGTGTGTGTGTGCAAGTGTGTGTGATTGTGTATGAGTGAGTGTGTGCGAGTGTGCGTGCAAGTGTGTTTGAGTGTGTTTGTGCAAGTGTGTATGAGTGTGTCTGTGCGAGTGTGTGCAAGTGTGTTTGTGCGAGTGTGTATGAGTGTGTGTGTGCGAGTGTGTGCAAGTGTGTGTGATTGTGTGTGAGTGTGTGTATGAGTGAGTGTGTGCGAGTGTGTGCGAGTGTGTGTGCGAGTGTGTGCGCGAGTGTGTGCGTGTGAGTGTGTGCGAGTGTGTGCGATTGTGTGTGTGAGTGTGTAGGACTGTATGTGCGAGTGTGTGTGACTGTGTTCGAGTGTGTGTGTGCGAGTGTGTGAGCATGTGTGAGTGTGTGCAAGTGTGTGCGTGCGAGTGTGTGTGTGCGAGTGTGTGTGATTGTGTATGAGTGAGTGTGTGCGAGTGTGTGCGAGTATGTGTGTGAGCGTGTGCGAGTGTGTGCGAGTGTGTGCGTGCGAGTGCATGCGAGTGAGTGCGAGTGTGTGCAAATGTGTGCGAGAGTGTGCGAGTGTGGGCGTGCGAGTGTGTGCGAGTGTGCGCGAGTGTGTGCGTGTGAGTGAGTGTGTGAGTGTATGCGAGTGTGCGCGAGTGTGCGTGTGAGTGAGTGTGTGTGCGAGTGTGTGTGATTGTGTGTGAGTGTGTACGAGTGTGTGTAGGAGTGTGTGCGAGTGTGTGCGATTGTGTGTGTGAGTGTGTAGGACTGTATGTGCAAGTGTGTGCGAGTGTGTTTGAGTGTGTTTGAGTGTGTGAGTGTGTGCGAGTGAGTGTGAGTGAGTGTGTGCAAGTGTGTGTGTGCGATTGTGCATAAGTGTGTGCGAGTGTGTATGTGAGTGTGTAGGACTGTGTGTGCGAGTGTGTGTGCGAGTGTGTGCGAGTGTGTGTGAGTGTGTGTAGGAGTGTGTGTAGGAGTGTGTGCGATTGTGTGTGTGAGTGTGTAGTACTGTATGTGCGACTTTGTTCGAGTGTGTGTGTGCGAGTATGTGAGCATGTGTGAGTGTGTGCAAGTGTGTGCATGCGAGTGTGTGTGTGCAAGTGTGTGTGATTGTGTATGAGTGAGTGTGTGCGAGTGTGCGTGCAAGTGTGTTTGAGTGTGTTTGTGCAAGTGTGTATGAGTGTGTCTGTGCGAGTGTGTGCAAGTGTGTTTGTGCGAGTGTGTGCGAGTGTGTGTGTGCGAGTGTGTGTGCAATTGTGTATGAGTGTGTGCGAGTGTGTGCGAGTGTGTGTGAGTGTGTGTAGGAGTGTGTGTAGGAGTGTGTGCGATTGTGTGTGTGAGTGTGTAGTACTGTATGTGCGACTTTGTTCGAGTGTGTGTGTGCGAGTATGTGAGCATGTGTGAGTGTGTGCAAGTGTGTGCATGCGAGTGTGTGTGTGCAAGTGTGTGTGATTGTGTATGAGTGAGTGTGTGCGAGTGTGCGTGCAAGTGTGTTTGAGTGTGTTTGTGCAAGTGTGTATGAGTGTGTCTGTGCGAGTGTGTGCAAGTGTGTTTGTGCGAGTGTGTATGAGTGTGTGTGTGCGAGTGTGTGCAAGTGTGTGTGATTGTGTGTGAGTGTGTGTATGAGTGAGTGTGTGCGAGTGTGTGCGAGTGTGTGTGCGAGTATGTGCGCGAGTGTGTGCGTGTGAGTGTGTGCGAGTGTGTGCGATTGTGTGTGTGAGTGTGTAGGACTGTATGTGCGAGTGTGTGTGACTGTGTTCGAGTGTGTGTGTGCGAGTGTGTGAGCATGTGTGAGTATGTGCAAGTGTGTGCGTGCGAGTGTGTGTGTGCGAGTGTGTGTGATTGTGTATGAGTGAGTGTGTGCGAGTGTGTGCGAGTATGTGTGTGAGCGTGTGCGAGTGTGTGCGAGTGTGTGCGAGTGTGTGCGTGCGAGTGCATGCGAGTGAGTGCGAGTGTGTGCAAATGTGTGCGAGAGTGTGCGAGTGTGGGCGTGCGAGTGTGTGCGAGTGTGCGCGAGTGTGTGCGTGTGCGTGAGTGTGTGAGTGTGTGCGAGTGTGCGCGAGTGTGCGTGTGAGTGAGTGTGTGTGCGAGTGTGTGTGATTGTGTGTGAGTGTGTACGAGTGTGTGTAGGAGTGTGTACGAGTGTGTGCGATTGTGTGTGTGAGTGTGTAGGACTGTATGTGCAAGTGTGTGCGAGTGTGTTTGAGTGTGTGAGTGTGTGCGAGTGAGTGTGAGTGAGTGTGTGCAAGTGTGTGTGTGCGATTGTGCATAAGTGTGTGCGAGTGTGTGTGTGAGTGTGTAGGACTGTGTGTGCGAGTGTGTGTGCGAGTGTGTGCGAGTGTGTGTGAGTGTGTGTAGGAGTGTGTGTAGGAGTGTGTGCGATTGTGTGTGTGAGTGTGTAGTACTGTATGTGCGACTTTGTTCGAGTGTGTGTGTGCGAGTATGTGAGCATGTGTGAGTGTGTGCAAGTGTGTGCATGCGAGTGTGTGTGTGCAAGTGTGTGTGATTGTGTATGAGTGAGTGTGTGCGAGTGTGCGTGCAAGTGTGTTTGAGTGTGTTTGTGCAAGTGTGTATGAGTGTGTCTGTGCGAGTGTGTGCAAGTGTGTTTGTGCGAGTGTGTATGAGTGTGTGTGTGCGAGTGTGTGCAAGTGTGTGTGATTGTGTGTGAGTGTGTGTATGAGTGAGTGTGTGCGAGTGTGTGCGAGTGTGTGTGCGAGTGTGTGCGCGAGTGTGTGCGTGTGAGTGTGTGCAAGTGTGTGCGATTGTGTGTGTGAGTGTGTAGGACTGTATGTGCGAGTGTGTGTGACTGTGTTCGAGTGTGTGTGTGCGAGTGTGTGAGCATGTGTGAGTGTGTGCAAGTGTGTGCGTGCGAGTGTGTGTGTGCGAGTGTGTGTGATTGTGTATGAGTGAGTGTGTGCGAGTGTGTGCGAGTATGTGTGTGAGCGTGTGCGAGTGTGTGCGAGAGTGTGTGCGAGTGTGTGCGTGCGAGTGCATGCGAGTGAGTGCGAGTGTGTGCAAATGTGTGCGAGAGTGTGCGAGTGTGGGCGTGCGAGTGTGTGCGAGTGTGCGCGAGTGTGTGCGTGTGAGTGAGTGTGTGAGTGTGTGCGAGTGTGCGCGAGTGTGCATGTGAGTGAGTGTGTGTGCGAGTGTGTGTGATTGTGTGTGAGTGTGTACGAGTGTGTGTAGGAGTGTGTGCGAGTGTGTGCGATTGTGTGTGTGAGTGTGTAGGACTGTATGTGCGAGTGTGTTTGAGTGTGTGAGTGTGTGCGAGTGAGTGTGAGTGAGTGTGTGCAAGTGTGTGTGTGCGATTGTGCATAAGTGTGTGCGAGTGTGTGTGTGAGTGTGTAGGACTGTGTGTGCGAGTGTGTGTGCGAGTGTGTGCGAGTGTGTGTGAGTGTGTGTAGGAGTGTGTGTAGGAGTGTGTGCGATTGTGTGTGTGAGTGTGTAGTACTGTATGTGCGACTTTGTTCGAGTGTGTGTGTGCGAGTATGTGAGCATGTGTGAGTGTGTGCAAGTGTGTGCATGCGAGTGTGTGTGTGCAAGTGTGTGTGATTGTGTATGAGTGAGTGTGTGCGAGTGTGCGTGCAAGTGTGTTTGAGTGTGTTTGTGCAAGTGTGTATGAGTGTGTCTGTGCGAGTGTGTGCAAGTGTGTTTGTGCGAGTGTGTATGAGTGTGTGTGTGCGAGTGTGTGCAAGTGTGTGTGATTGTGTGTGAGTGTGTGTATGAGTGAGTGTGTGCGAGTGTGTGCGAGTGTGTGTGCGAGTGTGTGCGCGAGTGTGTGCGTGTGAGTGTGTGCGAGTGTGTGCGATTGTGTGTGTGAGTGTGTAGGACTGTATGTGCGAGTGTGTGTGACTGTGTTCGAGTGTGTGTGTGTGAGTGTGTGAGCATGTGTGAGTGTGTGCAAGTGTGTGCGTGCGAGTGTGTGTGTGCGAGTGTGTGTGATTGTGTATGAGTGAGTGTGTGCGAGTGTGTGCGAGTATGTGTGTGAGCGTGTGCGAGTGTGTGCGAGTGTGTGCGAGTGTGTGCGTGCGAGTGCATGCGAGTGAGTGCGAGTGTGTGCAAATGTGTGCGAGAGTGTGCGAGTGTGGGCGTGCGAGTGTGTGCGAGTGTGCGCGAGTGTGTGCGTGTGAGTGAGTGTGTGAGTGTGTGCGAGTGTGCGCGAGTGTGCGTGTGAGTGAGTGTGTGTGCGAGTGTGTGTGATTGTGTGTGAGTGTGTACGAGTGTGTGTAGGAGTGTGTGCGAGTGTGTGCGATTGTGTGTGTGAGTGTGTAGGACTGTATGTGCAAGTGTGTGCGAGTGTGTTTGAGTGTGTGAGTGTGTGCGAGTGAGTGTGAGTGAGTGTGTGCAAGTGTGTGTGTGCGATTGTGCATAAGTGTGTGCGAGTGTGTGTGTGAGTGTGTAGGACTGTGTGTGCGAGTGTGTGTGCGAGTGTGTGCGAGTGTGTGTGAGTGTGTGTAGGAGTGTGTGTAGGAGTGTGTGCGATTGTGTGTGTGAGTGTGTAGTACTGTATGTGCGACTTTGTTCGAGTGTGTGTGTGCGAGTATGTGAGCATGTGTGAGTGTGTGCAAGTGTGTGCATGCGAGTGTGTGTGTGCAAGTGTGTGTGATTGTGTATGAGTGAGTGTGTGCGAGTGTGCGTGCAAGTGTGTTTGAGTGTGTTTGTGCAAGTGTGTATGAGTGTGTCTGTGCGAGTGTGTGCAAGTGTGTTTGTGCGAGTGTGTATGAGTGTGTGTGTGCGAGTGTGTGCAAGTGTGTGTGATTGTGTGTGAGTGTGTGTATGAGTGAGTGTGTGCGAGTGTGTGCGAGTGTGTGTGCGAGTGTGTGCGCGAGTGTGTGCGTGTGAGTGTGTGCGAGTGTGTGCGATTGTGTGTGTGAGTGTGTAGGACTGTATGTGCGAGTGTGTGTGACTGTGTTCGAGTGTGTGTGTGCGAGTGTGTGAGCATGTGTGAGTGTGTGCAAGTGTGTGCGTGCGAGTGTGTGTGTGCGAGTGTGTGTGATTGTGTATGAGTGAGTGTGTGCGAGTGTGTGCGAGTATGTGTGTGAGCGTGTGCGAGTGTGTGCGAGTGTGTGCGAGTGTGTGCGTGCGAGTGCATGCGAGTGAGTGCGAGTGTGTGCAAATGTGTGCGAGAGTGTGCGAGTGTGGGCGTGCGAGTGTGTGCGAGTGTGCGCGAGTGTGTGCGTGTGAGTGAGTGTGTGAGTGTGTGCGAGTGTGCGCGAGTGTGCGTGTGAGTGAGTGTGTGTGCGAGTTTGTGTGATTGTGTGTGAGTGTGTACGAGTGTGTGTAGGAGTGTGTGCGAGTGTGTGCGATTGTGTGTGTGAGTGTGTAGGACTGTATGTGCAAGTGTGTGCGAGTGTGTTTGAGTGTGTGAACGTGTGCGAGTGAGTGTGAGTGAGTGTGTGCAAGTGTGTGTGTGCGATTGTGCATAAGTGTGTGCGAGTGTGTGTGTGAGTGTGTAGGACTGTGTGTGCGAGTGTGTGTGCGAGTGTGTGCGAGTGTGTGTGAGTGTGTGTAGGAGTGTGTGTAGGAGTGTGTGCGATTGTGTGTGTGAGTGTGTAGTACTGTATGTGCGACTTTGTTCGAGTGTGTGTGTGAGTATGTGAGCATGTGTGAGTGTGTGCAAGTGTGTGCATGCGAGTGTGTGTGTGCAAGTGTGTGTGATTGTGTATGAGTGAGTGTGTGCGAGTGTGCGTGCAAGTGTGTTTGAGTGTGTTTGTGCAAGTGTGTATGAGTGTGTCTGTGCGAGTGTGTGCAAGTGTGTTTGTGCGAGTGTGTATGAGTGTGTGTGTGCGAGTGTGTGCAAGTGTGTGTGATTGTGTGTGAGTGTGTGTATGAGTGAGTGTGTGCGAGTGTGTGCGAGTGTGTGTGCGAGTGTGTGCGCGAGTGTGTGCGTGTGAGTGTGTGCGAGTGTGTGCGATTGTGTGTGTGAGTGTGTAGGACTGTATGTGCGAGTGTGTGTGACTGTGTTCGAGTGTGTGTGTGCGAGTGTGTGAGCATGTGTGAGTGTGTGCAAGTGTGTGCGTGCGAGTGTGTGTGTGCGAGTGTGTGTGATTGTGTATGAGTGAGTGTGTGCGAGTGTGTGCGAGTATGTGTGTGAGCGTGTGCGAGTGTGTGCGAGTGTGTGCGAGTGTGTGCGTGCGAGTGCATGCGAGTGAGTGCGAGTGTGTGCAAATGTGTGCGAGAGTGTGCGAGTGTGGGCGTGCGAGTGTGTGCGAGTGTGCGCGAGTGTGTGCGTGTGAGTGAGTGTGTGAGTGTGTGCGAGTGTGCGCGAGTGTGCGTGTGAGTGAGTGTGTGTGCGAGTGTGTGTGATTGTGTGTGAGTGTGTACGAGTGTGTGTAGGAGTGTGTGCGAGTGTGTGCGATTGTGTGTGTGAGTGTGTAGGACTGTATGTGCAAGTGTGTGCGAGTGTGTTTGAGTGTGTGAGTGTGTGCGAGTGAGTGTGAGTGAGTGTGTGCAAGTGTGTGTGTGCGATTGTGCATAAGTGTGTGCGAGTGTGTGTGTGAGTGTGTAGGACTGTGTGTGCGAGTGTGTGTGCGAGTGTGTGCGAGTGTGTGTGAGTGTGTGTAGGAGTGTGTGTAGGAGTGTGTGCGATTGTGTGTGTGAGTGTGTAGTACTGTATGTGCGACTTTGTTTGAGTGTGTGTGTGCGAGTATGTGAGCATGTGTGAGTGTGTGCAAGTGTGTGCATGCGAGTGTGTGTGTGCAAGTGTGTGTGATTGTGTATGAGTGAGTGTGTGCGAGTGTGCGTGCAAGTGTGTTTGAGTGTGTTTGTGCAAGTGTGTATGAGTGTGTCTGTGTGAGTGTGTGCAAGTGTGTTTGTGCGAGTGTGTGCGAGTGTGTGTGTGCGAGTGTGTGTGTGCGAGTGTGTGTGCAATTGTGTATGAGTGTGTGCGAGTGTGTGTGCGTTTGTGCGAGTGTGTGCGTGTGTGTGTGCAAGTGCGTGTGAGTGAGTGCAAGTGTGTGCAAATGTGTGTGCGAGTGTGCGAGTGTGGGCATGCGAGTGTGTGCTAGTGTGCGAGAGTGTGCAAGTGTCTGCGAGTGTGTGTGTGCGAGTGTGTGTGCAATTGTGTATGAGTGTGTGCGAGTGTGTGCGTGTGTGTGTGCAAGTGCGTGTGAGTGAGTGCAAGTGTGTGCAAATGTGTGTGCGAGTGTGCGAGTGTGGGCATGCGAGTGTGTGCTAGTGTGCGCGAGTGTGTGAGTGTGTGCGAGTGTGCGTGAGTAAGTGTGTGTGTGAGTGTGTGCGAGTGTTGCCGAGTGTGTGTGTGAGTGTGTAGGACTGTGTGTGCGAGTGTGTGTGCGAGTGTCTGTGTACGAGTGTGTTCGAGTGTGTGCAATTTTGTGCGAGTGTGTGTGTGCGAGTGCGTATGAGTAAGTGTGTGCGAATGTGTGCGAGTGTGTGCGAGTGTGTGTGCGAGTGTGTTTGCGAGTGTGTGCGTGCGACTGTGTGTGTGCGACTGTGTGCGAGTGTGTGCGAGTGTTTGCGTGTGTGTGAGCGTGTGTGTGCGTGTGTACGAGTGTGTGGGTGCGAGTGTGTGTGAGTGTGTGTGTGAGTGTGTGTGAATGTGTGCGAGTGTGTGCGTGTGAGTGCGAGTGTGTGCAAATGTGTGCGAGAGTGTGCGAGTGTGGGCGTGCGAGTGTGTGCGAGTGTGCGCGAGTGTGTGCGTGTGCATGAGTGTGTGAGTGTGTGCGAGTGTGCTCGAGTGAATGGGTGAGAGTGTGTGCGAGTGTGTGTGAGTGTGTGCAAGTGTGTGTGAGAGTGTATGAGTGAATGTGTGTGAGTGTGTGTGTGCGAGTTTGTGTGCGAGTGTGTGCGAGTGAGTGTGTGCGAGTTTGTGTGGGAGTGTGTGTGCGAGTGTGTGTGTGCGAGTGTGTGTGTGCGTGTGTGCGCGCGAGTGTGTGCGAGTGTGTGAGTGTGAATGTGTGTGCGTGTGAGTGTGTGTGAGTGTGTATGAGCGTATGTGCGAGTGTGTGCCAGTGTGTGTGAGTGTGTGTGCAAGTGTGTGCGAGTGTGTGCGAGTGTGTGCGAGTGTGTGTGTGCGAGTGTGTGTGCAATTGTGTATGAGTGTGTGCGAGTGTGTGTTAGTTTGTGCGAGTGTGTGCGTCTGTTCGTGCGAGTGAGTGCGGGTGTGTGCGAGTGTGTGTATGCGAGTGTGTGTGCGATTGTGTATGAGTGTGTGTGAGTTTGTGCGTGTGTGTGCGAGTGCGTGCGAGTACGCGCAAATGTGTGTGAGAGTGTGCGAGTGTGGGCGTGCGAGTGTGTGCTAGTGTGCGCGAGTGTGTGAGTGTGTGCGAGTGTGCGTGATTAAGTGTGTGTGTAAGTGCGTGCGAGTGTTTCCGAGTGTGTGTGTGAGTGTGTAGGACTGTGTGTGCGAGTGTGTGCGAGTGTGTGTGCGAGTGTGTGAGTACGAGTGTGTTCGAGAGTGTGCAATTGTGTGCGAGTGTGTGTGCGAGTGCGTATGAGTGAGTGTGTGCGAGTGTGTGCGAGTGTGTGTTTGCGAGTGTGTGCGAGTGTGTGCGAGTGTGTGCGAGTGTGTGCATGCGAGTGTGTGCGTGCAAGTGTGTGCGTGCAAGTGTTTGCATGCGAGTGTGTGCGAGTGTGTGCAAGTGTGTGCGAGTGTGCGAGTGTGTGCGAGTGTGTGCAAATTTGCCCGAGTGTGCGCGAGTGTGCACGAGTGCGTGGGTGCGAGTGTGTGTGTGAGTGTGTGTGAGTGTGTGTGAGTGTGTATGAGTGTGTGTGCGAGTGTGTGCAAGTGTGTGTGATTGTGTGTGAGTGTGTGTGTGCAAGTGTGTGTGCAATTGTGTATGAGTGTGTGCGAGTGTGTGTGCGTTTGTGCGAGTGTGTGTGTGTGTTTGCGAGTGAGTGTGAGTGAGTGCAAGTGTGTGCAAATGTGTGTGCGAGTGTGCGAGTGTGGGCATGCGAGTGTGTGCTAGTGTGCGCGAGTGTGTGAGTGTGTGCGAGTGTGCGTGAGTAAGTGTGTCTGTGAGTGTGTGCGAGTGTTGCCGAGTGTGTGTGCGAGTGTGTGTGCGAGTGTGTGTGTACGAGTGTGTTCAATTTTGTGCGAGTGTGTGTGTGCGAGTGCGTATGAGTAAGTGTGTGCGAATGTGTGCGAGTGTGTGTGCGCGTGTGTGCATGTGACTGTGTGTGTGCGACTGTCGGCGAGTGTGTGCGAGTGTTTGCGTGTGTGTGCGCGTGTCTGTGCTTGTGTACGAGTGTGTGCGAGTGTGTGGGTGCGAGTGTGTGCAAGTGTGTGCGAGTGTGTGTGAGTGTGTGTGTGAGTGTGTGTGAATGTGTGCGAGTCTGTGTGTGCGAGTGTGTGTGTGCGATTGTGTATGAGTGTGTGCGAGTATGTGTGTGAGCGTGTGCGAGTGTGTGCGAGTGCGTGCTTGTGAGTGCATGCGAGTGAGTGCCAGTGTGTGCAAATGTGTGCGAGTGTGTGCGAGTGTGTGCGTGTGAGTGAGTGTGTGTGTGAGTGTGTGTGCTAGTGTGCATGAGTGTGTGAGTGTGTGCGAGTGTGCGCGAGTGTGCGTGTGAGTGAGTGAGTGTGTGTGCGAGTGTGTGTGAGTGTGTACGAGTGGGTGTAGGAGTGTGTGCGAGTGTGTGCGATTGTGTGTGTGAGTGTGTAGCACTGTATGTGCAAGTGTGTGCGAGTGTGTTTGAGTGTGTGAGTGTGTGCGAGTGTGTGTGAGTGTTTGTGAGTGTGTGCAAGTGTGTGTGTGCGAGTGTGTGTGTGCGAGTGTGTGTCTGTGCAAGTGTGTTCGAGTGTGTGTGCGAGTGTGTATGAGTGTGTGTGTGTGCAAGTGTGTGCGTGAGTGTGTGCGTGTGAGTGTGTGTGTGTGAGTGTGAGTGTGTGCTAGTGTGCATGAGTGTGTGAGTGTGTGCGAGTGTGCGTGTGAGTGAGTGAGTGTGTGTGCGAGTGTGTGTGTGAGTGTGTGCAAGTGTGTTCGAGTGTGTGTGCGAGTGTGTATGAGTGTGTGTGTGTGCGCGTGTGTGTGAGTGTCTGTGAGTGTGTGCATGAGTGAGTGTGTGCGAGTGTGTGTGAGTATGTGTGTGTGTGAGTGTGTGCGAGTGTGTGCGTGTGAGTGTGTGTGAGTGTGTGTGTGAGTGTGTGCGAGTGTGTGTGTGCGATTGTGTATTAGTGAATGTGTGCGAGTGTGCGTGAGTGTGTGCGTGTGAGTGAGTGAGTGTGTGTGTGCGAGTGTGTGCGAGTGTGTACGGGTGTGTGTGTGCGATTGTGCATAAGTGTGTGCGAGTGTGTGTGTGAGTGTGTAGGACTGTGTGTGCGAGTGTGTGTGCGAGTGTGTGCGAGTGTGTGTGAGTGTGTGTGAGTGTGTGTAGGAGTGTGTGTGAGTGTGTGCGATTGTGTGTGTGAGTGTGTAGTTCTGTATGTGCGACTGTGTTCGAGTGTGTGTGTGCGAGTGTGTGAGCATGTGTGAGTGTGTGCAAGTGTGTGCGTGCGAGTGTGTGTGTGCGAGTGTGTGTGATTGTGTATGAGTGAGTGTGTGCGAGTGTGTGCGAGTGTGTGTTTGAGTGTGTTTGTGCAAGTGTGTATGAGTGTGTGCGAGTGTGTGCAAGTGTGTTTGTGCGAGTGTGTATGAGTGTGTTTGTGCGAGTGTGTGCAAGTGTGTGTGATTGTGTGTGAGTGTGTGTATGAGTGAGTGTGTGCGAGTGTGTGCATGAGTGTGTGCGTGCGAGTGTGTGCGAGTGTGTGTAGGAGTGTGTGTGAGTGTGTGCGATTGTGTGTGTGAGTGTGTAGGACTGTATGTGCGAGTGTGTGCGACTGTGTTTGAGTGTGCGTGTGCGAGTGTGTGAGCATGTGTGAGTGTGTGCAAGTGTGTGCGTGCGAGTGTGTGCGAGTGTGTGCAAGTGTGTGCGACTGTGTGCGAGTGTGTGCGAGTGTGTCCTAATGTGTCCGAATGTGTGCGTGCGAGTGTGCGCGAGTGTGCACGAGTGTGTGCATGTAAGTGTCTGCGTGCGAGTGTGTGCGAGTGTGCTCGAGTGAATGGGTGAGAGTGTGTGCGAGTGTGTGTGAGTGTGTGCAAGTGTGTGTGAGAGTGTATGAGTGAATGTGTGTGAGTGTGTGTGTGCGAGTTTGTGTGCGAGTGTGTTCGAGTGAGTGTGTGCGAGTTTGTGTGCGAGTGTGTGTGCGAGTGTGTGTGTGCGAGTGTGTGTGTGTGCGCGTGAGTGTGTGCGAGTGTGTGAGTGCGAATGTGTGTGCGTGTGAGTGTGTGCGAGTGTGTATGAGCGTATGTGCGAGTGTGTGCCAGTGTGTGCGAGTGTGTGCAAGTGTGTGCGAGTGTGTGCGAGTGTGTGCGAGAGTGTGCGAGTGTGTGCGAGTGTGTGTGTGTGCAATTGTGTATGAGTGTGTGCGAGTGTGTGTTAGTTTGTGCAAGTGTGTGCGTGTGTTCGTGCGAGTGAGTGCGGGTGTGTGCGAGTTTGTGTATGCGAGTGTGTGTGCAATTGTGTATGAGTGTGTGTGAGTTTGTGCGAGTGTGTGCGTACGAGTGCGTGCGAGTACGCGCAAATGTGTGTGAGAGTGTACGAGTGTGGGCGTGCGAGTGTGTGCTATTGTGCGTGAGTGTGTGAGTGTGTGCGAGTGTGCGTGAGTAAGTGTGTGTGTAAGTGCGTGCGAGTGTTTCCGAGTGTGTGTGTGAGTGTGTAGGACTGTGTGTGCGAGTGTGTGTGCGAGTGTGTGAGTACGAGTGTGTTCGAGAGTGTGCAATTGTGTGCGAGTGTGTGTGCGAGTGCGTATGAGTGAGTGTGTGCGAGTGTGTGCGAGTGTGTGCGAGTGTGTGCGAGTGTGTGTTTGCAAGTGTGTGCGAGTGTGTGCGAGTGTGTATGAGTGTATGTGCAAGTGTGTGTGCGAGTGTGTTTTAGAGTGTGTGCAATTGTGTGCGTGCGAGTGTGCTCGAGTGAGTGGGTGCGTGTAAGTGTGTGCGTGCGAGTGTGTGCAAATATGTGCGAGTGTGTGCGAGTGTGTGCATGCGAGTGTGTGCGTGCAAGTGTTTGCGTTCGAGTGTGTGCGAGTGTGTGCAAGTGTGTGAGTGTGTGCGAGTGTGTGTGCGAGTGTGTGCAAATGTGCCCGAGTGTGCACGAGTGAGTGTGTGCGAGTGTGTGAGTGTGTGTGCGAGTGTGTGCGTGCGAGTGTGTGCGAGTGTGTGTGAGTGTGTGTGTGAGAGTGTGCGAGTGTGTGCAAATGTGTGCGAGTGTGCACGAGTGAGTGGGTGCGAGTATGCGCGAGTGTGTGTGAGTGTGTGCATGTGAGTGTGTGCAAGCGTGCGTGCGATTGTGTGTGCAAGCGTGTGTGTGCGCGAGTGTGTGCGAGTGTGTATGAGTGTGTGTGCGAGTGTGTGCAAGTGTGTGTGAGTGTGTGCGAGTGTGTGTGTGCAAGTGTGTGCGAGTGTGTGTGAGTGTGTGCGAGTGTGTGTGTGTGTGTGTGAGAGTGTGTGCGAGTGCTTGCTAGTGTGTGTGTGAGTGTGTGCGACTGTGTGTGCGAGTGTGTGCGAGTGTGTATGAGTGTATGTGCGAGTGTGTGTGCGAGTGTGTGTTCGAGTGTGTGTTCGAGTGTGTGTGTTCGAGTGTGTGCAAGTGTGTACGAGTGTGTGTGCGAGTGCGTACAAGTGTGTGCGAGTGTGCATGAGTGTGTGCGTGTGAGTGTGTGCGAGTGTGTGCGTGCGAGTGTGTGCGAGTGTGCTCGAGTGAGTGGGTGCGAGTGTGTGCGAGTGTGTATGAGTGAGTGTGTGTGAGTGTGTGTGTGTGTGCAAGTTTGTGTGCGTGTGAGTGTGTGCGAGTGTGTGTGAGTGTGTGTGCGAGTGCGTGCGTGTGAGTGTGTGTGAGTGTGTGCGATTGTGTGTGTGAGTGTGTAGGACTGTATGTGCGAGTGTGTATGAGTGTGTGTGTGAGTTTGTGCAAGTGTGTGCGAGTGTGTACGAGTGTGTGCAAGTGTGTGCGAGTGAGTGTGTGCGAGTGTGTTTGCGTGCGAGTGTGTGCGGGTGTGTGCGTGTGAGTGAGTGCAAGAGTGTGCACATGTGTGTGAGCGTGTGCGAGTGTGTGTGAGTGTGTGCGAGTGTGCGCGTGTGAGTGAGTGTGTGTGTGTCTGTGTGAGTGTGTGCTTGCGAGTGTTTGCTAGTGTGCGCGAGTGTGTGAGTGTGTGCGAGTGTGCGCGAGTGTGTGCGTGTGAGTAAGTGAGTGTGTGTGAGTGTGTGCGAGTGCTTGCAAGTGTGTGAGTGTGTGCGACTGTGTGTGTGAGTGTGTGCGTGTGTGTGCGAGTGTGTATGAGTGTATGTGCGAGTGTGTGCGAGTGTGTGTTCGAGTGTGTGTGTTCGAGTGTGTGCAAGTGTGTGCGACTGTGTTCGAGTGTGTGTGTGCGAGTGTGTGCGAGTGTGTGTGCAAGTGTGTTTGAGTGTGTTTATGCAAGTGTGTATGAGTGTGTGAGTGTGTGCAAGTGTGTTTGTGCGAGTGTGTATGAGTGTGTGTGTGCGAGTGTGTGCAAGTGTGTGTGATTGTGTGTGAGTGTGTGTATGAGTGAGTGTGTGCGAGTGTGTGTGCGAGTGTGTGCGTGAGTGTGTGCGTGCGGGTGTGTGCGAGTGTGTGTAGGAGTGTGTGCGATTGTGTGTGTGAGTGTGTAGGACTGTATGTGCGAGTGTGTGCGACTGTGTTCGAGTGTGTGTGTGCGAGTGTGTGAGCATGTGTGAGTGTGTGCGAGTGTGTGCGTGCGAGTGTGTGCATGCGAGTGTGTGTGAGTGTGTCCGAATGTGTGCGAGTGTGTGCGTGCGAGTGTGCGTGAGTGTGCACGAGTGTGTGCATGTAAGTGTGTGCGTGCGAGTGTGCTCGAGTGAATGGGTGAGAGTGTGTGCGAGTGTGTGTGAGTGTGTGCAAGTAAGTGTGTGTGAGAGTGTATGAGTGAGTGTGTGTGTGCGAGTTTGTGTGCGAGTGTGTGCGAGTTTGTGTGCGAGTGTGTGTGCGAGTGTGTGAGTGCGAATGTGTGTGCGTGTGAGTGTGTGCGAGTGTGTATGAGCGTATGTGCGAGTGTGTGCCAGTGTGTGTGCGAGTGTGTGCGAGTGTGTGTGTGCGAGTGTGTGTGCAATTGTGTATGAGTGTGTGCGAGTGTGTGTTAGTTTGTGCGAGTGTGTGCGTCTGTTCGTGCGAGTGATTGCGGGTGTGTGCGAGTGTGTGTATGCGAGTGTGTGTGCGATTGTGTATGAGTGTGTGTGAGTTTGTGCGAGTGTGTGCGTGTGTGTTCGAGTGCGTGCGAGTACGCGCAAATGTGTGTGAGAGTGTGCGAGTGTGGGCGTGCGAGTGTGTGCTAGTGTGCGCGAGTGTGTGAGTGTGTGCGAGTGTGCGTGAGTAAGTGTGTGTGTAAGTGCGTGCGAGTGTTTCCGAGTGTGTGTGAGTGTGTAGGACTCTGTGTGCGAGTGTGTGCGAGTGTGTGTGCAAGTGTATGAGTACGAGTGTGTTTGAGAGTGTGCAATTGTGTGTGTGAGTGTGTAGCACTGTATGTGCAAGTGTGTGCGAGTGTGTTTGAGTGTGTGAGTGTGTGCGAGTGTGTGTGAGTGTTTGTGAGTGTGTGCAAGTGTGTGTGTGCGAGTGTGTGTGTGCGAGTGTGTGTGTGTGCAAGTGTGTGCGAGTGTGTATGAGTGTGTGTGTGTGCAAGTGTGTGCGTGAGTGTGTGCGTGTGAGTGAGTGTGTGTGTGAGTGTGAGTGTGTGCTAGTGTGCATGAGTGTGTGAGTGTGTGCGAGTGTGCGTGTGAGTGAGTGTGTGTGCGAGTGTGTGTGTGAGTGTGTGCAAGTGTGTTCGAGTGTGTGTGCGAGTGTGTATGAGTGTGTGTGTGCAAGTGTGTGCGCGTGTGTGTGAGTGTCTGTGAGTGTGTGCATGAGTGAGTGTGTGCGAGTGTGTGTGAGTTTGTGTGTGTGTGAGTGTGTGCGAGTGTGTGTGTGTGAGTGTGTGCGTGTGAGTGTGTGCGAGTGTGTGTGTGTGAGTGTGTGCGAGTGTGTGTGTGCGATTGTGTATTAGTGATTGTGTGCGAGTGTGCGTGAGAGTGAGTGAGTGTGTGTGTGCGAGTGAGTGTGAGTGAGTGTGTGCGAGTGTGTGTGTGCGATTGTGCATAAGTGTGTGCGAGTGTGTGTGTGAGTGTGTAGGACTGTGTGTGTGAGTGTGTGTGCGAGTGTGTGTGCGTGTGTGTGAGTGTGTGTAGGAGTGTGTGTGAGTGTGTGCGATTGTGTGTGTGAGTGTGTAGTACTGTATGTGCGACTGTGTTCGAGTGTGTGTGTGCGAGTGTGTGAGCATGTGTGAGTGTGTGCAAGTGTGTGCGTGCGAGTGTGTGTGATTGTGTATGAGTGAGTGTTTGCGAGTGTGTGCGAGTGTGTGTGCAAGTGTGTGTGCAAGTGTGTGTGCAAGTGTGTTTGAGTGTGTTTGTGCAAGTGTGTATGAGTGTGTGTGTGCGAGTGTGTGCAAGTGTGTTTGTGCGAGTGTGTATGAGTGTGTGTGTGCGAGTGTGTGCAAGTGTGTGTGATTGTGTGTGAGTGTGTGTATGAGTGAGTGTGTGCGAGTGTGTGCGCGAGTGTGTGCGTGTGTGTGCGAGTGTGTGTGAGTGTGTGCGATTGTGTGTGTGCGAGTGTGTGAGCATGTGTGAGTGTGTGCAAGTGTGTGCGTGTGATTGTGTATGAGTGAGTGTGTGCGAGTGTGTGCGAGTGTGTGTGCAAGTGTGTTTGAGTGTGTTTGTGCAAGTGTGTATGAGTGTGTGCGAGTGTGTGCAAGTGTGTTTGTGCGAGTGTGTATGAGTGTGTGTGTGCGAGTGTGTGCAAGTGTGTGTAATTGTGTGTGAGTGTGTGTATGAGTGAGTGTGTGCGAGTGTGTGTGCGAGTGTGTGCGCGAGTGTGTGCGTGCGGGTGTGCGCGAGTGTGTGTAGTAGTGTGTGTGAGTGTGTGCGATTGTGTGTGTGAGTGTGTAGGACTGTATGTGCGAGTGTGTGCGACTGTGTTCGAGTGTGTGTGTGCGAGTGTGTGAGCATGTGTGAGTGTGTGCAAGTGTGTGTGTGCGAGTGTGTGCGACTGTGTGCGAGTGTGTGTGAGTGTGTCCGAATGTGTGCGAGTGTGTGCGTGCGAGTGTGCGCGAGTGTGCACGAGTGTGTGCATGTAAGTGTGTGCGTGCGAGTGTGTGCGAGTGTGCTCGAGTGAATGGGTGAGAGTGTGTGCGAGTGTGTGTGAGTGTGTGCAAGTAAGTGTGTGTGAGAGTGTATGAGTGAGTGTGTGTGAGTGTGTGTGTGCGAGTTTGTGTGCGAGTGTGTGCGAGTGAGTGTGTGCGAGTTTGTGCGCGAGTGTGTGTGCGAGTGTGTGTGTGCGAGTGTGTGTGTGCGTGTGTGCGCGCGAGTGTGTGTGAGTGTGTGAGTGCGAATGTGTGTGCGTGTGAGTGTGTGCGAGTGTGTATGAGCGTATGTGCGAGTGTGTGCCAGTGTGTGCGAGTGTGTGTGCGAGTGTGTGCAAGTGTGTGCGAGTGTGTGCGAGTGTGTGCGAGTGTGTGTGTGCGAGTGTGTGTGCAATTGTGTATGAGTGTGTGCGAGTGTGTGTTAGTTTGTGCGAGTGTGTGCGTCTGTTCGTGCGAGTGAGTGCGGGTGTGTGCGAGTGTGTGTATGCGAGTGTGTGTGCGATTGTGTATGAGTGTGTGTGAGTTTGTGCGAGTGTGTGCGTGTGTGTGCGAGTGCGTGCGAGTACGCGCAAATGTGTGTGAGTGTGCGAGTGTGGGCGTGCGAGTGTGTGCTAGTGTGCGCGAGTGTGTGAGTGTGTGCGAGTGTGCGTGAGTAAGTGTGTGTGTAAGTGCGTGCGAGTGTTTCCGAGTGTGTGTGAGTGTGTAGGACTGTGTGTGCGAATGTGTGCGAGTGTGTGTGCGAGTGTGTGAGTACGAGTGTGTTCGAGAGTGTGCAATTGTGTGCGAGTGTGTGTGTGAGTGCGTATGAGTGAGTGTGTGCGAGTGTGTGTGAGTGTGTGTTTGCGAGTGTGTGCGAGTGTGTGCGAGTGTGTGCGAGTGTGTGCGAGTGTGTGCGTGCGAGTGCATGCGAGTGAGTGCGAGTGTGTGCAAATGTGTGCGAGAGTGTGCGAGTGTGGGCGTGCGAGTGTGTGCGAGTGTGCGCGAGTGTGTGCGTGTGAGTGAGTGTGTGTGTGAGTGTGAGTGTGTGCTAGTGTGCATGAGTGTGTGAGTGTGTGCGAGTGTGCGCGAGTGTGCGTGTGAGTGAGTGTGTGTGCGAGTGTGTGCGATTGTGTGTGTGAGTGTGTAGGACTGTATGTGCAAGTGTGTGCGAGTGTGTTTGAGTGTGTGAGTGTGTGCGAGTGTGTGTGTGCAAGTGTGTGTGTGCAAGTGTGTTCGAGTGTGTGTGCGAGTGTGTATGAGTGTCTGTGTGTGCAAGTGTGTTCGCGAGTGTGTGCGTGTGAGTGAGTGTGTGTGTGAGTGTGAGTGTGTGCTAGTGTGCATGAGTGTGTGAGTGTGTGCGAGTGTGCGTGTGAGTGAGTGTGTGTGCGAGTGTGTGCGAGTGTGTGAGTGTGTGTGCGAATGTGTGTGCGAGTGAGTGTGTGCGAGTGTGTATGAGTGTATGTGCGAGTGTGTGCAAGTGTGTGAGAGTGTGTGTGCGAGTGTGTGCAAGTGTGTGCGAGTGAGTGTGTGCGAGTGTGTGCGAGAGTGTGCAAGTGTGTGCGAGTGTGTGTGTGCGAGTGTGTGTGCAATTGTGTATGAGTGTGTGCGAGTGTGTGTGCGTTTGTGCGAGTGTGTGCGTGTGTGTGTGCAAGTGCGTGTGAGTGAGTGCAAGTGTGTGCAAATGTGTGTGCGAGTGTGCGAGTGTGGGCATGCGAGTGTGTGCTAGTGTGCGAGAGTGTGCAAGTGTCTGCGAGTGTGTGTGTGCGAGCGTGTGTGCAATTGTGTATGAGTGTGTGCGAGTGTGTGCGTGTGTGTGCAAGTGCGTGTGAGTGAGTGCAAGTGTGTGCAAATGTGTGTGCGAGTGTGCGAGTGTGGGCATGCGAGTGTGTGCTAGTGTGCGCAAGTGTGTGAGTGTGTGCGAGTGTGCATGAGTAAGTGTGTGTGTGAGTGTGTGCGAGTGTTGCCGAGTGTGTGTGTGAGTGTGTAGGACTGTGTGTGCGAGTGTGTGTGCGAGTGTCTGTGTACGAGTGTGTTCGAGTGTGTGCAATTTTGTGCGAGTGTGTGTGTGCGAGTGCGTATGAGTAAGTGTGTGCGAATGTGTGCGAGTGTGTGCGAGTGTGTGTGCGAGTGTGTTTGCGAGTGTGTGCGTGCGACTGTGTGTGTGCGACTGTGTGCGAGTGTGTGCGAGTGTTTGCGTGTGTGTGCGCGTGTGTGTGCGTGTGTACGAGTGTGTGCGAGTGTGTGGGTGCGAGTGTGTGCAAGTGTGTGCGAGTGTGTGTGAGTGTGTGTGTGAGTGTGTGTGAATGTGTGCGAGTGTGTGCGTGTGAGTGCGAGTGTGTGCGAGAGTGTGCGAGAGTGTGCGAGTGTGGGCGTGCGAGTGTGTGCGAGTGTGCGCGAGTGTGTGCGTGTGAGTGAGTGTGTGTGTGAGTGTGAGTGTGTGCTAGTGTGCATGAGTGTGTGAGTGTGTGCGAGTGTGCGCGAGTGTGCGTGTGAGTGAGTGTGTGTGCGAGTGTGTGTGATTGTGTGTGAGTGTGTACGAGTGTGTGTAGGAGTGTGTGCGAGTGTGTGCGATTGTGTGTGTGAGTGTGTAGGACTGTATGTGCAAGTGTGTGCGAGTGTGTTTGAGTGTGTGAGTGTGTGCGAGTGTGTGAGTGTGTGTGAGTGTGTGCAAGTGTGAGTGTGCAAGTGTGTGTGTGCGCAAGTGTGTTCGAGTGTGTGTGCGAGTGTGTATGAGTGTCTGTGTGTGCAAGTGTGTTTGCGAGTGTGTGCGTGTTAGTGAGTGTGTGTGTGAGTGTGTGCTAGTGTGCATGAGTGTGTGAGTGTGTGCGAGTGTGTATGAGTGTGTGTGTGCGAGTGTGTGCGAGTGTGTGAGTGTGTGTGCGAGTGAGTGTGTGCGAGTGTGTATGAGTGTATGTGCGAGTGTGTGCAAGTGTGTGAGAGTGTGTGAGAGTGTGTGAGAGTGTGTGTGTGCGAGTGTGTGTGCAATTGTGTATGAGTGTGTGCGAGTGTGTGTGCGTTTGTGCGAGTGTGTGCGTGTGTGTGTGCAATTGCGTGTGAGTGAGTGCAAGTGTGTGCAAATGTGTGTGCGAGTGTGCGAGTGTGGGCATGCGAGTGTGTGCTAGTGTGCGAGAGTGTGCAAGTGTGTGTGTGCGAGTGTGTGTGCAATTGTGTATGAGTGTGTGCGAGTGTGTGTGCGTTTGTGCGAGTGTGTGCGTGTGTGTGTGCAAGTGCGTGTGAGTGAGTGCAAGTGTGTGCAAATGTGTGTGCGAGTGTGCGAGTGTGGGCATGCGAGTGTGTGCTAGTGTGCGAGAGTGTGCAAGTGTGTGCGAGTGTGTGTGTGCGAGTGTGTGTGCAATTGTGTATGAGTGTGTGCGAGTGTGTGCGTTTGTGCGAGTGTGTGCGTGTGTGTGTGCAAGTGCGTGTGAGTGAGTGCAAGTGTGTGCAAATGTGTGTGCGAGTGTGCGAGTGTGGGCATGCGAGTGTGTGCTAGTGTGCGCGAGTGTGTGAGTGTGTGCGAGTGTTGCCGAGTGTATGTGTGAGTGTGTAGGACTGTGTGTGCGAGTGTGTGCGAGTGTGTGTGCGAGTGTGTGTGTACGAGTGTGTTCGAGTGTGTGCAATTTTGTGCGAGTGTGTGTGTGCGAGTGCGTATGAGTAAGTGTGTGCGAATGTGTGCGAGTGTGTGTGTGAGTGTGTGCGTGCGACTGTGTGTGTGCGAGTGTGTGCGAGTGTGTGCGAGTGTTTGCGTGTGAGTGCGCGTGTGTGTGCGTGTGTACGAGTGTGTGCGAGTGTGTGGGTGCGAGTGTGTGCAAGTGTGTGCGAGTGTGTGTGAGTGTGTGTGTGAGTGTGTGTGAATGTGTGCGAGTCTGTGTGTGCGAGTGTGTGTGTGCGATTGTGTATGAGTGTGTGCGAGTATGTGTGTGAGTGTGTGCGAGTGTGTGCGAGTGTGTGCGTGCGAGTGCATGCGAGTGAGTGCGAGTGTGTGCAAATGTGTGCGCGAGTGTGCGCGAGTGTGTGCGTGTGAGTGTGTTTGTGAGTGTGAGTGTGTGCTAGTGTGCATGAGTGTGTGAGTGTGTGCGAGTGTGCGCGAGTGTGCGTGTGAGTGAGTGAGTGTGTGTGCGAGTGTGTGTAAGTGTGTGTGAGTGTGTACGAGTGTGTGTAGGAGTGTGTGCGAGTGTGTGCGATTGTGTGTGTGAGTGTGTAGGACTGTATGTGCAAGTGCGTGCGAGTGTGTTTGAGTGTGTGAGTGTGTGCGAGTGTGTGTGAGTGTGTGCAAGTGTGTGTGTGCGAGTGTGTGTGTGCAAGTGTGTGTGTGCAAGTGTGTGCGAGTGTGTATGAGTGTGTGTGTGTGCAAGTGTGTGCGCGAGTGTGTGCGCGAGTGTGTGCGTGTGAGTGAGTGTGTGTGTGAGTGTGTGCTAGTGTGCATGAGTGTGAGTGTGTGTGTGCGAGTGTGCGTGTGAGTCAGTGAGTGTGTGTGCGAGTGTGTGTGTGAGTGTGTGCAAGTGTGTTCGAGTGTGTGTGCGAGTGTGCATGAGTGAGTGTGTGCGAGTGTGTGTGAGTTTGTGTGTGTGTGAGTGTGTGCGAGTGTGTGTGTGTGAGTGTGTGTGAGTGTGTGTGTGAGTGTGTGCGAGTGTGTGTGCGATTGTGTATTAGTGAATGTGTGCGAGTGTGCGTGAGAGTGAGTGAGTGTGTGTGTGCGAGTGTGTGCGAGTGAGTGTGAGTGAGTGTGTGCGAGTGTGTGCGAGTGTGTGTGTGAGTGTGTAGGACTGTGTGTGCGAGTGTGTGTGCGAGTGTGTGTGCGTGTGTGTGAGTGTGTGTAGGAGTGTGTGTGAGTGTGTGCGATTGTGTGTGTGAGTGTGTAGTACTGTATGTGCGACTGTGTTCGAGTGTGTGTGTGCGAGTGTGTGAGCATGTGTGAGTGTGTGCAAGTGTGTGCGTGCGAGTGTGTGTGATTGTGTATGAGTGAGTGTGTGCGAGTGTGTGCGAGTGTGTGCGCAAGTGTGTTTGAGTGTGTTTGTGCAAGTGTGTATGAGTGTGTGTGTGCGAGTGTGTGCAAGTGTGTTTGTGCGAGTGTGTATGAGTGTGTGTGTGCGAGTGTGTGCAAGTGTGTGTGATTGTGTGTGAGTGTGTGTATGAGTGAGTGTGTGCGAGTGTGTGTGCGAGTGTGTGCGCGAGTGTGTGCGTGTGAGTGTGTGCGAGTGTGTGCGAGTGTGTGTAAGTGTGTGCGATTGTGTGTGTGAGTGTGTAGGACTGTATGTGCGAGTGTGTGTGACTGTGTTCGAGTGTGTGTGTGCGAGTGTGTGAGTGTGTGCAAGTGTGTGCGTGCGAGTGTGTGTGTGCGAGTGTGTGTGATTGTGTATGAGTGAGTGTGTGCGAGTGTGTGCGAGTGTGTGTGCAAGTGTGTTTGAGTGTGTTTGTGCAAGTGTGTATGAGTGTGTGTGTGCGAGTGTGTGCAAGTGTGTTTGTGCGAGTGTGTATGAGTGTGTGTGTGCGAGTGTGTGCAAGTGTGTGTGATTGTGTGTGAGTGTGTGTATGAGTGAGTGTGTGCGAGTGTGTGTGCGAGTGTGTGCGCGAGTGTGTGCGTGTGAGTGTGTGCGAGTGTGTGCGAGTGTGTGTAAGTGTGTGCGATTGTGTGTGTGAGTGTGTAGGACTGTATGTGTGAGTGTGTGTGACTGTGTTTGAGTGTGTGTGCGAGTGTGTGAGTGTGTGCAAGTGTGTGCGTGCGAGTGTGTGTGTGCGAGTGTGTGTGATTGTGTATGTGTGAGTGTGTGCGAGTGTGTGCGAGTGTGTGTGCAAGTGTGTTTGAGTGTGTTTGTGCAAGTGTGTATGAGTGTGTGCGAGTGTGTGCAAGTGTGTTTGTGCGAGTGTGTATGAGTGTGTGTGTGCGAGTGTGTGCAAGTGTGTGTGATTGTGTGTGAGTGTGTGTATGAGTGAGTGTGTGCGAGTGTGTGTGCGAGTGTGTGCGCGAGTGTGTACGTGCTGGTGTGCGCGAGTGTGTGTAGTAGTGTGTGTGACTGTGTGCGATTGTGTGTGTGAGTGTGTAGGACTGTATGTGCGAGTGTGTGCGACTGTGTTCGAGTGTGTGTGTGCGAGTGTGTGAGCATGTGTGAGTGTGTGCAAGTGTGTGTGTGCAAGTGTGTGCGTGCGAGTGTGTGCGAGTGTGTGCGAGTGTGTCCGAATGTGTGCGAGTGTGTGCGTGCGAGTGTGCGCGAGTGTGCACGAGTGTGTGCATGTAAGTGTGTGCGTGCGAGTGTGTGCGAGTGTGCTCGAGTGAATGGGTGAGAGTGTGTGCGAGTGTGTGTGAGTGTGTGCAAGTAAGTGTGTGTGAGAGTGTATGAGTGAGTGTGTGTGAGTGTGTGTGTGCGAGTTTGTGTGCGAGTGTGTGCGAGTGAGTGTGTGCGAGTTTGTGTGCGAGTGTGTGTGCGAGTGTGTGTGCGAGTGTGTGTGTGCGTGTGTGCGCGTGAGTGTGTGCGAGTGTGTGAGTGCGAATGTGTGTGCGTGTGAGTGTGTGCGAGTGTGTGAGTGCGAATGTGTGTGCGTGTGAGTGTGTGCGAGTGTGTATGAGCGTATGTGCGAGTGTGTGCCAGTGTGTGCGAGTGTGTGTGCGAGTGTGTGCAAGTGTGTGCGAGTGTGTGCGAGTGTGTGCGAGTGTGTGTGTGCGAGTGTGTGTGTGCGAGTGTGTGTGCAATTGTGTATGAGTGTGTGTGAGTGTGTGTGCGTTTGTGCGAGTGTGTGCGTGTGTGTGTGCAAGTGCGTGTGAGTGAGTGCAAGTGTGTGCAAATGTGTGTGCGAGTGTGCGAGTGTGGGCATGCGAGTGTGTGCTAGTGTGCGAGAGTGTGCAAGTGTGTGCGAGTGTGTGTGTGCGAGTGTGTGTGCAATTGTGTATGAGTGTGTGCGAGTGTGTGTGCGTTTGTGCGAGTGTGTGCGTGTGTGTGTGCAAGTGTGTGTGAGTGAGTGCAAGTGTGTGCAAATGTGTGTGCGAGTGTGCGAGTGTGGGCATGCGAGTGTGTGCTAGTGTGCGCGAGTGTGTGAGTGTGTGCGAATGTTGCCGAGTGTGTGTGTGAGTGTGTAGGACTGTGTGTGCGAGTGTGTGCGAGTGTGTGTGCGAGTGTGTGTGTACGAGTGTGTTCGAGTGTGTGCAATTTTGTGCGAGTGTGTGTGTGCGAGTGCGTATGAGTAAGTGTGTGCGAATGTGTGCGAGTGTGTGCGAGTGTGTGTGCGAGTGTGTGTGTGAGTGTGTGCGTGCGACTGTGTGTGTGCGAGTGTGTGCGAGTGTGTGCGAGTGTTTGCGTGTGAGTGCGCGTGTGTGTGCGTGTGTACGAGTGTGTGCGAGTGTGTGGGTGCGAGTGTGTGCAAGTGTGTGCGAGTGTGTGTGAGTGTGTGTGTGAGTGTGTGTGAATGTGTGCGAGTCTGTGTGTGC
Organism: Phyllobates terribilis; assembly: GCF_046119375.1. Lineage (NCBI taxonomy): Eukaryota > Metazoa > Chordata > Amphibia > Anura > Dendrobatidae > Phyllobates > Phyllobates terribilis. The sequence continues at coordinate 367,090,460 of NW_027362764.1, read as the reverse complement.
GAGTGTGTGTGTGCGATTGTGTATGAGTGTGTGCGAGTATGTGTGTGAGTGTGTGCGAGTGTGTGCGAGTGTGTGCGTGCGAGTGCATGCGAGTGAGTGCGAGTGTGTGCAAATGTGTGCGAGAGTGTGCGAGTGTGGGCGTGCGAGTGTGCACGAGTGTGCGCGAGTGTGCGTGAGTGTGGGCGTGTGAGTGTGTTTGTGAGTGTGAGTGTGTGCTAGTGTGCATGAGTGTGTGAGTGTGTGCGAGTGTGCGCGAGTGTGCGTGTGAGTGAGTGTGTGTGCGAGTGTGTGTGAGTGTGTGTGAGTGTGTACGAGTGTGTGTAGGAGTGTGTGCGAGTGTGTGCGATTGTGTGTGTGAGTGTGTAGGACTGTATGTGCAAGTGTGTGCGAGTGTGTTTGAGTGTGTGAGTGTGTGCGAGTGTGTGTGAGTGTGTGCAAGTGTGTGTGTGCGAGTGTGTGTGTGCAAGTGTGTGTGTGCAAGTGTGTTCGAGTGTGTGTGCGAGTGTGTATGAGTGTGTGTGTGTGCAAGTGTGTGCGCGAGTGTGAGTGAGTGTGTGTGTGTGAGAGTGTGAGTGTGTGCTAGTGTGCATGAGTGTGAGTGTGTGTGTGCGTGTGAGTGAGTGAGTGTGTGGGTGAGTGTGTGCAAGTGTGTTCGAGTGTGTATGTGCGAGTGTGTGTGTGCGATTGTGTATGAGTGTGTGCGAGTATGTGTGCAAATGTGTGCGAGAGTGTGCGAGTGTGGGCGTGCGAGTGTGTGCGAGTGTGCGCGAGTGTGCGCGAGTGTGTGCGTGTGAGTGTGTTTGTGAGTGTGAGTGTGTGCTAGTGTGCATGAGTGTGTGAGTGTGTGCGAGTGTGCGCGAGTGTGCGTGTGAGTGAGTGAGTGTGTGTGCGAGTGTGTGTAAGTGTGTGTGAGTGTGTACGAGTGTGTGTAGGAGTGTGTGCGAGTGTGTGCGATTGTGTGTGTGAGTGTGTAGGACTGTATGTGCAAGTGTGTGCGAGTGTGTTTGAGTGTGTGAGTGTGTGCGAGTGTGTGTGAGTGTGTGCAAGTGTGTGTGTGCGAGTGTGTGTGTGCAAGTGTGTGTGTGCAAGTGTGTGCGAGTGTGTATGAGTGTGTGTGTGTGTGCAAGTGTGTGCGCGAGTGTGTGCGCGAGTGTGTGCGTGTGAGTGAGTGTGTGTGTGTGAGTGTGAGTGTGTGCTAGTGTGCATGAGTGTGAGTGTGTGTGTGCGAGTGTGCGTGTGAGTCAGTGAGTGTGTGTGCGAGTGTGTGCGAGTGTGTGTGTGAGTGTGTGTGTGAGTGTGTGCAAGTGTGTTCGAGTGTGTGTGTGAGTGTGCATGAGTGAGTGTGTGCGAGTTTGTGTGAGTTTGTGTGTGTGAGTGTGTGCGAGTGTGTGTGTGTGAGTGTGTGCGTGTGAGTGTGTGCGAGTGTGTGTGTGAGTGTGTGCGAGTGTGTGTGTGAGATTGTGTATTAGTGAATGTGTGCGAGTGTGCGTGAGAGTGAGTGAGTGTGTGTGTGTGCGAGTGAGTGTGAGTGAGTGTGTGCGAGTGTGTGCGAGTGTGTGTGTGCGATTGTGCATAAGTGTGTGCGAGTGTGTGTGTGAGTGTGTAGGACTGTGTGTGCGAGTGTGTGTGCGAGTGTGTGTGCGTGTGTGTGAGTGTGTGTAGGAGTGTGTGTGAGTGTGTGCGATTGTGTGTGTGAGTGTGTAGTACTGTATGTGCGACTGTGTTCGAGTGTGTGTGTGCGAGTGTGTGAGCATGTGTGAGTGTGTGCAAGTGTGTGCGTGCGAGTGTGTGTGATTGTGTATGAGTGAGTGTGTGCGAGTGTGTGTGCAAGTGTGTTTGAGTGTGTTTGTGCAAGTGTGTATGAGTGTGTGTGTGCGAGTGTGTGCAAGTGTGTTTGTGCGAGTGTGTATGAGTGTGTGTGTGCGAGTGTGTGCAAGTGTGTGTGATTGTGTGTGAGTGTGTGTATGAGTGAGTGTGTGCGAGTGTGTGTGCGAGTGTGTGCGTGCGGGTGTGCGCGAGTGTGTGTAGTAGTGTGTGTGACTGTGTGCGATTGTGTGTGTGAGTGTGTAGGACTGTATGTGCGAGTGTGTGCAACTGTGTTCGAGTGTGTGTGTGCGACAGTGTGTGAGCATGTGTGAGTGTGTGCAAGTGTGTGTGTGCAAGTGTGTGCGTACGAGTGTGTGCGAGTGTGTCCGAATGTGTGCGAGTGTGTGCGTGCGAGTGTGCGCGAGTGTGCACGAGTGTGTGCATGTAAGTGTGTGCGTGCGAGTGTGTGCGAGTGTGCTCGAGTGAATGGGTGAGAGTGTGTGCGAGTGTGTGTGAGTGTGTGCAAGTAAGTGTGTGTGAGAGTGTATGAGTGAGTGTGTGTGAGTGTGTGTGTGCGAGTTTGTGTGCGAGTGTGTGCGAGTGAGTGTGTGCGAGTTTGTGTGCGAGTGTGTGTGCGAGTGTGTGTGTGCGAGTGTGTGTGTGCGTGTGTGCGCGTGAGTGTGTGCGAGTGTGTGAGTGCGAATGTGTGTGCGTGTGAGTGTGTGCGAGTGTGTATGAGCGTATGTGCGAGTGTGTGCCAGTGTGTGCGAGTGTGTGTGCGAGTGTGTGCAAGTGTGTGCGAGTGTGTGCGAGTGTGTGCGAGTGTGTGTGTGCGAGTGTGTGTGTGCGAGTGTGTGTGCAATTGTGTATGAGTGTGTGCGAGTGTGTGTTAGTTTGTGCGAGTGTGTGCGTCTGTTCGTGCGAGTGAGTGCGGGTGTGTGCGAGTGTGTGTATGTGAGTGTGTGTGCGATTGTGTATGAGTGTGTGTGAGTTTGTGCGAGTGTGTGCGAGTGCGTGCGAGTACGTGCAAATGTGTGTGAGAGTGTGCGAGTGTGGGCGTGCGAGTGTGTGCTAGTGTGCGCGAGTGTGTGAGTGTGTGCGAGTGTGCGTGAGTAAGTGTGTGTGTAAGTGCGTGCGAGTGTTTCCGAGTGTGTGTGAGCGTGTAGGACTGTGTGTGCGAGTGTATGTGCGAGTGTGTGAGTACGAGTGTGTTCGAGAGTGTGCAATTGTGTGCGAGTGTGTGTGCGAGTGCGTATGAGTAAGTGTGTGCGAGTGTGTGCGAGTGTGTGTTTGCGAGTGTGTGCGAGTGTGTGCATGCCAGTGTGTGCGTGCAAGTGTGTGCGTGCAAGTGTGTGCGTGCGAGTGTGTGCGAGTGTGTGCAAGTGTGTGAGTGTGTGCGAGTGTTTGCGAGTGTGTGCAAATTTGCCCGAGTGTGCGCGAGTGTGCACGAGTGAGTGTGTGCGAGTGTGTGTGTGAGTGTGTGTGAGTGTGTGTGATTGTGTGTGTGAGTGTGTATGAGTGTGTGTGCGAGTGTGTGCAAGTGTGTGTGAGTGTGTGTATGAGTGAGTGTGTGCGAGTGTGTGCGAGTGTGTGTGCGAGTGTGTGCGCGAGTGGGTGTGTGCGAGTGTGTGCGAGTGTGTGCGAGTGTGTCTGCTAGTGTGTGCGAGTGTGTGCGATTGTGTGTGTGAGTGTGTAGGACTGTATGTGCGAGTGTGTGCGAGTGTGTATGAGTGTGTGTGTGAGTGTGTGCAAGTTTGTGCGAGTGAGTGTGTGTGAGTGTGTGTGCGAGTGTGTGCGATTGTGTGTGAGAGTGTGTAGGACTGTATGTGCGAGTGTGTGCGAGTGTGTATGAGTGTGTGAGTGCGAGTGTGTGCGAATGTGTGCGTGCGAGTGTGCACGAGTGTGCACGAGTGTGTGCATGTAAGTGTGTGCGTGCGAGTGTGTGCGAGTGTGCTCGAGTGAATGGGTGCGAGTGTGTGCGAGTGTGTGTGAGTGTGTGCGAGTGAGTGTGTGTGAGTGAGTGAGTGTGTGTGAGTGTGTGCGTGTGTGCGAGTTTGTGTGCGAGTGTGTGCGAGTGTGTGTGAGTGTGTGCGTGTGTGCGAGTGTGTGCGTGTGAGTGTGTGCAAGTGTGTGAGTGTGTGTGCGAATGTGTGTGCGAGTGAGTGTGTGCGAGTGGGTATGAGTGTATGTGCGAGTGTGTGCAAGTGTGTGAGAGTGTGTGTGAGTGTGTGGGTGCGAGTGTGTGCAAGTGTGTGCGAGTGAGTGTGTGCGAGTGTGTGCGAGAGTGTGCAAGTGTGTGCGAGTGTGTGCGAGTGTGTGTGTGCAAGTGTGTGTGCAATTGTGTATGAGTGTGTGCGAGTGTGTGTGCGTTTGTGCGAGTGTGTGCGTGTGTGTGCGAGTGAGTGTGAGTGAGTGCAAGTGTGTGCAAATGTGTGCGCGAGTGTGCGAGTGTGGGCATGCGATTGTGTGCTAGTGTGCGCGAGTGTGTGAGTGTGTGCGAGTGTGCGTGAGTAAGTGTGTGTGTGAGTGTGTGCGAGTGTTGCCGAGTGTGTGTGCGAGTGTGTGTGCGAGTGTGTGTGTACGAGTGTGTTCGAGTGTGTGCAATTTTGTGCGAGTGTGTGTGTGCGAGTGCGTATGAGTAAGTATGTGCGAATGTGTGCGAGTGTGTGTGCGAGTGTGTGTGCGCGTGTGTGCATGTGACCGTGTGTGTGCGACTGTGGGCGAGTGTGTGCGAGTGTTTGCGTGTGTGTACGAGTGTGTGCGAGTGTGTGGGTGCGAGTGTGTGCAAGTGTGTGCGAGTGTGTGTGAGTGTGTGTGTGAGTGTGTGTGAATGTGTGCGAGTCAGTGTGTGCGAGTGTGTGTGTGCGATTGTGTATGAGTGTGTGCGAGTATGTGTGTGAGCGTGTGCGAGTGTGTGCGAGAGTGTGCGTGCGAGTGCATGCGAGTGAGTGTCAGTGTGTGCAAATGTGTGCGAGTGTGTGCGAGTGTGTGCGTGTGAGTGAGTGTGTGTGTGAGTGTGTGCTAGTGTGCATGAGTGTGTGAGTGTGTGCGAGTGTGCGCGAGAGTGCGTGTGAGTGAGTGAGTGTGTGTGCGAGCGTGTGTGAGTGTGTACGAGTGGGTGTAGGAGTGTGTGCGAGTGTGTGCGATTGTGTGTGTGAGTGTGTAGGACTGTATGTGCAAGTGTGTGCGAGTGTGTTTGAGTGTGTGAGTGTGTGCGAGTGTGTGTGAGTGTTTGTGAGTGTGTGCAAGTGTGTGTGTGCGAGTGTGTGTGTGAGAGTGTGTGCAAGTGTGTTCGAGTGTGTGTGCGAATGTGTATGAGTGTGTGTGTGTGCAAGTGTGTGCGCGTGTGTGTGAGTGTGTGCATGAGTGAGTGTGTGCGAGTGTGTGTGAGTTTGTGTGTGTGTGTGAGTGTGTGCGAGTGTGTGCGTGTGAGTGTGTGCGAGTGTGTGTGTGAGTGTGTGCGAGTGTGTGTGTGCGATTGTGTATTAGTGAATGTGTGCGAGTGTGCGTGAGTGTGTGCGTGTGAGTGAGTGAGTGTGTGTGTGCGAGTGAGTGTGTGCGAGTGTGTGCGAGTGTGTGCGAGTGTGTGCGAGTGTGTATGAGTGTATGTGCAAGTGTGTGCGCGAGTGTGTTTTAGAGTGTGTGCAATTGTGTGCGTGCGAGTGTGCTCGAGTGAGTGGGTGCGTGTAAGTGTGTGCGTGCGAGTGTGTGCGAATATGTGCGAGTGTGTGCGAGTGTGTGCATGCGAGTGTGTGCGTGCAAGTGTTTGCGTTCGAGTGTGTGCGAGTGTGTGCAAGTGTGTGAGTGTGTGCGAGTGTGTGTGCTAGTGTGTGCAAATGTGCCCGAGTGTGCACGAGTGAGTGTGTGCGAGTGTGTGTGAGTGTGTGTGCGAGTGTGTGCGTGCGAGTGTGTGTGTGAGAGTGTGCGAGTGTGCGCAAATGTGTGCGAGTGTGCACGAGTGAGTGGGTGCGAGTATGCGCGAGTGTGTGTGAGTGTGTGCATGTGAGTGTGTGCAAGCGTGCGTGCGATTGTGTGTGCAAGCGTGTGTGTGCGCGAGTGTGTGCGAGTGTGTATGAGTGTGTGTGCGAGTGTGTGCGAGTGTGTGCAAGTGTGTGTGAGTGTGTGCGAGTGTGTGTGTGCGAGTGTGTGTGTGTGCGAGTGTGTGCGAGTGTGTGCAAGTGTGTGTGAGTGTGTGCGAGTGTGTGTGTGCGAGTGTGTGTGTGTGTGAGTGTGTGCGAGTGCTTGCTAGTGTGTGTGTGAGTGTGTGCGACTGTGTGTGCGAGTGTGTGCACGTGTGTGCGAGTGTGTATGAGTGTATGTGCGAGTGTGTGTGCGAGTGTGTGTGCGAGTGTGTGTGTTCGAGTGTGTGCAAGTGTGTACGAGTGTGTGTGCGAGTGCGTACAAGTGTGTGCGAGTGTGCATGAGTGTGTGCGTGTGAGTGTGTGCGAGTGTGTGCGTGCGAGTGTGTGCGAGTGTGCTCGAGTGAGTGGGTGCGAGTGTGTGCGAGTGTGTATGAGTGAGTGTGTGTGAGTGTGTGTGTGTGTGCAAGTTTGTGTGCGTGTGAGTGTGTGCGAGTGTGTGTGAGTGTGTGTGCGAGTGCGTGCGTGCGAGTGTGTGTGAGTGTGTGCGATTGTGTGTGTGAGTGTGTAGGACTGTATGTGCGAGTGTGTATGAGTGTGTGTGAGTTTGTGCAAGTGTGTGCGAGTGTGTACGAGTGTGTGCAAGTGTGTGCGAGTGAGTGTGTGCGAGTGTGTGTGCGAGTGTGTGCGTGCGAGTGTGTGCGGGTGTGTGCGTGTGAGTGAGTGCGAGTGTGTGCAAATGTGTGTGAGCGTGTGCAAGTGGGTGTGAGTGTGTGCGAGTGTGCGCATGTGAGTGAGTGTGTGTGTGTCTGTGTGAGTGTGTGCTTGCGAGTGTTTGCTAGTGTGCGCGAGTGTGTGAGTGTGTGCGAGTGTGCGTGAGTGTGTGTGTGTGAGTGAGTGTGTGTGTGCGAGTGAGTGTGAGTGAGTGTGTGCGAGTGTGTGCAAGTGTGTGTGTGCGATTGTGCATGAGTGTGTGCGAGTGTGTGTTTGCAATTGTGTATGAGTGTGTGTGAGTTTGTGCGAGTGTGTGCGTGTGTGTACGAGTGCGTGCGAGTACGCGCAAATGTGTGTGAGAGTGTACGAGTGTGGGCGTGCGAGTGTGTGCTAGTGTGCGTGAGTGTGTGCGAGTGTGCATGAGTAAGTGTGTGTGTAAGTGCGTGCGAGTGTTTCCGAGTGTGTGTGTGAGTGTGTAGGACTGTGTGTGCGAGTGTGTGCGAGTGTGTGTGCGAGTGTGTGAGTACGAGTGTGTTCGAGAGTGTGCAATTGTGTGCGAGTGTGTGTGCGAGTACGTATGAGTGAGTGTGTGCGAGTGTGTGCGAGTGTGTGTTTGCGAGTGTGTGCGAGTGTGTGCGAGTGTGTGCGAGTGTGTGCAAATGTGCACGAGTGAGTCGGTGCGAGTGTGTGTGAGTGTGTGCATGTGAGTGTGTGCGAACGTGTGCGAGTGTGTGTGCATGTGTGTGCGAGTGTGTGCGAGTGTGTATGAGTGTATGTGCAAGTGTGTGCGCGAGTGTGTTTTAGAGTGTGTGCAATTGTGTGCGTGCGAGTGTGCTCGAGTGAGTGGGTGCGTGTAAGTGTGTGCGTGCGAGTGTGTGCGAATATGTGCGAGTGTGTGCGAGTGTGTGCATGCGAGTGTGTGCGTGCAAGTGTTTGCATTCGAGTGTGTGCGAGTGTGTGCAAGTGTGTGAGTGTGTGTGAGTGTGTGTGCTAGTGTGTGCAAATGTGCCCGAGTGTGCACGAGTGAGTGTGTGCGAGTGTGTGTGAGTGTGTGTGCGAGTGTGTGCGTGCGAGTGTGTGCAAGTGTGTGTGAGTGTGTGCAAATGTGTGCGAGTGTGCACGAGTGAGTGGGTGCGAGTATGCGCGAGTGTGTGTGAGTGTGTGCATGTGAGTGTGTGCAAGCGTGCGTGCGATTGTGTGTGCAAGCGTGTGTGTACGCGAGTGTGTGCGAGTGTGTATGAGTGTGTGTGCGAGTGTGTGAGTGTGTGTGAGTGTGTGTGAGTGTGTGTGTGCAAGTATGTATGAGTGTGTGCGAGTGTGTGTACGAGTGTGTGTGCGATTGTGCATAAGTGTGTGCGAGTGTGTGTGAGTGTGTGAGTATGTGTGTGAGTGTTTGTGTGCGAGTGTGTTCGATTGTGTGTGAGTGTGAGTGAGTGTGTACGAGTGTGTGTGAGTGTGTGCCAGTGTGTGCGAGTGTGTGTGCGAGTGTGTGTGAGTGTGTGCGAGTGTGTGCGATTGTGTGTGTGAGTGTGTAGGACTGTATGTGCAAGTGTGTATGAGTGTGTGTGTGAGTGTGTGAAAGTGTGTGCGAGTGTGTGCAAGTGTGTGCGAGTGAGTGTGTGCGAGTGTGTGCGTGCGAGTGTGTGCGTGCGAGTGTGTGCGAGTGTGTGCGACTGTGTGCGAGTGTGTCCGAATGTGTGTGAGTGTGTGCGTGCGAGTGTGCCCGAGTGTGCACGAGTGTGTGCATGTAAGTGTGTGCGTGCGAGTGTGTGCGAGTGTGTGCGAGTGTGCTCGAGTGAATGGGTGAGAGTGTGTGCGAGTGTGTGTGAGTGTGTGCAAGTAAGTGTGTGTGAGAGTGTATGAGTGAGTGTGTGTGAGTGTGTGTGCGAGTTTGTGTGCAAGTGTGTGCGAGTGAGTGTGTGCGAGTGTGTGCGAGTTTGTGTGCGAGTGTGTGCGTGCGAGTGTGTGTGTGTGCGTGTGTGCGCGCGAGTGTGTGCGAGTGTGTGAGTGCGAATGTGTGTGCGTGTGAGTGTGTGCGAGTGTGTATGAGTGTATGTGCGAGTGTGTGTGCAATTGTGTATGAGTGTGTGCGAGTGTGTGTGAGTTTGTGCAAGTGTGTGCGTGTGTTCGTGCGAGTGCGTGCGAGTGAGTGCGGGTGTGTGCGAGTGTGTGTATGCGAGTGTGTGTGCGATTGTGTATGAGTGTGTGTGAGTTTGTGCGAGTGTGTGCGTGTGTGTGCGAGTGCGTGCGAGTACGCGCAAATGTGTGCGAGTGTGGGCGTGCGAGTGTGTGATAGTGTGCGCGAGTGTGTGAGTGTGTGTGAGTGTGCGTGAGTAAGTGTGTGTGTAAGTGCATTCGAGTGTTTCCGAGTGTGTGTGTGAGTATGTAGGACTGTGTGCGAGTGTGTGTGCGAGTGTGTTCGAGTGTGTGCAATTGTGTGCGAGTGTGTGTGCGAGTGCGTATGAGTGAGTGTGTGCGAGTGTGTGTTTGCGAATGTGTGTGCGAGTGTGTGCGAGTGTGTATGAGTGTATGTGCGAGTGTGTGCGCGAGTGTGTGTTTTAGAGTGTGTGCAGGTGTGTGCGTGTGAGTGTGTGCATGAGTCTGTGCGTGCGAGTGTGCTCGAGTGAGTGGGTGCGTGTAAGTGTGTGCGTGCGAGTGTGTGCGAGTGTGTGCGAGCAAGTGTTTGCGTGCGAGTGTGTGCGAGTGTGTGCAAGTGTGTGAGTGTGTGCGAGTGTGTGCGAGTGTGTGCAAATGTGCCCGAGTGTGCGCGAGTGTGCACGAGTGAGTGGGTGCGAGTGTGTGTGAGTGTGTATGAGTGAGTGTGTGCGTGTGTGCGAGTTTGTGTGCGAGTGAGTGTGTGCGAATGTGTGCGAGTGTGTTTGTGAGTGTGTGTGCGAGTGTGTGCGTGAGAGTGTGTGCGAGTGTGTGCGAGTGTGTGTGCGAGTGTGTGCAAGTTTTTGCGATTGTGTGTGTGAGTGTGTAGGACTGTATGTGCGAGTGTGTGCGAGTGTGTATGAGTGTGTGTGTGAGTGTGTGCAAGTGTGTGTGAGTGAGTGTGTGTGAGTAGGTGTGCGAGTGTGTGTGCGAGTGTGTGCGAGTGTGTGCGATTTTGTGTGAGAGTGTGTAGGACTGTATGTGCGAGTGTGTGCGAGTGTGTATGAGTGTGTGTGTGAGTGTGTGCAAGTGTGTGCGAGTGAATGTGTGCGAGTGTGTGTATGAGTGTGTGTGTGAGTGTGTGCAAGTGTGTGCGAGTGAATGTGTGTGAGTGTGTGTGCGAGTGTGTGCGTGCGAGTGTGCACGAGTGTGTGCGTGTAAGTGTGTGCGTGCGAGTGTGTGCGAGTGTGCTCAAGTGAATGGGTGCGAGTGTGTGCGAGTGTGTGTGAGTGTGTGCGAGTGAGTGTGTGTGAGTGTGTGTGAGTGTGTGCGGTTGTGTGTGAGTGTGTGCGAGTGTGTGCGAGTGTGTGTGTGTGCGAATGTGTGTGTGAGTGTGTGTGCGAGTGCGTGTGCGAGTGTGTGTGCGAGAGTGAGCGAGTGTGTGCGAGTGTGTGCAAATGTGCCCGAGTGTGCGCGAGTGTCCACGAGTGAGTGGGTGCGAGTGTGTGCGAGTATGTGTGAGTGTGTGCATTTGAGTGTGTGCGAGCGTGTGCGAGTGTGTGTGAGTGTGTGTGCGAGTGTGTGTGCGAGTGTGTGTGCGAGAGTGTGCGAGTGTGTGCAAATGTGCCCGAGTGTGCACGAGTGAGTGTGTGCGAGTGTGTGTGAGTGTGTGCATGTGAGTGTGTGCGAGCGTGTGCGAGTGTGTGCGAGTGTGTGTGCGAGTGTGTGTGCGAGTGTGTGTGCGAGTGTGTGCGAGAGTGTGCGAGTGTGTGCAAATGTGCCCGAGTGTGCGCGAGTGTGCACGAGTGAGTGGGTGCGAGTGGGTGCGAGTATGTGTGAGTGTGTGCATGTGAGTGTGTGTGCGAGTGTGTGTGCATGTGTGTGTGTGCGAGTGTGTGCGAGTGTGTATGAGTGTGTGTGCGAGTGTGTGCAAGTGTGTGTGAGTGTGTGTGAGTGTGTGTGTGCAAGTATGTATGGGTGTGTGTACGAGTGTGTGTGCGATTGTGCATAAGTGTGTGCGAGTGTGTGTGAGTGTGTGTGTGTGAGTGTTTGTGTGCGAGTGTGTTCGATTGTGTGTGAGTATGAGTGAGTGTGTACGAGTGTGTGCGAGTGTGTGCCAGTGTGTGCGAGTGTGTGTGCGAGTGTGTGTGAGTGTGTGCGAGCGTGTGCATGTGTGTGTGTGTAGGACTGTATGTGCAAGTGTGTATGAGTGTGTGTGTGAGTGTTTGAAAGTGTGTGCGAGTGTGTGCAAGTGTGTGCGAGTGAGAGTGTGCGAGTGTGTGCATGCGAGTGTGTGCATGCGAGTGTGTGCGTGCGAGTGTGTGTGACTGTGTGTGAGTGTGTGCAAGTGTGTGCGAGTGTGTCCGAATGTGTGCGAGTGTGTGCGTGCGAGTGAGCCTGAGTGTACACGAGTGTGTGCATGTAAGTGTGTGCGTGCGAGTGTGTGTGAGTGTGCTTGAGTGATTGGGTGAGAGTGTGTGTGAGTGTGTGCAAGTAAGTGTGTGTGAGAGTGTATGAGTGAGTGTGTGAGTGTGTGTGAGAGTTTGTGTGCAAGTGTGTGCGAGTGAGTGTGTGCGAGTGTGTGCGAGTTTGTGTGCGAGTGTTTGTGCGAGTGTGTGCATGCGAGTGTGTGTGTGTGCATGTGTGCGCGCGAGTGTGTGCGAGTGTGTGAGTGCGAATGTGTGTGTGAGTGTGTGCGAGTGTGTATGAGTGTATGTGCGAGTGTGTGCCAGTGTGTGCGAGTGTGTGCGAGTGTGTGCAAGTGTGTGTGAGTGTGTGCGAGAGTGTGTGTGCGAGTGTGTGTGCAATTGTGTATGAGTGTGTGCGAGTGTGTGTTAGTTTGTGCAAGTGTGTGCGTGTGTTCGTGCGAGTGAGTGCGGGTGTGTGCGAGTGTGTGTATGCGAGTGTGTGTGCGATTGTGTATGAGTGTGTGTGCGAGTGCGTGCGAGTACGCGCAAATGTGTGCGAGTGTGGGCGTGCGAGTGTGTGCTAGTGTGCGCGAGTGTGTGAGTGTGTGCGAGTGTGCGTGAGTAAGTGTGTGTGTAAGTGCGTGCGAGTGTTTCCGAGTGTGTGTGTGAGTGTGTAGGACTGTGTGTGCGAGTGTGTGAGTATGAGTGTATTCGAGTGTGTGCAATTGTGTGTGAGTGTGTGTGCGAGTGCGTATGAGTGAGTGTGTGCGAGTGTGTGCGAGTGTGTGTTTGCGAGTGTGTGCGAGTGTGTGCGCGAGTGTGTGTTTTAGAGTGTGTGCAATTGTGTGCGTGCGAGTGTGCTCGAGTGAGTGGGTGCGTGTAAGTGTGTGCGTGCGAGTGTGTGCGAATGTGTGCAAGTGTGTGCGAGTGTGTGCATGCGAGTGTGTGCGTGCAAGTGTTTGCGTGCGAGTGTGTGCATGTGTGTGAGTGTGTGCGAGTGTGTGTGCGAGTGTGTGCGAGTGTGTGCAAATGTACCCGAGTGTGCGCGAGTGTGCACGAGTGAGTGGGTGCGAGTGTGTGTGAGTGTGTATGAGTGAGTGTGTGCGAATGTGTGCGAGTGTGTTTGTGATTGTGTGTGCGAGTGTGTGCGTGCGAGTGTCTGCGAGTGTGTGTGAGTGTGTGCGAGTGTGTGTGAGTGTGTGCAAATGTGCCCGAGTGTGCACGAGTGTGCACGAGTGAGTGTGTGCGAGTGTGTGCAAGTGTGTCTGAGTGTGTGCGAGTGTGTGTGTGCGAGTGTGTGTATGAGTATGTGTGTTCGATTGTGTATAAGTGTGTGCGAGTGTGTGTATGAGTGTGTGTGAGTGTGTGTGCAAGTGTGTGTGTGCGAGTGTGTTTGATTGTGTGTGAGTGTGTGTGTGAGTGTGAGTGAGTGTGTACGAGTGTGTGCGAGTGTGTGCGAATGTGTGTGCGAGTGTGTGCGGGTGTGTGCGATTGTGTGTGTGAGTGTGTAGGACTGTACATGCGAGTGTCTGCGAGTGTGTATGAATGTGTGTAAGTGTGTGTGCGAGTGTGTGCGTGCGAGTGTGTGCGACTGTGTGCGACTGTGTGCGAGTGTGTGCGAGTGTGTGAGAATGTGTGCGAGTTTGTACGTGCGAGTGTGCACGAGTGTGCACGAGTGTGTGCGTATAAGTGTGTGCGTGCGAGTGTGCTCGAGTGAATGGGTGCGAGTGTGTGTGAGTGTGTGCGAGTGAGTGTGTGTGAGTGTGTATAAGTGAGTGTGTGTGAGTGTGTGCGTGTGTGCGAGTTTGTGTGCGAGTGTGTATGAGTGTGTGTGTGAGTGTGTGCGAGTGAGTGTGTGTGAGTGTGTGTGCGAGTGTGTGTGCGAGTGTGTGTGCGAGTGTGTTCGAGTGTGTGCAATTGTGTGCGAGTGCGTATGAGTTAGTGTGTGCGAGTGTGTGTTTGCGAGTGTGTGTGCGAGTGTGTGCGAGTGTGTGCGAGTGTGTATGAGTGTATGTGCGAGTGTGTGCGCGAGTGTGTGTTTTAGAGTGTGTGCAATTGTGTGCGTGTGAGTGTGTGCATGAGTGTGTGCGTGCGAGTGTGCTCGAGTGAGTGGGTGTGTGTAAGTGTGTGCGTGCGAGTGTGTGTGAATGTATGCGAGTGTGTGCGAGTGTGTGAAAGTGTGTGCGAGCAAGTGTTTGCGTGCGAGTGTGTGCGAGTGTGTGCAAGTGTGTGAGTGTGTGTGAGTGTGTGCGAGTGTGTGCAAATGTGCCCGAGTGTGCGCGAGTGTGCACAAGTGAGTGGGTGCGAGTGTGTGTGAGTGTGTATGAGTGAGTGTGTGCGTGTGTGCGAGTTTGTGTGCGAGTGAGTGTGTGCGAATGTGTGCAAGTGTGTTTGTGAGTGTGTGTGCGAGTGTGTGCGTGAGAGTGTGTGCGAGTGTGTACGAGTTTCTGTGCGAGTGTGTGCGAGTGTGTGCGATTGTGTGTGTGAGTGTGTTGGACTGTATGTGCGAGTGTGTGCGAGTGTGTATGAGTGTGTGTGTGAGTGTGTGCAAGTGTGTGCGAGTGAGTGTGTGTGAGTGTGTGTGCGAGTGTGTGTGCGAGTGTTTGTGCGAGTGTGTGCGATTGTGTGTGCGAGTGTGTAGGACTGTATGTGCGAGTGTGTGCGAGTGTGTATGAGTGTGTGTGTGAGTGTGTGCAAGTGTGTGCGAGTGAGTGTGTGTGAGTGTGTGTGCGAGTGTGTGCATGCGAGTGTGTGCGTGCGAGTGTGCACGAGTGTGCACGAGTGTGTGCGTGTAAGTGTGTGCGTGCGAGTGTGTGCGAGTGTGCTCGAGTGAATGGGTGCGAGTGTGTGCGAGTGTGTGTGAGTGTGCGAGTGAGTGTGTGTGAGTGAGTGTGTGTGAGTGTGTGCGAGTTTGTGTGCGAGTGTGTGCGATTGAGTGTGTGCGAGTGTGTGCGATTGTGTGTGAGTGTGTGCGAGTGTGTGCGTGTGAGTGTGTGCGAGTGTGTGAGTGTGTGTGCGAATGTGTGTGCGTGTGTGTGCGAGTGTGTATGAGTGTATGTGCGAGTGTGTGCAAGTGAGTGAGAGTGTTTGTGAGTGTGTGTGTGCGAGTGTGTGCAAGTGTGTGCGAGTGAGTGTGTGCAAGTGTGTGTGAGAGTGTGCAAGTGTGTGCGAGTGTGTGTGTGCGAGTGTGTGTGCAATTGTGTATGAGTGTGTGCGAGTGTGTGTGCGTTTGTGCGAGTGTGTGCGTGTGTGTGTGCGAGTGCGTGTGAGTGAGTGCAAGTGTGTGCAAATGTGTGCGTGAGTGTGGGTGTGCAAGTGTGTGCTAGTGTGCGCGAGTGTGTGAGTGTGTGCGAGTGTGCATGAGTAAGTGTGTGTGAGTGTGTGCGAGTGTTGCCGAGTGTGTGTGCGAGTGTGTAGGACTGTGTGTGCGAGTGTGTGCGAGTGTGTGTGTGAGTGTGTGTGTGAGTGTGTGTGTACGAGTGTGTGCAAATTTGTGCAAGTGTGTGTGTGCGAGTGCGTATGAGTAAGTGTGTGCGAATGTGTGCGAGTGTGTGCGATTGTGTGTGTGAGTGTGTAGGACTGTACGTGTGAATGTGTGCGAATGTGTATGAGTGTGTATGTGAGTGTGTGCAAGTGTGTGCAAGTGAGAGTGTGTGCGTGCGAGTGTGTGCGACTGTGTGCGAGTGTGTGAGTGCGAGTGTGTGCGAATGTGTGTGAGTGTGTACGTGCGAGTGTGCACGAGTGTGCACGAGTGTGTGAGTATAAGTGTGTGCGTGCGAGTGTGTGCGAGTGTGATCGAGTGAATGGGTGCGAGTGTGTGTGAGTGTGTGCGAGTGAGTGTGTATACGTGAGTGTGTGTGAGTGTGTGCGTGTGTGCGAGTTTGTGTGCAAGTGTGTATGAGTGTGTGTGTGAGTGTGTGCAAGTGTGTGCGAGTGAGTGTGTGTGCGAGTGTGTGTGCGAGTGCGTGCGAGTGTGTGCGATTGTGTGTGAGAGTGTGTAGGACTGTATGTGCGAGTGTGTATGAGTGTGTGTGTGAGTTTGTGCAAGTGTGTGCGAGTGTGTGCGAGTGAGTGTGTGTGAGTGTGTATAAGTGAGTGTGTGTGAGTGTGTGCGTGTGTGCGAGTTTGTGTGCAAGTGTGTATGAGTGTGTGTGTGAGTGTGTGCAAGTGTGTGCGAGTGAGTGTGTGTGAGTGTGTGTGCGAGTGTGTGTGCGAGTGCGTGCGAGTGTGTGCGATTGTGTGTGAGAGTGTGTAGGACTGTATGTGCGAGTGTGTGCGAGTGTGTATGAGTGTGTGTGATTGTGTGCAAGTGTGAGCAAGTGAGTGTGTGTGCGAGTGTGTGCATGCGAGTGTGTGCGTGCGAGTGTGTGCGAGTGTGTGCGAGTGTGTGAGTGCGAGTGTGTGCAAATGTGTGCGAGTGTGTGCATGCGAGTGTGCACGAGTGTGCACGAGTGTGTGCGTGTAAGTGTGTGCGTGCGAGTGTGTGCGAATGTGTGCGAGTGTGTGCGAGCAAGTGTTTGCGTGCGAGTGTGTGCGAGTGTGTGCAAGTGTGTGAGTGTGTGCGAGTGTGTGTGCGAGTGTGTGCGAGTGTGTGCAAATGTGCCCGAGTGTGCGCGAGTGTGCACGAGTGAGTGGGTGCGAGTGTGTGTGTATGAGTGAGTGTGTGCGTGTGTGCGAGTTTGTGTGCGAGTGAGTGTGTGCGAATGTGTGCGAGTGTGTTTGTGAGTGTGTGTGCGAGTGTGTGCGCGAGTGTGTGCACGAGTGTGTGCGAGTGTGTGCGAGTGTGTGCGAGTGTGTGCGAGTGTGTGTGCGAGTGTGTGCGAGTGTGTGCGAGTGTGTGTGCGAGTGTGTGCGAGTGTGTGCGATTGTGTGTGTGAGTGTGTAGGACTGTATGTGCGAGTGTGTGCGAGTGTGTATGAGTGTGTGTGTGAGTGTGTGCAAGTGTGCGCGAGTGAGTGTGTGTGAGTGTGTGTGCGAGAGTGTGCGAGTGTGTGCGATTGTGTGTGAAAGTGTGTAGGACTGTATGTGCGAGTGTGTGCGAGTGTGTATGAGTGTGTGTGTGAGTGTGTGCAAGTGTGTGCGAGTGAGTGTGTGTGAGTGTGTGTGCGAGTGTGTGCATGTGAGTGTGTGCGTGCGAGTGTGCACGAGTGTGTGCGTGTAAGTGTGTGCGTGCGAGTGTGTGCGAGTGTTCTCGAGTGAATGGGTGCGAGTGTGTGCGAGTGTGTGTGAGTGTGTGCGAGTGAGTGTGTGTGAGTGAGTGTGTGTGAGTGTGTGCGAGTTTGTGTGCGAGTGGGTGCGAGTGAGTGTGTGCGAGTGTGTGCGATTGTGTGTGAGTGTGTGCGAGTGTGTGCGAGTGTGTGCGTGTGAGTGTGTGCGAGTGTGTGAGTGTGTGTGCGAATGTGTGTGCGAGTGTGTGTGAGTGTGTATGAGTGTATGTGCGAGTGTGTGCAAGTGTGTGAGAGTGTGTGTGAGTGTGTGTGTGCGAGTGTGTGCGAGTGAGTGTGTGCGAGTGTGTGCGAGAGTGTTCAAGTGTGTGCCAGTGTGTGTGTGCGAGTGTGTGTGCAATTGTGTATGAGTGTGTGCGAGTGTGTGTGCGTTTGTGCGAGTGTGTGCGTGTGTGTGTGCGAGTGCGTGTGAGTGAGTGCAAGTGTGTGCAAATGTGTGCGCGAGTGTGGGCGTGCGAGTGTGTGCTAGTGTGCGCGAGTGTGTGAGTGTGTGCGAGTGTGCATGAGTAAGTGTGTGTGTGAGTGTGTGCGAGTGTTGCCGAGTGTGTGTGTGAGTGTGTAGGACTGTGTGTGCGAGTGTGTGTGTGAGTGTGTGTGTACGAGTGTGTGCAATTTTGTGCGAGTGTGTGTGTGCGAGTGTGTATGAGTAAGTGTGTGCGAATGTGTGCGAGTGTGTGCGAGTGTGTGTGCGAGTGTGTGCGTGCGACTGTGTGTGTGTGACTGTGTGCGAGTGTGTGCGAGTGTTTGCGTGTGTGTGCGAGTGTGTGTGCGTGTGTACGAGTGTGTGCGAGTGTGTGGGTGCGAGTGTGTGCAAGTGTGTGCGAGTGTGTGTGAGTGTGTGTGTGAGTGTGTGCGAGTCTTTGTGTGCGAGTGTGTGTGTGCGATTGTGTGTGTGCGATTGTGTATGAGTGTGTGCGAGTATGTGTGTGAGTGTGTGCGAGTGTGTGCGTGCGAGTGCGTGCGAGTGCGTGCGAGTGTGTGCAAATGTGTGCGAGAGTGTGCGAGTGTGGGCGTGCGAGTGTGTGCGAGTGTGCGCGAGTGTGCACGAGTGTGTGCGTGTGAGTGAGTGAGTGTGTGTGCGAGTGTGTGTGAGTGTGTACGAGTGTGTGTGTGAGTGTGTAGGACTGTATGTGCAAGTGTGTGCGAGTGTGTTCGAGTGTGTGAGTGTGTGCAAGTGTGTGTGTGAGTGTGTAGGACTGTGTGTGCGAGTGTGTGTGCGAGTGTGTGCGAGTGTGTGTGAGTGTGTGTGAGTGTGTGTAGGAGTGTGTGTGAGTGTGTGCGATTGTGTGTGTGAGTGTGTAGTACTGTATGTGCGACTGTGTTCGAGTGTGTGTGTGCGAGTGTGTGAGCATGTGTGAGTGTGTGCAAGTGTGTGCGTGCGAGTGTGTGTGTGCGAGTGTGTGTGATTGTGTATGAGTGAGTGTGTGCGAGTGTGTGTGCAAGTGTGTTTGAGTGTGTTTGTGCAAGTGTGTATGAGTGTGTGTGTGCGAGTGTGTGCAAGTGTGTGTGATTGTGTGTGAGTGTGTGTATGAGTGAGTGTGTGCGAGTGTGTGTGAGTGTGTGCAAGTAAGTGTGTGTGAGTGTGTGTGCGAGTGTGTGCATGCGAGTGTGTGCGAGTGTGTGCGAGTGTGTGAGTGCGAGTGTGTGCAAATGTGTGCGAGTGTGTGCATGCGAGTGTGCACGAGTGTGCACGAGTGTGTGCGTGTAAGTGTGTGCGTGCGAGTGTGTGCGAATGTGTGCGAGTGTGTGCGAGCAAGTGTTTGCGTGCGAGTGTGTGCGAGTGTGTGCAAGTGTGTGAGTGTGTGCGAGTGTGTGTGCGAGTGTGTGCGAGTGTGTGCAAATGTGCCCGAGTGTGCGCGAGTGTGCACGAGTGAGTGGGTGCGAGTGTGTGTGTATGAGTGAGTGTGTGCGTGTGTGCGAGTTTGTGTGCGAGTGAGTGTGTGCGAATGTGTGCGAGTGTGTTTGTGAGTGTGTGTGCGAGTGTGTGCGCGAGTGTGTGCACGAGTGTGTGCGAGTGTGTGCGAGTGTGTGCGAGTGTGTGCGAGTGTGTGTGCGAGTGTGTGCGCGAGTGTGTGCCCGAGTGTGTGCGAGTGTGTGCGAGTGTGTGCGAGTGTGTGTGCGAGTGTGTGCGAGTGTGTGCAAGTGTGTGCGAGTGAGTGTGTGTGAGTGTGTGTGCGAGTGTGTGCATGTGAGTGTGTGCGTGCGAGTGTGCACGAGTGTGTGCGTGTAAGTGTGTGCGTGCGAGTGTGTGCGAGTGTTCTCGAGTGAATGGGTGCGAGTGTGTGCGAGTGTGTGTGAGTGTGTGCGAGTGAGTGTGTGTGAGTGAGTGTGTGTGAGTGTGTGCGAGTTTGTGTGCGAGTGGGTGCGAGTGAGTGTGTGCGAGTGTGTGCGATTGTGTGTGAGTGTGTGCGAGTGTGTGCGAGTGTGTGCGTGTGAGTGTGTGCGAGTGTGTGAGTGTGTGTGCGAATGTGTGTGCGAGTGTGTGTGAGTGTGTATGAGTGTATGTGCGAGTGTGTGCAAGTGTGTGAGAGTGTGTGTGAGTGTGTGTGTGCGAGTGTGTGCGAGTGAGTGTGTGCGAGTGTGTGCGAGAGTGTTCAAGTGTGTGCCAGTGTGTGTGTGCGAGTGTGTGTGCAATTGTGTATGAGTGTGTGCGAGTGTGTGTGCGTTTGTGCGAGTGTGTGCGTGTGTGTGTGCGAGTGCGTGTGAGTGAGTGCAAGTGTGTGCAAATGTGTGCGCGAGTGTGGGCGTGCGAGTGTGTGCTAGTGTGCGCGAGTGTGTGAGTGTGTGCGAGTGTGCATGAGTAAGTGTGTGTGTGAGTGTGTGCGAGTGTTGCCGAGTGTGTGTGTGAGTGTGTAGGACTGTGTGTGCGAGTGTGTGTGTGAGTGTGTGTGTACGAGTGTGTGCAATTTTGTGCGAGTGTGTGTGTGCGAGTGTGTATGAGTAAGTGTGTGCGAATGTGTGCGAGTGTGTGCGAGTGTGTGTGCGAGTGTGTGCGTGCGACTGTGTGTGTGTGACTGTGTGCGAGTGTGTGCGAGTGTTTGCGTGTGTGTGCGAGTGTGTGTGCGTGTGTACGAGTGTGTGCGAGTGTGTGGGTGCGAGTGTGTGCAAGTGTGTGCGAGTGTGTGTGAGTGTGTGTGTGAGTGTGTGCGAGTCTTTGTGTGCGAGTGTGTGTGTGCGATTGTGTGTGTGCGATTGTGTATGAGTGTGTGCGAGTATGTGTGTGAGTGTGTGCGAGTGTGTGCGTGCGAGTGCGTGCGAGTGCGTGCGAGTGTGTGCAAATGTGTGCGAGAGTGTGCGAGTGTGGGCGTGCGAGTGTGTGCGAGTGTGCGCGAGTGTGCACGAGTGTGTGCGTGTGAGTGAGTGAGTGTGTGTGCGAGTGTGTGTGAGTGTGTACGAGTGTGTGTGTGAGTGTGTAGGACTGTATGTGCAAGTGTGTGCGAGTGTGTTCGAGTGTGTGAGTGTGTGCAAGTGTGTGTGTGAGTGTGTAGGACTGTGTGTGCGAGTGTGTGTGCGAGTGTGTGCGAGTGTGTGTGAGTGTGTGTGAGTGTGTGTAGGAGTGTGTGTGAGTGTGTGCGATTGTGTGTGTGAGTGTGTAGTACTGTATGTGCGACTGTGTTCGAGTGTGTGTGTGCGAGTGTGTGAGCATGTGTGAGTGTGTGCAAGTGTGTGCGTGCGAGTGTGTGTGTGCGAGTGTGTGTGATTGTGTATGAGTGAGTGTGTGCGAGTGTGTGTGCAAGTGTGTTTGAGTGTGTTTGTGCAAGTGTGTATGAGTGTGTGTGTGCGAGTGTGTGCAAGTGTGTGTGATTGTGTGTGAGTGTGTGTATGAGTGAGTGTGTGCGAGTGTGTGTGAGTGTGTGCAAGTAAGTGTGTGTGAGTGTGTGTGCGAGTGTGTGCATGCGAGTGTGTGTGTGCGAGTGTGTGCGAGTGTGTGCGAGTGTGTGCGAGTGTGTGCGAGTGTGTGAGTG
Organism: Phyllobates terribilis; assembly: GCF_046119375.1. Taxonomy (NCBI): domain Eukaryota; kingdom Metazoa; phylum Chordata; class Amphibia; order Anura; family Dendrobatidae; genus Phyllobates; species Phyllobates terribilis. The sequence continues at coordinate 367,070,169 of NW_027362764.1, read as the reverse complement.
CGAGTGTGTGCGAATGTGTGAGTGCGAGTGTGTGCGAATGTGTGCGAGTGTGTGCATGCGAGTGTGCACGAGTGTGCACGAGTGTGTGCGTGTAAGTGTGTGCATGCGAGTGTGTGCGAGTGTGCTCGAGTGAATTGGTGCGAGTGTGTGCGAGTGTGCGTGAGTGTGTGTGAGTGTGTATAAGTGAGTGTGTGCGAGTTTGTGTGCGAGTGTGTGCGAGTGAGTGTGCGAGTGTGTGTGAGTGTGTGCGAGTGTGTGCGAGTGTGTGTGTGCGAGTGTGTGCGTGTGAGTGTTTGTGCGAGAGTGTGCGAGTGTGTGCGAGTGTGTGCGAGTGTGTGCATAGGAGCCCGAGTGTGCACGAGTGAGTGTGTGCGAGTGTGTGCGAGTTTGTGTGAGTGTGTGCATGTGAGTGTGTGCGAGCGTGTGCGAGTGTGTGTGAGTGTGTGTGCGAGTGTGTGTGCGAGTGTGTGTGCGAGAGTGTGCGAGTGTGTGCAAATGTGCCCGAGTGTGCACGAGTGAGTGGGTGCGAGTGTGTGCGAGTGTGTGTGAGTGTGTGCATGTGAGTGTGTGCGAACGTGTGCGAGTGTGTGTGCGAGTGTGTGTTCATGTGTGTGTGTGCGAGTGTGTGCGAGTGTGTATGAGTGTGCGTGCGAGTGTGTGCAAGTGTGTGTGAGTGTGTGCGAGTGTGTGTGCAAGTATGTGTGTTTGTGTGCGAGTGTGTGCGATTGTGTATAAGTGTGTGCGAGTGTGTGTGAGTGTGTGTGCTAGTGTGTGTGTGCGAGTGTGTTCGATTGTGTGAGTGTGAGTGAGTGTGTATGAGTGTGTGCGAGTGTGTGCCAGTGTGTGCGAGTGTGTGTGCGAGTGTGTGTGATTGTGTGTGAGTGTGTGCGATTGTGTGTGTGAGTGTGTAGGACTGTATGTGCGAGTGTGTGTGAGTGTGTGTGTGAAAGTGTGTGCGAGTGTGTGCAAGTGTGTGCGAGTGTGTGCGTGCGAGTGTGTGCGAGTGTGTGCATGCGAGTGTGTGCGAGTGTTTGCGACTGTGTGCGAGTGTTTGAGTGCGAGTGTGTCCGAATGTGTGTGAGTGTGTGCGTGCGAGTGTGCGCGAGTGTGCACGAGTGTGTGCATGTAAGTGTGTGTGTGCGAGTGTGTGCGAGTGTGCTCGAGTGAATGGGTGAGAGTGTGTGCGAGTGTGTGTGAGTGTGTGCGAGTAAGTGTGTGTGAGTGTGTATGAGTGAGTGTGTGTGAGTGTGTGTGTGCGAGTTTGTGTGCGAGTGTGTGCGAGTGAGTGTGTGCGAGTGTGTGCGAGTTTGTGTGCGAGTGTGTGCCAGTGTGTGCGAGTGTGTGTGTGCGAGTGTGTGCAAGTGTGTGCGAGAGTGTGCGAGTGTGTGTGAGTGTGTGTGTGCGAGTGTGTGTGCAATTGTGTATGAGTGTGTGCGAGTGTGTGTGAGTTTGTGCAAGTGTGTGTGTTTGTTTGTGCGAGTGCGTGCGAGTGAGTGCGGGTGTGTGCGAGTGTGTGTATGCGAGTGTGTGTGCGATTGTGTATGAGTGTGTGTGAGTTTGTGCGAGTGTTTGCGTGTGTGTGCGAGTGCGTGCGAGTATCGCAAATGTGTGCGAGTGTGGGCGTGCGAGTGTGTGCTAGTGTGCTCGAGTGTGTGAGTGTGTGCGAGTGTGCGTGAGTAAGTGTGTGTGTAAGTGCGTGCAAGTGTTTCCGAGTGTGTGTGTGAGTATGTAGGACTGTGTGTGCGAGTGTGTGCGAGTGTGTTCGAGTGTGTGCAATTGTGTGCGAGTGTGTGTGCGAGTGTGTATGAGTGTATGTGCGAGTGTGTGCGCGAGTGTGTGTTTTAGAGTGTGTGCAATTGTGTGCGTGTGAGTGTGTGCATGAGTGTGTGCGTGCGAGTGTGCTCGAGTGAGTGGGTGCGTGTAAGTGTGTGCGTGCGAGTGTGTGCGAATGTGTGCGAGTGTGTGCGAGCAAGTGTTTGCGTGCGAGTGTGTGCGAGTGTGTGCAAGTGTGTGAGTGTGTGCGCGAGTGTGTGCGAGTGTGTGCAAATGTGCCCGAGTGTGCGCGAGTGTGCACGAGTGAGTGGGTGCGAGTGTGTGTGAGTGTGTATGAGTGAGTGTGTGCGTGTGTGCGAGTTTGTGTGCGAGTGAGTGTGTGCAAATGTGTGCGAGTGTGTTTGTGAGTGTGTGTGCTAGTGTGTGCGCGAGTGTGTGCGAGTGTGTGCGCGAGTGTGTGCGAGTGTGTGCGAGTGTGTGCGATTGTGTGTGTGAGTGTGTAGGACTGTATGTGCGAGTGTGTGCGAGTGTGTATGAGTGTGTGTGTGAGTGTGTGCAAGTGTGTGCGAGTGAGTGTGTGTGAGTGTGTGTGCGAGTGTGTGCGTGCGAGTGTGTGCGTGCGAGTGTGCACGAGTGTGCACGAGTGTGTGCGTGTAAGTGTGTGCGTGCGAGTGTGTGCGAGTGTGCTCGAGTGAATGGGTGCAAGTGTGTGCGAGTGTGTGTGAGTGTGTGCGAGTGTGTGTGCGAGTGTGTGAGTGTGTGCGAGAATGTGTGTGCGAGTGTGTATGAGTGTATGTGCGAGTGTGTGCAAGTGTGTGAGAGTGTGTGTGAGTGTGTGTGTGCGAGTGTGTGCGAGTGAGTGTGTGCGAGTGTGTGCGAGAGTGTTCAAGTGTGTGCGAGTGTGTGTGTGCGAGTGTGTGTGCAATTGTGTATGAGTGTGTGCGCGTTTGTGCGAGTGTGTGCGTGTGTGTGTGTGAGTGCGTGTGAGTGAGTGCAAGTGTGTGCAAATGTGTGCGCGAGTCTGGGCGTGCGAGTGTGTGCTAGTGTGCGCGAGTGTGTGAGTGTGTGCGAGTGTGCATGAGTAAGTGTGTGTGTGAGTGTGTGCGAGTGTTGCCGAGTGTGTGTGTGAGTGTGTAGGACTGTGTGTGCGAGTGTGTGTGTGAGTGTGTGTGTACGAGTGTGTGCAATTTTGTGCGAGTGTGTGTGTGCGAGTGCGTATGAGTAAGTGTGTGCGAATGTGTGCGAGTGTGTGCGAGTGTGTGTGCGAGTGTGTGTGCGAGTGTGTGCGTGCGACTGTGTGTGTGTGACTGTGTGCGAGTGTGTGCGAGTGTTTGCGTGTGTGTGCGAGTGTGTGTGCGTGTGTACGAGTCTGTGCGAGTGTGTGGGTGCGAGTGTGTGCAAGTGTGTGAGTGTGTGTGTGAGTGTGTGTGAATGTGTGCGAGTCTGTGTGTGCGAGTGTGTGTGTGCGATTGTGTGTGTGCGATTGTGTATGAGTGTGTGCAAGTATGTGTGTGAGTGTGTGCGAGTGTGTGCGTGCGAGTGTGTGCAAATGTGTGCGAGAGTGTGCGAGTGTGGGCGTGCGAGTGTGTGTGAGTGTGTGCGTGCGAGTGTGTGTGAGTGTGTACGAGTGTGTGTAGGAGTGTGTGCGAGTGTGTGCGATTGTGTGTGTGAGTGTGTAGGACTGTATGTGCAAGTGTGTGCGAGTGTGTGAGTGTGTGCGAGTGTGTGTGAGTGTGTGCAAGTGTGTGTGAGTGTGTAGGACTGTGTGTGCGAGTGTGTGTGCGAGTGTGTGTGAGTGTGTGTGAGTGTGTGTGAGTGTGTGCGATTGTGTGTGTGAGTGTGCAGTACTGTATGTGCGACTGTGTTCGAGTGTGTGTGTGCGAGTGTGTGAGCATGTGTGAGTGTGTGCAAGTGTGTGCGTGTGAGTGTATGTGTGCGAGTGTGTGTGATTGTGTATGAGTGAGTGTGTGCAAGTGTGTTTGAGTGTGTTTGTGCAAGTGTGTATGAGTGTGTGTATGCGAGTGTGTGCAAGTGTGTGTGATTGTGTGTGAGTGTGTGTATGAGTGAGTGTGTGCGAGTGTGTGTGAGTGTGTGCGCGAGTGTGTGCGTGAGTGTGTGCGTGCGAGTGTGTGCGAGTGTGTGTAGGAGTGTGTGTGAGTGTGTGCGATTGTGTGTGTGCGAGTGTGTGTGAGTGTGTGCGAGTGTGTGTGTGCGAGTGTGTGCGTGCGAGTGTGTGTGCGAGAGTGTGCGAGTGTGTGCGAGTGTGTGCATATGTGCCCGAGTGTGCACGAGTGAGTGTGTGCGAGTGTGTGCGAGTGTGTGTGAGTGTGTGCATGTGAGTGTGTGCGAGCGTGTGCGAGTGTGTGTGAGTGTGTGTGCGAGTGTGTGTGCGAGAGTGTGCGAGTGTGTGCGAGTGTGTGCAAATGTGCCCGAGTGTGCACGAGTGAGTGGGTGCGAGTGTGTGCAAGTGTGTGTGCGAACGTGTGCGAGTGTGTGTGCATGTGTGTGCGAGTGTGTGCGAGTGTGTATGAGTGTGCGTGCGAGTGTGTGCAAGTGTGTGCGAGTGTGTGCGAGTGTGTGTGTGCAAGTATGTGTGAGAGTGTGTGCGAGTGTGTGTATGAGTGTGTGTGCGATTGTGCATAAGTGTGTGCGATTGTGTGTGAGTGTGTGTGCTAGTGTGTGTGTGCGAGTGTGTTCGATTGTGTGAGTGTGAGTGAGTGTGTACGAGTGTGTGCGAGTGTGTGCCAGTGTGTGCGAGTGTGTGCGATTGTGTGTGTGAGTGTGTAGGACTGTATGTGCGAGTGTGTGTGAGTGTGTGTGTGAAAGTGTGTGCAAGTGTGTGCGAGTGTGTGCAAGTGTGTGCGAGTGAGTGTGTGCGAGTGTGTGCGACTGTGTGCGAGTGTGTGCGAGTGTGTGAGTGCGAGTGTGTCCGAATGTGTGCGAGTGTGTGCGCTCGAGTGTGCGCGAGTGTGCACGAGTGTGTGCATGTAAGTGTGTGCGTGCGAGTGTGTGCGAGTGTGCTTGAGTGAATGGGTGAGAGTGTGTGCAAGTGTGTGCGAGTAAGTGTGTGTGAGTGTGTATGAGTGAGTGTGTGTGAGTGTGTGTGTGCGAGTTTGTGTGCGAGTGTGTGCGTGTGTGTGCGAGTGCGTGCGAGTACGCGCAAATGTGTGCGAGTGTGGGCGTGCGAGTGTGTGCTAGTGTGCGCGAGTGTGCGAGTGTGCGTGAGTGTGTGTGTAAGTGTGTGCGAGTGTGTTCGAGTGTGTGCAATTGTGTGCGAGTGTGTATGAGTGTATGTGCGAGTGTGTGCGCGAGTGTGTGTTTTAGAGTGTGTGCAATTGTGTGCGTGTGAGTGTGTGCATGAGTCTGTGCGTGCGAGTGTGCTCGAGTGAGTGGGTGCGTGTAAGTGTGTGCGTGCGAGTGTGTGCGAATGTGTGCGAGTGTGTGCGAGTGTGTGCGTGCGAGTGCGAGTGAGTGCGAGTGTGTGCAAATGTGTGCGAGAGTGTGCGAGTGTGGGCGTGCGAGTGTGTGTGAGTGTGCGCGAGTGTGTGTGTGAGTGAGTGAGTGTGTGTGCGAGTGTGTGCGAGTGTGTACGAGTGTGTGTAGGAGTGTGTGCGAGTGTGTGCGATTGTGTGTGTGAGTGTGTAGGACTGTATGTGCAAGTGTGTGCGAGTGTGTTCGAGTGTGTGAGTGTGTGCGAGTGTGTGTGAGTGTGTGCAAGTGTGTGTGAGTGTGTAGGACTGTGTGTGCGAGTGTGTGTGCGAGTGTGTGCGAGTGTGTGTGAGTGTGTGTAGGAGTGTGTGTGAGTGTGTGCGATTGTGTGTGTGAATGTGTAGTACTGTATGTGCGACTGTGTTCGAGTGTGTGTGTGCGAGTGTGTGAGCATATGTGAGTGTGTGCAAGTGTGTGCGTGTGAGTGTATGTGTGCGAGTGTGTGTGATTGTGTATGAGTGAGTGTGTGCAAGTGTGTTTGAGTGTGTTTGTGCAAGTGTGTATGAGTGTGTGTATGCGAGTGTGTGCAAGTGTGTGTGATTGTGTGTGAGTGTGTGTATGAGTGAGTGTGTGTGAGTGTGTGTGCGTGAGTGTGTGCGTGCGAGTGTGTGCGAGTGTGTGTAGGAGTGTGTGTGAGTGTGTGCGATTGTGTGTAAGCGAGTGTGTGTGAGTGTGTGCGAGTGTGTGCGTGCGAGTGTGTGTGCGAGAGTGTGCGAGTGTGTGCGAGTGTGTGCATATGTGCCCGAGTGTGCACGAGTGAGTGTGTGCGAGTGTGTGTGAGTGTGTGCATGTGAGTGTGTGCGAGCGTGTGCGAGTGTGTGTGAGTGTGTGTGCGAGTGTGTGTGCGAGTGTGTGTGCGAGAGTGTGCGAGTGTGTGCGAGTGTGTGCAAATGTGCCCAAGTGTGCACGAGTGAGTGTGTGCGAGTGTATGTGCGAACGTGTGCGAGTGTGTGTGCATGTGTGTGCGAGTGTGTGCGAGTGTGTATGAGTGTGCGTGCGAGTGTGTGCAAGTGTGTGCGAGTGTGTGCGAGTGTGTGTGTGCAAGTATGTGTGAGAGTGTGAGCGAGTGTGTGTATGAGTGTGTGTGCGATTGTGCATAAGTGTGTGCGATTGTGTGTGAGTGTGTGTGCTAGTGTGTGTGTGCGAGTGTGTTCGATTGTGTGAGTGTGAGTGAGTGTGTACGAGTGTGTGCGAGTGTGTGCCAGTGTGTGCGAGTGTGTGTGCGAGTGTGTGTGAGTGTGTGCGAGTGTGTGCGAGTGTGTGCGATTGTGTGTGTGAGTGTGTAGGACTGTATGTGCGAGTGTGTGTGAGTGTGTGTGTGAAAGTGTGTGCGAATGTGTGCGAGTGTGTGCAAGTGTGTGCAAGTGTGTGCGAGTGAGTGTGTGCGAGTGTGTGCGACTGTGTGCGAGTGTGTGAGTGCGAGTGTGTCCGAATGTGTGCGAGTGTGTGCGTGCGAGTGTGCGCGAGTGTGCACGAGTGTGTGCATGTAAGTGTGTGCGTGCGAGTGTGTGCGAGTGTGCTTGAGTGAATGGGTGAGAGTGTGTGCAAGTGTGTGTGAGTGTGTGCGAGTAAGTGTGTGTGAGTGTGTATGAGTGAGTGTGTGTGAGTGTGTGTGTGCGAGTTTGTGTGCGAGTGTGTGCGTGTGTGTGCGAGTGCGTGCGAGTACGCGCAAATGTGTGCGAGTGTGTGCTAGTGTGCGCGAGTGTGCGTGAGTAAGTGTGTGCGAGTGTGTTCGAGTGTGTGCAATTGTGTGCGAGTGTGTATGAGTGTATGTGCGAGTGTGTGCGCGAGTGTGTGTTTTAGAGTGTGTGCAATTGTGTGCGTGTGAGTGTGTGCATGAGTGTGTGCGTGCGAGTGTGCTCGAGTGAGTGGGTGCGTGTAAGTGTGTGCGTGCGAATGTGTGTGAATGTGTGCGAGTGTGTGCGAGTGTGTGTGAGCAAGTGTTTGCGTGCGAGTGTGTGCGAGTGTGTGCAAGTGTGTGAGTGTGTGCGAGTGTGTGTGCGAGTGTGTGCGAGTGTGTGCAAATGTGCCCGAGTGTGCGCGAGTGTGCACGAGTGAGTGGGTGCGAGTGTGTGTGAGTGTGTATGAGTGAGTGTGTGCGTGTGTGCGAGTTTGTCTGCGAGTGAGTGTGTGCGAATGTGTGCGAGTGTGTTTTTGAGTGTGTGTGCGAGTGTGTGCGTGAGAGTGTGTGCGAGTGTGTGCGAGTTTGTGTGCGAGTGTGTGCGAGTGTGTGCGATTGTGTGTGTGAGTGTGTAGGACTGTATGTGCGAGTGTGTGCGAGTGTGTATGAGTGTGTGTGTGAGTGTGTGCAAGTGTGTGCGAGTGAGTGTGTGTGAGTGTGTGTGCGAGTGTGTGTGCGAGTGTGTGCGAGTGTGTGCGATTGTGTGTGAGAGTGTGTAGGACTGTATGTGCGAGTGTGTACGAGTGTGTATGAGTGTGTGTGTGAGTGTGTGCAAGTGTGTGCAAGTGAGTGCGAGTGAGTGTGTGTGAGTGTGTGTGCGAGTGTGTGCATGTGAGTGTGTGCATGCGATTGTGCACGAGTGTGCACGAGTGTGTGCGTGTAAGTGTGTACGTGCGAGTGTGTGCGAGTGTGCTTGAGTGAATGGGTGCGAGTGTGTCCGAGTGTGTGCGAGTGTGTGCGAGTGAGTGTGTGTGAGTGAGTGTGTGTGAGTGTGCGAGTTTGTGTGCGAGTGTGTGTGAGTGAGTGTGTGCGAGTGTGTGCGATTGTGTGCGATTGTGTGTGAGTGTGTGCGAGTGTGTGCGAGTGTGTGTGAGTGTGTGCGAGTGTGTGCGTGCGAGTGCGAGTGAGTGCGAGTGTGTGCAAATGTGTGCGAGAGTGTGCGAGTGTGGGCGTGCGAGTGTGTGTGAGTGTGCGCGAGTGTGTGCGTGTTAGTGTGTGTGTGTGAGTGTGAGTGTGTGCTAGTGTGCATGAGTGTGTGAGTGTGTGCGAGTGTGCGCGAGTGTGCGTGTGAGTGAGTGAGTGTGTGTGCGAGTGTGTGCGAGTGTGTACGAGTGTGTGTAGGAGTGTGTGCGAGTGTGTGCGATTGTGTGTGTGAGTGTGTAGGACTGTATGTGCAAGTGTGTGCGAGTGTGTTCGAGTGTGTGAGTGTGTGCGAGTGTGTGTGAGTGTGTGCAAGTGTGTGTGAGTGTGTAGGACTGTGTGTGCGAGTGTGTGTGCGAGTGTGTGCGAGTGTGTGTGAGTGTGTGTAGGAGTGTGTGTGAGTGTGTGCGATTGTGTGTGTGAGTGTGTAGGACTGTATGTGCAAGTGTGTGCGAGTGTGTTTGAGTGTGTGAGTGTGTGCGAGTGTGTGTGAGTGTGTGCAAGTGTGTGTGTGCGAGTGTGTGTGTGCAAGTGTGTGTGTGCAAGTGTGTGCGAGTGTGTATGAGTGTGTGTGTGTGCAAGTGTGTGCGCGAGTGTGTGCGCGAGTGTGTGCGTGTGAGTGAGTGTGTGTGTGTGAGTGTGTGCTAGTGTGCATGAGTGTGAGTGTGTGTTTGCGAGTGTGCACGAGTGTGTGCGTGTAAGTGTGTGCGTGCGAGTGTGTGCGAGTGTGCTCGAGTGAATGGGTGCGAGAGTGTGCGAGTGTGTGTGAGTGTGTGCGAGTGAGTGTGTGTGAGTGTGTGCGAGTTTGTGTGCGAGTGTGTGCGAGTGAGTGTGTGCGAGTGTGTGCGATTGTGTGTGAGTGTGTGCGAGTGTGTGCGTGTGAGTGTGTGCGAGCGTGTGAGTGTGTGTGCGAATGTGTGTGCGAGTGAGTGTGTGCGAGTGTGTATGAATGTATGAGCGAGTGTGTGCAAGTGTGTGTGAGTGTGTGTGTGCGAGTGTGTGCGAGTGAGTGTGTGCGAGTGTGTGCGAGAGTGTGCAAGTGTGTGCGAGTGTGTGTGTGTGAGTGTGTGTGCAATTGTGTATGAGTGTGTGCGAGTGTATGCGTGTGTGTGTGCGAGTGCGTGTGAGTGAGTGCAAGTGTGTGCAAATGTGTGCGCGAGTGTGGGCGTGCAAGTGTGTGCTAGTGTGCACGAGTGTGTGAGTGTGTGCGAGTGTGCATGAGTAAGTGTGTGTGTGAGTGTGTGCGAGTGTTGCCGAGTGTGTGTGTGAGTGTGTAGGACTGTGTGTGCGAGTGTGTGCGAGTGTGTGTGTGAGTGTGTGTGTACGAGTGTGTGCAATTTTGTGCGAGTGTGTGTGTGCGAGTGCGTATGAGTAAGTGTGTGCGAATGTGTGCGAGTGTGTGCGTGTGACTGTGTGTGTGTGACTGTGTGCGAGTGTGTGCGAGTGTTTGCGTGTGTGTGCGAGTGTGTGTGCGTGTGTACGAGTGTGTGCGAGTGTGTGGGTGCGAGTGTGTGCGAGTGTGTGTGAGTGTGTGTGTGAGTGTGTGCGAGTGTGTGTGTGCGATTGTGTATGAGTGTGTGCGAGTATGTGTGTGCGAGTGTGTGCGTGCGAGTGCGTGCGAGTGAGTGCGAGTGTGTGCAAATGTGTGCGAGAGTGTGCGAGTGTGGGCGTGCGAGTGTGTGCGAGTGTGCGCGTGTGTGCTCGAGTGTGTGCGTGTGAGTGAGTGTGTGTGTGAGTGTGAGTGTGTGCTAGTGTGCATGAGTGTGTGAGTGTGTGCGAGTGTGCGCGAGTGTGCATGTGAGTGTGTGTGCGAGTGTGTGAGTGTGTACGAGTGTGTGTAGGAGTGTGTGCGAGTGTGTGCGATTGTGTGTGTGAGTGTGTAGGACTGTATGTGCAAGTGTGTGCGAGTGTGTTCGAGTGTGTTCGAGTGTGTGAGTGTGTGCGAGTGTGTGTGAGTGTGTGCGAGTGTGTGCGATTGTGTGCAAGTGTGTGAGTGCGAGTGTGTGCGAATGTGTGCGAGTGTGCCCGAGTGTGCACGAGTGTGTGTGTAAGTGTGTGCGTGTGAGTGTGTGTGAGTGTGCTCGAGTGAGTGTGTGCGAGTGAGTGTGTGTGAGTGTGTATAAGTGAGTGTGTGTGAGTGTGTGCGTGTGTGCGAGTTTGTGTGCGAGTGTGTATGAGTGTGTATGTGAGTGTGTGCAAGTGTGTGTGAGTGAGTGTGTGTGAGTGTGTGTGCGAGTGTGTGTGCGAGTGTGTGCGAGTGTGTGCGAGAGTGTGTAGGACTGTATGTGCGAGTGTGTGCGAGTGTGTATGAGTGTGTGTGTGAGTGTGTGCAAGTGTGTGTGCAAGTGAGTGTGTGTGAGTGTGTGTGCGAGTGTGTGCATGCGAGTGTGTGCGTGCGAGTGTGTGCATGCGAGTGTGTGCGAGTGTGTGAGTGTGTGAGTGCGAGTGTGTGCGAGTTTCTTTGTGAGTGTGTGAGTGTGTGCGTGAGAGTGTGTGCGAGTGTGTGCGAGTGTGTGTGAGTGTGTGCAAGTGTGTGTGCGAGTGTGTGCGATTGTGTGTGAGTGTGAAGGACTGTATGTGCGAGTGTGTGCGAGTGAGTGTGTGTGAGTGTGTGTGCGAGTGTGTGCGAGTGTGTGTGAGTGTGTGCGAGTGTGTGTGCGAGTGTGTGCGATTGTGTGTGTGAGTGTGTAGGACTGTATGTGCGAGTGAGTGTGTGTGAGTGTGTGTGTGAGTGTCTGTGCGAGTGTGTGCGAGTGTGTGCGATTGTGTGTGAGAGTGTGTAGGACTGTATGTGCGAGTGTGTGTGAGTGTGTATGAGTGTGTGTGTGAGTGTGTGCAAGTGTGTCCGAGTGAGTGTGTGTGAGTGTGTGTGCGAGTGTGTGCATGCGAGTGTGTGCATGCGAGTGTGCACGAGTGTGTGCGTGTAAGTGTGTGCGTGCGTGCTCGAGTGAATGGGTGCGAGTGTGTGCGAGTGTGTGTGAGTGTGTGTGAGTGAGTGTGTGTGAGTGTGTATAAGTGAGTGTGTGTGTGAGTGTGTGCGTGTGTGAGAGTTTGTGTGCGAGTGTGTGCGAGTGAGTTTGTGCGAGTGTGTGTGAGTGTGTGCGTGCGAGTGTGTGCGTGTGAGTGTGTGCGTGCGAGTGTGTGTGCGAGTGAGTGTGTGCGAGTGTGTGCATATGTGCCCGAGTGTGCACGAGTGAGTGTGTGCGCGAGTGTGTGAAAGTGTGTGTGAGTGTGTGCATGTGAGTGTGTGCGAGCATGTGCGAGTGTGTGTGAGTGTGGATGCGAGTGTGTGTGCGAGTGTGTGTGCGAGAGTGTGTGAGTATGTGCAAGTGTGTGCAAATGTGCCCGAGTGTGCACGAGTGAGTGGGTGCAAGTGTGTGTGAGTGTGTGTGAGTGTGTGCATGTGAGTGTGTGCGAACGTGTGCGAGTGTGTGTGCGAGTGTGTGTGCATGTGTGTGTGTGCGAGTGTGTGCGAGTGTGTATGAGTGTGTGTGCGAGTGTGTGCAAGTGTGTGTGAGTGTGTGTGAGTGTGTGTGTGCAAGTATGTGTGAGTGTGTGCGAGTGTGTGCGAGTGTGTGTACGAGTGTGCATAAGTGTGTGCGAGTGTGTGTGAGTGTGTGTGCTAGTGTGTGTGTGCGAGTGTGTTCGATTGTGTGAGTGTGAGTGAGTGTGTACGAGTGTGTGCGAGTGTGTGCCAGTGTGTGTGAGTGTGTGCGAGTGTGTGCGATTGTGTGTGTGTGAGTGTGTAGGACTGTATGTGCGAGTGTGTGCGAGTGTGTGTGTGAAAGTGTGTGCGAGTGTGTGCGAGTGTGTGCGAGTGAGTGTGTGCGAGTGTGTGTTCGAGTGTGTGCGTGCGAGTGTGTGCGTGCGAGTGTGTCCGAATGTGTGCGAGTGTGTGCGTGCGAGTGTGCGCGAGTGTGCATGAGTGTGTGCTCGAGTGAATGGGTGAGAATGTGTGCGGGTGTGTGTGAGTGTGTGCGAGTAAGTGTGTGTGAGTGTGTATGAGTGAGTGTGTGTGTGCGAGTTTGTGTGCGAGTGTGTGCGAGTGAGTGCGCGTGAGTGTGTGCGAGTTTGTGTGCGAGTGTGTGCAAGTGTGTGCGAGTGTGTGCGAGAGTGTGCGAGTGTGTGTGAGTGTGTGTGTGCGAGTGTGTGTGCAATTGTGTATGAGTGTGTGCGAGTGTGTGTGAGTTTGTGCAAGTGTGTGTGTGTGTGTTCGTGCCAGTGAGTGCGGGTGTGTGTGAGTGTGTGTATGCGAGTGTGTGTGCGATTGTGTATGAGTGTGTGTGAGTTTGTGCGAGTGTGTGCGTGTGTGTGCGAGTGCGTGCGAGTACGCGCAAATGTGTGCGAGTGTGGGCGTGCGAGTGAGTGCTAGTGTGCGCGAGTGTGCGAGTGTGCGTGAGTAAGTGTGTGTGTAAGTGCGTGCGAGTGTTTCCGAGTGTGTGTGTGAGTATGTAGGACTGTGTGTGCGAGTGTGTGCGAGTGTGTGTGCGAGTGTGTTCGAGTGTGTGCAATTGTGTGCGAGTGTGTGTGCGAGTGCGTATGAGTTAGTGTGTGCGAGTGTGTGTGCGAGTGTGTGCGAGTGTATGCGAGTGTGTATGAGTGTATGTGCGAGTGTGTGCGCGAGTGTGTGTTTTAGAGTGTGTGCAATTGTGTGCGTGTGAGTGTGTGCATGAGTGTGTGCGTGCGAGTGTGCTCGAGTGAGTGGCTGTGTGTAAGTGTGTGCGTGCGAGTGTGTGTGAATGTGTGCGAGTGTGTGCGAGTGTGTGCGAGTGTGTGCGAGTGTGTGCGAGCAAGTGTTTGCGTGCGAGTGTGTGCGAGTGTGTGCAAGTGTGTGAGTGTGTGTGAGTGTGTGTGCGAGTGTGTGTGCCCGAGTGTGCGTGAGTGTGCACGAGTGAGCGGGTGCGAGTGTGTGTGAGTGTGTATGAGTGAGTGTGTGCGTGTGTGCGAGTTTGTGTGTGAGTGAGTATTTGCGAGTGTGTTTGTGAGTGTGTGTGCGAGTGTGTGTGCGAGTGTGTGCGTGAGAGTGTGTGCGAGTGTGTGCGAGTGTGTGCGTGAGAGTGTGTGCGAGTGTGTGCGAGTTTGTGTGCGAGTTTGTGTGCGAGTGTGTGCAAGTGTGTGTGAGTGTGTAGGACTGTATGTGCGAGTGTGTGCGAGTGTGTATGAGTGTGTGTGTGAGTGTGTGCAAGTGTGTGCGAGTGAGTGTGTGTGAGTGTGTGTTCGAGTGTGTGTGCGAGTGTGTGCGAGTGTGTGCGATTGTGTGTGAGAGTGTGTGGGACTGTATGTGCGAGTGTGTGCGAGTGTGTATGAGTGTGTGTGTGAGTGTTTGCAAGTGTGTGCAAGTGAGTGTGTGTGAGTGTGTGTGCGAGTGTGTGCATGCGAGTGTGTGCATGCGAGTGTGCACGAGTGTGCACGAGTGTGTGCGTGTAAGTGTGTGCGTGCGAGTGTGTGCGAGTGTGTGCGAGTGTGTGTGAGTGAGTGTGTGTGAGTGTGTGCGAGTTTGTGTGCGAGTTTGTGTGCGAGTGAGTGTGTGCGAGTGAGTGTGTGCGAGTGTGTGCTATTGTGTGTGAGTGTGTGTGAGTGTGTGCGTGTGAGTGTGTGCGAGTGTGTGAGAGTGTGTGCGAGTGTGTATGAGTGTATGTGCGAGTGTGTGCAAGTGAGTGAGAGTGTGTGTGAGTGTGTGTGTGCGAGTGTGTGCAAGTGTGTGCGAGTGAGTGTGTGCAAGTGTGTGCGAGAGTGTGCAAGTGTGTGTGTGCGAGTGTGTGTGCAATTGTGTATGAGTGTGTGCGAGTGTGTGTGCGAGTGTGTGCGTGTGTGTGTGCGAGTGCGTGTGAGTGAGTGCAAGTGTGTGCAAATGTGTGCACGAGTGTGGGCGTGCGAGTGTGTGCTAGTGTGCGCGAGTGTGCGCGAGTGTGTGCGAGTGTGCATGAGTAAGTGTGTGTGAGTGTGTGCGATTGTTGCCGAGTGTGTGTGTGAGTGTGTAGGACTGTGTGTGCGAGTGTGTGCGAGTGTGTGTGTGAGTGTGTGTGTGAGTGTGTGTGTACGAGTGTGTGCAATTTTGTGCGAGTGTGTGTGCGAGTGCGTATGAGTAAGTGTGTGCGAATGTGTGCGAGTGTGTGCGATTGTGTGTGTGAGTGTGTAGGACTGTACGTGCGAGTGTGTGATAGTGTGTGCGTGTGAGTGTGTGCAAGTGTGTGCGAGTGAGTGTGTGTGAGTGTGTGTGCGAGTGTGTGTGCGAGTGTGTGCGAGTGTGTGCGACTGTGTGTGAGAGTGTGTGGGACTGTATGTGCGAGTGTGTGCGAGTGTGTATGAGTGTGTGTGTGAGTGTTTGCAAGTGTGTGCGAGTGAGTGTGTGTGAGTGTGTGTGCGAGTGTGTGCATGCGAGTGTGTGCGAGTGTGTGCGAGTGTGTGTGAGTGAGTGTGTGTGAGTGTGTGCGAGTTTGTGTGCGAGTTTGTGTGCGAGTGTGTGCGAGTGAGTGTGTGCGAGTGAGTGTGAGCGAGTGTGTGCTATTGTGTGTGAGTGTGTGTGAGTGTGTGCGTGTGAGTGTGTGCGAGTGTGTGAGAGTGTGTGCGAGTGTGTATGAGTGTATGTGCGAGTGTGTATGAGTGTATGTGCGAGTGTGTGCAAGTGAGTGAGAGTGTGTGTGAGTGTGTGTGTGCGAGTGTGTGCAAGTGTGTGCGAGTGAGTGTGAGCAAGTGTGTGCGAGAGTGTGCAAGTGTGTGTGTGCGAGTGTGTGTGCAATTGTGTATGAGTGTGTGCGAGTGTGTGCGTGTGTGTGTGCGAGTGCGTGTGAGTGAGTGCAAGTGTGTGCAAATGTGTGTGCGAGTGTGCGAGTGTGGGCATGCGAGTGTGTGCTAGTGTGCGAGAGTGTGCGAGTGTGTGCGAGTGGGTGCGAGTGTGTGCGAGTGTGTGCGAGCAAGTGTTTGCGTGCGAGTGTGTGCGAGTGTGTGCAAGTGTGTGAGTGTGTGTGAGTGTGAGTGCGAGTGTGTGTGCCCGAGTGTGCGTGAGTGTGCACGAGTGAGCGGGTGCGAGTGTGTGTGAGTGTGTATGAGTGAGTGTGTGCGTGTGTGCGAGTTTGTGTGTGAGTGAGTGTTTGCGAGTGTGTTTGTGAGTGTGTGTGCGAGTGTGTGTGCGAGTGTGTGCGTGAGAGTGTGTGCGAGTGTGTGCGAGTGTGTGCGTGAGAGTGTGTGCGAGTGTGTGCGAGTTTGTGTGCGAGTTTGTGTGCGAGTGTGTGCAAGTGTGTGTGAGTGTGTAGGACTGTATGTGCGAGTGTGTGCGAGTGTGTATGAGTGTGTGTGTGAGTGTGTGCAAGTGTGTGCGAGTGAGTGTGTGTGAGTGTGTGTTCGAGTGTGTGTGCGAGTGTGTGCGAGTGTGTGCGATTGTGTGTGAGAGTGTGTGGGACTGTATGTGCGAGTGTGTGCGAGTGTGTATGAGTGTGTGTGTGAGTGTTTGCAAGTGTGTGCAAGTGAGTGTGTGTGAGTGTGTGTGCGAGTGTGTGCATGCGAGTGTGTGCATGCGAGTGTGCACGAGTGTGCACGAGTGTGTGCGTGTAAGTGTGTGCGTGCGAGTGTGTGCGAGTGTGTGCGAGTGTGTGTGAGTGAGTGTGTGTGAGTGTGTGCGAGTTTGTGTGCGAGTTTGTGTGCGAGTGAGTGTGTGCGAGTGAGTGTGTGCGAGTGTGTGCTATTGTGTGTGAGTGTGTGTGAGTGTGTGCGTGTGAGTGTGTGCGAGTGTGTGAGAGTGTGTGCGAGTGTGTATGAGTGTATGTGCGAGTGTGTGCAAGTGAGTGAGAGTGTGTGTGAGTGTGTGTGTGCGAGTGTGTGCAAGTGTGTGCGAGTGAGTGTGTGCAAGTGTGTGCGAGAGTGTGCAAGTGTGTGTGTGCGAGTGTGTGTGCAATTGTGTATGAGTGTGTGCGAGTGTGTGTGCGAGTGTGTGCGTGTGTGTGTGCGAGTGCGTGTGAGTGAGTGCAAGTGTGTGCAAATGTGTGCACGAGTGTGGGCGTGCGAGTGTGTGCTAGTGTGCGCGAGTGTGCGCGAGTGTGTGCGAGTGTGCATGAGTAAGTGTGTGTGAGTGTGTGCGATTGTTGCCGAGTGTGTGTGTGAGTGTGTAGGACTGTGTGTGCGAGTGTGTGCGAGTGTGTGTGTGAGTGTGTGTGTGAGTGTGTGTGTACGAGTGTGTGCAATTTTGTGCGAGTGTGTGTGCGAGTGCGTATGAGTAAGTGTGTGCGAATGTGTGCGAGTGTGTGCGATTGTGTGTGTGAGTGTGTAGGACTGTACGTGCGAGTGTGTGATAGTGTGTGCGTGTGAGTGTGTGCAAGTGTGTGCGAGTGAGTGTGTGTGAGTGTGTGTGCGAGTGTGTGTGCGAGTGTGTGCGAGTGTGTGCGACTGTGTGTGAGAGTGTGTGGGACTGTATGTGCGAGTGTGTGCGAGTGTGTATGAGTGTGTGTGTGAGTGTTTGCAAGTGTGTGCGAGTGAGTGTGTGTGAGTGTGTGTGCGAGTGTGTGCATGCGAGTGTGTGCGAGTGTGTGCGAGTGTGTGTGAGTGAGTGTGTGTGAGTGTGTGCGAGTTTGTGTGCGAGTTTGTGTGCGAGTGTGTGCGAGTGAGTGTGTGCGAGTGAGTGTGAGCGAGTGTGTGCTATTGTGTGTGAGTGTGTGTGAGTGTGTGCGTGTGAGTGTGTGCGAGTGTGTGAGAGTGTGTGCGAGTGTGTATGAGTGTATGTGCGAGTGTGTATGAGTGTATGTGCGAGTGTGTGCAAGTGAGTGAGAGTGTGTGTGAGTGTGTGTGTGCGAGTGTGTGCAAGTGTGTGCGAGTGAGTGTGAGCAAGTGTGTGCGAGAGTGTGCAAGTGTGTGTGTGCGAGTGTGTGTGCAATTGTGTATGAGTGTGTGCGAGTGTGTGTGCGAGTGTGTGCGTGTGTGTGCGAGTGCGTGTGAGTGAGTGCAAGTGTGTGCAAATGTGTGCACGAGTGTGGGCGTGCGAGTGTGTGCTAGTGTGCGCGAGTGTGCGCGAGTGTGTGCGAGTGTGCATGAGTAAGTGTGTGTGAGTGTGTGCGAGTGTTGCCGAGTGTGTGTGTGAGTGTGTAGGACTGTGTGTGCGAGTGTGTGCGAGTGTGTGTGTGAGTGTGTGTGTGAGTGTGTGTGTACGAGTGTGTGCAATTTTGTGCGAGTGTGTGTGCGAGTGCGTATGAGTAAGTGTGTGCGAATGTGTGCGAGTGTGTGCGATTGTGTGTGTGAGTGTGTAGGACTGTACGTGCGAGTGTGTGCGAGTGTGTGTGTGAGTGTGTGCAAGTGTGTGCAAGTGAGTGTGTGTGAGTGTGTGTGCGAGTGTGTGCGTGCGAGTGTGTGCGACTGTGTGCGACTGTGTGCGATTGTGTGCGAGTGTGTGCGAGTGTGTGAGTGCGAGTGTGTGCGAATGTGTGCGAGTGTGTACGTGCGAGTGTGCACGAGTGTGCACGAGTGTGTGCGTATAAGTGTGTGCGTGTGAGTGTGTGTGTGCGAGTTTGTGTGCGAATGTGTGCGAGTGAGTGTTTGCAAGTTTGTGTGCGAGTGTTTGTGCGAGTGTGTGTGTGCGAGTGTGTGTGTGTGCGCGTGAGTGTGTGCGAGTGTGTGAGTGCGAATGTGTGTGCGTGTGAGTGTGTGCGAGTGTGTATGAGCGTATGTGCGAGTGTGTGCCAGTGTGTGCGAGTGTGTGCAAGTGTGTGTGAGTGTGTGCGAGAGTGTGCGAGTGTGTGCGAGTGTGTGTGTGCGAGTGTGTGTGCAATTGTGTATGAGTGTGTGCGAGTGTGTGTTAGTTTGTGCAAGTGTGTGCGTGTGTTCGTGCGAGTGAGTGCGAGTGTGTGCGAGTTTGTGTATGCGAGTGTGTGTGCAATTGTGTATGAGTGTGTGTGAGTTTGTGCGAGTGTGTGCGTACGAGTGCGTGCGAGTACCCGCAAATGTGTGTGAGAGTGTACGAGTGTGGGCGTGCGAGTGTGTGCTATTGTGCGTGAGTGTGTGAGTGTGTGCGAGTGTGCGTGAGTAAGTGTGTGTGTAAGTGCGTGCGAGTGTTTCCGAGTGTGTGTGTGAGTGTGTAGGACTGTGTGTGCGAGTGTGTGTGCGAGTGTGTGAGTACGAGTGTGTTCGAGAGTGTGCAATTGTGTGCGAGTGTGTGTGCGAGTGCGTATGAGTGAGTGTGTGCGAGTGTGTGCGAGTGTGTGTTTGCAAGTGTGTGCGAGTGTGTGCGAGTGTGTATGAGTGTATGTGCAAGTGTGTGTGCGTGTGTGTTTTAGAGTGTGTGCAATTGTGTGCGTGCGAGTGTGCTCGAGTGAGTGGGTGCGTGTAAGTGTGTGCGTGCGAGTGTGTGCAAATATGTGCGAGTGTGTGCGAGTGTGTGCATGCGAGTGTGTGCGTGCAAGTGTTTGCGTTCGAGTGTGTGCGAGTGTGTGCAAGTGTGTGAGTGTGTGCGAGTGTGTGTGCGAGTGTGTGCAAATGTGCCCGAGTGTGCACGAGTGAGTGTGTGCGAGTGTGTGTGAGTGTGTGTGCGAGTGTGTGCGTGCGAGTGTGTGCGAGTGTGTGTGTGAGAGTGTGCGAGTGTGTGCAAATGTGTGCGAGTGTGCACGAGTGAGTGGGTGCGAGTATGCGTGAGTGTGTGTGAGTGTGTGCATGTGAGTGTGTGCAAGCGTGCGTGCGATTGTGTGTGCAAGCGTGTGTGTGCGCGAGTGTGTGCGAGTGTGTATGAGTGTGTGTGCGAGTGTGTGCAAGTGTGTGCGAGTGTGTGCGAGTGTGTGTGTGCAAGTGTGTGCGAGTGTGTGTGAGTGTGTGCGAGTGTGTGTGTGTGTGTGTGAGTGTGTGCGAGTGCTTGCTAGTGTGTGTGTGAGTGTGTGCGACTGTGTGTGCGCGTGTGTGCGAGTGTGTATGAGTGTATGTGCGAGTGTGTGTGCGAGTGTGTGTTCGAGTGTGTGTTCGAGTGTGTGTGTTTGAGTGTGTGCAAGTGTGTACGAGTGTGTGTGCGAGTGCGTACAAGTGTGTGCGAGTGTGCATGAGTGTGTGCGTGTGAGTGTGTGCGAGTGTGTGCGTGCGAGTGTGTGTGAGTGTGCTCGAGTGAGTGGGTGCGAGTGTGTGCGAGTGTGTATGAGTGAGTGTGTGTGAGTGTGTGTGTGTGTGTGCAAGTTTGTGTGCGTGTGAGTGTGTGCGAGTGTGTGTGAGTGTGTGTGCGAGTGCGTGCGTGCGAGTGTGTGTGAGTGTGTGCGATTGTGTGTGTGAGTGTGTAGGACTGTATGTGCGAGTGTGTATGAGTGTGTGTGTGAGTTTGTGCAAGTGTGTGCGAGTGTGTACGAGTGTGTGCAAGTGTGTGCGAGTGAGTGTGTGCGAGTGTGTTTGCGTGCGAGTGTGTGCGGGTGTGTGCATGTGAGTGAGTGCAAGAGTGTGCAAATGTGTGTGAGCGTGTGCGAGTGTGCGCGTGTGAGTGAGTGTGTGTCTGTGTGAGTGTGTGCTTGCGAGTGTTTGCTAGTGTGCGCGAGTGTGTGAGTGTGTGCGAGTGTGCGCGAGTGTGTGCGTGTGAGTAAGTGAGTGTGTGTGAGTGTGTGTGAGTGCTTGCAAGTGTGTGTGTGAGTGCGTGCGACTGTGTGTGTGAGTGTGTGCGTGTGTGTGCGAGTGTGTATGAGTGTATGTGCGAGTGTGTGCGAGTGTGTGTTCGAGTGTGTGTGTTCGAGTGTGTGCAAGTGTGTGCGACTGTGTTCGAGTGTGTGTGTGCGAGTGTGTGCGAGTGTGTGTGCAAGTGTGTTTGAGTGTGTTTATGCAAGTGTGTATGAGTGTGTGCGAGTGTGTGCAAGTGTGTTTGTGCGAGTGTGTATGAGTGTGTGTGTGTGCGAGTGTGTGCAAGTGTGTGTGATTGTGTGTGAGTGTGTGTATGAGTGAGTGTGTGCGAGTGTGTGTGCGAGTGTGTGCGTGAGTGTGTGCGTGCGGGTGTGTGCGAGTGTGTGTAGGAGTGTGTGTGAGTGTGTGCGATTGTGTGTGTGAGTGTGTAGGACTGTATGTGCGAGTGTGTGCGACTGTGTTCGAGTGTGTGTGTGCGAGTGTGTGAGCATGTGTGAGTGTGTGCAAGTGTGTGCGTGCGAGTGTGTGCGTGCGAGTATGTGCATGCGAGTGTGTGTGAGTGTGTCCGAATGTGTGCGAGTGTGTGCGTGCGAGTGTGCGTGAGTGTGCACGAGTGTGTGCATGTAAGTGTGTGCGTGCGAGTGTGTGCGAGTGTGCTCGAGTGAATGGGTGAGAGTGTGTGCGAGTGTGTGTGAGTGTGTGCAAGTAAGTGTGTGTGAGAGTGTATGACTGAGTGTGTGTGAGTGTGTGTGTGCGAGTTTGTGTGCGAGTGTGTGCGAGTGAGTGTGTGCAAGTTTGTGTGCGAGTGTGTGTGCGAGTGTGTGAGTGCGAATGTGTGTGCGTGTGAGTGTGTGCGAGAGTGTATGAGCGTATGTGCGAGTGTGTGCCAGTGTGTGCGAGTGTGTGTGCGAGTGTGTGCGAGTGTGTGTGTGCGAGTGTGTGTGCAATTGTGTATGAGTGTGTGCGAGTGTGTGTTAGTTTGTGTGAGTGTGTGCGTCTGTTCGTGCGAGTGATTGCGGGTGTGTGCGAGTGTGTGTATGCGAGTGTGTGTGCGATTGTGTATGAGTGTGTGTGAGTTTGTGTGAGTGTGTGCGTGTGTGTGCGAGTGCGTGCGAGTACGCGCAAATGTGTGTGAGAGTGTGCGAGTGTGGGCGTGCGAGTGTGTGCTAGTGTGCGCGAGTGTGTGAGTGTGTGCGAGTGTGCGTGAGTAAGTGTGTGTGTAAGTGCGTGCGAGTGTTTCCGAGTGTGTGTGAGTGTGTAGGACTCTGTGTGCGAGTGTGTGCGAGTGTGTGTGCGAGTGTGTGAGTACGAGTGTGTTCGAGAGTGTGCAATTGTGTGTGTGAGTGTGTAGCACTGTATGTGCAAGTGTGTGCGAGTGTGTTTGAGTGTGTGAGTGTGTGCGAGTGTGTGTGAGTGTTTGTGAGTGTGTGCAAGTGTGTGTGTGCGAGTGTGTGTGTGCGAGTGTGTGTGTGTGCAAGTGTGTTCGAGTGTGTGTGCGAGTGTGTATGAGTGTGTGTGTGTGCAAGTGTGTGCGTGAGTGTGTGCGTGTGAGTGAGTGTGTGTGAGTGTGAGTGTGTGCTAGTGTGCATGAGTGTGTGAGTGTGTGCGAGTGTGCGTGTGAGTGAGTGTGTGTGCGAGTGTGTGTGTGAGTGTGTGCAAGTGTGTTCGAGTGTGTGTGCGAGTGTGTATGAGTGTGTGTGTGCAAGTGTGTGCGCGTGTGTGTGAGTGTCTGTGAGTGTGTGCATGAGTGAGTGTGTGCGAGTGTGTGTGAGTTTGTGTGTGTGTGTGAGTGTGTGCGAGTGTGTGTGTGTGAGTGTGTGCGTGTGAGTGTGTGCGAGTGTGTGTGTGAGTGTGTGCGAGTGTGTGCAAGTGTGTGTGATTGTGTGTGAGTGTGTGTATGAGTGAGTGTGTGCGAGTGTGTGTGTGACTGTGTTCGAGTGTGTGTGTGCGAGTGTGTGAGCATGTGTGAGTGTGTGCAAGTGTGTGCGTGCGAGTGTGTGTGTGCGAGTGTGTGTGATTGTGTATGAGTGAGTGTGTGCGAGTGTGTGCGAGTGTGTGTGCAAGTGTGTTTGAGTGTGTTTGTGCAAGTGTGTATGAGTGTGTGCGAGTGTGTGCAAGTGTGTTTGTGCGAGTGTGTATGAGTGTGTGTGTGCGAGTGTGTGCAAGTGTGTGTGATTGTGTGTGAGTGTGTGTATGAGTGAGTGTGTGCGAGTGTGTGTGCGAGTCTGTGCACGAGTGTGTGCGTGCGGGTGTGCGCGAGTGTGTGTAGTAGTGTGTGTGAGTGTGTGCGATTGTGTGTGTGAGTGTGTAGGACTGTGTGTGCGACTGTGTTCGAGTGTGTGTGTGCGAGTGTGTGAGCATGTGTGAGTGTGTGCAAGTGTGTGTGTGCGACTGTGTGCGACTGTGTGCGAGTGTGTGTGAGTGTGTCCGAATGTGTGCGAGTGTGTGCGTGCGAGTGTGCGCGAGTGTGCACGAGTGTGTGCATGTAAGTGTGTGCGTGCGAGTGTGTGCGAGTGTGCTCGAGTGAATGGGTGAGAGTGTGTGCGAGTGTGTGTGAGTGTGTGCAAGTAAGTGTGTGTGAGAGTGTATGAGTGAGTGTGTGTGAGTGTGTGTGTGCGAGTTTGTGTGCGAGTGTGTGCGAGTGAGTGTGTGCGAGTTTGTGCGCGAGTGTGTGTGCGCGAGTGTGTGTGCGCGAGTGTGTGTGTGCGTGTGTGCGCGCGAGTGTGTGCGAGTGTGTGAGTGCGAATGTGTGTGCGTGTGAGTGTGTGCGAGTGTGTATGAGCGTATGTGCGAGTGTGTGCCAGTGTGTGCGAGTGTGTGTGCGAGTGTGTGCAAGTGTGTGCGAGTGTGTGCGAGTGTGTGCGAGTGTGTGTGTGCGAGTGTGTGTGCAATTGTGTATGAGTGTGTGCGAGTGTGTGTTAGTTTGTGTGAGTGTGTGCGTCTGTTCGTGCGAGTGAGTGCGGGTGTGTGCGAGTGTGTGTATGCGAGTTTGTGTGCGATTGTGTATGAGTGTGTGTGAGTTTGTGCGAGTGTGTGCGTGTGTGTGCGAGTGCGTGCGAGTACGCGCAAATGTGTGTGAGAGTGTGCGAGTGTGGGCGTGCGAGTGTGTGCTAGTGTGCGCGAGTGTGTGCGAGTGTGCGTGAGTAAGTGTGTGTGTAAGTGCGTGCGAGTGTTTCCGAGTGTGTGTGAGTGTGTAGGACTGTGTGTGCGAATGTGTGCGAGTGTGTGTGCGAGTGTGTGAGTATGAGTGTGTTCGAGAGTGTGCAATTGTGTGCGAGTGTGTGTGTGAGTGCGTATGAGTGAGTGTGTGCGAGTGTGTGTGAGTGTGTGTTTGCGAGTGTGTGCGAGTGTGTGCGAGTGTGTGCGAGTGTGTGCATGTGAGTGTGTGCGTGCAAGTGTGTGCGTGCAAGTGTGTGCGTGCAAGTGTGTGCGTGCAAGTGTGTGCGTGCAAGTGTGTGCGTGCGAGTGTGTGCGAGTGTGTGCAAGTGTGTGAGTGTGTGCGAGTGTGTGTGCGAGTGTGTGCGAGTGTGTGCAAATTTGCCCAAGTGTGCGCGAGTGTGCACGAGTGAGTGGGTGCGAGTGTGTGTGTGTGAGTGTGTGTGATTGTGTGTGTGAGTGTGTATGAGTGTGTGTGCGAGTGTGTGCAAGTGTGTGTGATTGTGTGTGAGTGTGTGTATGAGTGAGTGTGTGCGAGTGTGTGTGAGTGTGTGTGCGAGTGTGTGCGTGAGTGGGTGTGTGCGAGTGTGTGCGAGTGTGTGCGATTGTGTGTGTGAGTGTGTAGGACTGTATGTGCGAGTGTGTATGAGTGTGTGTGTGAGTGTGTGCAAGTGTGTGCGAGTGAGTGTGTGTGAGTGTGTGTGCGAGTGTGTGCGAGTGTGTGCGATTGTGTGTGAGAGTGTGTAGGACTGTATGTGCGAGTGTGTGCGAGTGTGTATGAGTGTGTGAGTGCGAGTGTGTGCGAATGTGTGCGAGTGTGTGCGTGCGAGTGTGCACGAGTGTGTGCATGTAAGTGTGTGCGTGTGAGTGTGTGCGAGTGTGCTCGAGTGAATGGGTGCGAGTGTGTGCGAGTGTGTGTGAGTGTGTGCGAGTGAGTGTGTGTGAGTGAGTGTGAGTGAGTGTGTGTGAGTGTGTGCGTGTGTGCGAGTTTGTGTGCGAGTGTGTGTGAGTGTGTGCGAGTGTGTGCGTGTGAGTGTGTGCGAGTGTGTGAGTGTGTGTGCGAATGTGTGTGCGAGTGAGTGTGTGCGAGTGGGTATGAGTGTATGTGCGAGTGTGTGCAAGTGTGTGAGAGTGTGTGTGAGTGTGTGTGTGCGAGTGTGTGCAAGTGTGTGCGAGTGAGTGTGTGCGAGTGTGTGCGAAAGTGTGCAAGTGTGTGCGAGTGTGTGTGTGTGCAAGTGTGTGTGCAATTGTGTATGAGTGTGTGCGAGTGTGTGTGCGTTTGTGCGAGTGTGTGCGTGTGTGTGCGAGTGAGTGTGAGTGAGTGCAAGTGTGTGCAAATGTGTGCGCGAGTGTGCGAGTGTGGGCATGCGAGTGTGTGCTAGTGTGCGCGAGTGTGTGCGAGTGTGCGTGAGTAAGTGTGTGTGTGAGTGTGTGCGAGTGTTGCCGAGTGTGTGTGCGAGTGTGTGTGCAATTTTGTGCGAGTGTGTGTGTGCGAGTGCGTATGAGTAAGTGTGTGCGAATGTGTGCGAGTGTGTGCGCGAGGGTGTGTGCACGTGTGTGCATGTGACTGTGTGTGTGCGACTGTGGGCGAGTGTGTGCGTGTGTTTGCGTGTGTGTGCGCATGTCTGTGCGTGTGTACGAGTGTGTGCGAGTGTGTGGGTGCGAGTGTGTGCAAGTGTGTGCGAGTGTGTGTGAGTGTGTGTGTGAGTGTGTGTGAATGTGTGCGAGTCTGTGTGTGCGAGTGTGTGTGTGCGATTGTGTATGAGTGTGTGCGAGTATGTGTGTGAGCGTGTGCGAGTGTGTGCGAGTGTGTGCGTGTGAGTGCATGCGAGTGAGTGCCAGTGTGTGCAAATGTGTGCAAGTGTGTGCGAGTGTGCGCGAATGTGCGCGAGTGTGTGCGTGTGAGTGAGTGTGTGTGTGAATGTGAGTGTGTGCTAGTGTGCATGAGTGTGTGAGTGTGTGCGAGTGTGCGCGAGTGTGCGTGTGAGTGAGTGTGTGTGCGAGTGTGTGTGAGTGTGTACGAGTGGGTGTAGGAGTGTGTGCGAGTGTGTGCGATTGTGTGTGTGAGTGTGTAGCACTGTATGTGCAAGTGTGTGCGAGTGTGTTTGAGTGTGTGAGTGTGTGCGAGTGTGTGTGAGTGTTTGTGAGTGTGTGCAAGTGTGTGTGTGCGAGTGTGTGTGTGCGAGTGTGTGTCTGTGCAAGTGTGTTCGAGTGTGTGTGCGAGTGTGTATGAGTGTGTGTGTGCAAGTGTGTGCGTGAGTGTGTGCGTGTGAGTGAGTGTGTGTGTGAGTGTGAGTGTGTGCTAGTGTGCATGAGTGTGTGAGTGTGTGCGAGTGTGCGTGTGAGTGAGTGATTGTGTGTGCGAGTGTGTGTGTGCAAGTGTGTTCGAGTGTGTGTGTGAGTGTGTATGAGTGTGTGTGTGTGCAAGTGTGTGCGCGTGTGTGTGAGTGTCTGTGAGTGTGTGCATGAGTGAGTGTGTGCGAGTGTGTGTGAGTTTGTGTGTGTGTGTGTGTGAGTGTGTGCGAGTGTGTGCGTGTGAGTGTGTGCGAGTATGTGTGTGAGTGTGTGCGAGTGTGTGTGTGCAATTGTGTATTAGTGAATGTGTGCGAGTGTGCGTGAGTGTGTGTGTATGTGAGTGAGTCTGTGTGTGCGAGTGTGTGCGAGTGAGTGTGAGTGAGTGTGTGCAAGTGTGTGCGAGTGTGTGTGTGCGATTGTGCATAAGTGTGTGCGAGTGTGTGTGTGAGTGTGTAGGACTGTGTGTGCGAGTGTGTGTGCGAGTGTGTGCGAGTGTGTGTGAGTGTGTGTAGGAGTGTGTGTAGGAGTGTGTGCGATTGTGTGTGTGAGTGTGTAGTACTGTATGTGCGACTTTGTTCGAGTGTGTGTGTGCGAGTATGTGAGCATGTGTGAGTGTGTGCAAGTGTGTGCGTGCGAGTGTGTGTGTGCAAGTGTGTGTGATTGTGTATGAGTGAGTGTGTGCGAGTGTGCGTGCAAGTGTGTTTGAGTGTGTTTGTGCAAGTGTGTATGAGTGTGTCTGTGCGAGTGTGTGCAAGTGTGTTTGTGCGAGTGTGTATGAGTGTGTCTGTGCGAGTGTGTGCAAGTGTGTGTGATTGTGT
Source organism: Phyllobates terribilis (assembly GCF_046119375.1). Taxonomy (NCBI): domain Eukaryota; kingdom Metazoa; phylum Chordata; class Amphibia; order Anura; family Dendrobatidae; genus Phyllobates; species Phyllobates terribilis. The sequence goes on along the minus strand of NW_027362764.1, from coordinate 367,044,255 downwards.
GTGAGTGTGTGTATGAGTGAGTGTGTGCGAGTGTGTGCGAGTGTGTGCGCGAGTGTGTGCGTGTGAGTGTGTGTGAGTGTGTGCGAGTGTGTGTAAGTGTGTGCGATTGTGTGTGTGAGTGTGTAGGACTGTATGTGCGAGTGTGTGTGACTGTGTTCGAGTGTGTGTGTGCGAGTGTGTGAGCATGTGTGAGTGTGTGCAAGTGTGTGCGTGCGAGTGTGTGTGTGTGATTGTGTATGAGTGAGTGTGTGCGAGTATGTGTGTGAGCGTGTGCGAGTGTGTGCGAGTGTGTGCGTGCGAGTGAGTGGGAGTGTGTGCAAATGTGTGCAAGAGTGTGCGAGTGTGGGCGTGCGAGTGTGTGCGAGTGTGCGCGAGTGTGTGCGTGTGAGTGAGTGTGTGTGTGAGTGTGAGTGTGTGCTAGTGTGCATGAGTGTGTGAGTGTGTGCGAGTGTGCGCGAGTGTGCGTGTGTGTGATTGTGTGTGAGTGTGTACGAGTGTGTGTAGGAGTGTGTGCGAGTGTGTGCGATTGTGTGTGTGAGTGTGTAGGACTGTATGTGCAAGTGTGTGCGAGTGTGTTTGAGTGTGTGAGTGTGTGCAAGTGTGTGTGAGTGTGTGCAAGTGTGTGTGTGCAAGTGTGTGTGTGCAAGTGTGTTCGAGTGTGTGTGCGAGTGTGTATGAGTGTCTGTGTGTGCAAGTGTGTTCGCGAGTGTGTGCGTGTGAGTGAGTGTGTGTGTGAGTGTGAGTGTGTGCTAGTGTGCATGAGTGTGTGAGTGTGTGCGAGTGTGCGTGTGAGTGAGTGTGTGTGCGAGTGTGTGCGAGTGTGTGAGTGTGTGTGCGAATGTGTGTGCGAGTGTGTATGAGTGTATGTGCGAGTGTGTGCAAGTGTGTGAGAGTGTGTGTGCGAGTGTGTGCAAGTGTGTGCGAGTGAGTGTGTGCGAGTGTGTGAGTATGAGTGTGTTCGAGAGTGTGCAATTGTGTGCGAGTGTGTGTGTGAGTGCGTATGAGTGAGTGTGTGCGAGTGTGTGTGAGTGTGTGTTTGCGAGTGTGTGCGAGTGTGTGCGAGTGTGTGCGAGTGTGTGCATGTGAGTGTGTGCGTGCAAGTGTGTGCGTGCAAGTGTGTGCGTGCAAGTGTGTGCGTGCAAGTGTGTGCGTGCAAGTGTGTGCGTGCGAGTGTGTGCGAGTGTGTGCAAGTGTGTGAGTGTGTGCGAGTGTGTGTGCGAGTGTGTGCGAGTGTGTGCAAATTTGCCCAAGTGTGCGCGAGTGTGCACGAGTGAGTGGGTGCGAGTGTGTGTGTGTGAGTGTGTGTGATTGTGTGTGTGAGTGTGTATGAGTGTGTGTGCGAGTGTGTGCAAGTGTGTGTGATTGTGTGTGAGTGTGTGTATGAGTGAGTGTGTGCGAGTGTGTGTGAGTGTGTGTGCGAGTGTGTGCGTGAGTGGGTGTGTGCGAGTGTGTGCGAGTGTGTGCGATTGTGTGTGTGAGTGTGTAGGACTGTATGTGCGAGTGTGTATGAGTGTGTGTGTGAGTGTGTGCAAGTGTGTGCGAGTGAGTGTGTGTGAGTGTGTGTGCGAGTGTGTGCGAGTGTGTGCGATTGTGTGTGAGAGTGTGTAGGACTGTATGTGCGAGTGTGTGCGAGTGTGTATGAGTGTGTGAGTGCGAGTGTGTGCGAATGTGTGCGAGTGTGTGCGTGCGAGTGTGCACGAGTGTGTGCATGTAAGTGTGTGCGTGTGAGTGTGTGCGAGTGTGCTCGAGTGAATGGGTGCGAGTGTGTGCGAGTGTGTGTGAGTGTGTGCGAGTGAGTGTGTGTGAGTGAGTGTGAGTGAGTGTGTGTGAGTGTGTGCGTGTGTGCGAGTTTGTGTGCGAGTGTGTGTGAGTGTGTGCGAGTGTGTGCGTGTGAGTGTGTGCGAGTGTGTGAGTGTGTGTGCGAATGTGTGTGCGAGTGAGTGTGTGCGAGTGGGTATGAGTGTATGTGCGAGTGTGTGCAAGTGTGTGAGAGTGTGTGTGAGTGTGTGTGTGCGAGTGTGTGCAAGTGTGTGCGAGTGAGTGTGTGCGAGTGTGTGCGAAAGTGTGCAAGTGTGTGCGAGTGTGTGTGTGTGCAAGTGTGTGTGCAATTGTGTATGAGTGTGTGCGAGTGTGTGTGCGTTTGTGCGAGTGTGTGCGTGTGTGTGCGAGTGAGTGTGAGTGAGTGCAAGTGTGTGCAAATGTGTGCGCGAGTGTGCGAGTGTGGGCATGCGAGTGTGTGCTAGTGTGCGCGAGTGTGTGCGAGTGTGCGTGAGTAAGTGTGTGTGTGAGTGTGTGCGAGTGTTGCCGAGTGTGTGTGCGAGTGTGTGTGCAATTTTGTGCGAGTGTGTGTGTGCGAGTGCGTATGAGTAAGTGTGTGCGAATGTGTGCGAGTGTGTGCGCGAGGGTGTGTGCACGTGTGTGCATGTGACTGTGTGTGTGCGACTGTGGGCGAGTGTGTGCGTGTGTTTGCGTGTGTGTGCGCATGTCTGTGCGTGTGTACGAGTGTGTGCGAGTGTGTGGGTGCGAGTGTGTGCAAGTGTGTGCGAGTGTGTGTGAGTGTGTGTGTGAGTGTGTGTGAATGTGTGCGAGTCTGTGTGTGCGAGTGTGTGTGTGCGATTGTGTATGAGTGTGTGCGAGTATGTGTGTGAGCGTGTGCGAGTGTGTGCGAGTGTGTGCGTGTGAGTGCATGCGAGTGAGTGCCAGTGTGTGCAAATGTGTGCAAGTGTGTGCGAGTGTGCGCGAATGTGCGCGAGTGTGTGCGTGTGAGTGAGTGTGTGTGTGAATGTGAGTGTGTGCTAGTGTGCATGAGTGTGTGCGAGTGTGCGCGAGTGTGCGTGTGAGTGAGTGTGTGTGCGAGTGTGTGTGAGTGTGTACGAGTGGGTGTAGGAGTGTGTGCGAGTGTGTGCGATTGTGTGTGTGAGTGTGTAGCACTGTATGTGCAAGTGTGTGCGAGTGTGTTTGAGTGTGTGAGTGTGTGCGAGTGTGTGTGAGTGTTTGTGAGTGTGTGCAAGTGTGTGTGTGCGAGTGTGTGTGTGCGAGTGTGTGTCTGTGCAAGTGTGTTCGAGTGTGTGTGCGAGTGTGTATGAGTGTGTGTGTGTGCAAGTGTGTGCGTGAGTGTGTGCGTGTGAGTGTGTGTGTGTGAGTGTGAGTGTGTGCTAGTGTGCATGAGTGTGTGAGTGTGTGCGAGTGTGCGTGTGAGTGAGTGAGTGTGTGTGCGAGTGTGTGTGTGAGTGTGTGCAAGTGTGTTCGAGTGTGTGTGCGAGTGTGTATGAGTGTGTGTGTGTGCGCGTGTGTGTGAGTGTCTGTGAGTGTGTGTGCGAGTGTGTGCAAGTGTGTGCGAGTGTGTGCGAGTGTGTGCGAGTGTGTGTGTGCGAGTGTGTGTGCAATTGTGTATGAGTGTGTGCGAGTGTGTGTTAGTTTGTGTGAGTGTGTGCGTCTGTTCGTGCGAGTGAGTGCGGGTGTGTGCGAGTGTGTGTATGCGAGTTTGTGTGCGATTGTGTATGAGTGTGTGTGAGTTTGTGCGAGTGTGTGCGTGTGTGTGCGAGTGCGTGCGAGTACGCGCAAATGTGTGTGAGAGTGTGCGAGTGTGGGCGTGCGAGTGTGTGCTAGTGTGCGCGAGTGTGTGCGAGTGTGCGTGAGTAAGTGTGTGTGTAAGTGCGTGCGAGTGTTTCCGAGTGTGTGTGAGTGTGTAGGACTGTGTGTGCGAATGTGTGCGAGTGTGTGTGCGAGTGTGTGAGTATGAGTGTGTTCGAGAGTGTGCAATTGTGTGCGAGTGTGTGTGTGAGTGCGTATGAGTGAGTGTGTGCGAGTGTGTGTGAGTGTGTGTTTGCGAGTGTGTGCGAGTGTGTGCGAGTGTGTGCGAGTGTGTGCATGTGAGTGTGTGCGTGCAAGTGTGTGCGTGCAAGTGTGTGCGTGCAAGTGTGTGCGTGCAAGTGTGTGCGTGCAAGTGTGTGCGTGCGAGTGTGTGCGAGTGTGTGCAAGTGTGTGAGTGTGTGCGAGTGTGTGTGCGAGTGTGTGCGAGTGTGTGCAAATTTGCCCAAGTGTGCGCGAGTGTGCACGAGTGAGTGGGTGCGAGTGTGTGTGTGTGAGTGTGTGTGATTGTGTGTGTGAGTGTGTATGAGTGTGTGTGCGAGTGTGTGCAAGTGTGTGTGATTGTGTGTGAGTGTGTGTATGAGTGAGTGTGTGCGAGTGTGTGTGAGTGTGTGTGCGAGTGTGTGCGTGAGTGGGTGTGTGCGAGTGTGTGCGAGTGTGTGCGATTGTGTGTGTGAGTGTGTAGGACTGTATGTGCGAGTGTGTATGAGTGTGTGTGTGAGTGTGTGCAAGTGTGTGCGAGTGAGTGTGTGTGAGTGTGTGTGCGAGTGTGTGCGAGTGTGTGCGATTGTGTGTGAGAGTGTGTAGGACTGTATGTGCGAGTGTGTGCGAGTGTGTATGAGTGTGTGAGTGCGAGTGTGTGCGAATGTGTGCGAGTGTGTGCGTGCGAGTGTGCACGAGTGTGTGCATGTAAGTGTGTGCGTGTGAGTGTGTGCGAGTGTGCTCGAGTGAATGGGTGCGAGTGTGTGCGAGTGTGTGTGAGTGTGTGCGAGTGAGTGTGTGTGAGTGAGTGTGAGTGAGTGTGTGTGAGTGTGTGCGTGTGTGCGAGTTTGTGTGCGAGTGTGTGTGAGTGTGTGCGAGTGTGTGCGTGTGAGTGTGTGCGAGTGTGTGAGTGTGTGTGCGAATGTGTGTGCGAGTGAGTGTGTGCGAGTGGGTATGAGTGTATGTGCGAGTGTGTGCAAGTGTGTGAGAGTGTGTGTGAGTGTGTGTGTGCGAGTGTGTGCAAGTGTGTGCGAGTGAGTGTGTGCGAGTGTGTGCGAAAGTGTGCAAGTGTGTGCGAGTGTGTGTGTGTGCAAGTGTGTGTGCAATTGTGTATGAGTGTGTGCAAGTGTGTGTGCGTTTGTGCGAGTGTGTGCGTGTGTGTGCGAGTGAGTGTGAGTGAGTGCAAGTGTGTGCAAATGTGTGCGCGAGTGTGCGAGTGTGGGCATGCGAGTGTGTGCTAGTGTGCGCGAGTGTGTGCGAGTGTGCGTGAGTAAGTGTGTGTGTGAGTGTGTGCGAGTGTTGCCGAGTGTGTGTGCGAGTGTGTGTGCAATTTTGTGCGAGTGTGTGTGTGCGAGTGCGTATGAGTAAGTGTGTGCGAATGTGTGCGAGTGTGTGCGCGAGGGTGTGTGCACGTGTGTGCATGTGACTGTGTGTGTGCGACTGTGGGCGAGTGTGTGCGTGTGTTTGCGTGTGTGTGCGCATGTCTGTGCGTGTGTACGAGTGTGTGCGAGTGTGTGGGTGCGAGTGTGTGCAAGTGTGTGCGAGTGTGTGTGAGTGTGTGTGTGAGTGTGTGTGAATGTGTGCGAGTCTGTGTGTGCGAGTGTGTGTGTGCGATTGTGTATGAGTGTGTGCGAGTATGTGTGTGAGCGTGTGCGAGTGTGTGCGAGTGTGTGCGTGTGAGTGCATGCGAGTGAGTGCCAGTGTGTGCAAATGTGTGCAAGTGTGTGCGAGTGTGCGCGAATGTGCGCGAGTGTGTGCGTGTGAGTGAGTGTGTGTGTGAATGTGAGTGTGTGCTAGTGTGCATGAGTGTGTGAGTGTGTGCGAGTGTGCGCGAGTGTGCGTGTGAGTGAGTGTGTGTGCGAGTGTGTGTGAGTGTGTACGAGTGGGTGTAGGAGTGTGTGCGAGTGTGTGCGATTGTGTGTGTGAGTGTGTAGCACTGTATGTGCAAGTGTGTGCGAGTGTGTTTGAGTGTGTGAGTGTGTGCGAGTGTGTGTGAGTGTTTGTGAGTGTGTGCAAGTGTGTGTGTGCGAGTGTGTGTGTGCGAGTGTGTGTCTGTGCAAGTGTGTTCGAGTGTGTGTGCGAGTGTGTATGAGTGTGTGTGTGCAAGTGTGTGCGTGAGTGTGTGCGTGTGAGTGAGTGTGTGTGTGAGTGTGAGTGTGTGCTAGTGTGCATGAGTGTGTGAGTGTGTGCGAGTGTGCGTGTGAGTGAGTGATTGTGTGTGCGAGTGTGTGTGTGCAAGTGTGTTCGAGTGTGTGTGTGAGTGTGTATGAGTGTGTGTGTGTGCAAGTGTGTGCGCGTGTGTGTGAGTGTCTGTGAGTGTGTGCATGAGTGAGTGTGTGCGAGTGTGTGTGAGTTTGTGTGTGTGTGTGTGTGAGTGTGTGCGAGTGTGTGCGTGTGAGTGTGTGCGAGTATGTGTGTGAGTGTGTGCGAGTGTGTGTGTGCAATTGTGTATTAGTGAATGTGTGCGAGTGTGCGTGAGTGTGTGTGTATGTGAGTGAGTGTGTGTGTGCGAGTGTGTGCGAGTGAGTGTGAGTGAGTGTGTGCAAGTGTGTGCGAGTGTGTGTGTGCGATTGTGCATAAGTGTGTGCGAGTGTGTGTGTGAGTGTGTAGGACTGTGTGTGCGAGTGTGTGTGCGAGTGTGTGCGAGTGTGTGTGAGTGTGTGTAGGAGTGTGTGTAGGAGTGTGTGCGATTGTGTGTGTGAGTGTGTAGTACTGTATGTGCGACTTTGTTCGAGTGTGTGTGTGCGAGTATGTGAGCATGTGTGAGTGTGTGCAAGTGTGTGCGTGCGAGTGTGTGTGTGCAAGTGTGTGTGATTGTGTATGAGTGAGTGTGTGCGAGTGTGCGTGCAAGTGTGTTTGAGTGTGTTTGTGCAAGTGTGTATGAGTGTGTCTGTGCGAGTGTGTGCAAGTGTGTTTGTGCGAGTGTGTATGAGTGTGTCTGTGCGAGTGTGTGCAAGTGTGTGTGATTGTGTGTGAGTGTGTGTATGAGTGAGTGTGTGCGAGTGTGTGCGAGTGTGTGCGCGAGTGTGTGCGTGTGAGTGTGTGTGAGTGTGTGCGAGTGTGTGTAAGTGTGTGCGATTGTGTGTGTGAGTGTGTAGGACTGTATGTGCGAGTGTGTGTGACTGTGTTCGAGTGTGTGTGTGCGAGTGTGTGAGCATGTGTGAGTGTGTGCAAGTGTGTGCGTGCGAGTGTGTGTGTGTGATTGTGTATGAGTGAGTGTGTGCGAGTATGTGTGTGAGCGTGTGCGAGTGTGTGCGAGTGTGTGCGTGCGAGTGAGTGGGAGTGTGTGCAAATGTGTGCAAGAGTGTGCGAGTGTGGGCGTGCGAGTGTGTGCGAGTGTGCGCGAGTGTGTGCGTGTGAGTGAGTGTGTGTGTGAGTGTGAGTGTGTGCTAGTGTGCATGAGTGTGTGAGTGTGTGCGAGTGTGCGCGAGTGTGCGTGTGTGTGATTGTGTGTGAGTGTGTACGAGTGTGTGTAGGAGTGTGTGCGAGTGTGTGCGATTGTGTGTGTGAGTGTGTAGGACTGTATGTGCAAGTGTGTGCGAGTGTGTTTGAGTGTGTGAGTGTGTGCAAGTGTGTGTGAGTGTGTGCAAGTGTGTGTGTGCAAGTGTGTGTGTGCAAGTGTGTTCGAGTGTGTGTGCGAGTGTGTATGAGTGTCTGTGTGTGCAAGTGTGTTCGCGAGTGTGTGCGTGTGAGTGAGTGTGTGTGTGAGTGTGAGTGTGTGCTAGTGTGCATGAGTGTGTGAGTGTGTGCGAGTGTGCGTGTGAGTGAGTGTGTGTGCGAGTGTGTGCGAGTGTGTGAGTGTGTGTGCGAATGTGTGTGCGAGTGTGTATGAGTGTATGTGCGAGTGTGTGCAAGTGTGTGAGAGTGTGTGTGCGAGTGTGTGCAAGTGTGTGCGAGTGAGTGTGTGCGAGTGTGTGAGTATGAGTGTGTTCGAGAGTGTGCAATTGTGTGCGAGTGTGTGTGTGAGTGCGTATGAGTGAGTGTGTGCGAGTGTGTGTGAGTGTGTGTTTGCGAGTGTGTGCGAGTGTGTGCGAGTGTGTGCGAGTGTGTGCATGTGAGTGTGTGCGTGCAAGTGTGTGCGTGCAAGTGTGTGCGTGCAAGTGTGTGCGTGCAAGTGTGTGCGTGCAAGTGTGTGCGTGCGAGTGTGTGCGAGTGTGTGCAAGTGTGTGAGTGTGTGCGAGTGTGTGTGCGAGTGTGTGCGAGTGTGTGCAAATTTGCCCAAGTGTGCGCGAGTGTGCACGAGTGAGTGGGTGCGAGTGTGTGTGTGTGAGTGTGTGTGATTGTGTGTGTGAGTGTGTATGAGTGTGTGTGCGAGTGTGTGCAAGTGTGTGTGATTGTGTGTGAGTGTGTGTATGAGTGAGTGTGTGCGAGTGTGTGTGAGTGTGTGTGCGAGTGTGTGCGTGAGTGGGTGTGTGCGAGTGTGTGCGAGTGTGTGCGATTGTGTGTGTGAGTGTGTAGGACTGTATGTGCGAGTGTGTATGAGTGTGTGTGTGAGTGTGTGCAAGTGTGTGCGAGTGAGTGTGTGTGAGTGTGTGTGCGAGTGTGTGCGAGTGTGTGCGATTGTGTGTGAGAGTGTGTAGGACTGTATGTGCGAGTGTGTGCGAGTGTGTATGAGTGTGTGAGTGCGAGTGTGTGCGAATGTGTGCGAGTGTGTGCGTGCGAGTGTGCACGAGTGTGTGCATGTAAGTGTGTGCGTGTGAGTGTGTGCGAGTGTGCTCGAGTGAATGGGTGCGAGTGTGTGCGAGTGTGTGTGAGTGTGTGCGAGTGAGTGTGTGTGAGTGAGTGTGAGTGAGTGTGTGTGAGTGTGTGCGTGTGTGCGAGTTTGTGTGCGAGTGTGTGTGAGTGTGTGCGAGTGTGTGCGTGTGAGTGTGTGCGAGTGTGTGAGTGTGTGTGCGAATGTGTGTGCGAGTGAGTGTGTGCGAGTGGGTATGAGTGTATGTGCGAGTGTGTGCAAGTGTGTGAGAGTGTGTGTGAGTGTGTGTGTGCGAGTGTGTGCAAGTGTGTGCGAGTGAGTGTGTGCGAGTGTGTGCGAAAGTGTGCAAGTGTGTGCGAGTGTGTGTGTGTGCAAGTGTGTGTGCAATTGTGTATGAGTGTGTGCGAGTGTGTGTGCGTTTGTGCGAGTGTGTGCGTGTGTGTGCGAGTGAGTGTGAGTGAGTGCAAGTGTGTGCAAATGTGTGCGCGAGTGTGCGAGTGTGGGCATGCGAGTGTGTGCTAGTGTGCGCGAGTGTGTGCGAGTGTGCGTGAGTAAGTGTGTGTGTGAGTGTGTGCGAGTGTTGCCGAGTGTGTGTGCGAGTGTGTGTGCAATTTTGTGCGAGTGTGTGTGTGCGAGTGCGTATGAGTAAGTGTGTGCGAATGTGTGCGAGTGTGTGCGCGAGGGTGTGTGCACGTGTGTGCATGTGACTGTGTGTGTGCGACTGTGGGCGAGTGTGTGCGTGTGTTTGCGTGTGTGTGCGCATGTCTGTGCGTGTGTACGAGTGTGTGCGAGTGTGTGGGTGCGAGTGTGTGCAAGTGTGTGCGAGTGTGTGTGAGTGTGTGTGTGAGTGTGTGTGAATGTGTGCGAGTCTGTGTGTGCGAGTGTGTGTGTGCGATTGTGTATGAGTGTGTGCGAGTATGTGTGTGAGCGTGTGCGAGTGTGTGCGAGTGTGTGCGTGTGAGTGCATGCGAGTGAGTGCCAGTGTGTGCAAATGTGTGCAAGTGTGTGCGAGTGTGCGCGAATGTGCGCGAGTGTGTGCGTGTGAGTGAGTGTGTGTGTGAATGTGAGTGTGTGCTAGTGTGCATGAGTGTGTGAGTGTGTGCGAGTGTGCGCGAGTGTGCGTGTGAGTGAGTGTGTGTGCGAGTGTGTGTGAGTGTGTACGAGTGGGTGTAGGAGTGTGTGCGAGTGTGTGCGATTGTGTGTGTGAGTGTGTAGCACTGTATGTGCAAGTGTGTGCGAGTGTGTTTGAGTGTGTGAGTGTGTGCGAGTGTGTGTGAGTGTTTGTGAGTGTGTGCAAGTGTGTGTGTGCGAGTGTGTGTGTGCGAGTGTGTGTCTGTGCAAGTGTGTTCGAGTGTGTGTGCGAGTGTGTATGAGTGTGTGTGTGCAAGTGTGTGCGTGAGTGTGTGCGTGTGAGTGAGTGTGTGTGTGAGTGTGAGTGTGTGCTAGTGTGCATGAGTGTGTGAGTGTGTGCGAGTGTGCGTGTGAGTGAGTGATTGTGTGTGCGAGTGTGTGTGTGCAAGTGTGTTCGAGTGTGTGTGTGAGTGTGTATGAGTGTGTGTGTGTGCAAGTGTGTGCGCGTGTGTGTGAGTGTCTGTGAGTGTGTGCATGAGTGAGTGTGTGCGAGTGTGTGTGAGTTTGTGTGTGTGTGTGTGTGAGTGTGTGCGAGTGTGTGCGTGTGAGTGTGTGCGAGTATGTGTGTGAGTGTGTGCGAGTGTGTGTGTGCAATTGTGTATTAGTGAATGTGTGCGAGTGTGCGTGAGTGTGTGTGTATGTGAGTGAGTGTGTGTGTGCGAGTGTGTGCGAGTGAGTGTGAGTGAGTGTGTGCAAGTGTGTGCGAGTGTGTGTGTGCGATTGTGCATAAGTGTGTGCGAGTGTGTGTGTGAGTGTGTAGGACTGTGTGTGCGAGTGTGTGTGCGAGTGTGTGCGAGTGTGTGTGAGTGTGTGTAGGAGTGTGTGTAGGAGTGTGTGCGATTGTGTGTGTGAGTGTGTAGTACTGTATGTGCGACTTTGTTCGAGTGTGTGTGTGCGAGTATGTGAGCATGTGTGAGTGTGTGCAAGTGTGTGCGTGCGAGTGTGTGTGTGCAAGTGTGTGTGATTGTGTATGAGTGAGTGTGTGCGAGTGTGCGTGCAAGTGTGTTTGAGTGTGTTTGTGCAAGTGTGTATGAGTGTGTCTGTGCGAGTGTGTGCAAGTGTGTTTGTGCGAGCGTGTATGAGTGTGTCTGTGCGAGTGTGTGCAAGTGTGTGTGATTGTGTGTGAGTGTGTGTATGAGTGAGTGTGTGCGAGTGTGTGCGAGTGTGTGCGCGAGTGTGTGCGTGTGAGTGTGTGTGAGTGTGTGCGAGTGTGTGTAAGTGTGTGCGATTGTGTGTGTGAGTGTGTAGGACTGTATGTGCGAGTGTGTGTGACTGTGTTCGAGTGTGTGTGTGCGAGTGTGTGAGCATGTGTGAGTGTGTGCAAGTGTGTGCGTGCGAGTGTGTGTGTGTGATTGTGTATGAGTGAGTGTGTGCGAGTATGTGTGTGAGCGTGTGCGAGTGTGTGCGAGTGTGTGCGTGCGAGTGAGTGGGAGTGTGTGCAAATGTGTGCAAGAGTGTGCGAGTGTGGGCGTGCGAGTGTGTGCGAGTGTGCGCGAGTGTGTGCGTGTGAGTGAGTGTGTGTGTGAGTGTGAGTGTGTGCTAGTGTGCATGAGTGTGTGAGTGTGTGCGAGTGTGCGCGAGTGTGCGTGTGTGTGATTGTGTGTGAGTGTGTACGAGTGTGTGTAGGAGTGTGTGCGAGTGTGTGCGATTGTGTGTGTGAGTGTGTAGGACTGTATGTGCAAGTGTGTGCGAGTGTGTTTGAGTGTGTGAGTGTGTGCAAGTGTGTGTGAGTGTGTGCAAGTGTGTGTGTGCAAGTGTGTGTGTGCAAGTGTGTTCGAGTGTGTGTGCGAGTGTGTATGAGTGTCTGTGTGTGCAAGTGTGTTCGCGAGTGTGTGCGTGTGAGTGAGTGTGTGTGTGAGTGTGAGTGTGTGCTAGTGTGCATGAGTGTGTGAGTGTGTGCGAGTGTGCGTGTGAGTGAGTGTGTGTGCGAGTGTGTGCGAGTGTGTGAGTGTGTGTGCGAATGTGTGTGCGAGTGTGTATGAGTGTATGTGCGAGTGTGTGCAAGTGTGTGAGAGTGTGTGTGCGAGTGTGTGCATGTGAGTGTGTGCGTGCAAGTGTGTGCGTGCAAGTGTGTGCGTGCAAGTGTGTGCGTGCAAGTGTGTGCGTGCAAGTGTGTGCGTGCGAGTGTGTGCGAGTGTGTGCAAGTGTGTGAGTGTGTGCGAGTGTGTGTGCGAGTGTGTGCGAGTGTGTGCAAATTTGCCCAAGTGTGCGCGAGTGTGCACGAGTGAGTGGGTGCGAGTGTGTGTGTGTGAGTGTGTGTGATTGTGTGTGTGAGTGTGTATGAGTGTGTGTGCGAGTGTGTGCAAGTGTGTGTGATTGTGTGTGAGTGTGTGTATGAGTGAGTGTGTGCGAGTGTGTGTGAGTGTGTGTGCGAGTGTGTGCGTGAGTGGGTGTGTGCGAGTGTGTGCGAGTGTGTGCGATTGTGTGTGTGAGTGTGTAGGACTGTATGTGCGAGTGTGTATGAGTGTGTGTGTGAGTGTGTGCAAGTGTGTGCGAGTGAGTGTGTGTGAGTGTGTGTGCGAGTGTGTGCGAGTGTGTGCGATTGTGTGTGAGAGTGTGTAGGACTGTATGTGCGAGTGTGTGCGAGTGTGTATGAGTGTGTGAGTGCGAGTGTGTGCGAATGTGTGCGAGTGTGTGCGTGCGAGTGTGCACGAGTGTGTGCATGTAAGTGTGTGCGTGTGAGTGTGTGCGAGTGTGCTCGAGTGAATGGGTGCGAGTGTGTGCGAGTGTGTGTGAGTGTGTGCGAGTGAGTGTGTGTGAGTGAGTGTGAGTGAGTGTGTGTGAGTGTGTGCGTGTGTGCGAGTTTGTGTGCGAGTGTGTGTGAGTGTGTGCGAGTGTGTGCGTGTGAGTGTGTGCGAGTGTGTGAGTGTGTGTGCGAATGTGTGTGCGAGTGAGTGTGTGCGAGTGGGTATGAGTGTATGTGCGAGTGTGTGCAAGTGTGTGAGAGTGTGTGTGAGTGTGTGTGTGCGAGTGTGTGCAAGTGTGTGCGAGTGAGTGTGTGCGAGTGTGTGCGAAAGTGTGCAAGTGTGTGCGAGTGTGTGTGTGTGCAAGTGTGTGTGCAATTGTGTATGAGTGTGTGCGAGTGTGTGTGCGTTTGTGCGAGTGTGTGCGTGTGTGTGCGAGTGAGTGTGAGTGAGTGCAAGTGTGTGCAAATGTGTGCGCGAGTGTGCGAGTGTGGGCATGCGAGTGTGTGCTAGTGTGCGCGAGTGTGTGCGAGTGTGCGTGAGTAAGTGTGTGTGTGAGTGTGTGCGAGTGTTGCCGAGTGTGTGTGCGAGTGTGTGTGCAATTTTGTGCGAGTGTGTGTGTGCGAGTGCGTATGAGTAAGTGTGTGCGAATGTGTGCGAGTGTGTGCGCGAGGGTGTGTGCACGTGTGTGCATGTGACTGTGTGTGTGCGACTGTGGGCGAGTGTGTGCGTGTGTTTGCGTGTGTGTGCGCATGTCTGTGCGTGTGTACGAGTGTGTGCGAGTGTGTGGGTGCGAGTGTGTGCAAGTGTGTGCGAGTGTGTGTGAGTGTGTGTGTGAGTGTGTGTGAATGTGTGCGAGTCTGTGTGTGCGAGTGTGTGTGTGCGATTGTGTATGAGTGTGTGCGAGTATGTGTGTGAGCGTGTGCGAGTGTGTGCGAGTGTGTGCGTGTGAGTGCATGCGAGTGAGTGCCAGTGTGTGCAAATGTGTGCAAGTGTGTGCGAGTGTGCGCGAATGTGCGCGAGTGTGTGCGTGTGAGTGAGTGTGTGTGTGAATGTGAGTGTGTGCTAGTGTGCATGAGTGTGTGAGTGTGTGCGAGTGTGCGCGAGTGTGCGTGTGAGTGAGTGTGTGTGCGAGTGTGTGTGAGTGTGTACGAGTGGGTGTAGGAGTGTGTGCGAGTGTGTGCGATTGTGTGTGTGAGTGTGTAGCACTGTATGTGCAAGTGTGTGCGAGTGTGTTTGAGTGTGTGAGTGTGTGCGAGTGTGTGTGAGTGTTTGTGAGTGTGTGCAAGTGTGTGTGTGCGAGTGTGTGTGTGCGAGTGTGTGTCTGTGCAAGTGTGTTCGAGTGTGTGTGCGAGTGTGTATGAGTGTGTGTGTGCAAGTGTGTGCGTGAGTGTGTGCGTGTGAGTGAGTGTGTGTGTGAGTGTGAGTGTGTGCTAGTGTGCATGAGTGTGTGAGTGTGTGCGAGTGTGCGTGTGAGTGAGTGATTGTGTGTGCGAGTGTGTGTGTGCAAGTGTGTTCGAGTGTGTGTGTGAGTGTGTATGAGTGTGTGTGTGTGCAAGTGTGTGCGCGTGTGTGTGAGTGTCTGTGAGTGTGTGCATGAGTGAGTGTGTGCGAGTGTGTGTGAGTTTGTGTGTGTGTGTGAGTGTGTGCGAGTGTGTGCGTGTGAGTGTGTGCGAGTATGTGTGTGAGTGTGTGCGAGTGTGTGTGTGCAATTGTGTATTAGTGAATGTGTGCGAGTGTGCGTGAGTGTGTGTGTATGTGAGTGAGTGTGTGTGTGCGAGTGTGTGCGAGTGAGTGTGAGTGAGTGTGTGCAAGTGTGTGCGAGTGTGTGTGTGCGATTGTGCATAAGTGTGTGCGAGTGTGTGTGTGAGTGTGTAGGACTGTGTGTGCGAGTGTGTGTGCGAGTGTGTGCGAGTGTGTGTGAGTGTGTGTAGGAGTGTGTGTAGGAGTGTGTGCGATTGTGTGTGTGAGTGTGTAGTACTGTATGTGCGACTTTGTTCGAGTGTGTGTGTGCGAGTATGTGAGCATGTGTGAGTGTGTGCAAGTGTGTGCGTGCGAGTGTGTGTGTGCAAGTGTGTGTGATTGTGTATGAGTGAGTGTGTGCGAGTGTGCGTGCAAGTGTGTTTGAGTGTGTTTGTGCAAGTGTGTATGAGTGTGTCTGTGCGAGTGTGTGCAAGTGTGTTTGTGCGAGCGTGTATGAGTGTGTCTGTGCGAGTGTGTGCAAGTGTGTGTGATTGTGTGTGAGTGTGTGTATGAGTGAGTGTGTGCGAGTGTGTGCGAGTGTGTGCGCGAGTGTGTGCGTGTGAGTGTGTGTGAGTGTGTGCGAGTGTGTGTAAGTGTGTGCGATTGTGTGTGTGAGTGTGTAGGACTGTATGTGCGAGTGTGTGTGACTGTGTTCGAGTGTGTGTGTGCGAGTGTGTGAGCATGTGTGAGTGTGTGCAAGTGTGTGCGTGCGAGTGTGTGTGTGTGATTGTGTATGAGTGAGTGTGTGCGAGTATGTGTGTGAGCGTGTGCGAGTGTGTGCGAGTGTGTGCGTGCGAGTGAGTGGGAGTGTGTGCAAATGTGTGCAAGAGTGTGCGAGTGTGGGCGTGCGAGTGTGTGCGAGTGTGCGCGAGTGTGTGCGTGTGAGTGAGTGTGTGTGTGAGTGTGAGTGTGTGCTAGTGTGCATGAGTGTGTGAGTGTGTGCGAGTGTGCGCGAGTGTGCGTGTGTGTGATTGTGTGTGAGTGTGTACGAGTGTGTGTAGGAGTGTGTGCGAGTGTGTGCGATTGTGTGTGTGAGTGTGTAGGACTGTATGTGCAAGTGTGTGCGAGTGTGTTTGAGTGTGTGAGTGTGTGCAAGTGTGTGTGAGTGTGTGCAAGTGTGTGTGTGCAAGTGTGTGTGTGCAAGTGTGTTCGAGTGTGTGTGCGAGTGTGTATGAGTGTCTGTGTGTGCAAGTGTGTTCGCGAGTGTGTGCGTGTGAGTGAGTGTGTGTGTGAGTGTGAGTGTGTGCTAGTGTGCATGAGTGTGTGAGTGTGTGCGAGTGTGCGTGTGAGTGAGTGTGTGTGCGAGTGTGTGCGAGTGTGTGAGTGTGTGTGCGAATGTGTGTGCGAGTGTGTATGAGTGTATGTGCGAGTGTGTGCAAGTGTGTGAGAGTGTGTGTGCGAGTGTGTGCAAGTGTGTGCGAGTGAGTGTGTGCGAGTGTGTGAGTATGAGTGTGTTCGAGAGTGTGCAATTGTGTGCGAGTGTGTGTGTGAGTGCGTATGAGTGAGTGTGTGCGAGTGTGTGTGAGTGTGTGTTTGCGAGTGTGTGCGAGTGTGTGCGAGTGTGTGCGAGTGTGTGCATGTGAGTGTGTGCGTGCAAGTGTGTGCGTGCAAGTGTGTGCGTGCAAGTGTGTGCGTGCAAGTGTGTGCGTGCAAGTGTGTGCGTGCGAGTGTGTGCGAGTGTGTGCAAGTGTGTGAGTGTGTGCGAGTGTGTGTGCGAGTGTGTGCGAGTGTGTGCAAATTTGCCCAAGTGTGCGCGAGTGTGCACGAGTGAGTGGGTGCGAGTGTGTGTGTGTGAGTGTGTGTGATTGTGTGTGTGAGTGTGTATGAGTGTGTGTGCGAGTGTGTGCAAGTGTGTGTGATTGTGTGTGAGTGTGTGTATGAGTGAGTGTGTGCGAGTGTGTGTGAGTGTGTGTGCGAGTGTGTGCGTGAGTGGGTGTGTGCGAGTGTGTGCGAGTGTGTGCGATTGTGTGTGTGAGTGTGTAGGACTGTATGTGCGAGTGTGTATGAGTGTGTGTGTGAGTGTGTGCAAGTGTGTGCGAGTGAGTGTGTGTGAGTGTGTGTGCGAGTGTGTGCGAGTGTGTGCGATTGTGTGTGAGAGTGTGTAGGACTGTATGTGCGAGTGTGTGCGAGTGTGTATGAGTGTGTGAGTGCGAGTGTGTGCGAATGTGTGCGAGTGTGTGCGTGCGAGTGTGCACGAGTGTGTGCATGTAAGTGTGTGCGTGTGAGTGTGTGCGAGTGTGCTCGAGTGAATGGGTGCGAGTGTGTGCGAGTGTGTGTGAGTGTGTGCGAGTGAGTGTGTGTGAGTGAGTGTGAGTGAGTGTGTGTGAGTGTGTGCGTGTGTGCGAGTTTGTGTGCGAGTGTGTGTGAGTGTGTGCGAGTGTGTGCGTGTGAGTGTGTGCGAGTGTGTGAGTGTGTGTGCGAATGTGTGTGCGAGTGAGTGTGTGCGAGTGGGTATGAGTGTATGTGCGAGTGTGTGCAAGTGTGTGAGAGTGTGTGTGAGTGTGTGTGTGCGAGTGTGTGCAAGTGTGTGCGAGTGAGTGTGTGCGAGTGTGTGCGAAAGTGTGCAAGTGTGTGCGAGTGTGTGTGTGTGCAAGTGTGTGTGCAATTGTGTATGAGTGTGTGCGAGTGTGTGTGCGTTTGTGCGAGTGTGTGCGTGTGTGTGCGAGTGAGTGTGAGTGAGTGCAAGTGTGTGCAAATGTGTGCGCGAGTGTGCGAGTGTGGGCATGCGAGTGTGTGCTAGTGTGCGCGAGTGTGTGCGAGTGTGCGTGAGTAAGTGTGTGTGTGAGTGTGTGCGAGTGTTGCCGAGTGTGTGTGCGAGTGTGTGTGCAATTTTGTGCGAGTGTGTGTGTGCGAGTGCGTATGAGTAAGTGTGTGCGAATGTGTGCGAGTGTGTGCGCGAGGGTGTGTGCACGTGTGTGCATGTGACTGTGTGTGTGCGACTGTGGGTGAGTGTGTGCGTGTGTTTGCGTGTGTGTGCGCATGTCTGTGCGTGTGTACGAGTGTGTGCGAGTGTGTGGGTGCGAGTGTGTGCAAGTGTGTGCGAGTGTGTGTGAGTGTGTGTGTGAGTGTGTGTGAATGTGTGCGAGTCTGTGTGTGCGAGTGTGTGTGTGCGATTGTGTATGAGTGTGTGCGAGTATGTGTGTGAGCGTGTGCGAGTGTGTGCGAGTGTGTGCGTGTGAGTGCATGCGAGTGAGTGCCAGTGTGTGCAAATGTGTGCAAGTGTGTGCGAGTGTGCGCGAATGTGCGCGAGTGTGTGCGTGTGAGTGAGTGTGTGTGTGAATGTGAGTGTGTGCTAGTGTGCATGAGTGTGTGAGTGTGTGCGAGTGTGCGCGAGTGTGCGTGTGAGTGAGTGTGTGTGCGAGTGTGTGTGAGTGTGTACGAGTGGGTGTAGGAGTGTGTGCGAGTGTGTGCGATTGTGTGTGTGAGTGTGTAGCACTGTATGTGCAAGTGTGTGCGAGTGTGTTTGAGTGTGTGAGTGTGTGCGAGTGTGTGTGAGTGTTTGTGAGTGTGTGCAAGTGTGTGTGTGCGAGTGTGTGTGTGCGAGTGTGTGTCTGTGCAAGTGTGTTCGAGTGTGTGTGCGAGTGTGTATGAGTGTGTGTGTGCAAGTGTGTGCGTGAGTGTGTGCGTGTGAGTGAGTGTGTGTGTGAGTGTGAGTGTGTGCTAGTGTGCATGAGTGTGTGAGTGTGTGCGAGTGTGCGTGTGAGTGAGTGATTGTGTGTGTGAGTGTGTGTGTGCAAGTGTGTTCGAGTGTGTGTGTGAGTGTGTATGAGTGTGTGTGTGTGCAAGTGTGTGCGCGTGTGTGTGAGTGTCTGTGAGTGTGTGCATGAGTGAGTGTGTGCGAGTGTGTGTGAGTTTGTGTGTGTGTGTGTGTGAGTGTGTGCGAGTGTGTGCGTGTGAGTGTGTGCGAGTATGTGTGTGAGTGTGTGCGAGTGTGTGTGTGCAATTGTGTATTAGTGAATGTGTGCGAGTGTGCGTGAGTGTGTGTGTATGTGAGTGAGTGTGTGTGTGCGAGTGTGTGCGAGTGAGTGTGAGTGAGTGTGTGCAAGTGTGTGCGAGTGTGTGTGTGCGATTGTGCATAAGTGTGTGCGAGTGTGTGTGTGAGTGTGTAGGACTGTGTGTGCGAGTGTGTGTGCGAGTGTGTGCGAGTGTGTGTGAGTGTGTGTAGGAGTGTGTGTAGGAGTGTGTGCGATTGTGTGTGTGAGTGTGTAGTACTGTATGTGCGACTTTGTTCGAGTGTGTGTGTGCGAGTATGTGAGCATGTGTGAGTGTGTGCAAGTGTGTGCGTGCGAGTGTGTGTGTGCAAGTGTGTGTGATTGTGTATGAGTGAGTGTGTGCGAGTGTGCGTGCAAGTGTGTTTGAGTGTGTTTGTGCAAGTGTGTATGAGTGTGTCTGTGCGAGTGTGTGCAAGTGTGTTTGTGCGAGTGTGTATGAGTGTGTCTGTGCGAGTGTGTGCAAGTGTGTGTGATTGTGTGTGAGTGTGTGTATGAGTGAGTGTGTGCGAGTGTGTGCGAGTGTGTGCGCGAGTGTGTGCGTGTGAGTGTGTGTGAGTGTGTGCGAGTGTGTGTAAGTGTGTGCGATTGTGTGTGTGAGTGTGTAGGACTGTATGTGCGAGTGTGTGTGACTGTGTTCGAGTGTGTGTGTGCGAGTGTGTGAGCATGTGTGAGTGTGTGCAAGTGTGTGCGTGCGAGTGTGTGTGTGTGATTGTGTATGAGTGAGTGTGTGCGAGTATGTGTGTGAGCGTGTGCGAGTGTGTGCGAGTGTGTGCGTGCGAGTGAGTGGGAGTGTGTGCAAATGTGTGCAAGAGTGTGCGAGTGTGGGCGTGCGAGTGTGTGCGAGTGTGCGCGAGTGTGTGCGTGTGAGTGAGTGTGTGTGTGAGTGTGAGTGTGTGCTAGTGTGCATGAGTGTGTGAGTGTGTGCGAGTGTGCGCGAGTGTGCGTGTGTGTGATTGTGTGTGAGTGTGTACGAGTGTGTGTAGGAGTGTGTGCGAGTGTGTGCGATTGTGTGTGTGAGTGTGTAGGACTGTATGTGCAAGTGTGTGCGAGTGTGTTTGAGTGTGTGAGTGTGTGCAAGTGTGTGTGAGTGTGTGCAAGTGTGTGTGTGCAAGTGTGTGTGTGCAAGTGTGTTCGAGTGTGTGTGCGAGTGTGTATGAGTGTCTGTGTGTGCAAGTGTGTTCGCGAGTGTGTGCGTGTGAGTGAGTGTGTGTGTGAGTGTGAGTGTGTGCTAGTGTGCATGAGTGTGTGAGTGTGTGCGAGTGTGCGTGTGAGTGAGTGTGTGTGCGAGTGTGTGCGAGTGTGTGAGTGTGTGTGCGAATGTGTGTGCGAGTGTGTATGAGTGTATGTGCGAGTGTGTGCAAGTGTGTGAGAGTGTGTGTGCGAGTGTGTGCAAGTGTGTGCGAGTGAGTGTGTGCGAGTGTGTGCGAGAGTGTGCAAGTGTGTGCGAGTGTGTGTGTGCGAGTGTGTGTGCAATTGTGTATGAGTGTGTGCGAGTGTGTGTGCGTTTGTGCGAGTGTGTGCGTGTGTGTGTGTGCAAGTGCGTGTGAGTGAGTGCAAGTGTGTGCAAATGTGTGTGCAAGTGTGCGAGTGTGGGCATGCGAGTGTGTGCTAGTGTGCGAGAGTGTGCAAGTGTGTGCGAGTGTGTGTGTGTGAGTGTGTGTGCAATTGTGTATGAGTGTGTGCGAGTGTGTGCGTGTGTGTGTGCAAGTGCGTGTGAGTGAGTGCAAGTGTGTGCAAATGTGTGTGCGAGTGTGCGAGTATGGGCATGCGAGTGTGTGCTAGTGTGCGCGAGTGTGTGAGTGTGTGCGAGTGTGCGTGAGTAAGTGTGTGTGTGAGTGTGTGCGAGTGTTGCCGAGTGTGTGTGTGAGTGTGTAGGACTGTGTGTGCGAGTGTGTGTGCGAGTGTGTGTGTACGAGTGTGTTCGAGTGTGTGCAATTTTGTGCGAGTGTGTGTGTGCGAGTGCGTATGAGTAAGTGTGTGCGAATGTGTGCGAGTGTGTGCGAGTGTGTGTGCGAGTGTGTTTGCGAGTGTGTGCGTGCGACTGTGTGTGTGCGACTGTGTGCGAGTGTGTGCGAGTGTTTGCGTGTGTGTGCGCGTGTGTGTGCGTGTGTACGAGTGTGTGCGAGTGTGTGGGTGCGAGTGTGTGCAAGTGTGTGCGAGTGTGTGTGAGTGTGTGTGAATGTGTGCGAGTGTGTGCGTGTGAGTGCGAGTGTGTGCAAATGTGTGCGAGAGTGTGCAAGTGTGGGCGTGCGAGTGTGTGCGAGTGTGCGCGAGTGTGCGCGAGTGTGTGCGTGTGAGTGAGTGTGTGTGTGAGTGTGAGTGTGTGCTAGTGTGCATGAGTGTGTGAGTGTGTGCGAGTGTGCGCGAGTGTGCGTGTGAGTGAGTGAGTGTGTGCGAGTGTGTGTGATTGTGTGTGAGTGTGTACGAGTGTGTGTAGGAGTGTGTGCGAGTGTGTGCGATTGTGTGTGTGAGTGTGTAGGACTGTATGTGCAAGTGTGTGCGAGTGTGTTTGAGTGTGTGAGTATGTGCGAGTGTGTGTGAGTGTGTGTGAGTGTGTGCAAGTGTGTGTGTGCAAGTGTGTGTGTGCAAGTGTGTGTGTGCAAGTGTGTTCGAGTGTGTGTGCGAGTGTGTATGAGTGTCTGTGTGTGCAAGTGTGTTTGCGAGTGTGTGCGTGTGAGTGAGTGTGTGTGTGAGTGTGAGTGTGTGCTAGTGTGCATGAGTGTGTGAGTGTGTGCGAGTGTGCGTGTGAGTGAGTGTGTGTGCGAGTGTGTGCGAGTGTGTGAGTGTGTGTGCGAGTGAGTGTGTGCGAGTGTGTATGAGTGTATGTGCGAGTGTGTGCAAGTGTGTGAGAGTGTGTGAGAGTGTGTGTGTGCGAGTGTGTGCAAGTGTGTTTGAGTGAGTGTGTGCGAGTGTGTGCGAGAGTGTGCAAGTGTGTGCGAGTGTGTGTGTGCGAGTGTGTGTGCAATTGTGTATGAGTGTGTGCGAGTGTGTGTGCGTTTGTGCGAGTGTGTGCGTGTGTGTGTGCAAGTGCGTGTGAGTGAGTGCAAGTGTGTGCAAATGTGTGTGTGAGTGTGCGAGTGTGGGCATGCGAGTGTGTGCTAGTGTGCGAGAGTGTGCAAGTGTGTGCGAGTGTGTGTGTGCGAGTGTGTGTGCAATTGTGTATGAGTGTGTGCGAGTGTGTGTGCGTTTGTGCGAGTGTGTGCGTGTGTGTGTGCAAGTGCGTGTGAGTGAGTGCAAGTGTGTGCAAATGTGTGTGCGAGTGTGCGAGTGTGGGCATGCGAGTGTGTGCTAGTGTGCGCGAGTGTGTGAGTGTGTGCGAGTGTTGCCGAGTGTGTGTGTGAGTGTGTAGGACTGTGTGTGCGAGTGTGTGCGAGTGTGTGTGTACGAGTGTGTTCGAGTGTGTGCAATTTTGTGCGAGTGAGTGTGTGCGAGTGCGTATGAGTAAGTGTGTGCGAATGTGTGCGAGTGTGTGCGAGTGTGTGTGCGAGTGTGTTTGCGAGTGTGTGCGTGCGACTGTGTGTGTGCGAATGTGTGCGAGTGTGTGTGCGAGTGTGTGTGTGAGTGTGTGCGTGCGACTGTGTGTGTGCGAGTGTGTGCGAGTGTTTGCGTGTGAGTGCGCGTGTGTGCGTGTGTACGAGTGTGTGCAAGTGTGTGCGAGTGTGTGTGAGTGTGTGTGTGAGTGTGTGTGAATGTGTGCGAGTCTGTGTGTGCGAGTGTGTGTGTGCGATTGTGTATGAGTGTGTGCGAGTATGTGTGTGAGTGTGTGCGAGTGTGTGCGTGCGAGTGCATGCGAGTGAGTGCGAGTGTGTGCAAATGTGTGCAAATGTGTGCGAGAGTGTGCGCGAGTGTGCGCGAGTGTGTGCGTGTGAGTGTGTTTGTGAGTGTGAGTGTGTGCTAGTGTGCATGAGTGTGTGAGTGTGTGCGAGTGTGCGCGAGTGTGCGTGTGAGTGAGTGAGTGTGTGCGAGTGTGTGTAAGTGTGTGTGAGTGTGTACGAGTGTGTGTAGGAGTGTGTGCGAGTGTGTGCGATTGTGTGTGTGAGTGTGTAGGACTGTATGTGCAAGTGTGTGCGAGTGTGTTTGAGTGTGTGAGTGTGTGCGAGTGTGTGTGAGTGTGTGCAAGTGTGTGTGTGCGAGTGTGTGTGTGCAAGTGTGTGTGTGCAAGTGTGTGCGAGTGTGTATGAGTGTGTGTGTGTGCAAGTGTGTGCGCGAGTGTGTGCGCGAGTGTGTGCGTGTGAGTGAGTGTGTGTGAGTGTGAGTGTGTGCTAGTGTGCATGAGTGTGAGTGTGTGTGTGCGAGTGTGCGTGTGAGTCAGTGAGTGTGTGTGCGAGTGTGTGCGAGTGTGTGTGTGAGTGTGTGCAAGTGTGTTCGAGTGTGTGTGTGAGTGTGCATGAGTGAGTGTGTGCGAGTGTGTGTGAGTTTGTGTGTGTGTGAGTGTGTGCGAGTGTGTGTGTGTGAGTGTGTGCGAGTGTGTGAGTGAGTGTGTGCGAGTGTGTGTGTGCGAATGTGTATTAGTGAATGTGTGCGAGTGTGCGTGAGAGTGAGTGAGTGTGTGTGTGCGAGCGTGTGCGAGTGAGTGTGAGTGAGTGTGTGCGAGTGTGTGTGTGCGATTGTGCATAAGTGTGTGCGAGTGTGTGTGTGAGTGTGTAGGACTGTGTGTGCGAGTGTGTGTGCGAGTGTGTGTGCGTGTGTGTGAGTGTGTGTAGGAGTGTGTGTGAGTGTGTGCGATTGTGTGTGTGAGTGTGTAGTACTGTATGTGCGACTGTGTTCGAGTGTGTGTGTCCGAGTGTGTGAGCATGTGTGAGTGTGTGCAAGTGTTTGCGTGCGAGTGTGTGTGATTGTGTATGAGTGAGTGTGTGCGAGTGTGTGCGAGTGTGTGTGCAAGTGTGTTTGAGTGTGTTTGTGCAAGTGTGTATGAGTGTGTGTGTGCGAGTGTGTGCAAGTGTGTTTGTGCGAGTGTGTATGAGTGTGTGTGTGCGAGTGTGTGCATGTGTGTGTGATTGTGTGTGAGTGTGTGTATGAGTGAGTGTGTGCGAGTGTGTGTGCGAGTGTGTGCGCGAGTGTGTGCGTGTGAGTGTGTGCGAGTGTGTGTAAATGTGTGCGATTGTGTGTGTGAGTGTGTAGGACTGTATGTGCGAGTGTGTGTGACTGTGTTCGAGTGTGTGTGTGCGAGTGCGTGAGTGTGTGCAAGTGTGTGCGTGCGAGTGTGTGTGTGCGAGTGTGTGTGATTGTGTATGAGTGAGTGTGTGCGAGTGTGTGCGAGTGTGTGTGCAAGTGTGTTTGAGTGTGTTTGTGCAAGTGTGTATGAGTGTGTGCGAGTGTGTGCAAGTGTGTTTGTGCGAGTGTGTATGAGTGTGTGTGTGCGAGTGTGTGCAAGTGTGTGTGATTGTGTGTGAGTGTGTGTATGAGTGAGTGTGTGCGAGTGTGTGTGCGAGTGTGTGCACGAGTGTGTGCGTGTGAGTGTGTGTGAGTGTGTGCGAGTGTGTGTAAGTGTGTGCGATTGTGTGTGTGAGTGTGTAGGACTGTATGTGCGAGTGTGTGTGACTGTGTTCGAGTGTGTGTGCGAGTGTGTGAGTGTGTGCAAGTGTGTGCGTGCGAGTGTGTGTGTGCGAGTGTGTGTGATTGTGTATGAGTGAGTGTGTGCGAGTGTGTGCGAGTGTGTGTGCAAGTGTGTTTGAGTGTGTTTGTGCAAGTGTGTATGAGTGTGTGCGAGTGTGTGCAAGTGTGTTTGTGCGAGTGTGTATGAGTGTGTGTGTGCGAGTGTGTGCAAGTGTGTGTGATTGTGTGTGAGTGTGTGTATGAGTGAGTGTGTGCGAGTGTGTGTGCGAGTGTGTGCGCGAGTGTGTGCGTGCTGGTGTGCGCGAGTGTGTGTAGTAGTGTGTGTGACTGTGTGCGATTGTGTGTGTGAATGTGTAGGACTGTATGTGCGAGTGTGTGCGACTGTGTTCGAGTGTGTGTGTGCGAGTGTGTGAGCATGTGTGAGCGTGTGCAAGTGTGTGTGTGCAAGTGTGTGCATGCGAGTGTGTGCGAGTGTGTGCGAGTGTGTCCGAATGTGTGCGAGTGTGTGAGTGCGAGTGTGCGCGAGTGTGCACGAGTGTGTGCATGTAAGTGTGTGCGTGCGAGTGTGTGCGAGTGTGCTCGAGTGAATGGGTGAGAGTGTGTGCGAGTGTGTGTGAGTGTGTGCAAGTAAGTGTGTGTGAGAGTGTATGAGTGAGTGTGTGTGAGTGTGTGTGTGCGAGTTTGTGTGCGAGTGTGTGCGAGTGAGTGTGTGCGAGTTTGTGTGCGAGTGTGTATGCGAGTGTGTGTGTGCGAGTGTGTGTGTGCGTGTGTGCGCGTGAGTGTGTGCGAGTGTGTGAGTGCGAATGTGTGTGCGTGTGAGTGTGTGCGAGTGTGTATGAGCGTATGTGCGAGTGTGTGCCAGTGTGTGTGAGTGTGTGTGCGAGTGTGTGCAAGTGTGTGCGAGTGTGTGCGAGTGTGTGTGTGCGAGTGTGTGTGTGCGAGTGTGTGTGCAATTGTGTATGAGTGTGTGCGAGTGTGTGTGCGTTTGTGCGAGTGTGTGCGTGTGTGTGTGCAAGTGCGTGTGAGTGAGTGCAAGTGTGTGCAAATGTGTGTGTGAGTGTGCGAGTGTGGGCATGCGAGTGTATGCTAGTGTGCGAGAGTGTGCAAGTGTGTGCGAGTGTGTGTGTGCGAGTGTGTGTGCAATTGTGTATGAGTGTGTGCGAGTGTGTGCGCGTTTGTGCGAGTGTGTGCGTGTGTGTGTGCAAGTGCGTGTGAGTGAGTGCAAGTGTGTGCAAATTTGTGTGTGAGTGTGCGAGTGTGGGCATGCGAGTGTGTGCTAGTGTGCGCTAGTGTGTGAGTGTGTGCGAATGTTGCCGAGTGTGTGTGTGAGTGTGTAGGACTGTGTGTGCGAGTGTGTGCGAGTGTGTGTGTGAGTGTGTGTGTACGAGTGTGTTCGAGTGTGTGCAATTTTGTGCGAGTGTGTGTGTGCGAGTGCGTATGAGTAAGTGTGTGCGAATGTGTGCGAGTGTGTGCGAGTGTGTGTGCGAGTGTGTGTGTGAGTGTGTGCGTGCGACTGTGTGTGTGCGAGTGTGTGCGAGTGTGTGCGAGTGTTTGCGTGTGAGTGCGCGTGTGTGTGCGTGTGTACGAGTGTGTGCGAGTGTGTGGGTGCGAGTGTGTGCAAGTGTGTGCGAGTGTGTGTGAGTGTGTGTGTGAGTGTGTGTGAATGTGTGCGAGTCTGTGTGTGCGAGTGTGTGTGTGCGATTGTGTATGAGTGTGTGCGAGTATGTGTGTGAGTGTGTGCGAGTGTGTGCGAGTGTGTGCGTGCGAGTGCATGCGAGTGAGTGTGAGTGTGTGCAAATGTGTGCGAGAGTGTGCGAGTGTGGGCGTGCGAGTGTGCGCGAGTGTGCGCGAGTGTGCGTGAGTGTGGGCGTGTGAGTGTGTTTGTGAGTGTGAGTGTGTGCTAGTGTGCATGAGTGTGTGAGTGTGTGCGAGTGTGCGCGAGTGTGCGTGTGAGTGCGAGTGTGTGCGAGTGTGTGTGAGTGTGTGTGAGTGTGTACGAGTGTGTGTAGGAGTGTGTGCGAGTGTGTGCGAGTGTGCGCGAGTGTGCATGTGAGTGTGTGTGTGAGTGTGTACGAGTGTGTGTAGGAGTGTGTGCGAGTGTGTGCGATTGTGTGTGTGAGTGTGTAGGACTGTATGTGCAAGTGTGTGCGAGTGTGTTCGAGTGTGTGAGTGTGTGCGAGTGTGTGTGAGTGTGTGCGAGTGTGTGCGATTGTGTGCAAGTGTGTGAGTGCGAGTGTGTGCGAATGTGTGCGAGTGTGCACGAGTGTGCACGAGTGTGTGTGTAAGTGTGTGCGTGTGAGTGTGTGTGAGTGTGCTCGAGTGAGTGTGTGCGAGTGAGTGTGTGTGAGTGTGTATAAGTGAGTGTGTGTGAGTGTGTGCGTGTGTGCGAGTTTGTGTGCGAGTGTGTATGAGTGTGTATGTGAGTGTGTGCAAGTGTGTGTGAGTGAGTGTGTGTGAGTGTGTGTGCGAGTGTGTGTGCGAGTGTGTGCGAGTGTGTGCGAGAGTGTGTAGGACTGTATGTGCGAGTGTGTGCGAGTGTGTATGAGTGTGTGTGTGAGTGTGTGCAAGTGTGTGTGCAAGTGAGTGTGTGTGAGTGTGTGTGCGAGTGTGTGCATGCGAGTGTGTGCGTGCGAGTGTGTGCATGCGAGTGTGTGCGAGTGTGTGAGTGTGTGAGTGCGAGTGTGTGCGAGTTTCTTTGTGAGTGTGTGAGTGTGTGCGTGAGAGTGTGTGCGAGTGTGTGCGAGTGTGTGTGAGTGTGTGCGATTGTGCGCGAGTGTGCGTGTGAGTGAGTGTGTGTGCGAGTGTGTGTGAGTGTGTGTGAGTGTGTACGAGTGTGTGTAGGAGTGTGTGCGAGTGTGTGCGAGTGTTTGTGAGTGTGTGCGATTGTGCGCGAGTGTGCGTGTGAGTGAGTGTGTGTGCGAGTGTGTGTGAGTGTGTGTGAGTGTGTACGAGTGTGTGTAGGAGTGTGTGCGAGTGTGTGAGTGTGTGAGTGCGAGTGTGTGCGAGTTTCTTTGTGAGTGTGTGAGTGTGTTTGTGAGTGTGAGTGTGTGCTAGTGTGCATGAGTGTGTGAGTGTGTGCGAGTGTGCGCGAGTGTGCGTGTGAGTGAGTGTGTGTGCGAGTGTGTGTGAGTGTGTGTGAGTGTGTACGAGTGTGTGTAGGAGTGTGTGCGAGTGTGTGCGATTGTGTGTGTGAGTGTGTAGGACTGTATGTGCAAGTGTGTGCGAGTGTGTTTGAGTGTGTGAGTGTGTGCGAGTGTGTGTGAGTGTGTGCAAGTGTGTGTGTGCGAGTGTGTGTGTGCAAGTGTGTGTGTGCAAGTGTGTTCGAGTGTGTGTGCGAGTGTGTATGAGTGTGTGTGTGTGCAAGTGTGTGCGCGAGTGTGTGCGTGTGAGTGAGTGTGTGTGTGTGTGAGTGTGAGTGTGTGCTAGTGTAGATGAGTGTGAGTGTGTGTGTGCGTGTGAGTGAGTGAGTGTGTGTGTGAGTGTGTGCAAGTGTGTTCGAGTGTGTGTGTGCGAGTGTGTGTGTGCGATTGTGTATGAGTGTGTGCGAGTATGTGTGCAAATGTGTGCGAGAGTGTGCGAGTGTGGGCGTGCGAGTGTGTGCGAGTGTGCGCGAGTGTGCGCGAGTGTGTGCGTGTGAGTGTGTTTGTGAGTGTGAGTGTGTGCTAGTGTGCATGAGTGTGTGAGTGTGTGCGAGTGTGCGTGTGAGTGAGTGAGTGTGTGTGCGAGTGTGTGTAAGTGTGTGTGAGTGTGTACGAGTGTGTGTAGGAGTTTGTGCGAGTGTGTGCGATTGTGTGTGTGATTGTGTAGGACTGTATGTGCAAGTGTGTGCGAGTGTGTTTGAGTGTGTGAGTGTGTGCGAGTGTGTGTGAGTGTGTGCAAGTGTGTGTGTGCGAGTGTGTGTGTGCAAGTGTGTGTGTGCAAGTGTGTGCGAGTGTGTATGAGTGTGTGTGTGTGCAAGTGTGTGCGCGAGTGTGGGCACGAGTGTGTGCGTGTGAGTGAGTGTGTGTGTGTGTGAGTGTGAGTGTGTGCTAGTGTGCATGAGTGTGAGTGTGTGTGTGCGAGTGTGCGTGTGAGTCAGTGAGTGTGTGTGCGAGTGTGTGCGAGTGTGTGTGTGAGTGTGTGCAAGTGTGTTCGAGTGTGTGTGTGAGTGTGCATGAGTGAGAGTGTGCGAGTGTGTGTGAGTTTGTGTGTGTGAGTGTGTGCGAGTGTGTGTGTGTGAGTGTGTGCGTGTGAGTGTGTGCGAGTGTGTGTGTGAGTGTGTGCGAGTGTGTGTGTGCGATTGTGTATTAGTGAATGTGTGCGAGTGTGCGTGAGAGTGAGTGAGTGTGTGTGTGCGAGTGTGTGCGAGTGAGTGTGAGTGAGTGTGTGCGAGTGTGTGTGTGCGATTGTGCATAAGTGTGTGCGAGTGTGTGTGTGAGTGTGTAGGACTGTGTGTGCGAGTGTGTGTGCGTGTGTGTGAGTGTGTGTAGGAGTGTGTGTGAGTGTGTGCGATTGTGTGTGTGAGTGTGTAGTACTGTATGTGCGACTGTGTTCGAGTGTGTGTGTGCGAGTGTGTGAGCATGTGTGAGTGTGTGCAAGTGTGTGCGTGCGAGTGTGTGTGATTGTGTATGAGTGAGTGTGTGCGAGTGTGTGCGAGTGTGTGTGCAAGTGTGTTTGAGTGTGTTTGTGCAAGTGTGTATGAGTGTGTGTGTGCGAGTGTGTGCAAGTGTGTTTGTGCGAGTGTGTATGAGTGTGTGTGTGCGAGTGTGTGCAAGTGTGTGTGATTGTGTGTGAGTGTGTGTATGAGTGAGTGTGTGCGAGTGTGTGTGCGAGTGTGTGCGCGAGTGTGTGCGTGTGAGTGTGTGCGAGTGTGTGTAAGTGTGTGCGATTGTGTGTGTGAGTGTGTAGGACTGTATGTGCGAGTGTGTGTGACTGTGTTCGAGTGTGTGTGTGCGAGTGTGTGTGTGTGCAAGTGTGTGCGTGCGAGTGTGTGTGTGCGAGTGTGTGTGATTGTGTATGAGTGAGTGTGTGCGAGTGTGTGCGAGTGTGTGTGCAAGTGTGTGCGAGTGTGTGCAAGTGTGTGTGATTGTGTGTGAGTGTGTGTATGAGTGAGTGTGTGCGAGTGTGTGTGCGAGTGTGTGCGCGAGTGTGTGCGTGCGGGTGTGCGCGAGTGTGTGTAGTAGTGTGTGTGAGTGTGTGCGATTGTGTGTGTGAGTGTGTAGGACTGTATGTGCGAGTGTGTGCGACTGTGTTCGAGTGTGTGTGTGCGAGTGTGTGAGCATGTGTGAGTGTGTGCAAGTGTGTGTGTGCGAGTGTGTGCGACTGTGTGCGAGTGTGTGTGAGTGTGTCCGAATGTGTGCGAGTGTGTGCGTGCGAGTGTGCGCGAGTGTGCACGAGTGTGTGCATGTAAGTGTGTGCGTGCGAGTGTGTGCGAGTGTGCTCGAGTGAATGGGTGAGAGTGTGTGCGAGTGTGTGTGAGTGTGTGCAAGTAAGTGTGTGTGAGAGTGTATGAGTGAGTGTGTGTGAGTGTGTGTGTGCGAGTTTGAGTGCGAGTGTGTGCGAGTGAGTGTGTGCGAGTTTGTGCGCGAGTGTGTGTGCGAGTGTGTGTGTGCGAGTGTGTGTGTGCGTGTGTGCGCGCGAGTGTGTGCGAGTGTGTGAGTGCGGATGTGTGTGCGTGTGAGTGTGTGCGAGTGTGTATGAGCGTATGTGCGAGTGTGTGCGAGTGTGTGTGCGAGTGTGTGCAAGTGTGTGCGAGTGTGTGCGAGTGTGTGCGAGTGTGTGTGTGCGAGTGTGTGTGCAATTGTGTATGAGTGTGTGCGAGTGTGTGTTAGTTTGTGCGAGTGTGTGCGTCTGTTCGTGCGAGTGAGTGCGGGTGTGTGCGAGTGTGTGTATGCGAGTGTGTGTGCGATTGTGTATGAGTGTGTGTGAGTTTGTGCGAGTGTGTGCGTGTGTGTGCGAGTGCGTGCGAGTATGCGCAAATGTGTGTGAGAGTGTGCGAGTGTGGGCGTGCGAGTGTGTGCTAGTGTGCGCGAGTGTGTGAGTGTGTGCGAGTGTGCGTGAGTAAGTGTGTGTGTAAGTGCGTGCGAGTGTTTCCGAGTGTGTGTGAGTGTGTAGGACTGTGTGTGCGAATGTGTGCGAGTGTGTGTGCGAGTGTGTGAGTACGAGTGTGTTCGAGAGTGTGCAATTGTGTGCGAGTGTGTGTGTGAGTGCGTATGAGTGAGTGTGTGCGAGTGTGTGTGAGTGTGTGTTTGCGAGTGTGTGCGAGTGTGTGCGAGTGTGTGCATGTGAGTGTGTGCGTGCAAGTGTGTGCGTGCAAGTGTGTGCGTGCAAGTGTGTGCGTGCAAGTGTGTGTGATTGTGTGTGAGTGTGTGTATGAGTGAGTGTGTGCGAGTGTGTGTGAGTGTGTGTGCGAGTGTGTGCGCGAGTGGGTGTGTGCGAGTGTGTGCGATTGTGTGTGTGAGTGTGTAGGACTGTATGTGCGAGTGTGTGCGAGTGTGTATGAGTGTGTGTGTGAGTGTGTGCGAGTGAGTGTGTGTGAGTGTGTGTGCGAGTGTGTGCGAGTGTGTGCGATTGTGTGTGAGAGTGTGTAGGACTGTATGTGCGAGTGTGTGCGAGTGTGTATGAGTGTGTGAGTGCGAGTGTGTGCGAATGTGTGCGAGTGTGTGCGTGCGAGTGTGCACGAGTGTGTGCATGTAAGTGTGTGCGTGTGAGTGTGTGCGAGTGTGCTCGAGTGAATGGGTGCGAGTGTGTGCGAGTGTGTGTGAGTGTGTGCGAGTGAGTGTGTGTGAGTGAGTGTGAGTGAGTGTGTGTGAGTGTGTGCGTGTGTGCGAGTTTGTGTGCGAGTGTGTGTGAGTGTGTGCGAGTGTGTGCGTGTGAGTGTGTGCGAGTGTGTGAGTGTGTGTGCGAATGTGTGTGCGAGTGAGTGTGTGCGAGTGGGTATGAGTGTATGTGCGAGTGTGTGCAAGTGTGTGAGAGTGTGTGTGAGTGTGTGTGTGCGAGTGTGTGCAAGTGTGTGCGAGTGAGTGTGTGCGAGTGTGTGCGAAAGTGTGCAAGTGTGTGCGAGTGTGTGCGAGTGTGTGTGTGTGCAAGTGTGTGTGCAATTGTGTATGAGTGTGTGCGAGTGTGTGTGCGTTTGTACGAGTGTGTGCGTGTGTGTGCGAGTGAGTGTGAGTGAGTGCAAGTGTGTGCAAATGTGTGCGCGAGTGTGCGAGTGTGGGCATGCGAGTGTGTGCTAGTGTGCGCGAGTGTGTGCGAGTGTGCGTGAGTAAGTGTGTGTGTGAGTGTGTGCGAGTGTTGCCGAGTGTGTGTGCGAGTGTGTGTGCAAGTGTGTGTGTACGAGTGTGTTCGAGTGTGTGCAATTTTGTGCGAGTGTGTGTGTGCGAGTGCGTATGAGTAAGTGTGTGCGAATGTGTGCGAGTGTGTGCGCGAGGGTGTGTGCACGTGTGTGCATGTGACTGTGTGTGTGCGACTGTGGGCGAGTGTGTGCGTGTGTTTGCGTGTGTGTGCGCGTGTCTGTGCGTGTGTACGAGTGTGTGCGAGTGTGTGGGTGCGAGTGTGTGCAAGTGTGTGCGAGTGTGTGTGAGTGTGTGTGTGAGTGTGTGTGAATGTGTGCGAGTCTGTGTGTGCGAGTGTGTGTGTGCGATTGTGTATGAGTGTGTGCGAGTATGTGTGTGAGCGTGTGCGAGTGTGTGCGAGTGTGTGCGTGTGAGTGCATGCGAGTGAGTGCCAGTGTGTGCAAATGTGTGCGAGTGTGTGCGAGTGTGCGTGAATGTGCGCGAGTGTGTGCGTGTGAGTGAGTGTGTGTGTGAGTGTGAGTGTGTGCTAGTGTGCATGAGTGTGTGAGTGTGTGCGAGTGTGCGCGAGTGTACGTGTGAGTGAGTGTGTGTGCGAGTGTGTGCGAGTGTGTGCGATTGTGTGTGTGAGTGTGTAGCACTGTATGTGCAAGTGTGTGCGAGTGTGTTTGAGTGTGTGAGTGTGTGCGAGTGTGTGTGAGTGTTTGTGAGTGTGTGCAAGTGTGTGTGTGCGAGTGTGTGTGTGCGAGTGTGTGTCAGTGCAAGTGTGTTCGAGTGTGTGTGCGAGTGTGTATGAGTGTGTGTGTGTGTGCAAGTGTGTGCGTGAGTGTGTGCGTGTGAGTGAGTGTGTGTGTGAGTGTGAGTGTGTGCTAGTGTGCATGAGTGTGTGAGTGTGTGCGAGTATGCGTGTGAGTGAGTGAGTGTGTGTGCGAGTGTGTGTGTGAGTGTGTGCAAGTGTGTTCGAGTGTGTGTGCGAGTGTGTATGAGTGTGTGTGTGCGCGTGTGTGTGAGTGTCTGTGAGTGTGTGCATGAGTGAGTGTGTGCGAGTGTGTGTGAATTTGTGTGTGTGTGTGAGTGTGTGCGAGTGTGTGCGTGTGAGTGTGTGCGAGTGTGTGTGTGAGTGTGTGCGAGTGTGTGTGTGCAATTGTGTATTAGTGAATGTGTGCGAGTGTGCGTGAGTGTGTGTGTATGTGAGTGAGTGAGTGTGTGTGTGCGAGTGTGTGCGAGTGAGTGTGAGTGAGTGTGTGCAAGTGTGTGTGTGCGATTGTGCATAAGTGTGTGCGAGTGTGTGTGTGAGTGTGTAGGACTGTGTGTGCGAGTGTGTGTGCGAGTGTGTGCGAGTGTGTGTGAGTGTGTGTAGGAGTGTGTGTAGGAGTGTGTGCGATTGTGTGTGTGAGTGTGTAGTACTGTATGTGCGACTTTGTTCGAGTGTGTGTGTGCGAGTATGTGAGCATGTGTGAGTGTGTGCAAGTGTGTGCATGCGAGTGTGTGTGTGCAAGTGTGTGTGATTGTGTATGAGTGAGTGTGTGCGAGTGTGCGTGCAAGTGTGTTTGAGTGTGTTTGTGCAAGTGTGTATGAGTGTGTCTGTGCGAGTGTGTGCAAGTGTGTTTGTGCGAGTGTGTATGAGTGTGTGTGTGCGAGTGTGTGCAAGTGTGTGTGATTGTGTGTGAGTGTGTGTATGAGTGAGTGTGTGCGAGTGTGTGCGAGTGTGTGCGCGAGTGTGTGCGTGTGAGTGTGTGCGAGTGTGTGCGATTGTGTGTGTGAGTGTGTAGGACTGTATGTGCGAGTGTGTGTGACTGTGTTCGAGTGTGTGTGTGCGAGTGTGTGAGCATGTGTGAGTGTGTGCAAGTGTGTGCGTGCGAGTGTGTGTGTGCGAGTGTGTGTGATTGTGTATGAGTGAGTGTGTGCGAGTGTGTGCGAGTATGTGTGTGAGCGTGTGCGAGTGTGTGCGAGTGTGTGCGAGTGTGTGCGTGCGAGTGCATGCGAGTGAGTGCGAGTGTGTGCAAATGTGTGCGAGAGTGTGCGAGTGTGGGCGTGCGAGTGTGTGCGAGTGTGCGCGAGTGTGTGCGTGTGAGTGAGTGTGTGAGTGTGTGCGAGTGTGCGCGAGTGTGCGTGTGAGTGAGTGTGTGTGCGAGTGTGTGTGATTGTGTGTGAGTGTGTACGAGTGTGTGTAGGAGTGTGTGCGAGTGTGTGCGATTGTGTGTGTGAGTGTGTAGGACTGTATGTGCAAGTGTGTGCGAGTGTGTTTGAGTGTGTGAGTGTGTGCGAGTGAGTGTGAGTGAGTGTGTGCAAGTGTGTGTGTGCGATTGTGCATAAGTGTGTGCGAGTGTGTGTGTGAGTGTGTAGGACTGTGTGTGCGAGTGTGTGTGCGAGTGTGTGCGAGTGTGTGTAGGAGTGTGTGTAGGAGTGTGTGCGATTGTGTGTGTGAGTGTGTAGTACTGTATGTGCGACTTTGTTCGAGTGTGTGTGTGCGAGTATGTGAGCATGTGTGAGTGTGTGCAAGTGTGTGCATGCGAGTGTGTGTGTGCAAGTGTGTGTGATTGTGTATGAGTGAGTGTGTGCGAGTGTGCGTGCAAGTGTGTTTGAGTGTGTTTGTGCAAGTGTGTATGAGTGTGTCTGTGCGAGTGTGTGCAAGTGTGTTTGTGCGAGTGTGTATGAGTGTGTGTGTGCGAGTGTGTGCAAGTGTGTGTGATTGTGTGTGAGTGTGTGTATGAGTGAGTGTGTGCGAGTGTGTGCGAGTGTGTGTGCAAGTGTGTGCGCGAGTGTGTGCGTGTGAGTGTGTGCGAGTGTGTGCGATTGTGTGTGTGTGAGTGTGTAGGACTGTATGTGCGAGTGTGTGTGACTGTGTTCGAGTGTGTGTGTGCGAGTGTGTGAGCATGTGTGAGTGTGTGCAAGTGTGTGCGTGCGAGTGTGTGTGTGCGAGTGTGTGTGATTGTGTATGAGTGAGTGTGTGCGAGTGTGTGCGAGTATGTGTGTGAGCGTGTGCGAGTGTGTGCGTGCGAGTGCATGCGAGTGAGTGCGAGTGTGTGCAAATGTGTGCGAGAGTGTGCGAGTGTGGGCGTGCGAGTGTGTGCGAGTGTGCGCGAGTGTGTGCGTGTGAGTGAGTGTGTGAGTGTGTGCGAGTGTGCGCGAGTGTGCGTGTGAGTGAGTGTGTGTGCGAGTGTGTGTGATTGTGTGTGAGTGTGTACGAGTGTGTGTAGGAGTGTGTGCGAGTGTGTGCGATTGTGTGTGTGAGTGTGTAGGACTGTATGTTCAAGTGTGTGCGAGTGTGTTTGAGTGTGTGAGTGTGTGCGAGTGAGTGTGAGTGAGTGTGTGCAAGTGTGTGTGTGCGATTGTGCATAAGTGTGTGCGAGTGTGTGTGTGAGTGTGTAGGACTGTGTGTGCGAGTGTGTGTGCGAGTGTGTGTGAGTGTGTGTGAGTGTGTGTAGGAGTGTGTGTAGGAGTGTGTGCGATTGTGTGTGTGAGTGTGTAGTACTGTATGTGCGACTTTGTTCGAGTGTGTGTGTGCGAGTATGTGAGCATGTGTGAGTGTGTGCAAGTGTGTGCATGCGAGTGTGTGTGTGCAAGTGTGTGTGATTGTGTATGAGTGAGTGTGTGCGAGTGTGCGTGCAAGTGTGTTTGAGTGTGTTTGTGCAAGTGTGTATGAGTGTGTCTGTGCGAGTGTGTGCAAGTGTGTTTGTGCGAGTGTGTATGAGTGTGTGTGTGCGAGTGTGTGCAAGTGTGTGTGATTGTGTGTGAGTGTGTGTATGAGTGAGTGTGTGCGAGTGTGTGCGAGTGTGTGTGCGAGTGTGTGCGCGAGTGTGTGCGTGTGAGTGTGTGCGAGTGTGTGCGATTGTGTGTGTGAGTGTGTAGGACTGTATGTGCGAGTGTGTGTGACTGTGTTCGAGTGTGTGTGTGCGAGTGTGTGAGCATGTGTGAGTGTGTGCAAGTGTGTGCGTGCGAGTGTGTGTGTGCGAGTGTGTGTGATTGTGTATGAGTGAGTGTGTGCGAGTGTGTGCGAGTATGTGTGTGAGCGTGTGCGAGTGTGTGCGAGTGTGTGCGTGCGAGTGCATGCGAGTGAGTGCGAGTGTGTGCAAATGTGTGCGAGAGTGTGCGAGTGTGGGCGTGCGAGTGTGTGCGAGTGTGCGCGAGTGTGTGCGTGTGAGTGAGTGTGTGAGTGTATGCGAGTGTGCGCGAGTGTGCGTGTGAGTGAGTGTGTGTGCGAGTGTGTGTGATTGTGTGTGAGTGTGTACGAGTGTGTGTAGGAGTGTGTGCGAGTGTGTGCGATTGTGTGTGTGAGTGTGTAGGACTGTATGTGCAAGTGTGTGCGAGTGTGTTTGAGTGTGTTTGAGTGTGTGAGTGTGTGCGAGTGAGTGTGAGTGAGTGTGTGCAAGTGTGTGTGTGCGATTGTGCATAAGTGTGTGCGAGTGTGTATGTGAGTGTGTAGGACTGTGTGTGCGAGTGTGTGTGCGAGTGTGTGCGAGTGTGTGTGAGTGTGTGTAGGAGTGTGTGTAGGAGTGTGTGCGATTGTGTGTGTGAGTGTGTAGTACTGTATGTGCGACTTTGTTCGAGTGTGTGTGTGCGAGTATGTGAGCATGTGTGAGTGTGTGCAAGTGTGTGCATGCGAGTGTGTGTGTGCAAGTGTGTGTGATTGTGTATGAGTGAGTGTGTGCGAGTGTGCGTGCAAGTGTGTTTGAGTGTGTTTGTGCAAGTGTGTATGAGTGTGTCTGTGCGAGTGTGTGCAAGTGTGTTTGTGCGAGTGTGTGCGAGTGTGTGTGTGCGAGTGTGTGTGCAATTGTGTATGAGTGTGTGCGAGTGTGTGCGAGTGTGTGTGAGTGTGTGTAGGAGTGTGTGTAGGAGTGTGTGCGATTGTGTGTGTGAGTGTGTAGTACTGTATGTGCGACTTTGTTCGAGTGTGTGTGTGCGAGTATGTGAGCATGTGTGAGTGTGTGCAAGTGTGTGCATGCGAGTGTGTGTGTGCAAGTGTGTGTGATTGTGTATGAGTGAGTGTGTGCGAGTGTGCGTGCAAGTGTGTTTGAGTGTGTTTGTGCAAGTGTGTATGAGTGTGTCTGTGCGAGTGTGTGCAAGTGTGTTTGTGCGAGTGTGTATGAGTGTGTGTGTGCGAGTGTGTGCAAGTGTGTGTGATTGTGTGTGAGTGTGTGTATGAGTGAGTGTGTGCGAGTGTGTGCGAGTGTGTGTGCGAGTATGTGCGCGAGTGTGTGCGTGTGAGTGTGTGCGAGTGTGTGCGATTGTGTGTGTGAGTGTGTAGGACTGTATGTGCGAGTGTGTGTGACTGTGTTCGAGTGTGTGTGTGCGAGTGTGTGAGCATGTGTGAGTGTGTGCAAGTGTGTGCGTGCGAGTGTGTGTGTGCGAGTGTGTGTGATTGTGTATGAGTGAGTGTGTGCGAGTGTGTGCGAGTATGTGTGTGAGCGTGTGCGAGTGTGTGCGAGTGTGTGCGAGTGTGTGCGTGCGAGTGCATGCGAGTGAGTGCGAGTGTGTGCAAATGTGTGCGAGAGTGTGCGAGTGTGGGCGTGCGAGTGTGTGCGAGTGTGCGCGAGTGTGTGCGTGTGAGTGAGTGTGTGAGTGTGTGCGAGTGTGCGCGAGTGTGCGTGTGAGTGAGTGTGTGTGCGAGTGTGTGTGATTGTGTGTGAGTGTGTACGAGTGTGTGTAGGAGTGTGTGCGAGTGTGTGCGATTGTGTGTGTGAGTGTGTAGGACTGTATGTGCAAGTGTGTGCGAGTGTGTTTGAGTGTGTGAGTGTGTGCGAGTGAGTGTGAGTGAGTGTGTGCAAGTGTGTGTGTGCGATTGTGCATAAGTGTGTGCGAGTGTGTGTGTGAGTGTGTAGGACTGTGTGTGCGAGTGTGTGTGCGAGTGTGTGCGAGTGTGTGTGAGTGTGTGTAGGAGTGTGTGTAGGAGTGTGTGCGATTGTGTGTGTGAGTGTGTAGTACTGTATGTGCGACTTTGTTCGAGTGTGTGTGTGCGAGTATGTGAGCATGTGTGAGTGTGTGCAAGTGTGTGCATGCGAGTGTGTGTGTGCAAGTGTGTGTGATTGTGTATGAGTGAGTGTGTGCGAGTGTGCGTGCAAGTGTGTTTGAGTGTGTTTGTGCAAGTGTGTATGAGTGTGTCTGTGCGAGTGTGTGCAAGTGTGTTTGTGCGAGTGTGTATGAGTGTGTGTGTGCGAGTGTGTGCAAGTGTGTGTGATTGTGTGTGAGTGTGTGTATGAGTGAGTGTGTGCGAGTGTGTGCGAGTGTGTGTGCGAGTGTGTGCGTGAGTGTGTGCGTGTGAGTGTGTGCAAGTGTGTGCGATTGTGTGTGTGAGTGTGTAGGACTGTATGTGCGAGTGTGTGTGACTGTGTTCGAGTGTGTGTGTGCGAGTGTGTGAGCATGTGTGAGTGTGTGCAAGTGTGTGCGTGCGAGTGTGTGTGTGCGAGTGTGTGTGATTGTGTATGAGTGAGTGTGTGCGAGTGTGTGCGAGTATGTGT
Organism: Phyllobates terribilis; assembly: GCF_046119375.1. Taxonomy (NCBI): domain Eukaryota; kingdom Metazoa; phylum Chordata; class Amphibia; order Anura; family Dendrobatidae; genus Phyllobates; species Phyllobates terribilis. The sequence continues at coordinate 367,006,935 of NW_027362764.1, read as the reverse complement.
GTGAGCGTGTGCGAGTGTGTGCGAGAGTGTGTGCGAGTGTGTGCGTGCGAGTGCATGCGAGTGAGTGCGAGTGTGTGCAAATGTGTGCGAGAGTGTGCGAGTGTGGGCGTGCGAGTGTGTGCGAGTGTGCGCGAGTGTGTGCGTGTGAGTGAGTGTGTGAGTGTGTGCGAGTGTGCGCGAGTGTGCGTGTGAGTGAGTGTGTGTGCGAGTGTGTGTGATTGTGTGTGAGTGTGTACGAGTGTGTGTAGGAGTGTGTGCGAGTGTGTGCGATTGTGTGTGTGAGTGTGTAGGACTGTATGTGCGAGTGTGTTTGAGTGTGTGAGTGTGTGCGAGTGAGTGTGAGTGAGTGTGTGCAAGTGTGTGTGTGCGATTGTGCATAAGTGTGTGCGAGTGTGTGTGTGAGTGTGTAGGACTGTGTGTGCGAGTGTGTGTGCGAGTGTGTGCGAGTGTGTGTGAGTGTGTGTAGGAGTGTGTGTAGGAGTGTGTGCGATTGTGTGTGTGAGTGTGTAGTACTGTATGTGCGACTTTGTTCGAGTGTGTGTGTGCGAGTATGTGAGCATGTGTGAGTGTGTGCAAGTGTGTGCATGCGAGTGTGTGTGTGCAAGTGTGTGTGATTGTGTATGAGTGAGTGTGTGCGAGTGTGCGTGCAAGTGTGTTTGAGTGTGTTTGTGCAAGTGTGTATGAGTGTGTCTGTGCGAGTGTGTGCAAGTGTGTTTGTGCGAGTGTGTATGAGTGTGTGTGTGCGAGTGTGTGCAAGTGTGTGTGATTGTGTGTGAGTGTGTGTATGAGTGAGTGTGTGCGAGTGTGTGCGAGTGTGTGTGCGAGTGTGTGCGCGAGTGTGTGCGTGTGAGTGTGTGCGAGTGTGTGCGATTGTGTGTGTGAGTGTGTAGGACTGTATGTGCGAGTGTGTGTGACTGTGTTCGAGTGTGTGTGTGCGAGTGTGTGAGCATGTGTGAGTGTGTGCAAGTGTGTGCGTGCGAGTGTGTGTGTGCGAGTGTGTGTGATTGTGTATGAGTGAGTGTGTGCGAGTGTGTGCGAGTATGTGTGTGAGCGTGTGCGAGTGTGTGCGAGTGTGTGCGAGTGTGTGCGTGCGAGTGCATGCGAGTGAGTGCGAGTGTGTGCAAATGTGTGCGAGAGTGTGCGAGTGTGGGCGTGCGAGTGTGTGCGAGTGTGCGCGAGTGTGTGCGTGTGAGTGAGTGTGTGAGTGTGTGCGAGTGTGCGCGAGTGTGCGTGTGAGTGAGTGTGTGTGCGAGTGTATGTGATTGTGTGTGAGTGTGTACGAGTGTGTGTAGGAGTGTGTGCGAGTGTGTGCGATTGTGTGTGTGAGTGTGTAGGACTGTATGTGCAAGTGTGTGCGAGTGTGTTTGAGTGTGTGAGTGTGTGCGAGTGAGTGTGAGTGAGTGTGTGCAAGTGTGTGTGTGCGATTGTGCATAAGTGTGTGCGAGTGTGTGTGTGAGTGTGTAGGACTGTGTGTGCGAGTGTGTGTGCGAGTGTGTGCGAGTGTGTGTGAGTGTGTGTAGGAGTGTGTGTAGGAGTGTGTGCGATTGTGTGTGTGAGTGTGTAGTACTGTATGTGCGACTTTGTTCGAGTGTGTGTGTGCGAGTATGTGAGCATGTGTGAGTGTGTGCAAGTGTGTGCATGCGAGTGTGTGTGTGCAAGTGTGTGTGATTGTGTATGAGTGAGTGTGTGCGAGTGTGCGTGCAAGTGTGTTTGAGTGTGTTTGTGCAAGTGTGTATGAGTGTGTCTGTGCGAGTGTGTGCAAGTGTGTTTGTGCGAGTGTGTATGAGTGTGTGTGTGCGAGTGTGTGCAAGTGTGTGTGATTGTGTGTGAGTGTGTGTATGAGTGAGTGTGTGCGAGTGTGTGCGAGTGTGTGTGCGAGTGTGTGCGCGAGTGTGTGCGTGTGAGTGTGTGCGAGTGTGTGCGATTGTGTGTGTGAGTGTGTAGGACTGTATGTGCGAGTGTGTGTGACTGTGTTCGAGTGTGTGTGTGCGAGTGTGTGAGCATGTGTGAGTGTGTGCAAGTGTGTGCGTGCGAGTGTGTGTGTGCGAGTGTGTGTGATTGTGTATGAGTGAGTGTGTGCGAGTGTGTGCGAGTATGTGTGTGAGCGTGTGCGAGTGTGTGCGAGTGTGTGCGAGTGTGTGCGTGCGAGTGCATGCGAGTGAGTGCGAGTGTGTGCAAATGTGTGCGAGAGTGTGCGAGTGTGGGCGTGCGAGTGTGTGCGAGTGTGCGCGAGTGTGTGCGTGTGAGTGAGTGTGTGAGTGTGTGCGAGTGTGCGCGAGTGTGCGTGTGAGTGAGTGTGTGTGCGAGTTTGTGTGATTGTGTGTGAGTGTGTACGAGTGTGTGTAGGAGTGTGTGCGAGTGTGTGCGATTGTGTGTGTGAGTGTGTAGGACTGTATGTGCAAGTGTGTGCGAGTGTGTTTGAGTGTGTGAGCGTGTGCGAGTGAGTGTGAGTGAGTGTGTGCAAGTGTGTGTGTGCGATTGTGCATAAGTGTGTGCGAGTGTGTGTGTGAGTGTGTAGGACTGTGTGTGCGAGTGTGTGTGCGAGTGTGTGCGAGTGTGTGTGAGTGTGTGTAGGAGTGTGTGTAGGAGTGTGTGCGATTGTGTGTGTGAGTGTGTAGTACTGTATGTGCGACTTTGTTCGAGTGTGTGTGTGTGAGTATGTGAGCATGTGTGAGTGTGTGCAAGTGTGTGCATGCGAGTGTGTGTGTGCAAGTGTGTGTGATTGTGTATGAGTGAGTGTGTGCGAGTGTGCGTGCAAGTGTGTTTGAGTGTGTTTGTGCAAGTGTGTATGAGTGTGTCTGTGCGAGTGTGTGCAAGTGTGTTTGTGCGAGTGTGTATGAGTGTGTGTGTGCGAGTGTGTGCAAGTGTGTGTGATTGTGTGTGAGTGTGTGTATGAGTGAGTGTGTGCGAGTGTGTGCGAGTGTGTGTGCGAGTGTGTGCGTGAGTGTGTGCGTGTGAGTGTGTGCGAGTGTGTGCGATTGTGTGTGTGAGTGTGTAGGACTGTATGTGCGAGTGTGTGTGACTGTGTTCGAGTGTGTGTGTGCGAGTGTGTGAGCATGTGTGAGTGTGTGCAAGTGTGTGCGTGCGAGTGTGTGTGATTGTGTATGAGTGAGTGTGTGCGAGTGTGTGCGAGTATGTGTGTGAGCGTGTGCGAGTGTGTGCGAGTGTGTGCGAGTGTGTGCGTGCGAGTGCATGCGAGTGAGTGCGAGTGTGTGCAAATGTGTGCGAGAGTGTGCGAGTGTGGGCGTGCGAGTGTGTGCGAGTGTGCGCGAGTGTGTGCGTGTGAGTGAGTGTGTGAGTGTGTGCGAGTGTGCGCGAGTGTGCATGTGAGTGAGTGTGTGTGCGAGTGTGTGTGATTGTGTGTGAGTGTGTACGAGTGTGTGTAGGAGTGTGTGCGAGTGTGTGCGATTGTGTGTGTGAGTGTGTAGGACTGTATGTGCAAGTGTGTGCGAGTGTGTTTGAGTGTGTGAGTGTGTGCGAGTGAGTGTGAGTGAGTGTGTGCAAGTGTGTGTGTGCGATTGTGCATAAGTGTGTGCGAGTGTGTGTGTGAGTGTGTAGGACTGTGTGTGCGAGTGTGTGTGCGAGTGTGTGCGAGTGTGTGTGAGTGTGTGTAGGAGTGTGTGTAGGAGTGTGTGCGATTGTGTGTGTGAGTGTGTAGTACTGTATGTGCGACTTTGTTTGAGTGTGTGTGTGCGAGTATGTGAGCATGTGTGAGTGTGTGCAAGTGTGTGCATGCGAGTGTGTGTGTGCAAGTGTGTGTGATTGTGTATGAGTGAGTGTGTGCGAGTGTGCGTGCAAGTGTGTTTGAGTGTGTTTGTGCAAGTGTGTATGAGTGTGTCTGTGCGAGTGTGTGCAAGTGTGTTTGTGCGAGTGTGTGCGAGTGTGTGTGTGCGAGTGTGTGTGTGCGAGTGTGTGTGCAATTGTGTATGAGTGTGTGCGAGTGTGTGTGCGTTTGTGCGAGTGTGTGCGTAAGTGCGTGTGAGTGAGTGCAAGTGTGTGCAAATGTGTGTGCGAGTGTGCGAGTGTGGGCATGCGAGTGTGTGCTAGTGTGCGAGAGTGTGCAAGTGTCTGCGAGTGTGTGTGTGCGAGTGTGTGTGCAATTGTGTATGAGTGTGTGCGAGTGTGTGCGTGTGTGTGTGCAAGTGCGTGTGAGTGAGTGCAAGTGTGTGCAAATGTGTGTGCGAGTGTGCGAGTGTGGGCATGCGAGTGTGTGCTAGTGTGCGCGAGTGTGTGAGTGTGTGCGAGTGTGCGTGAGTAAGTGTGTGTGTGAGTGTGTGCGAGTGTTGCCGAGTGTGTGTGTGAGTGTGTAGGACTGTGTGTGCGAGTGTGTGTGCGAGTGTCTGTGTACGAGTGTGTTCGAGTGTGTGCAATTTTGTGCGAGTGTGTGTGTGCGAGTGCGTATGAGTAAGTGTGTGCGAATGTGTGCGAGTGTGTGCGAGTGTGTGTGCGAGTGTGTTTGCGAGTGTGTGCGTGCGACTGTGTGTGTGCGACTGTGTGCGAGTGTGTGCGAGTGTTTGCGTGTGTGTGCGCGTGTGTGTGCGTGTGTACGAGTGTGTGGGTGCGAGTGTGTGTGAGTGTGTGTGTGAGTGTGTGTGAATGTGTGCGAGTGTGTGCGTGTGAGTAAGTGAGTGTTTGTGTGAGTGTGTGCGAGTGTGTGTGTGAGTGTGTACGACTGTGTGTGCGAGTGTGTGCACGTGTGTGCGAGTGTATATGAGTATATGTGCGAGTGTGTGCGAGTGTGTGCGAGTGTGTGTGCAAGTGTGTGTGCGAGTGTGTTTGAGTGTGTGCAAGTGTGTGCGAGTGTGTCTGCGAGTGCGTATGAGTGTCTGTGAGTGTGTGTGCATGTGTGTGCGAGTGTGTGTGAGTGTGTGCGAGTGTGTGTGAGTGTGTGCGAGTGTGTGTGCGAGTGTGTGCAAATGTACCTGAGTGTGCAAGAGTGTGCACGAGTGAGTGTGTGCGAGTGTGTGCGAGTGTGTGCGAGTGTGTGCGAGTGTGTGCGAGTGTGTGTTCGAGTGTGTGCACGTGTGTGCGAGTGTGTATGAGTGTGTGTGCGAGTGTGTGTGAGTGTGTACGAGTGTGTGTAGGAGTGTGTGCGAGTGTGTGCAATTGTGTGTGTGAGTGTGTAGGACTGTATGTGCGAGTGTGTGCGATAGTGTGTGAGTGTGTGTGAGTGTGTGCAAGTGTGTGTGAGTGTGTGTGAGTGTGTGCAAGTGTAAGTGTGCGAGTGTGTGTGTGCGAGTGTTTGTGAGTGTGTGAGTGTGTGAATGAGTGAGCGTGTGCATGTGTGTGCGAGTGTGTGTGCGAGTTTGTGCGAGTGTGTGTGCGAGAGTGTGCGAGTGTGTGAAAATGTGCCCGAGTGTGCGCGAGTGTGCACAAGTGAGTGGGTGTGAGTGTGTGTGAGTGTGTGTGCGAGTGTGTGTGCGTGTGAGTGTGTGCAAGTGTGTTTGAGTGTGTGCGAGTGTGTGTGTGCGAGTGTGTGTGAGTGTGTTAGTGTGTGCGAGTGTGTGCGAGTGTGTGTACGAGTGTGTGTGTGCAATTGTGTATAAGTGTGTGCGTGTGTGTGTGCGAGTGTGCTCGATTGTGTGTGAGTGTGTGTGAGTGTGAGTGAGTGTGAATGAGTGTGTGCGAGTGTGTGCGAGTGTGTGTGAGTGTGTGTGAATGTGTGTAATTGTGTGTAGGGCTGTATGTGCGAGTGTGTGCGAGTGTGTATGAGTGTGTGTGTGAGTGTGTGCAAGTGTGTGCGAGTGTGTGTGTGCGTGTGTCTGCGTGCGAGTGTGTGAGACTGTGTGCGACTGTGTGTGTGTGTGAGTGTGTGCAAGTGTGTGTGAGTGTGTGTTCGAGTGTGTACCAGTGTGTGCGTACGAGTGCGTGCAAGTGAGTGTGAGTGTGTGCGAATGTGTGCGAGTGTGTGCGTGAGAGTGTGCTAGCGTGTGCACGAGTGTGTTCATGTGATTGTGTGCGAGTGTGTGCGTGCGAGTGTGCTCGAGTGAATGGGTACAAGTGTGTGCGAGTGTGTGTGAGTGTGTGCGAGTGAGTGTGTGCGAGTGTGGGCGAGAGTGTGCAAGTGTGTGCGAGTGTGTGTGCTATTATGTATGAGTGTGTGCGAGTGTGTGTGAGTTTGTGTGAGTGTGTGCGTGTGTGCACGCGAGTACGTGCGATTGAGTGCGAGTGCGTGCAAATGTGTGCGAGAGTGTGCGAGTGTGGGCGTGCGAGTGTGTGCTAGTGTGCGAGTGTGTGAGTGTGTGCGAGTGTGTGCGAGTTTGTGCGTGTTAGTGAGTGAGTGTGTGTGAGTGTGTGCGAGTGTGTGTGTGAATGTGTGCGATTGTGTGTAGGGCTGTATGTGCGAGTGTGTATGAGTGTGTGTGCGAGTGTGTGCAAGTGTGTGCGAGTGTGTGCAAGTGTGTGTGCGAGTGTGTGCAAGTGTGTGCGAGTGAGTGTGTGCGAGAGTTTGTGAGTGTGTGCAAGTGTGTGTGCGATTGTGTATGAGGGTGTGCGAGTTTGTGCGAGTGTGTGCGTGGGTGTGTGCGAGTGCGTGCGAGTGAGTGCAAGTGCGTGCAAATGTGTGCGAGCGTGTGCGAGTGTGGGCGTGCGAGTGTGTGCTAGTGTGCTCGAGTGTGTGAGTGTGTGCGAGTGTGTGCGAGTGTGTGCGTGCGAGTGCGAGTGTGTGCAAATGTGTGCGAGATTGTGCGAGTGTGGGCGTGTGAGTGTGCGAGTGTGGGCGTGCGAGTGTGTGTGAGTGTGCGCAAGTGTGTGTGAGTGTGTGCGAGTGTGCGCGAGTGTGTGCGTATGAGTGAGTGTGTGTGAGTGTGTGCGAATTTGTGTGCGAGTGAGTGCGTGCGAATGTGTGCATATGTGTGCGAGTGTATGTGTTCGAGTGTGTGTGTGTGAGTGTGTGTGAGTGTGTGCAAGTGTGTGTGTGTGAGTGTGTGTGTGATTGTGTATGAGTGCGAGTGTGTGTGTGAGTGTGTGCAAGTGTGTTCAAGTGTGTGTGCGAGTGTGTATGAGTGCGTGTGTGTGAGTTTGTGTGCGAGTGTGTGCGAGTGAGTGTGTGCGAATGTGTGCAAGTGTCTGAAAGTGTGTGTGTGTGAGTGTGTGCGTGCCAGTGTGTGCGAGTGTGTATGTGTGCGAGTTTGTGTGTGTGTGTGTGCGAGTGTGTATGAGTGTATGTGCGAGTGTGTGCGAGTGTGTGTGTGTGAGTGTGTGCAAGTGTGTGCGAGTGTGTGTGTGCGATTGTGTATGAGTGTGTGCGAGTGTGTGTGTGAGTTTGTCCGAGTGTGTGCGTGCGAGTGCGTGCGAGTGAGTGCGAGTGTGTGCGTGCAAGTGAGTGTGTAGGACTGTGTGTGCGAGTGTGTGTGCGAGTGTGTGCACGTGTGTGCGAGTGTGTATGAGTGTGTGCAAGTGTGTGTAAGTGTGTACGAGTGTGTGTAGGAGTGTGTGCGAGTGTTTGCAATTGTGTGTGTGAGTGTGTAGGACTGTATGTGCGAGTGTGTGTGAGTGTGTGTGAGTGTGTGCAAGTGTGTGTGAGTGTGTGCGAGTGTGTGCGAGTGTGTGTGTGCGAGTGTGTGCAAGTGTGTGCGAGTGAATGTGTGCGAGTGTGCGTGCGAGTGTGTGTGCGAGTGTGTGCGAGTGTGTGTGCGAGTGTGTGTGTGCGAGTGTGTGCGAGTGTGTGTGTTCGAGTGTGTGCGAGTGTGTGCGCGTGTGTATGAGTGTGTGTGTGAGTGTGTGCAAGTGTGTGCGAGTGTGTGTGCGAGTGTGTGCCAGTGTGCGCGTACGAGTGCGTGCAAGTGAGTGCGAGTGTGCGCTGGTGTGTGCGTGTGTGTGCGAGTGTGTGTGCGTGTGTGTGTGTGCAAGTGTGTGCGAGTGTGTGTGTGAGTGTGTGTGAGTGTGTGAGTGTGTGTGCGAGTGTGTGTGTGTGTGTGAGTGTGTTCGATTGTGTATGAGTGAGTGTGTGCGAGTGTGTGTGTGAGTGTGAGTGAGTGTGTGCGAGTGTGTGCGAGTGTGTGCGATTGTGTGTGTGAGTGTGTAGGACTGTATGTGCGAGCGTGTGCGAGTGTGTATGAGTGTGTGTGCGAGTGTGTGCAAGTGTGTGCGAGTCTGTGCTAGTGTGTGTTTGCGAGTGTGTGCGAGTGAGTGTGTGCGAGTGTGTGTGAGTGTATGTGTGAGTGTGTGAGAGTGTGTGTGCGAGTGTGTGCGAGTGTGTGCGAGTGTGTGTTTGCGAGTGTGTGCGTGTGTGTGAGTGTGTGCGAGTGTGTGTGCGAATGTGTGCTAGTGTGTGCGTGCGAGTGTGTGCAAGTGTGTGCGAGTGTGTGTGAGTGTGTGCGAGTGTGTGCAAGTGTGTGCAAGTGTGTGCGAGTGTGTGTGTGCGAGTGTGTGCCAGTGTGTGCCAGTGTGTGCGTACGATGCGTGCAAGTGAGTGCGAGTGTGTGCGAATGTTTGCGAGTGTGTGCATGTGAGTGTGCGTGAGTGTGCACGAGTGTGTGCGTGTGAGTGTGCTCAAGTGAGTGGGTGCGAGTGTGTGTGAGTGTGTGCGAGTGAGTGTGTGCGAGTGTGTATGAGTAAGTGTGTGTGAGTGTGTGCATGTGTGTGAGTTTGTGTGCGAGTGTATGCGAGTGAGCATGTGCGAGTGTCTGCGAGTGTGTGTGTGCAAGTTTGTGTGCGAGTGTGTGCGTACGAGTGTGTGCGAGTGTGTGCGTGCAAGTGTGTGCGAGTGTGTGAGCGAGTTTGTGTGCGTGTGTGTGCGAGTGTGTATGAGTGTATGTGCGAGTGTGTGCGAGTGTGTGCGAGTGTGTGCAAATGTGTGCGAGTGAGTGTGTGCGAGTGTTTGTGTGTGATTGTGTATGAGTGTGTGCGAGTGTGTGTGAGTTTGTGCGAGTGTGTGCGTGCGAGTGCGTGCGAGTGAGTGCGAGTGTGTGCAAATGTGTGAGAGAGTGTGCAAGTGTGGGCGTGCGAGTGAGTGCTAATGTGCGCGAGTGTGTGCGTGTGAGTGAGTGTGTGTGTGAGTGTGTGTGAGTGTGTGTGAGTGTGTAGGACTGTGTGTGCGAGTGTGTGCTCGAGTGTGTGCACGTGTGTGTGAGTGTGTATGAGTGTGTGTGCGAGTGTGTGCGAGTGTGTGTGAGTGTGTACGAGTGTGTGTAGGAGTGTGTGCGAGTGTGTGCAATTGTGTGTGTGAGTGTGTAGGACTGTATGTGCGAGTGTGTGCGATAGTGTGTGAGTGTGTGTGAGTGTGTGCAAGTGTGTGTGAGTGTGTGCAAGTGTAAGTGTGCGAGTGTGTGTGTGCGAGTGTTTGTGAGTGTGTGAGTGTGTTAATGAGTGAGCGTGTGCGATTGTGTGCGAGTGTGTGTGTGAGTGTGTGCGAGTGTGGGCGAGTGTGTGTGCGAGTGTGTGTGTGCGAGTGTTTGTGAGTGTGTGAGTGTGTGAATGAGTGAGCGTGTGCGATTGTGTGCGTGTGTGTGTGCGAGTGTGTGCGAGAGTGCGTATGAGTGAGTGTGTGTGAGTGTGTGCGAGTGTGTGTTTGCGAGTGTGTGTGAGTGTGTGCGAGTGTTTGCGAGTGTGTGCATGCGAGTGTGTGCGTGCAAGTGTGTGCGTGCAAGTGTGTGCGTGCGAGTGTGTGCGAGTGTGTGCAAGTGTGTGAGTGTGTGCGAGTGTGTGCGAGTGTGTGCAAATTTACCCAAGTGTGCGCGAGTGTGCACGAGTGAGTGGGTGCGAGTGTGTGTGTGTGTGAGTGTCAGTGTGTATGAGTGTGTGCAAGTGTGTGTGATTGTGTGTGAGTGTGTGTATGAGTGAGTGTGTGCGAGTGTGTGTGCGAGTGTGTGTGCGAGTGTGTGCGCGAGTGGGTGTGTGCGAGTGTGTGCGAGTGTGTGTGCTAGTGTGTGCGAGTGTGTGGAAGTGTGTGTGTGAGTGTGTAGGACTGTATGTGCGAGTGTGTATGAGTGTGTGTGTGAGTGTGTGCAAGTGTGTGCGAGTGAGTGTGTGTGAGTGTGTGTGCGAGTGTGTGCGATTGTGTGTGAGAGTGTGTAGGACTGTATGTGCGAGTGTCTGCGAGTGTGTATGAGTGTGTGTGTGCGAGTGTGTGCGAATGTGTGAGTGTGTGCGTGCGAGTGTGCACGAGTGTGCACGAGTGTGTGCATGTAAGTGTGTGCGTGCGAGTGTGTGCGAGTGTGCTCGAGTGAATGGGTGCGAGTGTGTGCGAGTGTGTGTGAGTGTGTGCGAGTGAGTGTGTGTGAGTGAGTGTGAGTGAGTGTGTGTGAGTGTGTGCGTGTGTGTGAGTTTGTGTGCGAGTGTGTGCGAGTGTGTGTGAGTGTGTGCGAGTGTGTGAGTGTGTGTGCGAATGTGTGTGCGAGTGAGTGTGTGCGAGTGGGTATGAGTGTATGTGCGAGTGTGTGCAAGTGTGTGAGAGTGTGTGTGAGTGTGTGTGTGCGAGTGTGTGCAAGTGTGTGCGAGTGAGTGTGTGCGAGTGTGTGCGAGAGTGTGCAAGTGTGTGCGAGTGTGTGTGTGCAAGTGTGTGTGCAATTGTGTATGAGTGTGTGCGAGTGTGTGTGCGTTTGTGAGAGTGTGTGCGTGTGTGTGCGAGTGAGTGTGAGTGAGTGCAAGTGTGTGCAAATGTGTGCGCGAGTGTGCGAGTGTGGGCATGCGAGTGTGTGCTAGTGTGCGCGAGTGTGTGAGTGTGTGCGAGTGTGCGTGAGTAAGTATGTGTGTGAGTGTGTGCGAGTGTTGCCGAGTGTGTGTGCGAGTGTGTGTGTACGAGTGTGTTCGAGTGTGGGCAATTTTGTGCGAGTGTGTGTGTGCGAGTGCGTATGAGTAAGTGTGTGCGAATGTGTGCGAGTGTGTGTGCGAGGGTGTGTGCGCGTGTGTGCATGTGACTGTGTGTGTGCGACTGTGGGCGAGTGTGTGCGAGTGTTTGCGTGTGTGTGCGCGTGTCTGTGCGTGTGTACGAGTGTGTGCGAGTGAGTGGGTGCGAGTGTGTGCAAGTGTGTGCGAGTGTGTGTGAGTGTGTGTGAATGTGTGCGAGTCTGTGTGTGCGAGTGTGTGTGTGCGATTGTGTATGAGTGTGTGCGAGTATGTGTGTGAGCGTGTGCGAGTGTGTGCGAGTGTGTGCGTGCGAGTGCATGCGAGTGAGTGCCAGTGTGTGCAAATGTGTGCGAGTGTGTGCGAGTGTGCGCGAGTGTGCGCGAGTGTGTGCTTGTGAGTGAGTGTGTGTGTGAGTGTGAGTGTGTGCTAGTGTGCATGAGTGTGTGAGTGTGTGCGAGTGTGCGCGAGTGTGCGTGTGAGTGAGTGAGTGTGTGTGCGAGTGTGTGTGAGTGTGTACGAGTGGGTGTAGGAGTGTGTGCGAGTGTGTGCGATTGTGTGTGTGAGTGTGTAGCACTGTATGTGCAAGTGTATGCGAGTGTGTGTGAGTGTGTGCGAGTGTGTGTGAGTGTTTGTGAGTGTGTGCAAGTGTGTGTGTGCGAGTTTGTGTGTGCGAGAGTGTGTCTGTGCAAGTGTGTTCGAGTGTGTGTGCGAGTGTGTATGAGTGTGTGTGTGCAAGTGTGTGCGTGAGTGTGTGCGTATGAGTGAGTGTGTGTGTGAGTGTGAGTGTGTGCTAGTGTGCATGAGTGTGTGAGTGTGTGCGAGTGTGCGTGTGAGTGAGTGAGTGTGTGTGCGAGTGTGTGCGAGTGTGTGTGAGAGTGTGTGCAAGTGTGTTCGAGTGTTGCCGAGTGTGTGTGTGAGTGTGTAGGACTGTGTGTGCGAGTGTGTGTGCGAGTGTCTGTGTACGAGTGTGTTCGAGTGTGTGCAATTTTGTGCGAGTGTGTGTGTGCGAGTGCGTATGAGTAAGTGTGTGCGAATGTGTGCGAGTGTGTGCGAGTGTGTGTGCGAGTGTGTTTGCGAGTGTGTGCGTGCGACTGTGTGTGTGCGACTGTGTGCGAGTGTGTGCGAGTGTTTGCGTGTGTGTGCGCGTGTGTGTGCGTGTGTACGAGTGTGTGGGTGCGAGTGTGTGTGAGTGTGTGTGTGAGTGTGTGTGAATGTGTGCGAGTGTGTGCGTGTGAGTAAGTGAGTGTTTGTGTGAGTGTGTGCGAGTGTGTGTGTGAGTGTGTACGACTGTGTGTGCGAGTGTGTGCACGTGTGTGCGAGTGTATATGAGTATATGTGCGAGTGTGTGCGAGTGTGTGCGAGTGTGTGTGCAAGTGTGTGTGCGAGTGTGTTTGAGTGTGTGCAAGTGTGTGCGAGTGTGTCTGCGAGTGCGTATGAGTGTCTGTGAGTGTGTGTGCATGTGTGTGCGAGTGTGTGTGAGTGTGTGCGAGTGTGTGTGAGTGTGTGCGAGTGTGTGTGCGAGTGTGTGCAAATGTACCTGAGTGTGCAAGAGTGTGCACGAGTGAGTGTGTGCGAGTGTGTGCGAGTGTGTGCGAGTGTGTGCGAGTGTGTGCGAGTGTGTGTTCGAGTGTGTGCACGTGTGTGCGAGTGTGTATGAGTGTGTGTGCGAGTGTGTGTGAGTGTGTACGAGTGTGTGTAGGAGTGTGTGCGAGTGTGTGCAATTGTGTGTGTGAGTGTGTAGGACTGTATGTGCGAGTGTGTGCGATAGTGTGTGAGTGTGTGTGAGTGTGTGCAAGTGTGTGTGAGTGTGTGTGAGTGTGTGCAAGTGTAAGTGTGCGAGTGTGTGTGTGCGAGTGTTTGTGAGTGTGTGAGTGTGTGAATGAGTGAGCGTGTGCATGTGTGTGCGAGTGTGTGTGCGAGTTTGTGCGAGTGTGTGTGCGAGAGTGTGCGAGTGTGTGAAAATGTGCCCGAGTGTGCGCGAGTGTGCACAAGTGAGTGGGTGTGAGTGTGTGTGAGTGTGTGTGCGAGTGTGTGTGCGTGTGAGTGTGTGCAAGTGTGTTTGAGTGTGTGCGAGTGTGTGTGTGCGAGTGTGTGTGAGTGTGTTAGTGTGTGCGAGTGTGTGCGAGTGTGTGTACGAGTGTGTGTGTGCAATTGTGTATAAGTGTGTGCGTGTGTGTGTGCGAGTGTGCTCGATTGTGTGTGAGTGTGTGTGAGTGTGAGTGAGTGTGAATGAGTGTGTGCGAGTGTGTGCGAGTGTGTGTGAGTGTGTGTGAATGTGTGTAATTGTGTGTAGGGCTGTATGTGCGAGTGTGTGCGAGTGTGTATGAGTGTGTGTGTGAGTGTGTGCAAGTGTGTGCGAGTGTGTGTGTGCGTGTGTCTGCGTGCGAGTGTGTGAGACTGTGTGCGACTGTGTGTGTGTGTGAGTGTGTGCAAGTGTGTGTGAGTGTGTGTTCGAGTGTGTACCAGTGTGTGCGTACGAGTGCGTGCAAGTGAGTGTGAGTGTGTGCGAATGTGTGCGAGTGTGTGCGTGAGAGTGTGCTAGCGTGTGCACGAGTGTGTTCATGTGATTGTGTGCGAGTGTGTGCGTGCGAGTGTGCTCGAGTGAATGGGTACAAGTGTGTGCGAGTGTGTGTGAGTGTGTGCGAGTGAGTGTGTGCGAGTGTGGGCGAGAGTGTGCAAGTGTGTGCGAGTGTGTGTGCTATTATGTATGAGTGTGTGCGAGTGTGTGTGAGTTTGTGTGAGTGTGTGCGTGTGTGCACGCGAGTACGTGCGATTGAGTGCGAGTGCGTGCAAATGTGTGCGAGAGTGTGCGAGTGTGGGCGTGCGAGTGTGTGCTAGTGTGCGAGTGTGTGAGTGTGTGCGAGTGTGTGCGAGTTTGTGCGTGTTAGTGAGTGAGTGTGTGTGAGTGTGTGCGAGTGTGTGTGTGAATGTGTGCGATTGTGTGTAGGGCTGTATGTGCGAGTGTGTATGAGTGTGTGTGCGAGTGTGTGCAAGTGTGTGCGAGTGTGTGCGAGTGTGTGTGCGAGTGTGTGCAAGTGTGTGCGAGTGAGTGTGTGCGAGAGTTTGTGAGTGTGTGCAAGTGTGTGTGCGATTGTGTATGAGGGTGTGCGAGTTTGTGCGAGTGTGTGCGTGGGTGTGTGCGAGTGCGTGCGAGTGAGTGCAAGTGCGTGCAAATGTGTGCGAGCGTGTGCGAGTGTGGGCGTGCGAGTGTGTGCTAGTGTGCTCGAGTGTGTGAGTGTGTGCGAGTGTGTGCGAGTGTGTGCGTGCGAGTGCGAGTGTGTGCAAATGTGTGCGAGATTGTGCGAGTGTGGGCGTGTGAGTGTGCGAGTGTGGGCGTGCGAGTGTGTGTGAGTGTGCGCAAGTGTGTGTGAGTGTGTGCGAGTGTGCGCGAGTGTGTGCGTATGAGTGAGTGTGTGTGAGTGTGTGCGAATTTGTGTGCGAGTGAGTGCGTGCGAATGTGTGCATATGTGTGCGAGTGTATGTGTTCGAGTGTGTGTGTGTGAGTGTGTGTGAGTGTGTGCAAGTGTGTGTGTGTGAGTGTGTGTGTGATTGTGTATGAGTGCGAGTGTGTGTGTGAGTGTGTGCAAGTGTGTTCAAGTGTGTGTGCGAGTGTGTATGAGTGCGTGTGTGTGAGTTTGTGTGCGAGTGTGTGCGAGTGAGTGTGTGCGAATGTGTGCAAGTGTCTGAAAGTGTGTGTGTGTGAGTGTGTGCGTGCCAGTGTGTGCGAGTGTGTATGTGTGCGAGTTTGTGTGTGTGTGTGTGCGAGTGTGTATGAGTGTATGTGCGAGTGTGTGCGAGTGTGTGTGTGTGAGTGTGTGCAAGTGTGTGCGAGTGTGTGTGTGCGATTGTGTATGAGTGTGTGCGAGTGTGTGTGTGAGTTTGTCCGAGTGTGTGCGTGCGAGTGCGTGCGAGTGAGTGCGAGTGTGTGCGTGCAAGTGAGTGTGTAGGACTGTGTGTGCGAGTGTGTGTGCGAGTGTGTGCACGTGTGTGCGAGTGTGTATGAGTGTGTGCAAGTGTGTGTAAGTGTGTACGAGTGTGTGTAGGAGTGTGTGCGAGTGTTTGCAATTGTGTGTGTGAGTGTGTAGGACTGTATGTGCGAGTGTGTGTGAGTGTGTGTGAGTGTGTGCAAGTGTGTGTGAGTGTGTGCGAGTGTGTGCGAGTGTGTGTGCGAGTGTGTGCAAGTGTGTGCGAGTGAATGTGTGCGAGTGTGCGTGCGAGTGTGTGTGCGAGTGTGTGCGAGTGTGTGTGCGAGTGTGTGTGTGCGAGTGTGTGCGAGTGTGTGTGTTCGAGTGTGTGCGAGTGTGTGCGCGTGTGTATGAGTGTGTGTGTGAGTGTGTGCAAGTGTGTGCGAGTGTGTGTGCGAGTGTGTGCCAGTGTGCGCGTACGAGTGCGTGCAAGTGAGTGCGAGTGTGCGCTGGTGTGTGCGTGTGTGTGCGAGTGTGTGTGCGTGTGTGTGTGTGCAAGTGTGTGCGAGTGTGTGTGTGAGTGTGTGTGAGTGTGTGAGTGTGTGTGCGAGTGTGTGTGTGTGTGTGAGTGTGTTCGATTGTGTATGAGTGAGTGTGTGCGAGTGTGTGTGTGAGTGTGAGTGAGTGTGTGCGAGTGTGTGCGAGTGTGTGCGATTGTGTGTGTGAGTGTGTAGGACTGTATGTGCGAGCGTGTGCGAGTGTGTATGAGTGTGTGTGCGAGTGTGTGCAAGTGTGTGCGAGTCTGTGCTAGTGTGTGTTTGCGAGTGTGTGCGAGTGAGTGTGTGCGAGTGTGTGTGAGTGTATGTGTGAGTGTGTGAGAGTGTGTGTGCGAGTGTGTGCGAGTGTGTGCGAGTGTGTGTTTGCGAGTGTGTGCGTGTGTGTGAGTGTGTGCGAGTGTGTGTGCGAATGTGTGCTAGTGTGTGCGTGCGAGTGTGTGCAAGTGTGTGCGAGTGTGTGTGAGTGTGTGCGAGTGTGTGCAAGTGTGTGCAAGTGTGTGCGAGTGTGTGTGTGCGAGTGTGTGCCAGTGTGTGCCAGTGTGTGCGTACGATGCGTGCAAGTGAGTGCGAGTGTGTGCGAATGTTTGCGAGTGTGTGCATGTGAGTGTGCGTGAGTGTGCACGAGTGTGTGCGTGTGAGTGTGCTCAAGTGAGTGGGTGCGAGTGTGTGTGAGTGTGTGCGAGTGAGTGTGTGCGAGTGTGTATGAGTAAGTGTGTGTGAGTGTGTGCATGTGTGTGAGTTTGTGTGCGAGTGTATGCGAGTGAGCATGTGCGAGTGTCTGCGAGTGTGTGTGTGCAAGTTTGTGTGCGAGTGTGTGCGTACGAGTGTGTGCGAGTGTGTGCGTGCAAGTGTGTGCGAGTGTGTGAGCGAGTTTGTGTGCGTGTGTGTGCGAGTGTGTATGAGTGTATGTGCGAGTGTGTGCGAGTGTGTGCGAGTGTGTGCAAATGTGTGCGAGTGAGTGTGTGCGAGTGTTTGTGTGTGATTGTGTATGAGTGTGTGCGAGTGTGTGTGAGTTTGTGCGAGTGTGTGCGTGCGAGTGCGTGCGAGTGAGTGCGAGTGTGTGCAAATGTGTGAGAGAGTGTGCAAGTGTGGGCGTGCGAGTGAGTGCTAATGTGCGCGAGTGTGTGCGTGTGAGTGAGTGTGTGTGTGAGTGTGTGTGAGTGTGTGTGAGTGTGTAGGACTGTGTGTGCGAGTGTGTGCTCGAGTGTGTGCACGTGTGTGTGAGTGTGTATGAGTGTGTGTGCGAGTGTGTGCGAGTGTGTGTGAGTGTGTACGAGTGTGTGTAGGAGTGTGTGCGAGTGTGTGCAATTGTGTGTGTGAGTGTGTAGGACTGTATGTGCGAGTGTGTGCGATAGTGTGTGAGTGTGTGTGAGTGTGTGCAAGTGTGTGTGAGTGTGTGCAAGTGTAAGTGTGCGAGTGTGTGTGTGCGAGTGTTTGTGAGTGTGTGAGTGTGTTAATGAGTGAGCGTGTGCGATTGTGTGCGAGTGTGTGTGTGAGTGTGGGCGAGTGTGTGTGCGAGTGTGTGTGTGCGAGTGTTTGTGAGTGTGTGAGTGTGTGAATGAGTGAGCGTGTGCGATTGTGTGCGTGTGTGTGTGCGAGTGTGTGCGAGAGTGCGTATGAGTGAGTGTGTGTGAGTGTGTGCGAGTGTGTGTTTGCGAGTGTGTGTGAGTGTGTGCGAGTGTTTGCGAGTGTGTGCATGCGAGTGTGTGCGTGCAAGTGTGTGCGTGCAAGTGTGTGCGTGCGAGTGTGTGCGAGTGTGTGCAAGTGTGTGAGTGTGTGCGAGTGTGTGCGAGTGTGTGCAAATTTACCCAAGTGTGCGCGAGTGTGCACGAGTGAGTGGGTGCGAGTGTGTGTGTGTGTGAGTGTCAGTGTGTATGAGTGTGTGCAAGTGTGTGTGATTGTGTGTGAGTGTGTGTATGAGTGAGTGTGTGCGAGTGTGTGTGCGAGTGTGTGTGCGAGTGTGTGCGCGAGTGGGTGTGTGCGAGTGTGTGCGAGTGTGTGTGCTAGTGTGTGCGAGTGTGTGGAAGTGTGTGTGTGAGTGTGTAGGACTGTATGTGCGAGTGTGTATGAGTGTGTGTGTGAGTGTGTGCAAGTGTGTGCGAGTGAGTGTGTGTGAGTGTGTGTGCGAGTGTGTGCGATTGTGTGTGAGAGTGTGTAGGACTGTATGTGCGAGTGTCTGCGAGTGTGTATGAGTGTGTGTGTGCGAGTGTGTGCGAATGTGTGAGTGTGTGCGTGCGAGTGTGCACGAGTGTGCACGAGTGTGTGCATGTAAGTGTGTGCGTGCGAGTGTGTGCGAGTGTGCTCGAGTGAATGGGTGCGAGTGTGTGCGAGTGTGTGTGAGTGTGTGCGAGTGAGTGTGTGTGAGTGAGTGTGAGTGAGTGTGTGTGAGTGTGTGCGTGTGTGTGAGTTTGTGTGCGAGTGTGTGCGAGTGTGTGTGAGTGTGTGCGAGTGTGTGAGTGTGTGTGCGAATGTGTGTGCGAGTGAGTGTGTGCGAGTGGGTATGAGTGTATGTGCGAGTGTGTGCAAGTGTGTGAGAGTGTGTGTGAGTGTGTGTGTGCGAGTGTGTGCAAGTGTGTGCGAGTGAGTGTGTGCGAGTGTGTGCGAGAGTGTGCAAGTGTGTGCGAGTGTGTGTGTGCAAGTGTGTGTGCAATTGTGTATGAGTGTGTGCGAGTGTGTGTGCGTTTGTGAGAGTGTGTGCGTGTGTGTGCGAGTGAGTGTGAGTGAGTGCAAGTGTGTGCAAATGTGTGCGCGAGTGTGCGAGTGTGGGCATGCGAGTGTGTGCTAGTGTGCGCGAGTGTGTGAGTGTGTGCGAGTGTGCGTGAGTAAGTATGTGTGTGAGTGTGTGCGAGTGTTGCCGAGTGTGTGTGCGAGTGTGTGTGTACGAGTGTGTTCGAGTGTGGGCAATTTTGTGCGAGTGTGTGTGTGCGAGTGCGTATGAGTAAGTGTGTGCGAATGTGTGCGAGTGTGTGTGCGAGGGTGTGTGCGCGTGTGTGCATGTGACTGTGTGTGTGCGACTGTGGGCGAGTGTGTGCGAGTGTTTGCGTGTGTGTGCGCGTGTCTGTGCGTGTGTACGAGTGTGTGCGAGTGAGTGGGTGCGAGTGTGTGCAAGTGTGTGCGAGTGTGTGTGAGTGTGTGTGAATGTGTGCGAGTCTGTGTGTGCGAGTGTGTGTGTGCGATTGTGTATGAGTGTGTGCGAGTATGTGTGTGAGCGTGTGCGAGTGTGTGCGAGTGTGTGCGTGCGAGTGCATGCGAGTGAGTGCCAGTGTGTGCAAATGTGTGCGAGTGTGTGCGAGTGTGCGCGAGTGTGCGCGAGTGTGTGCTTGTGAGTGAGTGTGTGTGTGAGTGTGAGTGTGTGCTAGTGTGCATGAGTGTGTGAGTGTGTGCGAGTGTGCGCGAGTGTGCGTGTGAGTGAGTGAGTGTGTGTGCGAGTGTGTGTGAGTGTGTACGAGTGGGTGTAGGAGTGTGTGCGAGTGTGTGCGATTGTGTGTGTGAGTGTGTAGCACTGTATGTGCAAGTGTATGCGAGTGTGTGTGAGTGTGTGCGAGTGTGTGTGAGTGTTTGTGAGTGTGTGCAAGTGTGTGTGTGCGAGTTTGTGTGTGCGAGAGTGTGTCTGTGCAAGTGTGTTCGAGTGTGTGTGCGAGTGTGTATGAGTGTGTGTGTGCAAGTGTGTGCGTGAGTGTGTGCGTATGAGTGAGTGTGTGTGTGAGTGTGAGTGTGTGCTAGTGTGCATGAGTGTGTGAGTGTGTGCGAGTGTGCGTGTGAGTGAGTGAGTGTGTGTGCGAGTGTGTGCGAGTGTGTGTGAGAGTGTGTGCAAGTGTGTTCGAGTGTTGCCGAGTGTGTGTGTGAGTGTGTAGGACTGTGTGTGCGAGTGTGTGTGCGAGTGTCTGTGTACGAGTGTGTTCGAGTGTGTGCAATTTTGTGCGAGTGTGTGTGTGCGAGTGCGTATGAGTAAGTGTGTGCGAATGTGTGCGAGTGTGTGCGAGTGTGTGTGCGAGTGTGTTTGCGAGTGTGTGCGTGCGACTGTGTGTGTGCGACTGTGTGCGAGTGTGTGCGAGTGTTTGCGTGTGTGTGCGCGTGTGTGTGCGTGTGTACGAGTGTGTGTGTGCGAGTGTGTGCGAATGTGTGAGTGTGTGCGTGCGAGTGTGCACGAGTGTGCACGAGTGTGTGCATGTAAGTGTGTGCGTGCGAGTGTGTGCGAGTGTGCTCGAGTGAATGGGTGCGAGTGTGTGCGAGTGTGTGTGAGTGTGTGCGAGTGAGTGTGTGTGAGTGAGTGTGAGTGAGTGTGTGTGAGTGTGTGCGTGTGTGTGAGTTTGTGTGCGAGTGTGTGCGAGTGTGTGTGAGTGTGTGCGAGTGTGTGAGTGTGTGTGCAAATGTGTGTGCGAGTGAGTGTGTGCGAGTGGGTATGAGTGTATGTGCGAGTGTGTGCAAGTGTGTGAGAGTGTGTGTGAGTGTGTGTGTGCGAGTGTGTGCAAGTGTGTGCGAGTGAGTGTGTGCGAGTGTGTGCGAGAGTGTGCAAGTGTGTGCGAGTGTGTGTGTGCAAGTGTGTGTGCAATTGTGTATGAGTG
This sequence comes from Phyllobates terribilis, assembly GCF_046119375.1. Lineage (NCBI taxonomy): Eukaryota > Metazoa > Chordata > Amphibia > Anura > Dendrobatidae > Phyllobates > Phyllobates terribilis. The sequence continues at coordinate 366,987,120 of NW_027362764.1, read as the reverse complement.
TGTGCGAGTGTGTGTGCGTTTGTGAGAGTGTGTGCGTGTGTGTGCGAGTGAGTGTGAGTGAGTGCAAGTGTGTGCAAATGTGTGCGCGAGTGTGCGAGTGTGGGCATGCGAGTGTGTGCTAGTGTGCGCGAGTGTGTGAGTGTGTGCGAGTGTGCGTGAGTAAGTATGTGTGTGAGTGTGTGCGAGTGTTGCCGAGTGTGTGTGCGAGTGTGTGTGTACGAGTGTGTTCGAGTGTGGGCAATTTTGTGCGAGTGTGTGTGTGCGAGTGCGTATGAGTAAGTGTGTGCGAATGTGTGCGAGTGTGTGTGCGAGGGTGTGTGCGCGTGTGTGCATGTGACTGTGTGTGTGCGACTGTGGGCGAGTGTGTGCGAGTGTTTGCGTGTGTGTGCGCGTGTCTGTGCGTGTGTACGAGTGTGTGCGAGTGAGTGGGTGCGAGTGTGTGCAAGTGTGTGCGAGTGTGTGTGAGTGTGTGTGAATGTGTGCGAGTCTGTGTGTGCGAGTGTGTGTGTGCGATTGTGTATGAGTGTGTGCGAGTATGTGTGTGAGCGTGTGCGAGTGTGTGCGAGTGTGTGCGTGCGAGTGCATGCGAGTGAGTGCCAGTGTGTGCAAATGTGTGCGAGTGTGTGCGAGTGTGCGCGAGTGTGCGCGAGTGTGTGCTTGTGAGTGAGTGTGTGTGTGAGTGTGAGTGTGTGCTAGTGTGCATGAGTGTGTGAGTGTGTGCGAGTGTGCGCGAGTGTGCGTGTGAGTGAGTGAGTGTGTGTGCGAGTGTGTGTGAGTGTGTACGAGTGGGTGTAGGAGTGTGTGCGAGTGTGTGCGATTGTGTGTGTGAGTGTGTAGCACTGTATGTGCAAGTGTATGCGAGTGTGTGTGAGTGTGTGCGAGTGTGTGTGAGTGTTTGTGAGTGTGTGCAAGTGTGTGTGTGCGAGTTTGTGTGTGCGAGAGTGTGTCTGTGCAAGTGTGTTCGAGTGTGTGTGCGAGTGTGTATGAGTGTGTGTGTGCAAGTGTGTGCGTGAGTGTGTGCGTATGAGTGAGTGTGTGTGTGAGTGTGAGTGTGTGCTAGTGTGCATGAGTGTGTGAGTGTGTGCGAGTGTGCGTGTGAGTGAGTGAGTGTGTGTGCGAGTGTGTGCGAGTGTGTGTGAGAGTGTGTGCAAGTGTGTTCGAGTGTGTGTGCGAGTGTGTATGAGTGTGTGTGTGTGCAAGTGTGTGCGCGTGTGTGTGAGTGTCTGTGAGTGTGTGCATGAGTGAGTGTGTGCGAGTGTGTGTGAGTTTGTGTGTGTGTGTGAGTGTGTGCGAGTGTGTGCGTGTGAGTGTGTGCGAGTGTGTGTGTGAGTGTGTGCGAGTGTGTGTGTGCGATTGTGTATTAGTGAATGTGTGCGAGTGTGTGTGAGTTTGTGTGTGTGTGTGTGAGTGTGTGCGAGTGTGTGCGTGTGAGTGTGTGCGAGTGTGTGTGTGCGATTGTGTATTAGTGAATGTGTGCGAGTGTGCGTGAGTGTGTGTGCGTGTGAGTGAGTGAGTGTGTGTGTGCGAGTGTGTGCGAGTGAGTGTGAGTGAGTGTGTGCGAGTGTGTGTGCGAGTGTGTGCAAGTGTGTGCGAGTGTGTGCGAGTGTGTGTGTGCGAGTGTGTGTGTGCGAGTGTGTGTGCAATTGTGTATGAGTGTGTGCGAGTGTGTGTTAGTTTGTGCGAGTGTGTGCGTCTGATCGTGCGAGTGAGTGCGGGTGTGTGCGAGTGTGTGTATGTGAGTGTGTGTGCGATTGTGTATGAGTGTGTGTGAGTTTGTGCGAGTGTGTGCGTGTGTGTGCGAGTGCGTGCGAGTACGCGCAAATGTGTGTGAGAGTGTGCGAGTGTGGGCGTGCGAGTGTGTACTAGTGTGCGCGAGTGTGTGAGTGTTTGCGAGTGTGCGTGAGTAAGTGTGTGTGTAAGTGCGTGCGAGTGTTTTCGAGTGTGTGTGAGTGTGTAGGACTGTGTGTGCGAGTGTGTGCGAGTGTGTGTGTGAGTGTGTGAGTACGAGTGTGTTCGAGAGTGTGCAATTGTGTGCGAGTGTGTGTGTGAGTGCGTATGAGTGAGTGTGTGTGAGTGTGTGCGAGTGTGTGTTTGCGAGTGTGTGCGAGTGTGTGCGAGTGTGTGCGAGTGTGTGCATGCGAGTGTGTGCGTGCAAGTGTGTGCGTGCAAGTGTGTGCGTGCAAGTGTGTGCGAGTGTGTGCAAGTGTGTGAGTGTGTGCGAGTGTGTGTGCGAGTGTGTGTGAGTGTGTGCAAATTTACCCAAGTGTGCGCGAGTGTGCACGAGTGAGTGGGTGCGAGTGTGTGTGTGTGTGAGTGTCAGTATGTATGAGTGTGTGCAAGTGTGTGTGATTGTGTGTGAGTGTGTGTGTATGAGTGAGTGTGTGCGAGTGTGTGCGAGTGTGTGTGCGAGTGTGTGCGCGAGTGGGTGTGTGCGAGTGTGTGCGAGTGTGTGCGAATGTGTGTGCGAGTGTGTGCGATTGTGTGTGTGAGTGTGTAGGACTGTATGTGCGAGTGTGTATGAGTGTGTGTGTGAGTGTGTGCAAGTGTGTGCGAGTGAGTGTGTGTGAGTGTGTGTGCGAGTGTGTGCGATTGTGTGTGAGAGTGTGTAGGACTGTATGTGCGAGTGTGTGCGAGTGAATATGAGTGTGTGTGTGAGTGTGTGCAAGTGTGTGCTAGTGAGTGTGTGTGAGTGTGTGTGCGAGTGTGTGCGAATGTGTGAGTGTGTGCGTGCGAGTGTGCACGAGTGTGTGCATGTAAGTGTGTGCGTGCGAGTGTGTGCGAGTGTGCTCGAGTGAATGGGTGCGAGTGTGTGCGAGTGAGTGTGTGTGAGTGAGTGTGAGTGTGTGCGTGTGTGCGAGTGTGTGCGAGTGTGTGTGAGTGTGTGCGAGTGTGTGCGTGTGAGTGTGTGCGAGTGTGTGAGTGTGTGTGCGAATGTGTGTGCGAGTGAGTGTGTGCGAGTGGGTATGAGTGTATGTGCGAGTGTGTGCAAGTGTGTGAGAGTGTGTGTGTGCGAGTGTGTGTGAGTGTGTGCAAGTGTGTGTGTGCGAGTGTGTGTGTGCAAGTGTGTGTGTGCAAGTGTGTTCGAGTGTGTGTATGAGTGTGTGTGTGTGCAAGTGTGTGCGCGAGTGTGTGCGTGTGAGTGAGTGTGTGTGTGTGTGAGTGTGTGCTAGTGTGCATGAGTGTGAGTGTGTGTGTGCGTGTGAGTGAGTGAGTGTGTGTGTGAGTGTGTGCAAGTGTGTTCGAGTGTGTGTGCGAGTGTGCATGAGTGAGTGTGTGCGAGTGTGTGTGAGTTTGTGTGAGTGTGTGCGAGTGTGTGTGTGTGAGTGTGTGAGTTTGTGTGTGTGCGAGTGTGTGTGTGTGTGAGTGTGTGCAAGTGTGTGCGTGCGAGTGTGTGTGTGCGAGTGTGTGTGATTGTGTATGAGTGAGTGTGTGCGAGTGTGTGCGAGTGTGTGTGCAAGTGTGTTTGAGTGTGTTTGTGCAAGTGTGTATGAGTGTGTGCGAGTGTTTGCAAGTGTTTGTGCGAGTGTGTATGAGTGTGTGTTTGCGAGTGTGTGCAAGTGTGTGTGATTGTGTGTGAGTGTGTGTATGAGTGAGTGTGTGCGAGTGTGTGTGCGAGTGTGTGCGTGCGGGTGTGCGCGAGTGTGTGTAGTAGTGTGTGTGAGTGTGTGCGATTGTGTGTGTGAGTGTGTAGGACTGTATGTGCGAGTGTGTGCGACTGTGTTCGAGTGTGTGTGTGCGAGTGTGTGAGCATGTGTGAGTGTGTGCAAGTGTGTGTGTGTGAGTGTGTGCGTGCGAGTGTGTCCGAATGTGTGCAAGTGTGTGCGTGCGAGTGTGCGCGAGTGTGCACGAGTGTGTGCATGTAAGTGTGTGCGTGCGAGTGTGTGCGAGTGTGCTCGAGTGAATGGGTGAGAGTGTGTGCGAGTGTGTGTGAGTGTGTGCAAGTGTGTGTGAGAGTGTATGAGTGAGTGTGTGTGAGTGTGTGTGTGCGAGTTTGTGTGCGAGTGTGTGCGAGTGAGTGTGTGCGAGTTTGTGTGGGAGTGTGTGTGCGAGTGTGTGTGCGAGTGTGTGTGTGCGTGTGTGCGCGCGAGTGTGTGCGAGTGTGTGAGTGCGAATGTGTGTGCGTGTGAGTGTGTGCGAGTGTGTATGAGCGTATGTGCGAGTGTGTGCCAGTGTGTGTGAGTGTGTGTGCAAGTGTGTGCGAGTGTGTGCGAGTGTGTGTGTGCGAGTGTGTGTGTGCGAGTGTGTGTGCAATTGTGTATGAGTGTGTGCGAGTGTGTGTTAGTTTGTGCGAGTGTGTGCGTCTGTTCGTGCGAGTGAGTGCGGGTGTGTGCGAGTGTGTGTATGCGAGTGTGTGTGCGATTGTGTATGAGTGTGTGTGAGTTTGTGCGAGTGTGTGCGTGTGTGTGCGAGTGCGTGCGAGTACGCGCAAATGTGTGTGAGAGTGTGCGAGTGTGGGCGTGCGAGTGTGTGCTAGTGTGCGCGAGTGTGTGAGTGTGTGCGAGTGTGCGTGAGTAAGTGTGTGTGTAAGTGCGTGCGAGTGTTTCTGAGTGTGTGTGTGAGTGTGTAGGACTGTGTGTGCGAGTGTGTGCGAGTGTGTGTGCGAGTGTGTGAGTACGAGTGTGTTCGAGAGTGTGCAATTGTGTGCGAGTGTGTGTGCGAGTGCGTATGAGTGAGTGTGTGCGAGTGTGTGCGAGTGTGTGTTTGCGAGTGTGTGCGAGTGTGTGCGAGTGTGTGCGAGTGTGTGCATGCGAGTGTGTTCGTGCAAGTGTGTGCGTGCAAGTGTTTGCATGCGAGTGTGTGCGAGTGTGTGCAAGTGTGTGAGTGTGTGCGAGTGTGCGAGTGTGTGCGAGTGTGTGCAAATTTGCCCGAGTGTGCGCGAGTGTGCACGAGTGCGTGGGTGCGAGTGTGTGTGTGAGTGTGTGTGAGTGTGTGTGAGTGTGTATGAGTGTGTGTGCGAGTGTGTGCAAGTGTGTGTGATTGTGTGTGAGTGTGTGTATGAGTGAGTGTGTGCGAGTGTGTGTGCGAGTGTGTGCGCGAGTGGGTGTGTGCGAGTGGGTGTGTGCGAATGTGTGCGAGTGTGTGCGAGTGTGTGTGCTAGTGTGTGCGAGTGTGTGCGATTGTGTGTGTGAGTGTGTAGGACTGTATGTGCGAGTGTGTGCGAGTGTGTGTGAGTGTGTGCGAGTGAGTGTGTGTGAGTGAGTGTGAGTGAGTGTGTGTGAGTGTGTGCGTGTGTGCGAGTTTGTGTGCGAGTGTGTGCGAGTGTGTGTGAGTGTGTGCGAGTGTGTGCGTGTGAGTGTGTGCGAGTGTGTGAGTGTGTGTGCGAATGTGTGTGCGAGTGAGTGTGTGCGAGTGGGTATGAGTGTATGTGCGAGTGTGTGCAAGTGTGTGAGAGTGTGTGTGAGTGTGTGGGTGCGAGTGTGTGCAAGTGTGTGCGAGTGAGTGTGTGCGAGTGTGGCGAGAGTGTGCAAGTGTGTGCGAGTGTGTGCGAGTGTGTGTGTGCAAGTGTGTGTGCAATTGTGTATGAGTGTGTGCGAGTGTGTGTGCGTTTGTGCGAGTGTGTGTGTGTGTGTGCGAGTGAGTGTGAGTGAGTGCAAGTGTGTGCAAATGTGTGCGCGAGTGTGCGAGTGTGGGCATGCGAGTGTGTGCTAGTGTGCGCGAGTGTGTGAGTGTGTGCGAGTGTGCGTGAGTAAGTGTGTCTGTGAGTGTGTGCGAGTGTTGCCGAGTGTGTGTGCGAGTGTGTGTGCGACTGTGGGCGAGTGTGTGTGAGTGATTGCGTGTGTGTGCGCGTGTCTGTGCTTGTGTACGAGTGTGTGCGAGTGTGTGGGTGCGAGTGTGTGCAAGTGTGTGCGAGTGTGTGTGAGTGTGTGTGTGAGTGTGTGTGAATGTGTGCGAGTCTGTGTGTGCGAGTGTGTGTGTGCGATTGTGTATGAGTGTGTGCGAGTATGTGTGTGAGCGTGTGCGAGTGTGTGCGAGTGCGTGCTTGTGAGTGCATGCGAGTGAGTGCCAGTGTGTGCAAATGTGTGCGAGTGTGTGCGAGTGTGTGTCTGTGCAAGTGTGTTCGAGTGTGTGTGCGAGTGTGTATGAGTGTGTGTGTGTGCAAGTGTGTGCGTAAGAGTGTGCGTGTGAGTGTGTGTGTGTGAGTGTGAGTGTGTGCTAGTGTGCAGAAGTGTGTGAGTGTGTGCGAGTGTGCGTGTGAGTGAGTGAGTGTGTGTGCGAGTGTGTGTGTGAGTGTGTGCAAGTGTGTTCGAGTGTGTGTGCGAGTGTGTATGAGTGTGTGTGTGCGCGTGTGTGTGAGTGTCTGTGAGTGTGTGCATGAGTGAGTGTGTGCGAGTGTGTGTGAGTATGTGTGTGTGTGAGTGTGTGCGAGTGTGTGCGTGTGAGTGTGTGCGAGTGTGTGTGTGAGTGTGTGCGAGTGTGTGTGTGCGATTGTGTATTAGTGAATGTGTGCGAGTGTGCGTGAGTGTGTGCGTGTGAGTGAGTGAGTGTGTGTGTGCGAGTGTGTGCGAGTGAGTGTGAGTGAGTGTGTGCGAGTGTGTACGTGTGTGTGTGTGCGATTGTGCATAAGTGTGTGCGAGTGTGTGTGTGAGTGTGTAGGACTGTGTGTGCGAGTGTGTGTGCGAGTGTGTGCGAGTGTGTGTGAGTGTGTGTGAGTGTGTGTAGGAGTGTGTGTGAGTGTGTGCGATTGTGTGTGTGAGTGTGTAGTACTGTATGTGCGACTGTGTTCGAGTGTGTGTGTGCGAGTGTGTGAGCATGTGTGAGTGTGTGCAAGTGTGTGCGTGCGAGTGTGTGTGTGCGAGTGTGTGTGATTGTGTATGAGTGAGTGTGTGCGAGTGTGTGCGAGTGTGTGTTTGAGTGTGTTTGAGTGTGTTTGTGCAAGTGTGTATGAGTGTGTGCGAGTGTGTGCAAGTGTGTTTGTGCGAGTGTGTATGAGTGTGTGTGTGCGAGTGTGTGCAAGTGTGTGTGATTGTGTGTGAGTGTGTGTATGAGTGAGTGTGTGCGAGTGTGTGCACGAGTGTGTGCGTGCGAGTGTGTGCGAGTGTGTGTAGGAGTGTGTGTGAGTGTGTGCGATTGTGTGTGTGTGAGTGTGTAGGACTGTATGTGCGAGTGTGTGCGACTGTGTTTGAGTGTGTGTGTGCGAGTGTGTGAGCATGTGTGAGTGTGTGCAAGTGTGTGCGTGCGAGTGTGTGCGAGTGTGTGCAAGTGTGTGCGACTGTGTGCGAGTGTGTGCGAGTGTGTCCTAATGTGTCCGAATGTGTGCGTGCGAGTGTGCGCGAGTGTGCACGAGTGTGTGCATGTAAGTGAGTGCGTGCGAGTGTGTGCGAGTGTGCTCGAGTGAATGGGTGAGAGTGTGTGCGAGTGTGTGTGAGTGTGTGCAAGTGTGTGTGAGAGTGTATGAGTGAATGTGTGTGAGTGTGTGTGTGCGAGTTTGTGTGCGAGTGTGTTCGAGTGAGTGTGTGCGAGTTTGTGTGCGAGTGTGTGTGCGAGTGTGTGTGTGCGAGTGTGTGTGTGTGCGCGTGAGTGTGTGCGAGTGTGTGAGTGCGAATGTGTGTGCGTGTGAGTGTGTGCGAGTGTGTATGAGCGTATGTGCGAGTGTGTGCCAGTGTGTGCGAGTGTGTGCAAGTGTGTGCGAGTGTGTGCGAGAGTGTGCGAGTGTGTGCGAGTGTGTGTGTGCGAGTGTGTGTGCAATTGTGTATGAGTGTGTGCGAGTGTGTGTTAGTTTGTGCAAGTGTGTGCGTGTGTTCGTGCGAGTGAGTGCGGGTGTGTGCGAGTTTGTGTATGCGAGTGTGTGTGCAATTGTGTATGAGTGTGTGTGAGTTTGTGCGAGTGTGTGCGTACGAGTGCGTGCGAGTACGCGCAAATGTGTGTGAGAGTGTACGAGTGTGGGCGTGCGAGTGTGTGCTATTGTGCGTGAGTGTGTGAGTGTGTGCGAGTGTGCGTGAGTAAGTGTGTGTGTAAGTGCGTGCGAGTGTTTCCGAGTGTGTGTGTGAGTGTGTAGGACTGTGTGTGCGAGTTTGTGTGCGAGTGTGTGAGTACATGTGTGTTCGAGAGTGTGCAATTGTGTGCGAGTGTGTGTGCGAGTGCGTATGAGTGAGTGTGTGCGAGTGTGTGCGAGTGTGTGCGAGTGTGTGCGAGTGTGTGTTTGCAAGTGTGTGCGAGTGTGTGCGAGTGTGTATGAGTGTATGTGCAAGTGTGTGTGCGAGTGTGTTTTAGAGTGTGTGCAATTGTGTGCGTGCGAGTGTGCTCGAGTGAGTGGGTGCGTGTAAGTGTGTGCGTGCGAGTGTGTGCAAATATGTGCGAGTGTGTGCGAGTGTGTGCATGCGAGTGTGTGCGTGCAAGTGTTTGCGTTCGAGTGTGTGCGAGTGTGTGCAAGTGTGTGAGTGTGTGCGAGTGTGTGTGCGAGTGTGTGCAAATGTGCCCGAGTGTGCACGAGTGAGTGTGTGCGAGTGTGTGTGAGTGTGTGTGCGAGTGTGTGCGTGCGAGTGTGTGCGAGTGTGTGTGAGTGTGTGTGTGAGAGTGTGCGAGTGTGTGCAAATGTGTGCGAGTGTGCACGAGTGAGTGGGTGCGAGTATGCGCGAGTGTGTGTGAGTGTGTGCATGTGAGTGTGTGCAAGCGTGCGTGCGATTGTGTGTGCAAGCGTGTGTGTGCGCGAGTGTGTGCGAGTGTGTATGAGTGTGTGTGCGAGTGTGTGCAAGTGTGTGAGAGTGTGTGCGAGTGTGTGTGTGCAAGTGTGTGCGAGTGTGTGTGAGTGTGTGCGAGTGTGTGAGTGTGTGTGCGAGTGTGTGTGAGTGTGTACGAGTGGGTGTAGGAGTGTGTGCGAGTGTGTGCGATTGTGTGTGTGAGTGTGTAGCACTGTATGTGCAAGTGTGTGCGAGTGTGTTTGAGTGTGTGAGTGTGTGCGAGTGTGTGTGAGTGTTTGTGAGTGTGTGCAAGTGTGTGTGTGTGAGTGTGTGTGTGCGAGTGTGTGTCTGTGCAAGTGTGTTCGAGTGTGTGTGCGAGTGTGTATGAGTGTGTGTGTGTGCAAGTGTGTGCGTAAGAGTGTGCGTGTGAGTGTGTGTGTGTGAGTGTGAGTGTGTGCTAGTGTGCATGAGTGTGTGAGTGTGTGCGAGTGTGCGTGTGAGTGAGTGAGTGTGTGTGCGAGTGTGTGTGTGAGTGTGTGCAAGTGTGTTCGAGTGTGTGTGCGAGTGTGTATGAGTGTGTGTGTGCGTGTGTGTGTGAGTGTCTGTGAGTGTGTGCATGAGTGAGTGTGTGCGAGTGTGTGTGAGTATGTGTGTGTGTGAGTGTGTGCGAGTGTGTGCGTGTGAGTGTGTGCGAGTGTGTGTGTGAGTGTGTGCGAGTGTGTGTGTGCGATTGTGTATTAGTGAATGTGTGCGAGTGTGCGTGAGTGTGTGCGTGTGAGTGAGTGAGTGTGTGTGTGCGAGTGTGTGCGAGTGAGTGTGAGTGAGTGTGTGCGAGTGTGTACGTGTGTGTGTGTGCGATTGTGCATAAGTGTGTGCGAGTGTGTGTGTGAGTGTGTAGGACTGTGTGTGCGAGTGTGTGTGCGAGTGTGTGCGAGTGTGTGTGAGTGTGTGTGAGTGTGTGTAGGAGTGTGTGTGAGTGTGTGCGATTGTGTGTGTGAGTGTGTAGTACTGTATGTGCGACTGTGTTCGAGTGTGTGTGTGCGAGTGTGTGAGCATGTGTGAGTGTGTGCAAGTGTGTGCGTGCGAGTGTGTGTGTGCGAGTGTGTGTGATTGTGTATGAGTGAGTGTGTGCGAGTGTGTGCGAGTGTGTGTTTGAGTGTGTTTGAGTGTGTTTGTGCAAGTGTGTATGAGTGTGTGCGAGTGTGTGCAAGTGTGTTTGTGCGAGTGTGTATGAGTGTGTGTGTGCGAGTGTGTGCAAGTGTGTGTGATTGTGTGTGAGTGTGTGTATGAGTGAGTGTGTGCGAGTGTGTGCACGAGTGTGTGCGTGCGAGTGTGTGCGAGTGTGTGTAGGAGTGTGTGTGAGTGTGTGCGATTGTGTGTGTGAGTGTGTAGGACTGTATGTGTGAGTGTGTGCGACTGTGTTTGAGTGTGTGTGTGCGAGTGTGTGAGCATGTGTGAGTGTGTGCAAGTGTGTGCGTGCGAGTGTGTGCGAGTGTGTGCAAGTGTGTGCGACTGTGTGCGAGTGTGTGCGAGTGTGTCCTAATGTGTCCGAATGTGTGCGTGCGAGTGTGCGCGAGTGTGCACGAGTGTGTGCATGTAAGTGAGTGCGTGCGAGTGTGTGCGAGTGTGCTCGAGTGAATGGGTGAGAGTGTGTGCGAGTGTGTGTGAGTGTGTGCAAGTGTGTGTGAGAGTGTATGAGTGAATGTGTGTGAGTGTGTGTGTGCGAGTTTGTGTGCGAGTGTGTTCGAGTGAGTGTGTGCGAGTTTGTGTGCGAGTGTGTGTGCGAGTGTGTGTGTGCGAGTGTGTGTGTGTGCGCGTGAGTGTGTGCGAGTGTGTGAGTGCGAATGTGTGTGCGTGTGAGTGTGTGCGAGTGTGTATGAGCGTATGTGCGAGTGTGTGCCAGTGTGTGCGAGTGTGTGCAAGTGTGTGCGAGTGTGTGCGAGAGTGTGCGAGTGTGTGCGAGTGTGTGTGTGCGAGTGTGTGTGCAATTGTGTATGAGTGTGTGCGAGTGTGTGTTAGTTTGTGCAAGTGTGTGCGTGTGTTCGTGCGAGTGAGTGCGGGTGTGTGCGAGTTTGTGTATGCGAGTGTGTGTGCAATTGTGTATGAGTGTGTGTGAGTTTGTGCGAGTGTGTGCGTACGAGTGCGTGCGAGTACGTGCAAATGTGTGTGAGAGTGTACGAGTGTGGGCGTGCGAGTGTGTGCTATTGTGCGTGAGTGTGTGAGTGTGTGCGAGTGTGCGTGAGTAAGTGTGTGTGTAAGTGCGTGCGAGTGTTTCCGAGTGTGTGTGTGAGTGTGTAGGACTGTGTGTGCGAGTTTGTGTGCGAGTGTGTGAGTACATGTGTGTTCGAGAGTGTGCAATTGTGTGCGAGTGTGTGTGCGAGTGCGTATGAGTGAGTGTGTGCGAGTGTGTGCGAGTGTGTGCGAGTGTGTGCGAGTGTGTGTTTGCAAGTGTGTGCGAGTGTGTGCGAGTGTGTATGAGTGTATGTGCAAGTGTGTGTGCGAGTGTGTTTTAGAGTGTGTGCAATTGTGTGCGTGCGAGTGTGCTCGAGTGAGTGGGTGCGTGTAAGTGTGTGCGTGCGAGTGTGTGCAAATATGTGCGAGTGTGTGCGAGTGTGTGCATGCGAGTGTGTGCGTGCAAGTGTTTGCGTTCGAGTGTGTGCGAGTGTGTGCAAGTGTGTGAGTGTGTGCGAGTGTGTGTGCGAGTGTGTGCAAATGTGCCCGAGTGTGCACGAGTGAGTGTGTGCGAGTGTGTGTGAGTGTGTGTGCGAGTGTGTGCGTGCGAGTGTGTGCGAGTGTGTGTGAGTGTGTGTGTGAGAGTGTGCGAGTGTGTGCAAATGTGTGCGAGTGTGCACGAGTGAGTGGGTGCGAGTATGCGCGAGTGTGTGTGAGTGTGTGCATGTGAGTGTGTGCAAGCGTGCGTGCGATTGTGTGTGCAAGCGTGTGTGTGCGCGAGTGTGTGCGAGTGTGTATGAGTGTGTGTGCGAGTGTGTGCGAGTGTGTGTGTGCAAGTGTGTGCGAGTGTGTGTGAGTGTGTGCGAGTGTGTGTGTGTGTGTGTGAGTGTGTGCGAGTGTGTGCGAGTGCTTGCTAGTGTGTGTGTGAGTGTGTGCGACTGTGTGTGCGAGTGTGTGCGCGTGTGTGCGAGTGTGTATGAGTGTATGTGCGAGTGTGTGTGCGAGTGTGTGTTCGAGTGTGTGTTCGAGTGTGTGTGTTCGAGTGTGTGCAAGTGTGTACGAGTGTGTGTGCGAGTGCATACAAGTGTGTGTGAGTGTGCATGAGTGTGTGCGTGTGAGTGTGTGCGAGTGTGTGCGTGCGAGTGTGTGCGAGTGTGCTCGAGTGAGTGGGTGCGAGTGTATGCGAGTGTGTATGAGTGAGTGTGTGTGAGTGTGTGTGTGTGTGCAAGTTTGTGTGCGTGTGAGTGTGTGCGAGTGTGTGTGAGTGTGTGTGCGAGTGCGTGCGTGCGAGTGTGTGTGAGTGTGTGCGATTGTGTGTGTGAGTGTGTAGGACTGTATGTGCGAGTGTGTATGAGTGTGTGTGAGTTTGTGCAAGTGTGTGCGAGTGTGTACGAGTGTGTGCAAGTGTGTGCGAGTGAGTGTGTGCGAGTGTGTTTGCGTGCGAGTGTGTGCGGGTGTGTGCGTGTGAGTGAGTGCAAGAGTGTGCACATGTGTGTGAGCGTGTGCGAGTGTGTGTGAGTGTGTGCGAGTGTGCGCGTGTGAGTGAGTGTGTGTGTGTCTGTGTGAGTGTGTGCTTGCAAGTGTTTGCTAGTGTGCGCGAGTGTGTGAGTGTGTGTGAGTGTGCGCGAGTGTGTGCGTGTGAGTAAGTGAGTGTGTGTGAGTGTGTGCGAGTGCTTGCAAGTGTGTGTGTGAGTGTGTGCGACTGTGTGTGTGAGTGTGTGCGTGTGTGTGCGAGTGTGTATGAGTGTATGTGCGAGTGTGTGCGAGTGTGTGTTCGAGTGTGTGTGTTCGAGTGTGTGCAAATGTGTGCGACTGTGTTCGAGTGTGTGTGTGCGAGTGTGTGCGAGTGTGTGTGCAAGTGTGTTTGAGTGTGTTTATGCAAGTGTGTATGAGTGTGTGAGTGTGTGCAAGTGTGTTTGTGCGAGTGTGTATGAGTGTGTGTGTGCGAGTGTGTGTGATTGTGTGTGAGTGTGTGTATGAGTGAGTGTGTGCGAGTGTGTGTGCGAGTGTGTGCGTGAGTGTGTGCGTGCGGGTGTGTGCGAGTGTGTGTAGGAGTGTGTGTGAGTGTGTGCGATTGTGTGTGAGTGTGTAGGACTGTATGTGCGAGTGTGTGCGACTGTGTTCGAGTGTGTGTGTGCGAGTGTGTGAGCATGTGTGAGTGTGTGCGAGTGTGTGCGTGCAAGTGTGTGCGTGCGAGTGTGCGTGAGTGTGCACGAGTGTGTGCATGTAAGTGTGTGCGTGCGAGTGTGTGCGAGTGTGCTCGAGTGAATGGGTGAGAGTGTGTGCGAGTGTGTGTGAGTGTGTGCAAGTAAGTGTTTGTGAGAGTGTATGAGTGAGTGTGTGTGTGCGAGTTTGTGTGCGAGTGTGTGCGAGTGAGTGTGTGCGAGTTTGTGTGCGAGTGTGTGTGCGAGTGTGTGAGTGCGAATGTGTGTGCGTGTGAGTGTGTGCGAGTGTGTATGAGCGTATGTGCGAGTGTGTGCCAGTGTGTGCGAGTGTGTGTGCGAGTGTGTGCGAGTGTGTGTGTGCGAGTGTGTGTGCAATTGTGTATGAGTGTGTGCGAGTGTGTGTTAGTTTGTGCGAGTGTGTATGAGTGTGTGCGAGTGTGTGCAAGTGTGTTTGTGCGAGTGTGTATGAGTGTGTGTGTGCAAGTGTGTGCAAGTGTGTGTGATTGTGTGTGAGTGTGTGTATGAGTGAGTGTGTGCGAGTGTGTGCACGAGTGTGTGCGTGCGAGTGTGTGCGAGTGTGTGTAGGAGTGTGTGTGAGTGTGTGCGATTGTGTGTGTGAGTGTGTAGGACTGTATGTGCGAGTGTGTGCGACTGTGTTTGAGTGTGTGTGTGCGAGTGTGTGAGCATGTGTGAGTGTGTGCAAGTGTGTGCGTGCGAGTGTGTGCGAGTGTGTGCAAGTGTGTGCGACTGTGTGCGAGTGTGTGCGAGTGTGTCCTAATGTGTCCGAATGTGTGCGTGCGAGTGTGCGCGAGTGTGCACGAGTGTGTGCATGTAAGTGAGTGCGTGCGAGTGTGTGCGAGTGTGCTCGAGTGAATGGGTGAGAGTGTGTGCGAGTGTGTGTGAGTGTGTGCAAGTGTGTGTGAGAGTGTATGAGTGAATGTGTGTGAGTGTGTGTGTGCGAGTTTGTGTGCGAGTGTGTTCGAGTGAGTGTGTGCGAGTTTGTGTGCGAGTGTGTGTGCGAGTGTGTGTGTGCGAGTGTGTGTGTGCGTGAGTGTGTGCGAGTGTGTGAGTGCGAATGTGTGTGCGTGTGAGTGTGTGCGAGTGTGTATGAGCGTATGTGCGAGTGTGTGCCAGTGTGTGCGAGTGTGTGCAAGTGTGTGCGAGTGTGTGCGAGAGTGTGCGAGTGTGTGCGAGTGTGTGTGTGCGAGTGTGTGTGCAATTGTGTATGAGTGTGTGCGAGTGTGTGTTAGTTTGTGCAAGTGTGTGCGTGTGTTCGTGCGAGTGAGTGCGGGTGTGTGCGAGTTTGTGTATGCGAGTGTGTGTGCAATTGTGTATGAGTGTGTGTGAGTTTGTGCGAGTGTGTGCGTACGAGTGCGTGCGAGTACGCGCAAATGTGTGTGAGAGTGTACGAGTGTGGGCGTGCGAGTGTGTGCTATTGTGCGTGAGTGTGTGAGTGTGTGCGAGTGTGCGTGAGTAAGTGTGTGTGTAAGTGCGTGCGAGTGTTTCCGAGTGTGTGTGTGAGTGTGTAGGACTGTGTGTGCGAGTTTGTGTGCGAGTGTGTGAGTACATGTGTGTTCGAGAGTGTGCAATTGTGTGCGAGTGTGTGTGCGAGTGCGTATGAGTGAGTGTGTGCGAGTGTGTGCGAGTGTGTGCGAGTGTGTGCGAGTGTGTGTTTGCAAGTGTGTGCGAGTGTGTGCGAGTGTGTATGAGTGTATGTGCAAGTGTGTGTGCGAGTGTGTTTTAGAGTGTGTGCAATTGTGTGCGTGCGAGTGTGCTCGAGTGAGTGGGTGCGTGTAAGTGTGTGCGTGCGAGTGTGTGCAAATATGTGCGAGTGTGTGCGAGTGTGTGCATGCGAGTGTGTGCGTGCAAGTGTTTGCGTTCGAGTGTGTGCGAGTGTGTGCAAGTGTGTGAGTGTGTGCGAGTGTGTGTGCGAGTGTGTGCAAATGTGCCCGAGTGTGCACGAGTGAGTGTGTGCGAGTGTGTGTGAGTGTGTGTGCGAGTGTGTGCGTGCGAGTGTGTGCGAGTGTGTGTGAGTGTGTGTGTGAGAGTGTGCGAGTGTGTGCAAATGTGTGCGAGTGTGCACGAGTGAGTGGGTGCGAGTATGCGCGAGTGTGTGTGAGTGTGTGCATGTGAGTGTGTGCAAGCGTGCGTGCGATTGTGTGTGCAAGCGTGTGTGTGCGCGAGTGTGTGCGAGTGTGTATGAGTGTGTGTGCGAGTGTGTGCAAGTGTGTGTGAGTGTGTGCGAGTGTGTGTGTGCAAGTGTGTGCGAGTGTGTGTGAGTGTGTGCGAGTGTGTGTGTGTGTGTGTGAGTGTGTGTGAGTGTGTGCGAGTGCTTGCTAGTGTGTGTGTGAGTGTGTGCGACTGTGTGTGCGAGTGTGTGCGCGTGTGTGCGAGTGTGTATGAGTGTATGTGCGAGTGTGTGTGCGAGTGTGTGTTCGAGTGTGTGTTCGAGTGTGTGTGTTCGAGTGTGTGCAAGTGTGTACGAGTGTGTGTGCGAGTGCATACAAGTGTGTGTGAGTGTGCATGAGTGTGTGCGTGTGAGTGTGTGCGAGTGTGTGCGTGCGAGTGTGTGCGAGTGTGCTCGAGTGAGTGGGTGCGAGTGTATGCGAGTGTGTATGAGTGAGTGTGTGTGAGTGTGTGTGTGTGTGCAAGTTTGTGTGCGTGTGAGTGTGTGCGAGTGTGTGTGAGTGTGTGTGCGAGTGCGTGCGTGCGAGTGTGTGTGAGTGTGTGCGATTGTGTGTGTGAGTGTGTAGGACTGTATGTGCGAGTGTGTATGAGTGTGTGTGAGTTTGTGCAAGTGTGTGCGAGTGTGTACGAGTGTGTGCAAGTGTGTGCGAGTGAGTGTGTGCGAGTGTGTTTGCGTGCGAGTGTGTGCGGGTGTGTGCGTGTGAGTGAGTGCAAGAGTGTGCACATGTGTGTGAGCGTGTGCGAGTGTGTGTGAGTGTGTGCGAGTGTGCGCGTGTGAGTGAGTGTGTGTGTGTCTGTGTGAGTGTGTGCTTGCAAGTGTTTGCTAGTGTGCGCGAGTGTGTGAGTGTGTGTGAGTGTGCGCGAGTGTGTGCGTGTGAGTAAGTGAGTGTGTGTGAGTGTGTGCGAGTGCTTGCAAGTGTGTGTGTGAGTGTGTGCGACTGTGTGTGTGAGTGTGTGCGTGTGTGTGCGAGTGTGTATGAGTGTATGTGCGAGTGTGTGCGAGTGTGTGTTCGAGTGTGTGTGTTCGAGTGTGTGCAAATGTGTGCGACTGTGTTCGAGTGTGTGTGTGCGAGTGTGTGCGAGTGTGTGTGCAAGTGTGTTTGAGTGTGTTTATGCAAGTGTGTATGAGTGTGTGAGTGTGTGCAAGTGTGTTTGTGCGAGTGTGTATGAGTGTGTGTGTGCGAGTGTGTGTGATTGTGTGTGAGTGTGTGTATGAGTGAGTGTGTGCGAGTGTGTGTGCGAGTGTGTGCGTGAGTGTGTGCGTGCGGGTGTGTGCGAGTGTGTGTAGGAGTGTGTGTGAGTGTGTGCGATTGTGTGTGAGTGTGTAGGACTGTATGTGCGAGTGTGTGCGACTGTGTTCGAGTGTGTGTGTGCGAGTGTGTGAGCATGTGTGAGTGTGTGCGAGTGTGTGCGTGCAAGTGTGTGCGTGCGAGTGTGCGTGAGTGTGCACGAGTGTGTGCATGTAAGTGTGTGCGTGCGAGTGTGTGCGAGTGTGCTCGAGTGAATGGGTGAGAGTGTGTGCGAGTGTGTGTGAGTGTGTGCAAGTAAGTGTTTGTGAGAGTGTATGAGTGAGTGTGTGTGTGCGAGTTTGTGTGCGAGTGTGTGCGAGTGAGTGTGTGCGAGTTTGTGTGCGAGTGTGTGTGCGAGTGTGTGAGTGCGAATGTGTGTGCGTGTGAGTGTGTGCGAGTGTGTATGAGCGTATGTGCGAGTGTGTGCCAGTGTGTGCGAGTGTGTGTGCGAGTGTGTGCGAGTGTGTGTGTGCGAGTGTGTGTGCAATTGTGTATGAGTGTGTGCGAGTGTGTGTTAGTTTGTGCGAGTGTGTGCGTCTGTTCGTGCGAGTGATTGCGGGTGTGTGCGAGTGTGTGTATGCGAATGTGTGTGCGATTGTGTATGAGTGTGTGTGAGTTTGTGCGAGTGTGTGCGTGTGTGTGCGAGTGCGTGCGAGTACGCGCAAATGTGTGTGAGAGTGTGCGAGTGTGGGCGTGCGAGTGTGTGCTAGTGTGCGCGAGTGTGTGAGTGTGTGCGAGTGTGCGTGAGTAAGTGTGTGTAAGTGCGTGCGAGTGTTTCCGAGTGTGTGTGAGTGTGTAGGACTCTGTGTGCGAGTGTGTGCGAGTGTGTGTGCGAGTGTGTGAGTACGAGTGTGTTTGAGAGTGTGCAATTGTGTGTGTGAGTGTGTAGCACTGTATGTGCAAGTGTGTGCGAGTGTGTTTGAGTGTGTGAGTGTGTGCGAGTGTGTGTGAGTGTTTGTGAGTGTGTGCAAGTGTGTGTGTGCGAGTGTGTGTGTGCGAGTGTGTGTGTGTGCAAGTGTGTTCGAGTGTGTGTGCGAGTGTGTATGAGTGTGTGTGTGTGCAAGTGTGTGCGTGAGTGTGTGCGTGTGAGTGAGTGTGTGTGTGAGTGTGAGTGTGTGCTAGTGTGCATGAGTGTGTGTGTGTGTGCGAGTGTGCGTGTGAGTGAGTGTGTGTGCGAGTGTGTGTGTGAGTGTGTGCAAGTGTGTTCGAGTGTGTGTGCGAGTGTGTATGAGTGTGTGTGTGCAAGTGTGTGCGCATGTGTGTGAGTGTCTGTGAGTGTGTGCATGAGTGAGTGTGTGCGAGTGTGTGTGAGTTTGTGTGTGTGTGTGAGTGTGTGCGAGTGTGTGTGTGTGAGTGTGTGCGTGTGAGTGTGTGCGAGTGTGTGTGTGTGAGTGTGTGCGAGTGTGTGTGCGATTGTGTATTAGTAATTGTGTGCGAGTGTGCGTGAGAGTGAGTGAGTGTGTGTGTGCGAGTGTGTGCGAGTGAGTGTGAGTGAGTGTGTGCGAGTGTGTGTGTGCGATTGTGCATAAGTGTGTGCGAGTGTGTGTGTGAGTGTGTAGGACTGTGTGTGTGAGTGTGTGTGCGAGTGTGTGTGCGTGTGTGTGAGTGTGTGTAGGAGTGTGTGTGAGTGTGTGCGATTGTGTGTGTGAGTGTGTAGTACTGTATGTGCGACTGTGTTCGAGTGTGTGTGTGCGAGTGTGTGAGCATGTGTGAGTGTGTGCAAGTGTGTGCGTGCGAGTGTGTGTGATTGTGTATGAGTGAGTGTGTGCGAGTGTGTGCGAGTGTGTGTGCAAGTGTGTGTGCAAGTGTGTGTGCAAGTGTGTTTGAGTGTGTTTGTGCAAGTGTGTATGAGTGTGTGTGTGCGAGTGTGTGCAAGTGTGTTTGTGCGAGTGTGTATGAGTGTGTGTGTGCGAGTGTGTGCAAGTGTGTGTGATTGTGTGTGAGTGTGTGTATGAGTGAGTGTGTGCGAGTGTGTGCACGAGTGTGTGCGTGTGTGTGCGAGTGTGTGTGAGTGTGTGCGATTGTGTGTGTGCGAGTGTGTGAGCATGTGTGAGTGTGTGCAAGTGTGTGCATGTGATTGTGTATGAGTGAGTGTGTGCGAGTGTGTGCGAGTGTGTGTGCAAGTGTGTTTGAGTGTGTTTGTGCAAGTGTGTATGAGTGTGTGCGAGTGTGTGCAAGTGTGTTTGTGCGAGTGTGTATGAGTGTGTGTGTGCGAGTGTGTGCAAGTGTGTGTGATTGTGTGTGAGTGTGTGTATGAGTGAGTGTGTGCGAGTGTGTGTGCGAGTGTGTGCGCGAGTGTGTGCGTGCGGGTGTGCGCGAGTGTGTGTAGTAGTGTGTGTGAGTGTGTGCGATTGTGTGTGTGAGTGTGTAGGACTGTATGTGCGAGTGTGTGCGACTGTGTTCGAGTGTGTGTGTGCGAGTGTGTGAGCATGTGTGAGTGTGTGCAAGTGTGTTTGTGCGAGTGTGTGCGACTGTGTGCGAGTGTGTGTGAGTGTGTCCGAATGTGTGCGAGTGTGTGCGTGCGAGTGTGCGCGAGTGTGCACGAGTGTGTGCATGTAAGTGTGTGCGTGCGAGTGTGTGCGAGTGTGCTCGAGTGAATGGGTGAGAGTGTGTGCGAGTGTGTGTGAGTGTGTGCAAGTAAGTGTGTGTGAGAGTGTATGAGTGAGTGTGTGTGAGTGTGTGTGTGCGAGTTTGTGTGCGAGTGTGTGCGAGTGAGTGTGTGCGAGTTTGTGCGCGAGTGTGTGTGCGAGTGTGTGTGTGCGAGTGTGTGTGTGCGTGTGTGCGCGCGAGTGTGTGAGTGCGAATGTGTGTGCGTGTGAGTGTGTGCGAGTGTGTATGAGCGTATGTGCGAGTGTGTGCCAGTGTGTGCGAGTGTGTGTGCGAGTGTGTGCAAGTGTGTGCGAGTGTGTGCGAGTGTGTGTGTGCGAGTGTGTGTGCAATTGTGTATGAGTGTGTGCGAGTGTGTGTTAGTTTGTGCGAGTGTGTGCGTCTGTTCGTGCGAGTGAGTGCGGGTGTGTGCGAGTGTGTGTATGCGAGTGTGTGTGCGATTGTGTATGAGTGTGTGTGAGTTTGTGCGAGTGTGTGCGTGTGTGTGCGAGTGCGTGCGAGTACGCGCAAATGTGTGTGAGTGTGCGAGTGTGGGCGTGCGAGTGTGTGCTAGTGTGCGCGAGTGTGTGAGTGTGTGCGAGTGTGCGTGAGTAAGTGTGTGTGTAAGTGCGTGCGAGTGTTTCCGAGTGTGTGTGAGTGTGTAGGACTGTGTGTGCGAATGTGTGCGAGTGTGTGTGCGAGTGTGTGAGTACGAGTGTGTTCGAGAGTGTGCAATTGTGTGCGAGTGTGTGTGTGAGTGCGTATGAGTGAGTGTGTGCGAGTGTGTGTGAGTGTGTGTTTGCGAGTGTGTGCGAGTGTGTGCGAGTGTGTGCATGTGAGTGTGTGCGTGCAAGTGTGTGCGTGCAAGTGTGTGCGTGCAAGTGTGTGCGTGCGAGTGTGTGCGAGTGTGTGCAAGTGTGTGAGTGTGTGCGAGTGTGTGTGCGAGTGTGTGCGAGTGTGTGCAAATTTGCCCAAGTGTGCGCGAGTGTGCACGAGTGAGTGGGTGCGAGTGTGTGTGTGTGTGTGTGAGTGTGTGTGATTGTGTGTGTGAGTGTGTATGAGTGTGTG
Source organism: Phyllobates terribilis (assembly GCF_046119375.1). Taxonomy (NCBI): domain Eukaryota; kingdom Metazoa; phylum Chordata; class Amphibia; order Anura; family Dendrobatidae; genus Phyllobates; species Phyllobates terribilis. The sequence continues at coordinate 366,967,035 of NW_027362764.1, read as the reverse complement.
TGCGAGTGTGTGCAAGTGTGTGTGATTGTGTGTGAGTGTGTGTATGAGTGAGTGTGTGCGAGTGTGTGTGAGTGTGTGTGCGAGTGTGTGCGATTGTGTGTGTGAGTGTGTAGGACTGTATGTGCGAGTGTGTGCGAGTGTGTATGAGTGTGTGTGTGAGTGTGTGCAAGTGTGTGCGAGTGAGTGTGTGTGAGTGTGTGTGCGAGTGTGTGCGAGTGTGTGCGATTGTGTGTGAGAGTGTGTAGGACTGTATGTGCGAGTGTGTGCGAGTGTGTATGAGTGTGTGAGTGCGAGTGTGTGCGAATGTGTGCGAGTGTGTGCGTGCGAGTGTGCACGAGTGTGTGCATGTAAGTGTGTGCGTGTGAGTGTGTGCGAGTGTGCTCGAGTGAATAGGTGCGAGTGTGTGCGAGTGTGTGTGAGTGTGTGCGAGTGAGTGTGTGTGAGTGAGTGTGAGTGAGTGTGTGTGAGTGTGTGCGTGTGTGCGAGTTTGTGTGCGAGTGTGTGTGAGTGTGTGCGAGTGTGTGCGTGTGAGTGTGTGCGAGTGTGTGAGTGTGTGTGCGAATGTGTGTGCGAGTGAGTGTGTGCGAGTGGGTATGAGTGTATGTGCGAGTGTGTGCAAGTGTGTGAGAGTGTGTGTGAGTGTGTGTGTGCGAGTGTGTGCAAGTGTGTGCGAGTGAGTGTGTGCGAGTGTGTGCGAAAGTGTGCAAGTGTGTGCGAGTGTGTGCGAGTGTGTGTGTGTGCAAGTGTGTGTGCAATTGTGTATGAGTGTGTGCGAGTGTGTGTGCGTTTGTGCGAGTGTGTGCGTGTGTGTGTGAGTGAGTGTGAGTGAGTGCAAGTGTGTGCAAATGTGTGCGCGAGTGTGCGAGTGTGGGCATGCGAGTGTGTGCTAGTGTGCGCGAGTGTGTGTGAGTGTGCGTGAGTAAGTGTGTGTAGGAGTGTGTGCGAGTGTGTGCGATTGTGTGTGTGAGTGTGTAGCACTGTATGTGCAAGTGTGTGCGAGTGTGTTTGAGTGTGTGAGTGTGTGCGAGTGTGTGTGAGTGTTTGTGAGTGTGTGCGAGTGTGTGTGTGCGAGTGTGTGTGTGCGAGTGTGTGTGTGTGCAAGTGTGTTCGAGTGTGTGTGCGAGTGTGTATGAGTGTGTGTGTGTGCAAGTGTGTGCGTGAGTGTGTGTGTGAGTGAGTGTGTGTGTGAGTGTGTGCTAGTGTGCATGAGTGTGTGAGTGTGTGCGAGTGTGCGTGTGAGTGAGTGTGTGTGCGAGTGTGTGTGTGAGTGTGTGCAAGTGTGTTCGAGTGTGTGTGCGAGTGTGTATGAGTGTGTGTGTGCAAGTGTGTGCGCGTGTGTGTGAGTGTCTGTGAGTGTGTGCATGAGTGAGTGTGTGCGAGTGTGTGTGAGTTTGTGTGTGTGTGTGAGTGTGTGCGAGTGTGTGTGTGTGAGTGTGTGCGTGTGAGTGTGTGCGAGTGTGTGTGTGTGAGTGTGTGCGAGTGTGTGTGTGCGATTGTGTATTAGTGATTGTGTGCGAGTGTGCGTGAGAGTGAGTGAGTGTGTGTGTGCGAGTGTGTGCGAGTGAGTGTGAGTGAGTGTGTGCGAGTGTGTGTGTGCGATTGTGCATAAGTGTGTGCGAGTGTGTGTGTGAGTGTGTAGGACTGTGTGTGTGAGTGTGTGTGCGAGTGTGTGTGCGTGTGTGTGAGTGTGTGTAGGAGTGTGTGTGAGTGTGTGCGATTGTGTGTGTGACTGTGTAGTACTGTATGTGCGACTGTGTTCGAGTGTGTGTGTGCGAGTGTGTGAGCATGTGTGAGTGTGTGCAAGTGTGTGCGTGCGAGTGTGTGTGATTGTGTATGAGTGAGTGTGTGCGAGTGTGTGTGCAAGTGTGTGTGCAAGTGTGTGTGCAAGTGTGTTTGAGTGTGTTTGTGCAAGTGTGTATGAGTGTGTGTGTGCGAGTGTGTGCAAGTGTGTTTGTGTGAGTGTGTATGAGTGTGTGTGTGCGAGTGTGTGCAAGTGTGTGTGATTGTGTGTGAGTGTGTGTATGAGTGAGTGTGTGCGAGTGTGTGTGCGAGTGTATGCGCGAGTGTGTGCGTGTGTGTGCGAGTGTGTGTGAGTGTGTGCGATTGTGTGTGTGAGTGTGTAGGACTGTATGTGCGAGTGTGTGTGACTGTGTTCGAGTGTGTGTGTGCGAGTGTGTGAGCATGTGTGAGTGTGTGCAAGTGTGTGCGTGCGAGTGTGTGTGATTGTGTATGAGTGAGTGTGTGCGAGTGTGTGCGAGTGTGTGTGCAAGTGTGTTTGAGTGTGTTTGTGCAAGTGTGTATGAGTGTGTGCAAGTGTGTTTGTGCGAGTGTGTATGAGTGTGTGTGTGCGAGTGTGTGCAAGTGTGTGTGATTGTGTGTGAGTGTGTGTATGAGTGAGTGTGTGCGAGTGTGTGTGCGAGTGTGTGCGCGAGTGTGTGCGTGCGGGTGTGCACGAGTGTGTGTAGTAGTGTGTGTGAGTGTGTGCGATTGTGTGTGTGAGTGTGTAGGACTGTATGTGCGAGTGTGTGCGACTGTGTTCGAGTGTGTGTGTGCGAGTGTGTGAGCATGTGTGAGTGTGTGCAAGTGTGTGTGTGCGAGTGTGTGCGACTGTGTGCGAGTGTGTGTGAGTGTGTCCGAATGTGTGCGAGTGTGTGCGTGCGAGTGTGCGCGAGTGTGCACGAGTGTGTGCATGTAAGTGTGTGCGTGCGAGTGTGTGCGAGTGTGCTCGAGTGAATGGGTGAGAGTGTGTGCGAGTGTGTGTGAGTGTGTGCAAGTAAGTGTGTGTGAGAGTGTATGAGTGAGTGTGTGTGAGTGTGTGTGTGCGAGTTTGTGTGCGAGTGTGTGCGAGTGAGTGTGTGCGAGTTTGTGCGCGAGTGTGTGTGCGAGTGTGTGTGTGCGAGTGTGTGTGTGCGTGTGTGCGCGCGAGTGTGTGCGAGTGTGTGAGTGCGGATGTGTGTGCGTGTGAGTGTGTGCGAGTGTGTATGAGCGTATGTGCGAGTGTGTGCGAGTGTGTGTGCGAGTGTGTGCAAGTGTGTGCGAGTGTGTGCGAGTGTGTGCGAGTGTGTGTGTGCGAGTGTGTGTGCAATTGTGTATGAGTGTGTGCGAGTGTGTGTTAGTTTGTGCGAGTGTGTGCGTCTGTTCGTGCGAGTGAGTGCGGGTGTGTGCGAGTGTGTGTATGCGAGTGTGTGTGCGATTGTGTATGAGTGTGTGTGAGTTTGTGCGAGTGTGTGCGTGTGTGTGCGAGTGCGTGCGAGTATGCGCAAATGTGTGTGAGAGTGTGCGAGTGTGGGCGTGCGAGTGTGTGCTAGTGTGCGCGAGTGTGTGAGTGTGTGCGAGTGTGCGTGAGTAAGTGTGTGTGTAAGTGCGTGCGAGTGTTTCCGAGTGTGTGTGAGTGTGTAGGACTGTGTGTGCGAATGTGTGCGAGTGTGTGTGCGAGTGTGTGAGTACGAGTGTGTTCGAGAGTGTGCAATTGTGTGCGAGTGTGTGTGTGAGTGCGTATGAGTGAGTGTGTGCGAGTGTGTGTGAGTGTGTGTTTGCGAGTGTGTGCGAGTGTGTGCGAGTGTGTGCATGTGAGTGTGTGCGTGCAAGTGTGTGCGTGCAAGTGTGTGCGTGCAAGTGTGTGTGATTGTGTGTGAGTGTGTGTATGAGTGAGTGTGTGCGAGTGTGTGTGAGTGTGTGTGCGAGTGTGTGCGCGAGTGGGTGTGTGCGAGTGTGTGCGATTGTGTGTGTGAGTGTGTAGGACTGTATGTGCGAGTGTGTGCGAGTGTGTATGAGTGTGTGTGTGAGTGTGTGCAAGTGTGTGCGAGTGAGTGTGTGTGAGTGTGTGTGCGAGTGTGTGCGAGTGTGTGCGATTGTGTGTGAGAGTGTGTAGGACTGTATGTGCGAGTGTGTGCGAGTGTGTATGAGTGTGTGAGTGCGAGTGTGTGCGAATGTGTGCGAGTGTGTGCGTGCGAGTGTGCACGAGTGTGTGCATGTAAGTGTGTGCGTGTGAGTGTGTGCGAGTGTGCTCGAGTGAATGGGTGCGAGTGTGTGCGAGTGTGTGTGAGTGTGTGCGAGTGAGTGTGTGTGAGTGAGTGTGAGTGAGTGTGTGTGAGTGTGTGCGTGTGTGCGAGTTTGTGTGCGAGTGTGTGTGAGTGTGTGCGAGTGTGTGCGTGTGAGTGTGTGCGAGTGTGTGAGTGTGTGTGCGAATGTGTGTGCGAGTGAGTGTGTGCGAGTGGGTATGAGTGTATGTGCGAGTGTGTGCAAGTGTGTGAGAGTGTGTGTGAGTGTGTGTGTGCGAGTGTGTGCAAGTGTGTGCGAGTGAGTGTGTGCGAGTGTGTGCGAAAGTGTGCAAGTGTGTGCGAGTGTGTGCGAGTGTGTGTGTGTGCAAGTGTGTGTGCAATTGTGTATGAGTGTGTGCGAGTGTGTGTGCGTTTGTACGAGTGTGTGCGTGTGTGTGCGAGTGAGTGTGAGTGAGTGCAAGTGTGTGCAAATGTGTGCGCGAGTGTGCGAGTGTGGGCATGCGAGTGTGTGCTAGTGTGCGCGAGTGTGTGCGAGTGTGCGTGAGTAAGTGTGTGTGTGAGTGTGTGCGAGTGTTGCCGAGTGTGTGTGCGAGTGTGTGTGCAAGTGTGTGTGTACGAGTGTGTTCGAGTGTGTGCAATTTTGTGCGAGTGTGTGTGTGCGAGTGCGTATGAGTAAGTGTGTGCGAATGTGTGCGAGTGTGTGCGCGAGGGTGTGTGCACGTGTGTGCATGTGACTGTGTGTGTGCGACTGTGGGCGAGTGTGTGCGTGTGTTTGCGTGTGTGTACGCGTGTCTGTGCGTGTGTACGAGTGTGTGCGAGTGTGTGGGTGCGAGTGTGTGCAAGTGTGTGCGAGTGTGTGTGAGTGTGTGTGTGAGTGTGTGTGAATGTGTGCGAGTCTGTGTGTGCGAGTGTGTGTGTGCGATTGTGTATGAGTGTGTGCGAGTATGTGTGTGAGCGTGTGCGAGTGTGTGCGAGTGTGTGCGTGTGAGTGCATGCGAGTGAGTGCCAGTGTGCGCGAATGTGCGCGAGTGTGTGCGTGTGAGTGAGTGTGTGTGTGAGTGTGAGTGTGTGCTAGTGTGCATGAGTGTGTGAGTGTGTGCGAGTGTGCGCGAGTGTACGTGTGAGTGAGTGTGTGTGCGAGTGTGTGCGAGTGTGTGCGATTGTGTGTGTGAGTGTGTAGCACTGTATGTGCAAGTGTGTGCGAGTGTGTTTGAGTGTGTGAGTGTGTGCGAGTGTGTGTGAGTGTTTGTGAGTGTGTGCAAGTGTGTGTGTGCGAGTGTGTGTGTGCGAGTGTGTGTCAGTGCAAGTGTGTTCGAGTGTGTGTGCGAGTGTGTATGAGTGTGTGTGTGTGTGCAAGTGTGTGCGTGTGAGTGAGTGTGTGTGTGAGTGTGAGTGTGTGCTAGTGTGCATGAGTGTGTGAGTGTGTGCGAGTATGCGTGTGAGTGAGTGAGTGTGTGTGCGAGTGTGTGTGTGAGTGTGTGCAAGTGTGTTCGAGTGTGTGTGCGAGTGTGTATGAGTGTGTGTGTGCGCGTGTGTGTGAGTGTCTGTGAGTGTGTGCATGAGTGAGTGTGTGCGAGTGTGTGTGAATTTGTGTGTGTGTGTGAGTGTGTGCGAGTGTGTGCGTGTGAGTGTGTGCGAGTGTGTGTGTGAGTGTGTGCGAGTGTGTGTGTGCAATTGTGTATTAGTGAATGTGTGCGAGTGTGCGTGAGTGTGTGTGTATGTGAGTGAGTGAGTGTGTGTGTGCGAGTGTGTGCGAGTGAGTGTGAGTGAGTGTGTGCAAGTGTGTGTGTGCGATTGTGCATAAGTGTGTGCGAGTGTGTGTGTGAGTGTGTAGGACTGTGTGTGCGAGTGTGTGTGCGAGTGTGTGCGAGTGTGTGTGAGTGTGTGTAGGAGTGTGTGTAGGAGTGTGTGCGATTGTGTGTGTGAGTGTGTAGTACTGTATGTGCGACTTTGTTCGAGTGTGTGTGTGCGAGTATGTGAGCATGTGTGAGTGTGTGCAAGTGTGTGCATGCGAGTGTGTGTGTGCAAGTGTGTGTGATTGTGTATGAGTGAGTGTGTGCGAGTGTGCGTGCAAGTGTGTTTGAGTGTGTTTGTGCAAGTGTGTATGAGTGTGTCTGTGCGAGTGTGTGCAAGTGTGTTTGTGCGAGTGTGTATGAGTGTGTGTGTGCGAGTGTGTGCAAGTGTGTGTGATTGTGTGTGAGTGTGTGTATGAGTGAGTGTGTGCGAGTGTGTGCGAGTGTGTGCGCGAGTGTGTGCGTGTGAGTGTGTGCGAGTGTGTGCGATTGTGTGTGTGAGTGTGTAGGACTGTATGTGCGAGTGTGTGTGACTGTGTTCGAGTGTGTGCGTGCGAGTGTGTGAGCATGTGTGAGTGTGTGCAAGTGTGTGCGTGCGAGTGTGTGTGTGCGAGTGTGTGTGATTGTGTATGAGTGAGTGTGTGCGAGTGTGTGCGACTATGTGTGTGAGCGTGTGTGAGTGTGTGCGAGTGTGTGCGAGTGTGTGCGTGCGAGTGCATGCGAGTGAGTGCGAGTGTGTGCAAATGTGTGCGAGAGTGTGCGAGTGTGGGCGTGCGAGTGTGTGCGAGTGTGCGCGAGTGTGTGCGTGTGAGTGAGTGTGTGAGTGTGTGCGAGTGTGCGCGAGTGTGCGTGTGAGTGAGTGTGTGTGCGAGTGTGTGTGATTGTGTGTGAGTGTGTACGAGTGTGTGTAGGAGTGTGTGCGAGTGTGTGCGATTGTGTGTGTGAGTGTGTAGGACTGTATGTGCAAGTGTGTGCGAGTGTGTTTGAGTGTGTGAGTGTGTGCGAGTGAGTGTGAGTGAGTGTGTGCAAGTGTGTGTGTGCGATTGTGCATAAGTGTGTGCGAGTGTGTGTGTGAGTGTGTAGGACTGTGTGTGCGAGTGTGTGTGCGAGTGTGTGCGAGTGTGTGTGAGTGTGTGTAGGAGTGTGTGTAGGAGTGTGTGCGATTGTGTGTGTGAGTGTGTAGTACTGTATGTGCGACTTTGTTCGAGTGTGTGTGTGCGAGTATGTGAGCATGTGTGAGTGTGTGCAAGTGTGTGCATGCGAGTGTGTGTGTGCAAGTGTGTGTGATTGTGTATGAGTGAGTGTGTGCGAGTGTGCGTGCAAGTGTGTTTGAGTGTGTTTGTGCAAGTGTGTATGAGTGTGTCTGTGCGAGTGTGTGCAAGTGTGTTTGTGCGAGTGTGTATGAGTGTGTGTGTGCGAGTGTGTGCAAGTGTGTGTGATTGTGTGTGAGTGTGTGTATGAGTGAGTGTGTGCGAGTGTGTGCGAGTGTGTGTGCAAGTGTGTGCGCGAGTGTGTGCGTGTGAGTGTGTGCGAGTGTGTGCGATTGTGTGTGTGTGAGTGTGTAGGACTGTATGTGCGAGTGTGTGTGACTGTGTTCGAGTGTGTGTGTGCGAGTGTGTGAGCATGTGTGAGTGTGTGCAAGTGTGTGCGTGCGAGTGTGTGTGTGCGAGTGTGTGTGATTGTGTATGAGTGAGTGTGTGCGAGTGTGTGCGAGTATGTGTGTGAGCGTGTGCGAGTGTGTGCGAGTGTGTGCGAGTGTGTGCGTGCGAGTGCATGCGAGTGAGTGCGAGTGTGTGCAAATGTGTGCGAGAGTGTGCGAGTGTGGGCGTGCGAGTGTGTGCGAGTGTGCGCGAGTGTGTGCGTGTGAGTGAGTGTGTGAGTGTGTGCGAGTGTGCGCGAGTGTGCGTGTGAGTGAGTGTGTGTGCGAGTGTGTGTGATTGTGTGTGAGTGTGTACGAGTGTGTGTAGGAGTGTGTGCGAGTGTGTGCGATTGTGTGTGTGAGTGTGTAGGACTGTATGTTCAAGTGTGTGCGAGTGTGTTTGAGTGTGTGAGTGTGTGCGAGTGAGTGTGAGTGAGTGTGTGCAAGTGTGTGTGTGCGATTGTGCATAAGTGTGTGCGAGTGTGTGTGTGAGTGTGTAGGACTGTGTGTGCGAGTGTGTGTGCGAGTGTGTGCGAGTGTGTGTGAGTGTGTGTAGGAGTGTGTGTAGGAGTGTGTGCGATTGTGTGTGTGAGTGTGTAGTACTGTATGTGCGACTTTGTTCGAGTGTGTGTGTGCGAGTATGTGAGCATGTGTGAGTGTGTGCAAGTGTGTGCATGCGAGTGTGTGTGTGCAAGTGTGTGTGATTGTGTATGAGTGAGTGTGTGCGAGTGTGCGTGCAAGTGTGTTTGAGTGTGTTTGTGCAAGTGTGTATGAGTGTGTCTGTGCGAGTGTGTGCAAGTGTGTTTGTGCGAGTGTGTATGAGTGTGTGTGTGCGAGTGTGTGCAAGTGTGTGTGATTGTGTGTGAGTGTGTGTATGAGTGAGTGTGTGCGAGTGTGTGCGAGTGTGTGTGCGAGTGTGTGCGCGAGTGTGTGCGTGTGAGTGTGTGCGAGTGTGTGCGATTGTGTGTGTGAGTGTGTAGGACTGTATGTGCGAGTGTGTGTGACTGTGTTCGAGTGTGTGTGTGCGAGTGTGTGAGCATGTGTGAGTGTGTGCAAGTGTGTGCGTGCGAGTGTGTGTGTGCGAGTGTGTGTGATTGTGTATGAGTGAGTGTGTGCGAGTGTGTGCGAGTATGTGTGTGAGCGTGTGCGAGTGTGTGCGAGTGTGTGCGTGCGAGTGCATGCGAGTGAGTGCGAGTGTGTGCAAATGTGTGCGAGAGTGTGCGAGTGTGGGCGTGCGAGTGTGTGCGAGTGTGCGCGAGTGTGTGCGTGTGAGTGAGTGTGTGAGTGTATGCGAGTGTGCGCGAGTGTGCGTGTGAGTGAGTGTGTGTGCGAGTGTGTGTGATTGTGTGTGAGTGTGTACGAGTGTGTGTAGGAGTGTGTGCGAGTGTGTGCGATTGTGTGTGTGAGTGTGTAGGACTGTATGTGCAAGTGTGTGCGAGTGTGTTTGAGTGTGTTTGAGTGTGTGAGTGTGTGCGAGTGAGTGTGAGTGAGTGTGTGCAAGTGTGTGTGTGCGATTGTGCATAAGTGTGTGCGAGTGTGTATGTGAGTGTGTAGGACTGTGTGTGCGAGTGTGTGTGCGAGTGTGTGCGAGTGTGTGTGAGTGTGTGTAGGAGTGTGTGTAGGAGTGTGTGCGATTGTGTGTGTGAGTGTGTAGTACTGTATGTGCGACTTTGTTCGAGTGTGTGTGTGCGAGTATGTGAGCATGTGTGAGTGTGTGCAAGTGTGTGCATGCGAGTGTGTGTGTGCAAGTGTGTGTGATTGTGTATGAGTGAGTGTGTGCGAGTGTGCGTGCAAGTGTGTTTGAGTGTGTTTGTGCAAGTGTGTATGAGTGTGTCTGTGCGAGTGTGTGCAAGTGTGTTTGTGCGAGTGTGTGCGAGTGTGTGTGTGCGAGTGTGTGTGCAATTGTGTATGAGTGTGTGCGAGTGTGTGCGAGTGTGTGTGAGTGTGTGTAGGAGTGTGTGTAGGAGTGTGTGCGATTGTGTGTGTGAGTGTGTAGTACTGTATGTGCGACTTTGTTCGAGTGTGTGTGTGCGAGTATGTGAGCATGTGTGAGTGTGTGCAAGTGTGTGCATGCGAGTGTGTGTGTGCAAGTGTGTGTGATTGTGTATGAGTGAGTGTGTGCGAGTGTGCGTGCAAGTGTGTTTGAGTGTGTTTGTGCAAGTGTGTATGAGTGTGTCTGTGCGAGTGTGTGCAAGTGTGTTTGTGCGAGTGTGTATGAGTGTGTGTGTGCGAGTGTGTGCAAGTGTGTGTGATTGTGTGTGAGTGTGTGTATGAGTGAGTGTGTGCGAGTGTGTGCGAGTGTGTGTGCGAGTATGTGCGCGAGTGTGTGCGTGTGAGTGTGTGCGAGTGTGTGCGATTGTGTGTGTGAGTGTGTAGGACTGTATGTGCGAGTGTGTGTGACTGTGTTCGAGTGTGTGTGTGCGAGTGTGTGAGCATGTGTGAGTGTGTGCAAGTGTGTGCGTGCGAGTGTGTGTGTGCGAGTGTGTGTGATTGTGTATGAGTGAGTGTGTGCGAGTGTGTGCGAGTATGTGTGTGAGCGTGTGCGAGTGTGTGCGAGTGTGTGCGAGTGTGTGCGTGCGAGTGCATGCGAGTGAGTGCGAGTGTGTGCAAATGTGTGCGAGAGTGTGCGAGTGTGGGCGTGCGAGTGTGTGCGAGTGTGCGCGAGTGTGTGCGTGTGAGTGAGTGTGTGAGTGTGTGCGAGTGTGCGCGAGTGTGCGTGTGAGTGAGTGTGTGTGCGAGTGTGTGTGATTGTGTGTGAGTGTGTACGAGTGTGTGTAGGAGTGTGTGCGAGTGTGTGCGATTGTGTGTGTGAGTGTGTAGGACTGTATGTGCAAGTGTGTGCGAGTGTGTTTGAGTGTGTGAGTGTGTGCGAGTGAGTGTGAGTGAGTGTGTGCAAGTGTGTGTGTGCGATTGTGCATAAGTGTGTGCGAGTGTGTGTGTGAGTGTGTAGGACTGTGTGTGCGAGTGTGTGTGCGAGTGTGTGCGAGTGTGTGTGAGTGTGTGTAGGAGTGTGTGTAGGAGTGTGTGCGATTGTGTGTGTGAGTGTGTAGTACTGTATGTGCGACTTTGTTCGAGTGTGTGTGTGCGAGTATGTGAGCATGTGTGAGTGTGTGCAAGTGTGTGCATGCGAGTGTGTGTGTGCAAGTGTGTGTGATTGTGTATGAGTGAGTGTGTGCGAGTGTGCGTGCAAGTGTGTTTGAGTGTGTTTGTGCAAGTGTGTATGAGTGTGTCTGTGCGAGTGTGTGCAAGTGTGTTTGTGCGAGTGTGTATGAGTGTGTGTGTGCGAGTGTGTGCAAGTGTGTGTGATTGTGTGTGAGTGTGTGTATGAGTGAGTGTGTGCGAGTGTGTGCGAGTGTGTGTGCGAGTGTGTGCGCGAGTGTGTGCGTGTGAGTGTGTGCAAGTGTGTGCGATTGTGTGTGTGAGTGTGTAGGACTGTATGTGCGAGTGTGTGTGACTGTGTTCGAGTGTGTGTGTGCGAGTGTGTGAGCATGTATGAGTGTGTGCAAGTGTGTGCGTGCGAGTGTGTGTGTGCGAGTGTGTGTGATTGTGTATGAGTGAGTGTGTGCGAGTGTGTGCGAGTATGTGTGTGAGCGTGTGCGAGTGTGTGCGAGAGTGTGTGCGAGTGTGTGCGTGCGAGTGCATGCGAGTGAGTGCGAGTGTGTGCAAATGTGTGCGAGAGTGTGCGAGTGTGGGCGTGCGAGTGTGTGCGAGTGTGCGCGAGTGTGTGCGTGTGAGTGAGTGTGTGAGTGTGTGCGAGTGTGCGCGAGTGTGCATGTGAGTGAGTGTGTGTGCGAGTGTGTGTGATTGTGTGTGAGTGTGTACGAGTGTGTGTAGGAGTGTGTGCGAGTGTGTGCGATTGTGTGTGTGAGTGTGTAGGACTGTATGTGCGAGTGTGTTTGAGTGTGTGAGTGTGTGCGAGTGAGTGTGAGTGAGTGTGTGCAAGTGTGTGTGTGCGATTGTGCATAAGTGTGTGCGAGTGTGTGTGTGAGTGTGTAGGACTGTGTGTGCGAGTGTGTGTGCGAGTGTGTGCGAGTGTGTGTGAGTGTGTGTAGGAGTGTGTGTAGGAGTGTGTGCGATTGTGTGTGTGAGTGTGTAGTACTGTATGTGCGACTTTGTTCGAGTGTGTGTGTGCGAGTATGTGAGCATGTGTGAGTGTGTGCAAGTGTGTGCATGCGAGTGTGTGTGTGCAAGTGTGTGTGATTGTGTATGAGTGAGTGTGTGCGAGTGTGCGTGCAAGTGTGTTTGAGTGTGTTTGTGCAAGTGTGTATGAGTGTGTCTGTGCGAGTGTGTGCAAGTGTGTTTGTGCGAGTGTGTATGAGTGTGTGTGTGCGAGTGTGTGCAAGTGTGTGTGATTGTGTGTGAGTGTGTGTATGAGTGAGTGTGTGCGAGTGTGTGCGAGTGTGTGTGCGAGTGTGTGCGCGAGTGTGTGCGTGTGAGTGTGTGCGAGTGTGTGCGATTGTGTGTGTGAGTGTGTAGGACTGTATGTGCGAGTGTGTGTGACTGTGTTCGAGTGTGTGTGTGCGAGTGTGTGAGCATGTGTGAGTGTGTGCAAGTGTGTGCGTGCGAGTGTGTGTGTGCGAGTGTGTGTGATTGTGTATGAGTGAGTGTGTGCGAGTGTGTGCGAGTATGTGTGTGAGCGTGTGCGAGTGTGTGCGAGTGTGTGCGAGTGTGTGCGTGCGAGTGCATGCGAGTGAGTGCGAGTGTGTGCAAATGTGTGCGAGAGTGTGCGAGTGTGGGCGTGCGAGTGTGTGCGAGTGTGCGCGAGTGTGTGCGTGTGAGTGAGTGTGTGAGTGTGTGCGAGTGTGCGCGAGTGTGCGTGTGAGTGAGTGTGTGTGCGAGTGTGTGTGATTGTGTGTGAGTGTGTACGAGTGTGTGTAGGAGTGTGTGCGAGTGTGTGCGATTGTGTGTGTGAGTGTGTAGGACTGTATGTGCAAGTGTGTGCGAGTGTGTTTGAGTGTGTGAGTGTGTGCGAGTGAGTGTGAGTGAGTGTGTGCAAGTGTGTGTGTGCGATTGTGCATAAGTGTGTGCGAGTGTGTGTGTGAGTGTGTAGGACTGTGTGTGCGAGTGTGTGTGCGAGTGTGTGCGAGTGTGTGTGAGTGTGTGTAGGAGTGTGTGTAGGAGTGTGTGCGATTGTGTGTGTGAGTGTGTAGTACTGTATGTGCGACTTTGTTCGAGTGTGTGTGTGCGAGTATGTGAGCATGTGTGAGTGTGTGCAAGTGTGTGCGTGCGAGTGTGTGTGTGCAAGTGTGTGTGATTGTGTATGAGTGAGTGTGTGCGAGTGTGCGTGCAAGTGTGTTTGAGTGTGTTTGTGCAAGTGTGTATGAGTGTGTCTGTGCGAGTGTGTGCAAGTGTGTTTGTGCGAGTGTGTATGAGTGTGTGTGTGCGAGTGTGTGCAAGTGTGTGTGATTGTGTGTGAGTGTGTGTATGAGTGAGTGTGTGCGAGTGTGTGCGAGTGTGTGTGCGAGTGTGTGCGCGAGTGTGTGCGTGTGAGTGTGTGCGAGTGTGTGCGATTGTGTGTGTGAGTGTGTAGGACTGTATGTGCGAGTGTGTGTGACTGTGTTCGAGTGTGTGTGTGCGAGTGTGTGAGCATGTGTGAGTGTGTGCAAGTGTGTGCGTGCGAGTGTGTGTGTGCGAGTGTGTGTGATTGTGTATGAGTGAGTGTGTGCGAGTGTGTGCGAGTATGTGTGTGAGCGTGTGCGAGTGTGTGCGAGTGTGTGCGAGTGTGTGCGTGCGAGTGCATGCGAGTGAGTGCGAGTGTGTGCAAATGTGTGCGAGAGTGTGCGAGTGTGGGCGTGCGAGTGTGTGCGAGTGTGCGCGAGTGTGTGCGTGTGAGTGAGTGTGTGAGTGTGTGCGAGTGTGCGCGAGTGTGCGTGTGAGTGAGTGTGTGTGCGAGTTTGTGTGATTGTGTGTGAGTGTGTACGAGTGTGTGTAGGAGTGTGTGCGAGTGTGTGCGATTGTGTGTGTGAGTGTGTAGGACTGTATGTGCAAGTGTGTGCGAGTGTGTTTGAGTGTGTGAGCGTGTGCGAGTGAGTGTGAGTGAGTGTGTGCAAGTGTGTGTGTGCGATTGTGCATAAGTGTGTGCGAGTGTGTGTGTGAGTGTGTAGGACTGTGTGTGCGAGTGTGTGTGCGAGTGTGTGCGAGTGTGTGGGAGTGTGTGTAGGAGTGTGTGTAGGAGTGTGTGCGATTGTGTGTGTGAGTGTGTAGTACTGTATGTGCGACTTTGTTCGAGTGTGTGTGTGTGAGTATGTGAGCATGTGTGAGTGTGTGCAAGTGTGTGCATGCGAGTGTGTGTGTGCAAGTGTGTGTGATTGTGTATGAGTGAGTGTGTGCGAGTGTGCGTGCAAGTGTGTTTGAGTGTGTTTGTGCAAGTGTGTATGAGTGTGTCTGTGCGAGTGTGTGCAAGTGTGTTTGTGCGAGTGTGTATGAGTGTGTGTGTGCGAGTGTGTGCAAGTGTGTGTGATTGTGTGTGAGTGTGTGTATGAGTGAGTGTGTGCGAGTGTGTGCGAGTGTGTGTGCGAGTGTGTGCGCGAGTGTGTGCGTGTGAGTGTGTGCGAGTGTGTGCGATTGTGTGTGTGAGTGTGTAGGACTGTATGTGCGAGTGTGTGTGACTGTGTTCGAGTGTGTGTGTGCGAGTGTGTGAGCATGTGTGAGTGTGTGCAAGTGTGTGCGTGCGAGTGTGTGTGTGCGAGTGTGTGTGATTGTGTATGAGTGAGTGTGTGCGAGTGTGTGCGAGTATGTGTGTGAGCGTGTGCGAGTGTGTGCGAGTGTGTGCGTGCGAGTGCAAGCGAGTGAGTGCGAGTGTGTGCAAATGTGTGCGAGAGTGTGCGAGTGTGGGCGTGCGAGTGTGTGCGAGTGTGCGCGAGTGTGTGCGTGTGAGTGAGTGTGTGAGTGTATGCGAGTGTGCGCGAGTGTGCGTGTGAGTGAGTGTGTGTGCGAGTGTGTGTGATTGTGTGTGAGTGTGTACGAGTGTGTGTAGGAGTGTGTGCGAGTGTGTGCGATTGTGTGTGTGAGTGTGTAGGACTGTATGTGCAAGTGTGTGCGAGTGTGTTTGAGTGTGTTTGAGTGTGTGAGTGTGTGCGAGTGAGTGTGAGTGAGTGTGTGCAAGTGTGTGTGTGCGATTGTGCATAAGTGTGTGCGAGTGTGTATGTGAGTGTGTAGGACTGTGTGTGCGAGTGTGTGTGCGAGTGTGTGCGAGTGTGTGTGAGTGTGTGTAGGAGTGTGTGTAGGAGTGTGTGCGATTGTGTGTGTGAGTGTGTAGTACTGTATGTGCGACTTTGTTCGAGTGTGTGTGTGCGAGTATGTGAGCATGTGTGAGTGTGTGCAAGTGTGTGCATGCGAGTGTGTGTGTGCAAGTGTGTGTGATTGTGTATGAGTGAGTGTGTGCGAGTGTGCGTGCAAGTGTGTTTGAGTGTGTTTGTGCAAGTGTGTATGAGTGTGTCTGTGCGAGTGTGTGCAAGTGTGTTTGTGCGAGTGTGTGCGAGTGTGTGTGTGCGAGTGTGTGTGCAATTGTGTATGAGTGTGTGCGAGTGTGTGCGAGTGTGTGTGAGTGTGTGTAGGAGTGTGTGTAGGAGTGTGTGCGATTGTGTGTGTGAGTGTGTAGTACTGTATGTGCGACTTTGTTCGAGTGTGTGTGTGCGAGTATGTGAGCATGTGTGAGTGTGTGCAAGTGTGTGCATGCGAGTGTGTGTGTGCAAGTGTGTGTGATTGTGTATGAGTGAGTGTGTGCGAGTGTGCGTGCAAGTGTGTTTGAGTGTGTTTGTGCAAGTGTGTATGAGTGTGTCTGTGCGAGTGTGTGCAAGTGTGTTTGTGCGAGTGTGTATGAGTGTGTGTGTGCGAGTGTGTGCAAGTGTGTGTGATTGTGTGTGAGTGTGTGTATGAGTGAGTGTGTGCGAGTGTGTGCGAGTGTGTGTGCGAGTATGTGCGCGAGTGTGTGCGTGTGAGTGTGTGCGAGTGTGTGCGATTGTGTGTGTGAGTGTGTAGGACTGTATGTGCGAGTGTGTGTGACTGTGTTCGAGTGTGTGTGTGCGAGTGTGTGAGCATGTGTGAGTGTGTGCAAGTGTGTGCGTGCGAGTGTGTGTGTGCGAGTGTGTGTGATTGTGTATGAGTGAGTGTGTGCGAGTGTGTGCGAGTATGTGTGTGAGCGTGTGCGAGTGTGTGCGAGTGTGTGCGAGTGTGTGCGTGCGAGTGCATGCGAGTGAGTGCGAGTGTGTGCAAATGTGTGCGAGAGTGTGCGAGTGTGGGCGTGCGAGTGTGTGCGAGTGTGCGCGAGTGTGTGCGTGTGAGTGAGTGTGTGAGTGTGTGCGAGTGTGCGCGAGTGTGCGTGTGAGTGAGTGTGTGTGCGAGTGTGTGTGATTGTGTGTGAGTGTGTACGAGTGTGTGTAGGAGTGTGTGCGAGTGTGTGCGATTGTGTGTGTGAGTGTGTAGGACTGTATGTGCAAGTGTGTGCGAGTGTGTTTGAGTGTGTGAGTGTGTGCGAGTGAGTGTGAGTGAGTGTGTGCAAGTGTGTGTGTGCGATTGTGCATAAGTGTGTGCGAGTGTGTGTGTGAGTGTGTAGGACTGTGTGTGCGAGTGTGTGTGCGAGTGTGTGCGAGTGTGTGTGAGTGTGTGTAGGAGTGTGTGTAGGAGTGTGTGCGATTGTGTGTGTGAGTGTGTAGTACTGTATGTGCGACTTTGTTCGAGTGTGTGTGTGCGAGTATGTGAGCATGTGTGAGTGTGTGCAAGTGTGTGCATGCGAGTGTGTGTGTGCAAGTGTGTGTGATTGTGTATGAGTGAGTGTGTGCGAGTGTGCGTGCAAGTGTGTTTGAGTGTGTTTGTGCAAGTGTGTATGAGTGTGTCTGTGCGAGTGTGTGCAAGTGTGTTTGTGCGAGTGTGTATGAGTGTGTGTGTGCGAGTGTGTGCAAGTGTGTGTGATTGTGTGTGAGTGTGTGTATGAGTGAGTGTGTGCGAGTGTGTGCGAGTGTGTGTGCGAGTGTGTGCGCGAGTGTGTGCGTGTGAGTGTGTGCAAGTGTGTGCGATTGTGTGTGTGAGTGTGTAGGACTGTATGTGCGAGTGTGTGTGACTGTGTTCGAGTGTGTGTGTGCGAGTGTGTGAGCATGTGTGAGTGTGTGCAAGTGTGTGCGTGCGAGTGTGTGTGTGCGAGTGTGTGTGATTGTGTATGAGTGAGTGTGTGCGAGTGTGTGCGAGTATGTGTGTGAGCGTGTGCGAGTGTGTGCGAGAGTGTGTGCGAGTGTGTGCGTGCGAGTGCATGCGAGTGAGTGCGAGTGTGTGCAAATGTGTGCGAGAGTGTGCGAGTGTGGGCGTGCGAGTGTGTGCGAGTGTGCGCGAGTGTGTGCGTGTGAGTGAGTGTGTGAGTGTGTGCGAGTGTGCGCGAGTGTGCATGTGAGTGAGTGTGTGTGCGAGTGTGTGTGATTGTGTGTGAGTGTGTACGAGTGTGTGTAGGAGTGTGTGCGAGTGTGTGCGATTGTGTGTGTGAGTGTGTAGGACTGTATGTGCGAGTGTGTTTGAGTGTGTGAGTGTGTGCGAGTGAGTGTGAGTGAGTGTGTGCAAGTGTGTGTGTGCGATTGTGCATAAGTGTGTGCGAGTGTGTGTGTGAGTGTGTAGGACTGTGTGTGCGAGTGTGTGTGCGAGTGTGTGCGAGTGTGTGTGAGTGTGTGTAGGAGTGTGTGTAGGAGTGTGTGCGATTGTGTGTGTGAGTGTGTAGTACTGTATGTGCGACTTTGTTCGAGTGTGTGTGTGCGAGTATGTGAGCATGTGTGAGTGTGTGCAAGTGTGTGCATGCGAGTGTGTGTGTGCAAGTGTGTGTGATTGTGTATGAGTGAGTGTGTGCGAGTGTGCGTGCAAGTGTGTTTGAGTGTGTTTGTGCAAGTGTGTATGAGTGTGTCTGTGCGAGTGTGTGCAAGTGTGTTTGTGCGAGTGTGTATGAGTGTGTGTGTGCGAGTGTGTGCAAGTGTGTGTGATTGTGTGTGAGTGTGTGTATGAGTGAGTGTGTGCGAGTGTGTGCGAGTGTGTGTGCGAGTATGTGCGCGAGTGTGTGCGTGTGAGTGTGTGCGAGTGTGTGCGATTGTGTGTGTGAGTGTGTAGGACTGTATGTGCGAGTGTGTGTGACTGTGTTCGAGTGTGTGTGTGCGAGTGTGTGAGCATGTGTGAGTGTGTGCAAGTGTGTGCGTGCGAGTGTGTGTGTGCGAGTGTGTGTGATTGTGTATGAGTGAGTGTGTGCGAGTGTGTGCGAGTATGTGTGTGAGCGTGTGCGAGTGTGTGCGAGTGTGTGCGAGTGTGTGCGTGCGAGTGCATGCGAGTGAGTGCGAGTGTGTGCAAATGTGTGCGAGAGTGTGCGAGTGTGGGCGTGCGAGTGTGTGCGAGTGTGCGCGAGTGTGTGCGTGTGAGTGAGTGTGTGAGTGTGTGCGAGTGTGCGCGAGTGTGCGTGTGAGTGAGTGTGTGTGCGAGTGTGTGTGATTGTGTGTGAGTGTGTACGAGTGTGTGTAGGAGTGTGTGCGAGTGTGTGCGATTGTGTGTGTGAGTGTGTAGGACTGTATGTGCAAGTGTGTGCGAGTGTGTTTGAGTGTGTGAGTGTGTGCGAGTGAGTGTGAGTGAGTGTGTGCAAGTGTGTGTGTGCGATTGTGCATAAGTGTGTGCGAGTGTGTGTGTGAGTGTGTAGGACTGTGTGTGCGAGTGTGTGTGCGAGTGTGTGCGAGTGTGTGTGAGTGTGTGTAGGAGTGTGTGTAGGAGTGTGTGCGATTGTGTGTGTGAGTGTGTAGTACTGTATGTGCGACTTTGTTCGAGTGTGTGTGTGCGAGTATGTGAGCATGTGTGAGTGTGTGCAAGTGTGTGCATGCGAGTGTGTGTGTGCAAGTGTGTGTGATTGTGTATGAGTGAGTGTGTGCGAGTGTGCGTGCAAGTGTGTTTGAGTGTGTTTGTGCAAGTGTGTATGAGTGTGTCTGTGCGAGTGTGTGCAAGTGTGTTTGTGCGAGTGTGTATGAGTGTGTGTGTGCGAGTGTGTGCAAGTGTGTGTGATTGTGTGTGAGTGTGTGTATGAGTGAGTGTGTGCGAGTGTGTGCGAGTGTGTGTGCGAGTGTGTGCGCGAGTGTGTGCGTGTGAGTGTGTGCAAGTGTGTGCGATTGTGTGTGTGAGTGTGTAGGACTGTATGTGCGAGTGTGTGTGACTGTGTTCGAGTGTGTGTGTGCGAGTGTGTGAGCATGTGTGAGTGTGTGCAAGTGTGTGCGTGCGAGTGTGTGTGTGCGAGTGTGTGTGATTGTGTATGAGTGAGTGTGTGCGAGTGTGTGCGAGTATGTGTGTGAGCGTGTGCGAGTGTGTGCGAGAGTGTGTGCGAGTGTGTGCGTGCGAGTGCATGCGAGTGAGTGCGAGTGTGTGCAAATGTGTGCGAGAGTGTGCGAGTGTGGGCGTGCGAGTGTGTGCGAGTGTGCGCGAGTGTGTGCGTGTGAGTGAGTGTGTGAGTGTGTGCGAGTGTGCGCGAGTGTGCATGTGAGTGAGTGTGTGTGCGAGTGTGTGTGATTGTGTGTGAGTGTGTACGAGTGTGTGTAGGAGTGTGTGCGAGTGTGTGCGATTGTGTGTGTGAGTGTGTAGGACTGTATGTGCGAGTGTGTTTGAGTGTGTGAGTGTGTGCGAGTGAGTGTGAGTGAGTGTGTGCAAGTGTGTGTGTGCGATTGTGCATAAGTGTGTGCGAGTGTGTGTGTGAGTGTGTAGGACTGTGTGTGCGAGTGTGTGTGCGAGTGTGTGCGAGTGTGTGTGAGTGTGTGTAGGAGTGTGTGTAGGAGTGTGTGCGATTGTGTGTGTGAGTGTGTAGTACTGTATGTGCGACTTTGTTCGAGTGTGTGTGTGCGAGTATGTGAGCATGTGTGAGTGTGTGCAAGTGTGTGCATGCGAGTGTGTGTGTGCAAGTGTGTGTGATTGTGTATGAGTGAGTGTGTGCGAGTGTGCGTGCAAGTGTGTTTGAGTGTGTTTGTGCAAGTGTGTATGAGTGTGTCTGTGCGAGTGTGTGCAAGTGTGTTTGTGCGAGTGTGTATGAGTGTGTGTGTGCGAGTGTGTGCAAGTGTGTGTGATTGTGTGTGAGTGTGTGTATGAGTGAGTGTGTGCGAGTGTGTGCGAGTGTGTGTGCGAGTGTGTGCGCGAGTGTGTGCGTGTGAGTGTGTGCGAGTGTGTGCGATTGTGTGTGTGAGTGTGTAGGACTGTATGTGCGAGTGTGTGTGACTGTGTTCGAGTGTGTGTGTGCGAGTGTGTGAGCATGTGTGAGTGTGTGCAAGTGTGTGCGTGCGAGTGTGTGTGTGCGAGTGTGTGTGATTGTGTATGAGTGAGTGTGTGCGAGTGTGTGCGAGTATGTGTGTGAGCGTGTGCGAGTGTGTGCGAGTGTGTGCGAGTGTGTGCGTGCGAGTGCATGCGAGTGAGTGCGAGTGTGTGCAAATGTGTGCGAGAGTGTGCGAGTGTGGGCGTGCGAGTGTGTGCGAGTGTGCGCGAGTGTGTGCGTGTGAGTGAGTGTGTGAGTGTGTGCGAGTGTGCGCGAGTGTGCGTGTGAGTGAGTGTGTGTGCGAGTGTGTGTGATTGTGTGTGAGTGTGTACGAGTGTGTGTAGGAGTGTGTGCGAGTGTGTGCGATTGTGTGTGTGAGTGTGTAGGACTGTATGTGCAAGTGTGTGCGAGTGTGTTTGAGTGTGTGAGTGTGTGCGAGTGAGTGTGAGTGAGTGTGTGCAAGTGTGTGTGTGCGATTGTGCATAAGTGTGTGCGAGTGTGTGTGTGAGTGTGTAGGACTGTGTGTGCGAGTGTGTGTGCGAGTGTGTGCGAGTGTGTGTGAGTGTGTGTAGGAGTGTGTGTAGGAGTGTGTGCGATTGTGTGTGTGAGTGTGTAGTACTGTATGTGCGACTTTGTTCGAGTGTGTGTGTGCGAGTATGTGAGCATGTGTGAGTGTGTGCAAGTGTGTGCGTGCGAGTGTGTGTGTGCAAGTGTGTGTGATTGTGTATGAGTGAGTGTGTGCGAGTGTGCGTGCAAGTGTGTTTGAGTGTGTTTGTGCAAGTGTGTATGAGTGTGTCTGTGCGAGTGTGTGCAAGTGTGTTTGTGCGAGTGTGTATGAGTGTGTGTGTGCGAGTGTGTGCAAGTGTGTGTGATTGTGTGTGAGTGTGTGTATGAGTGAGTGTGTGCGAGTGTGTGCGAGTGTGTGTGCGAGTGTGTGCGCGAGTGTGTGCGTGTGAGTGTGTGCGAGTGTGTGCGATTGTGTGTGTGAGTGTGTAGGACTGTATGTGCGAGTGTGTGTGACTGTGTTCGAGTGTGTGTGTGCGAGTGTGTGAGCATGTGTGAGTGTGTGCAAGTGTGTGCGTGCGAGTGTGTGTGTGCGAGTGTGTGTGATTGTGTATGAGTGAGTGTGTGCGAGTGTGTGCGAGTATGTGTGTGAGCGTGTGCGAGTGTGTGCGAGTGTGTGCGAGTGTGTGCGTGCGAGTGCATGCGAGTGAGTGCGAGTGTGTGCAAATGTGTGCGAGAGTGTGCGAGTGTGGGCGTGCGAGTGTGTGCGAGTGTGCGCGAGTGTGTGCGTGTGAGTGAGTGTGTGAGTGTGTGCGAGTGTGCGCGAGTGTGCGTGTGAGTGAGTGTGTGTGCGAGTTTGTGTGATTGTGTGTGAGTGTGTACGAGTGTGTGTAGGAGTGTGTGCGAGTGTGTGCGATTGTGTGTGTGAGTGTGTAGGACTGTATGTGCAAGTGTGTGCGAGTGTGTTTGAGTGTGTGAGCGTGTGCGAGTGAGTGTGAGTGAGTGTGTGCAAGTGTGTGTGTGCGATTGTGCATAAGTGTGTGCGAGTGTGTGTGTGAGTGTGTAGGACTGTGTGTGCGAGTGTGTGTGCGAGTGTGTGCGAGTGTGTGGGAGTGTGTGTAGGAGTGTGTGTAGGAGTGTGTGCGATTGTGTGTGTGAGTGTGTAGTACTGTATGTGCGACTTTGTTCGAGTGTGTGTGTGTGAGTATGTGAGCATGTGTGAGTGTGTGCAAGTGTGTGCATGCGAGTGTGTGTGTGCAAGTGTGTGTGATTGTGTATGAGTGAGTGTGTGCGAGTGTGCGTGCAAGTGTGTTTGAGTGTGTTTGTGCAAGTGTGTATGAGTGTGTCTGTGCGAGTGTGTGCAAGTGTGTTTGTGCGAGTGTGTATGAGTGTGTGTGTGCGAGTGTGTGCAAGTGTGTGTGATTGTGTGTGAGTGTGTGTATGAGTGAGTGTGTGCGAGTGTGTGCGAGTGTGTGTGCGAGTGTGTGCGCGAGTGTGTGCGTGTGAGTGTGTGCGAGTGTGTGCGATTGTGTGTGTGAGTGTGTAGGACTGTATGTGCGAGTGTGTGTGACTGTGTTCGAGTGTGTGTGTGCGAGTGTGTGAGCATGTGTGAGTGTGTGCAAGTGTGTGCGTGCGAGTGTGTGTGTGCGAGTGTGTGTGATTGTGTATGAGTGAGTGTGTGCGAGTGTGTGCGAGTATGTGTGTGAGCCTGTGCGAGTGTGTGCGAGTGTGTGCGAGTGTGTGCGTGCGAGTGCATGCGAGTGAGTGCGAGTGTGTGCAAATGTGTGCGAGAGTGTGCGAGTGTGGGCGTGCGAGTGTGTGCGAGTGTGCGCGAGTGTGTGCGTGTGAGTGAGTGTGTGAGTGTGTGCGAGTGTGCGCGAGTGTGCGTGTGAGTGAGTGTGTGTGCGAGTGTGTGTGATTGTGTGTGAGTGTGTACGAGTGTGTGTAGGAGTGTGTGCGAGTGTGTGCGATTGTGTGTGTGAGTGTGTAGGACTGTATGTGCAAGTGTGTGCGAGTGTGTTTGAGTGTGTGAGTGTGTGCGAGTGAGTGTGAGTGAGTGTGTGCAAGTGTGTGTGTGCGATTGTGCATAAGTGTGTGCGAGTGTGTGTGTGAGTGTGTAGGACTGTGTGTGCGAGTGTGTGTGCGAGTGTGTGCGAGTGTGTGTGAGTGTGTGTAGGAGTGTGTGTAGGAGTGTGTGCGATTGTGTGTGTGAGTGTGTAGTACTGTATGTGCGACTTTGTTTGAGTGTGTGTGTGCGAGTATGTGAGCATGTGTGAGTGTGTGCAAGTGTGTGCATGCGAGTGTGTGTGTGCAAGTGTGTGTGATTGTGTATGAGTGAGTGTGTGCGAGTGTGCGTGCAAGTGTGTTTGAGTGTGTTTGTGCAAGTGTGTATGAGTGTGTCTGTGCGAGTGTGTGCAAGTGTGTTTGTGCGAGTGTGTGCGAGTGTGTGTGTGCGAGTGTGTGTGTGCGAGTGTGTGTGCAATTGTGTATGAGTGTGTGCGAGTGTGTGTGCGTTTGTGCGAGTGTGTGCGTGTGTGTGTGCAAGTGCGTGTGAGTGAGTGCAAGTGTGTGCAAATGTGTGTGCGAGTGTGCGAGTGTGGGCATGCGAGTGTGTGCTAGTGTGCGAGAGTGTGCAAGTGTCTGCGAGTGTGTGTGTGCGAGTGTGTGTGCAATTGTGTATGAGTGTGTGCGAGTGTGTGCGTGTGTGTGTGCAAGTGCGTGTGAGTGAGTGCAAGTGTGTGCAAATGTGTGTGCGAGTGTGCGAGTGTGGGCATGCGAGTGTGTGCTAGTGTGCGCGAGTGTGTGAGTGTGTGCGAGTGTGCGTGAGTAAGTGTGTGTGTGAGTGTGTGCGAGTGTTGCCGAGTGTGTGTGTGAGTGTGTAGGACTGTGTGTGCGAGTGTGTGTGCGAGTGTCTGTGTACGAGTGTGTTCGAGTGTGTGCAATTTTGTGCGAGTGTGTGTGTGCGAGTGCGTATGAGTAAGTGTGTGCGAATGTGTGCGAGTGTGTGCGAGTGTGTGTGCGAGTGTGTTTGCGAGTGTGTGCGTGCGACTGTGTGTGTGCGACTGTGTGCGAGTGTGTGCGAGTGTTTGCGTGTGTGTGCGCGTGTGTGTGCGTGTGTACGAGTGTGTGGGTGCGAGTGTGTGTGAGTGTGTGTGTGAGTGTGTGTGAATGTGTGCGAGTGTGTGCGTGTGAGTGCGAGTGTGTGCAAATGTGTGCGAGAGTGTGCGAGTGTGGGCGTGCGAGTGTGTGCGAGTGTGCGCGAGTGTGTGCGTGTGCATGAGTGTGTGAGTGTGTGCGAGTGTGCTCGAGTGAATGGGTGAGAGTGTGTGCGAGTGTGTGTGAGTGTGTGCAAGTGTGTGTGAGAGTGTATGAGTGAATGTGTGTGAGTGTGTGTGTGCGAGTTTGTGTGCGAGTGTGTGCGAGTGAGTGTGTGCGAGTTTGTGTGGGAGTGTGTGTGCGAGTGTGTGTGTGCGAGTGTGTGTGTGCGTGTGTGCACGCGAGTGTGTGCGAGTGTGTGAGTGTGAATGTGTGTGCGTGTGAGTGTGTGTGAGTGTGTATGAGCGTATGTGCGAGTGTGTGCCAGTGTGTGTGAGTGTGTGTGCAAGTGTGTGCGAGTGTGTGCGAGTGTGTGCGAGTGTGTGTGTGCGAGTGTGTGTGCAATTGTGTATGAGTGTGTGCGAGTGTGTGTTAGTTTGTGCGAGTGTGTGCGTCTGTTCGTGCGAGTGAGTGCGGGTGTGTGCGAGTGTGTGTATGCGAGTGTGTGTGCGATTGTGTATGAGTGTGTGTGAGTTTGTGCGAGTGTGTGCGTGTGTGTGCGAGTGCGTGCGAGTACGCGCAAATGTGTGTGAGAGTGTGCGAGTGTGGGCGTGCGAGTGTGTGCTAGTGTGCGCGAGTGTGTGAGTGTGTGCGAGTGTGCGTGATTAAGTGTGTGTGTAAGTGCGTGCGAGTGTTTCCGAGTGTGTGTGTGAGTGTGTAGGACTGTGTGTGCGAGTGTGTGCGAGTGTGTGTGCGAGTGTGTGAGTACGAGTGTGTTCGAGAGTGTGCAATTGTGTGCGAGTGTGTGTGCGAGTGCGTATGAGTGAGTGTGTGCGAGTGTGTGCGAGTGTGTGTTTGCGAGTGTGTGCGAGTGTGTGCGAGTGTGTGCGAGTGTGTGCATGCGAGTGTGTGCGTGCAAGTGTGTGCGTGCAAGTGTTTGCATGCGAGTGTGTGCGAGTGTGTGCAAGTGTGTGCGAGTGTGCGAGTGTGTGCGAGTGTGTGCAAATTTGCCCGAGTGTGCGCGAGTGTGCACGAGTGCGTGGGTGCGAGTGTGTGTGTGAGTGTGTGTGAGTGTGTGTGAGTGTGTATGAGTGTGTGTGCGAGTGTGTGCAAGTGTGTGTGATTGTGTGTGAGTGTGTGTATGAGTGAGTGTGTGCGAGTGTGTGCGAGTGTGTGTGCGAGTGTGTGCGCGAGTGGGTGTGTGCGAGTGGGTGTGTGCGAATGTGTGCGAGTGTGTGCGAGTGTGTGTGCTAGTGTGTGCGAGTGTGTGCGATTGTGTGTGTGAGTGTGTAGGACTGTATGTGCGAGTGTGTGTGAGTGTGTGCGAGTGAGTGTGTGTGAGTGAGTGTGAGTGAGTGTGTGTGAGTGTGTGCGTGTGTGCGAGTTTGTGTGCGAGTGTGTGCGAGTGTGTGTGAGTGTGTGCGAGTGTGTGCGTGTGAGTGTGTGTGAGTGTGTGAGTGTGTGTGCGAGTGAGTGTGTGCGAGTGGGTATGAGTGTATGTGCGAGTGTGTGCAAGTGTGTTAGAGTGTGTGTGAGTGTGTGGGTGCGAGTGTGTGCAAGTGTGTGCGAGTGAGTGTGTGCGAGTGTGGCGAGAGTGTGCAAGTGTGTGCGAGTGTGTGCGAGTGTGTGTGTGCAAGTGTGTGTGCAATTGTGTATGAGTGTGTGCGAGTGTGTGTGCGTTTGTGCGAGTGTGTGTGTGTGTTTGCGAGTGAGTGTGAGTGAGTGCAAGTGTGTGCAAATGTGTGTGCGAGTGTGCGAGTGTGGGCATGCGAGTGTGTGCTAGTGTGCGCGAGTGTGTGAGTGTGTGCGAGTGTGCGTGAGTAAGTGTGTCTGTGAGTGTGTGCGAGTGTTGCCGAGTGTGTGTGCGAGTGTGTGTGCGAGTGTGTGTGTACGAGTGTGTTCAATTTTGTGCGAGTGTGTGTGTGCGAGTGCGTATGAGTAAGTGTGTGCGAATGTGTGCGAGTGTGTGTGCGAGTGTGTGTGCGCGTGTGTGCATGTGACTGTGTGTGTGCGACTGTGGGCGAGTGTGTGCGAGTGTTTGCGTGTGTGTGCGCGTGTCTGTGCTTGTGTACGAGTGTGTGCGAGTGTGTGGGTGCGAGTGTGTGCAAGTGTGTGCGAGTGTGTGTGAGTGTGTGTGTGAGTGTGTGTGAATGTGTGCGAGTCTGTGTGTGCGAGTGTGTGTGTGCGATTGTGTATGAGTGTGTGCGAGTATGTGTGTGAGCGTGTGCGAGTGTGTGCGAGTGCGTGCTTGTGAGTGCATGCGAGTGAGTGCCAGTGTGTGCAAATGTGTGCGAGTGTGTGCGAGTGTGTGCGTGTGAGTGAGTGTGTGTGTGAGTGTGTGTGCTAGTGTGCATGAGTGTGTGAGTGTGTGCGAGTGTGCGCGAGTGTGCGTGTGAGTGAGTGAGTGTGTGTGCGAGTGTGTGTGAGTGTGTACGAGTGGGTGTAGGAGTGTGTGCGAGTGTGTGCGATTGTGTGTGTGAGTGTGTAGCACTGTATGTGCAAGTGTGTGCGAGTGTGTTTGAGTGTGTGAGTGTGTGCGAGTGTGTGTGAGTGTTTGTGAGTGTGTGCAAGTGTGTGTGTGCGAGTGTGTGTGTGCGAGTGTGTGTCTGTGCAAGTGTGTTCGAGTGTGTGTGCGAGTGTGTATGAGTGTGTGTGTGTGCAAGTGTGTGCGTGAGTGTGTGCGTGTGAGTGTGTGTGTGTGAGTGTGAGTGTGTGCTAGTGTGCATGAGTGTGTGAGTGTGTGCGAGTGTGCGTGTGAGTGAGTGAGTGTGTGTGCGAGTGTGTGTGTGAGTGTGTGCAAGTGTGTTCGAGTGTGTGTGCGAGTGTGTATGAGTGTGTGTGTGTGCGCGTGTGTGTGAGTGTCTGTGAGTGTGTGCATGAGTGAGTGTGTGCGAGTGTGTGTGAGTATGTGTGTGTGTGAGTGTGTGCGAGTGTGTGCGTGTGAGTGTGTGTGAGTGTGTGTGTGAGTGTGTGCGAGTGTGTGTGTGCGATTGTGTATTAGTGAATGTGTGCGAGTGTGCGTGAGTGTGTGCGTGTGAGTGAGTGAGTGTGTGTGTGCGAGTGTGTGCGAGTGAGTGTGAGTGAGTGTGTGCGAGTGTGTACGGGTGTGTGTGTGCGATTGTGCATAAGTGTGTGCGAGTGTGTGTGTGAGTGTGTAGGACTGTGTGTGCGAGTGTGTGTGCGAGTGTGTGCGAGTGTGTGTGAGTGTGTGTGAGTGTGTGTAGGAGTGTGTGTGAGTGTGTGCGATTGTGTGTGTGAGTGTGTAGTTCTGTATGTGCGACTGTGTTCGAGTGTGTGTGTGCGAGTGTGTGAGCATGTGTGAGTGTGTGCAAGTGTGTGCGTGCGAGTGTGTGTGTGCGAGTGTGTGTGATTGTGTATGAGTGAGTGTGTGCGAGTGTGTGCGAGTGTGTGTTTGATTGTGTTTGTGCAAGTGTGTATGAGTGTGTGCGAGTGTGTGCAAGTGTGTTTGTGCGAGTGTGTATGAGTGTGTGTGTGCGAGTGTGTGCAAGTGTGTGTGATTGTGTGTGAGTGTGTGTATGAGTGAGTGTGTGCGAGTGTGTGCATGAGTGTGTGCGTGCGAGTGTGTGCGAGTGTGTGTAGGAGTGTGTGTGAGTGTGTGCGATTGTGTGTGTGAGTGTGTAGGACTGTATGTGCGAGTGTGTGCGACTGTGTTTGAGTGTGCGTGTGCGAGTGTGTGAGCATGTGTGAGTGTGTGCAAGTGTGTGCGTGCGAGTGTGTGCGAGTGTGTGCAAGTGTGTGCGACTGTGTGCGAGTGTGTGCGAGTGTGTCCTAATGTGTCCGAATGTGTGCGTGCGAGTGTGCGCGAGTGTGCACGAGTGTGTGCATGTAAGTGTGTGCGTGCGAGTGTGTGCGAGTGTGCTCGAGTGAATGGGTGAGAGTGTGTGCGAGTGTGTGTGAGTGTGTGCAAGTGTGTGTGAGAGTGTATGAGTGAATGTGTGTGAGTGTGTGTGTGCGAGTTTGTGTGCGAGTGTGTTCGAGTGAGTGTGTGCGAGTTTGTGTGCGAGTGTGTGTGCGAGTGTGTGTGTGCGAGTGTGTGTGTGTGCGCGTGAGTGTGTGCGAGTGTGTGAGTGCGAATGTGTGTGCGTGTGAGTGTGTGCGAGTGTGTATGAGCGTATGTGCGAGTGTGTGCCAGTGTGTGCGAGTGTGTGCAAGTGTGTGCGAGTGTGTGCGAGTGTGTGCGAGAGTGTGCGAGTGTGTGCGAGTGTGTGTGTGTGCAATTGTGTATGAGTGTGTGCGAGTGTGTGTTAGTTTGTGCAAGTGTGTGCGTGTGTTCGTGCGAGTGAGTGCGGGTGTGTGCGAGTTTGTGTATGCGAGTGTGTGTGCAATTGTGTATGAGTGTGTGTGAGTTTGTGCGAGTGTGTGCGTACGAGTGCGTGCGAGTACGCGCAAATGTGTGTGAGAGTGTACGAGTGTGGGCGTGCGAGTGTGTGCTATTGTGCGTGAGTGTGTGAGTGTGTGCGAGTGTGCGTGAGTAAGTGTGTGTGTAAGTGCGTGCGAGTGTTTCCGAGTGTGTGTGTGAGTGTGTAGGACTGTGTGTGCGAGTGTGTGTGCGAGTGTGTGAGTACGAGTGTGTTCGAGAGTGTGCAATTGTGTGCGAGTGTGTGTGCGAGTGCGTATGAGTGAGTGTGTGCGAGTGTGTGCGAGTGTGTGCGAGTGTGTGCGAGTGTGTGTTTGCAAGTGTGTGCGAGTGTGTGCGAGTGTGTATGAGTGTATGTGCAAGTGTGTGTGCGAGTGTGTTTTAGAGTGTGTGCAATTGTGTGCGTGCGAGTGTGCTCGAGTGAGTGGGTGCGTGTAAGTGTGTGCGTGCGAGTGTGTGCAAATATGTGCGAGTGTGTGCGAGTGTGTGCATGCGAGTGTGTGCGTGCAAGTGTTTGCGTTCGAGTGTGTGCGAGTGTGTGCAAGTGTGTGAGTGTGTGCGAGTGTGTGTGCGAGTGTGTGCAAATGTGCCCGAGTGTGCACGAGTGAGTGTGTGCGAGTGTGTGAGTGTGTGTGCGAGTGTGTGCGTGCGAGTGTGTGCGAGTGTGTGTGAGTGTGTGTGTGAGAGTGTGCGAGTGTGTGCAAATGTGTGCGAGTGTGCACGAGTGAGTGGGTGCGAGTATGCGCGAGTGTGTGTGAGTGTGTGCATGTGAGTGTGTGCAAGCGTGCGTGCGATTGTGTGTGCAAGCGTGTGTGTGCGCGAGTGTGTGCGAGTGTGTATGAGTGTGTGTGCGAGTGTGTGCAAGTGTGTGTGAGTGTGTGCGAGTGTGTGTGTGCAAGTGTGTGCGAGTGTGTGTGAGTGTGTGCGAGTGTGTGTGTGTGTGTGAGAGTGTGTGCGAGTGCTTGCTAGTGTGTGTGTGAGTGTGTGCGACTGTGTGTGCGAGTGTGTG
The DNA here is from genome assembly GCF_046119375.1 of Phyllobates terribilis. Classification (NCBI taxonomy): domain Eukaryota; kingdom Metazoa; phylum Chordata; class Amphibia; order Anura; family Dendrobatidae; genus Phyllobates; species Phyllobates terribilis. Next base: position 366,938,218 of record NW_027362764.1, on the reverse strand, counting down.
TGAGTGTGTATGAGTGTATGTGCGAGTGTGTGTGCGAGTGTGTGTTCGAGTGTGTGTTCGAGTGTGTGTGTTCGAGTGTGTGCAAGTGTGTACGAGTGTGTGTGCGAGTGCGTACAAGTGTGTGCGAGTGTGCATGAGTGTGTGCGTGTGAGTGTGTGCGAGTGTGTGCGTGCGAGTGTGTGCGAGTGTGCTCGAGTGAGTGGGTGCGAGTGTGTGCGAGTGTGTATGAGTGAGTGTGTGTGAGTGTGTGTGTGTGTGCAAGTTTGTGTGCGTGTGAGTGTGTGCGAGTGTGTGTGAGTGTGTGTGCGAGTGCGTGCGTGTGAGTGTGTGTGAGTGTGTGCGATTGTGTGTGTGAGTGTGTAGGACTGTATGTGCGAGTGTGTATGAGTGTGTGTGTGAGTTTGTGCAAGTGTGTGCGAGTGTGTACGAGTGTGTGCAAGTGTGTGCGAGTGAGTGTGTGCGAGTGTGTTTGCGTGCGAGTGTGTGCGGGTGTGTGCGTGTGAGTGAGTGCAAGAGTGTGCACATGTGTGTGAGCGTGTGCGAGTGTGTGTGAGTGTGTGCGAGTGTGCGCGTGTGAGTGAGTGTGTGTGTGTCTGTGTGAGTGTGTGCTTGCGAGTGTTTGCTAGTGTGCGCGAGTGTGTGAGTGTGTGCGAGTGTGCGCGAGTGTGTGCGTGTGAGTAAGTGAGTGTGTGTGAGTGTGTGCGAGTGCTTGCAAGTGTGTGTGTGAGTGTGTGCGACTGTGTGTGTGAGTGTGTGCGTGTGTGTGCGAGTGTGTATGAGTGTATGTGCGAGTGTGTGCGAGTGTGTGTTCGAGTGTGTGTGTTCGAGTGTGTGCAAGTGTGTGCGACTGTGTTCGAGTGTGTGTGTGCGAGTGTGTGCGAGTGTGTGTGCAAGTGTGTTTGAGTGTGTTTATGCAAGTGTGTATGAGTGTGTGAGTGTGTGCAAGTGTGTTTGTGCGAGTGTGTATGAGTGTGTGTGTGCGAGTGTGTGCAAGTGTGTGTGATTGTGTGTGAGTGTGTGTATGAGTGAGTGTGTGCGAGTGTGTGTGCGAGTGTGTGCGTGAGTGTGTGCGTGCGGGTGTGTGCGAGTGTGTGTAGGAGTGTGTGCGATTGTGTGTGTGAGTGTGTAGGACTGTATGTGCGAGTGTGTGCGACTGTGTTCGAGTGTGTGTGTGCGAGTGTGTGAGCATGTGTGAGTGTGTGCGAGTGTGTGCGTGCGAGTGTGTGCATGCGAGTGTGTGTGAGTGTGTCCGAATGTGTGCGAGTGTGTGCGTGCGAGTGTGCGTGAGTGTGCACGAGTGTGTGCATGTAAGTGTGTGCGTGCGAGTGTGCTCGAGTGAATGGGTGAGAGTGTGTGCGAGTGTGTGTGAGTGTGTGCAAGTAAGTGTGTGTGAGAGTGTATGAGTGAGTGTGTGTGTGCGAGTTTGTGTGCGAGTGTGTGCGAGTTTGTGTGCGAGTGTGTGTGCGAGTGTGTGAGTGCGAATGTGTGTGCGTGTGAGTGTGTGCGAGTGTGTATGAGCGTATGTGCGAGTGTGTGCCAGTGTGTGTGCGAGTGTGTGCGAGTGTGTGTGTGCGAGTGTGTGTGCAATTGTGTATGAGTGTGTGCGAGTGTGTGTTAGTTTGTGCGAGTGTGTGCGTCTGTTCGTGCGAGTGATTGCGGGTCTGTGCGAGTGTGTGTATGCGAGTGTGTGTGCGATTGTGTATGAGTGTGTGTGAGTTTGTGCGAGTGTGTGCGTGTGTGTTCGAGTGCGTGCGAGTACGCGCAAATGTGTGTGAGAGTGTGCGAGTGTGGGCGTGCGAGTGTGTGCTAGTGTGCGCGAGTGTGTGAGTGTGTGCGAGTGTGCGTGAGTAAGTGTGTGTGTAAGTGCGTGCGAGTGTTTCCGAGTGTGTGTGAGTGTGTAGGACTCTGTGTGCGAGTGTGTGCGAGTGTGTGTGCAAGTGTGTGAGTACGAGTGTGTTTGAGAGTGTGCAATTGTGTGTGTGAGTGTGTAGCACTGTATGTGCAAGTGTGTGCGAGTGTGTTTGAGTGTGTGAGTGTGTGCGAGTGTGTGTGAGTGTTTGTGAGTGTGTGCAAGTGTGTGTGTGCGAGTGTGTGTGTGCGAGTGTGTGTGTGTGCAAGTGTGTTCGAGTGTGTGTGCGAGTGTGTATGAGTGTGTGTGTGTGCAAGTGTGTGCGTGAGTGTGTGCGTGTGAGTGAGTGTGTGTGTGAGTGTGAGTGTGTGCTAGTGTGCATGAGTGTGTGAGTGTGTGCGAGTGTGCGTGTGAGTGAGTGTGTGTGCGAGTGTGTGTGTGAGTGTGTGCAAGTGTGTTCGAGTGTGTGTGCGAGTGTGTATGAGTGTGTGTGTGCAAGTGTGTGCGCGTGTGTGTGAGTGTCTGTGAGTGTGTGCATGAGTGAGTGTGTGCGAGTGTGTGTGAGTTTGTGTGTGTGTGAGTGTGTGCGAGTGTGTGTGTGTGAGTGTGTGCGTGTGAGTGTGTGCGAGTGTGTGTGTGTGAGTGTGTGCGAGTGTGTGTGTGCGATTGTGTATTAGTGATTGTGTGCGAGTGTGCGTGAGAGTGAGTGAGTGTGTGTGTGCGAGTGAGTGTGAGTGAGTGTGTGCGAGTGTGTGTGTGCGATTGTGCATAAGTGTGTGCGAGTGTGTGTGTGAGTGTGTAGGACTGTGTGTGTGAGTGTGTGTGCGAGTGTGTGTGCGTGTGTGTGAGTGTGTGTAGGAGTGTGTGTGAGTGTGTGCGATTGTGTGTGTGAGTGTGTAGTACTGTATGTGCGACTGTGTTCGAGTGTGTGTGTGCGAGTGTGTGAGCATGTGTGAGTGTGTGCAAGTGTGTGCGTGCGAGTGTGTGTGATTGTGTATGAGTGAGTGTGTGCGAGTGTGTGCGAGTGTGTGTGCAAGTGTGTGTGCAAGTGTGTGTGCAAGTGTGTTTGAGTGTGTTTGTGCAAGTGTGTATGAGTGTGTGTGTGCGAGTGTGTGCAAGTGTGTTTGTGCGAGTGTGTATGAGTGTGTGTGTGCGAGTGTGTGCAAGTGTGTGTGATTGTGTGTGAGTGTGTGTATGAGTGAGTGTGTGCGAGTGTGTGCGCGAGTGTGTGCGTGTGAGTGTGTGCGAGTGTGTGCGATTGTGTGTGTGAGTGTGTAGGACTGTATGTGCGAGTGTGTGCGACTGTGTTCGAGTGTGTGTGTGCGAGTGTGTGAGCATGTGTGAGTGTGTGCAAGTGTGTGTGTGCGAGTGTGTGCGACTGTGTGCGAGTGTGTGTGAGTGTGTCCGAATGTGTGCGAGTGTGTGCGTGCGAGTGTGCGCGAGTGTGCACGAGTGTGTGCATGTAAGTGTGTGCGTGCGAGTGTGTGCGAGTGTGCTCGAGTGAATGGGTGAGAGTGTGTGCGAGTGTGTGTGAGTGTGTGCAAGTAAGTGTGTGTGAGAGTGTATGAGTGAGTGTGTGTGAGTGTGTGTGTGCGAGTTTGTGTGCGAGTGTGTGCGAGTGAGTGTGTGCGAGTTTGTGCGCGAGTGTGTGTGCGAGTGTGTGTGTGCGAGTGTGTGTGTGCGTGTGTGCGCGCGAGTGTGTGCGAGTGTGTGAGTGCGAATGTGTGTGCGTGTGAGTGTGTGCGAGTGTGTATGAGCGTATGTGCGAGTGTGTGCCAGTGTGTGCGAGTGTGTGTGCGAGTGTGTGCAAGTGTGTGCGAGTGTGTGCGAGTGTGTGCGAGTGTGTGTGTGCGAGTGTGTGTGCAATTGTGTATGAGTGTGTGCGAGTGTGTGTTAGTTTGTGCGAGTGTGTGCGTCTGTTCGTGCGAGTGAGTGCGGGTGTGTGCGAGTGTGTGTATGCGAGTGTGTGTGCGATTGTGTATGAGTGTGTGTGAGTTTGTGCGAGTGTGTGCGTGTGTGTGCGAGTGCGTGCGAGTACGCGCAAATGTGTGTGAGTGTGCGAGTGTGGGCGTGCGAGTGTGTGCTAGTGTGCGCGAGTGTGTGAGTGTGTGCGAGTGTGCGTGAGTAAGTGTGTGTGTAAGTGCGTGCGAGTGTTTCCGAGTGTGTGTGAGTGTGTAGGACTGTGTGTGCGAATGTGTGCGAGTGTGTGTGCGAGTGTGTGAGTACGAGTGTGTTCGAGAGTGTGCAATTGTGTGCGAGTGTGTGTGTGAGTGCGTATGAGTGAGTGTGTGCGAGTGTGTGTGAGTGTGTGTTTGCGAGTGTGTGCGAGTGTGTGCGAGTGTGTGCGAGTGTGTGCGAGTGTGTGCGTGCGAGTGCATGCGAGTGAGTGCGAGTGTGTGCAAATGTGTGCGAGAGTGTGCGAGTGTGGGCGTGCGAGTGTGTGCGAGTGTGCGCGAGTGTGTGCGTGTGAGTGAGTGTGTGTGTGAGTGTGAGTGTGTGCTAGTGTGCATGAGTGTGTGAGTGTGTGCGAGTGTGCGCGAGTGTGCGTGTGAGTGAGTGTGTGTGCGAGTGTGTGCGATTGTGTGTGTGAGTGTGTAGGACTGTATGTGCAAGTGTGTGCGAGTGTGTTTGAGTGTGTGAGTGTGTGCGAGTGTGTGTGTGCAAGTGTGTGTGTGCAAGTGTGTTCGAGTGTGTGTGCGAGTGTGTATGAGTGTCTGTGTGTGCAAGTGTGTTCGCGAGTGTGTGCGTGTGAGTGAGTGTGTGTGTGAGTGTGAGTGTGTGCTAGTGTGCATGAGTGTGTGAGTGTGTGCGAGTGTGCGTGTGAGTGAGTGTGTGTGCGAGTGTGTGCGAGTGTGTGAGTGTGTGTGCGAATGTGTGTGCGAGTGAGTGTGTGCGAGTGTGTATGAGTGTATGTGCGAGTGTGTGCAAGTGTGTGAGAGTGTGTGTGCGAGTGTGTGCAAGTGTGTGCGAGTGAGTGTGTGCGAGTGTGTGCGAGAGTGTGCAAGTGTGTGCGAGTGTGTGTGTGCGAGTGTGTGTGCAATTGTGTATGAGTGTGTGCGAGTGTGTGTGCGTTTGTGCGAGTGTGTGCGTGTGTGTGTGCAAGTGCGTGTGAGTGAGTGCAAGTGTGTGCAAATGTGTGTGCGAGTGTGCGAGTGTGGGCATGCGAGTGTGTGCTAGTGTGCGAGAGTGTGCAAGTGTCTGCGAGTGTGTGTGTGCGAGTGTGTGTGCAATTGTGTATGAGTGTGTGCGAGTGTGTGCGTGTGTGTGCAAGTGCGTGTGAGTGAGTGCAAGTGTGTGCAAATGTGTGTGCGAGTGTGCGAGTGTGGGCATGCGAGTGTGTGCTAGTGTGCGCGAGTGTGTGAGTGTGTGCGAGTGTGCGTGAGTAAGTGTGTGTGTGAGTGTGTGCGAGTGTTGCCGAGTGTGTGTGTGAGTGTGTAGGACTGTGTGTGCGAGTGTGTGTGCGAGTGTCTGTGTACGAGTGTGTTCGAGTGTGTGCAATTTTGTGCGAGTGTGTGTGTGCGAGTGCGTATGAGTAAGTGTGTGCGAATGTGTGCGAGTGTGTGCGAGTGTGTGTGCGAGTGTGTTTGCGAGTGTGTGCGTGCGACTGTGTGTGTGCGACTGTGTGCGAGTGTGTGCGAGTGTTTGCGTGTGTGTGCGCGTGTGTGTGCGTGTGTACGAGTGTGTGCGAGTGTGTGGGTGCGAGTGTGTGCAAGTGTGTGCGAGTGTGTGTGAGTGTGTGTGTGAGTGTGTGTGAATGTGTGCGAGTGTGTGCGTGTGAGTGCGAGTGTGTGCGAGAGTGTGCGAGAGTGTGCGAGTGTGGGCGTGCGAGTGTGTGCGAGTGTGCGCGAGTGTGTGCGTGTGAGTGAGTGTGTGTGTGAGTGTGAGTGTGTGCTAGTGTGCATGAGTGTGTGAGTGTGTGCGAGTGTGCGCGAGTGTGCGTGTGAGTGAGTGTGTGTGCGAGTGTGTGTGATTGTGTGTGAGTGTGTAAGAGTGTGTGTAGGAGTGTGTGCGAGTGTGTGCGATTGTGTGTGTGAGTGTGTAGGACTGTATGTGCAAGTGTGTGCGAGTGTGTTTGAGTGTGTGAGTGTGTGCGAGTGTGTGAGTGTGTGTGAGTGTGTGCAAGTGTGTGTGTGCAAGTGTGTGTGTGCGCAAGTGTGTTCGAGTGTGTGTGCGAGTGTGTATGAGTGTCTGTGTGTGCAAGTGTGTTTGCGAGTGTGTGCGTGTTAGTGAGTGTGTGTGTGAGTGTGTGCTAGTGTGCATGAGTGTGTGAGTGTGTGCGAGTGTGTATGAGTGTGTGTGTGCGAGTGTGTGCGAGTGTGTGAGTGTGTGTGCGAGTGAGTGTGTGCGAGTGTGTATGAGTGTATGTGCGAGTGTGTGCAAGTGTGTGAGAGTGTGTGAGAGTGTGTGAGAGTGTGTGTGTGCGAGTGTGTGTGCAATTGTGTATGAGTGTGTGCGAGTGTGTGTGCGTTTGTGCGAGTTTGTGCGTGTGTGTGTGCAAGTGCGTGTGAGTGAGTGCAAGTGTGTGCAAATGTGTGTGCGAGTGTGCGAGTGTGGGCATGCGAGTGTGTGCTAGTGTGCGAGAGTGTGCAAGTGTGTGTGTGCGAGTGTGTGTGCAATTGTGTATGAGTGTGTGCGAGTGTGTGTGCGTTTGTGCGAGTGTGTGCGTGTGTGTGTGCAAGTGCGTGTGAGTGAGTGCAAGTGTGTGCAAATGTGTGTGCGAGTGTGCGAGTGTGGGCATGCGAGTGTGTGCTAGTGTGCGAGAGTGTGCAAGTGTGTGCGAGTGTGTGTGTGCGAGTGTGTGTGCAATTGTGTATGAGTGTGTGCGAGTGTGTGCGTTTGTGCGAGTGTGTGCGTGTGTGTGTGCAAGTGCGTGTGAGTGAGTGCAAGTGTGTGCAAATGTGTGTGCGAGTGTGCGAGTGTGGGCATGCGAGTGTGTGCTAGTGTGCGCGAGTGTGTGAGTGTGTGCGAGTGTTGCCGAGTGTATGTGTGAGTGTGTAGGACTGTGTGTGCGAGTGTGTGCGAGTGTGTGTGCGAGTGTGTGTGTACGAGTGTGTTCGAGTGTGTGCAATTTTGTGCGAGTGTGTGTGTGCGAGTGCGTATGAGTAAGTGTGTGCGAATGTGTGCGAGTGTGTGTGTGAGTGTGTGCGTGCGACTGTGTGTGTGCGAGTGTGTGCGAGTGTGTGCGAGTGTTTGCGTGTGAGTGCGCGTGTGTGTGCGTGTGTACGAGTGTGTGCGAGTGTGTGGGTGCGAGTGTGTGCAAGTGTGTGCGAGTGTGTGTGAGTGTGTGTGTGAGTGTGTGTGAATGTGTGCGAGTCTGTGTGTGCGAGTGTGTGTGTGCGATTGTGTATGAGTGTGTGCGAGTATGTGTGTGAGTGTGTGCGAGTGTGTGCGAGTGTGTGCGTGCGAGTGCATGCGAGTGAGTGCGAGTGTGTGCAAATGTGTGCGCGAGTGTGCGCGAGTGTGTGCGTGTGAGTGTGTTTGTGAGTGTGAGTGTGTGCTAGTGTGCATGAGTGTGTGAGTGTGTGCGAGTGTGCGCGAGTGTGCGTGTGAGTGAGTGAGTGTGTGTGCGAGTGTGTGTAAGTGTGTGTGTGTGTACGAGTGTGTGTAGGAGTGTGTGCGAGTGTGTGCGATTGTGTGTGTGAGTGTGTAGGACTGTATGTGCAAGTGCGTGCGAGTGTGTTTGAGTGTGTGAGTGTGTGCGAGTGTGTGTGAGTGTGTGCAAGTGTGTGTGTGCGAGTGTGTGTGTGCAAGTGTGTGTGTGCAAGTGTGTGCGAGTGTGTATGAGTGTGTGTGTGTGCAAGTGTGTGCGCGAGTGTGTGCGCGAGTGTGTGCGTGTGAGTGAGTGTGTGTGTGTGAGTGTGTGCTAGTGTGCATGAGTGTGAGTGTGTGTGTGCGAGTGTGCGTGTGAGTCAGTGAGTGTGTGTGCGAGTGTGTGTGTGAGTGTGTGCAAGTGTGTTCGAGTGTGTGTGTGAGTGTGCATGAGTGAGTGTGTGCGAGTGTGTGTGAGTTTGTGTGTGTGTGAGTGTGTGCGAGTGTGTGTGTGAGTGTGTGTGAGTGTGTGTGTGAGTGTGTGCGAGTGTGTGTGCGATTGTGTATTAGTGAATGTGTGCGAGTGTGCGTGAGAGTGAGTGAGTGTGTGTGTGCGAGTGTGTGCGAGTGAGTGTGAGTGAGTGTGTGCGAGTGTGTGCGAGTGTGTGTGTGAGTGTGTAGGACTGTGTGTGCGAGTGTGTGTGCGAGTGTGTGTGCGTGTGTGTGAGTGTGTGTAGGAGTGTGTGTGAGTGTGTGCGATTGTGTGTGTGAGTGTGTAGTACTGTATGTGCGACTGTGTTCGAGTGTGTGTGTGCGAGTGTGTGAGCATGTGTGAGTGTGTGCAAGTGTGTGCGTGCGAGTGTGTGTGATTGTGTATGAGTGAGTGTGTGCGAGTGTGTGCGAGTGTGTGCGCAAGTGTGTTTGAGTGTGTTTGTGCAAGTGTGTATGAGTGTGTGTGTGCGAGTGTGTGCAAGTGTGTTTGTGCGAGTGTGTATGAGTGTGTGTGTGCGAGTGTGTGCAAGTGTGTGTGATTGTGTGTGAGTGTGTGTATGAGTGAGTGTGTGCGAGTGTGTGTGCGAGTGTGTGCGCGAGTGTGTGCGTGTGAGTGTGTGCGAGTGTGTGCGAGTGTGTGTAAGTGTGTGCGATTGTGTGTGTGAGTGTGTAGGACTGTATGTGCGAGTGTGTGTGACTGTGTTCGAGTGTGTGTGTGCGAGTGTGTGAGTGTGTGCAAGTGTGTGCGTGCGAGTGTGTGTGTGCGAGTGTGTGTGATTGTGTATGAGTGAGTGTGTGCGAGTGTGTGCGAGTGTGTGTGCAAGTGTGTTTGAGTGTGTTTGTGCAAGTGTGTATGAGTGTGTGTGTGCGAGTGTGTGCAAGTGTGTTTGTGCGAGTGTGTATGAGTGTGTGTGTGCGAGTGTGTGCAAGTGTGTGTGATTGTGTGTGAGTGTGTGTATGAGTGAGTGTGTGCGAGTGTGTGTGCGAGTGTGTGCGCGAGTGTGTGCGTGTGAGTGTGTGCGAGTGTGTGCGAGTGTGTGTAAGTGTGTGCGATTGTGTGTGTGAGTGTGTAGGACTGTATGTGTGAGTGTGTGTGACTGTGTTTGAGTGTGTGTGCGAGTGTGTGAGTGTGTGCAAGTGTGTGCGTGCGAGTGTGTGTGTGCGAGTGTGGGTGATTGTGTATGTGTGAGTGTGTGCGAGTGTGTGCGAGTGTGTGTGCAAGTGTGTTTGAGTGTGTTTGTGCAAGTGTGTATGAGTGTGTGCGAGTGTGTGCAAGTGTGTTTGTGCGAGTGTGTATGAGTGTGTGTGTGCGAGTGTGTGCAAGTGTGTGTGATTGTGTGTGAGTGTGTGTATGAGTGAGTGTGTGCGAGTGTGTGTGCGAGTGTGTGCGCGAGTGTGTACGTGCTGGTGTGCGCGAGTGTGTGTAGTAGTGTGTGTGACTGTGTGCGATTGTGTGTGTGAGTGTGTAGGACTGTATGTGCGAGTGTGTGCGACTGTGTTCGAGTGTGTGTGTGCGAGTGTGTGAGCATGTGTGAGTGTGTGCAAGTGTGTGTGTGCAAGTGTGTGCGTGCGAGTGTGTGCGAGTGTGTGCGAGTGTGTCCGAATGTGTGCGAGTGTGTGCGTGCGAGTGTGCGCGAGTGTGCACGAGTGTGTGCATGTAAGTGTGTGCGTGCGAGTGTGTGCGAGTGTGCTCGAGTGAATGGGTGAGAGTGTGTGCGAGTGTGTGTGAGTGTGTGCAAGTAAGTGTGTGTGAGAGTGTATGAGTGAGTGTGTGTGAGTGTGTGTGTGCGAGTTTGTGTGCGAGTGTGTGCGAGTGAGTGTGTGCGAGTTTGTGTGCGAGTGTGTGTGCGAGTGTGTGTGCGAGTGTGTGTGTGCGTGTGTGCGCGTGAGTGTGTGCGAGTGTGTGAGTGCGAATGTGTGTGCGTGTGAGTGTGTGCGAGTGTGTGAGTGCGAATGTGTGTGCGTGTGAGTGTGTGCGAGTGTGTATGAGCGTATGTGCGAGTGTGTGCCAGTGTGTGCGAGTGTGTGTGCGAGTGTGTGCGAGTGAGTGTGTGCGAGTGTGTGCGAGTGTGTGCGAGTGTGTGTGTGCGAGTGTGTGTGTGCGAGTGTGTGTGCAATTGTGTATGAGTGTGTGTGAGTGTGTGTGCGTTTGTGCGAGTGTGTGCGTGTGTGTTTGCAAGTGCGTGTGAGTGAGTGCAAGTGTGTGCAAATGTGTGTGCGAGTGTGCGAGTGTGGGCATGCGAGTGTGTGCTAGTGTGCGAGAGTGTGCAAGTGTGTGCGAGTGTGTGTGTGCGAGTGTGTGTGCAATTGTGTATGAGTGTGTGCGAGTGTGTGTGCGTTTGTGCGAGTGTGTGCGTGTGTGTGTGCAAGTGTGTGTGAGTGAGTGCAAGTGTGTGCAAATGTGTGTGCGAGTGTGCGAGTGTGGGCATGCGAGTGTGTGCTAGTGTGCGCGAGTGTGTGAGTGTGTGCGAATGTTGCCGAGTGTGTGTGTGAGTGTGTAGGACTGTGTGTGCGAGTGTGTGTGCGAGTGTGTGTGTACGAGTGTGTTCGAGTGTGTGCAATTTTGTGCGAGTGTGTGTGTGCGAGTGCGTATGAGTAAGTGTGTGCGAATGTGTGCGAGTGTGTGCGAGTGTGTGTGCGAGTGTGTGTGTGAGTGTGTGCGTGCGACTGTGTGTGTGCGAGTGTGTGCGAGTGTGTGCGAGTGTTTGCGTGTGAGTGCGCGTGTGTGTGCGTGTGTACGAGTGTGTGCGAGTGTGTGGGTGCGAGTGTGTGCAAGTGTGTGCGAGTGTGTGTGAGTGTGTGTGTGAGTGTGTGTGAATGTGTGCGAGTCTGTGTGTGCGAGTGTGTGTGTGCGATTGTGTATGAGTGTGTGCGAGTATGTGTGTGAGTGTGTGCGAGTGTGTGCGAGTGTGTGCGTGCGAGTGCATGCGAGTGAGTGCGAGTGTGTGCAAATGTGTGCGAGAGTGTGCGAGTGTGGGCGTGCGAGTGTGCACGAGTGTGCGCGAGTGTGCGTGAGTGTGGGCGTGTGAGTGTGTTTGTGAGTGTGAGTGTGTGCTAGTGTGCATGAGTGTGTGAGTGTGTGCGAGTGTGCGCGAGTGTGCGTGTGAGTGAGTGTGTGTGCGAGTGTGTGTGAGTGTGTGTGAGTGTGTACGAGTGTGTGTAGGAGTGTGTGCGAGTGTGTGCGATTGTGTGTGTGCGTGTGTAGGACTGTATGTGCAAGTGTGTGCGAGTGTGTTTGAGTGTGTGAGTGTGTGCGAGTGTGTGTGAGTGTGTGCAAGTGTGTGTGTGCGAGTGTGTGTGTGCAAGTGTGTGTGTGCAAGTGTGTTCGAGTGTGTGTGCGAGTGTGTATGAGTGTGTGTGTGTGCAAGTGTGTGCGCGAGTGTGAGTGAGTGTGTGTGTGTGAGAGTGTGAGTGTGTGCTAGTGTGCATGAGTGTGAGTGTGTGTGTGCGTGTGAGTGAGTGAGTGTGTGGGTGAGTGTGTGCAAGTGTGTTCGAGTGTGTATGTGCGAGTGTGTGTGTGCGATTGTGTATGAGTGTGTGCGAGTATGTGTGCAAATGTGTGCGAGAGTGTGCGAGTGTGGGCGTGCGAGTGTGTGCGAGTGTGCGCGAGTGTGCGCGAGTGTGTGCGTGTGAGTGTGTTTGTGAGTGTGAGTGTGTGCTAGTGTGCATGAGTGTGTGAGTGTGTGCGAGTGTGCGCGAGTGTGCGTGTGAGTGAGTGAGTGTGTGTGCGAGTGTGTGTAAGTGTGTGTGAGTGTGTACGAGTGTGTGTAGGAGTGTGTGCGAGTGTGTGCGATTGTGTGTGTGAGTGTGTAGGACTGTATGTGCAAGTGTGTGCGAGTGTGTTTGAGTGTGTGAGTGTGTGCGAGTGTGTGTGAGTGTGTGCAAGTGTGTGTGTGCGAGTGTGTGTGTGCAAGTGTGTGTGTGCAAGTGTGTGCGAGTGTGTATGAGTGTGTGTGTGTGTGCAAGTGTGTGCACGAGTGTGTGCGCGAGTGTGTGCGTGTGAGTGAGTGTGTGTGTGTGAGTGTGAGTGTGTGCTAGTGTGCATGAGTGTGAGTGTGTGTGTGCGAGTGTGCGTGTGAGTCAGTGAGTGTGTGTGCGAGTGTGTGCGAGTGTGTGTGTGAGTGTGTGTGTGAGTGTGTGCAAGTGTGTTCGAGTGTGTGTGTGAGTGTGCATGAGTGAGTGTGTGCGAGTTTGTGTGAGTTTGTGTGTGTGAGTGTGTGCGAGTGTGTGTGTGTGAGTGTGTGCGTGTGAGTGTGTGCGAGTGTGTGTGTGAGTGTGTGCGAGTGTGTGTGTGAGATTGTGTATTAGTGAATGTGTGCGAGTGTGCGTGAGAGTGAGTGAGTGTGTGTGTGTGCGAGTGAGTGTGAGTGAGTGTGTGCGAGTGTGTGCGAGTGTGTGTGTGCGATTGTGCATAAGTGTGTGCGAGTGTGTGTGTGAGTGTGTAGGACTGTGTGTGCGAGTGTGTGTGCGAGTGTGTGTGCGTGTGTGTGAGTGTGTGTAGGAGTGTGTGTGAGTGTGTGCGATTGTGTGTGTGAGTGTGTAGTACTGTATGTGCGACTGTGTTCGAGTGTGTGTGTGCGAGTGTGTGAGCATGTGTGAGTGTGTGCAAGTGTGTGCGTGCGAGTGTGTGTGATTGTGTATGAGTGAGTGTGTGCGAGTGTGTGTGCAAGTGTGTTTGAGTGTGTTTGTGCAAGTGTGTATGAGTGTGTGCGAGTGTGTGCAAGTGTGTTTGTGCGAGTGTGTATGAGTGTGTGTGTGCGAGTGTGTGCAAGTGTGTGTGATTGTGTGTGAGTGTGTGTATGAGTGAGTGTGTGCGAGTGTGTGTGCGAGTGTGTGCGTGCGGGTGTGCGCGAGTGTGTGTAGTAGTGTGTGTGACTGTGTGCGATTGTGTGTGTGAGTGTGTAGGACTGTATGTGCGAGTGTGTGCAACTGTGTTCGAGTGTGTGTGTGCGACAGTGTGTGAGCATGTGTGAGTGTGTGCAAGTGTGTGTGTGCAAGTGTGTGCGTACGAGTGTGTGCGAGTGTGTCCGAATGTGTGCGAGTGTGTGCGTGCGAGTGTGCGCGAGTGTGCACGAGTGTGTGCATGTAAGTGTGTGCGTGCGAGTGTGTGCGAGTGTGCTCGAGTGAATGGGTGAGAGTGTGTGCGAGTGTGTGTGAGTGTGTGCAAGTAAGTGTGTGTGAGAGTGTATGAGTGAGTGTGTGTGAGTGTGTGTGTGCGAGTTTGTGTGCGAGTGTGTGCGAGTGAGTGTGTGCGAGTTTGTGTGCGAGTGTGTGTGCGAGTGTGTGTGTGCGAGTGTGTGTGTGCGTGTGTGCGCGTGAGTGTGTGCGAGTGTGTGAGTGCGAATGTGTGTGCGTGTGAGTGTGTGCGAGTGTGTATGAGCGTATGTGCGAGTGTGTGCCAGTGTGTGCGAGTGTGTGTGCGAGTGTGTGCAAGTGTGTGCGAGTGTGTGCGAGTGTGTGCGAGTGTGTGTGTGCGAGTGTGTGTGTGCGAGTGTGTGTGCAATTGTGTATGAGTGTGTGCGAGTGTGTGTTAGTTTGTGCGAGTGTGTGCGTCTGTTCGTGCGAGTGAGTGCGGGTGTGTGCGAGTGTGTGTATGTGAGTGTGTGTGCGATTGTGTATGAGTGTGTGTGAGTTTGTGCGAGTGTGTGCGAGTGCGTGCGAGTACGTGCAAATGTGTGTGAGAGTGTGCGAGTGTGGGCGTGCGAGTGTGTGCTAGTGTGCGCGAGTGTGTGAGTGTGTGCGAGTGTGCGTGAGTAAGTGTGTGTGTAAGTGCGTGCGAGTGTTTCCGAGTGTGTGTGAGCGTGTAGGACTGTGTGTGCGAGTGTGTGTGCGAGTGTGTGAGTACGAGTGTGTTCGAGAGTGTGCAATTGTGTGCGAGTGTGTGTGCGAGTGCGTATGAGTAAGTGTGTGCGAGTGTGTGCGAGTGTGTGTTTGCGAGTGTGTGCGAGTGTGTGCATGCCAGTGTGTGCGTGCAAGTGTGTGCGTGCAAGTGTGTGCGTGCGAGTGTGTGCGAGTGTGTGCAAGTGTGTGAGTGTGTGCGAGTGTTTGCGAGTGTGTGCAAATTTGCCCGAGTGTGCGCGAGTGTGCTCGAGTGAGTGGGTGCGAGTGTGTGTGTGAGTGTGTGTGAGTGTGTGTGATTGTGTGTGTGAGTGTGTATGAGTGTGTGTGCGAGTGTGTGCAAGTGTGTGTGAGTGTGTGTATGAGTGAGTGTGTGCGAGTGTGTGCGAGTGTGTGTGCGAGTGTGTGCGCGAGTGGGTGTGTGCGAGTGTGTGCGAGTGTGTGCGAGTGTGTCTGCTAGTGTGTGCGAGTGTGTGCGATTGTGTGTGTGAGTGTGTAGGACTGTATGTGCGAGTGTGTGCGAGTGTGTATGAGTGTGTGTGTGAGTGTGTGCAAGTTTGTGCGAGTGAGTGTGTGTGAGTGTGTGTGCGAGTGTGTGCGATTGTGTGTGAGAGTGTGTAGGACTGTATGTGCGAGTGTGTGCGAGTGTGTATGAGTGTGTGAGTGCGAGTGTGTGCGAATGTGTGCGTGCGAGTGTGCACGAGTGTGCACGAGTGTGTGCATGTAAGTGTGTGCGTGCGAGTGTGTGCGAGTGTGCTCGAGTGAATGGGTGCGAGTGTGTGCGAGTGTGTGTGAGTGTGTGCGAGTGAGTGTGTGTGAGTGAGTGAGTGTGTGTGAGTGTGTGCGTGTGTGCGAGTTTGTGTGCGAGTGTGTGCGAGTGTGTGTGAGTGTGTGCGTGTGTGCGAGTGTGTGCGTGTGAGTGTGTGCAAGTGTGTGAGTGTGTGTGCGAATGTGTGTGCGAGTGAGTGTGTGCGAGTGGGTATGAGTGTATGTGCGAGTGTGTGCAAGTGTGTGAGAGTGTGTGTGAGTGTGTGGGTGCGAGTGTGTGCAAGTGTGTGCGAGTGAGTGTGTGCGAGTGTGTGCGAGAGTGTGCAAGTGTGTGCGAGTGTGTGCGAGTGTGTGTGTGCAAGTGTGTGTGCAATTGTGTAAGAGTGTGTGCGAGTGTGTGTGCGTTTGTGCGAGTGTGTGCGTGTGTGTGCGAGTGAGTGTGAGTGAGTGCAAGTGTGTGCAAATGTGTGCGCGAGTGTGCGAGTGTGGGCATGCGATTGTGTGCTAGTGTGCGCGAGTGTGTGAGTGTGTGCGAGTGTGCGTGAGTAAGTGTGTGTGTGAGTGTGTGCGAGTGTTGCCGAGTGTGTGTGCGAGTGTGTGTGCGAGTGTGTGTGTACGAGTGTGTTCGAGTGTGTGCAATTTTGTGCGAGTGTGTGTGTGCGAGTGCGTATGAGTAAGTATGTGCGAATGTGTGCGAGTGTGTGTGCGAGTGTGTGTGCGCGTGTGTGCATGTGACCGTGTGTGTGCGACTGTGGGCGAGTGTGTGCGAGTGTTTGCGTGTGTGTACGAGTGTGTGCGAGTGTGTGGGTGCGAGTGTGTGCAAGTGTGTGCGAGTGTGTGTGAGTGTGTGTGTGAGTGTGTGTGAATGTGTGCGAGTCAGTGTGTGCGAGTGTGTGTGTGCGATTGTGTATGAGTGTGTGCGAGTATGTGTGTGAGCGTGTGCGAGTGTGTGCGAGAGTGTGCGTGCGAGTGCATGCGAGTGAGTGTCAGTGTGTGCAAATGTGTGCGAGTGTGTGCGAGTGTGTGCGTGTGAGTGAGTGTGTGTGTGAGTGTGTGCTAGTGTGCATGAGTGTGTGAGTGTGTGCGAGTGTGCGCGAGAGTGCGTGTGAGTGAGTGAGTGTGTGTGCGAGTGTGTGTGAGTGTGTACGAGTGGGTGTAGGAGTGTGTGCGAGTGTGTGCGATTGTGTGTGTGAGTGTGTAGGACTGTATGTGCAAGTGTGTGCGAGTGTGTTTGAGTGTGTGAGTGTGTGCGAGTGTGTGTGAGTGTTTGTGAGTGTGTGCAAGTGTGTGTGTGCGAGTGTGTGTGTGAGAGTGTGTGCAAGTGTGTTCGAGTGTGTGTGCGAGTGTGTATGAGTGTGTGTGTGTGCAAGTGTGCGCGTGTGTGTGAGTGTCTGTGAGTGTGTGCATGAGTGAGTGTGTGCGAGTGTGTGTGAGTTTGTGTGTGTGTGTGAGTGTGTGCGAGTGTGTGCGTGTGAGTGTGTGCGAGTGTGTGTGTGAGTGTGTGCGAGTGTGTGTGTGCGATTGTGTATTAGTGAATGTGTGCGAGTGTGCGTGAGTGTGTGCGTGTGAGTGAGTGAGTGTGTGTGCGAGTGAGTGTGTGCGAGTGTGTGCGAGTGTGTGCGAGTGTGTGCGAGTGTGTATGAGTGTATGTGCAAGTGTGTGCGCGAGTGTGTTTTAGAGTGTGTGCAATTGTGTGCGTGCGAGTGTGCTCGAGTGAGTGGGTGCGTGTAAGTGTGTGCGTGCGAGTGTGTGCGAATATGTGCGAGTGTGTGCGAGTGTGTGCATGCGAGTGTGTGCGTGCAAGTGTTTGCGTTCGAGTGTGTGCGAGTGTGTGCAAGTGTGTGAGTGTGTGCGAGTGTGTGTGCTAGTGTGTGCAAATGTGCCCGAGTGTGCACGAGTGAGTGTGTGCGAGTGTGTGTGAGTGTGTGTGCGAGTGTGTGCGTGCGAGTGTGTGTGTGAGAGTGTGCGAGTGTGCGCAAATGTGTGCGAGTGTGCACGAGTGAGTGGGTGCGAGTATGCGCGAGTGTGTGTGAGTGTGTGCATGTGAGTGTGTGCAAGCGTGCGTGCGATTGTGTGTGCAAGCGTGTGTGTGCGCGAGTGTGTGCGAGTGTGTATGAGTGTGTGTGCGAGTGTGTGCGAGTGTGTGCAAGTGTGTGTGAGTGTGTGCGAGTGTGTGTGTGCGAGTGTGTGTGTGTGTGAGTGTGTGCGAGTGCTTGCTAGTGTGTGTGTGAGTGTGTGCGACTGTGTGTGCGAGTGTGTGCGCGTGTGTGCGAGTGTGTATGAGTGTATGTGCGAGTGTGTGTGCGAGTGTGTGTGCGAGTGTGTGTGTTCGAGTGTGTGCAAGTGTGTACGAGTGTGTGTGCGAGTGCGTACAAGTGTGTGCGAGTGTGCATGAGTGTGTGCGTGTGAGTGTGTGCGAGTGTGTGCGTGCGAGTGTGTGCGAGTGTGCTCGAGTGAGTGGGTGCGAGTGTGTGCGAGTGTGTATGAGTGAGTGTGTGTGAGTGTGTGTGTGTGTGCAAGTTTGTGTGCGTGTGAGTGTGTGCGAGTGTGTGTGAGTGTGTGTGCGAGTGCGTGCGTGCGAGTGTGTGTGAGTGTGTGCGATTGTGTGTGTGAGTGTGTAGGACTGTATGTGCGAGTGTGTATGAGTGTGTGTGAGTTTGTGCAAGTGTGTGCGAGTGTGTACGAGTGTGTGCAAGTGTGTGCGAGTGAGTGTGTGCGAGTGTGTGTGCGAGTGTGTGCGTGCGAGTGTGTGCGGGTGTGTGCGTGTGAGTGAGTGCGAGTGTGTGCAAATGTGTGTGAGCGTGTGCAAGTGGGTGTGAGTGTGTGCGAGTGTGCGCATGTGAGTGAGTGTGTGTGTGTCTGTGTGAGTGTGTGCTTGCGAGTGTTTGCTAGTGTGCGCGAGTGTGTGAGTGTGTGCGAGTGTGCGTGAGTGTGTGTGTGTGAGTGAGTGTGTGTGTGCGAGTGAGTGTGAGTGAGTGTGTGCGAGTGTGTTCAAGTGTGTGTGTGCGATTGTGCATGAGTGTGTGCGAGTGTGTGTTTGCAATTGTGTATGAGTGTGTGTGAGTTTGTGCGAGTGTGTGCGTGTGTGTACGAGTGCGTGCGAGTACGCGCAAATGTGTGTGAGAGTGTACGAGTGTGGGCGTGCGAGTGTGTGCGAGTGTGCGCGAGTGTGTGCGTGTGAGTGAGTGTGTGTGTGAGTGTGAGTGTGTGCTAGTGTGCATGAGTGTGTGAGTGTGTGCGAGTGTGCGCGAGTGTGCGTGTGAGTGAGTGTGTGTGCGAGTGTGTGTGATTGTGTGTGAGTGTGTAAGAGTGTGTGTAGGAGTGTGTGCGAGTGTGTGCGATTGTGTGTGTGAGTGTGTAGGACTGTATGTGCAAGTGTGTGCGAGTGTGTTTGAGTGTGTGAGTGTGTGCGAGTGTGTGAGTGTGTGTGAGTGTGTGCAAGTGTGTGTGTGCAAGTGTGTGTGTGCGCAAGTGTGTTCGAGTGTGTGTGCGAGTGTGTATGAGTGTCTGTGTGTGCAAGTGTGTTTGCGAGTGTGTGCGTGTTAGTGAGTGTGTGTGTGAGTGTGTGCTAGTGTGCATGAGTGTGTGAGTGTGTGCGAGTGTGTATGAGTGTGTGTGTGCGAGTGTGTGCGAGTGTGTGAGTGTGTGTGCGAGTGAGTGTGTGCGAGTGTGTATGAGTGTATGTGCGAGTGTGTGCAAGTGTGTGAGAGTGTGTGAGAGTGTGTGAGAGTGTGTGTGTGCGAGTGTGTGTGCAATTGTGTATGAGTGTGTGCGAGTGTGTGTGCGTTTGTGCGAGTTTGTGCGTGTGTGTGTGCAAGTGCGTGTGAGTGAGTGCAAGTGTGTGCAAATGTGTGTGCGAGTGTGCGAGTGTGGGCATGCGAGTGTGTGCTAGTGTGCGAGAGTGTGCAAGTGTGTGTGTGCGAGTGTGTGTGCAATTGTGTATGAGTGTGTGCGAGTGTGTGTGCGTTTGTGCGAGTGTGTGCGTGTGTGTGTGCAAGTGCGTGTGAGTGAGTGCAAGTGTGTGCAAATGTGTGTGCGAGTGTGCGAGTGTGGGCATGCGAGTGTGTGCTAGTGTGCGAGAGTGTGCAAGTGTGTGCGAGTGTGTGTGTGCGAGTGTGTGTGCAATTGTGTATGAGTGTGTGCGAGTGTGTGCGTTTGTGCGAGTGTGTGCGTGTGTGTGTGCAAGTGCGTGTGAGTGAGTGCAAGTGTGTGCAAATGTGTGTGCGAGTGTGCGAGTGTGGGCATGCGAGTGTGTGCTAGTGTGCGCGAGTGTGTGAGTGTGTGCGAGTGTTGCCGAGTGTATGTGTGAGTGTGTAGGACTGTGTGTGCGAGTGTGTGCGAGTGTGTGTGCGAGTGTGTGTGTACGAGTGTGTTCGAGTGTGTGCAATTTTGTGCGAGTGTGTGTGTGCGAGTGCGTATGAGTAAGTGTGTGCGAATGTGTGCGAGTGTGTGTGTGAGTGTGTGCGTGCGACTGTGTGTGTGCGAGTGTGTGCGAGTGTGTGCGAGTGTTTGCGTGTGAGTGCGCGTGTGTGTGCGTGTGTACGAGTGTGTGCGAGTGTGTGGGTGCGAGTGTGTGCAAGTGTGTGCGAGTGTGTGTGAGTGTGTGTGTGAGTGTGTGTGAATGTGTGCGAGTCTGTGTGTGCGAGTGTGTGTGTGCGATTGTGTATGAGTGTGTGCGAGTATGTGTGTGAGTGTGTGCGAGTGTGTGCGAGTGTGTGCGTGCGAGTGCATGCGAGTGAGTGCGAGTGTGTGCAAATGTGTGCGCGAGTGTGCGCGAGGGTGTGCGTGTGAGTGTGTTTGTGAGTGTGAGTGTGTGCTAGTGTGCATGAGTGTGTGAGTGTGTGCGAGTGTGCGCGAGTGTGCGTGTGAGTGAGTGAGTGTGTGTGCGAGTGTGTGTAAGTGTGTGTGTGTGTACGAGTGTGTGTAGGAGTGTGTGCGAGTGTGTGCGATTGTGTGTGTGAGTGTGTAGGACTGTATGTGCAAGTGCGTGCGAGTGTGTTTGAGTGTGTGAGTGTGTGCGAGTGTGTGTGAGTGTGTGCAAGTGTGTGTGTGCGAGTGTGTGTGTGCAAGTGTGTGTGTGCAAGTGTGTGCGAGTGTGTATGAGTGTGTGTGTGTGCAAGTGTGTGCGCGAGTGTGTGCGCGAGTGTGTGCGTGTGAGTGAGTGTGTGTGTGTGAGTGTGTGCTAGTGTGCATGAGTGTGAGTGTGTGTGTGCGAGTGTGCGTGTGAGTCAGTGAGTGTGTGTGCGAGTGTGTGTGTGAGTGTGTGCAAGTGTGTTCGAGTGTGTGTGTGAGTGTGCATGAGTGAGTGTGTGCGAGTGTGTGTGAGTTTGTGTGTGTGTGAGTGTGTGCGAGTGTGTGTGTGAGTGTGTGTGAGTGTGTGTGTGAGTGTGTGCGAGTGTGTGTGCGATTGTGTATTAGTGAATGTGTGCGAGTGTGCGTGAGAGTGAGTGAGTGTGTGTGTGCGAGTGTGTGCGAGTGAGTGTGAGTGAGTGTGTGCGAGTGTGTGCGAGTGTGTGTGTGAGTGTGTAGGACTGTGTGTGCGAGTGTGTGTGCGAGTGTGTGTGCGTGTGTGTGAGTGTGTGTAGGAGTGTGTGTGAGTGTGTGCGATTGTGTGTGTGAGTGTGTAGTACTGTATGTGCGACTGTGTTCGAGTGTGTGTGTGCGAGTGTGTGAGCATGTGTGAGTGTGTGCAAGTGTGTGCGTGCGAGTGTGTGTGATTGTGTATGAGTGAGTGTGTGCGAGTGTGTGCGAGTGTGTGCGCAAGTGTGTTTGAGTGTGTTTGTGCAAGTGTGTATGAGTGTGTGTGTGCGAGTGTGTGCAAGTGTGTTTGTGCGAGTGTGTATGAGTGTGTGTGTGCGAGTGTGTGCAAGTGTGTGTGATTGTGTGTGAGTGTGTGTATGAGTGAGTGTGTGCGAGTGTGTGTGCGAGTGTGTGCGCGAGTGTGTGCGTGTGAGTGTGTGCGAGTGTGTGCGAGTGTGTGTAAGTGTGTGCGATTGTGTGTGTGAGTGTGTAGGACTGTATGTGCGAGTGTGTGTGACTGTGTTCGAGTGTGTGTGTGCGAGTGTGTGAGTGTGTGCAAGTGTGTGCGTGCGAGTGTGTGTGTGCGAGTGTGTGTGATTGTGTATGAGTGAGTGTGTGCGAGTGTGTGCGAGTGTGTGTGCAAGTGTGTTTGAGTGTGTTTGTGCAAGTGTGTATGAGTGTGTGTGTGCGAGTGTGTGCAAGTGTGTTTGTGCGAGTGTGTATGAGTGTGTGTGTGCGAGTGTGTGCAAGTGTGTGTGATTGTGTGTGAGTGTGTGTATGAGTGAGTGTGTGCGAGTGTGTGTGCGAGTGTGTGCGCGAGTGTGTGCGTGTGAGTGTGTGCGAGTGTGTGCGAGTGTGTGTAAGTGTGTGCGATTGTGTGTGTGAGTGTGTAGGACTGTATGTGTGAGTGTGTGTGACTGTGTTTGAGTGTGTGTGCGAGTGTGTGAGTGTGTGCAAGTGTGTGCGTGCGAGTGTGTGTGTGCGAGTGTGGGTGATTGTGTATGTGTGAGTGTGTGCGAGTGTGTGCGAGTGTGTGTGCAAGTGTGTTTGAGTGTGTTTGTGCAAGTGTGTATGAGTGTGTGCGAGTGTGTGCAAGTGTGTTTGTGCGAGTGTGTATGAGTGTGTGTGTGCGAGTGTGTGCAAGTGTGTGTGATTGTGTGTGAGTGTGTGTATGAGTGAGTGTGTGCGAGTGTGTGTGCGAGTGTGTGCGCGAGTGTGTACGTGCTGGTGTGCGCGAGTGTGTGTAGTAGTGTGTGTGACTGTGTGCGATTGTGTGTGTGAGTGTGTAGGACTGTATGTGCGAGTGTGTGCGACTGTGTTCGAGTGTGTGTGTGCGAGTGTGTGAGCATGTGTGAGTGTGTGCAAGTGTGTGTGTGCAAGTGTGTGCGTGCGAGTGTGTGCGAGTGTGTGCGAGTGTGTCCGAATGTGTGCGAGTGTGTGCGTGCGAGTGTGCGCGAGTGTGCACGAGTGTGTGCATGTAAGTGTGTGCGTGCGAGTGTGTGCGAGTGTGCTCGAGTGAATGGGTGAGAGTGTGTGCGAGTGTGTGTGAGTGTGTGCAAGTAAGTGTGTGTGAGAGTGTATGAGTGAGTGTGTGTGAGTGTGTGTGTGCGAGTTTGTGTGCGAGTGTGTGCGAGTGAGTGTGTGCGAGTTTGTGTGCGAGTGTGTGTGCGAGTGTGTGTGCGAGTGTGTGTGTGCGTGTGTGCGCGTGAGTGTGTGCGACTGTGTGAGTGCGAATGTGTGTGCGTGTGAGTGTGTGCGAGTGTGTGAGTGCGAATGTGTGTGCGTGTGAGTGTGTGCGAGTGTGTATGAGCGTATGTGCGAGTGTGTGCCAGTGTGTGCGAGTGTGTGTGCGAGTGTGTGCGAGTGAGTGTGTGCGAGTGTGTGCGAGTGTGTGCGAGTGTGTGTGTGCGAGTGTGTGTGTGCGAGTGTGTGTGCAATTGTGTATGAGTGTGTGTGAGTGTGTGTGCGTTTGTGCGAGTGTGTGCGTGTGTGTGTGCAAGTGCGTGTGAGTGAGTGCAAGTGTGTGCAAATGTGTGTGCGAGTGTGCGAGTGTGGGCATGCGAGTGTGTGCTAGTGTGCGAGAGTGTGCAAGTGTGTGCGAGTGTGTGTGTGCGAGTGTGTGTGCAATTGTGTATGAGTGTGTGCGAGTGTGTGTGCGTTTGTGCGAGTGTGTGCGTGTGTGTGTGCAAGTGTGTGTGAGTGAGTGCAAGTGTGTGCAAATGTGTGTGCGAGTGTGCGAGTGTGGGCATGCGAGTGTGTGCTAGTGTGCGCGAGTGTGTGAGTGTGTGCGAATGTTGCCGAGTGTGTGTGTGAGTGTGTAGGACTGTGTGTGCGAGTGTGTGCGAGTGTGTGTGCGAGTGTGTGTGTACGAGTGTGTTCGAGTGTGTGCAATTTTGTGCGAGTGTGTGTGTGCGAGTGCGTATGAGTAAGTGTGTGCGAATGTGTGCGAGTGTGTGCGAGTGTGTGTGCGAGTGTGTGTGTGAGTGTGTGCGTGCGACTGTGTGTGTGCGAGTGTGTGCGAGTGTGTGCGAGTGTTTGCGTGTGAGTGCGCGTGTGTGTGCGTGTGTACGAGTGTGTGCGAGTGTGTGGGTGCGAGTGTGTGCAAGTGTGTGCGAGTGTGTGTGAGTGTGTGTGTGAGTGTGTGTGAATGTGTGCGAGTCTGTGTGTGCGAGTGTGTGTGTGCGATTGTGTATGAGTGTGTGCGAGTATGTGTGTGAGTGTGTGCGAGTGTGTGCGAGTGTGTGCGTGCGAGTGCATGCGAGTGAGTGCGAGTGTGTGCAAATGTGTGCGAGAGTGTGCGAGTGTGGGCGTGCGAGTGTGCACGAGTGTGCGCGAGTGTGCGTGAGTGTGGGCGTGTGAGTGTGTTTGTGAGTGTGAGTGTGTGCTAGTGTGCATGAGTGTGTGAGTGTGTGCGAGTGTGCGCGAGTGTGCGTGTGAGTGAGTGTGTGTGCGAGTGTGTGTGAGTGTGTGTGAGTGTGTACGAGTGTGTGTAGGAGTGTGTGCGAGTGTGTGCGATTGTGTGTGTGCGTGTGTAGGACTGTATGTGCAAGTGTGTGCGAGTGTGTTTGAGTGTGTGAGTGTGTGCGAGTGTGTGTGAGTGTGTGCAAGTGTGTGTGTGCGAGTGTGTGTGTGCAAGTGTGTGTGTGCAAGTGTGTGCGAGTGTGTATGAGTGTGTGTGTGTGTGCAAGTGTGTGCACGAGTGTGTGCGCGAGTGTGTGCGTGTGAGTGAGTGTGTGTGTGTGAGTGTGAGTGTGTGCTAGTGTGCATGAGTGTGAGTGTGTGTGTGCGAGTGTGCGTGTGAGTCAGTGAGTGTGTGTGCGAGTGTGTGCGAGTGTGTGTGTGAGTGTGTGTGTGAGTGTGTGCAAGTGTGTTCGAGTGTGTGTGTGAGTGTGCATGAGTGAGTGTGTGCGAGTTTGTGTGAGTTTGTGTGTGTGAGTGTGTGCGAGTGTGTGTGTGTGAGTGTGTGCGTGTGAGTGTGTGCGAGTGTGTGTGTGAGTGTGTGCGAGTGTGTGTGTGAGATTGTGTATTAGTGAATGTGTGCGAGTGTGCGTGAGAGTGAGTGAGTGTGTGTGTGTGCGAGTGAGTGTGAGTGAGTGTGTGCGAGTGTGTGCGAGTGTGTGTGTGCGATTGTGCATAAGTGTGTGCGAGTGTGTGTGTGAGTGTGTAGGACTGTGTGTGCGAGTGTGTGTGCGAGTGTGTGTGCGTGTGTGTGAGTGTGTGTAGGAGTGTGTGTGAGTGTGTGCGATTGTGTGTGTGAGTGTGTAGTACTGTATGTGCGACTGTGTTCGAGTGTGTGTGTGCGAGTGTGTGAGCATGTGTGAGTGTGTGCAAGTGTGTGCGTGCGAGTGTGTGTGATTGTGTATGAGTGAGTGTGTGCGAGTGTGTGTGCAAGTGTGTTTGAGTGTGTTTGTGCAAGTGTGTATGAGTGTGTGCGAGTGTGTGCAAGTGTGTTTGTGCGAGTGTGTATGAGTGTGTGTGTGCGAGTGTGTGCAAGTGTGTGTGATTGTGTGTGAGTGTGTGTATGAGTGAGTGTGTGCGAGTGTGTGTGCGAGTGTGTGCGTGCGGGTGTGCGCGAGTGTGTGTAGTAGTGTGTGTGACTGTGTGCGATTGTGTGTGTGAGTGTGTAGGACTGTATGTGCGAGTGTGTGCAACTGTGTTCGAGTGTGTGTGTGCGACAGTGTGTGAGCATGTGTGAGTGTGTGCAAGTGTGTGTGTGCAAGTGTGTGCGTACGAGTGTGTGCGAGTGTGTCCGAATGTGTGCGAGTGTGTGCGTGCGAGTGTGCGCGAGTGTGCACGAGTGTGTGCATGTAAGTGTGTGCGTGCGAGTGTGTGCGAGTGTGCTCGAGTGAATGGGTGAGAGTGTGTGCGAGTGTGTGTGAGTGTGTGCAAGTAAGTGTGTGTGAGAGTGTATGAGTGAGTGTGTGTGAGTGTGTGTGTGCGAGTTTGTGTGCGAGTGTGTGCGAGTGAGTGTGTGCGAGTTTGTGTGCGAGTGTGTGTGCGAGTGTGTGTGTGCGAGTGTGTGTGTGCGTGTGTGCGCGTGAGTGTGTGCGAGTGTGTGAGTGCGAATGTGTGTGCGTGTGAGTGTGTGCGAGTGTGTATGAGCGTATGTGCGAGTGTGTGCCAGTGTGTGCGAGTGTGTGTGCGAGTGTGTGCAAGTGTGTGCGAGTGTGTGCGAGTGTGTGCGAGTGTGTGTGTGCGAGTGTGTGTGTGCGAGTGTGTGTGCAATTGTGTATGAGTGTGTGCGAGTGTGTGTTAGTTTGTGCGAGTGTGTGCGTCTGTTCGTGCGAGTGAGTGCGGGTGTGTGCGAGTGTGTGTATGTGAGTGTGTGTGCGATTGTGTATGAGTGTGTGTGAGTTTGTGCGAGTGTGTGCGAGTGCGTGCGAGTACGTGCAAATGTGTGTGAGAGTGTGCGAGTGTGGGCGTGCGAGTGTGTGCTAGTGTGCGCGAGTGTGTGAGTGTGTGCGAGTGTGCGTGAGTAAGTGTGTGTGTAAGTGCGTGCGAGTGTTTCCGAGTGTGTGTGAGCGTGTAGGACTGTGTGTGCGAGTGTGTGTGCGAGTGTGTGAGTACGAGTGTGTTCGAGAGTGTGCAATTGTGTGCGAGTGTGTGTGCGAGTGCGTATGAGTAAGTGTGTGCGAGTGTGTGCGAGTGTGTGTTTGCGAGTGTGTGCGAGTGTGTGCATGCCAGTGTGTGCGTGCAAGTGTGTGCGTGCAAGTGTGTGCGTGCGAGTGTGTGCGAGTGTGTGCGAGTGTGTGAGTGTGTGCGAGTGTTTGCGAGTGTGTGCAAATTTGCCCGAGTGTGCGCGAGTGTGCACGAGTGAGTGGGTGCGAGTGTGTGTGTGAGTGTGTGTGAGTGTGTGTGATTGTGTGTGTGAGTGTGTATGAGTGTGTGTGCGAGTGTGTGCAAGTGTGTGTGAGTGTGTGTATGAGTGAGTGTGTGCGAGTGTGTGCGAGTGTGTGTGCGAGTGTGTGCGCGAGTGGGTGTGTGCGAGTGTGTGCGAGTGTGTGCGAGTGTGTCTGCTAGTGTGTGCGAGTGTGTGCGATTGTGTGTGTGAGTGTGTAGGACTGTATGTGCGAGTGTGTGCGAGTGTGTATGAGTGTGTGTGTGAGTGTGTGCAAGTTTGTGCGAGTGAGTGTGTGTGAGTGTGTGTGCGAGTGTGTGCGATTGTGTGTGAGAGTGTGTAGGACTGTATGTGCGAGTGTGTGCGAGTGTGTATGAGTGTGTGAGTGCGAGTGTGTGCGAATGTGTGCGTGCGAGTGTGCACGAGTGTGCACGAGTGTGTGCATGTAAGTGTGTGCGTGCGAGTGTGTGCGAGTGTGCTCGAGTGAATGGGTGCGAGTGTGTGCGAGTGTGTGTGAGTGTGTGCGAGTGAGTGTGTGTGAGTGAGTGAGTGTGTGTGAGTGTGTGCGTGTGTGCGAGTTTGTGTGCGAGTGTGTGCGAGTGTGTGTGAGTGTGTGCGTGTGTGCGAGTGTGTGCGTGTGAGTGTGTGCAAGTGTGTGAGTGTGTGTGCGAATGTGTGTGCGAGTGAGTGTGTGCGAGTGGGTATGAGTGTATGTGCGAGTGTGTGCAAGTGTGTGAGAGTGTGTGTGAGTGTGTGGGTGCGAGTGTGTGCAAGTGTGTGCGAGTGAGTGTGTGCGAGTGTGTGCGAGAGTGTGCAAGTGTGTGCGAGTGTGTGCGAGTGTGTGTGTGCAAGTGTGTGTGCAATTGTGTATGAGTGTGTGCGAGTGTGTGTGCGTTTGTGCGAGTGTGTGCGTGTGTGTGCGAGTGAGTGTGAGTGAGTGCAAGTGTGTGCAAATGTGTGCGCGAGTGTGCGAGTGTGGGCATGCGATTGTGTGCTAGTGTGCGCGAGTGTGTGAGTGTGTGCGAGTGTGCGTGAGTAAGTGTGTGTGTGAGTGTGTGCGAGTGTTGCCGAGTGTGTGTGCGAGTGTGTGTGCGAGTGTGTGTGTACGAGTGTGTTCGAGTGTGTGCAATTTTGTGCGAGTGTGTGTGTGCGAGTGCGTATGAGTAAGTATGTGCGAATGTGTGCGAGTGTGTGTGCGAGTGTGTGTGCGCGTGTGTGCATGTGACCGTGTGTGTGCGACTGTGGGCGAGTGTGTGCGAGTGTTTGCGTGTGTGTACGAGTGTGTGCGAGTGTGTGGGTGCGAGTGTGTGCAAGTGTGTGCGAGTGTGTGTGAGTGTGTGTGTGAGTGTGTGTGAATGTGTGCGAGTCAGTGTGTGCGAGTGTGTGTGTGCGATTGTGTATGAGTGTGTGCGAGTATGTGTGTGAGCGTGTGCGAGTGTGTGCGAGAGTGTGCGTGCGAGTGCATGCGAGTGAGTGTCAGTGTGTGCAAATGTGTGCGAGTGTGTGCGAGTGTGTGCGTGTGAGTGAGTGTGTGTGTGAGTGTGTGCTAGTGTGCATGAGTGTGTGAGTGTGTGCGAGTGTGCGCGAGAGTGCGTGTGAGTGAGTGAGTGTGTGTGCGAGTGTGTGTGAGTGTGTACGAGTGGGTGTAGGAGTGTGTGCGAGTGTGTGCGATTGTGTGTGTGAGTGTGTAGGACTGTATGTGCAAGTGTGTGCGAGTGTGTTTGAGTGTGTGAGTGTGTGCGAGTGTGTGTGAGTGTTTGTGAGTGTGTGCAAGTGTGTGTGTGCGAGTGTGTGTGTGAGAGTGTGTGCAAGTGTGTTCGAGTGTGTGTGCGAGTGTGTATGAGTGTGTGCGTGTGCAAGTGTGTGCGCGTGTGTGTGAGTGTCTGTGAGTGTGTGCATGAGTGAGTGTGTGCGAGTGTGTGTGAGTTTGTGTGTGTGTGTGAGTGTGTGCGAGTGTGTGCGTGTGAGTGTGTGCGAGTGTGTGTGTGAGTGTGTGCGAGTGTGTGTGTGCGATTGTGTATTAGTGAATGTGTGCGAGTGTGCGTGAGTGTGTGCGTGTGAGTGAGTGAGTGTGTGTGCGAGTGAGTGTGTGCGAGTGTGTGCGAGTGTGTGCGAGTGTGTGCGAGTGTGTATGAGTGTATGTGCAAGTGTGTGCGCGAGTGTGTTTTAGAGTGTGTGCAATTGTGTGCGTGCGAGTGTGCTCGAGTCAGTGGGTGCGTGTAAGTGTGTGCGTGCGAGTGTGTGCGAATATGTGCGAGTGTGTGCGAGTGTGTGCATGCGAGTGTGTGCGTGCAAGTGTTTGCGTTCGAGTGTGTGCGAGTGTGTGCAAGTGTGTGAGTGTGTGCGAGTGTGTGTGCTAGTGTGTGCAAATGTGCCCGAGTGTGCACGAGTGAGTGTGTGCGAGTGTGTGTGAGTGTGTGTGCGAGTGTGTGCGTGCGAGTGTGTGTGTGAGAGTGTGCGAGTGTGCGCAAATGTGTGCGAGTGTGCACGAGTGAGTGGGTGCGAGTATGCGCGAGTGTGTGTGAGTGTGTGCATGTGAGTGTGTGCAAGCGTGCGTGCGATTGTGTGTGCAAGCGTGTGTGTGCGCGAGTGTGTGCGAGTGTGTATGAGTGTGTGTGCGAGTGTGTGCGAGTGTGTGCAAGTGTGTGTGAGTGTGTGCGAGTGTGTGTGTGCGAGTGTGTGTGTGTGTGAGTGTG
Source organism: Phyllobates terribilis (assembly GCF_046119375.1). Classification (NCBI taxonomy): domain Eukaryota; kingdom Metazoa; phylum Chordata; class Amphibia; order Anura; family Dendrobatidae; genus Phyllobates; species Phyllobates terribilis. The sequence continues at coordinate 366,910,188 of NW_027362764.1, read as the reverse complement.
TGCGAGTGCTTGCTAGTGTGTGTGTGAGTGTGTGCGACTGTGTGTGCGAGTGTGTGCGCGTGTGTGCGAGTGTGTATGAGTGTATGTGCGAGTGTGTGTGCGAGTGTGTGTGCGAGTGTGTGTGTTCGAGTGTGTGCAAGTGTGTACGAGTGTGTGTGCGAGTGCGTACAAGTGTGTGCGAGTGTGCATGAGTGTGTGCGTGTGAGTGTGTGCGAGTGTGTGCGTGCGAGTGTGTGCGAGTGTGCTCGAGTGAGTGGGTGCGAGTGTGTGCGAGTGTGTATGAGTGAGTGTGTGTGAGTGTGTGTGTGTGTGCAAGTTTGTGTGCGTGTGAGTGTGTGCGAGTGTGTGTGAGTGTGTGTGCGAGTGCGTGCGTGCGAGTGTGTGTGAGTGTGTGCGATTGTGTGTGTGAGTGTGTAGGACTGTATGTGCGAGTGTGTATGAGTGTGTGTGAGTTTGTGCAAGTGTGTGCGAGTGTGTACGAGTGTGTGCAAGTGTGTGCGAGTGAGTGTGTGCGAGTGTGTGTGCGAGTGTGTGCGTGCGAGTGTGTGCGGGTGTGTGCGTGTGAGTGAGTGCGAGTGTGTGCAAATGTGTGTGAGCGTGTGCAAGTGGGTGTGAGTGTGTGCGAGTGTGCGCATGTGAGTGAGTGTGTGTGTGTCTGTGTGAGTGTGTGCTTGCGAGTGTTTGCTAGTGTGCGCGAGTGTGTGAGTGTGTGCGAGTGTGCGTGAGTGTGTGTGTGTGAGTGAGTGTGTGTGTGCGAGTGAGTGTGAGTGAGTGTGTGCGAGTGTGTTCAAGTGTGTGTGTGCGATTGTGCATGAGTGTGTGCGAGTGTGTGTTTGCAATTGTGTATGAGTGTGTGTGAGTTTGTGCGAGTGTGTGCGTGTGTGTACGAGTGCGTGCGAGTACGCGCAAATGTGTGTGAGAGTGTACGAGTGTGGGCGTGCGAGTGTGTGCTAGTGTGCGTGAGTGTGTGCGAGTGTGCATGAGTAAGTGTGTGTGTAAGTGCGTGCGAGTGTTTCCGAGTGTGTGTGTGAGTGTGTAGGACTGTGTGTGCGAGTGTGTGCGAGTGTGTGTGCGAGTGTGTGAGTACGAGTGTGTTCGAGAGTGTGCAATTGTGTGCGAGTGTGTGTGCGAGTACGTATGAGTGAGTGTGTGCGAGTGTGTGCGAGTGTGTGTTTGCGAGTGTGTGCGAGTGTGTGCGAGTGTGTGCGAGTGTGTATGAGTGTATGTGCAAGTGTGTGCGCGAGTGTGTTTTAGAGTGTGTGCAATTGTGTGCGTGCGAGTGTGCTCGAGTGAGTGGGTGCGTGTAAGTGTGTGCGTGCGAGTGTGTGCGAATATGTGCGAGTGTGTGCGAGTGTGTGCATGCGAGTGTGTGCGTGCAAGTGTTTGCATTCGAGTGTGTGCGAGTGTGTGCAAGTGTGTGAGTGTGTGTGAGTGTGTGTGCTAGTGTGTGCAAATGTGCCCGAGTGTGCACGAGTGAGTGTGTGCGAGTGTGTGTGAGTGTGTGTGCGAGTGTGTGCGTGCGAGTGTGTGCAAGTGTGTGTGAGTGTGTGCAAATGTGTGCGAGTGTGCACGAGTGAGTGGGTGCGAGTATGCGCGAGTGTGTGTGAGTGTGTGCATGTGAGTGTGTGCAAGCGTGCGTGCGATTGTGTGTGCAAGCGTGTGTGTACGCGAGTGTGTGCGAGTGTGTATGAGTGTGTGTGCGAGTGTGTGAGTGTGTGTGAGTGTGTGTGAGTGTGTGTGTGCAAGTATGTATGAGTGTGTGCGAGTGTGTGTACGAGTGTGTGTGCGATTGTGCATAAGTGTGTGCGAGTGTGTGTGAGTGTGTGAGTATGTGTGTGAGTGTTTGTGTGCGAGTGTGTTCGATTGTGTGTGAGTGTGAGTGAGTGTGTACGAGTGTGTGTGAGTGTGTGCCAGTGTGTGCGAGTGTGTGTGCGAGTGTGTGTGAGTGTGTGCGAGTGTGTGCGATTGTGTGTGTGAGTGTGTAGGACTGTATGTGCAAGTGTGTATGAGTGTGTGTGTGAGTGTGTGAAAGTGTGTGCGAGTGTGTGCAAGTGTGTGCGAGTGAGTGTGTGCGAGTGTGTGCGTGCGAGTGTGTGCGTGCGAGTGTGTGCGAGTGTGTGCGACTGTGTGCGAGTGTGTCCGAATGTGTGTGAGTGTGTGCGTGCGAGTGTGCCCGAGTGTGCACGAGTGTGTGCATGTAAGTGTGTGCGTGCGAGTGTGTGCGAGTGTGTGCGAGTGTGCTCGAGTGAATGGGTGAGAGTGTGTGCGAGTGTGTGTGAGTGTGTGCAAGTAAGTGTGTGTGAGAGTGTATGAGTGAGTGTGTGTGAGTGTGTGTGCGAGTTTGTGTGCAAGTGTGTGCGAGTGAGTGTGTGCGAGTGTGTGCGAGTTTGTGTGCGAGTGTGTGCGTGCGAGTGTGTGTGTGTGCGTGTGTGCGCGCGAGTGTGTGCGAGTGTGTGAGTGCGAATGTGTGTGCGTGTGAGTGTGTGCGAGTGTGTATGAGTGTATGTGCGAGTGTGTGTGCAATTGTGTATGAGTGTGTGCGAGTGTGTGTGAGTTTGTGCAAGTGTGTGCGTGTGTTCGTGCGAGTGCGTGCGAGTGAGTGCGGGTGTGTGCGAGTGTGTGTATGCGAGTGTGTGTGCGATTGTGTATGAGTGTGTGTGAGTTTGTGCGAGTGTGTGCGTGTGTGTGCGAGTGCGTGCGAGTACGCGCAAATGTGTGCGAGTGTGGGCGTGCGAGTGTGTGATAGTGTGCGCGAGTGTGTGAGTGTGTGTGAGTGTGCGTGAGTAAGTGTGTGTGTAAGTGCATGCGAGTGTTTCCGAGTGTGTGTGTGAGTATGTAGGACTGTGTGCGAGTGTGTGTGCGAGTGTGTTCGAGTGTGTGCAATTGTGTGCGAGTGTGTGTGCGAGTGCGTATGAGTGAGTGTGTGCGAGTGTGTGTTTGCGAATGTGTGTGCGAGTGTGTGCGAGTGTGTATGAGTGTATGTGCGAGTGTGTGCGCGAGTGTGTGTTTTAGAGTGTGTGCAGGTGTGTGCGTGTGAGTGTGTGCATGAGTCTGTGCGTGCGAGTGTGCTCGAGTGAGTGGGTGCGTGTAAGTGTGTGCGTGCGAGTGTGTGCGAGTGTGTGCGAGCAAGTGTTTGCGTGCGAGTGTGTGCGAGTGTGTGCAAGTGTGTGAGTGTGTGCGAGTGTGTGCGAGTGTGTGCAAATGTGCCCGAGTGTGCGCGAGTGTGCACGAGTGAGTGGGTGCGAGTGTGTGTGAGTGTGTATGAGTGAGTGTGTGCGTGTGTGCGAGTTTGTGTGCGAGTGAGTGTGTGCGAATGTGTGCGAGTGTGTTTGTGAGTGTGTGTGCGAGTGTGTGCGTGAGAGTGTGTGCGAGTGTGTGCGAGTGTGTGTGCGAGTGTGTGCAAGTTTTTGCGATTGTGTGTGTGAGTGTGTAGGACTGTATGTGCGAGTGTGTGCGAGTGTGTATGAGTGTGTGTGTGAGTGTGTGCAAGTGTGTGTGAGTGAGTGTGTGTGAGTAGGTGTGCGAGTGTGTGTGCGAGTGTGTGCGAGTGTGTGCGATTTTGTGTGAGAGTGTGTAGGACTGTATGTGCGAGTGTGTGCGAGTGTGTATGAGTGTGTGTGTGAGTGTGTGCAAGTGTGTGCGAGTGAATGTGTGCGAGTGTGTGTATGAGTGTGTGTGTGAGTGTGTGCAAGTGTGTGCGAGTGAATGTGTGTGAGTGTGTGTGCGAGTGTGTGCGTGCGAGTGTGCACGAGTGTGTGCGTGTAAGTGTGTGCGTGCGAGTGTGTGCGAGTGTGCTCAAGTGAATGGGTGCGAGTGTGTGCGAGTGTGTGTGAGTGTGTGCGAGTGAGTGTGTGTGAGTGTGTGTGAGTGTGTGCGGTTGTGTGTGAGTGTGTGCGAGTGTGTGCGAGTGTGTGTGTGTGCGAATGTGTGTGTGAGTGTGTGTGCGAGTGCGTGTGCGAGTGTGTGTGCGAGAGTGAGCGAGTGTGTGCGAGTGTGTGCAAATGTGCCCGAGTGTGCGCGAGTGTCCACGAGTGAGTGGGTGCGAGTGTGTGCGAGTATGTGTGAGTGTGTGCATTTGAGTGTGTGCGAGCGTGTGCGAGTGTGTGTGAGTGTGTGTGCGAGTGTGTGTGCGAGTGTGTGTGCGAGAGTGTGCGAGTGTGTGCAAATGTGCCCGAGTGTGCACGAGTGAGTGTGTGCGAGTGTGTGTGAGTGTGTGCATGTGAGTGTGTGCGAGCGTGTGCGAGTGTGTGCGAGTGTGTGTGCAAGTGTGTGTGCGAGTGTGTGTGCGAGTGTGTGCGAGAGTGTGCGAGTGTGTGCAAATGTGCCCGAGTGTGCGCGAGTGTGCACGAGTGAGTGGGTGCGAGTGGGTGCGAGTATGTGTGAGTGTGTGCATGTGAGTGTGTGTGCGAGTGTGTGTGCATGTGTGTGTGTGCGAGTGTGTGCGAGTGTGTATGAGTGTGTGTGCGAGTGTGTGCAAGTGTGTGTGAGTGTGTGTGAGTGTGTGTGTGCAAGTATGTATGGGTGTGTGTACGAGTGTGTGTGCGATTGTGCATAAGTGTGTGCGAGTGTGTGTGAGTGTGTGTGTGTGAGTGTTTGTGTGCGAGTGTGTTCGATTGTGTGTGAGTATGAGTGAGTGTGTACGAGTGTGTGCGAGTGTGTGCCAGTGTGTGCGAGTGTGTGTGCGAGTGTGTGTGAGTGTGTGCGAGCGTGTGCATGTGTGTGTGTGTGTGTGTAGGACTGTATGTGCAAGTGTGTATGAGTGTGTGTGTGAGTGTTTGAAAGTGTGTGCGAGTGTGTGCAAGTGTGTGCGAGTGAGAGTGTGCGAGTGTGTGCATGCGAGTGTGTGCATGCGAGTGTGTGCGTGCGAGTGTGTGTGACTGTGTGTGAGTGTGTGCAAGTGTGTGCGAGTGTGTCCGAATGTGTGCGAGTGTGTGCGTGCGAGTGAGCCTGAGTGTACACGAGTGTGTGCATGTAAGTGTGTGCGTGCGAGTGTGTGTGAGTGTGCTTGAGTGATTGGGTGAGAGTGTGTGTGAGTGTGTGCAAGTAAGTGTGTGTGAGAGTGTATGAGTGAGTGTGTGAGTGTGTGTGAGAGTTTGTGTGCAAGTGTGTGCGAGTGAGTGTGTGCGAGTGTGTGCGAGTTTGTGTGCGAGTGTTTGTGCGAGTGTGTGCATGCGAGTGTGTGTGTGTGCATGTGTGCGCGCGAGTGTGTGCGAGTGTGTGAGTGCGAATGTGTGTGTGAGTGTGTGCGAGTGTGTATGAGTGTATGTGCGAGTGTGTGCCAGTGTGTGCGAGTGTGTGTGCGAGTGTGTGCAAGTGTGTGTGAGTGTGTGCGAGAGTGTGTGTGCGAGTGTGTGTGCAATTGTGTATGAGTGTGTGCGAGTGTGTGTTAGTTTGTGCAAGTGTGTGCGTGTGTTCGTGCGAGTGAGTGCGGGTGTGTGCGAGTGTGTGTATGCGAGTGTGTGTGCGATTGTGTATGAGTGTGTGTGCGAGTGCGTGCGAGTACGCGCAAATGTGTGCGAGTGTGGGCGTGCGAGTGTGTGCTAGTGTGCGCGAGTGTGTGAGTGTGTGCGAGTGTGCGTGAGTAAGTGTGTGTGTAAGTGCGTGCGAGTGTTTCCGAGTGTGTGTGTGAGTGTGTAGGACTGTGTGTGCGAGTGTGTGAGTATGAGTGTATTCGAGTGTGTGCAATTGTGTGTGAGTGTGTGTGCGAGTGCGTATGAGTGAGTGTGTGCGAGTGTGTGCGAGTGTGTGTTTGCGAGTGTGTGCGAGTGTGTGCGCGAGTGTGTGTTTTAGAGTGTGTGCAATTGTGTGCGTGCGAGTGTGCTCGAGTGAGTGGGTGCGTGTAAGTGTGTGCGTGCGAGTGTGTGCGAATGTGTGCAAGTGTGTGCGAGTGTGTGCATGCGAGTGTGTGCGTGCAAGTGTTTGCGTGCGAGTGTGTGCATGTGTGTGAGTGTGTGCGAGTGTGTGTGCGAGTGTGTGCGAGTGTGTGCAAATGTACCCGAGTGTGCGCGAGTGTGCACGAGTGAGTGGGTGCGAGTGTGTGTGAGTGTGTATGAGTGAGTGTGTGCGAATGTGTGCGAGTGTGTTTGTGATTGTGTGTGCGAGTGTGTGCGTGCGAGTGTCTGCGAGTGTGTGTGAGTGTGTGCGAGTGTGTGTGAGTGTGTGCAAATGTGCCCGAGTGTGCACGAGTGTGCACGAGTGAGTGTGTGCGAGTGTGTGCAAGTGTGTCTGAGTGTGTGCGAGTGTGTGTGTGCGAGTGTGTGTATGAGTATGTGTGTTCGATTGTGTATAAGTGTGTGCGAGTGTGTGTATGAGTGTGTGTGAGTGTGTGTGCAAGTGTGTGTGTGCGAGTGTGTTTGATTGTGTGTGAGTGTGTGTGTGAGTGTGAGTGAGTGTGTACGAGTGTGTGCGAGTGTGTGCGAATGTGTGTGCGAGTGTGTGCGGGTGTGTGCGATTGTGTGTGTGAGTGTGTAGGACTGTACATGTGAGTGTCTGCGAGTGTGTATGAATGTGTGTAAGTGTGTGTGCGAGTGTGTGCGTGCGAGTGTGTGCGACTGTGTGCGACTGTGTGCGAGTGTGTGCGAGTGTGTGAGAATGTGTGCGAGTTTGTACGTGCGAGTGTGCACGAGTGTGCACGAGTGTGTGCGTATAAGTGTGTGCGTGCGAGTGTGCTCGAGTGAATGGGTGCGAGTGTGTGTGAGTGTGTGCGAGTGAGTGTGTGTGAGTGTGTATAAGTGAGTGTGTGTGAGTGTGTGCGTGTGTGCGAGTTTGTGTGCGAGTGTGTATGAGTGTGTGTGTGAGTGTGTGCGAGTGAGTGTGTGTGAGTGTGTGTGCGAGTGTGTGTGCGAGTGTGTGTGCGAGTGTGTTCGAGTGTGTGCAATTGTGTGCGAGTGCGTATGAGTGTGTGTGTGAGTGTGTGCGAGTGTGTGTGTGCGAGTGTGTGAGAATGTGTGCGAGTTTGTACGTGCGAGTGTGCACGAGTGTGCACGAGTGTGTGCGTATAAGTGTGTGCGTGCGAGTGTGCTCGAGTGAATGGGTGCGAGTGTGTGTGAGTGTGTGCGAGTGAGTGTGTGTGAGTGTGTATAAGTGAGTGTGTGTGAGTGTGTGCGTGTGTGCGAGTTTGTGTGCGAGTGTGTATGAGTGTGTGTGTGAGTGTGTGCGAGTGTGTGTTTGCGAGTGTGTGTGCGAGTGTGTGCGAGTGTGTGCGAGTGTGTATGAGTGTATGTGCGAGTGTGTGCGCGAGTGTGTGTTTTAGAGTGTGTGCAATTGTGTGCGTGTGAGTGTGTGCATGAGTGTGTGCGTGCGAGTGTGCTCGAGTGAGTGGGTGTGTGTAAGTGTGTGCGTGCGAGTGTGTGTGAATGTATGCGAGTGTGTGCGAGTGTGTGAAAGTGTGTGCGAGCAAGTGTTTGCGTGCGAGTGTGTGCGAGTGTGTGCAAGTGTGTGAGTGTGTGTGAGTGTGTGCGAGTGTGTGCAAATGTGCCCGAGTGTGCGCGAGTGTGCACAAGTGAGTGGGTGCGAGTGTGTGTGAGTGTGTATGAGTGAGTGTGTGCGTGTGTGCGAGTTTGTGTGCGAGTGAGTGTGTGCGAATGTGTGCAAGTGTGTTTGTGAGTGTGTGTGCGAGTGTGTGCGTGAGAGTGTGTGCGAGTGTGTACGAGTTTCTGTGCGAGTGTGTGCGAGTGTGTGCGATTGTGTGTGTGAGTGTGTTGGACTGTATGTGCGAGTGTGTGCGAGTGTGTATGAGTGTGTGTGTGAGTGTGTGCAAGTGTGTGCGAGTGAGTGTGTGTGAGTGTGTGTGCGAGTGTGTGTGCGAGTGTTTGTGCGAGTGTGTGCGAGTGTGTGCGATTGTGTGTGCGAGTGTGTAGGACTGTATGTGCGAGTGTGTGCGAGTGTGTATGAGTGTGTGTGTGAGTGTGTGCAAGTGTGTGCGAGTGAGTGTGTGTGAGTGTGTGTGCGAGTGTGTGCATGCGAGTGTGTGCGTGCGAGTGTGCACGAGTGTGCACGAGTGTGTGCGTGTAAGTGTGTGCGTGCGAGTGTGTGCGAGTGTGCTCGAGTGAATGGGTGCGAGTGTGTGCGAGTGTGTGTGAGTGTGCGAGTGAGTGTGTGTGAGTGAGTGTGTGTGAGTGTGTGCGAGTTTGTGTGCGAGTGTGTGCGATTGAGTGTGTGCGAGTGTGTGCGATTGTGTGTGAGTGTGTGCGAGTGTGTGCGTGTGAGTGTGTGCGAGTGTGTGAGTGTGTGTGCGAATGTGTGTGCGTGTGTGTGCGAGTGTGTATGAGTGTATGTGCGAGTGTGTGCAAGTGAGTGAGAGTGTGTGTGAGTGTGTGTGTGCGAGTGTGTGCAAGTGTGTGCGAGTGAGTGTGTGCAAGTGTGTGTGAGAGTGTGCAAGTGTGTGCGAGTGTGTGTATGCGAGTGTGTGTGCAATTGTGTATGAGTGTGTGCGAGTGTGTGTGCGTTTGTGCGAGTGTGTGCGTGTGTGTGTGCGAGTGCGTGTGAGTGAGTGCAAGTGTGTGCAAATGTGTGCGTGAGTGTGGGTGTGCAAGTGTGTGCTAGTGTGCGCGAGTGTGTGAGTGTGTGCGAGTGTGCATGAGTAAGTGTGTGTGAGTGTGTGCGAGTGTTGCCGAGTGTGTGTGCGAGTGTGTAGGACTGTGTGTGCGAGTGTGTGCGAGTGTGTGTGTGAGTGTGTGTGTGAGTGTGTGTGTACGAGTGTGTGCAAATTTGTGCAAGTGTGTGTGTGCGAGTGCGTATGAGTAAGTGTGTGCGAATGTGTGCGAGTGTGTGCGATTGTGTGTGTGAGTGTGTAGGACTGTACGTGTGAATGTGTGCGAATGTGTATGAGTGTGTATGTGAGTGTGTGCAAGTGTGTGCAAGTGAGAGTGTGTGCGTGCGAGTGTGTGCGACTGTGTGCGAGTGTGTGAGTGCGAGTGTGTGCGAATGTGTGTGAGTGTGTACGTGCGAGTGTGCACGAGTGTGCACGAGTGTGTGAGTATAAGTGTGTGCGTGCGAGTGTGTGCGAGTGTGATCGAGTGAATGGGTGCGAGTGTGTGTGAGTGTGTGCGAGTGAGTGTGTATACGTGAGTGTGTGTGAGTGTGTGCGTGTGTGCGAGTTTGTGTGCAAGTGTGTATGAGTGTGTGTGTGAGTGTGTGCAAGTGTGTGCGAGTGAGTGTGTGTGCGAGTGTGTGTGCGAGTGCGTGCGAGTGTGTGCGATTGTGTGTGAGAGTGTGTAGGACTGTATGTGCGAGTGTGTATGAGTGTGTGTGTGAGTTTGTGCAAGTGTGTGCGAGTGTGTGCGAGTGAGTGTGTGTGAGTGTGTATAAGTGAGTGTGTGTGAGTGTGTGCGTGTGTGCGAGTTTGTGTGCAAGTGTGTATGAGTGTGTGTGTGAGTGTGTGCAAGTGTGTGCGAGTGAGTGTGTGTGAGTGTGTGTGCGAGTGTGTGTGCGAGTGCGTGCGAGTGTGTGCGATTGTGTGTGAGAGTGTGTAGGACTGTATGTGCGAGTGTGTGCGAGTGTGTATGAGTGTGTGTGATTGTGTGCAAGTGTGTGCAAGTGAGTGTGTGTGCGAGTGTGTGCATGCGAGTGTGTGCGTGCGAGTGTGTGCGAGTGTGTGCGAGTGTGTGAGTGCGAGTGTGTGCAAATGTGTGCGAGTGTGTGCATGCGAGTGTGCACGAGTGTGCACGAGTGTGTGCGTGTAAGTGTGTGCCTGCGAGTGTGTGTGAATGTGTGCGAGTGTGTGCGAGCAAGTGTTTGCGTGCGAGTGTGTGCGAGTGTGTGCAAGTGTGTGAGTGTGTGCGAGTGTGTGTGCGAGTGTGTGCGAGTGTGTGCAAATGTGCCCGAGTGTGCGCGAGTGTGCACGAGTGAGTGGGTGCGAGTGTGTGTGTATGAGTGAGTGTGTGCGTGTGTGCGAGTTTGTGTGCGAGTGAGTGTGTGCGAATGTGTGCGAGTGTGTTTGTGAGTGTGTGTGCGAGTGTGTGCGCGAGTGTGTGCACGAGTGTGTGCGAGTGTGTGCGAGTGTGTGCGAGTGTGTGCGAGTGTGTGTGCGAGTGTGTGCGCGAGTGTGTGCCCGAGTGTGTGCGAGTGTGTGCGAGTGTGTGCGAGTGTGTGTGCGAGTGTGTGCGAGTGTGTGCGATTGTGTGTGTGAGTGTGTAGGACTGTATGTGCGAGTGTGTGCGAGTGTGTATGAGTGTGTGTGTGAGTGTGTGCAAGTGTGCGCGAGTGAGTGTGTGTGAGTGTGTGTGCGAGAGTGTGCGAGTGTGTGCGATTGTGTGTGAAAGTGTGTAGGACTGTATGTGCGAGTGTGTGCGAGTGTGTATGAGTGTGTGTGTGAGTGTGTGCAAGTGTGTGCGAGTGAGTGTGTGTGAGTGTGTGTGCGAGTGTGTGCATGTGAGTGTGTGCGTGCGAGTGTGCACGAGTGTGTGCGTGTAAGTGTGTGCGTGCGAGTGTGTGCGAGTGTTCTCGAGTGAATGGGTGCGAGTGTGTGCGAGTGTGTGTGAGTGTGTGCGAGTGAGTGTGTGTGAGTGAGTGTGTGTGAGTGTGTGCGAGTTTGTGTGCGAGTGGGTGCGAGTGAGTGTGTGCGAGTGTGTGCGATTGTGTGTGAGTGTGTGCGAGTGTGTGCGAGTGTGTGCGTGTGAGTGTGTGCGAGTGTGTGAGTGTGTGTGCGAATGTGTGTGCGAGTGTGTGTGAGTGTGTATGAGTGTATGTGCGAGTGTGTGCAAGTGTGTGAGAGTGTGTGTGAGTGTGTGTGTGCGAGTGTGTGCGAATGAGTGTGTGCGAGTGTGTGCGAGAGTGTTCAAGTGTGTGCCAGTGTGTGTGTGCGAGTGTGTGTGCAATTGTGTATGAGTGTGTGCGAGTGTGTGTGCGTTTGTGCGAGTGTGTGCGTGTGTGTGTGCGAGTGCGTGTGAGTGAGTGCAAGTGTGTGCAAATGTGTGCGCGAGTGTGGGCGTGCGAGTGTGTGCTAGTGTGCGCGAGTGTGTGAGTGTGTGCGAGTGTGCATGAGTAAGTGTGTGTGTGAGTGTGTGCGAGTGTTGCCGAGTGTGTGTGTGAGTGTGTAGGACTGTGTGTGCGAGTGTGTGTGTGAGTGTGTGTGTACGAGTGTGTGCAATTTTGTGCGAGTGTGTGTGTGCGAGTGTGTATGAGTAAGTGTGTGCGAATGTGTGCGAGTGTGTGCGAGTGTGTGTGCGAGTGTGTGCGTGCGACTGTGTGTGTGTGACTGTGTGCGAGTGTGTGCGAGTGTTTGCGTGTGTGTGCGAGTGTGTGTGCGTGTGTACGAGTGTGTGCGAGTGTGTGGGTGCGAGTGTGTGCAAGTGTGTGCGAGTGTGTGTGAGTGTGTGTGTGAGTGTGTGCGAGTCTTTGTGTGCGAGTGTGTGTGTGCGATTGTGTGTGTGCGATTGTGTATGAGTGTGTGCGAGTATGTGTGTGAGTGTGTGCGAGTGTGTGCGTGCGAGTGCGTGCGAGTGCGTGCGAGTGTGTGCAAATGTGTGCGAGAGTGTGCGAGTGTGGGCCTGCGAGTGTGTGCGAGTGTGCGCGAGTGTGCACGAGTGTGTGCGTGTGAGTGAGTGAGTGTGTGTGCGAGTGTGTGTGAGTGTGTACGAGTGTGTGTGTGAGTGTGTAGGACTGTATGTGCAAGTGTGTGCGAGTGTGTTCGAGTGTGTGAGTGTGTGCAAGTGTGTGTGTGAGTGTGTAGGACTGTGTGTGCGAGTGTGTGTGCGAGTGTGTGCGAGTGTGTGTGAGTGTGTGTGAGTGTGTGTAGGAGTGTGTGTGCGATTGTGTGTGTGAGTGTGTAGTACTGTATGTGCGACTGTGTTCGAGTGTGTGTGTGCGAGTGTGTGAGCATGTGTGAGTGTGTGCAAGTGTGTGCGTGCGAGTGTGTGTGTGCGAGTGTGTGTGATTGTGTATGAGTGTGTGCGAGTGTGTGTGTGTGCGAATGTGTGTGTGAGTGTGTGTGCGAGTGCGTGTGCGAGTGTGTGTGCGAGAGTGAGCGAGTGTGTGCGAGTGTGTGCAAATGTGCCCGAGTGTGCGCGAGTGTCCACGAGTGAGTGGGTGCGAGTGTGTGCGAGTATGTGTGAGTGTGTGCATTTGAGTGTGTGCGAGCGTGTGCGAGTGTGTGTGAGTGTGTGTGCGAGTGTGTGTGCGAGTGTGTGTGCGAGAGTGTGCGAGTGTGTGCAAATGTGCCCGAGTGTGCACGAGTGAGTGTGTGCGAGTGTGTGTGAGTGTGTGCATGTGAGTGTGTGCGAGCGTGTGCGAGTGTGTGCGAGTGTGTGTGCAAGTGTGTGTGCGAGTGTGTGTGCGAGTGTGTGCGAGAGTGTGCGAGTGTGTGCAAATGTGCCCGAGTGTGCGCGAGTGTGCACGAGTGAGTGGGTGCGAGTGGGTGCGAGTATGTGTGAGTGTGTGCATGTGAGTGTGTGTGCGAGTGTGTGTGCATGTGTGTGTGTGCGAGTGTGTGCGAGTGTGTATGAGTGTGTGTGCGAGTGTGTGCAAGTGTGTGTGAGTGTGTGTGAGTGTGTGTGTGCAAGTATGTATGGGTGTGTGTACGAGTGTGTGTGCGATTGTGCATAAGTGTGTGCGAGTGTGTGTGAGTGTGTGTGTGTGAGTGTTTGTGTGCGAGTGTGTTCGATTGTGTGTGAGTATGAGTGAGTGTGTACGAGTGTGTGCGAGTGTGTGCCAGTGTGTGCGAGTGTGTGTGCGAGTGTGTGTGAGTGTGTGCGAGCGTGTGCATGTGTGTGTGTGTGTGTGTAGGACTGTATGTGCAAGTGTGTATGAGTGTGTGTGTGAGTGTTTGAAAGTGTGTGCGAGTGTGTGCAAGTGTGTGCGAGTGAGAGTGTGCGAGTGTGTGCATGCGAGTGTGTGCATGCGAGTGTGTGCGTGCGAGTGTGTGTGACTGTGTGTGAGTGTGTGCAAGTGTGTGCGAGTGTGTCCGAATGTGTGCGAGTGTGTGCGTGCGAGTGAGCCTGAGTGTACACGAGTGTGTGCATGTAAGTGTGTGCGTGCGAGTGTGTGTGAGTGTGCTTGAGTGATTGGGTGAGAGTGTGTGTGAGTGTGTGCAAGTAAGTGTGTGTGAGAGTGTATGAGTGAGTGTGTGAGTGTGTGTGAGAGTTTGTGTGCAAGTGTGTGCGAGTGAGTGTGTGCGAGTGTGTGCGAGTTTGTGTGCGAGTGTTTGTGCGAGTGTGTGCATGCGAGTGTGTGTGTGTGCATGTGTGCGCGCGAGTGTGTGCGAGTGTGTGAGTGCGAATGTGTGTGTGAGTGTGTGCGAGTGTGTATGAGTGTATGTGCGAGTGTGTGCCAGTGTGTGCGAGTGTGTGTGCGAGTGTGTGCAAGTGTGTGTGAGTGTGTGCGAGAGTGTGTGTGCGAGTGTGTGTGCAATTGTGTATGAGTGTGTGCGAGTGTGTGTTAGTTTGTGCAAGTGTGTGCGTGTGTTCGTGCGAGTGAGTGCGGGTGTGTGCGAGTGTGTGTATGCGAGTGTGTGTGCGATTGTGTATGAGTGTGTGTGCGAGTGCGTGCGAGTACGCGCAAATGTGTGCGAGTGTGGGCGTGCGAGTGTGTGCTAGTGTGCGCGAGTGTGTGAGTGTGTGCGAGTGTGCGTGAGTAAGTGTGTGTGTAAGTGCGTGCGAGTGTTTCCGAGTGTGTGTGTGAGTGTGTAGGACTGTGTGTGCGAGTGTGTGAGTATGAGTGTATTCGAGTGTGTGCAATTGTGTGTGAGTGTGTGTGCGAGTGCGTATGAGTGAGTGTGTGCGAGTGTGTGCGAGTGTGTGTTTGCGAGTGTGTGCGAGTGTGTGCGCGAGTGTGTGTTTTAGAGTGTGTGCAATTGTGTGCGTGTGAGTGTGCTCGAGTGAGTGGGTGCGTGTAAGTGTGTGCGTGCGAGTGTGTGCGAATGTGTGCAAGTGTGTGCGAGTGTGTGCATGCGAGTGTGTGCGTGCAAGTGTTTGCGTGCGAGTGTGTGCATGTGTGTGAGTGTGTGCGAGTGTGTGTGCGAGTGTGTGCGAGTGTGTGCAAATGTACCCGAGTGTGCGCGAGTGTGCACGAGTGAGTGGGTGCGAGTGTGTGTGAGTGTGTATGAGTGAGTGTGTGCGAATGTGTGCGAGTGTGTTTGTGATTGTGTGTGCGAGTGTGTGCGTGCGAGTGTCTGCGAGTGTGTGTGAGTGTGTGCGAGTGTGTGTGAGTGTGTGCAAATGTGCCCGAGTGTGCACGAGTGTGCACGAGTGAGTGTGTGCGAGTGTGTGCAAGTGTGTCTGAGTGTGTGCGAGTGTGTGTGTGCGAGTGTGTGTATGAGTATGTGTGTTCGATTGTGTATAAGTGTGTGCGAGTGTGTGTATGAGTGTGTGTGAGTGTGTGTGCAAGTGTGTGTGTGCGAGTGTGTTTGATTGTGTGTGAGTGTGTGTGTGAGTGTGAGTGAGTGTGTACGAGTGTGTGCGAGTGTGTGCGAATGTGTGTGCGAGTGTGTGCGGGTGTGTGCGATTGTGTGTGTGAGTGTGTAGGACTGTACATGTGAGTGTCTGCGAGTGTGTATGAATGTGTGTAAGTGTGTGTGCGAGTGTGTGCGTGCGAGTGTGTGCGACTGTGTGCGACTGTGTGCGAGTGTGTGCGAGTGTGTGAGAATGTGTGCGAGTTTGTACGTGCGAGTGTGCACGAGTGTGCACGAGTGTGTGCGTATAAGTGTGTGCGTGCGAGTGTGCTCGAGTGAATGGGTGCGAGTGTGTGTGAGTGTGTGCGAGTGAGTGTGTGTGAGTGTGTATAAGTGAGTGTGTGTGAGTGTGTGCGTGTGTGCGAGTGTGTATGAGTGTGTGTGTGAGTGTGTGCGAGTGAGTGTGTGCGAGTGTGTGTGCGAGTGTGTGTGCGAGTGTGTGTGCGAGTGTGTTCGAGTGTGTGCAATTGTGTGCGAGTGCGTATGAGTTAGTGTGTGCGAGTGTGTGTTTGCGAGTGTGTGTGCGAGTGTGTGCGAGTGTGTGCGAGTGTGTATGAGTGTATGTGCGAGTGTGTGCGCGAGTGTGTGTTTTAGAGTGTGTGCAATTGTGTGCGTGTGAGTGTGTGCATGAGTGTGTGCGTGCGAGTGTGCTCGAGTGAGTGGGTGTGTGTAAGTGTGTGCGTGCGAGTGTGTGTGAATGTATGCGAGTGTGTGCGAGTGTGTGAAAGTGTGTGCGAGCAAGTGTTTGCGTGCGAGTGTGTGCGAGTGTGTGCAAGTGTGTGAGTGTGTGTGAGTGTGTGCGAGTGTGTGCAAATGTGCCCGAGTGTGCGCGAGTGTGCACAAGTGAGTGGGTGCGAGTGTGTGTGAGTGTGTATGAGTGAGTGTGTGCGTGTGTGCGAGTTTGTGTGCGAGTGAGTGTGTGCGAATGTGTGCAAGTGTGTTTGTGAGTGTGTGTGCGAGTGTGTGCGTGAGAGTGTGTGCGAGTGTGTACGAGTTTCTGTGCGAGTGTGTGCGAGTGTGTGCGATTGTGTGTGTGAGTGTGTTGGACTGTATGTGCGAGTGTGTGCGAGTGTGTATGAGTGTGTGTGTGAGTGTGTGCAAGTGTGTGCGAGTGAGTGTGTGTGAGTGTGTGTGCGAGTGTGTGTGCGAGTGTTTGTGCGAGTGTGTGCGAGTGTGTGCGATTGTGTGTGCGAGTGTGTAGGACTGTATGTGCGAGTGTGTGCGAGTGTGTATGAGTGTGTGTGTGAGTGTGTGCAAGTGTGTGCGAGTGAGTGTGTGTGAGTGTGTGTGCGAGTGTGTGCATGCGAGTGTGTGCGTGCGAGTGTGCACGAGTGTGCACGAGTGTGTGCGTGTAAGTGTGTGCGTGCGAGTGTGTGCGAGTGTGCTCGAGTGAATGGGTGCGAGTGTGTGCGAGTGTGTGTGAGTGTGCGAGTGAGTGTGTGTGAGTGAGTGTGTGTGAGTGTGTGCGAGTTTGTGTGCGAGTGTGTGCGATTGAGTGTGTGCGAGTGTGTGCGATTGTGTGTGAGTGTGTGCGAGTGTGTGCGTGTGAGTGTGTGCGAGTGTGTGAGTGTGTGTGCGAATGTGTGTGCGTGTGTGTGCGAGTGTGTATGAGTGTATGTGCGAGTGTGTGCAAGTGAGTGAGAGTGTGTGTGAGTGTGTGTGTGCGAGTGTGTGCAAGTGTGTGCGAGTGAGTGTGTGCAAGTGTGTGTGAGAGTGTGCAAGTGTGTGCGAGTGTGTGTGTGCGAGTGTGTGTGCAATTGTGTATGAGTGTGTGCGAGTGTGTGTGCGTTTGTGCGAGTGTGTGCGTGTGTGTGTGCGAGTGCGTGTGAGTGAGTGCAAGTGTGTGCAAATGTGTGCGTGAGTGTGGGTGTGCAAGTGTGTGCTAGTGTGCGCGAGTGTGTGAGTGTGTGCGAGTGTGCATGAGTAAGTGTGTGTGAGTGTGTGCGAGTGTTGCCGAGTGTGTGTGCGAGTGTGTAGGACTGTGTGTGCGAGTGTGTGCGAGTGTGTGTGTGAGTGTGTGTGTGAGTGTGTGTGTACGAGTGTGTGCAAATTTGTGCAAGTGTGTGTGTGCGAGTGCGTATGAGTAAGTGTGTGCGAATGTGTGCGAGTGTGTGCGATTGTGTGTGTGAGTGTGTAGGACTGTACGTGTGAATGTGTGCGAATGTGTATGAGTGTGTATGTGAGTGTGTGCAAGTGTGTGCAAGTGAGAGTGTGTGCGTGCGAGTGTGTGCGACTGTGTGCGAGTGTGTGAGTGCGAGTGTGTGCGAATGTGTGTGAGTGTGTACGTGCGAGTGTGCACGAGTGTGCACGAGTGTGTGAGTATAAGTGTGTGTGTGCGAGTGTGATCGAGTGAATGGGTGCGAGTGTGTGTGAGTGTGTGCGAGTGAGTGTGTATACGTGAGTGTGTGTGAGTGTGTGCGTGTGTGCGAGTTTGTGTGCAAGTGTGTATGAGTGTGTGTGTGAGTGTGTGCAAGTGTGTGCGAGTGAGTGTGTGTGCGAGTGTGTGTGCGAGTGCGTGCGAGTGTGTGCGATTGTGTGTGAGAGTGTGTAGGACTGTATGTGCGAGTGTGTATGAGTGTGTGTGTGAGTTTGTGCAAGTGTGTGCGAGTGTGTGCGAGTGAGTGTGTGTGAGTGTGTATAAGTGAGTGTGTGTGAGTGTGTGCGTGTGTGCGAGTTTGTGTGCAAGTGTGTATGAGTGTGTGTGTGAGTGTGTGCAAGTGTGTGCGAGTGAGTGTGTGTGAGTGTGTGTGCGAGTGTGTGTGCGAGTGCGTGCGAGTGTGTGCGATTGTGTGTGAGAGTGTGTAGGACTGTATGTGCGAGTGTGTGCGAGTGTGTATGAGTGTGTGTGATTGTGTGCAAGTGTGTGCAAGTGAGTGTGTGTGCGAGTGTGTGCATGCGAGTGTGTGCGTGCGAGTGTGTGCGAGTGTGTGCGAGTGTGTGAGTGCGAGTGTGTGCAAATGTGTGCGAGTGTGTGCATGCGAGTGTGCACGAGTGTGCACGAGTGTGTGCGTGTAAGTGTGTGCGTGCGAGTGTGTGCGAATGTGTGCGAGTGTGTGCGAGCAAGTGTTTGCGTGCGAGTGTGTGCGAGTGTGTGCAAGTGTGTGAGTGTGTGCGAGTGTGTGTGCGAGTGTGTGCGAGTGTGTGCAAATGTGCCCGAGTGTGCGCGAGTGTGCACGAGTGAGTGGGTGCGAGTGTGTGTGTATGAGTGAGTGTGTGCGTGTGTGCGAGTTTGTGTGCGAGTGAGTGTGTGCGAATGTGTGCGAGTGTGTTTGTGAGTGTGTGTGCGAGTGTGTGCGCGAGTGTGTGCACGAGTGTGTGCGAGTGTGTGCGAGTGTGTGCGAGTGTGTGCGAGTGTGTGTGCGAGTGTGTGCGCGAGTGTGTGCCCGAGTGTGTGCGAGTGTGTGCGAGTGTGTGCGAGTGTGTGTGCGAGTGTGTGCGAGTGTGTGCGATTGTGTGTGTGAGTGTGTAGGACTGTATGTGCGAGTGTGTGCGAGTGTGTATGAGTGTGTGTGTGAGTGTGTGCAAGTGTGCGCGAGTGAGTGTGTGTGAGTGTGTGTGCGAGAGTGTGCGAGTGTGTGCGATTGTGTGTGAAAGTGTGTAGGACTGTATGTGCGAGTGTGTGCGAGTGTGTATGAGTGTGTGTGTGAGTGTGTGCAAGTGTGTGCGAGTGAGTGTGTGTGAGTGTGTGTGCGAGTGTGTGCATGTGAGTGTGTGCGTGCGAGTGTGCACGAGTGTGTGCGTGTAAGTGTGTGCGTGCGAGTGTGTGCGAGTGTTCTCGAGTGAATGGGTGCGAGTGTGTGCGAGTGTGTGTGAGTGTGTGCGAGTGAGTGTGTGTGAGTGAGTGTGTGTGAGTGTGTGCGAGTTTGTGTGCGAGTGGGTGCGAGTGAGTGTGTGCGAGTGTGTGCGATTGTGTGTGAGTGTGTGCGAGTGTGTGCGAGTGTGTGCGTGTGAGTGTGTGCGAGTGTGTGAGTGTGTGTGCGAATGTGTGTGCGAGTGTGTGTGAGTGTGTATGAGTGTATGTGCGAGTGTGTGCAAGTGTGTGAGAGTGTGTGTGAGTGTGTGTGTGCGAGTGTGTGCGAATGAGTGTGTGCGAGTGTGTGCGAGAGTGTTCAAGTGTGTGCCAGTGTGTGTGTGCGAGTGTGTGTGCAATTGTGTATGAGTGTGTGCGAGTGTGTGTGCGTTTGTGCGAGTGTGTGCGTGTGTGTGTGCGAGTGCGTGTGAGTGAGTGCAAGTGTGTGCAAATGTGTGCGCGAGTGTGGGCGTGCGAGTGTGTGCTAGTGTGCGCGAGTGTGTGAGTGTGTGCGAGTGTGCATGAGTAAGTGTGTGTGTGAGTGTGTGCGAGTGTTGCCGAGTGTGTGTGTGAGTGTGTAGGACTGTGTGTGCGAGTGTGTGTGTGAGTGTGTGTGTACGAGTGTGTGCAATTTTGTGCGAGTGTGTGTGTGCGAGTGTGTATGAGTAAGTGTGTGCGAATGTGTGCGAGTGTGTGCGAGTGTGTGTGCGAGTGTGTGCGTGCGACTGTGTGTGTGTGACTGTGTGCGAGTGTGTGCGAGTGTTTGCGTGTGTGTGCGAGTGTGTGTGCGTGTGTACGAGTGTGTGCGAGTGTGTGGGTGCGAGTGTGTGCAAGTGTGTGCGAGTGTGTGTGAGTGTGTGTGTGAGTGTGTGCGAGTCTTTGTGTGCGAGTGTGTGTGTGCGATTGTGTGTGTGCGATTGTGTATGAGTGTGTGCGAGTATGTGTGTGAGTGTGTGCGAGTGTGTGCGTGCGAGTGCGTGCGAGTGCGTGCGAGTGTGTGCAAATGTGTGCGAGAGTGTGCGAGTGTGGGCCTGCGAGTGTGTGCGAGTGTGCGCGAGTGTGCACGAGTGTGTGCGTGTGAGTGAGTGAGTGTGTGTGCGAGTGTGTGTGAGTGTGTACGAGTGTGTGTGTGAGTGTGTAGGACTGTATGTGCAAGTGTGTGCGAGTGTGTTCGAGTGTGTGAGTGTGTGCAAGTGTGTGTGTGAGTGTGTAGGACTGTGTGTGCGAGTGTGTGTGCGAGTGTGTGCGAGTGTGTGTGAGTGTGTGTGAGTGTGTGTAGGAGTGTGTGTGCGATTGTGTGTGTGAGTGTGTAGTACTGTATGTGCGACTGTGTTCGAGTGTGTGTGTGCGAGTGTGTGAGCATGTGTGAGTGTGTGCAAGTGTGTGCGTGCGAGTGTGTGTGTGCGAGTGTGTGTGATTGTGTATGAGTGAGTGTGTGCGAGTGTGTGTGCAAGTGTGTTTGAGTGTGTTTGTGCAAGTGTGTATGAGTGTGTGTGTGCGAGTGTGTGCAAGTGTGTGTGATTGTGTGTGAGTGTGTGTATGAGTGAGTGTGTGCGAGTGTGTGTGAGTGTGTGCAAGTAAGTGTGTGTGAGTGTGTGTGCGAGTGTGTGCATGCGAGTGTGTGTGTGCGAGTGTGTGCGAGTGTGTGCGAGTGTGTGCGAGTGTGTGCGAGTGTGTGAGTGCGAGTGTGTGCGAATGTGTGAGTGCGAGTGTGTGCGAATGTGTGCGAGTGTGTGCATGCGAGTGTGCACGAGTGTGCACGAGTGTGTGCGTGTAAGTGTGTGCATGCGAGTGTGTGCGAGTGTGCTCGAGTGAATGGGTGCGAGTGTGTGCGAGTGTGCGTGAGTGTGTGTGAGTGTGTATAAGTGAGTGTGTGCGAGTTTGTGTGCGAGTGTGTGCGAGTGAGTGTGCGAGTGTGTGTGAGTGTGTGCGAGTGTGTGCGAGTGTGTGTGTGCGAGTGTGTGCGTGTGAGTGTTTGTGCGAGAGTGTGCGAGTGTGTGCGAGTGTGTGCGAGTGTGTGCATAGGAGCCCGAGTGTGCACGAGTGAGTGTGTGCGAGTGTGTGCGAGTTTGTGTGAGTGTGTGCATGTGAGTGTGTGCGAGCGTGTGCGAGTGTGTGTGAGTGTGTGTGCGAGTGTGTGTGCGAGTGTGTGTGCGAGAGTGTGCGAGTGTGTGCAAATGTGCCCGAGTGTGCACGAGTGAGTGGGTGCGAGTGTGTGCGAGTGTGTGTGAGTGTGTGCATGTGAGTGTGTGCGAACGTGTGCGAGTGTGTGTGCGAGTGTGTGTTCATGTGTGTGTGTGCGAGTGTGTATGAGTGTGCGTGCGAGTGTGTGCAAGTGTGTGTGAGTGTGTGCGAGTGTGTGTGCAAGTATGTGTGTTTGTGTGCGAGTGTGTGCGATTGTGTATAAGTGTGTGCGAGTGTGTGTGAGTGTGTGTGCTAGTGTGTGTGTGCGAGTGTGTTCGATTGTGTGAGTGTGAGTGAGTGTGTATGAGTGTGTGCGAGTGTGTGCCAGTGTGTGCGAGTGTGTGTGCGAGTGTGTGTGATTGTGTGTGAGTGTGTGCGATTGTGTGTGTGAGTGTGTAGGACTGTATGTGCGAGTGTGTGTGAGTGTGTGTGTGAAAGTGTGTGCGAGTGTGTGCAAGTGTGTGCGAGTGTGTGCGTGCGAGTGTGTGCGAGTGTGTGCATGCGAGTGTGTGCGAGTGTTTGCGACTGTGTGCGAGTGTTTGAGTGCGAGTGTGTCCGAATGTGTGTGAGTGTGTGCGTGCGAGTGTGCGCGAGTGTGCACGAGTGTGTGCATGTAAGTGTGTGTGTGCGAGTGTGTGCGAGTGTGCTCGAGTGAATGGGTGAGAGTGTGTGCGAGTGTGTGTGAGTGTGTGCGAGTAAGTGTGTGTGAGTGTGTATGAGTGAGTGTGTGTGAGTGTGTGTGTGCGAGTTTGTGTGCGAGTGTGTGCGAGTGAGTGTGTGCGAGTGTGTGCGAGTTTGTGTGCGAGTGTGTGCCAGTGTGTGCGAGTGTGTGTGTGCGAGTGTGTGCAAGTGTGTGCGAGAGTGTGCGAGTGTGTGTGAGTGTGTGTGTGCGAGTGTGTGTGCAATTGTGTATGAGTGTGTGCGAGTGTGTGTGAGTTTGTGCAAGTGTGTGTGTTTGTTTGTGCGAGTGCGTGCGAGTGAGTGCGGGTGTGTGCGAGTGTGTGTATGCGAGTGTGTGTGCGATTGTGTATGAGTGTGTGTGAGTTTGTGCGAGTGTGTGCGTGTGTGTGCGAGTGCGTGCGAGTACGCGCAAATGTGTGCGAGTGTGGGCGTGCGAGTGTGTGCTAGTGTGCTCGAGTGTGTGAGTGTGTGCGAGTGTGCGTGAGTAAGTGTGTGTGTAAGTGCGTGCAAGTGTTTCCGAGTGTGTGTGTGAGTATGTAGGACTGTGTGTGCGAGTGTGTGCGAGTGTGTTCGAGTGTGTGCAATTGTGTGCGAGTGTGTGTGCGAGTGCGTATGAGTGAGTGTGTGCGAGTGTGTGTGTGCGAGTGTGTGCGAGTGTGTGTGAGTGTGTGCGAGTGTGTATGAGTGTATGTGCGAGTGTGTGCGCGAGTGTGTGTTTTAGAGTGTGTGCAATTGTGTGCGTGTGAGTGTGTGCATGAGTGTGTGCGTGCGAGTGTGCTCGAGTGAGTGGGTGCGTGTAAGTGTGTGCGTGCGAGTGTGTGCGAATGTGTGCGAGTGTGTGCGAGCAAGTGTTTGCGTGCGAGTGTGTGCGAGTGTGTGCAAGTGTGTGAGTGTGTGCGCGAGTGTGTGCGAGTGTGTGCAAATGTGCCCGAGTGTGCGCGAGTGTGCACGAGTGAGTGGGTGCGAGTGTGTGTGAGTGTGTATGAGTGAGTGTGTGCGTGTGTGCGAGTTTGTGTGCGAGTGAGTGTGTGCGAATGTGTGCGAGTGTGTTTGTGAGTGTGTGTGCTAGTGTGTGCGCGAGTGTGTGCGAGTGTGTGCGCGAGTGTGTGCGAGTGTGTGCGAGTGTGTGTGCGAGTGTGTGCGAGTGTGTGCGATTGTGTGTGTGAGTGTGTAGGACTGTATGTGCGAGTGTGTGCGAGTGTGTATGAGTGTGTGTGTGAGTGTGTGCAAGTGTGTGCGAGTGAGTGTGTGTGAGTGTGTGTGCGAGTGTGTGCGAGTGTGTGCGAGTGTGTGCGATTGTGTGTGAGAGTGTGTAGGACTGTATGTGCGAGTGTGTGCGAGTGTGTATGAGTGTGTGTGAGAGTGTGTGCAAGTGTGTGCGAGTGAGTGTGTGTGAGTGTGTGTGCGAGTGTGTGCGTGCGAGTGTGTGCGTGCGAGTGTGCACGAGTGTGCACGAGTGTGTGCGTGTAAGTGTGTGCGTGCGAGTGTGTGCGAGTGTGCTCGAGTGAATGGGTGCAAGTGTGTGCGAGTGTGTGTGAGTGTGTGCGAGTGTGTGTGCGAGTGTGTGAGTGTGTGCGAGAATGTGTGTGCGAGTGTGTATGAGTGTATGTGCGAGTGTGTGCAAGTGTGTGAGAGTGTGTGTGAGTGTGTGTGTGCGAGTGTGTGCGAGTGAGTGTGTGCGAGTGTGTGCGAGAGTGTTCAAGTGTGTGCGAGTATGTGTGTGCGAGTGTGTGTGCAATTGTGTATGAGTGTGTGCGCGTTTGTGCGAGTGTGTGCGTGTGTGTGTGTGAGTGCGTGTGAGTGAGTGCAAGTGTGTGCAAATGTGTGCGCGAGTGTGGGCGTGCGAGTGTGTGCTAGTGTGCGCGAGTGTGTGAGTGTGTGCGAGTGTGCATGAGTAAGTGTGTGTGTGAGTGTGTGCGAGTGTTGCCGAGTGTGTGTGTGAGTGTGTAGGACTGTGTGTGCGAGTGTGTGTGTGAGTGTGTGTGTACGAGTGTGTGCAATTTTGTGCGAGTGTGTGTGTGCGAGTGCGTATGAGTAAGTGTGTGCGAATGTGTGCGAGTGTGTGCGAGTGTGTGTGCGAGTGTGTGTGCGAGTGTGTGCGTGCGACTGTGTGTGTGTGACTGTGTGCGAGTGTGTGCGAGTGTTTGCGTGTGTGTGCGAGTGTGTGTGCGTGTGTACGAGTCTGTGCGAGTGTGTGGGTGCGAGTGTGTGCAAGTGTGTGAGTGTGTGTGTGAGTGTGTGTGAATGTGTGCGAGTCTGTGTGTGCGAGTGTGTGTGTGCGATTGTGTGTGTGCGATTGTGTATGAGTGTGTGCAAGTATGTGTGTGAGTGTGTGCGAGTGTGTGCGTGCGAGTGTGTGCAAATGTGTGCGAGAGTGTGCGAGTGTGGGCATGCGAGTGTGTGTGAGTGTGTGCGTGTGAGTGTGTGTGTGTGAGTGTGAGTGTGTGCTAGTGTGCATGAATGTGTGAGTGTGTGCGAGTGTGCGCGAGTGTGCGTGTGAGTGAGTGAGTGTGTGTGCGAGTGTGTGTGAGTGTGTACGAGTGTGTGTAGGAGTGTGTGCGAGTGTGTGCGATTGTGTGTGTGAGTGTGTAGGACTGTATGTGCAAGTGTGTGCGAGTGTGTGAGTGTGT
Source organism: Phyllobates terribilis (assembly GCF_046119375.1). Classification (NCBI taxonomy): domain Eukaryota; kingdom Metazoa; phylum Chordata; class Amphibia; order Anura; family Dendrobatidae; genus Phyllobates; species Phyllobates terribilis. The sequence goes on along the minus strand of NW_027362764.1, from coordinate 366,886,517 downwards.
GCGAGTGTGTGTGAGTGTGTGCAAGTGTGTGTGAGTGTGTAGGACTGTGTGTGCGAGTGTGTGTGCGAGTGTGTGTGAGTGTGTGTGAGTGTGTGTGAGTGTGTGCGATTGTGTGTGTGAGTGTGCAGTACTGTATGTGCGACTGTGTTCGAGTGTGTGTGTGCGAGTGTGTGAGCATGTGTGAGTGTGTGCAAGTGTGTGCGTGTGAGTGTATGTGTGCGAGTGTGTGTGATTGTGTATGAGTGAGTGTGTGCAAGTGTGTTTGAGTGTGTTTGTGCAAGTGTGTATGAGTGTGTGTATGCGAGTGTGTGCAAGTGTGTGTGATTGTGTGTGAGTGTGTGTATGAGTGAGTGTGTGCGAGTGTGTGTGAGTGTGTGCGCGAGTGTGTGCGTGAGTGTGTGCGTGCGAGTGTGTGCGAGTGTGTGTAGGAGTGTGTGTGAGTGTGTGCGATTGTGTGTGTGCGAGTGTGTGTGAGTGTGTGCGAGTGTGTGTGTGCGAGTGTGTGCGTGCGAGTGTGTGTGCGAGAGTGTGCGAGTGTGTGCGAGTGTGTGCATATGTGCCCGAGTGTGCACGAGTGAGTGTGTGCGAGTGTGTGCGAGTGTGTGTGAGTGTGTGCATGTGAGTGTGTGCGAGCGTGTGCGAGTGTGTGTGAGTGTGTGTGCGAGTGTGTGTGCGAGAGTGTGCGAGTGTGTGCGAGTGTGTGCAAATGTGCCCGAGTGTGCACGAGTGAGTGGGTGCGAGTGTGTGCAAGTGTGTGTGCGAACGTGTGCGAGTGTGTGTGCATGTGTGTGCGAGTGTGTGCGAGTGTGTATGAGTGTGCGTGCGAGTGTGTGCAAGTGTGTGCGAGTGTGTGCGAGTGTGTGTGTGCAAGTATGTGTGAGAGTGTGTGCGAGTGTGTGTATGAGTGTGTGTGCGATTGTGCATAAGTGTGTGCGATTGTGTGTGAGTGTGTGTGCTAGTGTGTGTGTGCGAGTGTGTTCGATTGTGTGAGTGTGAGTGAGTGTGTACGAGTGTGTGCGAGTGTGTGCCAGTGTGTGCGAGTGTGTGTGCGAGTGTGTGCGAGTGTGTGCGATTGTGTGTGTGAGTGTGTAGGACTGTATGTGCGAGTGTGTGTGAGTGTGTGTGTGAAAGTGTGTGCAAGTGTGTGCGAGTGTGTGCAAGTGTGTGCGAGTGAGTGTGTGCGAGTGTGTGCGACTGTGTGCGAGTGTGTGCGAGTGTGTGAGTGCGAGTGTGTCCGAATGTGTGCGAGTGTGTGCGTGCGAGTGTGCGCGAGTGTGCACGAGTGTGTGCATGTAAGTGTGTGCGTGCGAGTGTGTGCGAGTGTGCTTGAGTGAATGGGTGAGAGTGTGTGCAAGTGTGTGCGAGTAAGTGTGTGTGAGTGTGTATGAGTGAGTGTGTGTGAGTGTGTGTGTGCGAGTTTGTGTGCGAGTGTGTGCGTGTGTGTGCGAGTGCGTGCGAGTACGCGCAAATGTGTGCGAGTGTGGGCGTGCGAGTGTGTGCTAGTGTGCGCGAGTGTGCGAGTGTGCGTGAGTGTGTGTGTAAGTGTGTGCGAGTGTGTTCGAGTGTGTGCAATTGTGTGCGAGTGTGTATGAGTGTATGTGCGAGTGTGTGCGCGAGTGTGTGTTTTAGAGTGTGTGCAATTGTGTGCGTGTGAGTGTGTGCATGAGTCTGTGCGTGCGAGTGTGCTCGAGTGAGTGGGTGCGTGTAAGTGTGTGCGTGCGAGTGTGTGCGAATGTGTGCGAGTGTGTGCGAGTGTGTGCGTGCGAGTGCGAGTGAGTGCGAGTGTGTGCAAATGTGTGCGAGAGTGTGCGAGTTTGGGCGTGCGAGTGTGTGTGAGTGTGCGCGAGTGTGTGCGTGTTAGTGTGTGTGTGTGAGTGTGAGTGTGTGCTAGTGTGCATGAGTGTGTGAGTGTGTGCGAGTGTGCGCGAGTGTGCGTGTGAGTGAGTGAGTGTGTGTGCGAGTGTGTGCGAGTGTGTACGAGTGTGTGTAGGAGTGTGTGCGAGTGTGTGCGATTGTGTGTGTGAGTGTGTAGGACTGTATGTGCAAGTGTGTGCGAGTGTGTTCGAGTGTGTGAGTGTGTGCGAGTGTGTGTGAGTGTGTGCAAGTGTGTGTGAGTGTGTAGGACTGTGTGTGCGAGTGTGTGTGCGAGTGTGTGCGAGTGTGTGTGAGTGTGTGTAGGAGTGTGTGTGAGTGTGTGCGATTGTGTGTGTGAATGTGTAGTACTGTATGTGCGACTGTGTTCGAGTGTGTGTGTGCGAGTGTGTGAGCATATGTGAGTGTGTGCAAGTGTGTGCGTGTGAGTGTATGTGTGCGAGTGTGTGTGATTGTGTATGAGTGAGTGTGTGCAAGTGTGTTTGAGTGTGTTTGTGCAAGTGTGTATGAGTGTGTGTATGCGAGTGTGTGCAAATGTGTGTGATTGTGTGTGAGTGTGTGTATGAGTGAGTGTGTGTGAGTGTGTGTGCGTGAGTGTGTGCGTGCGAGTGTGTGCGAGTGTGTGTAGGAGTGTGTGTGAGTGTGTGCGATTGTGTGTAAGCGAGTGTGTGTGAGTGTGTGCGAGTGTGTGCGTGCGAGTGTGTGTGCGAGAGTGTGCGAGTGTGTGCATATGTGCCCGAGTGTGCACGAGTGAGTGTGTGCGAGTGTGTGCGAGTGTGTGTGAGTGTGTGCATGTGAGTGTGTGCGAGCGTGTGCGAGTGTGTGTGAGTGTGTGTGCGAGTGTGTGTGCGAGTGTGTGTGCGAGAGTGTGTGAGTGTGTGCGAGTGTGTGCAAATGTGCCCAAGTGTGCACGAGTGAGTGTGTGCGAGTGTATGTGCGAACGTGTGCGAGTGTGTGTGCATGTGTGTGCGAGTGTGTGCGAGTGTGTATGAGTGTGCGTGCGAGTGTGTGCAAGTGTGTGCGAGTGTGTGCGAGTGAGTGTGTGCAAGTATGTGTGAGAGTGTGAGCGAGTGTGTGTATGAGTGTGTGTGCGATTGTGCATAAGTGTGTGCGATTGTGTGTGAGTGTGTGTGCTAGTGTGTGTGTGCGAGTGTGTTCGATTGTGTGAGTGTGAGTGAGTGTGTACGAGTGTGTGCGAGTGTGTGCCAGTGTGTGCGAGTGTGTGTGCGAGTGTGTGTGAGTGTGTGCGAGTGTGTGCGAGTGTGTGCGATTGTGTGTGTGAGTGTGTAGGACTGTATGTGCGAGTGTGTGTGAGTGTGTGTGTGAAAGTGTGTGCGAATGTGTGCGAGTGTGTGCAAGTGTGTGCAAGTGTGTGCGAGTGAGTGTGTGCGAGTGTGTGCGACTGTGTGCGAGTGTGTGAGTGCGAGTGTGTCCGAATGTGTGCGAGTGTGTGCGTGCGAGTGTGCGCGAGTGTGCACGAGTGTGTGCATGTAAGTGTGTGCGTGCGAGTGTGTGCGAGTGTGCTTGAGTGAATGGGTGAGAGTGTGTGCAAGTGTGTGTGAGTGTGTGCGAGTAAGTGTGTGTGAGTGTGTATGAGTGAGTGTGTGTGAGTGTGTGTGTGCGAGTTTGTGTGCGAGTGTGTGCGTGTGTGTGCGAGTGCGTGCGAGTACGCGCAAATGTGTGCGAGTGTGTGCTAGTGTGCGCGAGTGTGCGTGAGTAAGTGTGTGCGAGTGTGTTCGAGTGTGTGCAATTGTGTGCGAGTGTGTATGAGTGTATGTGCGAGTGTGTGCGCGAGTGTGTGTTTTAGAGTGTGTGCAATTGTGTGCGTGTGAGTGTGTGCATGAGTGTGTGCGTGCGAGTGTGCTCGAGTGAGTGGGTGCGTGTAAGTGTGTGCGTGCGAATGTGTGTGAATGTGTGCGAGTGTGTGCGAGTGTGTGCGAGCAAGTGTTTGCGTGCGAGTGTGTGCGAGTGTGTGCAAGTGTGTGAGTGTGTGCGAGTGTGTGTGCGAGTGTGTGCGAGTGTGTGCAAATGTGCCCGAGTGTGCGCGAGTGTGCACGAGTGAGTGGGTGCGAGTGTGTGTGAGTGTGTATGAGTGAGTGTGTGCGTGTGTGCGAGTTTGTCTGCGAGTGAGTGTGTGCGAATGTGTGCGAGTGTGTTTTTGAGTGTGTGTGCGAGTGTGTGCGTGAGAGTGTGTGCGAGTGTGTGCGAGTTTGTGTGCGAGTGTGTGCGAGTGTGTGCGATTGTGTGTGTGAGTGTGTAGGACTGTATGTGCGAGTGTGTGCGAGTGTGTATGAGTGTGTGTGTGAGTGTGTGCAAGTGTGTGCGAGTGAGTGTGTGTGAGTGTGTGTGCGAGTGTGTGTGCGAGTGTGTGCGAGTGTGTGCGATTGTGTGTGAGAGTGTGTAGGACTGTATGTGCGAGTGTGTACGAGTGTGTATGAGTGTGTGTGTGAGTGTGTGCAAGTGTGTGCAAGTGAGTGCGAGTGAGTGTGTGTGAGTGTGTGTGCGAGTGTGTGCATGTGAGTGTGTGCATGCGATTGTGCACGAGTGTGCACGAGTGTGTGCGTGTAAGTGTGTACGTGCGAGTGTGTGCGAGTGTGCTTGAGTGAATGGGTGCGAGTGTGTCCGAGTGTGTGCGAGTGTGTGCGAGTGAGTGTGTGTGAGTGAGTGTGTGTGAGTGTGCGAGTTTGTGTGCGAGTGTGTGTGAGTGAGTGTGTGCGAGTGTGTGCGATTGTGTGCGATTGTGTGTGAGTGTGTGCGAGTGTGTGCGAGTGTGTGTGAGTGTGTGCGAGTGTGTGCGTGCGAGTGCGAGTGAGTGCGAGTGTGTGCAAATGTGTGCGAGAGTGTGCGAGTGTGGGCGTGCGAGTGTGTGTGAGTGTGCGCGAGTGTGTGCGTGTTAGTGTGTGTGTGTGAGTGTGAGTGTGTGCTAGTGTGCATGAGTGTGTGAGTGTGTGCGAGTGTGCGCGAGTGTGCGTGTGAGTGAGTGAGTGTGTGTGCGAGTGTGTGCGAGTGTGTACGAGTGTGTGTAGGAGTGTGTGCGAGTGTGTGCGATTGTGTGTGTGAGTGTGTAGGACTGTATGTGCAAGTGTGTGCGAGTGTGTTCGAGTGTGTGAGTGTGTGCGAGTGTGTGTGAGTGTGTGCAAGTGTGTGTGAGTGTGTAGGACTGTGTGTGCGAGTGTGTGTGCGAGTGTGTGCGAGTGTGTGTGAGTGTGTGTAGGAGTGTGTGTGAGTGTGTGCGATTGTGTGTGTGAGTGTGTAGGACTGTATGTGCAAGTGTGTGCGAGTGTGTTTGAGTGTGTGAGTGTGTGCGAGTGTGTGTGAGTGTGTGCAAGTGTGTGTGTGCGAGTGTGTGTGTGCAAGTGTGTGTGTGCAAGTGTGTGCGAGTGTGTATGAGTGTGTGTGTGTGCAAGTGTGTGCGCGAGTGTGTGCGCGAGTGTGTGCGTGTGAGTGAGTGTGTGTGTGTGAGTGTGTGCTAGTGTGCATGAGTGTGAGTGTGTGTGTGCGAGTGTGCACGAGTGTGTGCGTGTAAGTGTGTGCGTGCGAGTGTGTGCGAGTGTGCTCGAGTGAATGGGTGCGAGAGTGTGCGAGTGTGTGTGAGTGTGTGCGAGTGAGTGTGTGTGAGTGTGTGCGAGTTTGTGTGCGAGTGTGTGCGAGTGAGTGTGTGCGAGTGTGTGCGATTGTGTGTGAGTGTGTGCGAGTGTGTGCGTGTGAGTGTGTGCGAGCGTGTGAGTGTGTGTGCGAATGTGTGTGCGAGTGAGTGTGTGCGAGTGTGTATGAGTGTATGAGCGAGTGTGTGCAAGTGTGTGTGAGTGTGTGTGTGCGAGTGTGTGCGAGTGAGTGTGTGCGAGTGTGTGCGAGAGTGTGCAAGTGTGTGCGAGTGTGTGTGTGTGAGTGTGTGTGCAATTGTGTATGAGTGTGTGCGAGTGTATGCGTGTGTGTGTGCGAGTGCGTGTGAGTGAGTGCAAGTGTGTGCAAATGTGTGCGCGAGTGTGGGCGTGCAAGTGTGTGCTAGTGTGCACGAGTGTGTGAGTGTGTGCGAGTGTGCATGAGTAAGTGTGTGTGTGAGTGTGTGCGAGTGTTGCCGAGTGTGTGTGTGAGTGTGTAGGACTGTGTGTGCGAGTGTGTGCGAGTGTGTGTGTGAGTGTGTGTGTACGAGTGTGTGCAATTTTGTGCGAGTGTGTGTGTGCGAGTGCGTATGAGTAAGTGTGTGCGAATGTGTGCGAGTGTGTGCGTGTGACTGTGTGTGTGTGACTGTGTGCGAGTGTGTGCGAGTGTTTGCGTGTGTGTGCGAGTGTGTGTGCGTGTGTACGAGTGTGTGCGAGTGTGTGGGTGCGAGTGTGTGCGAGTGTGTGTGAGTGTGTGTGTGAGTGTGTGCGAGTGTGTGTTTGCGATTGTGTATGAGTGTGTGCGAGTATGTGTGTGCGAGTGTGTGCGTGCGAGTGCGTGCGAGTGAGTGCGAGTGTGTGCAAATGTGTGCGAGAGTGTGCGAGTGTGGGCGTGCGAGTGTGTGCGAGTGTGCGCGTGTGTGCTCGAGTGTGTGCGTGTGAGTGAGTGTGTGTGTGAGTGTGAGTGTGTGCTAGTGTGCATGAGTGTGTGAGTGTGTGCGAGTGTGTGCGAGTGTGCGCGAGTGTGCATGTGAGTGTGTGTGCGAGTGTGTGAGTGTGTACGAGTGTGTGTAGGAGTGTGTGCGAGTGTGTGCGATTGTGTGTGTGAGTGTGTAGGACTGTATGTGCAAGTGTGTGCGAGTGTGTTCGAGTGTGTTCGAGTGTGTGAGTGTGTGCGAGTGTGTGTGAGTGTGTGCGAGTGTGTGCGATTGTGTGCAAGTGTGTGAGTGCGAGTGTGTGCGAATGTGTGCGAGTGTGCACGAGTGTGCACGAGTGTGTGTGTAAGTGTGTGCGTGTGAGTGTGTGTGAGTGTGCTCGAGTGAGTGTGTGCGAGTGAGTGTGTGTGAGTGTGTATAAGTGAGTGTGTGTGAGTGTGTGCGTGTGTGCGAGTTTGTGTGCGAGTGTGTATGAGTGTGTATGTGAGTGTGTGCAAGTGTGTGTGAGTGAGTGTGTGTGAGTGTGTGTGCGAGTGTGTGTGCGAGTGTGTGCGAGTGTGTGCGAGAGTGTGTAGGACTGTATGTGCGAGTGTGTGCGAGTGTGTATGAGTGTGTGTGTGAGTGTGTGCAAGTGTGTGTGCAAGTGAGTGTGTGTGAGTGTGTGTGCGAGTGTGTGCATGCGAGTGTGTGCGTGCGAGTGTGTGCATGCGAGTGTGTGCGAGTGTGTGAGTGTGTGAGTGCGAGTGTGTGCGAGTTTCTTTGTCAGTGTGTGAGTGTGTGCGTGAGAGTGTGTGCGAGTGTGTGTGCGAGTGTGTGCGATTGTGTGTGTGAGTGTGTAGGACTGTATGTGCGAGTGAGTGTGTGTGAGTGTGTGTGTGAGTGTCTGTGCGAGTGTGTGCGAGTGTGTGCGATTGTGTGTGAGAGTGTGTAGGACTGTATGTGCGAGTGTGTGTGAGTGTGTATGAGTGTGTGTGTGAGTGTGTGCAAGTGTGTCCGAGTGAGTGTGTGTGAGTGTGTGTGCGAGTGTGTGCATGCGAGTGTGTGCATGCGAGTGTGCACGAGTGTGTGCGTGTAAGTGTGTGCGTGCGTGCTCGAGTGAATGGGTGCGAGTGTGTGCGAGTGTGTGTGAGTGTGTGCGAGTGAGTGTGTGTGAGTGTGTATAAGTGAGTGTGTGTGTGAGTGTGTGCGTGTGTGAGAGTTTGTGTGCGAGTGTGTGCGAGTGAGTTTGTGCGAGTGTGTGTGAGTGTGTGCGTGCGAGTGTGTGCGTGTGAGTGTGTGCGTGCGAGTGTGTGTGCGAGTGAGTGTGTGCGAGTGTGTGCATATGTGCCCGAGTGTGCACGAGTGAGTGTGTGCGCGAGTGTGTGAAAGTGTGTGTGAGTGTGTGCATGTGAGTGTGTGCGAGCATGTGCGAGTGTGTGTGAGTGTGGATGCGAGTGTGTGTGCGAGTGTGTGTGCGAGAGTGTGTGAGTATGTGCAAGTGTGTGCAAATGTGCCCGAGTGTGCACGAGTGAGTGGGTGCAAGTGTGTGTGAGTGTGTGTGAGTGTGTGCATGTGAGTGTGTGCGAACGTGTGCGAGTGTGTGTGCGAGTGTGTGTGCATGTGTGTGTGTGCGAGTGTGTGCGAGTGTGTATGAGTGTGTGTGCGAGTGTGTGCAAGTGTGTGTGAGTGTGTGTGAGTGTGTGTGTGCAAGTATGTGTGAGTGTGTGCGAGTGTGTGCGAGTGTGTGTACGAGTGTGCATAAGTGTGTGCGAGTGTGTGTGAGTGTGTGTGCTAGTGTGTGTGTGCGAGTGTGTTCGATTGTGTGAGTGTGAGTGAGTGTGTACGAGTGTGTGCGAGTGTGTGCCAGTGTGTGTGAGTGTGTGCGAGTGTGTGCGATTGTGTGTGTGTGAGTGTGTAGGACTGTATGTGCGAGTGTGTGCGAGTGTGTGTGTGAAAGTGTGTGCGAGTGTGTGCGAGTGTGTGCGAGTGAGTGTGTGCGAGTGTGTGTTCGAGTGTGTGCGTGCGAGTGTGTGCGTGCGAGTGTGTCCGAATGTGTGCGAGTGTGTGCGTGCGAGTGTGCGCGAGTGTGCATGAGTGTGTGCTCGAGTGAATGGGTGAGAATGTGTGCGGGTGTGTGTGAGTGTGTGCGAGTAAGTGTGTGTGAGTGTGTATGAGTGAGTGTGTGTGTGCGAGTTTGTGTGCGAGTGTGTGCGAGTGAGTGCGCGCGAGTGTGTGCGAGTTTGTGTGCGAGTGTGTGCGAGTGTGTGCAAGTGTGTGCGAGTGTGTGCGAGAGTGTGCGAGTGTGTGTGTGCGAGTGTGTGTGCAATTGTGTATGAGTGTGTGCGAGTGTGTGTGAGTTTGTGCAAGTGTGTGTGTGTGTGTTCGTGCCAGTGAGTGCGGGTGTGTGTGAGTGTGTGTATGCGAGTGTGTGTGCGATTGTGTATGAGTGTGTGTGAGTTTGTGCGAGTGTGTGCGTGTGTGTGCGAGTGCGTGCGAGTACGCGCAAATGTGTGCGAGTGTGGGCGTGCGAGTGAGTGCTAGTGTGCGCGAGTGTGCGAGTGTGCGTGAGTAAGTGTGTGTGTAAGTGCGTGCGAGTGTTTCCGAGTGTGTGTGTGAGTATGTAGGACTGTGTGTGCGAGTGTGTGCGAGTGTGTGTGCGAGTGTGTTCGAGTGTGTGCAATTGTGTGCGAGTGTGTGTGCGAGTGCGTATGAGTTAGTGTGTGCGAGTGTGTGTGCGAGTGTGTGCGAGTGTATGCGAGTGTGTATGAGTGTATGTGCGAGTGTGTGCGCGAGTGTGTGTTTTAGAGTGTGTGCAATTGTGTGCGTGTGAGTGTGTGCATGAGTGTGTGCGTGCGAGTGTGCTCGAGTGAGTGGCTGTGTGTAAGTGTGTGCGTGCGAGTGTGTGTGAATGTGTGCGAGTGTGTGCGAGTGTGTGCGAGTGTGTGCGAGTGTGTGCGAGCAAGTGTTTGCGTGCGAGTGTGTGTGAGTGTGTGCAAGTGTGTGAGTGTGTGTGAGTGTGTGTGCGAGTGTGTGTGCCCGAGTGTGCGTGAGTGTGCACGAGTGAGCGGGTGCGAGTGTGTGTGAGTGTGTATGAGTGAGTGTGTGCGTGTGTGCGAGTTTGTGTGTGAGTGAGTGTTTGCGAGTGTGTTTGTGAGTGTGTGTGCGAGTGTGTGTGCGAGTGTGTGCGTGAGAGTGTGTGCGAGTGTGTGCGAGTGTGTGCGTGAGAGTGTGTGCGAGTGTGTGCGAGTTTGTGTGCGAGTTTGTGTGCGAGTGTGTGCAAGTGTGTGTGAGTGTGTAGGACTGTATGTGCGAGTGTGTGCGAGTGTGTATGAGTGTGTGTGTGAGTGTGTGCAAGTGTGTGCGAGTGAGTGTGTGTGAGTGTGTGTGCGAGTGTGTGTGCGAGTGTGTGCGAGTGTGTGCGATTGTGTGTGAGAGTGTGTGGGACTGTATGTGCGAGTGTGTGCGAGTGTGTATGAGTGTGTGTGTGAGTGTTTGCAAGTGTGTGCAAGTGAGTGTGTGTGAGTGTGTGTGCGAGTGTGTGCATGCGAGTGTGTGCATGCGAGTGTGCATGAGTGTGCACGAGTGTGTGCGTGTAAGTGTGTGCGTGCGAGTGTGTGCGAGTGTGTGCGAGTGTGTGTGAGTGAGTGTGTGTGAGTGTGTGCGAGTTTGTGTGCGAGTTTGTGTGCGAGTGAGTGTGTGCGAGTGAGTGTGTGCGAGTGTGTGCTATTGTGTGTGAGTGTGTGTGAGTGTGTGCGTGTGAGTGTGTGCGAGTGTGTGAGAGTGTGTGCGAGTGTGTATGAGTGTATGTGCGAGTGTGTGCAAGTGAGTGAGAGTGTGTGTGAGTGTGTGTGTGCGAGTGTGTGCAAGTGTGTGCGAGTGAGTGTGTGCAAGTGTGTGCGAGAGTGTGCAAGTGTGTGTGTGCGAGTGTGTGTGCAATTGTGTATGAGTGTGTGCGAGTGTGTGTGCGAGTGTGTGCGTGTGTGTGTGCGAGTGCGTGTGAGTGAGTGCAAGTGTGTGCAAATGTGTGCACGAGTGTGGGCGTGCGAGTGTGTGCTAGTGTGCGCGAGTGTGCGCGAGTGTGTGCGAGTGTGCATGAGTAAGTGTGTGTGAGTGTGTGCGAGTGTTGCCGAGTGTGTGTGTGAGTGTGTAGGACTGTGTGTGCGAGTGTGTGCGAGTGTGTGTGTGAGTGTGTGTGTGAGTGTGTGTGTACGAGTGTGTGCAATTTTGTGCGAGTGTGTGTGCGAGTGCGTATGAGTAAGTGTGTGCGAATGTGTGCGAGTGTGTGCGATTGTGTGTGTGAGTGTGTAGGACTGTACGTGCGAGTGTGTGCGAGTGTGTGTGTGAGTGTGTGTGAGTGTGTGTGTACGAGTGTGTGCAATTTTGTGCGAGTGTGTGTGCGAGTGCGTATGAGTAAGTGTGTGCGAATGTGTGCGAGTGTGTGCGATTGTGTGTGTGAGTGTGTAGGACTGTACGTGCGAGTGTGTGATAGTGTGTGCGTGAGAGTGTGTGCGAGTGTGTGCGAGTTTGTGTGCGAGTTTGTGTGCGAGTGTGTGCAAGTGTGTGTGAGTGTGTAGGACTGTATGTGCGAGTGTGTGCGAGTGTGTATGAGTGTGTGTGTGAGTGTGTGCAAGTGTGTGCGAGTGAGTGTGTGTGAGTGTGTGTGCGAGTGTGTGTGCGAGTGTGTGCGAGTGTGTGCGACTGTGTGTGAGAGTGTGTGGGACTGTATGTGCGAGTGTGTGCGAGTGTGTATGAGTGTGTGTGTGAGTGTTTGCAAGTGTGTGCGAGTGAGTGTGTGTGAGTGTGTGTGCGAGTGTGTGCATGCGAGTGTGTGCGAGTGTGTGCGAGTGTGTGTGAGTGAGTGTGTGTGAGTGTGTGCGAGTTTGTGTGCGAGTTTGTGTGCGAGTGTGTGCGAGTGAGTGTGTGCGAGTGAGTGTGAGCGAGTGTGTGCTATTGTGTGTGAGTGTGTGTGAGTGTGTGCGTGTGAGTGTGTGCGAGTGTGTGAGAGTGTGTGCGAGTGTGTATGAGTGTATGTGCGAGTGTGTATGAGTGTATGTGCGAGTGTGTGCAAGTGAGTGAGAGTGTGTGTGAGTGTGTGTGTGCGAGTGTGTGCAAGTGTGTGCGAGTGAGTGTGAGCAAGTGTGTGCGAGAGTGTGCAAGTGTGTGTGTGCGAGTGTGTGTGCAATTGTGTATGAGTGTGTGCGAGTGTGTGTGCGAGTGTGTGCGTGTGTGTGTGCGAGTGCGTGTGAGTGAGTGCAAGTGTGTGCAAATGTGTGCACGAGTGTGGGCGTGCGAGTGTGTGCTAGTGTGCGCGAGTGTGCGCGAGTGTGTGCGAGTGTGCATGAGTAAGTGTGTGTGAGTGTGTGCGAGTGTTGCCGAGTGTGTGTGTGAGTGTGTAGGACTGTGTGTGCGAGTGTGTGCGAGTGTGTGTGTGAGTGTGTGTGTGAGTGTGTGTGTACGAGTGTGTGCAATTTTGTGCGAGTGTGTGTGCGAGTGCGTATGAGTAAGTGTGTGCGAATGTGTGCGAGTGTGTGCGATTGTGTGTGTGAGTGTGTAGGACTGTACGTGCGAGTGTGTGTGTGAGTGTGTGCAAGTGTGTGCAAGTGAGTGTGTGTGAGTGTGTGTGCGAGTGTGTGCGTGCGAGTGTGTGCGACTGTGTGCGACTGTGTGCGATTGTGTGCGAGTGTGTGCGAGTGTGTGAGTGCGAGTGTGTGCGAATGTGTGCGAGTGTGTACGTGCGAGTGTGCACGAGTGTGCACGAGTGTGTGCGTATAAGTGTGTGCGTGTGAGTGTGTGTGTGCGAGTTTGTGTGCGAATGTGTGCGAGTGAGTGTTTGCAAGTTTGTGTGCGAGTGTTTGTGCGAGTGTGTGTGTGCGAGTGTGTGTGTGTGCGCGTGAGTGTGTGCGAGTGTGTGAGTGCGAATGTGTGTGCGTGTGAGTGTGTGCGAGTGTGTATGAGCGTATGTGCGAGTGTGTGCCAGTGTGTGTGAGTGTGTGCAAGTGTGTGTGAGTGTGTGCGAGAGTGTGCGAGTGTGTGCGAGTGTGTGTGTGCGAGTGTGTGTGCAATTGTGTATGAGTGTGTGCGAGTGTGTGTTAGTTTGTGCAAGTGTGTGCGTGTGTTCGTGCGAGTGAGTGCGGGTGTGTGCGAGTTTGTGTATGCGAGTGTGTGTGCAATTGTGTATGAGTGTGTGTGAGTTTGTGCGAGTGTGTGCGTACGAGTGCGTGCGAGTACGCGCAAATGTGTGTGAGAGTGTACGAGTGTGGGCGTGCGAGTGTGTGCTATTGTGCGTGAGTGTGTGAGTGTGTGCGAGTGTGCGTGAGTAAGTGTGTGTGTAAGTGCGTGCGAGTGTTTCCGAGTGTGTGTGTGAGTGTGTAGGACTGTGTGTGCGAGTGTGTGTGCGAGTGTGTGAGTACGAGTGTGTTCGAGAGTGTGCAATTGTGTGCGAGTGTGTGTGCGAGTGCGTATGAGTGAGTGTGTGCGAGTGTGTGCGAGTGTGTGTTTGCAAGTGTGTGCGAGTGTGTGCGAGTGTGTATGAGTGTATGTGCAAGTGTGTGTGCGTGTGTGTTTTAGAGTGTGTGCAATTGTGTGCGTGCGAGTGTGCTCGAGTGAGTGGGTGCGTGTAAGTGTGTGCGTGCGAGTGTGTGCAAATATGTGCGAGTGTGTGCGAGTGTGTGCATGCGAGTGTGTGCGTGCAAGTGTTTGCGTTCGAGTGTGTGCGAGTGTGTGCAAGTGTGTGAGTGTGTGCGAGTGTGTGTGCGAGTGTGTGCAAATGTGCCCGAGTGTGCACGAGTGAGTGTGTGCGAGTGTGTGTGAGTGTGTGTGCGAGTGTGTGCGTGCGAGTGTGTGCGAGTGTGTGTGTGAGAGTGTGCGAGTGTGTGCAAATGTGTGCGAGTGTGCACGAGTGAGTGGGTGCGAGTATGCGTGAGTGTGTGTGAGTGTGTGCATGTGAGTGTGTGCAAGCGTGCGTGCGATTGTGTGTGCAAGCGTGTGTGTGCGCGAGTGTGTGCGAGTGTGTATGAGTGTGTGTGCGAGTGTGTGCAAGTGTGTGCGAGTGTGTGCGAGTGTGTGTGTGCAAGTGTGTGCGAGTGTGTGTGAGTGTGTGCGAGTGTGTGTGTGTGTGTGTGAGTGTGTGCGAGTGCTTGCTAGTGTGTGTGTGAGTGTGTGCGACTGTGTGTGCGCGTGTGTGCGAGTGTGTATGAGTGTATGTGCGAGTGTGTGTGCGAGTGTGTGTTCGAGTGTGTGTTCGAGTGTGTGTGTTTGAGTGTGTGCAAGTGTGTACGAGTGTGTGTGCGAGTGCGTACAAGTGTGTGCGAGTGTGCATGAGTGTGTGCGTGTGAGTGTGTGCGAGTGTGTGCGTGCGAGTGTGTGTGAGTGTGCTCGAGTGAGTGGGTGCGAGTGTGTGCGAGTGTGTATGAGTGAGTGTGTGTGAGTGTGTGTGTGTGTGTGCAAGTTTGTGTGCGTGTGAGTGTGTGCGAGTGTGTGTGAGTGTGTGTGCGAGTGCGTGCGTGCGAGTGTGTGTGAGTGTGTGCGATTGTGTGTGTGAGTGTGTAGGACTGTATGTGCGAGTGTGTATGAGTGTGTGTGTGAGTTTGTGCAAGTGTGTGCGAGTGTGTACGAGTGTGTGCAAGTGTGTGCGAGTGAGTGTGTGCGAGTGTGTTTGCGTGCGAGTGTGTGCGGGTGTGTGCATGTGAGTGAGTGCAAGAGTGTGCAAATGTGTGTGAGCGTGTGCGAGTGTGCGCGTGTGAGTGAGTGTGTGTCTGTGTGAGTGTGTGCTTGCGAGTGTTTGCTAGTGTGCGCGAGTGTGTGAGTGTGTGCGAGTGTGCGCGAGTGTGTGCGTGTGAGTAAGTGAGTGTGTGTGAGTGTGTGTGAGTGCTTGCAAGTGTGTGTGTGAGTGCGTGCGACTGTGTGTGTGAGTGTGTGCGTGTGTGTGCGAGTGTGTATGAGTGTATGTGCGAGTGTGTGCGAGTGTGTGTTCGAGTGTGTGTGTTCGAGTGTGTGCAAGTGTGTGCGACTGTGTTCGAGTGTGTGTGTGCGAGTGTGTGCGAGTGTGTGTGCAAGTGTGTTTGAGTGTGTTTATGCAAGTGTGTATGAGTGTGTGCGAGTGTGTGCAAGTGTGTTTGTGCGAGTGTGTATGAGTGTGTGTGTGTGCGAGTGTGTGCAAGTGTGTGTGATTGTGTGTGAGTGTGTGTATGAGTGAGTGTGTGCGAGTGTGTGTGCGAGTGTGTGCGTGAGTGTGTGCGTGCGGGTGTGTGCGAGTGTGTGTAGGAGTGTGTGTGAGTGTGTGCGATTGTGTGTGTGAGTGTGTAGGACTGTATGTGCGAGTGTGTGCGACTGTGTTCGAGTGTGTGTGTGCGAGTGTGTGAGCATGTGTGAGTGTGTGCAAGTGTGTGCGTGCGAGTGTGTGCGTGCGAGTATGTGCATGCGAGTGTGTGTGAGTGTGTCCGAATGTGTGCGAGTGTGTGCGTGCGAGTGTGCGTGAGTGTGCACGAGTGTGTGCATGTAAGTGTGTGCGTGCGAGTGTGTGCGAGTGTGCTCGAGTGAATGGGTGAGAGTGTGTGCGAGTGTGTGTGAGTGTGTGCAAGTAAGTGTGTGTGAGAGTGTATGACTGAGTGTGTGTGAGTGTGTGTGTGCGAGTTTGTGTGCGAGTGTGTGCGAGTGAGTGTGTGCAAGTTTGTGTGCGAGTGTGTGTGCGAGTGTGTGAGTGCGAATGTGTGTGCGTGTGAGTGTGTGCGAGAGTGTATGAGCGTATGTGCGAGTGTGTGCCAGTGTGTGCGAGTGTGTGTGCGAGTGTGTGCGAGTGTGTGTGTGCGAGTGTGTGTGCAATTGTGTATGAGTGTGTGCGAGTGTGTGTTAGTTTGTGTGAGTGTGTGCGTCTGTTCGTGCGAGTGATTGCGGGTGTGTGCGAGTGTGTGTATGCGAGTGTGTGTGCGATTGTGTATGAGTGTGTGTGAGTTTGTGTGAGTGTGTGCGTGTGTGTGCGAGTGCGTGCGAGTACGCGCAAATGTGTGTGAGAGTGTGCGAGTGTGGGCGTGCGAGTGTGTGCTAGTGTGCGCGAGTGTGTGAGTGTGTGCGAGTGTGCGTGAGTAAGTGTGTGTGTAAGTGCGTGCGAGTGTTTCCGAGTGTGTGTGAGTGTGTAGGACTCTGTGTGCGAGTGTGTGCGAGTGTGTGTGCGAGTGTGTGAGTACGAGTGTGTTCGAGAGTGTGCAATTGTGTGTGTGAGTGTGTAGCACTGTATGTGCAAGTGTGTGCGAGTGTGTTTGAGTGTGTGAGTGTGTGCGAGTGTGTGTGAGTGTTTGTGAGTGTGTGCAAGTGTGTGTGTGCGAGTGTGTGTGTGCGAGTGTGTGTGTGTGCAAGTGTGTTCGAGTGTGTGTGCGAGTGTGAGTGTGTGTGTGCAAGTGTGTGCGCATGTGTGTGAGTGTCTGTGAGTGTGTGCATGAGTGAGTGTGTGCGAGTGTGTGTGAGTTTGTGTGTGTGTGTGAGTGTGTGCGAGTGTGTGTGTGTGAGTGTGTGCGTGTGAGTGTGTGCGAGTGTGTGTGTGAGTGTGTGCGAGTGTGTGCAAGTGTGTGTGATTGTGTGTGAGTGTGTGTATGAGTGAGTGTGTGCGAGTGTGTGTGCGAGTGTGTGCGCGAGTGTGTGCGTGTGTGTGCGAGTGTGTGTGAGTGTGTGCGATTGTGTGTGTGAGTGTGTAGGACTGTATGTGCGAGTGTGTGTGACTGTGTTCGAGTGTGTGTGTGCGAGTGTGTGAGCATGTGTGAGTGTGTGCAAGTGTGTGCGTGCGAGTGTGTGTGTGCGAGTGTGTGTGATTGTGTATGAGTGAGTGTGTGCGAGTGTGTGCGAGTGTGTGTGCAAGTGTGTTTGAGTGTGTTTGTGCAAGTGTGTATGAGTGTGTGCGAGTGTGTGCAAGTGTGTTTGTGCGAGTGTGTATGAGTGTGTGTGCGAGTGTGTGCAAGTGTGTGTGATTGTGTGTGAGTGTGTGTATGAGTGAGTGTGTGCGAGTGTGTGTGCGAGTCTGTGCACGAGTGTGTGCGTGCGGGTGTGCGCGAGTGTGTGTAGTAGTGTGTGTGAGTGTGTGCGATTGTGTGTGTGAGTGTGTAGGACTGTGTGTGCGACTGTGTTCGAGTGTGTGTGTGCGAGTGTGTGAGCATGTGTGAGTGTGTGCAAGTGTGTGTGTGCGACTGTGTGCGACTGTGTGCGAGTGTGTGTGAGTGTGTCCGAATGTGTGCGAGTGTGTGCGTGCGAGTGTGCGCGAGTGTACACGAGTGTGTGCATGTAAGTGTGTGCGTGCGAGTGTGTGCGAGTGTGCTCGAGTGAATGGGTGAGAGTGTGTGCGAGTGTGTGTGAGTGTGTGCAAGTAAGTGTGTGTGAGAGTGTATGAGTGAGTGTGTGTGAGTGTGTGTGTGCGAGTTTGTGTGCGAGTGTGTGCGAGTGAGTGTGTGCGAGTTTGTGCGCGAGTGTGTGTGCGCGAGTGTGTGTGCGCGAGTGTGTGTGTGCGTGTGTGCGCGCGAGTGTGTGCGAGTGTGTGAGTGCGAATGTGTGTGCGTGTGAGTGTGTGCGAGTGTGTATGAGCGTATGTGCGAGTGTGTGCCAGTGTGTGCGAGTGTGTGTGCGAGTGTGTGCAAGTGTGTGCGAGTGTGTGCGAGTGTGTGCGAGTGTGTGTGTGCGAGTGTGTGTGCAATTGTGTATGAGTGTGTGCGAGTGTGTGTTAGTTTGTGTGAGTGTGTGCGTCTGTTCGTGCGAGTGAGTGCGGGTGTGTGCGAGTGTGTGTATGCGAGTTTGTGTGCGATTGTGTATGAGTGTGTGTGAGTTTGTGCGAGTGTGTGCGTGTGTGTGCGAGTGCGTGCGAGTACGCGCAAATGTGTGTGAGAGTGTGCGAGTGTGGGCGTGCGAGTGTGTGCTAGTGTGCGCGAGTGTGTGCGAGTGTGCGTGAGTAAGTGTGTGTGTAAGTGCGTGCGAGTGTTTCCGAGTGTGTGTGAGTGTGTAGGACTGTGTGTGCGAATGTGTGCGAGTGTGTGTGCGAGTGTGTGAGTACGAGTGTGTTCGAGAGTGTGCAATTGTGTGCGAGTGTGTGTGTGAGTGCGTATGAGTGAGTGTGTGCGAGTGTGTGTGAGTGTGTGTTTGCGAGTGTGTGCGAGTGTGTGCGAGTGTGTGCGAGTGTGTGCATGTGAGTGTGTGCGTGCAAGTGTGTGCGTGCAAGTGTGTGCGTGCAAGTGTGTGCGTGCAAGTGTGTGCGTGCAAGTGTGTGCGTGCGAGTGTGTGCGAGTGTGTGCAAGTGTGTGAGTGTGTGCGAGTGTGTGTGCGAGTGTGTGCGAGTGTGTGCAAATTTGCCCAAGTGTGCGCGAGTGTGCACGAGTGAGTGGGTGCGAGTGTGTGTGTGTGAGTGTGTGTGATTGTGTGTGTGAGTGTGTATGAGTGTGTGTGCGAGTGTGTGCAAGTGTGTGTGATTGTGTGTGAGTGTGTGTATGAGTGAGTGTGTGCGAGTGTGTGTGAGTGTGTGTGCGAGTGTGTGCGTGAGTGGGTGTGTGCGAGTGTGTGCGAGTGTGTGCGATTGTGTGTGTGAGTGTGTAGGACTGTATGTGCGAGTGTGTATGAGTGTGTGTGTGAGTGTGTGCAAGTGTGTGCGAGTGAGTGTGTGTGAGTGTGTGTGCGAGTGTGTGCGAGTGTGTGCGATTGTGTGTGAGAGTGTGTAGGACTGTATGTGCGAGTGTGTGCGAGTGTGTATGAGTGTGTGAGTGCGAGTGTGTGCGAATGTGTGCGAGTGTGTGCGTGCGAGTGTGCATGAGTGTGTGCATGTAAGTGTGTGCGTGTGAGTGTGTGCGAGTGTGCTCGAGTGAATGGGTGCGAGTGTGTGCGAGTGTGTGTGAGTGTGTGCGAGTGAGTGTGTGTGAGTGAGTGTGAGTGAGTGTGTGTGAGTGTGTGCGTGTGTGCGAGTTTGTGTGCGAGTGTGTGTGAGTGTGTGCGAGTGTGTGCGTGTGAGTGTGTGCGAGTGTGTGAGTGTGTGTGCGAATGTGTGTGCGAGTGAGTGTGTGCGAGTGGGTATGAGTGTATGTGCGAGTGTGTGCAAGTGTGTGAGAGTGTGTGTGAGTGTGTGTGTGCGAGTGTGTGCAAGTGTGTGCGAGTGAGTGTGTGCGAGTGTGTGCGAAAGTGTGCAAGTGTGTGCGAGTGTGTGTGTGTGCAAGTGTGTGTGCAATTGTGTATGAGTGTGTGCGAGTGTGTGTGCGTTTGTGCGAGTGTGTGCGTGTGTGTGCGAGTGAGTGTGAGTGAGTGCAAGTGTGTGCAAATGTGTGCGCGAGTGTGCGAGTGTGGGCATGCGAGTGTGTGCTAGTGTGCGCGAGTGTGTGCGAGTGTGCGTGAGTAAGTGTGTGTGTGAGTGTGTGCGAGTGTTGCCGAGTGTGTGTGCGAGTGTGTGTGCAATTTTGTGCGAGTGTGTGTGTGCGAGTGCGTATGAGTAAGTGTGTGCGAATGTGTGCGAGTGTGTGCGCGAGGGTGTGTGCACGTGTGTGCATGTGACTGTGTGTGTGCGACTGTGGGCGAGTGTGTGCGTGTGTTTGCGTGTGTGTGCGCATGTCTGTGCGTGTGTACGAGTGTGTGCGAGTGTGTGGGTGCGAGTGTGTGCAAGTGTGTGCGAGTGTGTGTGAGTGTGTGTGTGAGTGTGTGTGAATGTGTGCGAGTCTGTGTGTGCGAGTGTGTGTGTGCGATTGTGTATGAGTGTGTGCGAGTATGTGTGTGAGCGTGTGCGAGTGTGTGCGAGTGTGTGCGTGTGAGTGCATGCGAGTGAGTGCCAGTGTGTGCAAATGTGTGCAAGTGTGTGCGAGTGTGCGCGAATGTGCGCGAGTGTGTGCGTGTGAGTGAGTGTGTGTGTGAATGTGAGTGTGTGCTAGTGTGCATGAGTGTGTGAGTGTGTGCGAGTGTGCGCGAGTGTGCGTGTGAGTGAGTGTGTGTGCGAGTGTGTGTGAGTGTGTACGAGTGGGTGTAGGAGTGTGTGCGAGTGTGTGCGATTGTGTGTGTGAGTGTGTAGCACTGTATGTGCAAGTGTGTGCGAGGGTGTTTGAGTGTGTGAGTGTGTGTGAGTGTTTGTGAGTGTGTGCAAGTGTGTGTGTGCGAGTGTGTGTGTGCGAGTGTGTGTCTGTGCAAGTGTGTTCGAGTGTGTGTGCGAGTGTGTATGAGTGTGTGTGTGCAAGTGTGTGCGTGAGTGTGTGCGTGTGAGTGAGTGTGTGTGTGAGTGTGAGTGTGTGCTAGTGTGCATGAGTGTGTGAGTGTGTGCGAGTGTGCGTGTGAGTGAGTGAGTGTGTGTGCGAGTGTGTGTGTGCAAGTGTGTTCGAGTGTGTGTGTGAGTGTGTATGAGTGTGTGTGTGTGCAAGTGTGTGCGCGTGTGTGTGAGTGTCTGTGAGTGTGTGCATGAGTGAGTGTGTGCGAGTGTGTGTGAGTTTGTGTGTGTGTGTGTGTGAGTGTGTGCGAGTGTGTGCGTGTGAGTGTGTGCGAGTGTGTGTGTGAGTGTGTGCGAGTGTGTGTGTGCAATTGTGTATTAGTGAATGTGTGCGAGTGTGCGTGAGTGTGTGTGTATGTGAGTGAGTGTGTGTGTGCGAGTGTGTGCGAGTGAGTGTGAGTGAGTGTGTGCAAGTGTGTGCGAGTGTGTGTGTGCGATTGTGCATAAGTGTGTGCGAGTGTGTGTGTGAGTGTGTAGGACTGTGTGTGCGAGTGTGTGTGCGAGTGTGTGCGAGTGTGTGTGAGTGTGTGTAGGAGTGTGTGTAGGAGTGTGTGCGATTGTGTGTGTGAGTGTGTAGTACTGTATGTGCGACTTTGTTCGAGTGTGTGTGTGCGAGTATGTGAGCATGTGTGAGTGTGTGCAAGTGTGTGCGTGCGAGTGTGTGTGTGCAAGTGTGTGTGATTGTGTATGAGTGAGTGTGTGCGAGTGTGCGTGCAAGTGTGTTTGAGTGTGTTTGTGCAAGTGTGTATGAGTGTGTCTGTGCGAGTGTGTGCAAGTGTGTTTGTGCGAGTGTGTATGAGTGTGTCTGTGCGAGTGTGTGCAAGTGTGTGTGATTGTGTGTGAGTGTGTGTATGAGTGAGTGTGTGCGAGTGTGTGCGAGTGTGTGCGCGAGTGTGTGCGTGTGAGTGTGTGTGAGTGTGTGCGAGTGTGTGTAAGTGTGTGCGATTGTGTGTGTGAGTGTGTAGGACTGTATGTGCGAGTGTGTGTGACTGTGTTCGAGTGTGTGTGTGCGAGTGTGTGAGCATGTGTGAGTGTGTGCAAGTGTGTGCGTGCGAGTGTGTGTGTGTGATTGTGTATGAGTGAGTGTGTGCGAGTATGTGTGTGAGCGTGTGCGAGTGTGTGCGAGTGTGTGCGTGCGAGTGAGTGGGAGTGTGTGCAAATGTGTGCAAGAGTGTGCGAGTGTGGGCGTGCGAGTGTGTGCGAGTGTGCGCGAGTGTGTGCGTGTGAGTGAGTGTGTGTGTGAGTGTGAGTGTGTGCTAGTGTGCATGAGTGTGTGAGTGTGTGCGAGTGTGCGCGAGTGTGCGTGTGTGTGATTGTGTGTGAGTGTGTACGAGTGTGTGTAGGAGTGTGTGCGAGTGTGTGCGATTGTGTGTGTGAGTGTGTAGGACTGTATGTGCAAGTGTGTGCGAGTGTGTTTGAGTGTGTGAGTGTGTGCAAGTGTGTGTGAGTGTGTGCAAGTGTGTGTGTGCAAGTGTGTGTGTGCAAGTGTGTTCGAGTGTGTGTGCGAGTGTGTATGAGTGTCTGTGTGTGCAAGTGTGTTCGCGAGTGTGTGCGTGTGAGTGAGTGTGTGTGTGAGTGTGAGTGTGTGCTAGTGTGCATGAGTGTGTGAGTGTGTGCGAGTGTGCATGTGAGTGAGTGTGTGTGCGAGTGTGTGCGAGTGTGTGAGTGTGTGTGCGAATGTGTGTGCGAGTGTGTATGAGTGTATGTGAGAGTGTGTGCAAGTGTGTGAGAGTGTGTGTGCGAGTGTGTGCAAGTGTGTGCGAGTGAGTGTGTGCGAGTGTGTGCGAGAGTGTGCAAGTGTGTGCGAGTGTGTGTGTGCGAGTGTGTGTGCAATTGTGTATGAGTGTGTGCGAGTGTGTGTGCGTTTGTGCGAGTGTGTGCGTGTGTGTGTGTGCAAGTGCGTGTGAGTGAGTGCAAGTGTGTGCAAATGTGTGTGCGAGTGTGCGAGTGTGGGCATGCGAGTGTGTGCTAGTGTGCGAGAGTGTGCAAGTGTGTGCGAGTGTGTGTGTGTGAGTGTGTGTGCAATTGTGTATGAGTGTGTGCTAGTGTGTGCGTGTGTGTGTGCAAGTGCGTGTGAGTGAGTGCAAGTGTGTGCAAATGTGTGTGCGAGTGTGCGAGTATGGGCATGCGAGTGTGTGCTAGTGTGCGCGAGTGTGTGAGTGTGTGCGAGTGTGCGTGAGTAAGTGTGTGTGTGAGTGTGTGCGAGTGTTGCCGAGTGTGTGTGTGAGTGTGTAGGACTGTGTGTGCGAGTGTGTGTGCGAGTGTGTGTGTACGAGTGTGTTCGAGTGTGTGCAATTTTGTGCGAGTGTGTGTGTGCGAGTGCGTATGAGTAAGTGTGTGCGAATGTGTGCGAGTGTGTGCGAGTGTGTGTGCGAGTGTGTTTGCGAGTGTGTGCGTGCGACTGTGTGTGTGCGACTGTGTGCGAGTGTGTGCGAGTGTTTGCGTGTGTGTGCGCGTGTGTGTGCGTGTGTACGAGTGTGTGCGAGTGTGTGGGTGCGAGTGTGTGCAAGTGTGTGCGAGTGTGTGTGAGTGTGTGTGAATGTGTGCGAGTGTGTGCGTGTGAGTGCGAGTGTGTGCAAATGTGTGCGAGAGTGTGCAAGTGTGGGCGTGCGAGTGTGTGCGAGTGTGCGCGAGTGTGCGCGAGTGTGTGCGTGTGAGTGTGTGTGTGTGTGAGTGTGAGTGTGTGCTAGTGTGCATGAGTGTGTGAGTGTGTGCGAGTGTGCGCGAGTGTGCGTGTGAGTGAGTGAGTGTGTGCGAGTGTGTGTGATTGTGTGTGAGTGTGTACGAGTGTGTGTAGGAGTGTGTGCGAGTGTGTGCGATTGTGTGTGTGAGTGTGTAGGACTGTATGTGCAAGTGTGTGCGAGTGTGTTTGAGTGTGTGAGTATGTGCGAGTGTGTGTGAGTGTGTGTGAGTGTGTGCAAGTGTGTGTGTGCGAGTGTGTGTGTGCAAGTGTGTTCGAGTGTGTGTGCGAGTGTGTATGAGTGTCTGTGTGTGCAAGTGTGTTTGCGAGTGTGTGCGTGTGAGTGAGTGTGTGTGTGAGTGTGAGTGTGTGCTAGTGTGCATGAGTGTGTGAGTGTGTGCGAGTGTGCGTGTGAGTGAGTGTGTGTGCGAGTGTGTGCGAGTGTGTGAGTGTGTGTGCGAGTGAGTGTGTGCGAGTGTGTATGAGTGTATGTGCGAGTGTGTGCAAGTGTGTGAGAGTGTGTGAGAGTGTGTGAGAGTGTGTGTGTGCGAGTGTGTGCAAGTGTGTTTGAGTGAGTGTGTGCGAGTGTGTGCCAGAGTGTGCAAGTGTGTGCGAGTGTGTGTGTGCGAGTGTGTGTGCAATTGTGTATGAGTGTGTGCGAGTGTGTGTGCGTTTGTGCGAGTGTGTGCGTGTGTGTGTGCAAGTGCATGTGAGTGAGTGCAAGTGTGTGCAAATGTGTGTGTGAGTGTGCGAGTGTGGGCATGCGAGTGTGTGCTAGTGTGCGAGAGTGTGCAAGTGTGTGCGAGTGTGTGTGTGCGAGTGTGTGTGCAATTGTGTATGAGTGTGTGCGAGTGTGTGTGCGTTTGTGCGAGTGTGTGCGTGTGTGTGTGCAAGTGCGTGTGAGTGAGTGCAAGTGTGTGCAAATGTGTGTGCGAGTGTGCGAGTGTGGGCATGCGAGTGTGTGCTAGTGTGCGCGAGTGTGTGAGTGTGTGCGAGTGTTGCCGAGTGTGTGTGTGAGTGTGTAGGACTGTGTGTGCGAGTATGTGCGAGTGTGTGTGTACGAGTGTGTTCGAGTGTGTGCAATTTTGTGCGAGTGTGTGTGTGCGAGTGCGTATGAGTAAGTGTGTGCGAATGTGTGCGAGTGTGTGCGAGTGTGTGTGCGAGTGTGTTTGCGAGTGTGTGCGTGCGACTGTGTGTGTGCGAATGTGTGCGAGTGTGTGTGCGAGTGTGTGTGTGAGTGTGTGCGTGCGACTGTGTGTGTGCGAGTGTGTGCGAGTGTTTGCGTGTGAGTGCGCGTGTGTGTGCGTGTGTACGAGTGTGTGCAAGTGTGTGCGAGTGTGTGTGAGTGTGTGTGTGAGTGTGTGTGAATGTGTGCGAGTCTGTGTGTGCGAGTGTGTGTGTGCGATTGTGTATGAGTGTGTGCGAGTATGTGTGTGAGTGTGTGCGAGTGTGTGCGTGCGAGTGCATGCGAGTGAGTGCGAGTGTGTGCAAATGTGTGCAAATGTGTGCGAGAGTGTGCGCGAGTGTGCGCGAGTGTGTGCGTGTGAGTGTGTTTGTGAGTGTGAGTGTGTGCTAGTGTGCATGAGTGTGTGAGTGTGTGCGAGTGTGCGCGAGTGTGCGTGTGAGTGAGTGAGTGTGTGCGAGTGTGTGTAAGTGTGTGTGAGTGTGTACGAGTGTGTGTAGGAGTGTGTGCGAGTGTGTGCGATTGTGTGTGTGAGTGTGTAGGACTGTATGTGCAAGTGTGTGCGAGTGTGTTTGAGTGTGTGAGTGTGTGCGAGTGTGTGTGAGTGTGTGCAAGTGTGTGTGTGCGAGTGTGTGTGTGCAAGTGTGTGTGTGCAAGTGTGTGCGAGTGTGTATGAGTGTGTGTGTGTGCAAGTGTGTGCGCGAGTGTGTGCGCGAGTGTGTGCGTGTGAGTGAGTGTGTGTGTGAGTGTGAGTGTGTGCTAGTGTGCATGAGTGTGAGTGTGTGTGTGCGAGTGTGCGTGTGAGTCAGTGAGTGTGTGTGCGAGTGTGTGCGAGTGTGTGTGTGAGTGTGTGCAAGTGTGTTCGAGTGTGTGTGTGAGTGTGCATGAGTGAGTGTGTGCGAGTGTGTGTGAGTTTGTGTGTGTGTGAGTGTGTGCGAGTGTGTGTGTGTGAGTGTGTGCGAGTGTGTGAGTGAGTGTGTGCGAGTGTGTGTGTGCGAATGTGTATTAGTGAATGTGTGCGAGTGTGCGTGAGAGTGAGTGAGTGTGTGTGTGCGAGCGTGTGCGAGTGAGTGTGAGTGAGTGTGTGCGAGTGTGTGTGTGCGATTGTGCATAAGTGTGTGCGAGTGTGTGTGTGAGTGTGTAGGACTGTGTGTGCGAGTGTGTGTGCGAGTGTGTGTGCGTGTGTGTGAGTGTGTGTAGGAGTGTGTGTGAGTGTGTGCGATTGTGTGTGTGAGTGTGTAGTACTGTATGTGCGACTGTGTTCGAGTGTGTGTGTGCGAGTGTGTGAGCATGTGTGAGTGTGTGCAAGTGTTTGCGTGTGAGTGTGTGTGATTGTGTATGAGTGAGTGTGTGCGAGTGTGTGCGAGTGTGTGTGCAAGTGTGTTTGAGTGTGTTTGTGCAAGTGTGTATGAGTGTGTGTGTGCGAGTGTGTGCAAGTGTGTTTGTGCGAGTGTGTATGAGTGTGTGTGTGCGAGTGTGTGCATGTGTGTGTGATTGTGTGTGAGTGTGTGTATGAGTGAGTGTGTGCGAGTGTGTGTGCGAGTGTGTGCGCGAGTGTGTGCGTGTGAGTGTGTGCGAGTGTGTGTAAATGTGTGCGATTGTGTGTGTGAGTGTGTAGGACTGTATGTGCGAGTGTGTGTGACTGTGTTCGAGTGTGTGTGTGCGAGTGTGTGAGTGTGTGCAAGTGTGTGCGTGCGAGTGTGTGTGTGCGAGTGTGTGTGATTGTGTATGAGTGAGTGTGTGCGAGTGTGTGCGAGTGTGTGTGCAAGTGTGTTTGAGTGTGTTTGTGCAAGTGTGTATGAGTGTGTGCGAGTGTGTGCAAGTGTGTTTGTGCGAGTGTGTATGAGTGTGTGTGTGCGAGTGTGTGCAAGTGTGTGTGATTGTGTGTGAGTGTGTGTATGAGTGAGTGCGTGCGAGTGTGTGTGTGCGAGTGTGTGTGATTGTGTATGAGTGAGTGTGTGCGAGTGTGTGCGAGTGTGTGTGCAAGTGTGTTTGAGTGTGTTTGTGCAAGTGTGTATGAGTGTGTGCGAGTGTGTGCAAGTGTGTTTGTGCGAGTGTGTATGAGTGTGTGTGTGCGAGTGTGTGCAAGTGTGTGTGATTGTGTGTGAGTGTGTGTATGAGTGAGTGTGTGCGAGTGTGTGTGCGAGTGTGTGCGCGAGTGTGTGCGTGCTGGTGTGCGCGAGTGTGTGTAGTAGTGTGTGTGACTGTGTGCGATTGTGTGTGTGAATGTGTAGGACTGTATGTGCGAGTGTGTGCGACTGTGTTCGAGTGTGTGTGTGCGAGTGTGTGAGCATGTGTGAGTGTGTGCAAGTGTGTGTGTGCAAGTGTGTGCATGCGAGTGTGTGCGAGTGTGTGCGAGTGTGTCCGAATGTGTGCGAGTGTGTGAGTGCGAGTGTGCACGAGTGTGTGCATGTAAGTGTGTGCGTGCGAGTGTGTGCGAGTGTGCTCGAGTGAATGGGTGAGAGTGTGTGCGAGTGTGTGTGAGTGTGTGCAAGTAAGTGTGTGTGAGAGTGTATGAGTGAGTGTGTGTGAGTGTGTGTGTGCGAGTTTGTGTGCGAGTGTGTGCGAGTGAGTGTGTGCGAGTTTGTGTGCGAGTGTGTATGCGAGTGTGTGTGTGCGAGTGTGTGTGTGCGTGTGTGCGCGTGAGTGTGTGCGAGTGTGTGAGTGCGAATGTGTGTGCGTGTGAGTGTGTGCGAGTGTGTATGAGCGTATGTGCGAGTGTGTGCCAGTGTGTGTGAGTGTGTGTGCGAGTGTGTGCAAGTGTGTGCGAGTGTGTGCGAGTGTGTGCGAGTGTGTGTGTGCGAGTGTGTGTGTGCGAGTGTGTGTGCAATTGTGTATGAGTGTGTGCGAGTGTGTGTGCGTTTGTGCGAGTGTGTGCGTGTGTGTGTGCAAGTGCGTGTGAGTGAGTGCAAGTGTGTGCAAATGTGTGTGTGAGTGTGCGAGTGTGGGCATGCGAGTGTATGCTAGTGTGCGAGAGTGTGCAAGTGTGTGCGAGTGTGTGTGTGCGAGTGTGTGTGCAATTGTGTATGAGTGTGTGCGAGTGTGTGCGCGTTTGTGCGAGTGTGTGCGTGTGTGTGTGCAAGTGCGTGTGAGTGAGTGCAAGTGTGTGCAAATTTGTGTGTGAGTGTGCGAGTGTGGGCATGCGAGTGTGTGCTAGTGTGCGCTAGTGTGTGAGTGTGTGCGAATGTTGCCGAGTGTGTGTGTGAGTGTGTAGGACTGTGTGTGCGAGTGTGTGCGAGTGTGTGTGTGAGTGTGTGTGTACGAGTGTGTTCGAGTGTGTGCAATTTTGTGCGAGTGTGTGTGTGCGAGTGCGTATGAGTAAGTGTGTGCGAATGTGTGCGAGTGTGTGCGAGTGTGTGTGCGAGTGTGTGTGTGAGTGTGTGCGTGCGACTGTGTGTGTGCGAGTGTGTGCGAGTGTGTGCGAGTGTTTGCGTGTGAGTGCGCGTGTGTGTGCGTGTGTACGAGTGTGTGCGAGTGTGTGGGTGCGAGTGTGTGCAAGTGTGTGCGAGTGTGTGTGAGTGTGTGTGTGAGTGTGTGTGAATGTGTGCGAGTCTGTGTGTGCGAGTGTGTGTGTGCGATTGTGTATGAGTGTGTGCGAGTATGTGTGTGAGTGTGTGCGAGTGTGTGCGAGTGTGTGCGTGCGAGTGCATGCGAGTGAGTGTGAGTGTGTGCAAATGTGTGCGAGAGTGTGCGAGTGTGGGCGTGCGAGTGTGCGCGAGTGTGCGCGAGTGTGCGTGAGTGTGGGCGTGTGAGTGTGTTTGTGAGTGTGAGTGTGTGCTAGTGTGCATGAGTGTGTGAGTGTGTGCGAGTGTGCGCGAGTGTGCGTGTGAGTGCGAGTGTGTGCGAGTGTGTGTGAGTGTGTGTGAGTGTGTACGAGTGTGTGTAGGAGTGTGTGCGAGTGTGTGCGAGTGTGCGCGAGTGTGCATGTGAGTGTGTGTGCGAGTGTGTGAGTGTGTACGAGTGTGTGTAGGAGTGTGTGCGAGTGTGTGCGATTGTGTGTGTGAGTGTGTAGGACTGTATGTGCAAGTGTGTGCGAGTGTGTTCGAGTGTGTGAGTGTGTGCGAGTGTGTGTGAGTGTGTGCGAGTGTGTGCGATTGTGTGCAAGTGTGTGAGTGCGAGTGTGTGCGAATGTGTGCGAGTGTGCACGAGTGTGCACGAGTGTGTGTGTAAGTGTGTGCGTGTGAGTGTGTGTGAGTGTGCTCGAGTGAGTGTGTGCGAGTGAGTGTGTGTGAGTGTGTATAAGTGAGTGTGTGTGAGTGTGTGCGTGTGTGCGAGTTTGTGTGCGAGTGTGTATGAGTGTGTATGTGAGTGTGTGCAAGTGTGTGTGAGTGAGTGTGTGTGAGTGTGTGTGCGAGTGTGTGTGCGAGTGTGTGCGAGTGTGTGCGAGAGTGTGTAGGACTGTATGTGCGAGTGTGTGCGAGTGTGTATGAGTGTGTGTGTGAGTGTGTGCAAGTGTGTGTGCAAGTGAGTGTGTGTGAGTGTGTGTGCGAGTGTGTGCATGCGAGTGTGTGCGTGCGAGTGTGTGCATGCGAGTGTGTGCGAGTGTGTGAGTGTGTGAGTGCGAGTGTGTGCGAGTTTCTTTGTGAGTGTGTGAGTGTGTGCGTGAGAGTGTGTGCGAGTGTGTGCGAGTGTGTGTGAGTGTGTGCGATTGTGCGCGAGTGTGCGTGTGAGTGAGTGTGTGTGCGAGTGTGTGTGAGTGTGTGTGAGTGTGTACGAGTGTGTGTAGGAGTGTGTGCGAGTGTGTGCGAGTGTGTGTGAGTGTGTGCGATTGTGCGCGAGTGTGCGTGTGAGTGAGTGTGTGTGCGAGTGTGTGTGAGTGTGTGTGAGTGTGTACGAGTGTGTGTAGGAGTGTGTGCGAGTGTGTGAGTGTGTGAGTGCGAGTGTGTGCGAGTTTCTTTGTGAGTGTGTGAGTGTGTTTGTGAGTGTGAGTGTGTGCTAGTGTGCATGAGTGTGTGAGTGTGTGCGAGTGTGCGCGAGTGTGCGTGTGAGTGAGTGTGTGTGCGAGTGTGTGTGAGTGTGTGTGAGTGTGTACGAGTGTGTGTAGGAGTGTGTGCGAGTGTGTGCGATTGTGTGTGTGAGTGTGTAGGACTGTATGTGCAAGTGTGTGCGAGTGTGTTTGAGTGTGTGAGTGTGTGCGAGTGTGTGTGAGTGTGTGCAAGTGTGTGTGTGCGAGTGTGTGTGTGCAAGTGTGTGTGTGCAAGTGTGTTCGAGTGTGTGTGCGAGTGTGTATGAGTGTGTGTGTGTGCAAGTGTGTGCGCGAGTGTGTGCGTGTGAGTGAGTGTGTGTGTGTGTGAGTGTGAGTGTGTGCTAGTGTGCATGAGTGTGAGTGTGTGTGTGCGTGTGAGTGAGTGAGTGTGTGTGTGAGTGTGTGCAAGTGTGTTCGAGTGTGTGTGTGCGAGTGTGTGTGTGCGATTGTGTATGAGTGTGTGCGAGTATGTGTGCAAATGTGTGCGAGAGTGTGCGAGTGTGGGCGTGCGAGTGTGTGCGAGTGTGCGCGAGTGTGCGCGAGTGTGTGCGTGTGAGTGTGTTTGTGAGTGTGAGTGTGTGCTAGTGTGCATGAGTGTGTGAGTGTGTGCGAGTGTGCGTGTGAGTGAGTGAGTGTGTGTGCGAGTGTGTGTAAGTGTGTGTGAGTGTGTACGAGTGTGTGTAGGAGTTTGTGCGAGTGTGTGCGATTGTGTGTGTGATTGTGTAGGACTGTATGTGCAAGTGTGTGCGAGTGTGTTTGAGTGTGTGAGTGTGTGCGAGTGTGTGTGAGTGTGTGCAAGTGTGTGTGTGCGAGTGTGTGTGTGCAAGTGTGTGTGTGCAAGTGTGTGCGAGTGTGTATGAGTGTGTGTGTGTGCAAGTGTGTGCGCGAGTGTGGGCACGAGTGTGTGCGTGTGAGTGAGTGTGTGTGTGTGAGTGTGAGTGTGTGCTAGTGTGCATGAGTGTGAGTGTGTGTGTGCGAGTGTGCGTGTGAGTCAGTGAGTGTGTGTGCGAGTGTGTGCGAGTGTGTGTGTGAGTGTGTGCAAGTGTGTTCGAGTGTGTGTGTGAGTGTGCATGAGTGAGTGTGTGCGAGTGTGTGTGAGTTTGTGTGTGTGAGTGTGTGCGAGTGTGTGTGTGTGAGTGTGTGCGTGTGAGTGTGTGCGAGTGTGTGTGTGAGTGTGTGCGAGTGTGTGTGTGCGATTGTGTATTAGTGAATGTGTGCGAGTGTGCGTGAGAGTGAGTGAGTGTGTGTGTGCGAGTGTGTGCGAGTGAGTGTGAGTGAGTGTGTGCGAGTGTGTGTGTGCGATTGTGCATAAGTGTGTGCGAGTGTGTGTGTGAGTGTGTAGGACTGTGTGTGCGAGTGTGTGTGCGAGTGTGTGTGCGTGTGTGTGAGTGTGTGTAGGAGTGTGTGTGAGTGTGTGCGATTGTGTGTGTGAGTGTGTAGTACTGTATGTGCGACTGTGTTCGAGTGTGTGTGTGCGAGTGTGTGAGCATGTGTGAGTGTGTGCAAGTGTGTGCGTGCGAGTGTGTGTGATTGTGTATGAGTGAGTGTGTGCGAGTGTGTGCGAGTGTGTGTGCAAGTGTGTTTGAGTGTGTTTGTGCAAGTGTGTATGAGTGTGTGTGTGCGAGTGTGTGCAAGTGTGTTTGTGCGAGTGTGTATGAGTGTGTGTGTGCGAGTGTGTGCAAGTGTGTGTGATTGTGTGTGAGTGTGTGTATGAGTGAGTGTGTGCGAGTGTGTGTGCGAGTGTGTGCGCGAGTGTGTGCGTGTGAGTGTGTGCGAGTGTGTGTAAGTGTGTGCGATTGTGTGTGTGAGTGTGTAGGACTGTATGTGCGAGTGTGTGTGACTGTGTTCGAGTGTGTGTGTGCGAGTGTGTGTGTGTGCAAGTGTGTGCGTGCGAGTGTGTGTGTGCGAGTGTGTGTGATTGTGTATGAGTGAGTGTGTGCGAGTGTGTGCGAGTGTGTGTGCAAGTGTGTTTGAGTGTGTTTGTGCAAGTGTGTATGAGTGTGTGCGAGTGTGTGCAAGTGTGTTTGTGCGAGTGTGTATGAGTGTGTGTGTGCGAGTGTGTGCAAGTGTGTGTGATTGTGTGTGAGTGTGTGTATGAGTGAGTATGTGCGAGTGTGTGCGCGAGTGTGTGCGTGTGTGTGCGAGTGTGTGTGAGTGTGTGCGATTGTGTGTGTGAGTGTGTAGGACTGTATGTGCGAGTGTGTGTGACTGTGTTCGAGTGTGTGTGTGCGAGTGTGTGAGCATGTGTGAGTGTGTGCAAGTGTGTGCGTGCGAGTGTGTGTGTGCGAGTGTGTGTGATTGTGTATGAGTGAGTGTGTGCGAGTGTGTGCGAGTGTGTGTGCAAGTGTGTTTGAGTGTGTTTGTGCAAGTGTGTATGAGTGTGTGCGAGTGTGTGCAAGTGTGTTTGTGCGAGTGTGTATGAGTGTGTGTGTGCGAGTGTGTGTGCGAGTGTGTGCACGAGTGTGTGCGTGCGGGTGTGCGCGAGTGTGTGTAGTAGTGTGTGTGAGTGTGTGCGATTGTGTGTGTGAGTGTGTAGGACTGTATGTGCGAGTGTGTGCGACTGTGTTCGAGTGTGTGTGTGCGAGTGTGTGAGCATGTGTGAGTGTGTGCAAGTGTGTGTGTGCGAGTGTGTGCGACTGTGTGCGACTGTGTGCGAGTGTGTGTGAGTGTGTCCGAATGTGTGCGTGCGAGTGTGCGCGAGTGTGCACGAGTGTGTGCATGTAAGTGTGTGCGTGCGAGTGTGTGCGAGTGTGCTCGAGTGAATGGGTGAGAGTGTGTGCGAGTGTTTGTGAGTGTGTGCAAGTAAGTGTGTGTGAGAGTGTATGAGTGAGTGTGTGTGAGTGTGTGTGTGCGAGTTTGTGTGTGCGAGTGTGTGTGTGCGATTGTGTATGAGTGTGTGCGAGTATGTGTGTGAGTGTGTGCGAGTGTGTGCGAGTGTGTGCGTGCGAGTGCATGCGAGTGAGTGCGAGTGTGTGCAAATGTGTGCGAGAGTGTGCGAGTGTGGGCGTGAGAGTGTGCGCGAGTGTGCGTGAGTGTGGGCGTGTGAGTGTGTTTGTGAGTGTGAGTGTGTGCTAGTGTGCATGAGTGTGTGAGTGTGTGCGAGTGTGCGCGAGTGTGCGTGTGAGTGAGTGTGTGTGCGAGTGTGTGCGAGTGTGTGTGAGTGTGTACGAGTGTGTGTAGGAGTGTGTGCGAGTGTGTGCGATTGTATGTGTGAGTGTGTAGGACTGTATGTGCAAGTGTGTGCGAGTGTGTTTGAGTGTGTGAGTGTGTGCGAGTGTGTGTGAGTGTGTGCAAGTGTGTGTGTGCGAGTGTGTGTGTGCAAGTGTGTGTGTGCAAGTGTGTTCGAGTGTGTGTGCGAGTGTGTATGAGTGTGTGTGTGTGCAAGTGTGTGCGCGAGTGTGTGCGTGTGAGTGAGTGTGTGTGTGAGTGTGAGTGTGTGCTAGTGTGCATGAGTGTGAGTGTGTGTGTGCGTGTGAGTGAGTGAGTGTGTGTGTGAGTGTGTGCAAGTGTGTTCGAGTGTGTGTGTGCGAGTGTGTGTGTGCGATTGTGTATGAGTGTGTGCGAGTATGTGTGCAAATGTGTGCGAGAGTGTGCGAGTGTGGGCGTGCGAGTGTGTGCGAGTGTGCGCGAGTGTGCGCGAGTGTGTGCGTGTGAGTGTGTTTGTGAGTGTGAGTGTGTGCTAGTGTGCATGAGTGTGTGAGTGTGTGCGAGTGTGCGCGAGTGTGCGTGTGAGTGAGTGAGTGTGTGTGCGAGTGTGTGTAAGTGTGTGTGAGTGTGTACGAATGTGTGTAGGAGTGTGTGCGAGTGTGTGCGATTGTGTGTGTGAGTGTGTAGGACTGTATGTGCAAGTGTGTGCGAGTGTGTTTGAGTGTGTGAGTGTGTTCGAGTGTGTGTGAGTGTGTGCAAGTGTGTGTGTGCGAGTGTGTGTGTGCAAGTGTGTGTGTGCAAGTGTGTGCGAGTGTGTATGAGTGTGTGTGTGTGCAAGTGTGTGCACGAGTGTGTGCGCGAGTGTGTGTGAGTGAGTGTGTGTGTGTGAGTGTGAGTGTGTGCTAGTGTGCATGAGTGTGAGTGTGTGTGTGCGAGTGTGCGTGTGAGTCAGTGAGTGTGTGTGCGAGTGTGTTCGAGTGTGTGTGTGAGTGTGTGCAAGTGTGTTCGAGTGTGTGTGTGAGTGTGCATGAGTGAGTGTGTGCGAGTGTGTGTGAGTTTGTGTGTGTGAGTGTGTGCGAGTGTGTGTGTGTGAGTGTGTGCGTGTGAGTGTGTGCGAGTGTGTGTGTGAGTGTGTGCGAGTGTGTGTGTGCGATTGTGTATTAGTGAATGTGTGCGAGTGTGCGTGAGAGTGAGTGAGTGTGTGTGTGCGAGTGTGTGCGAGTGAGTGTGAGTGAGTGTGTGCGAGTGTGTGCGAGTGTGTGTGTGCGATTGTGCATAAGTGTGTGCGAGTGTGTGTGTGAGTGTGTAGGACTGTGTGTGCGAGTGTGTGTGCGAGTGTGTGTGCGTGTGTGTGAGTGTGTGTAGGAGTGTGTGTGAGTGTGTGCGATTGTGTGTGTGAGTGTGTAGTACTGTATGTGCGACTGTGTTCGAGTGTGTGTGTGCGAGTGTGTGAGCATGTGTGAGTGTGTGCAAGTGTGTGCGTGCGAGTGTGTGTGATTGTGTATGAGTGAGTGTGTGCGAGTGTGTGCGAGTGTGTGTGCAAGTGTGTTTGAGTGTGTTTGTGCAAGTGTGTATGAGTGTGTGTGTGCGAGTGTGTGCAAGTGTGTTTGTGCGAGTGTGTATGAGTGTGTGTGTGCGAGTGTGTGCAAGTGTGTGTGATTGTGTGTGAGTGTGTGTATGAGTGAGTGTGTGCGAGTGTGTGTGCGAGTGTGTGCGCGAGTGTGTGCGTGTGAGTGTGTGCGAGTGTGTGTAAGTGTGTGCGATTGTGTGTGTGAGTGTGTAGGACTGTATGTGCGAGTGTGTGTGACTGTGTTCGAGTGTGTGTGTGCGAGTGTGTGAGTGTGTGCAAGTGTGTGCGTGCGAGTGTGTGTGTGCGAGTGTGTGTGATTGTGTATGAGTGAGTGTGTGCGAGTGTGTGCAAGTGTGTTTGAGTGTGTTTGTGCAAGTGTGTATGAGTGTGTGCGAGTGTGTGCAAGTGTGTTTGTGCGAGTGTGTATGAGTGTGTGTGTGCGAGTGTGTGCAAGTGTGTGTGATTGTGTGTGAGTGTGTATGAGTGAGTGTGTGCGAGTGTGTGCGCGAGTGTGTGTAGTAGTGTGTGAGACTGTGTGCGATTGTGTGTGTGAGTGTGTAGGACTGTATGTGCGACTGTGTGCGACTGTGTTCGAGTGTGTGTGTGCGACAGTGTGTGAGCATGTGTGAGTGTGTGCAAGTGTGTGTGTGCAAGTGTGTGCGTATGAGTGTGTGCGAGTGTGTGCGAATGTGTCCGAATGTGTGCGAGTGTGTGCGTGCGAGTGTGCGCGAGTGTGCACGAGTGTGTGCATGTAAGTGTGTGCGTGCGAGTGTGTGCGAGTGTGCTCGAGTGAATGGGTGAGAGTGTGTGCGAGTGTGTGTGAGTGTGTGCAAGTAAGTGTGTGTGAGAGTGTATGAGTGAGTGTGTGTGAGTGTGTGTGTGCGAGTTTGTGTGCGAGTGTGTGCGAGTGAGTGTGTACGAGTTTGTGTGCGAGTGTGTGTGCGAGTGTGTGTGTGCAAGTGTGTGTGTGCGTGTGTGCGCGTGAGTGTGTGCGAGTGTGTGAGTGCGAATGTGTGTGCGTGTGAGTGTGTGCGAGTGTGTATGAGCGTATGTGCGAGTGTGTGCCAGTTTGTGCGAGTGTGTGTGCGAGTGTGTGCAAGTGTGTGCGAGTGTGTGCGAGTGTGTGTGTGCGAGTGTGTGTGTGCGAGTGTGTGTGCAATTGTGTATGAGTGTGTGCGAGTGTGTGTTAGTTTGTGCGAGTGTGTGCGTCTGTTCGTGCGAGTGAGTGCGGGTGTGTGCGAGTGTGTGTATGTGAGTGTGTGTGCGATTGTGTATGAGTGTGTGTGAGTTTGTGCGAGTGTGTGCGTGTGTGTGCGAGTGCGTGCGAGTACGCGCAAATGTGTGTGAGAGTGTGCGAGTGTGGGCGTGCGAGTGTGTGCTAGTGTGCGCGAGTGTGTGAGTGTGTGCGAGTGTGCGTGAGTAAGTGTGTGTGTAAGTGCGTGCGAGTGTTTCCGAGTGTGTGTGAGCGTGTAGGACTGTGTGTGCGAGTGTGTGTGCGAGTGTGTGAGTACGAGTGTGTTCGAGAGTGTGCAATTGTGTGCGAGTGTGTGTGCGAGTGCGTATGAGTGAGTGTGTGCGAGTGTGTGCGAGTGTGTGCGAGTGTGTGTTTGCGAGTGTGTGCGAGTGTGTGCATGCCAGTGTGTGCGTGCAAGTGTGTGCGTGCAAGTGTGTGCGTGCGAGTGTGTGCGAGTGTGTGCAAGTGTGTGAGTGTGTGCGAGTGTGTGCGAGTGTGTGCAAATTTGCCCGAGTGTGCGCGAGTGTGCACGAGTGAGTGGGTGCGAGTGTGTGTGTGAGTGTGTGTGAGTGTGTGTGAGTGTGTGTATGAGTGAGTGTGTGCGAGTGTGTGCGAGTGTGTGTGCGAGTGTGTGCGCGAGTGGGTGTGTGCGAGTGTGTGCGAGTGTGTGCGAGTGTGTGTGCTAGTGTGTGCGAGTGTGTGAGATTGTGTGTGTGAGTGTGTAGGACTGTATGTGCGAGTGTGTGCGAGTGTGTATGAGTGTGTGTGTGAGTGTGTGCAAGTGTGTGCGAGTGAGTGTGTGTGAGTGTGTGTGCGAGTGTGTGCGATTGTGTGTGAGAGTGTGTAGGACTGTATGTGCGAGTGTGTGCGAGTGTGTATGAGTGTGTGAGTGCGAGTGTGTGCGAATGTGTGCGTGCGAGTGTGCACAAGTGTGCACGAGTGTGTGCATGTAAGTGTGTGCGTGCGAGTGTGTGCGAGTGTGCTCGAGTGAATGGGTGCGAGTGTGTGCGAGTGTGTGTGAGTGTGTGCGAGTGAGTGTGTGTGAGTGAGTGAGTGTGTGTGACTGTGTGCGTGTGTGCGAGTGTGTGCGTGTGAGTCTGTGCGAGTGTGTGTGAGTGTGTGCGTGTGTGCGAGTGTGTGCGTGTGAGTGTGTGCGAGTGTGTGAGTGTGTGTGCGAATGTGTGTGCGAGTGAGTGTGTGCGATTGGGTATGAGTGTATGTGCGAGTGTGTGCAAGTGTGTGAGAGTGTGTGTGAGTGTGTGGGTGCGAGTGTGTGCAAGTGTGTGCGAGTGAGTGTGTGCGAGTGTGTGCGAGAGTGTGCAAGTGTGTGCGAGTGTGTGCGAGTGTGTGTGTGTGAAATTGTGTATGAGTGTGTGCGAGTGTGTGTGCGTTTGTGCGAGTGTGTGCGTGTGTGTGCGAGTGAGTGTGAGTGAGTGCAAGTGTGTGCAAATGTGTGCGCGAGTGTGCGAGTGTGGGCATGCGATTGTGTGCTAGTGTGCGCGAGTGTGTGAGTGTGTGCGAGTGTGCGTGAGTAAGTGTGTGTGTGAGTGTGTGCGAGTGTTGCCGAGTGTGTGTGCGAGTGTGTGTGCGAGTGTGTGTGTACGAGTGTGTTCGAGTGTGTGCAATTTTGTGCGAGTGTGTGTGTGCCAGTGCGTATGAGTAAGTATGTGCGAATGTGTGCGAGTGTGTGTGCGAGTGTGTGTGCGCGTGTGTGCATGTGACTGTGTGTGTGCGACTGTGGGCGAGTGTGTGCGAGTGTTTGCGTGTGTGTACGAGTGTGTGCGAGTGTGTGGGTGCGAGTGTGTGCAAGTGTGTGCGAGTGTGTGTGAGTGTGTGTGTGAGTGTGTGTGAATGTGTGCGAGTCAGTGTGTGCGAGTGTGTGTGTGCGATTGTGTATGAGTGTGTGCGAGTATGTGTGTGAGCGTGTGCGAGTGTGTGCGAGAGTGTGCGTGCGAGTGCATGCGAGTGAGTGTCAGTGTGTGCAAATGTGCGCGAGTGTGTGCGTGTGAGTGAGTGTGTGTGTGAGTGTGAGTGTGTGCTAGTGTGCATGAGTGTGTGAGTGTGTGCGAGTGTGCGCGAGAGTGCGTGTGAGTGAGTGAGTGTGTGTGCGAGTGTGTGTGAGTGTGTACGAGTGGGTGTAGGAGTGTGTGCGAGTGTGTGCGATTGTGTGTGTGAGTGTGTAGGACTGTATGTGCAAGTGTGTGCGAGTGTGTTTGAGTGTGTGAGTGTGTGCGAGTGTGTGTGAGTGTTTGTGAGTGTGTGCAAGTGTGTGTGTGCGAGTGTGTGTGTGTGAGTGTGTGCAAGTGTGTTCGAGTGTGTGTGCGAGTGTGTATGAGTGTGTGTGTGTGCAAGTGTGTGCGCGTGTGTGTGAGTGTCTGTGAGTGTGTGCATGAGTGAGTGTGTGCGAGTGTGTGTGAGTTTGTGTGTGTGTGAGTGTGTGCGAGTGTGTGTGTGAGTGTGTGCGAGTGTGTGCGATTGTGTGTGTGAGTGTGTAGGACTGTATGTGCGAGTGTGTGTGAGTGTGTGTGTGTGAAAGTGTGTGCGAGTGTGTACAAGTGTGTGCGAGTGTGTGCGTGCGAGTGTGTGCGAGTGTGTGCATGCGAGTGTGTGCGACTGTGTGCGACTGTGTGCGAGTGTTTGAGTGCGAGTGTGTCCGAATGTGTGCGAGTGGGTGCGTGCGAGTGTGCGCGAGTGTGCTCGAGTGAATGGGTGAGAGTGTGTGCGAGTGTGTGTGAGTGTGTGCGAGTAAGTGTGTGTGAGTGTGTATGAGTGAGTGTGTGTGAGTGTGTGTGCGAGTTTGTGTGCGAGTGTGTGCGAGTGAGTGTGTGCGAGTGTGTGCGAGTTTGTGAGCGAGTGTGTGCCAGTGTGTGCGAGTGTGTGTGTGCGAGTGTGTGCAAGTGTGTGCGAGTGTGTGCGAGAGTGTGCGAGTGTGTGTGAGTGTGTGTGTGCGAGTGTGTGTGCAATTGTGTATGAGTGTGTGCGAGTGTGTGTGAGTTTGTGCAAGTGTGTGCGTGTGTTCGTGCGAGTGCGTGCGAGTGAGTGCGGGTGTGTGCGAGTGTGTGTATGCGAGTGTGTGTGCGATTGTGTATGAGTGTGTGTGAGTTTGTGCGAGTGTGTGCGTGTGTGTGCGAGTGCGTGCGAGAACGCGCAAATGTGTGCGAGTGTGGGCGTGCGAGTGTGTGCTAGTGTGCGCGAGTGTGTGAGTGTGTGCGAGTGTGCGTGAGTAAGTGTGTGTGTAAGTGCGTGCAAGTGTTTCCGAGTGTGTGTGTGAGTATGTAGGGCTGTGTGTGCGAGTGTGTGCGAGTGTGTGTGCGAGTGTGTTCGAGTGTGTGCAATTGTGTGCAAGTGTGTGTGCGAGTGCGTATGAGTGAGTGTGTGCGAGTGTGTGTTTGCAAGTGTGTGTGCGAGTGTGTGCGAGTGTGTATGAGTGTATGTGCGAGTGTGTGCGCGAGTGTGTGTTTTAGAGTGTGTGCAATTGTGTGCGTGTGAGTGTGTGCATGAGTGTGTGCGTGCGAGTGTGCTCGAGTGAGTGAGTGCTTGTAAGTGTGTGCGTGCGAGTGTGTGCGAATGTGTGCGAGTGTGTGCGAGCAAGTGTTTGCGTGCGAGTGTGTGCGAGTGTGTGCAAGTGTGTGAGTGTGTGCGAGTGTGTGCCTGAGAGTGTGTGCGAGTGTGTGCGAGTGTGTGTGCGAGTGTGTGCGAGTGTGTGCGATTGTGTGTGTGAGTGTGTAGGACTGTATGTGCGAGTGTGTGCGAGTGTGTATGAGTGTGTGTGTGAGTGTGTGCAAGTGTGTGCGAGTGAGTGTGTGTGAGTGTGTGTTCGAGTGTGTGCGATTGTGTGTGAGAGTGTGTGCGAGTGTGTGCGAGTGTGTGCGAGTGTGTGTGCGAGTGTGTGCGATTGTGTGTGTGAGTGTGTAGGACTGTATGTGCGAGTGTGTGCGAGTGTGTATGAGTGTGAGTGTGTGCAAGTGTGTGCGAGTGAGTGTGTGTGAGTGTGTGTTCGAGTGTGTGCGATTGTGTGTGAGAGTGTGTAGGACTGTATGTGCGAGTGTGTGCGAGTGTGTATGAGTGTGTGTGTGAGTGTGTGCAAGTGTGTGCGAGTGAGTGTGTGTGTGAGTGTGTGCAAGTGTGTGTGAGTGAGTGTGTGTGAGTGTGTGTGCAAGTGTGTGCATGCGAGTGTGTGCGTGCGAGTGTGCACGAGTGTGCACGAGTGTGTGCGTGTAAGTGTGTGCGTGCGAGTGTGTGCGAGTGTGCTCGAGTGAATGGGTGCGAGAGTGTGCGAGTGTGTGTGAGTGTGTGCGAGTGAGTGTGTGTGAGTGTGTGCGAGTTTGTGTGCGAGTGTGTGCGAGTGAGTGTGTGCGAGTGTGTGCGATTGTGTGTGAGTGTGTGCGAGTGTGTGCGTGTGAGTGTGTGCGAGCGTGTGAGTGTGTGTGCGAATGTGTGTGCGAGTGAGTGTGTGCGAGTGTGTATGAGTGTATGAGCGAGTGTGTGCAAGTGTGTGTGAGTGTGTGTGTGCGAGTGTGTGCGAGTGAGTGTGTGCGAGTGTGTGCGAGAGTGTGCAAGTGTGTGCGAGTGTGTGTGTGTGAGTGTGTGTGCAATTGTGTATGAGTGTGTGCGAGTGTATGCGTGTGTGTGTGCGAGTGCGTGTGAGTGAGTGCAAGTGTGTGCAAATGTGTGCGCTAGTGTGCACGAGTGTGTGAGTGTGTGCGAGTGTGCATGAGTAAGTGTGTGTGTGAGTGTGTGCGAGTGTTGCCGAGTGTGTGTGTGAGTGTGTAGGACTGTGTGTGCGAGTGTGTGCGAGTGTGTGTGTGAGTGTGTGTGTACGAGTGTGTGCAATTTTGTGCGAGTGTGTGTGTGCGAGTGCGTATGAGTAAGTGTGTGCGAATGTGTGCGAGTGTGTGCGTGTGACTGTGTGTGTGTGACTGTGTGCGAGTGTTTGCGTGTGTGTGCGAGTGTGTGTGCGTGTGTACGAGTGTGTGCGAGTGTGTGGGTGCGAGTGTGTGCGAGTGTGTGTGAGTGTGTGTGTGAGTGTGTGCGAGTGTGTGTGTGCGATTGTGTATGAGTGTGTGCGAGTATGTGTGTGCGAGTGTGTGCGTGCGAGTGCGTGCGAGTGAGTGCGAGTGTGTGCAAATGTGTGCGAGAGTGTGCGAGTGTGGGCGTGCGAGTGTGTGCGAGTGTGCGCGTGTG
Source organism: Phyllobates terribilis (assembly GCF_046119375.1). Taxonomy (NCBI): domain Eukaryota; kingdom Metazoa; phylum Chordata; class Amphibia; order Anura; family Dendrobatidae; genus Phyllobates; species Phyllobates terribilis. Next base: position 366,846,964 of record NW_027362764.1, on the reverse strand, counting down.
TGCTCGAGTGTGTGCGTGTGAGTGAGTGTGTGTGTGAGTGTGAGTGTGTGCTAGTGTGCATGAGTGTGTGAGTGTGTGCGAGTGTGTGCGAGTGTGCGCGAGTGTGCATGTGAGTGTGTGTGCGAGTGTGTGAGTGTGTACGAGTGTGTGTAGGAGTGTGTGCGAGTGTGTGCGATTGTGTGTGTGAGTGTGTAGGACTGTATGTGCAAGTGTGTGCGAGTGTGTTCGAGTGTGTGAGTGTGTGCGAGTGTGTGTGAGTGTGTGCGAGTGTGTGCGATTGTGTGCAAGTGTGTGAGTGCGAGTGTGTGCGAATGTGTGCGAGTGTGCACGAGTGTGCACGAGTGTGTGTGTAAGTGTGTGCGTGTGAGTGTGTGTGAGTGTGCTCGAGTGAGTGTGTGCGAGTGAGTGTGTGTGAGTGTGTATAAGTGAGTGTGTGTGAGTGTGTGCGTGTGTGCGAGTTTGTGTGCGAGTGTGTATGAGTGTGTATGTGAGTGTGTGCAAGTGTGTGTGAGTGAGTGTGTGCGAGTGTGTGTGCGAGTGTGTGTGCGAGTGTGTGCGAGAGTGTGTAGGACTGTATGTGCGAGTGTGTGCGAGTGTGTATGAGTGTGTGTGTGAGTGTGTGCAAGTGTGTGTGCAAGTGAGTGTGTGTGAGTGTGTGTGCGAGTGTGTGCATGCGAGTGTGTGCGTGCGAGTGTGTGCATGCGAGTGTGTGCGAGTGTGTGAGTGTGTGAGTGCGAGTGTGTGCGAGTTTCTTTGTGAGTGTGTGAGTGTGTGCGTGAGAGTGTGTGCGAGTGTGTGCGAGTGTGTGTGAGTGTGTGCGAGTGTGTGTGCGAGTGTGTGCAATTGTGTGTGAGTGTGAAGGACTGTATGTGCGAGTGTGTGCGAGTGAGTGTGTGTGAGTGTGTGTGCGAGTGTGTGCAAGTGTGTGTGAGTGTGTGCGAGTGTGTGTGCGAGTGTGTGCGATTGTGTGTGTGAGTGTGTAGGACTGTATGTGCGAGTGAGTGTGTGTGAGTGTGTGTGTGAGTGTCTGTGCGAGTGTGTGCGAGTGTGTGCGATTGTGTGTGAGAGTGTGTAGGACTGTATGTGCGAGTGTGTGCGAGTGTGTATGAGTGTGCGAGTGAGTGTGTGTAAGTGTGTGCGAGTGAGTGTGTGTGCGAGTGTGTGTGCGAGTGTGTGTGCGAGTGTGTGCGATTGTGTGTGAGAGTGTGTAGGACTGTATGTGCGAGTGTGTGCGAGTGTGTATGAGTGTGTGTGTGAGTGTGTGCAAGTGTGTCCGAGTGAGTGTGTGTGAGTGTGTGTGCGAGTGTGTGCATGCGAGTGTGTGCATGCGAGTGTGCACGAGTGTGTGCGTGTAAGTGTGTGCGTGCGTGCTCGAGTGAATGGGTGCGAGTGTGTGCGAGTGTGTGTGAGTGTGTGCGAGTGAGTGTGTGTGAGTGTGTATAAGTGAGTGTGTGTGAGTGTGTGCGTGTGTGAGAGTTTGTGTGCGAGTGTGTGCGAGTGAGTTTGTGCGAGTGTGTGTGAGTGTGTGCGTGCGAGTGTGTGCGTGTGAGTGTGTGCGTGCGAGTGTGTGTGCGAGTGAGTGTGTGCGAGTCTGTGCATATGTGCCCGAGTGTGCACGAGTGAGTGTGTGCGCGAGTGTGTGAAAGTGTGTGTGAGTGTGTGCATGTGAGTGTGTGCGAGCATGTGCGAGTGTGTGTGAGTGTGGATGCGAGTGTGTGTGCGAGTGTGTGTGCGAGAGTGTGTGAGTATGTGCAAGTGTGTGCAAATGTGCCCGAGTGTGCACGAGTGAGTGGGTGCAAGTGTGTGTGAGTGTGTGTGAGTGTGTGCATGTGAGTGTGTGCGAACGTGTGCGAGTGTGTGTGCGAGTGTGTGTGCATGTGTGTGTGTGCGAGTGTGTGCGAGTGTGTATGAGTGTGTGTGCGAGTGAGTGCAAGTGTGTGTGAGTGTGTGTGAGTGTGTGTGTGCAAGTATGTGTGAGTGTGTGCGAGTGTGTGCGAGTGTGTGTACGAGTGTGCATAAGTGTGTGCGAGTGTGTGTGAGTGTGTGTGCTAGTGTTTGTGTGCGAGTGTGTTCGATTGTGTGAGTGTGAGTGAGTGTGTACGAGTGTGTGCGAGTGTGTGCCAGTGTGTGTGAGTGTGTGCGAGTGTGTGCGATTGTGTGTGTGTGAGTGTGTAGGACTGTATGTGCGAGTGTGTGCGAGTGTGTGTGTGAAAGTGTGTGCGAGTGTGTGCGAGTGTGTGCGAGTGAGTGTGTGCGAGTGTGTGTTCGAGTGTGTGCGTGCGAGTGTGTGCGTGCGAGTGTGTGAGTGCGATTGTGTCCGAATGTGTGCGAGTGTGTGCGTGCGAGTGTGCGCGAGTGTGCATGAGTGTGTGCTCGAGTGAATGGGTGAGAATGTGTGCGGGTGTGTGTGAGTGTGTGCGAGTAAGTGTGTGTGAGTGTGTATGAGTGAGTGTGTGTGTGCGAGTTTGTGTGCGAGTGAGTGCACGCGAGTGTGTGCGAGTGTGTGCAAGTGTGTGCGAGTGTGTGCGAGAGTGTGCGAGTGTGTGTGAGTGTGTGTGTGCGAGTGTGTGTGCAATTGTGTATGAGTGTGTGCGAGTGTGTGTGAGTTTGTGCAAGTGTGTGTGTGTGTGTGTTCGTGCCAGTGAGTGCGGGTGTGTGTGAGTGTGTGTATGCGAGTGTGTGTGCGATTGTGTATGAGTGTGTGTGAGTTTGTGCGAGTGTGTGCGTGTGTGTGTGAGTGCGTGCGAGTACGCGCAAATGTGTGCGAGTGTGGGCGTGCGAGTGAGTGCTAGTGTGCGTGAGTGTGCGAGTGTGCGTGAGTAAGTGTGTGTGTAAGTGCGTGCGAGTGTTTCCGAGTGTGTGTGTGAGTATGTAGGACTGTGTGTGCGAGTGTGTGCGAGTGTGTGTGCGAGTGTGTTCGAGTGTGTGCAATTGTGTGCGAGTGTGTGTGCGAGTGCGTATGAGTTAGTGTGTGCGAGTGTGTGTGCGAGTGTGTGCGAGTGTGTGCGAGTGTGTATGAGTGTATGTGCGAGTGTGTGCGCGAGTGTGTGTTTTAGAGTGTGTGCAATTGTGTGCGTGTGAGTGTGTGCATGAGTGTGTGCGTGCGAGTGTGCTCGAGTGAGTGGCTGTGTGTAAGTGTGTGCGTGCGAGTGTGTGTGAATGTGTGCGAGTGTGTGCGAGTGTGTGCGAGTGTGTGCGAGCAAGTGTTTGCGTGCGAGTGTGTGCGAGTGTGTGCAAGTGTGTGAGTGTGTGTGAGTGTGTGTGCGAGTGTGTGTGCCCGAGTGTGCGTGAGTGTGCACGAGTGAGTGGGTGCGAGTGTGTGCGAGTGTGTGCGATTGTGTGTGAGAGTGAGGAGGACTGTATGTGCGAGTGTGTGCGAGTGTGTATGAGTGTGTGTGTGAGTGTTTGCAAGTGTGTGCAAGTGAGTGTGTGTGAGTGTGTGTGCGAGTGTGTGCATGCGAGTGTGTGCATGCGAGTGTGCACGAGTGTGCACAAGTGTGTGCGTGTAAGTGTGTGCGTGCGAGTGTGTGTGAGTGTGTGTGAGTGAGTGTGTGTGAGTGTGTGCGAGTTTGTGTGCGAGTTTGTGTGCGAGTGTGTGCGAGTGAGTGTGTGCGAGTGAGTGTGTGCGAGTGTGTGCTATTGTGTGTGAGTGCGTGTGAGTGTGTGCGTGTGAGTGTGTGCAAGTGTGTGAGAGTGTGTGCGAGTGTGTATGAGTGTATGTGCGAGTGTGTATGAGTGTATGTGCGAGTGTGTGCAAGTGAGTGAGAGTGTGTGTGAGTGTGTGTGTGCGAGTGTGTGCAAGTGTGTGCGAGTGAGTGTGTGCAAGTGTGTGCGAGAGTGTGCAAGTGTGTGTGTGCGAGTGTGTGTGCAATTGTGTATGAGTGTGTGCGAGTGTGTGTGCGAGTGTGTGCGTGTGTGTGTGCGAGTGCGTGTGAGTGAGTGCAAGTGTGTGCAAATGTGTGCACGAGTGTGGGCATGCGAGTGTGTGCTAGTGTGCGCGAGTGTGCGCGAGTGTGTGCGAGTGTGCATGAGTAAGTGTGTGTGAGTGTGTGCGAGTGTTGCCGAGTGTGTGTGTGAGTGTGTAGGACTGTGTGTGCGAGTGTGTGCGAGTGTGTGTGTGAGTGTGTGTGTGAGTGTGTGTGTACGAGTGTGTGCAATTTTGTGCGAGTGTATGTGCGAGTGCGTATGAGTAAGTGTGTGCGAATGTGTGCGAGTGTGTGCGATTGTGTGTGTGAGTGTGTAGGACTGTACGTGCGAGTGTGTGCGAGTGTGTGTGTGAGTGTGTGCAAGTGTGTGCAAGTGAGTGTGTGTGAGTGTGTGTGCGAGTGTGTGCGTGCGAGTGTGTGCGACTGTGTGCGACTGTGTGCGAGTGTGTGCGAGTGTGTGCGAGTGTGTGAGTGCGAGTGTGTGCGAATGTGTGCGAGTGTGTACGTGCGAGTGTGCACGAGTGTGCACGAGTGTGTGCGTATAAGTGTGTGCGTGTGAGTGTGTGTGTGCGAGTTTGTGTGCGAATGTGTGCGAGTGAGTGTGTGCGAGTTTGTGTGCGAGTGTTTGTGCGAGTGTGTGTGTGCGAGTGTGTGTGTGTGCGCGTGAGTGTGTGCGAGTGTGTGAGTGCGAATGTGTGTGCGTGTGAGTGTGTGCGAGTTTGTATGAGCGTATGTGCGAGTGTGTGCCAGTGTGTGCGAGTGTGTGCAAGTGTGTGTGAGTGTGTGCGAGAGTGTGCGAGTGTGTGTGTGCGAGTGTGTGTGCAATTGTGTATGAGTGTGTGCGAGTGTGTGTTAGTTTGTGCAATTGTGTGCGTGTGTTCGTGCGAGTGAGTGCGGGTGTGTGCGAGTTTGTGTATGCGAGTGTGTGTGCAATTGTGTATGAGTGTGTGTGAGTTTGTGCGAGTGTGTGCGTACGAGTGCGAGCGAGTACGCGCAAATGTGTGTGAGAGTGTACGAGTGTGGGCGTGCGAGTGTGTGCTGTTGTGCGTGAGTGTGTGAGTGTGTGCGAGTGTGCGTGAGTAAGTGTGTGTGTAAGTGCGTGCGAGTGTTTCCGAGTGTGTGTGTGAGTGTGTAGGACTGTGTGTGCGAGTGTGTGTGCGAGTGTGTGAGTACGAGTGTGTTCGAGAGTGTGCAATTGTGTGCGAGTGTGTGTGCGAGTGCGTATGAGTGAGTGTGTGCGAGTGTGTGCGAGTGTGTGTTTGCAAGTGTGTGCGAGTGTGTGCGAGTGTGTATGAGTGTATGTGCAAGTGTGTGTGCATGTGTGTTTTAGTGTGTGTGCAATTGTGTGCGTGCGAGTGTGCTCGAGTGAGTGGGTGCGTGTAAGTGTGTGCGTGCGAGTGTGTGCAAATATGTGCGAGTGTGTGCGAGTGTGTGCATGCGAGTGTGTGCGTGCAAGTGTTTGCGTTCGAGTGTGTGCGAGTGTGTGCAAGTGTGTGAGTGTGTGCGAGTGTGTGTGCGAGTGTGTGCAAATGTGCCCGAGTGTGCACGAGTGAGTGTGTGCGAGTGTGTGTGAGTGTGTGTGCGAGTGTGTGCGTGCGAGTGTGTGCGAGTGTGTGTGTGAGAGTGTGCGAGTGTGTGCAAATGTGTGCGAGTGTGCACGAGTGAGTGGGTGCGAGTATGCGTGAGTGTGTGTGAGTGTGTGCATGTGAGTGTGTGCAAGCGTGCGTGCGATTGTGTGTGCAAGCGTGTGTGTGCGCGAGTGTGTGCGAGTGTGTATGAGTGTGTGTGCGAGTGTGTGCAAGTGTGTGTGAGTGTGTGCGAGTGTGTGTGTGCAAGTGTGTGCGAGTGTGTGTGAGTGTGTGCGAGTGTGTGTGTGTGTGTGAGTGTGTGCGAGTGCTTGCTAGTGTGTGTGTGAGTGTGTGCGACTGTGTGTGCGCGTGTGTGCGAGTGTGTATGAGTGTATGTGCGAGTGTGTGTGCGAGTGTGTGTTCGAGTGTGTGTTCGAGTGTGTGTGTTTGAGTGTGTGCAAGTGTGTACGAGTGTGTGTGCGAGTGCGTACAAGTGTGTGCGAGTGTGCATGAGTGTGTGCGTGTGAGTGTGTGCGAGTGTGTGCGTGCGAGTGTGTGTGAGTGTGCTCGAGTGAGTGGGTGCGAGTGTGTGCGAGTGTGTATGAGTGAGTGTGTGTGAGTGTGTGTGTGCAAGTTTGTGTGCGTGTGAGTGTGTGCGAGTGTGTGAGTGTGTGTGCGAGTGCGTGCGTGCGAGTGTGTGTGAGTGTGTGCGATTGTGTGTGTGAGTGTGTAGGACTGTATGTGCGAGTGTGTATGAGTGTGTGTGTGAGTTTGTGCAAGTGTGTGCGAGTGTGTACGAGTGTGTGCAAGTGTGTGCGAGTGAGTGTGTGCGAGTGTGTTTGCGTGCGAGTGTGTGCGGGTGTGTGCATGTGAGTGAGTGCAAGAGTGTGCAAATGTGTGTGAGCGTGTGCGAGTGTGCGCGTGTGAGTGAGTGTGTGTCTGTGTGAGTGTGTGCTTGCGAGTGTTTGCTAGTGTGCGCGAGTGTGTGAGTGTGTGCGAGTGTGCGCGAGTGTGTGCGTGTGAGTAAGTGAGTGTGTGTGAGTGTGTGTGAGTGCTTGCAAGTGTGTGTGTGAGTGTGTGCGACTGTGTGTGTGAGTGTGTGCGTGTGTGTGCGAGTGTGTATGAGTGTATGTGCGAGTGTGTGCGAGTGTGTGTTCGAGTGTGTGTGTTCGAGTGTGTGCAAGTGTGTGCGACTGTGTTCGAGTGTGTGTGTGCGAGTGTGTGCGAGTGTGTGTGCAAGTGTGTTTGAGTGTGTTTATGCAAGTGTGTATGAGTGTGTGCGAGTGTGTGCAAGTGTGTTTGTGCGAGTGTGTATGAGTGTGTGTGTGTGCGAGTGTGTGCAAGTGTGTGTGATTGTGTGTGAGTGTGTGTATGAGTGAGTGTGTGCGAGTGTGTGTGCGAGTGTGTGCGTGAGTGTGTGTGCGAGTGTGTGTAGGAGTGTGTGTGAGTGTGTGCGATTGTGTGTGTGAGTGTGTAGGACTGTATGTGCGAGTGTGTGCGACTGTGTTCGAGTGTGTGTGTGCGAGTGTGTGAGCATGTGTGAGTGTGTGCAAGTGTGTGCGTGCGAGTGTGTGCGTGCGAGTATGTGCATGCGAGTGTGTGTGAGTGTGTCCGAATGTGTGCGAGTGTGTGCGTGCGAGTGTGCGTGAGTGTGCACGAGTGTGTGCATGTAAGTGTGTGCGTGCGAGTGTGTGCGAGTGTGCTCGAGTGAATGGGTGAGAGTGTGTGCGAGTGTGTGTGAGTGTGTGCAAGTAAGTGTGTGTGAGAGTGTATGAGTGAGTGTGTGAGAGTGTGTGTGTGCGAGTTTGTGTGCGAGTGTGTGCGAGTGAGTGTGTGCGAGTTTGTGTGCGAGTGTGTGTGCGAGTGTGTGAGTGCGAATGTGTGTGCGTGTGAGTGTGTGCGAGTGTGTATGAGCGTATGTGCGAGTGTGTGCCAGTGTGTGCGAGTGTGTGTGCGAGTGTGTGCGAGTGTGTGTGTGCGAGTGTGTGTGCAATTGTGTATGAGTGTGTGCGAGTGTGTGTTAGTTTGTGTGAGTGTGTGCGTCTGTTCGTGCGAGTGATTGCGGGTGTGTGCGAGTGTGTGTATGCGAGTGTGTGTGCGATTGTGTATGAGTGTGTGTGAGTTTGTGCGAGTGTGTGCGTGTGTGTGCGAGTGCGTGCGAGTACGCGCAAATGTGTGTGAGAGTGTGCGAGTGTGGGCGTGCGAGTGTGTGCTAGTGTGCGTGAGTGTGTGAGTGTGTGCGAGTGTGCGTGAGTAAGTGTGTGTGTAAGTGCGTGCGAGTGTTTCCGAGTGTGTGTGAGTGTGTAGGACTCTGTGTGCGAGTGTGTGCGAGTGTGTGTGCGAGTGTGTGAGTACGAGTGTGTTCGAGAGTGTGCAATTGTGTGTGTGAGTGTGTAGCACTGTATGTGCAAGTGTGTGCGAGTGTGTTTGAGTGTGTGAGTGTGTGCGAGTGTGTGTGTGTGTGCAAGTGTGTGCGTGAGTGTGTGCGTGTGAGTGAGTGTGTGTGTGAGTGTGAGTGTGTGCTAGTGTGCATGAGTGTGTGAGTGTGTGCGAGTGTGCGTGTGAGTGAGTGTGTGTGCGAGTGTGTGTGTGAGTGTGTGCAAGTGTGTTCGAGTGTGTGTGCGAGTGTGTATGAGTGTGTGTGTGCAAGTGTGTGCGCGTGTGTGTGAGTGTCTGTGAGTGTGTGCATGAGTGAGTGTGTGCGAGTGTGTGTGAGTTTGTGTGTGTGTGTGAGTGTGTGCGAGTGTGTGTGTGTGAGTGTGTGCGTGTGAGTGTGTGCGAGTGTGTGTGTGTGAGTGTGTGCGAGTGTGTGCAAGTGTGTGTGATTGTGTGTGAGTGTGTGTATGAGTGAGTGTGTGCGAGTGTGTGTGCGAGTGTGTGCGCGAGTGTGTGCGTGTGTGTGCGAGTGTGTGTGAGTGTGTGCGATTGTGTGTGTGAGTGTGTAGGACTGTATGTGCGAGTGTGTGTGACTGTGTTCGAGTGTGTGTGTGCGAGTGTGTGAGCATGTGTGAGTGTGTGCAAGTGTGTGCGTGCGAGTGTGTGTGTGCGAGTGTGTGTGATTGTGTATGAGTGAGTGTGTGCGAGTGTGTGCGAGTGTGTGTGCAAGTGTGTTTGAGTGTGTTTGTGCAAGTGTGTATGAGTGTGTGCGAGTGTGTGCAAGTGTGTTTGTGCGAGTGTGTATGAGTGTGTGTGTGCGAGTGTGTGCAAGTGTGTGTGATTGTGTGTGAGTGTGTGTATGAGTGAGTGTGTGCGAGTGTGTGTGCGAGTCTGTGCGCGAGTGTGTGCGTGCGGGTGTGCGCGAGTGTGTGTAGTAGTGTGTGTGAGTGTGTGCGATTGTGTGTGTGAGTGTGTAGGACTGTGTGTGCGACTGTGTTCGAGTGTGTGTGTGCGAGTGTGTGAGCATGTGTGAGTGTGTGCAAGTGTGTGTGTGCGACTGTGTGCGACTGTGTGCGAGTGTGTGTGAGTGTGTCCGAATGTGTGCGAGTGTGTGCGTGCGAGTGTGCGCGAGTGTGCACGAGTGTGTGCATGTAAGTGTGTGCGTGCGAGTGTGTGCGAGTGTGCTCGAGTGAATGGGTGAGAGTGTGTGCGAGTGTGTGTGAGTGTGTGCAAGTAAGTGTGTGTGAGAGTGTATGAGTGAGTGTGTGTGAGTGTTTGTGTGCGAGTTTGTGTGCGAGTGTGTGCGAGTGAGTGTGTGCGAGTTTGTGCGCGAGTGTGTGTGCGCGAGTGTGTGTGCGCGAGTGTGTGTGTGCGTGTGTGCGCGCGAGTGTGTGCGAGTGTGTGAGTGCGAATGTGTGTGCGTGTGAGTGTGTGCGAGTGTGTATGAGCGTATGTGCGAGTGTGTGCCAGTGTGTGCGAGTGTGTGTGCGAGTGTGTGCAAGTGTGTGCGAGTGTGTGCGAGTGTGTGTGTGCGAGTGTGTGTGCGAGTGTGTGTGCAATTGTGTATGAGTGTGTGCGAGTGTGTGTTAGTTTGTGCGAGTGTGTGCGTCTGTTCGTGCGAGTGAGTGCGGGTGTGTGCGAGTGTGTGTATGCGAGTTTGTGTGCGATTGTGTATGAGTGTGTGTGAGTTTGTGCGAGTGTGTGCGTGTGTGTGCGAGTGCGTGCGAGTACGCGCAAATGTGTGTGAGAGTGTGCGAGTGTGGGCGTGCGAGTGTGTGCTAGTGTGCGCGAGTGTGTGCGAGTGTGCGTGAATAAGAGTGTGTGCTAGTGTGCGCGAGTGTGCGCGAGTGTGTGCGAGTGTGCATGAGTAAGTGTGTGTGAGTGTGTGCGAGTGTTGCCGAGTGTGTGTGTGAGTGTGTAGGACTGTGTGTGCGAGTGTGTGCGAGTGTGTGTGTGAGTGTGTGTGTGAGTGTGTGTGTACGAGTGTGTGCAATTTTGTGCGAGTGTATGTGCGAGTGCGTATGAGTAAGTGTGTGCGAATGTGTGCGAGTGTGTGCGATTGTGTGTGTGAGTGTGTAGGACTGTACGTGCGAGTGTGTGCGAGTGTGTGTGTGAGTGTGTGCAAGTGTGTGCAAGTGAGTGTGTGTGAGTGTGTGTGCGAGTGTGTGCGTGCGAGTGTGTGCGACTGTGTGCGACTGTGTGCGAGTGTGTGCGAGTGTGTGCGAGTGTGTGAGTGCGAGTGTGTGCGAATGTGTGCGAGTGTGTACGTGCGAGTGTGCACGAGTGTGCACGAGTGTGTGCGTATAAGTGTGTGCGTGTGAGTGTGTGTGTGCGAGTTTGTGTGCGAATGTGTGCGAGTGAGTGTGTGCGAGTGTGTGCATGCGAGTGTGTGCGTGCAAGTGTTTGCGTTCGAGTGTGTGCGAGTGTGTGCAAGTGTGTGAGTGTGTGCGAGTGTGTGTGCGAGTGTGTGCAAATGTGCCCGAGTGTGCACGAGTGAGTGTGTGCGAGTGTGTGTGAGTGTGTGTGCGAGTGTGTGCGTGCGAGTGTGTGCGAGTGTGTGTGTGAGAGTGTGCGAGTGTGTGCAAATGTGTGCGAGTGTGCACGAGTGAGTGGGTGCGAGTATGCGTGAGTGTGTGTGAGTGTGTGCATGTGAGTGTGTGCAAGCGTGCGTGCGATTGTGTGTGCAAGCGTGTGTGTGCGCGAGTGTGTGCGAGTGTGTATGAGTGTGTGTGCGAGTGTGTGCAAGTGTGTGTGAGTGTGTGCGAGTGTGTGTGTGCAAGTGTGTGCGAGTGTGTGTGAGTGTGTGCGAGTGTGTGTGTGTGTGTGAGTGTGTGCGAGTGCTTGCTAGTGTGTGTGTGAGTGTGTGCGACTGTGTGTGCGCGTGTGTGCGAGTGTGTATGAGTGTATGTGCGAGTGTGTGTGCGAGTGTGTGTTCGAGTGTGTGTTCGAGTGTGTGTGTTTGAGTGTGTGCAAGTGTGTACGAGTGTGTGTGCGAGTGCGTACAAGTGTGTGCGAGTGTGCATGAGTGTGTGCGTGTGAGTGTGTGCGAGTGTGTGCGTGCGAGTGTGTGTGAGTGTGCTCGAGTGAGTGGGTGCGAGTGTGTGTGAGTGTGTATGAGTGAGTGTGTGTGAGTGTGTGTGTGCAAGTTTGTGTGCGTGTGAGTGTGTGCGAGTGTGTGAGTGTGTGTGCGAGTGCGTGCGTGCGAGTGTGTGTGAGTGTGTGCGATTGTGTGTGTGAGTGTGTAGGACTGTATGTGCAAGTGTGTATGAGTGTGTGTGTGAGTTTGTGCAAGTGTGTGCGAGTGTGTACGAGTGTGTGCAAGTGTGTGCGAGTGAGTGTGTGCGAGTGTGTTTGCGTGCGAGTGTGTGCGGGTGTGTGCATGTGAGTGAGTGCAAGAGTGTGCAAATGTGTGTGAGCGTGTGCGAGTGTGCGCGTGTGAGTGAGTGTGTGTCTGTGTGAGTGTGTGCTTGCGAGTGTTTGCTAGTGTGCGCGAGTGTGTGAGTGTGTGCGAGTGTGCGCGAGTGTGTGCGTGTGAGTAAGTGAGTGTGTGTGAGTGTGTGCGAGTGCTTGCAAGTGTGTGTGTGAGTGTGTGCGACTGTGTGTGTGAGTGTGTGCGTGTGTGTGCGAGTGTGTATGAGTGTATGTGCGAGTGTGTGCGAGTGTGTGTTCGAGTGTGTGTGTTCGAGTGTGTGCAAGTGTGTGCGACTGTGTTCGAGTGTGTGTGTGCGAGTGTGTGCGAGTGTGTGTGCAAGTGTGTTTGAGTGTGTTTATGCAAGTGTGTATGAGTGTGTGCGAGTGTGTGCAAGTGTGTTTGTGCGAGTGTGTATGAGTGTGTGTGTGTGCGAGTGTGTGCAAGTGTGTGTGATTGTGTGTGAGTGTGTGTATGAGTGAGTGTGTGCGAGTGTGTGTGCGAGTGTGTGCGTGAGTGTGTGTGCGAGTGTGTGTAGGAGTGTGTGTGAGTGTGTGCGATTGTGTGTGTGAGTGTGTAGGACTGTATGTGCGAGTGTGTGCGACTGTGTTCGAGTGTGTGTGTGCGAGTGTGTGAGCATGTGTGAGTGTGTGCAAGTGTGTGCGTGCGAGTGTGTGCGTGCGAGTATGTGCATGCGAGTGTGTGTGAGTGTGTCCGAATGTGTGCGAGTGTGTGCGTGCGAGTGTGCGTGAGTGTGCACGAGTGTGTGCATGTAAGTGTGTGCGTGCGAGTGTGTGCGAGTGTGCTCGAGTGAATGGGTGAGAGTGTGTGCGAGTGTGTGTGAGTGTGTGCAAGTAAGTGTGTGTGAGAGTGTATGAGTGAGTGTGTGAGAGTGTGTGTGTGCGAGTTTGTGTGCGAGTGTGTGCGAGTGAGTGTGTGCGAGTTTGTGTGCGAGTGTGTGTGCGAGTGTGTGAGTGCGAATGTGTGTGCGTGTGAGTGTGTGCGAGTGTGTGTGTGTGTGTGAGTGTGTGCGAGTGCTTGCTAGTGTGTGTGTGAGTGTGTGCGACTGTGTGTGCGCGTGTGTGCGAGTGTGTATGAGTGTATGTGCGAGTGTGTGTGCGAGTGTGTGTTCGAGTGTGTGTTCGAGTGTGTGTGTTTGAGTGTGTGCAAGTGTGTACGAGTGTGTGTGCGAGTGCGTACAAGTGTGTGCGAGTGTGCATGAGTGTGTGCGTGTGAGTGTGTGCGAGTGTGTGCGTGCGAGTGTGTGTGAGTGTGCTCGAGTGAGTGGGTGCGAGTGTGTGCGAGTGTGTATGAGTGAGTGTGTGTGAGTGTGTGTGTGCAAGTTTGTGTGCGTGTGAGTGTGTGCGAGTGTGTGAGTGTGTGTGCGAGTGCGTGCGTGCGAGTGTGTGTGAGTGTGTGCGATTGTGTGTGTGAGTGTGTAGGACTGTATGTGCAAGTGTGTATGAGTGTGTGTGTGAGTTTGTGCAAGTGTGTGCGAGTGTGTACGAGTGTGTGCAAGTGTGTGCGAGTGAGTGTGTGCGAGTGTGTTTGCGTGCGAGTGTGTGCGGGTGTGTGCATGTGAGTGAGTGCAAGAGTGTGCAAATGTGTGTGAGCGTGTGCGAGTGTGCGCGTGTGAGTGAGTGTGTGTCTGTGTGAGTGTGTGCTTGCGAGTGTTTGCTAGTGTGCGCGAGTGTGTGAGTGTGTGCGAGTGTGCGCGAGTGTGTGCGTGTGAGTAAGTGAGTGTGTGTGAGTGTGTGCGAGTGCTTGCAAGTGTGTGTGTGAGTGTGTGCGACTGTGTGTGTGAGTGTGTGCGTGTGTGTGCGAGTGTGTATGAGTGTATGTGCGAGTGTGTGCGAGTGTGTGTTCGAGTGTGTGTGTTCGAGTGTGTGCAAGTGTGTGCGACTGTGTTCGAGTGTGTGTGTGCGAGTGTGTGCGAGTGTGTGTGCAAGTGTGTTTGAGTGTGTTTATGCAAGTGTGTATGAGTGTGTGCGAGTGTGTGCAAGTGTGTTTGTGCGAGTGTGTATGAGTGTGTGTGTGTGCGAGTGTGTGCAAGTGTGTGTGATTGTGTGTGAGTGTGTGTATGAGTGAGTGTGTGCGAGTGTGTGTGCGAGTGTGTGCGTGAGTGTGTGTGCGAGTGTGTGTAGGAGTGTGTGTGAGTGTGTGCGATTGTGTGTGTGAGTGTGTAGGACTGTATGTGCGAGTGTGTGCGACTGTGTTCGAGTGTGTGTGTGCGAGTGTGTGAGCATGTGTGAGTGTGTGCAAGTGTGTGCGTGCAAGTGTGTGCGTGCGAGTATGTGCATGCGAGTGTGTGTGAGTGTGTCCGAATGTGTGCGAGTGTGTGCGTGCGAGTGTGCGTGAGTGTGCACGAGTGTGTGCATGTAAGTGTGTGCGTGCGAGTGTGTGCGAGTGTGCTCGAGTGAATGGGTGAGAGTGTGTGCGAGTGTGTGTGAGTGTGTGCAAGTAAGTGTGTGTGAGAGTGTATGAGTGAGTGTGTGAGAGTGTGTGTGTGCGAGTTTGTGTGCGAGTGTGTGCGAGTGAGTGTGTGCGAGTTTGTGTGCGAGTGTGTGTGCGAGTGTGTGAGTGCGAATGTGTGTGCGTGTGAGTGTGTGCGAGTGTGTATGAGCGTATGTGCGAGTGTGTGCCAGTGTGTGCGAGTGTGTGTGCGAGTGTGTGCGAGTGTGTGTGTGCGAGTGTGTGTGCAATTGTGTATGAGTGTGTGCGAGTGTGTGTTAGTTTGTGTGAGTGTGTGCGTCTGTTCGTGCGAGTGATTGCGGGTGTGTGCGAGTGTGTGTATGCGAGTGTGTGTGCGATTGTGTATGAGTGTGTGTGAGTTTGTGCGAGGGTGTGCGTGTGTGTGCGAGTGCATGCGAGTACGCGCAAATGTGTGTGAGAGTGTGCGAGTGTGGGCGTGCGAGTGTGTGCTAGTGTGCGCGAGTGTGTGAGTGTGTGCGAGTGTGCGTGAGTAAGTGTGTGTGTAAGTGCGTGCGAGTGTTTCCGAGTGTGTGTGAGTGTGTAGGACTCTGTGTGCGAGTGTGTGCGAGTGTGTGTGCGAGTGTGTGAGTACGAGTGTGTTCGAGAGTGTGCAATTGTGTGTGTGAGTGTGTAGCACTGTATGTGCAAGTGTGTGCGAGTGTGTTTGAGTGTGTGAGTGTGTGCGAGTGTGTGTGAGTGTTTGTGAGTGTGTGCAAGTGTGTGTGTGCGAGTGTGTGTGTGCGAGTGTGTGTGTGTGCAAGTGTGTTCGAGTGTGTGTGCGAGTGTGTATGAGTGTGTGTGTGTGCAAGTGTGTGCGTGAGTGTGTGCGTGTGAGTGAGTGTGTGTGTGAGTCTGAGTGTGTGCTAGTGTGCATGAGTGTGTGAGTGTGTGCGAGTGTGCGTGTGAGTGAGTGTGTGTGCGAGTGTGTGTGTGAGTGTGTGCAAGTGTGTTCGAGTGTGTGTGCGAGTGTGTATGAGTGTGTGTGTGCAAGTGTGTGCGCGTGTGTGTGAGTGTCTGTGAGTGTGTGCATGAGTGAGTGTGTGCGAGTGTGTGTGAGTTTGTGTGTGTGTGTGAGTGTGTGCGAGTGTGTGTGTGTGAGTGTGTGCGTGTGAGTGTGTGCGAGTGTGTGTGTGTGAGTGTGTGCGAGTGTGTGCAAGTGTGTGTGATTGTGTGTGAGTGTGTGTATGAGTGAGTGTGTGCGAGTGTGTGTGCGAGTGTGTGCGCGAGTGTGTGCGTGTGTGTGCGAGTGTGTGTGAGTGTGTGCGATTGTGTGTGTGAGTGTGTAGGACTGTATGTGCGAGTGTGTGTGACTGTGTTCGAGTGTGTGTGTGCGAGTGTGTGAGCATGTGTGAGTGTGTGCAAGTGTGTGCGTGCGAGTGTGTGTGTGCGAGTGTGTGTGATTGTGTATGAGTGAGTGTGTGCGAGTGTGTGCGAGTGTGTGTGCAAGTGTGTTTGAGTGTGTTTGTGCAAGTGTGTATGAGTGTGTGCGAGTGTGTGCAAGTGTGTTTGTGCGAGTGTGTATGAGTGTGTGTGTGCGAGTGTGTGCAAGTGTGTGTGATTGTGTGTGAGTGTGTGTATGAGTGAGTGTGTGCGAGTGTGTGTGCGAGTCTGTGCGCGAGTGTGTGCGTGCGGGTGTGCGCGAGTGTGTGTAGTAGTGTGTGTGAGTGTGTGCGATTGTGTGTGTGAGTGTGTAGGACTGTGTGTGCGACTGTGTTCGAGTGTGTGTGTGCGAGTGTGTGAGCATGTGTGAGTGTGTGCAAGTGTGTGTGTGCGACTGTGTGCGACTGTGTGCGAGTGTGTGTGAGTGTGTCCGAATGTGTGCGAGTGTGTGCGTGCGAGTGTGCGCGAGTGTGCACGAGTGTGTGCATGTAAGTGTGTGCATGCGAGTGTGTGCGAGTGTGCTCGAGTGAATGGGTGAGAGTGTGTGCGAGTGTGTGTGAGTGTGTGCAAGTAAGTGTGTGTGAGAGTGTATGAGTGAGTGTGTGTGAGTGTTTGTGTGCGAGTTTGTGTGCGAGTGTGTGCGAGTGAGTGTGTGCGAGTTTGTGCGCGAGTGTGTGTGCGCGAGTGTGTGTGCGCGAGTGTGTGTGTGCGTGTGTGCGCGCGAGTGTGTGCGAGTGTGTGAGTGCGAATGTGTGTGCGTGTGAGTGTGTGCGAGTGTGTATGAGCGTATGTGCGAGTGTGTGCCAGTGTGTGCGAGTGTGTGTGCGAGTGTGTGCAAGTGTGTGCGAGTGTGTGCGAGTGTGTGTGTGCGAGTGTGTGTGCGAGTGTGTGTGCAATTGTGTATGAGTGTGTGCGAGTGTGTGTTAGTTTGTGCGAGTGTGTGCGTCTGTTCGTGCGAGTGAGTGCGGGTGTGTGCGAGTGTGTGTATGCGAGTTTGTGTGCGATTGTGTATGAGTGTGTGTGAGTTTGTGCGAGTGTGTGCGTGTGTGTGCGAGTGCGTGCGAGTACGCGCAAATGTGTGTGAGAGTGTGCGAGTGTGGGCGTGCGAGTGTGTGCTAGTGTGCGTGAGTGTGTGCGAGTGTGCGTGAGTAAGTGTGTGTGTAAGTGCGTGCGAGTGTTTCCGAGTGTGTGTGAGTGTGTAGGACTGTGTGTGCGAATGTGTGCGAGTGTGTGTGCGAGTGTGTGAGTACGAGTGTGTTCGAGAGTGTGCAATTGTGTGCGAGTGTGTGTGTGAGTGCGTATGAGTGAGTGTGTGCGAGTGTGTGTGAGTGTGTGTTTGCGAGTGTGTGCGAGTGTGTGCGAGTGTGTGCGAGTGTGTGCATGTGAGTGTGTGCGTGCAAGTGTGTGTGTGCAAGTGTGTGCGTGCAAGTGTGTGCGTGCAAGTGTGTGCGTACGAGTGTGTGCGAGTGTGTGCAAGTGTGTGAGTGTGTGCGAGTGTGTGTGCGAGTGTGTGCGAGTGTGTGCAAATTTGCCCAAGTGTGCGCGAGTGTGCACGAGTGAGTGGGTGCGAGTGTGTGTGTGTGAGTGTGTGTGATTGTGTGTGTGAGTGTGTATGAGTGTGTGTGCGAGTGTGTGCAAGTGTGTGTGATTGTGTGTGAGTGTGTGTATGAGTGAGTGTGTGCGAGTGTGTGTGAGTGTGTGTGCGAGTGTGTGCGTGAGTGGGTGTGTGCGAGTGTGTGCGAGTGTGTGCGATTGTGTGTGTGAGTGTGTAGGACTGTATGTGCGAGTGTGTATGAGTGTGTGTGTGAGTGTGTGCAAGTGTGTGCGAGTGAGTGTGTGTGAGTGCGTGTGCGAGTGTGTGCGAGTGTGTGCGATTGTGTGTGAGAGTGTGTAGGACTGTATGTGCGAGTGTGTGCGAGTGTGTATGAGTGTGTGAGTGCGAGTGTGTGCGAATGTGTGTGAGTGTGTGCGTGCGAGTGTGCACGAGTGTGTGCATGTCAGTGTGTGCGTGTGAGTGTGTGCGAGTGTGCTCGAGTGAATGGGTGCGAGTGTGTGCGAGTGTGTGTGAGTGTGTGCGAGTGAGTGTGTGTGAGTGAGTGTGAGTGAGTGTGTGTGAGTGTGTGCGTGTGTGCGAGTTTGTGTGCGAGTGTGTGTGAGTGTGTGCGAGTGTGTGCGTGTGAGTGTGTGCGAGTGTGTGAGTGTGTGTGCGAATGTGTGTGCGAGTGAGTGTGTGCGAGTGGGTATGAGTGTATGTGCGAGTGTGTGCAAGTGTGTGAGAGTGTGTGTGAGTGTGTGTGTGCGAGTGTGTGCAAGTGTGTGCGAGTGAGTGTGTGCGAGTGTGTGCGAAAGTGTGCAAGTGTGTGCGAGTGTGTGCGAGTGTGTGTGTGTGCAAGTGTGTGTGCAATTGTGTATGAGTGTGTGCGAGTGTGTGTGCGTTTGTGCGAGTGTGTGCGTGTGTGTGCGAGTGAGTGTGAGTGAGTGCAAGTGTGTGCAAATGTGTGCGCGAGTGTGCGAGTGTGGGCATGCGAGT
The DNA here is from genome assembly GCF_046119375.1 of Phyllobates terribilis. Classification (NCBI taxonomy): domain Eukaryota; kingdom Metazoa; phylum Chordata; class Amphibia; order Anura; family Dendrobatidae; genus Phyllobates; species Phyllobates terribilis. The sequence goes on along the minus strand of NW_027362764.1, from coordinate 366,829,303 downwards.
GTGTGCTAGTGTGCGCGAGTGTGTGCGAGTGTGCGTGAGTAAGTGTGTGTGTGAGTGTGTGCGAGTGTTGCCGAGTGTGTGTGCGAGTGTGTGTGCAATTTTGTGCGAGTGTGTGTGTGCGAGTGCGTATGAGTAAGTGTGTGCGAATGTGTGCGAGTGTGTGCGCGAGGGTGTGTGCACGTGTGTGCATGTGACTGTGTGTGTGCGACTGTGGGCGAGTGTGTGCGTGTGTTTGCGTGTGTGTGCGCATGTCTGTGCGTGTGTACGAGTGTGTGCGAGTGTGTGGGTGCGAGTGTGTGCAAGTGTGTGCGAGTGTGTGTGAGTGTGTGTGTGAGTGTGTGTGAATGTGTGCGAGTCTGTGTGTGCGAGTGTGTGTGTGCGATTGTGTATGAGTGTGTGCGAGTATGTGTGTGAGCGTGTGCGAGTGTGTGCGAGTGTGTGCGTGTGAGTGCATGCGAGTGAGTGCCAGTGTGTGCAAATGTGTGCAAGTGTGTGCGAGTGTGCGCGAATGTGCGCGAGTGTGTGCGTGTGAGTGAGTGTGTGTGTGAATGTGAGTGTGTGCTAGTGTGCATGAGTGTGTGCGAGTGTGCGCGAGTGTGCGTGTGAGTGAGTGTGTGTGCGAGTGTGTGTGAGTGTGTACGAGTGGGTGTAGGAGTGTGTGCGAGTGTGTGCGATTGTGTGTGTGAGTGTGTAGCACTGTATGTGCAAGTGTGTGCGAGTGTGTTTGAGTGTGTGAGTGTGTGCGAGTGTGTGTGAGTGTTTGTGAGTGTGTGCAAGTGTGTGTGTGCGAGTGTGTGTGTGCGAGTGTGTGTCTGTGCAAGTGTGTTCGAGTGTGTGTGCGAGTGTGTATGAGTGTGTGTGTGTGCAAGTGTGTGCGTGAGTGTGTGCGTGTGAGTGAGTGTGTGTGTGAGTGTGAGTGTGTGCTAGTGTGCATGAGTGTGTGAGTGTGTGCGAGTGTGCGTGTGAGTGAGTGAGTGTGTGTGCGAGTGTGTGTGTGAGTGTGTGCAAGTGTGTTCGAGTGTGTGTGCGAGTGTGTATGAGTGTGTGTGTGTGCGCGTGTGTGCGCGTGTGTGTGAGTGTCTGTGAGTGTGTGCATGAGTGAGTGTGTGCGAGTGTGTGTGAGTTTGTGTGTGTGTGTGTGAGTGTGTGCGAGTGTGTGCGTGTGAGTGTGTGCGAGTGTGTGTGTGAGTGTGTGCGAGTGTGTGTGTGCAATTGTGTATTAGTGAATGTGTGCGAGTGTGCGTGAGTGTGTGTGTATGTGAGTGAGTGAGTGTGTGTGTGCGAGTGTGTGCGAGTGAGTGTGATTGAGTGTGTGCAAGTGTGTGCGAGTGTGTGTGTGTGCGATTGTGCATAAGTGTGTGCGAGTGTGTGTGTGAGTGTGTAGGACTGTGTGTGCGAGTGTGTGTGCGAGTGTGTGCGAGTGTGTGTGAGTGTGTGTAGGAGTGTGTGTAGGAGTGTGTGCGATTGTGTGTGTGAGTGTGTAGTACTGTATGTGCGACTTTGTTCGAGTGTGTGTGTGCGAGTATGTGAGCATGTGTGAGTGTGTGCAAGTGTGTGCGTGCGAGTGTGTGTGTGCAAGTGTGTGTGATTGTGTATGAGTGAGTGTGTGCGAGTGTGCGTGCAAGTGTGTTTGAGTGTGTTTGTGCAAGTGTGTATGAGTGTGTCTGTGCGAGTGTGTGCAAGTGTGTTTGTGCGAGTGTGTATGAGTGTGTCTGTGCGAGTGTGTGCAAGTGTGTGTGATTGTGTGTGAGTGTGTGTATGAGTGAGTGTGTGCGAGTGTGTGCGAGTGTGTGTGCGAGTGTGTGCGCGAGTGTGTGCGTGTGAGTGTGTGCGATTGTGTGTGTGAGTGTGTAGGACTGTATGTGCGAGTGTGTGTGACTGTGTTCGAGTGTGTGTGTGCGAGTGTGTGAGCATGTGTGAGTGTGTGCAAGTGTGTGCGTGCGAGTGTGTGTGTGTGTGATTGTGTATGAGTGAGTGTGTGCGAGTATGTGTGTAAGCGTGTGCGAGTGTGTGCGAGTGTGTGCGTGCGAGTGAGTGCGAGTGTGTGCAAATGTGTGCAAGAGTGTGCGAGTGTGGGCGTGCGAGTGTGTGCGAGTGTGCGCGAGTGTGTGCGTGTGAGTGAGTGTGTGTGTGAGTGTGAGTGTGTGCTAGTGTGCATGAGTGTGTGAGTGTGTGCGAGTGTGCGCGAGTGTGCGTGTGAGTGAGTGTGTGTGCGAGTGTGTGTGATTGTGTGTGAGTGTGTACGAGTGTGTGTAGGAGTGTGTGCGAGTGTGTGCGATTGTGTGTGTGAGTGTGTAGGACTGTATGTGCAAGTGTGTGCGAGTGTGTTTGAGTGTGTGAGTGTGTGCGAGTGTGTGTGAGTGTGTGCAAGTGTGTGTGTGCAAGTGTGTGTGTGCAAGTGTGTTCGAGTGTGTGTGCGAGTGTGTATGAGTGTCTGTGTGTGCAAGTGTGTTCGCGAGTGTGTGCGTGTGAGTGAGTGTGTGTGTGAGTGTGAGTGTGTGCTAGTGTGCATGAGTGTGTGAGTGTGTGCGAGTGTGCGTGTGAGTGAGTGTGTGTGCGAGTGTGTGCGAGTGTGTGAGTGTGTGTGCGAATGTGTGTGCGAGTGTGTATGAGTGTATGTGCGAGTGTGTGCAAGTGTGTGAGAGTGTGTGTGCGAGTGTGTGCAAGTGTGTGCGAGTGAGTGTGTGCGAGTGTGTGCGAGAGTGTGCAAGTGTGTGCGAGTGTGTGTGCAATTGTGTATGAGTGTGTGCGAGTGTGTGTGCGTTTGTGCGAGTGTGTGCGTGTGTGTGTGTGCAAGTGCGTGTGAGTGAGTGCAAGTGTGTGCAAATGTGTGTGCGAGTGTGGGCATGCGAGTGTGTGCTAGTGTGCAAGAGTGTGCAAGTGTGTGCGAGTGTGTGTGTGCGAGTGTGTGTGCAATTGTGTATGAGTGTGTGCTAGTGTGTGCGTGTGTGTGTGCAAGTGCGTGTGAGTGAGTGCAAGTGTGTGCAAATGTGTGCGCGAGTGTGCGAGTGTGGGCATGCGAGTGTGTGCTAGTGTGCGCGAGTGTGTGAGTGTGTGCGAGTGTGCGTGAGTAAGTGTGTGTGTGAGTGTGTGCGAGTGTTGCCGAGTGTGTGTGTGAGTGTGTAGGACTGTGTGTGCGAGTGTGTGTGCGAGTGTGTGTGTACGAGTGTGTTCGAGTGTGTGCAATTTTGTGCGAGTGTGTGTGTGCGAGTGCGTATGAGTAAGTGTGTGCGAATGTGTGCGAGTGTGTGCGAGTGTGTGTGCGAGTGTGTTTGCGAGTGTGTGCGTGCGACTGTGTGTGTGCGACTGTGTGCGAGTGTGTGCGAGTGTTTGCGTGTGTGTGCGCGTGTGTGTGCGTGTGTACGAGTGTGTGTGAGTGTGTGGGTGCGAGTGTGTGCAAGTGTGTGCGAGTGTGTGTGAGTGTGTGTGAATGTGTGCGAGTGTGTGCGTGTGAGTGCGAGTGTGTGCAAATGTGTGCGAGAGTGTGCGAGTGTGGGCGTGCGAGTGTGTGCAAGTGTGCGCGAGTGTGCGCGAGTGTGTGCGTGTGAGTGAGTGTGTGTGTGAGTGAGTGAGTGTGTGCGAGTGTGTGTGATTGTGTGTGAGTGTGTACGAGTGTGTGTAGGAGTGTGTGCGAGTGTGTGTAGGAGTGTGTGCGAGTGTGTGCGATTGTGTGTGTGAGTGTGTAGGACTGTATGTGCAAGTGTGTGCGAGTGTGTTTGAGTGTGTGAGTGTGTGCGAGTGTGTGTGAGTGTGTGTGAGTGTGTGTGTGCAAGTGTGTGTGTGCAAGTGTGTTCGAGTGTGTGTGCGAGTGTGTATGAGTGTCTGTGTGTGCAAGTGTGTTTGCGAGTGTGTGCGTGTGAGTGAGTGTGTGTGTGAGTGTGAGTGTGTGCTAGTGTGCATGAGTGTGTGAGTGTGTGCGAGTGTGCGTGTGAGTGAGTGTGTGTGCGAGTGTGTGCGAGTGTGTGAGTGTGTGTGCGAGTGAGTGTGTGCGAGTGTGTATGAGTGTATGTGCGAGTGTGTGCAAGTGTGTGAGAGTGTGTGAGAGTGTGTGAGAGTGTGTGTGTGCGAGTGTGTGCAAGTGTGTTTGAGTGAGTGTGTGCGAGTGTGTGCGAGAGTGTGCAAGTGTGTGCGAGTGTGTGTGTGCGAGTGTGTGTGCAATTGTGTATGAGTGTGTGCGAGTGTGTGTGCGTTTGTGCGAGTGTGTGCGTGTGTGTGTGCAAGTGCGTGTGAGTGAGTGCAAGTGTGTGCAAATGTGTGTGCGAGTGTGCGAGTGTGGGCATGCGAGTGTGTGCTAGTGTGCGAGAGTGTGCAAGTGTGTGCGAGTGTGTGTGTGCGAGTGTGTGTGCAATTGTGTATGAGTGTGTGCGAGTGTGTGTGCGTTTGTGCGAGTGTGTGCGTGTGTGTGTGCAAGTGCGTGTGAGTGAGTGCAAGTGTGTGCAAATGTGTGTGCGAGTGTGGGCATGCGAGTGTGTGCTAGTGTGCGCGAGTGTGTGAGTGTGTGCGAGTGTTGCCGAGTGTGTGTGTGAGTGTGTAGGACTGTGTGTGCGAGTGTGTGCGAGTGTGTGTGTACGAGTGTGTTCGAGTGTGTGCAATTTTGTGCAAGTGTGTGTGTGCGAGTGCGTATGAGTAAGTGTGTGCGAATGTGTGCGAGTGTGTGTGCGAGTGTGTGTGTGAGTGTGTGCGTGCGACTGTGTGTGTGCGAGTGTGTGCGAGTGTGTGCGAGTGTTTGCGTGTGAGTGCGCGTGTGTGTGCGTGTGTACGAGTGTGTGCAAGTGTGTGCGAGTGTGTGTGAGTGTGTGAGTGTGTGTGAATGTGTGCGAGTCTGTGTGTGCGAGTGTGTGTGTGCGATTGTGTATGAGTGTGTGCGAGTATGTGTGTGAGTGTGTGCGAGTGTGTGCGAGTGTGTGCGTGCGAGTGCATGCGAGTGAGTGCGAGTGTGTGCAAATGTGTGCAAATGTGTGCGAGAGTGTGCGCGAGTGTGTGCGTGTGAGTGTGTTTGTGAGTGTGAGTGTGTGCTAGTGTGCATGAGTGTGTGAGTGTGTGCGAGTGTGCGCGAGTGTGCGTGTGAGTGAGTGAGTGTGTGCGAGTGTGTGTGAGTGTGTACGAGTGTGTGTAGGAGTGTGTGCGAGTGTGTGCGATTGTGTGTGTGAGTGTGTAGGACTGTATGTGCAAGTGTGTGCGAGTGTGTTTGAGTGTGTGAGTGTGTGCGAGTGTGTGTGAGTGTGTGCAAGTGTGTGTGTGCGAATGTGTGTGTGCAAGTGTGTGTGTGCAAGTGTGTGCGAGTGTGTATGAGTGTGTGTGTGTGCAAGTGTGTGCGCGAGTGTGTGCGCGAGTGTGTGCGTGTGAGTGAGTGTGTGTGTGAGTGTGAGTTTGTGCTAGTGTGCATGAGTGTGAGTGTGTGTGTGCGAGTGTGCGTGTGAGTCAGTGAGTGTGTGTGCGAGTGTGTGCGAGTGTGTGTGAGTGTGTGCAAGTGTGTTCGAGTGTGTGTGTGAGTGTGCATGAGTGAGTGTGTGCGAGTGTGTGTGAGTTTGTGTGTGTGTGAGTGTGTGCGAGTGTGTGTGTGTGAGTGTGTGCGAGTGTGTGAGTGAGTGTGTGCGAGTGTGTGTGTGCGATTGTGTATTAGTGAATGTGTGCGAGTGTGCGTGAGAGTGAGTGAGTGTGTGTGTGCGAGCGTGTGCGAGTGAGTGTGAGTGAGTGTGTGCGAGTGTGTGTGTGCGATTGTGCATAAGTGTGTGCGAGTGTGTGTGTGAGTGTGTAGGACTGTGTGTGCGAGTGTGTGTGCGAGTGTGTGTGCATGTGTGTGAGTGTGTGTAGGAGTGTGTGTGAGTGTGTGCGATTGTGTGTGTGAGTGTGTAGTACTGTATGTGCGACTGTGTTCGAGTGTGTGTGTGCGAGTGTGTGAGCATGTGTGAGTGTGTGCAAGTGTGTGCGTGCGAGTGTGTGTGATTGTGTATGAGTGAGTGTGTGCGAGTGTGTGCGAGTGTGTGTGCAAGTGTGTTTGAGTGTGTTTGTGCAAGTGTGTATGAGTGTGTGTGTGCGAGTGTGTGCAAGTGTGTTTGTGCGAGTGTGTATGAGTGTGTGTGTGCGAGTGTGTGCAAGTGTGTGTGATTGTGTGTGAGTGTGTGTATGAGTGAGTGTGTGCGAGTGTGTGTGCGAGTGTGTGCGCGAGTGTGTGCGTGTGAGTGTGTGCGAGTGTGTGTAAGTGTGTGCGATTGTGTGTGTGAGTGTGTAGGACTGTATGTGCGAGTGTGTGTGACTGTGTTCGAGTGTGTGTGTGCGAGTGTGTGAGTGTGTGCAAGTGTGTGCGTGCGAGTGTGTGTGTGCGAGTGTGTGTGATTGTGTATGAGTGAGTGTGTGCGAGTGTGTGCGAGTGTGTGTGCAAGTGTGTTTGAGTGTGTTCGTGCAAGTGTGTATGAGTGTGTGCGAGTGTGTGCAAGTGTGTTTGTGCGAGTGTGTATGAGTGTGTGTGTGCGAGTGTGTGCAAGTGTGTGTGATTGTGTGTGAGTGTGTGTATGAGTGAGTGTGTGTGTGAGTGTGTGCGCGAGTGTGTGCGTGTGAGTGTGCGCGAGTGTGTGCGTGTGAGTGTGTGCGAGTGTGTGCGAGTGTGTATGCGAGTGTGTGTGTGCGAGTGTGTGTGTGCGTGTGTGCGCGTGAGTGTGTGCGAGTGTGTGAGTGCGAATGTGTGTGCGTGTGAGTGTGTGCGAGTGTGTATGAGCATATGTGCGAGTGTGTGCCAGTGTGTGTGAGTGTGTGTGCGAGTGTGTGCAAGTGTGTGCGAGTGTGTGCGAGTGTGTGCGAGTGTGTGTGTGCGAGTGTGTGTGCAATTGTGTATGAGTGTGTGCGAGTGTGTGTGCGTTTGTGCGAGTGTGTGCGTGTGTGTGTGCAAGTGCGTGTGAGTGAGTGCAAGTGTGTGCAAATGTGTGTGTGAGTGTGCGAGTGTGGGCATGCGAGTGTATGCTAGTGTGCGAGAGTGTGCAAGTGTGTGCGAGTGTGTGTGTGCGAGTGTGTGTGCAATTGTGTATGAGTGTGTGCGAGTGTGTGTGCGTTTGTGCGAGTGTGTGCGTGTGTGTGTGCAAGTGCGTGTGAGTGAGTGCAAGTGTGTGCAAATTTGTGTGTGAGTGTGCGAGTGTGGGCATGCGAGTGTGTGCTAGTGTGCGCTAGTGTGTGAGTGTGTGCGAATGTTGCCGAGTGTGTGTGTGAGTGTGTAGGACTGTGTGTGCGAGTGTGTGCGAGTGTGTGTGCGAGTGTGTGTGTACGAGTGTGTTCGAGTGTGTGCAATTTTGTGCGAGTGTGTGTGTGCGAGTGCGTATGAGTAAGTGTGTGCGAATGTGTGCGAGTGTGTGCGAGTGTGTGTGCGAGTGTGTGTGTGAGTGTGTGCGTGCGACTGTGTGTGTGCGAGTGTGTGCGAGTGTGTGCGATTGTTTGCGTGTGAGTGCGCGTGTGTGTGCGTGTGTACGAGTGTGTGCGAGTGTGTGGGTGCGAGTGTGTGCAAGTGTGTGCGAGTGTGTGTGAGTGTGTGTGTGAGTGTGTGTGAATGTGTGCGAGTCTGTGTGTGTGAGTGTGTGTGTGCGATTGTTTATGAGTGTGTGCGAGTATGTGTGTGAGTGTGTGCGAGTGTGTGCGAGTGTGTGCGTGCGAGTGCATGCGAGTGAGTGCGAGTGTGTGCAAATGTGTGCGAGAGTGTGCGAGTGTGGGCGTGCGAGTGTGCGCGAGTGTGCGCTAGTGTGCGTGAGTGTGGGCGTGTGAGTGTGTTTGTGAGTGTGAGTGTGTGCTAGTGTGCATGAGTGTGTGAGTGTGTGCGAGTGTGCGCGAGTGTGCGTGTGAGTGCGAGTGTGTGCGAGTGTGTGTGAGTGTGTGTGAGTGTGTACGAGTGTGTGTAGGAGTGTGTGCGAGTGTGTGCGATTGTGTGTGTGAGTGTGTAGGACTGTATGTGCAAGTGTGTGCGAGTGTGTTTGAGTGTGTGAGTGTGTGCGAGTGTGTGTGAGTGTGTGCAAGTGTGTGTGTGCGAGTGTGTGTGTGCAAGTGTGTGTGTGCAAGTGTGTTCGAGTGTGTGTGCGAGTGTGTATGAGTGTGTGTGTGTGCAAGTGTGTGCGCGAGTGTGTGCGTGTGAGTGAGTGTGTGTGTGTGTGAGTGTGAGTGTGTGCTAGTGTGCATGAGTGTGAGTGTGTGTGTGCGTGTGAGTGAGTGAGTGTGTGTGTGAGTGTGTGCAAGTGTGTTCGAGTGTGTGTGTGCGAGTGTGTGTGTGCGATTGTGTATGAGTGTGTGCAAGTATGTGTGCAAATGTGTGCGAGAGTGTGCGAGTGTGGGCGTGCGAGTGTGTGCGAGTGTGCGCGAGTGTGCGCGAGTGTGTGCGTGTGAGTGTGTTTGTGAGTGTGAGTGTGTGCTAGTGTGCATGAGTGTGTGAGTGTGTGCGAGTGTGCGTGTGAGTGAGTGAGTGTGTGTGCGAGTGTGTGTAAGTGTGTGTGAGTGTGTACGAGTGTGTGTAGGAGTGTGTGCGAGTGTTTGCGATTGTGTGTGTGAGTGTGTAGGACTGTATGTGCAAGTGTGTGCGAGTGTGTTTGAGTGTGTGAGTGTGTGCGAGTGTGTGTGAGTGTGTGCAAGTGTGTGTGTGCGAGTGTGTGTGTGCAAGTGTGTGTGTGCAAGTGTGTGCGAGTGTGTATGAGTGTGTGTGTGTGCAAGTGTGTGCGCGAGTGTGTGCACGAGTGTGTGCGTGTGAGTGAGTGTGTGTGTGTGAGTGTGAGTGTGTGCTAGTGTGCATGAGTGTGAGTGTGTGTGTGCGAGTGTGCGTGTGAGTCAGTGAGTGTGTGTGCGAGTGTGTGCGAGTGTGTGTGTGAGTGTGTGCAAGTGTGTTCGAGTGTGTGTGTGAGTGTGCATGAGTGAATGTGTGCGAGTGTGTGTGAGTTTGTGTGTGTGAGTGTGTGCGAGTGTGTGTGTGTGAGTGTGTGCGTTTGAGTGTGTGCGAGTGTGTGTGTGAGTGTGTGCGAGTGTGTGTGTGCGATTGTGTATTAGTGAATGTGTGCGAGTGTGCGTGAGAGTGAGTGAGTGTGTGTGTGCGAGTGTGTGCGAGTGAGTGTGAGTGAGTGTGTGCGAGTGTGTGCGAGTGTGTGTGTGCGATTGTGCATAAGTGTGTGCGAGTGTGTGTGTGAGTGTGTAGGACTGTGTGTGCGAGTGTGTGTGCGAGTGTGTGTGTGTGAGTGTGTGTAGGAGTGTGTGTGAGTGTGTGCGATTGTGTGTGTGAGTGTGTAGTACTGTATGTGCGACTGTGTTCGAGTGTGTGTGTGCGAGTGTGTGAGCATGTGTGAGTGTGTGCAAGTGTGTGCGTGCGAGTGTGTGTGATTGTGTATGAGTGAGTGTGTGCGAGTGTGTGCGAGTGTGTGTGCAAGTGTGTGTGCAAGTGTGTGTGTGTGAGTGTGCGCGAGTGTGTGCGTGTGAGTGTGTGCGAGTGTGTGCGAGTGTGTATGCGAGTGTGTGTGTGCGAGTGTGTGTGTGCGTGTGTGCGCGTGAGTGTGTGCGAGTGTGTGAGTGCGAATGTGTGTGCGTGTGAGTGTGTGCGAGTGTGTATGAGCATATGTGCGAGTGTGTGCCAGTGTGTGTGAGTGTGTGTGCGAGTGTGTGCAAGTGTGTGCGAGTGTGTGCGAGTGTGTGCGAGTGTGTGTGTGCGAGTGTGTGTGCAATTGTGTATGAGTGTGTGCGAGTGTGTGTGCGTTTGTGCGAGTGTGTGCGTGTGTGTGTGCAAGTGCGTGTGAGTGAGTGCAAGTGTGTGCAAATGTGTGTGTGAGTGTGCGAGTGTGGGCATGCGAGTGTATGCTAGTGTGCGAGAGTGTGCAAGTGTGTGCGAGTGTGTGTGTGCGAGTGTGTGTGCAATTGTGTATGAGTGTGTGCGAGTGTGTGTGCGTTTGTGCGAGTGTGTGCGTGTGTGTGTGCAAGTGCGTGTGAGTGAGTGCAAGTGTGTGCAAATTTGTGTGTGAGTGTGCGAGTGTGGGCATGCGAGTGTGTGCTAGTGTGCGCTAGTGTGTGAGTGTGTGCGAATGTTGCCGAGTGTGTGTGTGAGTGTGTAGGACTGTGTGTGCGAGTGTGTGCGAGTGTGTGTGCGAGTGTGTGTGTACGAGTGTGTTCGAGTGTGTGCAATTTTGTGCGAGTGTGTGTGTGCGAGTGCGTATGAGTAAGTGTGTGCGAATGTGTGCGAGTGTGTGCGAGTGTGTGTGCGAGTGTGTGTGTGAGTGTGTGCGTGCGACTGTGTGTGTGCGAGTGTGTGCGAGTGTGTGCGATTGTTTGCGTGTGAGTGCACGTGTGTGTGCGTGTGTACGAGTGTGTGCGAGTGTGTGGGTGCGAGTGTGTGCAAGTGTGTGCGAGTGTGTGTGAGTGTGTGTGTGAGTGTGTGTGAATCTGTGCGAGTCTGTGTGTGTGAGTGTGTGTGTGCGATTGTGTATGAGTGTGTGCGAGTATGTGTGTGAGTGTGTGCGAGTGTGTGCGAGTGTGTGCGTGCGAGTGCATGCGAGTGAGTGCGAGTGTGTGCAAATGTGTGCGAGAGTGTGCGAGTGTGGGCGTGCGAGTGTGCGCGAGTGTGCGCGAGTGTGCGTGAGTGTGGGCGTGTGAGTGTGTTTGTGAGTGTGAGTGTGTGCTAGTGTGCATGAGTGTGTGAGTGTGTGCGAGTGTGCGCGAGTGTGCGTGTGAGTGCGAGTGTGTGCGAGTGTGTGTGAGTGTGTGTGAGTGTGTACGAGTGTGTGTAGGAGTGTGTGCGAGTGTGTGCGATTGTGTGTGTGAGTGTGTAGGACTGTATGTGCAAGTGTGTGCGAGTGTGTTTGAGTGTGTGAGTGTGTGCGAGTGTGTGTGAGTGTGTGCAAGTGTGTGTGTGCGAGTGTGTGTGTGCAAGTGTGTGTGTGCAAGTGTGTTCGAGTGTGTGTGCGAGTGTGTATGAGTGTGTGTGTGTGCAAGTGTGTGCGCGAGTGTGTGCGTGTGAGTGAGTGTGTGTGTGTGTGAGTGTGAGTGTGTGCTAGTGTGCATGAGTGTGAGTGTGTGTGTGCGTGTGAGTGAGTGAGTGTGTGTGTGAGTGTGTGCAAGTGTGTTCGAGTGTGTGTGTGCGAGTGTGTGTGTGCGATTGTGTATGAGTGTGTGCAAGTATGTGTGCAAATGTGTGCGAGAGTGTGCGAGTGTGGGCGTGCGAGTGTGTGCGAGTGTGCGCGAGTGTGCGCGAGTGTGTGCGTGTGAGTGTGTTTGTGAGTGTGAGTGTGTGCTAGTGTGCATGAGTGTGTGAGTGTGTGCGAGTGTGCGTGTGAGTGAGTGAGTGTGTGTGCGAGTGTGTGTAAGTGTGTGTGAGTGTGTACGAGTGTGTGTAGGAGTGTGTGCGAGTGTGTGCGATTGTGTGTGTGAGTGTGTAGGACTGTATGTGCAAGTGTGTGCGAGTGTGTTTGAGTGTGTGAGTGTGTGCGAGTGTGTGTGAGTGTGTGCAAGTGTGTGTGTGCGAGTGTGTGTGTGCAAGTGTGTGTGTGCAAGTGTGTGCGAGTGTGTATGAGTGTGTGTGTGTGCAAGTGTGTGCGCGAGTGTGTGCACGAGTGTGTGCGTGTGAGTGAGTGTGTGTGTGTGAGTGTGAGTGTGTGCTAGTGTGCATGAGTGTGAGTGTGTGTGTGCGAGTGTGCGTGTGAGTCAGTGAGTGTGTGTGCGAGTGTGTGCGAGTGTGTGTGTGAGTGTGTGCAAGTGTGTTCGAGTGTGTGTGTGAGTGTGCATGAGTGAATGTGTGCGAGTGTGTGTGAGTTTGTGTGTGTGAGTGTGTGCGAGTGTGTGTGTGTGAGTGTGTGCGTTTGAGTGTGTGCGAGTGTGTGTGTGAGTGTGTGCGAGTGTGTGTGTGCGATTGTGTATTAGTGAATGTGTGCGAGTGTGCGTGAGAGTGAGTGAGTGTGTGTGTGCGAGTGTGTGCGAGTGAGTGTGAGTGAGTGTGTGCGAGTGTGTGCGAGTGTGTGTGTGCGATTGTGCATAAGTGTGTGCGAGTGTGTGTGTGAGTGTGTAGGACTGTGTGTGCGAGTGTGTGTGCGAGTGTGTGTGCGTGTGTGTGATTGTGTGTAGGAGTGTGTGTGAGTGTGTGCGATTGTGTGTGTGAGTGTGTAGTACTGTATGTGCGACTGTGTTCGAGTGTGTGTGTGCGAGTGTGTGAGCATGTGTGAGTGTGTGCAAGTGTGTGCGTGCGAGTGTGTGTGATTGTGTATGAGTGAGTGTGTGCGAGTGTGTGCGAGTGTGTGTGCAAGTGTGTTTGAATGTGTTTGTGCAAGTGTGTATGAGTGTGTGTGTGCGAGTGTGTGCAAGTGTGTTTGTGCGAGTGTGTATGAGTGTGTGTGTGCGAGTGTGTGCAAGTGTGTGTGATTGTGTGTGAGTGTGTGTATGAGTGAGTGTGTGCGAGTGTGTGTGCGAGTGTGTGCGCGAGTGTGTGCGTGTGAGTGTGTGCGAGTGTGTGTAAGTGTGTGCGATTGTGTGTGTGAGTGTGTAGGACTGTATGTGCGAGTGTGTGTGACTGTGTTCAAGTGTGTGTGTGCGAGTGTGTGTGTGTGCAAGTGTGTGCGTGCGAGTGTGTGTGTGCGAGTGTGTGTGATTGTGTATGAGTGAGTGTGTGCAAGTGTGTTTGTGCAAGTGTATATGAGTGTGTGCGAGTGTGTGCAAGTGTGTTTGTGCGAGTGTGTATGAGTGTGTGTGTGCGAGTGTGTGCAAGTGTGTGTGATTGTGTGTGAGTGTGTGTTTGAGTGAGTGTGTGCGAGTGTGTGCGCGAGTGTGTGCGTGTGTGTGCGAGTGTGTGTGAGTGTGTGCGATTGTGTGTGTGAGTGTGTAGGACTGTATGTGCGAGTGTGTGTGACTGTGTTCGAGTGTGTGTGTGCGAGTGTGTGAGCATGTGTGAGTGTGTGCAAGTGTGTGCGTGCGAGTGTGTGTGTGCGAGTGTGTGTGATTGTGTATGAGTGAGTGTGTGCGAGTGTGTGTGCAAGTGTGTTTGAGTGTGTTTGTGCAAGTGTGTATGAGTGTGTGCGAGTGTGTGCAAGTGTGTTTGTGCGAGTGTGTATGAGTGTGTGTGTGCGAGTGTGTGCAAGTGTGTGTGATTGTGTGTGAGTGTGTGTATGAGTGAGTGTGTGCGAGTGTGTGTGCGAGTGTGTGCGCGAGTGTGTGCGTGCGGGTGTGCGCGAGTGTGTGTAGTAGTGTGTGTGAGTGTGTGCGATTGTGTGTGTGAGTGTGTAGGACTGTATGTGCGAGTGTGTGCGACTGTGTTCGAGTGTGTGTGTGCGAGTGTGTGAGCATGTGTGAGTGTGTGCAAGTGTGTGTGTGCGAGTGTGTGCGACTGTGTGCGACTGTGTGCGAGTGTGTGTGAGTGTGTCCGAATGTGTGCGTGCGAGTGTGCGCGAGTGTGCACGAGTGTGTGCATGTAAGTGTGTGCGTGCGAGTGTGTGCGAGTGTGCTCGAGTGAATGGGTGAGAGTGTGTGCGAGTGTGTGTGAGTGTGTGCAAGTAAGTGTGTGTGAGAGTGTATGAGTGAGTGTGTGTGAGTGTGTGTGTGCGAGTTTGTGTGTGCGAGTGTGTGTGTGCGATTGTGTATGAGTGTGTGCGAGTATGTGTGTGAGTGTGTGCGAGTGTGTGCGAGTGTGTGCGTGCGAGTGCATGCGAGTGAGTGCGAGTGTGTGCAAATGTGTGCAAGAGTGTGCGAGTGTGGGCGTGCGAGTGTGCGCGAGTGTGCGCGAGTGTGCGTGAGTGTGGGCGTGTGAGTGTGTTTGTGAGTGTGAGTGTGTGCTAGTGTGCATGAGTGTGTGAGTGTGTGCGAGTGTGCGCGAGTGTGCGTGTGAGTGAGTGTGTGTGCGAGTGTGTGTGAGTGTGTGTGAGTGTGTACGAGTGTGTGTAGGAGTGTGTGCGAGTGTGTGCGATTGTGTGTGTGAGTGTGTAGGACTGTATGTGCAAGTTTGTGCGAGTGTGTTTGAGTGTGTGAGTGTGTGCGAGTGTGTGTGAGTGTGTGCAAGTGTGTGTGTGCGAGTGTGTGTGTGCAAGTGTGTGTGTGCAAGTGTGTTCGAGTGTGTGTGCGAGTGTGTATGAGTGTGTGTGTGTGCAAGTGTGTGCGCGAGTGTGTGTGTGTGAGTGAGTGTGTGTGTGAGTGTGAGTGTGTGCTAGTGTGCATGAGTGTGAGTGTGTGTGTGCGTGTGAGTGAGTGATTGTGTGTGTGAGTGTGTGCAAGTGTGTTCGAGTGTGTGTGTGCGAGTGTGTGTGTGCGATTGTGTATGAGTGTGTGCGAGTATGTGTGCAAATGTGTGCGAGAGTGTGCGAGTGTGGGCGTGCGAGTGTGTGCGAGTGTGCGCGAGTGTGCGCGAGTGTGTGCGTGTGAGTGTGTTTGTGAGTGTGAGTGTGTGCTAGTGTGCATGAGTGTGTGAGTGTGTGCGAGTGTGCGCGAGTGTGCGTGTGAGTGAGTGAGTGTGTGTGCGAGTGTGTGTAAGTGTGTGTGAGTGTGTACGAATGTGTGTAGGAGTGTGTGCGAGTGTGTGCGATTGTGTGTGTGAGTGTGTAGGACTGTATGTGCAAGTGTGTGCGAGTGTGTTTGAGTGTGTGAGTGTGTGCGAGTGTGTGTGAGTGTGTGCAAGTGTGTGTGTGCGAGTGTGTGTGTGCAAGTGTGTGTGTGCAAGTGTGTGCGAGTGTGTATGAGTGTGTGTGTGTGCAAGTGTGTGCACGAGTGTGTGCGCGAGTGTGTGTGAGTGAGTGTGTGTGTGTGAGTGTGAGTGTGTGCTAGTGTGCATGAGTGTGAGTGTGCGAGTGTGCGTGTGAGTCAGTGAGTGTGTGTGCGAGTGTGTGCGAGTGTGTGTGTGAGTGTGTGCAAGTGTGTTCGAGTGTGTGTGTGAGTGTGCATGAGTGAGTGTGTGCGAGTGTGTGTGAGTTTGTGTGTGTGAGTGTGTGCGAGTGTGTGTGTGTGAGTGTGTGCGTGTGAGTGTGTGCGAGTGTGTGTGTGAGTGTGTGCGAGTGTGTGTGTGCGATTGTGTATTAGTGAATGTGTGCGAGTGTGCGTGAGAGTGAGTGAGTGTGTATGTGCGAGTGTGTGCGAGTGAGTGTGAGTGAGTGTGTGCGAGTGTGTGCGAGTGTGTGTGTGCGATTGTGCATAAGTGTGTGCGAGTGTGTGTGTGAGTGTGTAGGACTGTGTGTGCGAGTGTGTGTGCGAGTGTGTGTGCGTGTGTGTGAGTGTGTGTAGGAGTGTGTGTGAGTGTGTGCGATTGTGTGTGTGAGTGTGTAGTACTGTATGTGCGACTGTGTTCGAGTGTGTGTGTGCGAGTGTGTGAGCATGTGTGAGTGTGTGCAAGTGTGTGCGTGCGAGTGTGTGTGATTGTGTATGAGTGAGTGTGTGCGAGTGTGTGCGAGTGTGTGTGCAAGTGTGTTTGAGTGTGTTTGTGCAAGTGTGTATGAGTGTGTGTGTGCGAGTGTGTGCAAGTGTGTTTGTGCGAGTGTGTATGAGTGTGTGTGTGCGAGTGTGTGCAAGTGTGTGTGATTGTGTGTGAGTGTGTGTATGAGTGAGTGTGTGCGAGTGTGTGCGCGAGTGTGTGCGTGTGAGTGTGTGCGAGTGTGTGTAAGTGTGTGCGATTGTGTGTGTGAGTGTGTAGGACTGTATGTGCGAGTGTGTGTGTCACTGTGTTCGAGTGTGTGTGTGCGAGTGTGTGAGTGTGTGCAAGTGTGTGCGTGCGAGTGTGTGTGATTGTGTATGAGTGAGTGTGTGCGAGTGTGTGCGAGTGTGTGTGCAAGTGTGTTTGAGTGTGTTTGTGCAAGTGTGTATGAGTGTGTGCGAGTGTGTGCAAGTGTGTTTGTGCGAGTGTGTATGAGTGTGTGTGTGCGAGTGTGTGCAAGTGTGTGTGATTGTGTGTGAGTGTGTGTATGAGTGAGTGTGTGCGAGTGTGTGCGCGAGTGTGTGTAGTAGTGTGTGTGACTGTGTGCGATTGTGTGTGTGAGTGTGTAGGACTGTATGTGCGACTGTGTGCGACTGTGTTCGAGTGTGTGTGTGCGACAGTGTGTGAGCATGTGTGAGTGTGTGCAAGTGTGTGTGTGCAAGTGTGTGCGTACGAGTGTGTGCGAGTGTGTGCGAGTGTGTCCGAATGTGTGCGAGTGTGTGCGTGCGAGTGTGCGCGAGTGTGCACGAGTGTGTGCATGTATGTGTGTGCGTGCGAGTGTGTGCGAGTGTGCTCGAGTGAATGGGTGAGAGTGTGTCCGAGTGTGTGTGAGTGTGTGCAAGTAAGTGTGTGTGAGAGTGTATGAGTGAGTGTGTGTGAGTGTGTGTGTGCGAGTTTGTGTGCGAGTGTGTGCGAGTGAGTGTGTGCGAGTTTGTGTGCGAGTGTGTGTGCGAGTGTGTGTGTGCAAGTGTGTGTGTGCGTGTGTGCGCGTGAGTGTGTGCGAGTGTGTGAGTGCGAATGTGTGTGCGTGTGAGTGTGTGCGAGTGTGTATGAGCGTATGTGCGAGTGTGTGCCAGTTTGTGCGAGTGTGTGTGCGAGTGTGTGCAAGTGTGTGCGAGTGTGTGCGAGTGTGTGTGTGCGAGTGTGTGTGTGCGAGTGTGTGTGCAATTGTGTATGAGTGTGTGCGAGTGTGTGTTAGTTTGTGCGAGTGTGTGCGTCTGTTCGTGCGAGTGAGTGCGGGTGTGTGCGAGTGTGTGTATGTGAGTGTGTGTGCGATTGTGTATGAGTGTGTGTGAGTTTGTGCGAGTGTGTGCGTGTGTGTGCGAGTGCGTGCGAGTACGCGCAAATGTGTGTGAGAGTGTGCGAGTGTAGGCGTGCGAGTGTGTGCTAGTGTGCGCGAGTGTGTGAGTGTGTGCGAGTGTGCGTGAGTAAGTGTGTGTGTAAGTGCGTGCGAGTGTTTCCGAGTGTGTGTGAGCGTGTAGGACTGTGTGTGCGAGTGTGTGTGCGAGTGTGTGAGTACGAGTGTGTTCGAGAGTGTGCAAATGTGTGCGAGTGTGTGTGCGAGTGCGTATGAGTGAGTGTGTGCGAGTGTGTGCGAGTGTGTGCGAGTGTGTGTTTGCGAGTGTGTGCGAGTGTGTGCATGCCAGTGTGTGCGTGCAAGTGTGTGCGTGCAAGTGTGTGCGTGCGAGTGTGTGCGAGTGTGTGCAAGTGTGTGAGTGTGTGCGAGTGTGTGCGAGTGTGTGCAAATTTGCCCGAGTGTGCGCGAGTGTGCACGAGTGAGTGGGTGCGAGTGTGTGTGTGAGTGTGTGTGAGTGTGTGTGATTGTGTGTGCGAGTGTGTGCAAGTGTGTGTGAGTGTGTGTATGAGTGAGCGTGTGCGAGTGTGTGCGAGTGTGTGTGCGAGTGTGTGCGCGAGTGGGTGTGTGCGAGTGTGTGCGAGTGTGTGCGAGTGTGTGTGCTAGTGTGTGCGAGTGTGTGCGATTGTGTGTGTGAGTGTGTAGGACTGTATGTGCGAGTGTGTGCGAGTGTGTATGAGTGTGTGTGAGTGTGTGCAAGTGTGTGCGAGTGAGTGTGTGTGAGTGTGTGTGCGAGTGTGTGCGATTGTGTGTGAGAGTGTGTAGGACTGTATGTGCGAGTGTGTGCGAGTGTGTATGAGTGTGTGAGTGCGAGTGTGTGCGAATGTGTGCGTGCGAGTGTGCACAAGTGTGCACGAGTGTGTGCATGTAAGTGTGTGCGTGCGAGTGTGTGCGAGTGTGCTCGAGTGAATGGGTGCGAGTGTGTGCGAGTGTGTGTGAGTGTGTGCGAGTGAGTGTGTGTGAGTGAGTGAGTGTGTGTGACTGTGTGCGTGTGTGCGAGTTTGTGTGCGAGTGTGTGCGAGTGTGTGTGAGTGTGTGCGTGTGTGCGAGTGTGTGCGTGTGAGTGTGTGCGAGTGTGTGAGTGTGTGTGCGAATGTGTGTGCGAGTGAGTGTTTGCGATTGGGTATGAGTGTATGTGCGAGTGTGTGCAAGTGTGTGAGAGTGTGTGTGAGTGTGTGGGTGCGAGTGTGTGCAAGTGTGTGTGTGCGAGTGTGTGCGACTGTGTGCGACTGTGTGCGAGTGTGTGTGAGTGTGTCCGAATGTGTGCGTGCGAGTGTGCGCGAGTGTGCACGAGTTTGTGCATGTAAGTGTGTGCGTGCGAGTGTGTGCGAGTGTGCTCGAGTGAATGGGTGAGAGTGTGTGCGAGTGTGTGTGAGTGTGTGCAAGTAAGTGTGTGTGAGAGTGTATGAGTGAGTGTGTGTGAGTGTGTGTGTGCGAGTTTGTGTGTGCGAGTGTGTGTGTGCGATTGTGTATGAGTGTGTGCGAGTATGTGTGTGAGTGTGTGCGAGTGTGTGCGAGTGTGTGCGTGCGAGTGCATGCGAGTGAGTGCGAGTGTGTGCAAATGTGTGCAAGAGTGTGCGAGTGTGGGCGTGCGAGTGTGCGCGAGTGTGCGCGAGTGTGCGTGAGTGTGGGCGTGTGAGTGTGTTTGTGAGTGTGAGTGTGTGCTAGTGTGCATGAGTGTGTGAGTGTGTGCGAGTGTGCGCGAGTGTGCATGTGAGTGAGTGTGTGTGCGAGTGTGTGTGAGTGTGTGTGAGTGTGTACGAGTGTGTGTAGGAGTGTGTGCGAGTGTGTGCGATTGTGTGTGTGAGTGTGTAGGACTGTATGTGCAAGTGTGTGCGAGTGTGTTTGAGTGTGTGAGTGTGTGCGAGTGTGTGTGAGTGTGTGCAAGTGTGTGTGTGCGAGTGTGTGTGTGCAAGTGTGTGTGTGCAAGTGTGTTCGAGTGTGTGTGCGAGTGTGTATGAGTGTGTGTGTGTGCAAGTGTGTGCGCGAGTGTGTGTGTGTGAGTGAGTGTGTGTGTGAGTGTGAGTGTGTGCTAGTGTGCATGAGTGTGAGTGTGTGTGTGCGTGTGAGTGAGTGATTGTGTGTGTGAGTGTGTGCAAGTGTGTTCGAGTGTGTGTGTGCGAGTGTGTGTGTGCGATTGTGTATGAGTGTGTGCGAGTATGTGTGCAAATGTGTGCGAGAGTGTGCGAGTGTGGGCGTGCGAGTGTGTGCGAGTGTGCGCGAGTGTGCGCGAGTGTGTGCGTGTGAGTGTGTTTGTGAGTGTGAGTGTGTGCTAGTGTGCATGAGTGTGTGAGTGTGTGCGAGTGTGCGCGAGTGTGCGTGTGAGTGAGTGAGTGTGTGTGCGAGTGTGTGTAAGTGTGTGTGAGTGTGTACGAATGTGTGTAGGAGTGTGTGCGAGTGTGTGCGATTGTGTGTGTGAGTGTGTAGGACTGTATGTGCAAGTGTGTGCGAGTGTGTTTGAGTGTGTGAGTGTGTGCGAGTGTGTGTGAGTGTGTGCAAGTGTGTGTGTGCGAGTGTGTGTGTGCAAGTGTGTGTGTGCAAGTGTGTGCGAGTGTGTATGAGTGTGTGTGTGTGCAAGTGTGTGCACGAGTGTGTGCGCGAGTGTGTGTGAGTGAGTGTGTGTGTGTGAGTGTGAGTGTGTGCTAGTGTGCATGAGTGTGAGTGTGTGTGTGCGAGTGTGCGTGTGAGTCAGTGAGTGTGTGTGCGAGTGTGTGCGAGTGTGTGTGTGAGTGTGTGCAAGTGTGTTCGAGTGTGTGTGTGAGTGTGCATGAGTGAGTGTGTGCGAGTGTGTGTGAGTTTGTGTGTGTGAGTGTGTGCGAGTGTGTGTGTGTGAGTGTGTGCGTGTGAGTGTGTGCGAGTGTGTGTGTGAGTGTGTGCGAGTGTGTGTGTGCGATTGTGTATTAGTGAATGTGTGCGAGTGTGCGTGAGAGTGAGTGAGTGTGTATGTGCGAGTGTGTGCGAGTGAGTGTGAGTGAGTGTGTGCGAGTGTGTGCGAGTGTGTGTGTGCGATTGTGCATAAGTGTGTGCGAGTGTGTGTGTGAGTGTGTAGGACTGTGTGTGCGAGTGTGTGTGCGAGTGTGTGTGTGTGTGTGTGTGAGTGTGTGTAGGAGTGTGTGTGAGTGTGTGCGATTGTGTGTGTGAGTGTGTAGTACTGTATGTGCGACTGTGTTCGAGTGTGTGTGTGCGAGTGTGTGAGCATGTGTGAGTGTGTGCAAGTGTGTGCGTGCGAGTGTGTGTGATTGTGTATGAGTGAGTGTGTGCGAGTGTGTGCGAGTGTGTGTGCAAGTGTGTTTGAGTGTGTTTGTGCAAGTGTGTATGAGTGTGTGTGTGCGAGTGTGTGCAAGTGTGTTTGTGCGAGTGTGTATGAGTGTGTGTGTGCGAGTGTGTGCAAGTGTGTGTGATTGTGTGTGAGTGTGTGTATGAGTGAGTGTGTGCGAGTGTGTGCGCGAGTGTGTGCGTGTGAGTGTGTGCGAGTGTGTGTAAGTGTGTGCGATTGTGTGTGTGAGTGTGTAGGACTGTATGTGCGAGTGTGTGTGACTGTGTTCGAGTGTGTGTGTGCGAGTGTGTGAGTGTGTGCAAGTGTGTGCGTGCGAGTGTGTGTGATTGTGTATGAGTGAGTGTGTGCGAGTGTGTGCGAGTGTGTGTGCAAGTGTGTTTGAGTGTGTTTGTGCAAGTGTGTATGAGTGTGTGCGAGTGTGTGCAAGTGTGTTTGTGCGAGTGTGTATGAGTGTGTGTGTGCGAGTGTGTGCAAGTGTGTGTGATTGTGTGTGAGTGTGTGTATGAGTGAGTGTGTGCGAGTGTGTGCGCGAGTGTGTGTAGTAGTGTGTGTGACTGTGTGCGATTGTGTGTGTGAGTGTGTAGGACTGTATGTGCGACTGTGTGCGACTGTGTTCGAGTGTGTGTGTGCGACAGTGTGTGAGCATGTGTGAGTGTGTGCAAGTGTGTGTGTGCAAGTGTGTGCGTACGAGTGTGTGCGAGTGTGTGCGAGTGTGCCCGAATGTGTGCGAGTGTGTGCGTGCGAGTGTGCGCGAGTGTGCACGAGTGTGTGCATGTATGTGTGTGCGTGCGAGTGTGTGCGAGTGTGCTCGAGTGAATGGGTGAGAGTGTGTCCGAGTGTGTGTGAGTGTGTGCAAGTAAGTGTGTGTGAGAGTGTATGAGTGAGTGTGTGTGAGTGTGTGTGTGCGAGTTTGTGTGCGAGTGTGTGCGAGTGAGTGTGTGCGAGTTTGTGTGCGAGTGTGTGTGCGAGTGTGTGTGTGCAAGTGTGTGTGTGCGCGTGAGTGTGTGCGAGTGTGTGAGTGCGAATGTGTGTGCGTGTGAGTGTGTGCGAGTGTGTATGAGCGTATGTGCGAGTGTGTGCCAGTTTGTGCGAGTGTGTGTGCGAGTGTGTGCAAGTGTGTGCGAGTGTGTGCGAGTGTGTGTGTGCGAGTGTGTGTGTGCGAGTGTGTGTGCAATTGTGTATGAGTGTGTGCGAGTGTGTGTTAGTTTGTGCGAGTGTGTGCGTCTGTTCGTGCGAGTGAGTGCGGGTGTGTGCGAGTGTGTGTATGTGAGTGTGTGTGCGATTGTGTATGAGTGTGTGTGAGTTTGTGCGAGTGTGTGCGTGTGTGTGCGAGTGCGTGCGAGTACGCGCAAATGTGTGTGAGAGTGTGCGAGTGTAGGCGTGCGAGTGTGTGCTAGTGTGCGCGAGTGTGTGAGTGTGTGCGAGTGTGCGTGAGTAAGTGTGTGTGTAAGTGCGTGCGAGTGTTTCCGAGTGTGTGTGAGCGTGTAGGACTGTGTGTGCGAGTGTGTGTGCGAGTGTGTGAGTACGAGTGTGTTCGAGAGTGTGCAATTGTGTGCGAGTGTGTGTGCGAGTGCGTATGAGTGAGTGTGTGCGAGTGTGTGCGAGTGTGTGCGAGTGTGTGTTTGCGAGTGTGTGCGAGTGTGTGCATGCCAGTGTGTGCGTGCAAGTGTGTGCGTGCAAGTGTGTGCGTGCGAGTGTGTGCGAGTGTGTGCAAGTGTGTGAGTGTGTGCGAGTGTGTGCGAGTGTGTGCAAATTTGCCCGAGTGTGCGCGAGTGTGCACGAGTGAGTGGGTGCGAGTGTGTGTGTGAGTGTGTGTGAGTGTGTGTGATTGTGTGTGCGAGTGTGTGCAAGTGTGTGTGAGTGTGTGTATGAGTGAGTGTGTGCGAGTGTGTGCGAGTGTGTGTGCGAGTGTGTGCGCGAGTGGGTGTGTGCGAGTGTGTGCGAGTGTGTGCGAGTGTGTGTGCTAGTGTGTGCGAGTGTGTGCGATTGTGTGTGTGAGTGTGTAGGACTGTATGTGCGAGTGTGTGCGAGTGTGTATGAGTGTGTGTGTGAGTGTGTGCAAGTGTGTGCGAGTGAGTGTGTGTGAGTGTGTGTGCGAGTGTGTGCGATTGTGTGTGAGAGTGTGTAGGACTGTATGTGCGAGTGTGTGCGAGTGTGTATGAGTGTGTGAGTGCGAGTGTGTGCGAATGTGTGCGTGCGAGTGTGCACAAGTGTGCACGAGTGTGTGCATGTAAGTGTGTGCGTGCGAGTGTGTGCGAGTGTGCTCGAGTGAATGGGTGCGAGTGTGTGCGAGTGTGTGTGAGTGTGTGCGAGTGAGTGTGTGTGAGTGAGTGAGTGTGTGTGACTGTGTGCGTGTGTGCGAGTTTGTGTGCGAGTGTGTGCGAGTGTGTGTGAGTGTGTGCGTGTGTGCGAGTGTGTGCGTGTGAGTGTGTGCGAGTGTGTGAGTGTGTGTGCGAATGTGTGTGCGAGTGAGTGTTTGCGATTGGGTATGAGTGTATGTGCGAGTGTGTGCAAGTGTGTGAGAGTGTGTGTGAGTGTGTGGGTGCGAGTGTGTGCAAGTGTGTGCGAGTGAGTGTGTGCGAGTGTGTGCGAGAGTGTGCAAGTGTGTGCGAGTGTGTGCGAGTGTGTGTGTGCAAGTGTGTGTGCAATTGTGTATGAGTGTGTGCGAGTGTGTGTGCGTTTGTGCGAGTGTGTGCGTGTGTGTGCGAGTGAGTGTGAGTGAGTGCAAGTGTGTGCAAATGTGTGCGCGAGTGTGCGAGTGTGGGCATGCGATTGTGTGCTAGTGTGCGCGAGTGTGTGAGTGTGTGCGAGTGTGCGTGAGTAAGTGTGTGTGAGTGTGTGCGAGTGTTGCCGAGTGTGTGTGCGAGTGTGTGTGCGAGTGTGTGTGTACGAGTGTGTTCGAGTGTGTGCAATTTTGTGCGAGTGTGTGTGTGCCAGTGCGTATGAGTAAGTATGTGCGAATGTGTGCGAGTGTGTGTGCGAGTGTGTGTGCGCATGTGTGCATGTGACTGTGTGTGTGCGACTGTGGGCGAGTGTGTGCGAGTGTTTGCGTGTGTGTACGAGTGTGTGCGAGTGTGTGGGTGCGAGTGTGTGCAAGTGTGTGCGAGTGTGTGTGAGTGTGTGTGTGAGTGTGTGTGAATGTGTGCGAGTCAGTGTGTGCGAGTGTGTGTGTGCGATTGTGTATGAGTGTGTGCGAGTATGTGTGTGAGCGTGTGCGAGTGTGTGCGAGAGTGTGCGTGCGAGTGCATGCGAGTGAGTGTCAGTGTGTGCAAATGTGTGCGAGTGTGCGCGAGTGTGTACGTGTGAGTGAGTGTGTGTGTGAGTGTGAGTGTGTGCTAGTGTGCATGAGTGTGTGAGTGTGTGCGAGTGTGCGCGAGAGTGCGTGTGAGTGAGTGAGTGTGTGTGCGAGTGTGTGTGAGTGTGTACGAGTGGGTGTAGGAGTGTGTGCGAGTGTGTGCGATTGTGTGTGTGAGTGTGTAGGACTGTATGTGCAAGTGTGTGCGAGTGTGTTTGAGTGTGTGAGTGTGTGCGAGTGTGTGTGAGTGTTTGTGAGTGTGTGCAAGTGTGTGTGTGCGAGTGTGTGTGTGTGAGTGTGTGCAAGTGTGTTCGAGTGTGTGTGCGAGTGTGTATGAGTGTGTGTGTGTGCAAGTGTGTGCGCGTGTGTGTGAGTGTCTGTGAGTGTGTGCATGAGTGAGTGTGTGCGAGTGTGTGTGAGTTTGTGTGTGTGTGAGTGTGTGCGAGTGTGTGTGTGTGAGTGTGTGCGAGTGTGTGCGATTGTGTGTGTGAGTGTGTAGGACTGTATGTGCGAGTGTGTGTGAGTGTGTGTGTGAAAGTGTGTGCGAGTGTGTACAAGTGTGTGCGAGTGTGTGCGTGCGAGTGTGTGCGAGTGTGTGCATGCGAGTGTGTGCGACTGTGTGCGACTGTGTGCGAGTGTTTGAGTGCGAGTGTGTCCGAATGTGTGCGAGTGGGTGCGTGCGAGTGTGCGCGAGTGTGCTCGAGTGAATGGGTGAGAGTGTGTGCGAGTGTGTGTGAGTGTGTGCGAGTAAGTGTGTGTGAGTGTGTATGAGTGAGTGTGTGTGAGTGTGTGTGCGAGTTTGTGTGCGAGAGTGTGCGAGTGAGTGTGTGCGAGTGTGTGCGAGTTTGTGTGCGAGTGTGTGCCAGTGTGTGCGAGTGTGTGTGTGCGAGTGTGTGCAAGTGTGTGCGAGTGTGTGCGAGAGTGTGCGAGTGTGTGTGAGTGTGTGTGTGCGAGTGTGTGTGCAATTGTGTATGAGTGTGTGCGAGTGTGTGTGAGTTTGTGCAAGTGTGTGCGTGTGTTCGTGCGAGTGCGTGCGAGTGAGTGCGGGTGTGTGCGAGTGTGTGTATGCGAGTGTGTGTGCGATTGTGTATGAGTGTGTGTGAGTTTGTGCGAGTGTGTGCGTGTGTGTGCGAGAGCGTGCGAGAACGCGCAAATGTGTGCGAGTGTGGGCGTGCGAGTGTGTGCTAGTGTGTGCGAGTGTGTGAGTGTGTGCGAGTGTGCGTGAGTAAGTGTGTGTGTAAGTGCGTGCAAGTGTTTCCGAGTGTGTGTGTGAGTATGTAGGACTGTGTGTGCGAGTGTGTGCGAGTGTGTGTGCGAGTGTGTTCGAGTGTGTGCAATTGTGTGCGAGTGTGTGTGCGAGTGCGTATGAGTGAGTGTGTGCGAGTGTGTGTTTGCAAGTGTGTGTGCGAGTGTGTGCGAGTGTGTATGAGTGTATGTGCGAGTGTGTGCGCGAGTGTGTGTTTTAGAGTGTGTGCAATTGTGTGCGTGTGAGTGTGTGCATGAGTGTGTGCGTGCGAGTGTGCTCGAGTGAGTGAGTGCTTGTAAGTGTGTGCGTGCGAGTGTGTGCGAATGTGTGCGAGTGTGTGCGAGCAAGTGTTTGCGTGCGAGTGTGTGCGAGTGTGTGCAAGTGTGTGAGTGTGTGCGAGTGTGTGCCTGAGAGTGTGTGCGAGTGTGTGCGAGTGTGTGCGAGTGTGTGTGCGAGTGTGTGCGATTGTGTGTGTGAGTGTGTAGGACTGTATGTGCGAGTGTGTGCGAGTGTGTATGAGTGTGTGTGAGTGTGTGCAAGTGTGTGCGAGTGAGTGTGTGTGAGTGTGTGTTCGAGTGTGTGCGATTGTGTGTGAGAGTGTGTGCGAGTGTGTGCGAGTGTGTGCGAGTGTGTGCGAGTGTGTGCGAGTGTGTGTGCGAGTGTGTGCGAGTGTGTGCGATTGTGTGTGTGAGTGTGTAGGACTGTATGTGCGAGTGTGTGCGAGTGTGTATGAGTGTGTGTGTGAGTGTGTGCAAGTGTGTGCGAGTGAGTGTGTGTGAGTGTGTGTTCGAGTGTGTGCGATTGTGTGTGAGAGTGTGTAGGACTGTATGTGCGAGTGTGTGCGAGTGTGTATGAGTGTGTGTGTGAGTGTGTGCAAGTGTGTGCGAGTGAGTGTGTGTGTGAGTGTGTGCAAGTGTGTGTGAGTGAGTGTGTGTGAGTGTGTGTGTGAGTGTGTGCATGCGAGTGTGCACGAGTGTGCACGAGTGTGTGCGTGTAAGTGTGTGCGTGCGAGTGTGTGCGAGTGTGCTCGAGTGAATGGGTGCGAGAGTGTGCGAGTGTGTGTGAGTGTGTGCGAGTGAGTGTGTGTGAGTGTGTGCGAGTTTGTGTGCGAGTGTGTGCGAGTGAGTGTGTGCGAGTGTGTGCGATTGTGTGTGAGTGTGTGCGAGTGTGTGCGTGTGAGTGTGTGCGAGCGTGTGAGTGTGTGTGCGAATGTGTGTGCGAGTGAGTGTGTGCGAGTGTGTATGAGTGTATGAGCGAGTGTGTGCAAGTGTGTGTGAGTGTGTGTGTGCGAGTGTGTGCGAGTGAGTGTGTGCGAGTGTGTGCGAGAGTGTGCAAGTGTGTGCGAGTGTGTGTGTGTGAGTGTGTGTGCAATTGTGTATGAGTGTGTGCGAGTGTATGCGTGTGTGTGTGCGAGTGCGTGTGAGTGAGTGCAAGTGTGTGCAAATGTGTGCGCGAGTGTGGGCGTGCAAGTGTGTGCTAGTGTGCACGAGTGTGTGAGTGTGTGCGAGTGTGCATGAGTAAGTGTGTGTGTGAGTGTGTGAGAGTGTTGCCGAGTGTGTGTGTGAGTGTGTAGGACTGTGTGTGCGAGTGTGTGCGAGTGTGTGTGTGAGTGTGTGTGTACGAGTGTGTGCAATTTTGTGCGAGTGTGTGTGTGCGAGTGCGTATGAGTAAGTGTGTGCGAATGTGTGCGAGTGTGTGCGTGTGACTGTGTGTGTGTGACTGTGTGCGAGTGTTTGCGTGTGTGTGCGAGTGTGTGTGCGTGTGTACGAGTGTGTGCGAGTGTGTGGGTGCGAGTGTGTGCGAGTGTGTGTGTGAGTGTGTGCGAGTGTGTGTGTGCGATTGTGTATGAGTGTGTGCGAGTATGTGTGTGCGAGTGTGTGCGTGCGAGTGCGTGCGAGTGAGTGCGAGTGTGTGCAAATGTGTGCGAGAGTGTGCGAGTGTGGGCGTGCGAGTGTGTGCGAGTGTGCGCGTGTGTGCTCGAGTGTGTGCGTGTGAGTGAGTGTGTGTGTGAGTGTGAGTGTGTGCTAGTGTGCATGAGTGTGTGAGTGTGTGCGAGTGTGTGCGAGTGTGCGCGAGTGTGCATGTGAGTGTGTGTGCGAGTGTGTGAGTGTGTACGAGTGTGTGTAGGAGTGTGTGCGAGTGTGTGCGATTGTGTGTGTGAGTGTGTAGGACTGTATGTGCAAGTGTGTGCGAGTGTGTTCGAGTGTGTGAGTGTGTGCGAGTGTGTGTGTGTGCGAGTGTGTGCGATTGTGTGCAAGTGTGTGAGTGCGAGTGTGTGCGAATGTGTGCGAGTGTGCATGAGTGTGCACGAGTGTGTGTGTAAGTGTGTGCGTGTGAGTGTGTGTGAGTGTGCTCGAGTGAGTGTGTGCGAGTGAGTGTGTGTGAGTGTGTATAAGTGAGTGTGTGTGAGTGTGTGCGTGTGTGCGAGTTTGTGTGCGAGTGTGTATGAGTGTGTATGTGAGTGTGTGCAAGTGTGTGTGAGTGAGTGTGTGTGAGTGTGTGTGCGAGTGTGTGTGCGAGTGTGTGCGAGTGTGTGCGAGAGTGTGTAGGACTGTATGTGCGAGTGTGTGCGAGTGTGTATGAGTGTGTGTGTGAGTGTGTGCAAGTGTGTGTGCAAGTGAGTGTGTGTGAGTGTGTGTGCGAGTGTGTGCATGCGAGTGTGTGCGTGCGAGTGTGTGCATGCGAGTGTGTGCGAGTGTGTGAGTGTGTGAGTGCGAGTGTGTGCGAGTTTCTTTGTGAGTGTGTGAGTGTGTGCGTGAGAGTGTGTGCGAGTGTGTGCGAGTGTGTGTGAGTGTGTGCGATTGTGTGTGAGTGTGAAGGACTGTATGTGCGAGTGTGTGCGAGTGAGTGTGTGTGAGTGTGTGTGCGAGTGTGTGTGAGTGTGTGCGAGTGTGTGTGCGAGTGTGTGCGATTGTGTGTGTGAGTGTGTAGGACTGTATGTGCGAGTGAGTGTGTGTGAGTGTGTGTGTGAGTGTCTGTGCGAGTGTGTGCGAGTGTGTGCGATTGTGTGTGAGAGTGTGTAGGACTGTATGTGCGAGTGTGTGTGAGTGTGTATGAGTGTGTGTGTGAGTGTGTGCAAGTGTGTCCGAGTGAGTGTGTGTGAGTGTGTGTGCGAGTGTGTGCATGCGAGTGTGTGCATGCGAGTGTGCACGAGTGTGTGCGTGTAAGTGTGTGCGTGCGTGCTCGAGTGAATGGGTGCGAGTGTGTGCGAGTGTGTGTGAGTGTGTGCGAGTGAGTGTGTGTGAGTGTGTATAAGTGAGTGTGTGTGAGTGTGTGCGTGTGTGAGAGTTTGTGTGCGAGTGTGTGCGAGTGAGTTTGTGCGAGTGTGTGTGAGTGTGTGCGTGCGAGTGTGTGCGTGTGAGTGTGTGCGTGCGAGTGTGTGTGCGAGTGTGTGCATATGTGCCCGAGTGTGCACGAGTGAGTGTGTGCGCGAGTGTGTGAAAGTGTGTGTGAGTGTGTGCATGTGAGTGTGTGCGAGCATGTGCGAGTGTGTGTGAGTGTGGATGCGAGTGTGTGTGCGAGTGTGTGTGCGAGAGTGTGTGAGTATGTGCAAGTGTGTGCAAATGTGCCCGAGTGTGCACGAGTGAGTGGGTGCAAGTGTGTGTGAGTGTGTGTGAGTGTGTGCATGTGAGTGTGTGCGAACGTGTGCGAGTGTGTGTGCGAGTGTGTGTGCATGTGTGTGTGTGCGAGTGTGTGCGAGTGTGTATGAGTGTGTGTGCGAGTGTGTGCAAGTGTGTGTGAGTGTGTGTGAGTGTGTGTGTGCAAGTATGTGTGAGTGTGTGCGAGTGTGTGCGAGTGTGTGTACGAGTGTGCATAAGTGTGTGCGAGTGTGTGTGAGTGTGTGTGCTAGTGTGTGTGTGCGAGTGTGTTCGATTGTGTGAGTGTGAGTGAGTGTGTACGAGTGTGTGCGAGTGTGTGCCAGTGTGTGTGAGTGTGTGCGAGTGTGTGCGATTGTGTGTGTGTGAGTGTGTAGGACTGTATGTGCGAGTGTGTGCGAGTGTGTGTGTGAAAGTGTGTGCGAGTGTGTGCGAGTGTGTGCGAGTGAGTGTGTGCGAGTGTGTGTTCGAGTGTGTGCGTGCGAGTGTGTGCGTGCGAGTGTGTGAGTGCGATTGTGTCCGAATGTGTGCGAGTGTGTGCGTGCGAGTGTGCGCGAGTGTGCATGAGTGTGTGCTCGAGTGAATGGGTGAGAATGTGTGCGGGTGTGTGTGAGTGTGTGCGAGTAAGTGTGTGTGAGTGTGTATGAGTGAGTGTGTGTGTGCGAGTTTGTGTGCGAGTGTGTGCGAGTGAGTGCGCGCGAGTGTGTGCGAGTTTGTGTGCGAGTGTGTGCGAGTGTGTGCAAGTGTGTGCGAGTGTGTGCGAGAGTGTGCGAGTGTGTGTGAGTGTGTGTGTGCGAGTGTGTGTGCAATTGTGTATGAGTGTGTGCGAGTGTGTGTGAGTTTGTGCAAGTGTGTGTGTGTGTGTGTTCGTGCCAGTGAGTGCGGGTGTGTGTGAGTGTGTGTATGCGAGTGTGTGTGCGATTGTGTATGAGTGTGTGTGAGTTTGTGCGAGTGTGTGCGTGTGTGTGCGAGTGCGTGCGAGTACGCGCAAATGTGTGCGAGTGTGGGCGTGCGAGTGAGTGCTAGTGTGCGCGAGTGTGCGAGTGTGCGTGAGTAAGTGTGTGTGTAAGTGCGTGCGAGTGTTTCCGAGTGTGTGTGTGAGTATGTAGGAGTGTGTGTGCGAGTGTGTTCGAGTGTGTGCAATTGTGTGCGAGTGTGTGTGCGAGTGCGTATGAGTTAGTGTGTGCGAGTGTGTGTGCGAGTGTGTGCGAGTGTGTGCGAGTGTGTATGAGTGTATGTGCGAGTGTGTGCGCGAGTGTGTGTTTTAGAGTGTGTGCAATTGTGTGCGTGTGAGTGTGTGCATGAGTCTGTGCGTGCGAGTGTGCTCGAGTGAGTGGCTGTGTGTAAGTGTGTGCGTGCGAGTGTGTGTGAATGTGTGCGAGTGTGTGCGAGTGTGTGCGAGTGTGTGCGAGTGTGTGCGAGCAAGTGTTTGCGTGTGAGTGTGTGCGAGTGTGTGCAAGTGTGTGAGTGTGTGTGAGTGTGTGTGCGAGTGTGTGTGCCCGAGTGTGCGTGAGTGTGCACGAGTGAGTGGGTGCGAGTGTGTGTGAGTGTGTATGAGTGAGTGTGTGCGTGTGTGCGAGTTTGTGTGTGAGTGAGTGTGTGCGAGTGTGTTTGTGAGTGTGTGTGCGAGTGTGTATGCGAGTGTGTGCATGAGAGTGTCTGCGAGTGTGTGCGAGTGTGTGCGTGAGAGTGTGTGCGAGTGTGTGCGAGTTTGTGTGTGAGTTTGTGTGCGAGTGTGTGCAAGTGTGTGTGAGTGTGTAGGACTGTATGTGCGAGTGTGAGCGAGTGTGTATGAGTGTGTGTGTGAGTGTGTGCAAGTGTGTGCGAGTGAGTGTGTGTGAGTGTGTGTGCGAGTGTGTGTGCGAGTGTGTGCGAGTGTGTGCGATTGTGTGTGAGAGTGTGTGGGACTGTATGTGCGAGTGTGTGCGAGTGTGTATGAGTGTGTGTGTGAGTGTTTGCAAGTGTGTGCAAGTGAGTGTGTGTGAGTGTGTGTGCGAGTGTGTGCATGCGAGTGTGTGCATGCGAGTGTGCACGAGTGTGCACGAGTGTGTGCGTGTAAGTGTGTGCGTGCGAGTGTGTGCGAGTGTGTGCGAGTGTGTGTGAGTGAGTGTGTGTGAGTGTGTGCGAGTTTGTGTGCGAGTTTGTGTGCGAGTGTGTGCGAGTGAGTGTGTGCGAGTGAGTGTGTGCGAGTGTGTGCTATTGTGTGTGAGTGTGTGTGAGTGTGTGCGTGTGAGTGTGTGCGAGTGTGTGAGTGTGTGCGAGTGTGTATGAGTGTATGTGCGAGTGTGTGCAAGTGAGTGAGAGTGTGTGTGAGTGTGTGTGTGCGAGTGTGTGCAAGTGTGTGCGAGTGAGTGTGTGCAAGTGTGTGCGAGAGTGTGCAAGTGTGTGTGTGCGAGTGTGTGTGCAATTGTGTATGAGTGTGTGCGAGTGTGTGTGCGAGTGTGTGCGTGTGTGTGTGCGAGTGCGTGTGAGTGAGTGCAAGTGTTTGCAAATGTGTGCACGAGTGTGGGCGTGCGAGTGTGTGCTAGTGTGCGCGAGTGTGCGCGAGTGTGTGCGAGTGTGCATGAGTAAGTGTGTGTGAGTGTGTGCGAGTGTTGCCGAGTGTGTGTGTGAGTGTGTAGGACTGTGTGTGCGAGTGTGTGCGAGTGTGTGTGTGAGTGTGTGTGTGAGTGTGTGTGTACGAGTGTGTGCAATTTTGTGCGAGTGTGTGTGCGAGTGCGCATGAGTAAGTGTGTGCGAATGTGTGCGAGTGTGTGTGATTGTGTGTGTGAGTGTGTAGGACTGTACGTGCGAGTGTGTGCAAGTGTGTGTGTGAGTGTGTGTGAGTGTGTGTGTACGAGTGTGTGCAATTTTGTGCGAGTGTGTGTGCGAGTGCGCATGAGTAAGTGTGTGCGAATGTGTGCGAGTGTGTGCGATTGTGTGTGTGAGTGTGTAGGACTGTACGTGCGAGTGTGTGCGAGTGTGTGCGTGAGAGTGTGTGCGAGTGTGTGCGAGTTTGTGTGCGAGTTTGTGTGCGAGTGTGTGCAAGTGTGTGTGAGTGTGTAGGACTGTATGTGCGAGTGTGTGCGAGTGTGTATGAGTGTGTGTGTGAGTGTGTGCAAGTGTTTGCGAGTGAGTGTGTGTGAGTGTGTGTGCGAGTGTGTGTGCGAGTGTGTGCGAGTGTGTGCGACTGTGTGTGAGAGTGTGTGGGACTGTATGTGCGAGTGTGTGCGAGTGTGTATGAGTGTGTGTGTGAGTGTTTGCAAGTGTGTGCGAGTGAGTGTGTGTGCGAGTGTGTGCATGCGAGTGTGTGCATGCGAGTGTGCACGAGTGTGTGCGTGTAAGTGTGTGCGTGCGAGTGTGTGCGAGTGTGTGCGAGTGTGTGTGAGTGAGTGTGTGTGAGTGTGTGCGAGTTTGTGTGCGAGTTTGTGTGCGAGTGTGTGCGAGTGTGTGCGAGTGAGTGTGTGCGAGTGAGTGTGTGCAAGTGTGTGCTATTGTGTGTGAGTGTGTGTGAGTGTGTGCGTGTGAGTGTGTGCGAGTGTGTGAGAGTGTGTGCGAGTGTGTATGAGTGTATGTGCGAGTGTGTATGAGTGTATGTGCGAGTGTGTGCAAGTGAGTGAGAGTGTGTGTGAGTGTGTGTGTGCGAGTGTGTGCAAGTGTGTGCGAGTGAGTGTGTGCAAGTGTGTGCGAGAGTGTGCAAGTGTGTGTGTGCGAGTGTGTGTGCAATTGTGTATGAGTGTGTGCGAGTGTGTGTGCGAGTGTGTGCGTGTGTGTGTGCGAGTGCGTGTGAGTGAGTGCAAGTGTGTGCAAATGTGTGCACGAGTGTGGGCGTGCGAGTGTGTGCTAGTGTGCGCGAGTGTGCGCGAGTGTGTGCGAGTGTGCATGAGTAAGTGTTTGTGAGTGTGTGCGAGTGTTGCCGAGTGTGTGTGTGAGTGTGTAGGACTGTGTGTGCGAGTGTGTGCGAGTGTGTGTGTGAGTGTGTGTGTGAGTGTGTGTGTACGAGTGTGTGCAATTTTGTGCGAGTGTGTGTGCGAGTGCGTATGAGTAAGTGTGTGCGAATGTGTGCGAGTGTGTGCGATTGTGTGTGTGAGTGTGTAGGACTGTACGTGCGAGTGTGTGCGAGTGTGTGTGTGAGTGTGTGCAAGTGTGTGCAAGTGAGTGTGTGTGAGTGTGTGTGCGAGTGTGTGCGTGCGAGTGTGTGCGACTGTGTGCGACTGTGTGCGAGTGTGTGCGAGTGTGTGCGAGTGTGTGAGTGCGAGTGTGTGCGAATGTGTGCGAGTGTGTACGTGCGAGTGTGCACGAGTGTGCACGAGTGTGTGCGTATAAGTGTGTGCGTGTGAGTGTGTGTGTGCGAGTTTGTGTGCGAATGTGTGCGAGTGAGTGTGTGCGAGTTTGTGTGCGAGTGTTTGTGCGAGTGTGTGTGTGCGAGTGTGTGTGTGTGCGCGTGAGTGTGTGCGAGTGTGTGAGTGCGAATGTGTGTGCGTGTGAGTGTGTGCGAGTGTGTATGAGCGTATGTGCGAGTGTGTGCCAGTGTGTGCGAGTGTGTGCAAGTGTGTGTGAGTGTGTGCGAGAGTGTGCGAGTGTGTGCGAGTGTGTGTGTGCGAGTGTGTGTGCAATTGTGTATGAGTGTGTGCGAGTGTGTGTTAGTTTGTGCAATTGTGTGCGTGTGTTCGTGCGAGTGAGTGCGGGTGTGTGCGAGTTTGTGTATGCGAGTGTGTGTGCAATTGTGTATGAGTGTGTGTGAGTTTGTGCGAGTGTGTGCGTACGAGTGCGTGCGAGTACGGGCAAATGTGTGTGAGAGTGTACGAGTGTGGGCGTGCGAGTGTGTGCTATTGTGCGTGAGTGTGTGAGTGTGTGCGAGTGTGCGTGAGTAAGTGTGTGTGTAAGTGCGTGCGAGTGTTTCCGAGTGTGTGTGTGAGTGTGTAGGACTGTGTGTGCGAGTGTGTGTGCGAGTGTGTGAGTACGAGTGTGTTCGAGAGTGTGCAATTGTGTGCGAGTGTGTGTGCGAGTGCGTATGAGTGAGTGTGTGCGAGTGTGTGCGAGTGTGTGTTTGCAAGTGTGTGCGAGTGTGTGCGAGTGTGTATGAGTGTATGTGCAAGTGTGTGTGCGTGTGTGTTTTAGTGTGTGTGCAATTGTGTGCGTGCGAGTGTGCTCGAGTGAGTGGGTGCGTGTAAGTGTGTGCGTGCGAGTGTGTGCAAATATGTGCGAGTGTGTGCGAGTGTGTGCATGCGAGTGTGTGCGTGCAAGTGTTTGCGTTCGAGTGTGTGCGAGTGTGTGCAAGTGTGTGAGTGTGTGCGAGTGTGTGTGCGAGTGTGTGCAAATGTGCCCGAGTGTGCACGAGTGAGTGTGTGCGAGTGTTTGTGAGTGTGTGTGCGAGTGTGTGCGTGCGAGTGTGTGCGAGTGTGTGTGTGAGAGTGTGCGAGTGTGTGCAAATGTGTGCGAGTGTGCACGAGTGAGTGGGTGCGAGTATGCGTGAGTGTGTGTGAGTGTGTGCATGTGAGTGTGTGCAAGCGTGCGTGTGATTGTGTGTGCAAGCGTGTGTGTGCGCGAGTGTGTGCGAGTGTGTATGAGTGTGTGTGCGAGTGTGTGCAAGTGTGTGTGAGTGTGTGCGAGTGTGTGTGTGCAAGTGTGTGCGAGTGTGTGTGAGTGTGTGCGAGTGTGTGTGTGTGTGTGTGAGTGTGTGCGAGTGCTTGCTAGTGTGTGTGTGAGTGTGTGCGACTGTGTGTGCGCGTGTGTGCGAGTGTGTATGAGTGTATGTGCGAGTGTGTGTGCGAGTGTGTGTTCGAGTGTGTGTTCGAGTGTGTGTGTTTGAGTGTGTGCAAGTGTGTACGAGTGTGTGTGCGAGTGCGTACAAGTGTGTGCGAGTGTGCATGAGTGTGTGCGTGTGAGTGTGTGCGAGTGTGTGCGTGCGAGTGTGTGTGAGTGTGCTCGAGTGAGTGGGTGCGAGTGTGTGCGAGTGTGTATGAGTGAGTGTGTGTGAGTGTGTGTGTGTGTGTGCAAGTTTGTGTGCGTGTGAGTGTGTGCGAGTGTGTGTGAGTGTGTGTGCGAGTGCGTGCGTGCGAGTGTGTGTGAGTGTGTGCGATTGTGTGTGTGAGTGTGTAGGACTGTATGTGCGAGTGTGTATGAGTGTGTGTGTGAGTTTGTGCAAGTGTGTGCGAGTGTGTACGAGTGTGTGCAAGTGTGTGCGAGTGAGTGTGTGCGAGTGTGTTTGCGTGCGAGTGTGTGCGGGTGTGTGCATGTGAGTGAGTGCAAGAGTGTGCAAATGTGTGTGAGCGTGTGCGAGTGTGCGCGTGTGAGTGAGTGTGTGTCTGTGTGAGTGTGTGCTTGCGAGTGTTTGCTAGTGTGCGCGAGTGTGTGAGTGTGTGCGAGTGTGCGCGAGTGTGTGCGTGTGAGTAAGTGAGTGTGTGTGAGTGTGTGCGAGTGCTTGCAAGTGTGTGTGTGAGTGTGTGCGACTGTGTGTGTGAGTGTGTGCGTGTGTGTGCGAGTGTGTATGAGTGTATGTGCGAGTTTGTGCGAGTGTGTGTTCGAGTGTGTGTGTTCGAGTGTGTGCAAGTGTGTGCGACTGTGTTCGAGTGTGTGTGTGCGAGTGTGTGCGAGTGTGTGTGCAAGTGTGTTTGAGTGTGTTTATGCAAGTGTGTATGAGTGTGTGCGAGTGTGTGCAAGTGTGTTTGTGCGAGTGTGTATGAGTGTGTGTGTGTGCGAGTGTGTGCAAGTGTGTGTGATTGTGTGTGAGTGTGTGTATGAGTGAGTGTGTGCGAGTGTGTGCGTGAGTGTGTGCGTGCGGGTGTGTGCGAGTGTGTGTAGGAGTGTGTGTGAGTGTGTGCGATTGTGTGTGTGAGTGTGTAGGACTGTATGTGCGAGTGTGTGCGACTGTGTTCGAGTGTGTGTGTGCGAGTGTGTGAGCATGTGTGAGTGTGTGCAAGTGTGTGCGTGCGAGTGTGTGCGTGCGAGTATGTGCATGCGAGTGTGTGTGAGTGTGTCCGAATGTGTGCGAGTGTGTGCGTGCGAGTGTGCGTGATTGTGCACGAGTGTGTGCATGTAAGTGTGTGCGTGCGAGTGTGTGCGAGTGTGCTCGAGTGAATGGGTGAGAGTGTGTGCGAGTGTGTGTGAGTGTGTGCAAGTAAGTGTGTGTGAGAGTGTATGAGTGAGTGTGTGTGTGCGAGTTTGTGTGCGAGTGTGTGCGAGTGAGTGTGTGCGAGTTTGTGTGCGAGTGTGTGTGCGAGTGTGTGAGTGCGAATGTGTGTGCGTGTGAGTGTGTGCGAGTGTGTATGAGCGTATGTGCGAGTGTGTGCCAGTGTGTGCGAGTGTGTGTGCGAGTGTGTGCGAGTGTGTTGTGTGCGAGTGTGTGTGCAATTGTGTATGAGTGTGTGCGAGTGTGTGTTAGTTTGTGTGAGTGTGTGCGTCTGTTCGTGCGAGTGATTGCGGGTGTGTGCGAGTGTGTGTATGCGAGTGTGTGTGCGATTGTGTATGAGTGTGTGTGAGTTTGTGCGAGTGTGTGCGTGTGTGTGCGAGTGCGTGCGAGTACGCGCAAATGTGTGTGAGAGTGTGCGAGTGTGGGCGTGCGAGTGTGTGCTAGTGTGCGCGAGTGTGTGAGTGTGTGCGAGTGTGCGTGAGTAAGTGTGTGTGTAAGTGCGTGCGAGTGTTTCCGAGTGTGTGTGAGTGTGTAGGACTCTGTGTGCGAGTGTGTGCGAGTGTGTGTGCGAGTGTGTGAGTACGAGTGTGTTCGAGAGTGTGCAATTGTGTGTGTGAGTGTGTAGCACTGTATGTGCAAGTGTGTGCGAGTGTGTTTGAGTGTGTGAGTGTGTGCGAGTGTGTGTGAGTGTTTGTGAGTGTGTGCAAGTGTGTGTGTGCGAGTGTGTGTGTGCGAGTGTGTGTGTGTGTGCAAGTGTGTTCGAGTGTGTGTGCGAGTGTGTATGAGTGTGTGTGTGTGCAAGTGTGTGCATGAGTGTGTGCGTGTGAGTGAGTGTGTGTGTGAGTGTGAGTGTGTGCTAGTGTGCATGAGTGTGTGAGTGTGTGCGAGTGTGCATGTGAGTGAGTGTGTGTGCGAGTGTGTGTGTGAGTGTGTGCAAGTGTGTTCGAGTGTGTGTGCGAGTGTGTATGAGTGTGTGTGTGCAAGTGTGTGCGCGTGTGTGTGAGTGTCTGTGAGTGTGTGCATGAGTGAGTGTGTGCGAGTGTGTGTGAGTTTGTGTGTGTGTGTGAGTGTGTGCGAGTGTGTGTGTGTGAGTGTGTGCGTGTGAGTGTGTGCGAGTGTGTGTGTGTGAGTGTGTGCGAGTGTGTGCAAGTGTGTGTGATTGTGTGTGAGTGTGTGTATGAGTGAGTGTGTGCGAGTGTGTGTGCGAGTGTGTGCGCGAGTGTGTGCGTGTGTGTGCGAGTGTGTGTGAGTGTGTGCGATTGTGTGTGTGAGTGTGTAGGACTGTATGTGCGAGTGTGTGTGACTGTGTTCGAGTGTGTGTGTGCGAGTGTGTGAGCATGTGTGAGTGTGTGCAAGTGTGTGCGTGTGAGTGTGTGTGTGCGAGTGTGTGTGATTGTGTATGAGTGAGTGTGTGCGAGTGTGTGCGAGTGTGTGTGCAAGTGTGTTTGAGTGTGTTTGTGCAAGTGTGTATGAGTGTGTGCGAGTGTGTGCAAGTGTGTTTGTGCGAGTGTGTATGAGTGTGTGTGTGCGAGTGTGTGCAAGTGTGTGTGATTGTGTGTGAGTGTGTGTATGAGTGAGTGTGTGCGAGTGTGTGTGCGAGTCTGTGCGCGAGTGTGTGCGTGCGGGTGTGCGCGAGTGTGTGTAGTAGTGTGTGTGAGTGTGTGCGATTGTGTGTGTGAGTGTGTAGGACTGTGTGTGCGACTGTGTTCGAGTGTGTGTGTGCGAGTGTGTGAGCATGTGTGAGTGTGTGCAAGTGTGTGTGTGCGACTGTGTGCGACTGTGTGCGAGTTTGTGTGAGTGTGTCCGAATGTGTGCGAGTGCGTGCGTGCGAGTGTGCGCGAGTGTGCACGAGTGTGTGCATGTAAGTGTGTGCGTGCGAGTGTGTGCGAGTGTGCTCGAGTGAATGGGTGAGAGTGTGTGCGAGTGTGTGTGAGTGTGTGCAACTAAGTGTGTGTGAGAGTGTATGAGTGAGTGTGTGTGTGTGTGTGCGAGTTTGTGTGCGAGTGTGTGCGAGTGAGTGTGTGCGAGTTTGTGCGCGAGTGTGTGTGCGCAAGTGTGTGTGCGCGAGTGTGTGTGTGCGTGTGTGCGCGCGAGTGTGTGCGAGTGTGTGAGTGCGAATGTGTGTGCGTGTGAGTGTGTGCGAGTGTGTATGAGCGTATGTGCGAGTGTGTGCCAGTGTGTGCGAGTGTGTGTGCGAGTGTGTGCAAGTGTGTGCGAGTGTGTGCGAGTGTGTGCGAGTGTGTGTGTGCGAGTGTGTGTGCAATTGTGTATGAGTGTGTGCGAGTGTGTGTTAGTTTGTGCGAGTGTGTGCGTCTGTTCGTGCGAGTGAGTGCGGGTGTGTGCGAGTGTGTGTATGCGAGTTTGTGTGCGATTGTGTATGAGTGTGTGTGAGTTTGTGCGAGTGTGTGCGTGTGTGTGCGAGTGCGTGCGAGTACGCGCAAATGTGTGTGAGAGTGTGCGAGTGTGGGCGTGCGAGTGTGTGCTAGTGTGCGCGAGTGTGTGCGAGTGTGCGTGAGTAAGTGTGTGTGTAAGTGCGTGCGAGTGTTTCCGAGTGTGTGTGTGAGTATGTAGGACTGTGTGTGCGAGTGTGTGCGAGTGTGTGTGCGAGTGTGTTCGAGTGTGTGCAAGTGTGTGAGTGTGTGCGAGTGTGTGTGCGAGTGTGTGCGAGTGTGTGCAAATTTGCCCAAGTGTGCGCGAGTGTGCACGAGTGAGTGGGTGCGAGTGTGTGTGTGTGAGTGTGTGTGATTGTGTGTGTGAGTGTGTATGAGTGTGTGTGCGAGTGTGTGCAAGTGTGTGTGATTGTGTGTGAGTGTGTGTATGAGTGAGTGTGTGCGAGTGTGTGTGAGTGTGTGTGCGAGTGTGTGCGTGAGTGGGTGTGTGCGAGTGTGTGCGAGTGTGTGCGATTGTGTGTGTGAGTGTGTAGGACTGTATGTGCGAGTGTGTATGAGTGTGTGTGTGAGTGTGTGCAAGTGTGTGCGAGTGAGTGTGTGTGAGTGTGTGTGCGAGTGTGTGCGAGTGTGTGCGATTGTGTGTGAGAGTGTGTAGGACTGTATGTGCGAGTGTGTGCGAGTGTGTATGAGTGTGTGAGTGCGAGTGTGTGCGAATGTGTGCGAGTGTGTGCGTGCGAGTGTGCACGAGTGTGTGCATGTAAGTGTGTGCGTGTGAGTGTGTGCGAGTGTGCTCGAGTGAATGGGTGCGAGTGTGTGCGAGTGTGTGTGAGTGTGTGCGAGTGAGTGTGTGTGAGTGAGTGTGAGTGAGTGTGTGTGAGTGTGTGCGTGTGTGCGAGTTTGTGTGCGAGTGTGTGTGAGTGTGTGCGAGTGTGTGCGTGTGAGTGTGTGCGAGTGTGTGAGTGTGTGTGCGAATGTGTGTGCGAGTGAGTGTGTGCGAGTGGGTATGAGTGTATGTGCGAGTGTGTGCAAGTGTGTGAGAGTGTGTGTGAGTGTGTGTGTGCGAGTGTGTGCAAGTGTGTGCGAGTGAGTGTGTGCGAGTGTGTGCGAAAGTGTGCAAGTGTGTGCGAGTGTGTGCGAGTGTGTGTGTGTGCAAGTGTGTGTGCAATTGTGTATGAGTGTGTGCGAGTGTGTGTGCGTTTGTGCGAGTGTGTGCGTGTGTGTGCGAGTGAGTGTGAGTGAGTGCAAGTGTGTGCAAATGTGTGCGCGAGTGTGCGAGTGTGGGCATGCGAGTGTGTGCTAGTGTGCGCGAGTGTGTGCGAGTGTGCGTGAGTAAGTGTGTGTGTGAGTGTGTGCGAGTGTTGCCGAGTGTGTGTGCGAGTGTGTGTGCAATTTTGTGCGAGTGTGTGTGTGCGAGTGCGTATGAGTAAGTGTGTGCGAATGTGTGCGAGTGTGTGCGCGAGGGTGTGTGCACGTGTGTGCATGTGACTGTGTGTGTGCAACTGTGGGCGAGTGTGTGCGTGTGTTTGCGTGTGTGTGCGCATGTCTGTGCGTGTGTACGAGTGTGTGCGAGTGTGTGGGTGCGAGTGTGGGCAAGTGTGTGCGAGTGTGAGTGAGTGTGTGTGCGAGTGTGTGTGAGTGTGTACGAGTGGGTGTAGGAGTGTGTGCGAGTGTGTGCGATTGTGTGTGTGAGTGTGTAGCACTGTATGTGCAAGTGTGTGCGAGTGTGTTTGAGTGTGTGAGTGTGTGCGAGTGTGTGTGAGTGTTTGTGAGTGTGTGCAAGTGTGTGTGTGCGAGTGTGTGTGTGCGAGTGTGTGTCTGTGCAAGTGTGTTCGAGTGTGTGTGCGAGTGTGTATGAGTGTGTGTGTGTGCAAGTGTGTGCGTGAGTGTGTGCGTGTGAGTGAGTGTGTGTGTGAGTGTGAGTGTGTGCTAGTGTGCATGAGTGTGTGAGTGTGTGCGAGTGTGCGTGTGAGTGAGTGAGTGTGTGTGCGAGTGTGTGTGTGAGTGTGTGCAAGTGTGTTCGAGTGTGTGTGCGAGTGTGTATGAGTGTGTGTGTGTGCAAGTGTGTGCGCGTGTGTGTGAGTGTCTGTGAGTGTGTGCATGAGTGAGTGTGTGCGAGTGTGTGTGAGTTTGTGTGTGTGTGTGTGAGTGTGTGCGAGTGTGTGCGTGTGAGTGTGTGCGAGTGTGTGTGTGAGTGTGTGCGAGTGTGTGTGCAATTGTGTATTAGTGAATGTGTGCGAGTGTGCATGAGTGTGTGTGTTTGTGAGTGAGTGAGTGTGTGTGTGCGAGTGTGTGCGAGTGAGTGTGAGTGAGTGTGTGCAAGTGTGTGCGAGTGTGTGTGTGCGATTGTGCATAAGTGTGTGCGAGTGTGTGTGTGAGTGTGTAGGACTGTGTGTGCGAGTGTGTGTGCGAGTGTGTGCGAGTGTGTGTGAGTGTGTGTAGGAGTGTGTGTAGGAGTGTGTGTGATTGTGTGTGTGAGTGTGTAGTACTGTATGTGCGACTTTGTTCGAGTGTGTGTGTGCGAGTATGTGAGCATGTGTGAGTGTGTGCAAGTGTGTGCGTGCGAGTGTGTGTGTGCAAGTGTGTGTGATTGTGTATGAGTGAGTGTGTGCGAGTGTGCGTGCAAGTGTGTTTGAGTGTGTTTGTGCAAGTGTGTATGAGTGTGTCTGTGCGAGTGTGTGCAAGTGTGTTTGTGCGAGTGTGTATGAGTGTGTCTGTGCGAGTGTGTGCAAGTGTGTGTGATTGTGTGTGAGTGTGTGTATGAGTGAGTGTGTGCGAGTGTGTGCGAGTGTGTGTGCGAGTGTGTGCGCGAGTGTGTGCGTGTGAGTGTGTGCGATTGTGTGTGTGAGTGTGTAGGACTGTATGTGCGAGTGTGTGTGACTGTGTTCGAGTGTGTGTGTGCGAGTGTGTGAGCATGTGTGAGTGTGTGCAAGTGTGTGCGTGCGAGTGTGTGTGTGTGTGATTGTGTATGAGTGAGTGTGTGCGAGTATGTGTGTGAGCGTGTGCGAGCGTGTGCGAGTGTGTGCGTGCGAGTGAGTGAGAGTGTGTGCAAATGTGTGCAAGAGTGTGCGAGTGTGGGCGTGCGAGTGTGTGCGAGTGTGCGCGAGTGTGTGCGTGTGAGTGAGTGTGTGTGTGAGTGTGTGTGTGCGTGTGTGCGCGCGAGTGTGTGCGAGTGTGTGAGTGCGAATGTGTGTGCGTGTGAGTGTGTGCGAGTGTGTATGAGCGTATGTGCGAGTGTGTGCCAGTGTGTGCGAGTGTGTGTGCGAGTGTGTGCAAGTGTGTGCGAGTGTGTGCGAGTGTGTGTGTGCGAGTGTGTGTGCAATTGTGTATGAGTGTGTGCGAGTGTGTGTTAGTTTGTGCGAGTGTGTGCGTCTGTTCGTGCGAGTGAGTGCGGGTGTGTGCGAGTGTGTGTATGCGAGTGTGTGTGCGATTGTGTATGAGTGTGTGTGAGTTTGTGCGAGTGTGTGCGTGTGTGTGCAAGTGCGTGCGAGTATGCGCAAATGTGTGTGAGAGTGTGCGAGTGTGGGCGTGCGAGTGTGTGCTAGTGTGCGCGAGTGTGTGAGTGTGTGCGAGTGTGCGTGAGTAAGTGTGTGTGTAAGTGCGTGCGAGTGTTTCCGAGTGTGTGTGAGTGTGTAGGACTGTGTGTGCGAATGTGTGCGAGTGTGTGTGCGAGTGTGTGAGTACGAGTGTGTTCGAGAGTGTGCAATTGTGTGCGAGTGTGTGTGTGAGTGCGTATGAGTGAGTGTGTGCGAGTGTGTGTGAGTGTGTGTTTGTGAGTGTGTGCGAGTGTGTGCGAGTGTGTGCGAGTGTGTGCATGTGAGTGTGTGCGTGCAAGTGTGTGCGTGCAAGTGTGTGCGTGCAAGTGTGTGCGTGCAAGTGTGTGCGTGCGAGTGTGTGCGAGTGTGTGCAAGTGTGTGAGTGTGTGCGAGTGTGTGTGCGAGTGTGTGCGAGTGTGTGCAAATTTGCCCAAGTGTGCGCGAGTGTGCACGAGTGAGTGGGTGCGAGTGTGTGTGTGTGAGTGTGTGTGATTGTGTGTGTGAGTGTGTATGAGTGTGTGTGCGAGTGTGTGCAAGTGTGTGTGATTGTGTGTGAGTGTGTGTATGAGTGAGTGTGTGCGAGTGTGTGTGAGTGTGTGTGCGAGTGTGTGCGTGAGTGGGTGTGTGCGAGTGTGTGCGAGTGTGTGCGATTGTGTGTGAGTGTGTAGGACTGTATGTGCGAGTGTGTATGAGTGTGTATGTGAGTGTGTGCAAGTGTGTGCGAGTGAGTGTGTGTGAGTGTGTGTGCGAGTGTGTGCGAGTGTGTGCGATTGTGTGTGAGAGTGTGTAGGACTGTATGTGCGAGTGTGTGCGAGTGTGTATGAGTGTGTGAGTGCGAGTGTGTGCGAATGTGTGCGAGTGTGTGCGTGCGAGTGTGCACGAGTGTGTGCATGTAAGTGTGTGCGTGTGAGTGTGTGCGAGTGTGCTCGAGTGAATGGGTGCGAGTGTGTGCGAGTGTGTGTGAGTGTGTGCGAGTGAGTGTGTGTGAGTGAGTGTGAGTGAGTGTGTGTGAGTGTGTGCGTGTGTGCGAGTTTGTGTGCGAGTGTGTGTGAGTGTGTGCGAGTGTGTGCGTGTGAGTGTGTGCGAGTGTGTGAGTGTGTGTGCGAATGTGTGTGCGAGTGAGTGTGTGCGAGTGGGTATGAGTGTATGTGCGAGTGTGTGCAAGTGTGTGAGGGTGTGTGTGAGTGTGTGTGTGCGAGTGTGTGCAAGTGTGTGCGAGTGAGTGTGTGCGAGTGTGTGCGAAAGTGTGCAAGTGTGTGCGAGTGTGTGCGAGTGTGTGTGTGTGCAAGTGTGTGTGCAATTGTGTATGAGTGTGTGCGAGTGTGTGTGCGTTTGTGCGAGTGTGTGCGTGTGTGTGCGAGTGAGTGTGAGTGAGTGCAAGTGTGTGCAAATGTGTGCGCGAGTGTGCGAGTGTGGGCATGCGAGTGTGTGCTAGTGTGCGCGAGTGTGTGCGAGTGTGCGTGAGTAAGTGTGTGTGTGAGTGTGTGCGAGTGTTGCCGAGTGTGTGTGCGAGTGTGTGTGCAATTTTGTGCGAGTGTGTGTGTGCGAGTGCGTATGAGTAAGTGTGTGCGAATGTGTGCG
Source organism: Phyllobates terribilis (assembly GCF_046119375.1). NCBI lineage: Eukaryota > Metazoa > Chordata > Amphibia > Anura > Dendrobatidae > Phyllobates > Phyllobates terribilis. The sequence continues at coordinate 366,786,541 of NW_027362764.1, read as the reverse complement.
AGTGTGTGCGCGAGGGTGTGTGCACGTGTGTGCATGTGACTGTGTGTGTGCGACTGTGGGCGAGTGTGTGCGTGTGTTTGCGTGTGTGTGCGCATGTCTGTGCGTGTGTACGAGTGTGTGTGAGTGTGTGGGTGCGAGTGTGTGCAAGTGTGTGCGAGTGTGTGTGAGTGTGTGTGTGAGTGTGTGTGAATGTGTGCGAGTCTGTGTGTGCGAGTGTGTGTGTGCGATTGTGTATGAGTGTGTGCGAGTATGTGTGTGAGCGTGTGCCAGTGTGTGCGAGTGTGTGCGTGTGAGTGCATGCGAGTGAGTGCCAGTGTGTGCAAATGTGTGCAAGTGTGTGCGAGTGTGCGCGAATGTGTGCGAGTGTGTGCGTGTGAGTGAGTGTGTGTGTGAATGTGAGTGTGTGCTAGTGTGCATGAGTGTGTGAGTGTGTGCGAGTGTGCGCGAGTGTGCGTGTGAGTGAGTGTGTGTGCGAGTGTGTGTGAGTGTGTACGAGTGGGTGTAGGAGTGTGTGCGAGTGTGTGCGATTGTGTGTGTGAGTGTGTAGCACTGTATGTGCAAGTGTGTGCGAGTGTGTTTGAGTGTGTGAGTGTGTGCGAGTGTGTGTGAGTGTTTGTGAGTGTGTGCAAGTGTGTGTGTGCGAGTGTGTGTGTGCGAGTGTGTGTCTGTGCAAGTGTGTTCGAGTGTGTGTGCGAGTGTGTATGAGTGTGTGTGTGTGCAAGTGTGTGCGTGAGTTTGTGCGTGTGAGTGAGTGTGTGTGTGAGTGTGAGTGTGTGCTAGTGTGCATGAGTGTGTGAGTGTGTGCGAGTGTGCGTGTGAGTGAGTGAGTGTGTGTGCGAGTGTGTGTGTGAGTGTGTGCAAGTGTGTTCGAGTGTGTGTGCGAGTGTGTATGAGTGTGTGTGTGTGCAAGTGTGTGCGCGTGTGTGTGAGTGTCTGTGAGTGTGTGCATGAGTGAGTGTGTGCGAGTGTGTGTGAGTTTATGTGTGTGTGTGTGAGTGTGTGCGAGTGTGTGTGTGCAATTGTGTATTAGTGAATGTGTGCGAGTGTGCGTGAGTGTGTGTGTATGTGAGTGAGTGAGTGTGTGTGTGCTAGTGTGTGCGAGTGAGTGTGAGTGAGTGTGTGCAAGTGTGTGCGAGTGTGTGTGTGCGATTGTGCATAAGTGTGTGCGAGTGTGTGTGTGAGTGTGTAGGACTGTGTGTGCGAGTGTGTGTGCGAGTGTGTGCGAGTGTGTGTGAGTGTGTGTAGGAGTGTGTGTAGGAGTTTGTGCGATTGTGTGTGTGAGTGTGTAGTACTGTATGTGCGACTTTGTTCGAGTGTGTGTGTGCGAGTATGTGAGCATGTGTGAGTGTGTGCAAGTGTGTGCGTGCGAGTGTGTGTGTGCAAGTGTGTGTGATTGTGTATGAGTGAGTGTGTGCGAGTGTGCGTGCAAGTGTGTTTGAGTGTGTTTGTGCAAGTGTGTATGAGTGTGTCTGTGCGAGTGTGTGCAAGTGTGTTTGTGCGAGTGTGTATAAGTGTGTCTGTGCGAGTGTGTGCAAGTGTGTGTGATTGTGTGTGAGTGTGTGTATGAGTGAGTGTGTGCGAGTGTGTGCGAGTGTGTGTGTGAGTGTGTGCGCGAGTGTGTGCGTGTGAGTGTGTGCGATTGTGTGTGTGAGTGTGTAGGACTGTATGTGCGAGTGTGTGTGACTGTGTTCGAGTGTGTGTGTGCGAGTGTGTGAGCATGTGTGAGTGTGTGCAAGTGTGTGCGTGCGAGTGTGTGTGTGTGATTGTGTATGAGTGAGTGTGTGCGAGTATGTGTGTGAGCGTGTGCGAGTGTGTGCGAGTGTGTGCGTGCGAGTGAGTGCGAGTGTGTGCAAATGTGTGCAAGAGTGTGCGAGTGTGGGCGTGCGAGTGTGTGCGAGTGTGCGCGAGTGTGTGCGTGTGAGTGAGTGTGTGTGTGAGTGTGAGTGTGTGCTAGTGTGCATGAGTGTGTGAGTGTGTGCGAGTGTACGCGAGTGTGCGTGTGAGTGAGTGTGTGTGCGAGTGTGTGTGATTGTGTGTGAGTGTGTACGAGTGTGTGTAGGAGTGTGTGCGAGTGTGTGCGATTGTGTGTGTGAGTGTGTAGGACTGTATGTGCAAGTGTGTGCGAGTGTGTTTGAGTGTGTGAGTGTGTGCGAGTGTGTGTGAGTGTGTGCAAGTGTGTGTGTGCAAGTGTGTGTGTGCAAGTGTGTTCGAGTGTGTGTGCGAGTGTGTATGAGTGTCTGTGTGTGCAAGTGTGTTCGCGAGTGTGTGCGTGTGAGTGAGTGTGTGTGTGAGTGTGAGTGTGTGCTAGTGTGCATGAGTGTGTGAGTGTGTGCGAGTGTGCGTGTGAGTGAGTGTGTGTGCGAGTGTGTGCGAGTGTGTGAGTGTGTGTGCGAATGTGTGTGCGAGTGTGTATGAGTGTATGTGCGAGTGTGTGCAAGTGTGTGAGAGTGTGTGAGAGTGTGTGTGTGCGAGTGTGTGCAAGTGTGTTTGAGTGAGTGTGTGCGAGTGTGTGCGAGAGTGTGCAAGTGTGTGCGAGTGTGTGTGTGCGAGTGTGTGCAATTGTGTATGAGCGTGTGCGAGTGTGTGTGCGTTTGTGCGAGTGTGTGCGTGTGTGTGTGTGCAAGTGCGTGTGAGTGAGTGCAAGTGTGTGCAAATGTGTGTGCGAGTGTGCGAGTGTGGGCATGCGAGTGTGTGCTAGTGTGCGAGAGTGTGCAAGTGTGTGCGAGTGTGTGTGTGCGAGTGTGTGTGCAATTGTGTATGAGTGTGTGCGAGTGTGCAAGTGTGTGTGTGCAAGTGCGTGTGAGTGAGTGCAAGTGTGTGCAAATGTGTGTGCGAGTTTGCGAGTGTGGGCATGCGAGTGTGTGCTAGTGTGCGCGAGTGTGTGAGTGTGTGCGAGTGTGCGTGAGTAAGTGTGTGTGTGAGTGTGTGCGAGTGTTGCCGAGTGTGTGTGTGAGTGTGTAGGACTGTGTGTGCGAGTGTGTGTGCGAGTGTGTGTGTACGAGTGTGTTCGAGTGTGTGCAATTTTGTGCGAGTGTGTGTGTGCGAGTGCGTATGAGTAAGTGTGTGCGAATGTGTGCGAGTGTGTGCGAGTGTGTGTGCGAGTGTGTTTGCGAGTGTGTGCGTGCGACTGTGTGTGTGCGACTGTGTGCGAGTGTGTGCGAGTGTTTGCGTGTGTGTGCGCGTGTGTGTGCGTGTGTACGAGTGTGTGCGAGTGTGTGGGTGCGAGTGTGTGCAAGTGTGTGCGAGTGTGTGTGAGTGTGTGTGAATGTGTGCGAGTGTGTGCGTGTGAGTGCGAGTGTGTGCAAATGTGTGCGAGAGTGTGCGAGTGTGGGCGTGCGAGTGTGTGCGAGTGTGCGCGAGTGTGCGCGAGTGTGTGCGTGTGAGTGAGTGTGTGTGTGAGTGTGAGTGTGTGCTAATGTGCATGAGTGTGTGAGTGTGTGCGAGTGTGCGCGAGTGTGCGTGTGAGTGAGTGAGTGTGTGCGAGTGTGTGTGATTGTGTGTGAGTGTGTACGAGTGTGTGTAGGAGTGTGTGCGAGTGTGTGCGATTGTGTGTGTGAGTGTGTAGGACTGTATGTGCAAGTGTGTGCGAGTGTGTTTGAGTGTGTGAGTGTGTGCGAGTGTGTGTGAGTGTGTGTGAGTGTGTGCAAGTGTGTGTGTGCAAGTGTGTGTGTGCAAGTGTGTGTGTGCAAGTGTGTTCGAGTGTGTGTGCGAGTGTGTATGAGTGTCTGTGTGTGCAAGTGTGTTTGCGAGTGTGTGCGTGTGAGTGAGTGTGTGTGTGAGTGTGAGTGTGTGCTAGTGTGCATGAGTGTGTGAGTGTGTGCGAGTGTGCGTGTGAGTGAGTGTGTGTGCGAGTGTGTGCGAGTGTGTGAGTGTGTGTGCGAGTGAGTGTGTGCGAGTGTGTATGAGTGTATGTGCGAGTGTGTGCAAGTGTGTGAGAGTGTGTGAGAGTGTGTGAGAGTGTGTGTGTGCGAGTGTGTGCAAGTGTGTTTGAGTGAGTGTGTGCGAGTGTGTGCGAGAGTGTGCAAGTGTGTGCGAGTGTGTGTGTGCGAGTGTGTGTGCAATTGTGTATGAGTGTGTGCGAGTGTGTGTGCGTTTGTGCGAGTGTGTGCGTGTGTGTGTGCAAGTGCGTGTGAGTGAGTGCAAGTGTGTGCAAATGTGTGTGCGAGTGTGCGAGTGTGGGCATGCGAGTGTGTGCTAGTGTGCGAGAGTGTGCAAGTGTGTGCGAGTGTGTGTGTGCGAGTGTGTGTGCAATTGTGTATGAGTGTGTGCGAGTGTGTGTGCGTTTGTGCGAGTGTGTGCGTGTGTGTGTGCAAGTGCGTGTGAGTGAGTGCAAGTGTGTGCAAATGTGTGTGCGAGTGTGCGAGTGTGGGCATGCGAGTGTGTGCTAGTGTGCGCGAGTGTGTGAGTGTGTGCGAGTGTTGCCGAGTGTGTGTGTGAGTGTGTAGGACTGTGTGTGCGAGTGTGTGCGAGTGTGTGTGTACGAGTGTGTTCGAGTGTGTGCAATTTTGTGCGAGTGTGTGTGTGCGAGTGCGTATGAGTAAGTGTGTGCGAATGTGTGCGAGTGTGTGTGCGAGTGTGTGTGTGAGTGTGTGCGTGCGACTGTGTGTGTGCGAGTGTGTGCGAGTGTGTGCGAGTGTTTGCGTGTGAGAGCGCGTGTGTGTGCGTGTGTACGAGTGTGTGCAAGTGTGTGCGAGTGTGTGTGAGTGTGTGTGTGAGTGTGTGTGAATGTGTGCGAGTCTGTGTGTGCGAGTGTGTGTGTGCGATTGTGTATGAGTGTGTGCGAGTATGTGTGTGAGTGTGTGCGAGTGTGTGCGAGTGTGTGCGTGCGAGTGCATGCGAGTGAGTGCGAGTGTGTGCAAATGTGTGCAAATGTGTGCGAGAGTGTGCGCGAGTGTGCGCGAGTGTGTGCGTGTGAGTGTGTTTGTGAGTGTGAGTGTGTGCTAGTGTGCATGAGTGTGTGAGTGTGTGCGAGTGTGCGCGAGTGTGCGTGTGAGTGAGTGAGTGTGTGCGAGTGTGTGTAAGTGTGTGTGAGTGTGTACGAGTGTGTGTAGGAGTGTGTGCGAGTGTGTGCGATTGTGTGTGTGAGTGTGTAGGACTGTATGTGCAAGTGTGTGCGAGTGTGTTTGAGTGTGTGAGTGTGTGCGAGTGTGTGTGAGTGTGTGCAAGTGTGTGTGTGCGAGTGTGTGTGTGCAAGTGTGTGTGTGCAAGTGTGTGCGAGTGTGTATGAGTGTGTGTGTGTGCAAGTGTGCGCGCGAGTGTGTGCGCGAGTGTGTGCGTGTGAGTGAGTGTGTGTGTGAGTGTGAGTGTGTGCTAGTGTGCATGAGTGTGAGTGTGTGTGTGCGAGTGTGCGTGTGAGTCAGTGAGTGTGTGTGCGAGTGTGTGTGTGAGTGTGTGCAAGTGTGTTCGAGTGTGTGTGTGAGTGTGCATGAGTGAGTGTGTGCGAGTGTGTGTGAGTTTGTGTGTGTGTGAGTGTGTGCGAGTGTGTGTGTGTGAGTGTGTGCGAGTGTGTGAGTGAGTGTGTGCGAGTGTGTGTGTGCGATTGTGTATTAGTGAATGTGTGCGAGTGTGCGTGAGAGTGAGTGAGTGTGTGTGTGCGAGCGTGTGCGAGTGAGTGTGAGTGAGTGTGTGCGAGTGTGTGTGTGCGATTGTGCATAAGTGTGTGCGAGTGTGTGTGTGAGTGTGTAGGACTGTGTGTGCGAGTGTGTGTGCGAGTGTGTGTGCGTGTGTGTGAGTGTGTGTAGGAGTGTGTGTGAGTGTGTGCGATTGTGTGTGTGAGTGTGTAGTACTGTATGTACGACTGTGTTCGAGTGTGTGTGTGCGAGTGTGTGAGCATGTGTGATTGTGTGCAAGTGTGTGCGTGCGAGTGTGTGTGATTGTGTATGAGTGTGTGCGAGTGTGTGCGAGTGTGTGTGCAAGTGTGTGTGCAAGTGTGTTTGAGTGTGTTTGTGCAAGTGTGTATGAGTGTGTGTGTGCGAGTGTGTGCAAGTGTGTTTGTGCGAGTGTGTATGAGTGTGTGTGTGCGAGTGTGTGCAAGTGTGTGTGATTGTGTGTGAGTGTGTTTATGAGTGAGTGTGTGCGAGTGTGTGTGCGAGTGTGTGCGCGAGTGTGTGCGTGTGAGTGTGTGCGAGTGTGTGTAAGTGTGTGCGATTGTGTGTGTGAGTGTGTAGGACTGTATGTGCGAGTGTGTGTGACTGTGTTCGAGTGTGTGTGTGCGAGTGTGTGAGTGTGTGCAAGTGTGTGCGTGCGAGTGTGTGTGTGCGAGTGTGTGTGATTGTGTATGAGTGAGTGTGTGCGAGTGTGTGCGAGTGTGTGTGCAAGTGTGTTTGAGTGTGTTTGTGCAAGTGTGTATGAGTGTGTGCGAGTGTGTGCAAGTGTGTTTGTGCGAGTGTGTATGAGTGTGTGTGTGCGAGTGTGTGCAAGTGTGTGTGATTGTGTGTGAGTGTGTGTATGAGTGAGTGTGTGCGAGTGTGTGTGCGAGTGTGTGCGCGAGTGTGTGCGTGTGAGTGTGTGTGAGTGTGTGCGAGTGTGTGTAAGTGTGTGCGATTGTGTGTGTGAGTGTGTAGGACTGTATGTGCGAGTGTGTGTGACTGTGTTCGAGTGTGTGTGCGAGTGTGTGAGTGTGTGCAAGTGTGTGCGTGCGAGTGTGTGTGTGCGAGTGTGTGTGATTGTGTATGAGTGAGTGTGTGCGAGTGTGTGTGCAAGTGTGTTTGAGTGTGTTTGTGCAAGTGTGTATGAGTGTGTGCGAGTGTGTGAAAGTGTGTTTGTGCGAGTGTGTATGAGTGTGTGTGTGCGAGTGTGTGCAAGTGTGTGTGATTGTGTGTGAGTGTGTGTATGAGTGAGTGTGTGCGAGTGTGTGCGCGAGTGTGTGCGTGCTGGTGTGCGCGAGTGTGTGTAGTAGTGTGTGTGACTGTGTGCGATTGTGTGTGTGAGTGTGTAGGACTGTATGTGCGAGTGTGTGCGACTGTGTTCGAGTGTGTGTGTGCGAGTGTGTGAGCATGTGTGAGTGTGTGCAAGTGTGTGTGTGCAAGTGTGTGCGTGCGAGTGTGTGCGAGTGTGTGCGAGTGTGTCCGAATGTGTGCGAGTGTGTGCGTGCGAGTGTGCGCGAGTGTGCACGAGTGTGTGCATGTAAGTGTGTGCGTGCGAGTGTGTGCGAGTGTGCTCGAGTGAATGGGTGAGAGTGTGTGCGAGTGTGTGTGAGTGTGTGCAAGTAAGTGTGTGTGAGAGTGTATGAGTGAGTGTGTGTGAGTGTGTGTGTGCGAGTTTGTGTGCGAGTGTGTGCGAGTGAGTGTGTGCGAGTTTGTGTGCGAGTGTGTATGCGAGTGTGTGTGTGCGAGTGTGTGTGTGCGTGTGTGCGCGTGAGTGTGTGCGAGTGTGTGAGTGCGAATGTGTGTGCGTGTGAGTGTGTGCGAGTGTGTATGAGCGTATGTGCGAGTGTGTGCCAGTGTGTGTGAGTGTGTGTGCGAGTGTGTGCAAGTGTGTGCGAGTGTGTGCGAGTGTGTGTGTGCGAGTGTGTGTGCAATTGTGTATGAGTGTGTGCGAGTGTGTGTGCGTTTGTGCGAGTGTGTGCGTGTGTGTGTGCAAGTGCGTGTGAGTGAGTGCAAGTGTGTGCAAATGTGTGTGTGAGTGTGCGAGTGTGGGCATGCGAGTGTATGCTAGTGTGCGAGAGTGTGCAAGTGTGTGCGAGTGTGTGTCTGCGAGTGTGTGTGCAATTGTGTATGAGTGTGTGCGAGTGTGTGTGCGTTTGTGCGAGTGTGTGCGTGTGTGTGTGCAAGTGCGTGTGAGTGAGTGCAAGTGTGTGCAAATTTGTGTGTGAGTGTGCGAGTGTGGGCATGCGAGTGTGTGCTAGTGTGCGCTAGTGTGTGAGTGTGTGCGAATGTTGCCGAGTGTGTGTGTGAGTGTGTAGGACTGTGTGTGCGAGTGTGTGCGAGTGTGTGTGCGAGTGTGTGTGTACGAGTGTGTTCGAGTGTGTGCAATTTTGTGCGAGTATGTGTGTGCGAGTGCGTATGAGTAAGTGTGTGCGAATGTGTGTGAGTGTGTGCGAGTGTGTGTGCGAGTGTGTGTGTGAGTGTGTGCGTGCGACTGTGTGTGTGCGAGTGTGTGCGAGTGTGTGCGAGTGTTTGCGTGTGAGTGCGCGTGTGTGTGCGTGTGTACGAGTGTGTGCGAGTGTGTGGGTGCGAGTGTGTGCAAGTGTGTGCGAGTGTGTGTGAGTGTGTGTGTGAGTGTGTGTGAATGTGTGCGAGTCTGTGTGTGCGAGTGTGTGTGTGTGCGATTGTGTATGAGTGTGTGCGAGTATGTGTGTGAGTGTGTGCGAGTGTGTGCGAGTGTGTGCGTGCGAGTGCATGCGAGTGAGTGCGAGTGTGTGCAAATGTGTGCGAGAGTGTGCGAGTGTGGGCGTGCGAGTGTGCGCGAGTGTGCGCGAGTGTGCGTGAGTGTGGGCGTGTGAGTGTGTTTGTGAGTGTGAGTGTGTGCTAGTGTGCATGAGTGTGTGAGTGTGTGCGAGTGTGCGCGAGTGTGCGTGTGAGTGCGAGTGTGTGCGAGTGTGTGTGAGTGTGTGTGAGTGTGTACGAGTGTGTGTAGGAGTGTGTGCGAGTGTGTGCGATTGTGTGTGTGAGTGTGTAGGACTGTATGTGCAAGTGTGTGCGAGTGTGTTTGAGTGTGTGAGTGTGTGCGAGTGTGTGTGAGTGTGTGCAAGTGTGTGTGTGCAAGTGTGTGTGTGCAAGTGTGTTCGAGTGTGTGTGCGAGTGTGTATGAGTGTGTGTGTGTGCAAGTGTGTGCGCGAGTGTGTGCGTGTGAGTGAGTGTGTGTGTGTGTGAGTGTGAGTGTGTGCTAGTGTGCATGAGTGTGAGTGTGTGTGTGCGTGTGAGTGAGTGAGTGTGTGTGTGAGTGTGTGCAAGTGTGTTCGAGTGTGTGTGTGCGAGTGTGTGTGTGCGATTGTGTATGAGTGTGTGCGAGTATGTGTGCAAATGTGTGCGAGAGTGTGCGAGTGTGGGCGTGCGAGTGTGTGCGAGTGTGCGCGAGTGTGCGCGAGTGTGTGCGTGTGAGTGTGTTTGTGAGTGTGAGTGTGTGCTAGTGTGCATGAGTGTGTGAGTGTGTGCGAGTGTGCGTGTGAGTGAGTGAGTGTGTGTGCGAGTGTGTGTAAGTGTGTGTGAGTGTGTACGAGTGTGTGTAGGAGTGTGTGCGAGTGTGTGCGATTGTGTGTGTGAGTGTGTAGGACTGTATGTGCAAGTGTGTGCGAGTGTGTTTGAGTGTGTGAGTGTGTGCGAGTGTGTGTGAGTGTGTGCAAGTGTGTGTGTGCGAGTGTGTGTGTGCAAGTGTGTGTGTGCAAGTGTGTGCGAGTGTGTATGAGTGTGTGTGTGTGCAAGTGTGTGCGCGAGTGTGTGCACGAGTGTGTGCGTGTGAGTGAGTGTGTGTGTGTGAGTGTGAGTGTGTGCTAGTGTGCATGAGTGTGAGTGTGTGTGTGCGAGTGAGTCAGTGAGTGTGTGTGCGAGTGTGTGCGAGTGTGTGTGTGAGTGTGTGCAAGTGTGTTCGAGTGTGTGTGTGAGTGTGCATGAGTGAGTGTGTGCGAGTGTGTGTGAGTTTGTGTGTGTGAGTGTGTGCGAGTGTGTGTGTGTGAGTGTGTGCGTGTGAGTGTGTGCGAGTGTGTGTGTGAGTGTGTGCGAGTGTGTGTGTGCGATTGTGTATTAGTGAATGTGTGCGAGTGTGCGTGAGAGTGAGTGAGTGTGTGTGTGCGAGTGTGTGCGAGTGAGTGTGAGTGAGTGTGTGCGAGTGTGTGCGAGTGTGTGTGTGCGATTGTGCATAAGTGTGTGCGAGTGTGTGTGTGAGTGTGTAGGACTGTGTGTGCGAGTGTGTGTGCGAGTGTGTGTGCGTGTGTGTGAGTGTGTGTAGGAGTGTGTGTGAGTGTGTGCGATTGTGTGTGTGAGTGTGTAGTACTGTATGTGCGACTGTGTTCGAGTGTGTGTGTGCGAGTGTGTGAGCATGTGTGAGTGTGTGCAAGTGTGTGCGTGCGAGTGTGTGTGATTGTGTATGAGTGAGTGTGTGCGAGTGTGTGCGAGTGTGTGTGCAAGTGTGTTTGAGTGTGTTTGTGCAAGTGTGTATGAGTGTGTGTGTGCGAGTGTGTGCAAGTGTGTTTGTGCGAGTGTGTATGAGTGTGTGTGTGCGAGTGTGTGCAAGTGTGTGTGATTGTGTGTGAGTGTGTGTATGAGTGAGTGTGTGCGAGTGTGTGTGCGAGTGTGTGCGCGAGTGTGTGCGTGTGAGTGTGTGCGAGTGTGTGTAAGTGTGTGCGATTGTGTGTGTGAGTGTGTAGGACTGTATGTGCGAGTGTGTGTGACTGTGTTCGAGTGTGTGTGTGCGAGTGTGTGTGTGTGCAAGTGTGTGCGTGCGAGTGTGTGTGTGCGAGTGTGTGTGATTGTGTATGAGTGAGTGTGTGCGAGTGTGTGCGAGTGTGTGTGCAAGTGTGTTTGAGTGTGTTTGTGCAAGTGTGTATGAGTGTGTGCGAGTGTGTGCAAGTGTGTTTGTGCGAGTGTGTATGAGTGTGTGTGTGCGAGTGTGTGCAAGTGTGTGTGATTGTGTGTGAGTGTGTGTATGAGTGAGTGTGTGCGAGTGTGTGTGCGAGTGTGTGCGCGAGTGTGTGCGTGCGGGTGTGCGCGAGTGTGTGTAGTAGTGTGTGTGAGTGTGTGCGATTGTGTGTGTGAGTGTGTAGGACTGTATGTGCGAGTGTGTGCGACTGTGTTCGAGTGTGTGTGTGCGAGTGTGTGAGCATGTGTGAGTGTGTGCAAGTGTGTGTGTGCGAGTGTGTGCGACTGTGTGCGACTGTGTGCGAGTGTGTGTGAGTGTGTCCGAATGTGTGCGTGCGAGTGTGCGCGAGTGTGCACGAGTGTGTGCATGTAAGTGTGTGCGTGCGAGTGTGTGCGAGTGTGCTCGAGTGAATGGGTGAGAGTGTGTGCGAGTGTGTGTGAGTGTGCTCGAGTGAATGGGTGAGAGTGTGTGCGAGTGTGTGTGAGTGTGTGCAAGTAAGTGTGTGTGAGAGTGTATGAGTGAGTGTGTGTGAGTGTGTGTGTGCGAGTTTGTGTGTGCGAGTGTGTGTGTGCGATTGTGTATGAGTGTGTGCGAGTATGTGTGTGAGTGTGTGCGAGTGTGTGCGAGTGTGTGCGTGCGAGTGCATGCGAGTGAGTGCGAGTGTGTGCAAATGTGTGCGAGAGTGTGCGAGTGTGGGCGTGCGAGTGTGCGCGAGTGTGCGCGAGTGTGCGTGAGTGTGGGCGTGTGAGTGTGTTTGTGAGTGTGAGTGTGTGCTAATGTGCATGAGTGTGTGAGTGTGTGCGAGTGTGCGCGAGTGTGCGTGTGAGTGAGTGTGTGTGCGAGTGTGTGTGAGTGTGTGTGAGTGTGTACGAGTGTGTGTAGGAGTGTGTGCGAGTGTGTGCGAGTGTGTGCGTGTGAGTGTGTTTGTGAGTGTGAGTGTGTGCTAGTGTGCATGAGTGTGTGAGTGTGTGCGAGTGTGCGCGAGTGTGCGTGTGAGTGAGTGAGTGTGTGCGAGTGTGTGTAAGTGTGTGTGAGTGTGTACGAGTGTGTGTAGGAGTGTGTGCGAGTGTGTGCGATTGTGTGTGTGAGTGTGTAGGACTGTATGTGGAAGTGTGTGCGAGTGTGTTTGAGTGTGTGAGTGTGTGCGAGTGTGTGTGAGTGTGTGCAAGTGTGTGTGTGTGCGAGTGTGTGTGTGCAAGTGTGTGTGTGCAAGTGTGTGCGAGTGTGTATGAGTGTGTGTGTGTGCAAGTGTGTGCGCGAGTGTGTGCGCGAGTGTGTGCGTGTGAGTGAGTGTGTGTGTGAGTGTGAGTGTGTGCTAGTGTGCATGAGTGTGAGTGTGTGTGTGCGAGTGTGCGTGTGAGTCAGTGAGTGTGTGTGCGAGTGTGTGCGAGTGTGTGTGTGAGTGTGTGCAAGTGTGTTCGAGTGTGTGTGTGAGTGTGCATGAGTGAGTGTGTGCGAGTGTGTGTGAGTTTCTGTGTGTGTGAGTGTGTGCGAGTGTGTGTGTGTGAGTGTGTGCGAGTGTGTGAGTGAGTGTGTGCGAGTGTGTGTGTGCGATTGTGTATTAGTGAATGTGTGCGAGTGTGCGTGAGAGTGAGTGAGTGTGTGTGTGCGAGCGTGTGCGAGTGAGTGTGAGTGAGTGTGTGCGAGTGTGTGTGTGCGATTGTGCATAAGTGTGTGCGAGTGTGTGTGTGAGTGTGTAGGACTGTGTGTGCGAGTGTGTGTGCGAGTGTGTGTGCGTGTGTGTGAGTGTGTGTAGTAGTGTGTGTGAGTGTGTGCGATTGTGTGTGTGAGTGTGTAGTACTGTATGTACGACTGTGTTCGAGTGTGTGTGTGCGAGTGTGTGAGCATGTGTGAGTGTGTGCAAGTGTGTGCGTGCGAGTGTGTGTGATTGTGTATGAGTGAGTGTGTGCGAGTGTGTGCGAGTGTGTGTGCAAGTGTGTTTGAGTGTGTTTGTGCAAGTGTGTATGAGTGTGTGTGTGCGAGTGTGTGCAAGTGTGTTTGTGCGAGTGTGTATGAGTGTGTGTGTGCGAGTGTGTGCAAGTGTGTGTGATTGTGTGTGAGTGTGTGTATGAGTGAGTGTGTGCGAGTGTGTGCGCGAGTGTGTGCGTGTGAGTGTGTGCGAGTGTGTGTAAGTGTGTGCGATTGTGTGTGTGAGTGTGTAGGACTGTATGTGCGAGTGTGTGTGACTGTGTTCGAGTGTGTGTGTGCGAGTGTGTGAGTGTGTGCAAGTGTGTGCGTGCGAGTGTGTGTGTGCGAGTGTGTGTGATTGTGTATGAGTGAGTGTGTGCGAGTGTGTGCGAGTGTGTGTGCAAGTGTGTTTGAGTGTGTTTGTGCAAGTGTGTATGAGTGTGTGCGAGTGTGTGCAAGTGTGTTTGTGCGAGTGTGTATGAGTGTGTGTGTGCGAGTGTGTGCAAGTGTGTGTGATTGTGTGTGAGTGTGTGTATGAGTGAGTGTGTGCGAGTGTGTGTGCGAGTGTGTGCGCGAGTGTGTGCGTGTGAGTGTGTGTGAGTGTGTGCGAGTGTGTGTAAGTGTGTGCGATTGTGTGTGTGAGTGTGTAGGACTGTATGTGCGAGTGTGTGTGACTGTGTTCGAGTGTGTGTGCGAGTGTGTGAGTGTGTGCAAGTGTGTGCGTGCGAGTGTGTGTGTGCGAGTGTGTGTGATTGTGTATGAGTGAGTGTGTGCGAGTGTGTGCGAGTGTGTGTGCAAGTGTGTTTGAGTGTGTTTGTGCAAGTGTGTATGAGTGTGTGCGAGTGTGTGCAAGTGTGTTTGTGCGAGTGTGTATGAGTGTGTGTGTGCGAGTGTGTGCAAGTGTGTGTGATTGTGTGTGAGTGTGTGTATGAGTGAGTGTGTGCGAGTGTGTGTGCGAGTGTGTGCGCGAGTGTGTGCGTGCTGGTGTGCGCGAGTGTGTGTAGTAGTGTGTGTGACTGTGTGCGATTGTGTGTGTGAGTGTGTAGGACTGTATGTGCGAGTGTGTGCGACTGTGTTCGAGTGTGTGTGTGCGAGTGTGTGAGCATGTGTGAGTGTGTGCAAGTGTGTGTGTGCAAGTGTGTGCGTGCGAGTGTGTGCGAGTGTGTGCGAGTGTGTCCGAATGTGTGCGAGTGTGTGCGTGCGAGTGTGCGCGAGTGTGCACGAGTGTGTGCATGTAAGTGTGTGCGTGCGAGTGTGTGCGAGTGTGCTCGAGTGAATGGGTGAGAGTGTGTGCGAGTGTGTGTGAGTGTGTGCAAGTAAGTGTGTGTGAGAGTGTATGAGTGAGTGTGTGTGAGTGTGTGTGTGCGAGTTTGTGTGCGAGTGTGTGCGAGTGAGTGTGTGCGAGTTTGTGTGCGAGTGTGTATGCGAGTGTGTGTGTGCGAGTGTGTGTGTGCGTGTGTGCGCGTGAGTGTGTGCGAGTGTGTGAGTGCGAATGTGTGTGCGTGTGAGTGTGTGCGAGTGTGTATGAGCGTATGTGCGAGTGTGTGCCAGTGTGTGTGAGTGTGTGTGCGAGTGTGTGCAAGTGTGTGCGAGTGTGTGCGAGTGTGTGCGAGTGTGTGTGTGCGAGTGTGTTTGCAATTGTGTATGAGTGTGTGCGAGTGTGTGTGCGTTTGTGCGAGTGTGTGCGTGTGTGTGTGCAAGTGCGTGTGAGTGAGTGCAAGTGTGTGCAAATGTGTGTGTGAGTGTGCGAGTGTGGGCATGCGAGTGTATGCTAGTGTGCGAGAGTGTGCAAGTGTGTGCGAGTGTGTGTGTGTGCGAGTGTGTGTGCAATTGTGTATGAGTGTGTGCGAGTGTGTGTGCGTTTGTGCGAGTGTGTGCGTGTGTGTGTGCAAGTGCGTGTGAGTGAGTGCAAGTGTGTGCAAATTTGTGTGTGAGTGTGCGAGTGTGGGCATGCGAGTGTGTGCTAGTGTGCGCTAGTGTGTGAGTGTGTGCGAATGGTGCCAAGTGTGTGTGTGAGTGTGTAGGACTGTGTGTGCGAGTGTGTGCGAGTGTGTGTGCGAGTGTGTGTGTACGAGTGTGTTCGAGTGTGTGCAATTTTGTGCGAGTGTGTGTGTGCGAGTGCGTATGAGTAAGTGTGTGCGAATGTGTGCGAGTGTGTGCGAGTGTGTGTGCGAGTGTGTGTGTGAGTGTGTGCGTGCGACTGTGTGTGTGCGAGTGTGTGCGAGTGTTTGCGTGTGAGTGCGCGTTTGTGTGCGTGTGTACGAGTGTGTGCGAGTGTGTGGGTGCGAGTGTGTGCAAGTGTGTGCGAGTGTGTGTGAGTGTGTGTGTGAGTGTGTGTGAATGTGTGCGAGTCTGTGTGTGCGAGTGTGTGTGTGCGATTGTGTATGAGTGTGTGCGAGTATGTGTGTGAGTGTGTGCGAGTGTGTGCGAGTGTGTGCGTGCGAGTGCATGCGAGTGAGTGCGAGTGTGTGCAAATGTGTGCGAGAGTGTGCGAGTGTGGGCGTGCGAGTGTGCGCGAGTGTGCGCGAGTGTGCGTGAGTGTGGGCGTGTGAGTGTGTTTGTGAGTGTGAGTGTGTGCTAGTGTGCATGAGTGTGTGAGTGTGTGCGAGTGTGCGCGAGTGTGCGTGTGAGTGCGAGTGTGTGCGAGTGTGTGTGAGTGTGTACGAGTGTGTGTAGGAGTGTGTGCGAGTGTGTGCGATTGTGTGTGTGAGTGTGTAGGACTGTATGTGCAAGTGTGTGCGAGTGTGTTTGAGTGTGTGAGTGTGTGCGAGTGTGTGTGAGTGTGTGCAAGTGTGTGTGTGCAAGTGTGTGTGTGCAAGTGTGTTCGAGTGTGTGCGAGTGTGTATGAGTGTGTGTGTGTGCAAGTGTGTGCGCGAGTGTGTGCGTGTGAGTGAGTGTGTGTGTGTGTGAGTGTGAGTGTGTGCTAGTGTGCATGAGTGTGAGTGTGTGTGTGCGTGTGAGTGAGTGAGTGTGTGTGTGAGTGTGTGCAAGTGTGTTCGAGTGTGTGTGTGCGAGTGTGTGTGTGCGATTGTGTATGAGTGTGTGCGAGTATGTGTGCAAATGTGTGCGAGAGTGTGCGAGTGTGGGCGTGCGAGTGTGTGCGAGTGTGCGCGAGTGTGCGCGAGTGTGTGCGTGTGAGTGTGTTTGTGAGTGTGAGTGTGTGCTAGTGTGCATGAGTGTGTGAGTGTGTGCGAGTGTGCGTGTGAGTGAGTGAGTGTGTGTGCGAGTGTGTGTAAGTGTGTGTGAGTGTGTACGAGTGTGTGTAGGAGTGTGTGCGAGTGTGTGCGATTGTGTGTGTGAGTGTGTAGGACTGTATGTGCAAGTGTGTGCGAGTGTGTTTGAGTGTGTGAGTGTGTGCGAGTGTGTGTGAGTGTGTGCAAGTGTGTGTGTGCGAGTGTGTGTGTGCAAGTGTGTGCGAGTGTGTATGAGTGTGTGTGTGTGCAAGTGTGTGCGCGAGTGTGTGCACGAGTGTGTGCGTGTGAGTGAGTGTGTGTGTGTGAGTGTGAGTGTGTGCTAGTGTGCATGAGTGTGAGTGTGTGTGTGCGAGTGTGCGTGTGAGTCAGTGAGTGTGTGTGCGAGTGTGTGCGAGTGTGTGTGTGAGTGTGTGCAAGTGTGTTCGAGTGTGTGTGTGAGTGTGCATGAGTGAGTGTGTGCGAGTGTGTGTGAGTTTGTGTGTGTGAGTGTGTGCGAGTGTGTGTGTGTGAGTGTGTGCGTGTGAGTGTGTGCGAGTGTGTGTGTGAGTGTGTGCGAGTGTGTGTGTGCGATTGTGTATTAGTGAATGTGTGCGAGTGTGCGTGAGAGTGAGTGAGTGTGTGTGTGCGAGTGTGTGCGAGTGAGTGTGAGTGAGTGTGTGCGAGTGTGTGCGAGTGTGTGTGTGCGATTGTGCATAAGTGTGTGCGAGTGTGTGTGTGAGTGTGTAGGACTGTGTGTGCGAGTGTGTGTGCGAGTGTGTGTGCGTGTGTGTGAGTGTGTGTAGGAGTGTGTGTGAGTGTGTGCGATTGTGTGTGTGAGTGTGTAGTACTGTATGTGCGACTGTGTTCGAGTGTGTGTGTGCGAGTGTGTGAGCATGTGTGAGTGTGTGCAAGTGTGTGCGTGCGAGTGTGTGTGATTGTGTATGAGTGAGTGTGTGCGAGTGTGTGCGAGTGTGTGTGCAAGTGTGTTTGAGTGTGTTTGTGCAAGTGTGTATGAGTGTGTGTGTGTGCGAGTGTGTGCAAGTGTGTTTGTGCGAGTGTGTATGAGTGTGTGTGTGCGAGTGTGTGCAAGTGTGTGTGATTGTGTGTGAGTGTGTGTATGAGTGAGTGTGTGCGAGTGTGTGTGCGAGTGTGTGCGCGAGTGTGTGCGTGTGAGTGTGTGCGAGTGTGTGTAAGTGTGTGCGATTGTGTGTGTGAGTGTGTAGGACTGTATGTGCGAGTGTGTGTGACTGTGTTCGAGTGTGTGTGTGCGAGTGTGTGTGTGTGCAAGTGTGTGCGTGCGAGTGTGTGTGTGCGAGTGTGTGTGATTGTGTATGAGTGAGTGTGTGCGAGTGTGTGCGAGTGTGTGTGCAAGTGTGTTTGAGTGTGTTTGTGCAAGTGTGTATGAGTGTGTGCGAGTGTGTGCAAGTGTGTTTGTGCGAGTGTGTATGAGTGTGTGTGTGCGAGTGTGTGCAAGTGTGTGTGATTGTGTGTGAGTGTGTGTATGAGTGAGTGTGTGCGAGTGTGTGCGCGAGTGTGTGCGTGTGTGTGCGAGTGTGTGTGAGTGTGTGCGATTGTGTGTGTGAGTGTGTAGGACTGTATGTGCGAGTGTGTGTGACTGTGTTCGAGTGTGTGTGTGCGAGTGTGTGAGCATGTGTGAGTGTGTGCAAGTGTGTGCGTGCGAGTGTGTGTGTGCGAGTGTGTGTGATTGTGTATGAGTGAGTGTGTGCGAGTGTGTGCGAGTGTGTGTGCAAGTGTGTTTGAGTGTGTTTGTGCAAGTGTGTATGAGTGTGTGCGAGTGTGTGCAAGTGTGTTTGTGCGAGTGTGTATGAGTGTGTGTGTGCGAGTGTGTGCAAGTGTGTGTGATTGTGTGTGAGTGTGTGTATGAGTGAGTGTGTGCGAGTGTGTGTGCGAGTGTGTGCGCGAGTGTGTGCGTGCGGGTGTGCGCGAGTGTGTGTAGTAGTGTGTGTGAGTGTGTGCGATTGTGTGTGTGAGTGTGTAGGACTGTATGTGCGAGTGTGTGCGACTGTGTTCGAGTGTGTGTGTGCGACTGTGTGAGCATGTGTGAGTGTGTGCAAGTGTGTGTGTGCGAGTGTGTGCGACTGTGTGCGACTGTGTGCGAGTGTGTGTGAGTGTGTCCGAATGTGTGCGTGCGAGTGTGCGCGAGTGTGCACGAGTGTGTGCATGTAAGTGTGTGCGTGCGAGTGTGTGCGAGTGTGCTCGAGTGAATGGGTGAGAGTGTGTGCGAGTGTGTGTGAGTGTGCTCGAGTGAATGGGTGAGAGTGTGTGCGAGTGTGTGTGAGTGTGTGCAAGTAAGTGTGTGTGAGAGTGTATGAGTGAGTGTGTGTGAGTGTGTGTGTGCGAGTTTGTGTGTGCGAGTGTGTGTGTGCGATTGTGTATGAGTGTGTGCGAGTATGTGTGTGAGTGTGTGCGAGTGTGTGCGAGTGTGTGCGTGCGAGTGCATGCGAGTGAGTGCGAGTGTGTGCAAATGTGTGCGAGAGTGTGCGAGTGTGGGCGTGCGAGTGTGCGCGAGTGTGCGCGAGTGTGCGTGAGTGTGGGCGTGTGAGTGTGTTTGTGAGTGTGAGTGTGTGCTAGTGTGCATGAGTGTGTGAGTGTGTGCGAGTGTGCGCGAGTGTGCGTGTGAGTGAGTGTGTGTGCGAGTGTGTGTGAGTGTGTGTGAGTGTGTACGAGTGTGTGTAGGAGTGTGTGCGAGTGTGTGCGATTGTGTGTGTGAGTGTGTAGGACTGTATGTGCAAGTGTGTGCGAGTGTGTTTGAGTGTGTGAGTGTGTGCGAGTGTGTGTGAGTGTGTGCAAGTGTGTGTGTGCGAGTGTGTGTGTGCAAGTGTGTGTGTGCAAGTGTGTTCGAGTGTGTGTGCGAGTGTTTATGAGTGTGTGTGTGTGCAAGTGTGTGCGCGAGTGTGTGCGTGTGAGTGAGTGTGTGTGTGTGTGAGTGTGAGTGTGTGCTAGTGTGCATGAGTGTGAGTGTGTGTGTGCGTGTGAGTGAGTGAGTGTGTGTGTGAGTGTGTGCAAGTGTGTTCGAGTGTGTGTGTGCGAGTGTGTGTGTGCGATTGTGTATGAGTGTGTGCGAGTATGTGTGCAAATGTGTGCGAGAGTGTGCGAGTGTGGGCGTGCGAGTGTGTGCGAGTGTGCGCGAGTGTGCGCGAGTGTGTGCGTGTGAGTGTTTTTGTGAGTGTGAGTGTGTGCTAGTGTGCATGAGTGTGTGAGTGTGTGCGAGTGTGCGCGAGTGTGCGTGTGAGTGAGTGAATGTGTGTGCGAGTGTGTGTAAGTGTGTGTGAGTGTGTACGAATGTGTGTAGGAGTGTGTGCGAGTGTGTGCGATTGTGTGTGTGAGTGTGTAGGACTGTATGTGCAAGTGTGTGCGAGTGTGTTTGAGTGTGTGAGTGTGTGCGAGTGTGTGTGAGTGTGTGCAAGTGTGTGTGTGCGAGTGTGTGTGTGCAAGTGTGTGTGTGCAAGTGTGTGCGAGTGTGTATGAGTGTGTGTGTGTGCAAGTGTGTGCACGAGTGTGTGCGCGAGTGTGTGTGAGTGAGTGTGTCTGTGTGAGTGTGAGTGTGTGCTAGTGTGCATGAGTGTGAGTGTGTGTGTGCGAGTGAGTCAGTGAGTGTGTGTGCGAGTGTGTGCGAGTGTGTGTGTGAGTGTGTGCAAGTGTGTTTGAGTGTGTGTGTGAGTGTGCATGAGTGAGTGTGTGCGAGTGTGTGTGAGTTTGTGTGTGTGAGTGTGTGCGAGTGTGTGTGTGTGATTGTGTATGAGTGAGTGTGTGCGAGTGTGTGCGAGTGTGTGTGCAAGTGTGTTTGAGTGTGTTTGTGCAAGTGTGTATGAGTGTGTGTGTGTGCGAGTGTGTGCAAGTGTGTTTGTGCGAGTGTGTATGAGTGTGTGTGTGCGAGTGTGTGCAAGTGTGTGTGATTGTGTGTGAGTGTGTGTATGAGTGAGTGTGTGCGAGTGTGTGCGCGAGTGTGTGTAGTAGTGTGTGTGACTGTGTGCGATTGTGTGTGTGAGTGTGTAGGACTGTATGTGCGACTGTGTGCGACTGTGTTCGAGTGTGTGTGTGCGACAGTGTGTGAGCATGTGTGAGTGTGTGCAAGTGTGTGTGTGCAAGTGTGTGCGTACGAGTGTGTGCGAGTGTGTGCGAGTGTGTCCGAATGTGTGCGAGTGTGTGCGTGCGAGTGTGCGCGAGTGTGCACGAGTGTGTGCATGTAAGTGTGTGCATGCGAGTGTGTGCGAGTGTGCTCGAGTGAATGGGTGAGAGTGTGTGCGAGTGTGTGTGAGTGTGTGCAAGTAAGTGTGTGTGAGAGTGTATGAGTGAGTGTGTGTGAGTGTGTGTGTGCGAGTTTGTGTGCGAGTGTGTGCGAGTGAGTGTGTGCGAGTTTGTGTGCGAGTGTGTGTGCGAGTGTGTGTGTGCAAGTGTGTGTGTGCGTGTGTGCGCGTGATTGTGTGCGAGTGTGTGAGTGCGAATGTGTGTGCGTGTGAGTGTGTGCGAGTGTGTATGAGCGTATGTGCGAGTGTGTGCCAGTTTGTGCGAGTGTGTGTGCGAGTGTGTGCAAGTGTGTGCGAGTGTGTGCGAGTGTGTGTGTGCGAGTGTGTGTGTGCGAGTGTGTGTGCAATTGTGTATGAGTGTGTGCGAGTGTGTGTTAGTTTGTGCGAGTGTGTGCGTCTGTTCGTGCGAGTGAGTGCGGGTGTGTGCGAGTGTGTGTATGTGAGTGTGTGTGCGATTGTGTATGAGTGTGTGTGAGTTTGTGCGAGTGTGTGCGTGTGTGTGCGAGTGCGTGCGAGTGAGTGTGTGTGAGTGAGTGAGTGTGTGTGACTGTGTGCGTGTGTGCGAGTTTGTGTGCGAGTGTGTGCGAGTGTGTGTGAGTGTGTGCGTGTGTGCGAGTGTGTGCGTGTGAGTGTGTGCGAGTGTGTGAGTGTGTGTGCGAATGTGTGTGCGGGTGAGTGTGTGCGATTGGGTATGAGTGTATGTGCGAGTGTGTGCAAGTGTGTGAGAGTGTGTGTGAGTGTGTGGGTGCGAGTGTGTGCAAGTGTGTGCGAGTAAGTGTGTGCGAGTGTGTGCGAGAGTGTGCAAGTGTGTGCGAGTGTGTGCGAGTGTGTGTGTGCAAGTGTGTGTGCAATTGTGTATGAGTGTGTGCGAGTGTGTGTGCGTTTGTGCGAGTGTGTGCGTGTGTGTGCGAGTGAGTGTGAGTGAGTGCAAGTGTGTGCAAATGTGTGCGCGAGTGTGCGAGTGTGGGCATGCGATTGTGTGCTAGTGTGCGCGAGTGTGTGAGTGTGTGCGAGTGTGCGTGAGTAAGTGTGTGTGTGAGTGTGTGCGAGTGTTGCCGAGTGTGTGTGCGAGTGTGTGTGCGAGTGTGTGTGTACGAGTGTGTTCGAGTGTGTGCAATTTTGTGCGAGTGTGTGTGTGCCAGTGCGTATGAGTAAGTATGTGCGAATGTGTGCGAGTGTGTGTGCGAGTGTGTGTGCGCGTGTGTGCATGTGACTGTGTGTGTGCGACTGTGGGCGAGTGTGTGCGAGTGTTTGCGTGTGTGTACGAGTGTGTGCGAGTGTGTGGGTGCGAGTGTGTGCAAGTGTGTGCGAGTGTGTGTGAGTGTGTGTGTGAGTGTGTGTGAATGTGTGCGAGTCAGTGTGTGCGAGTGTGTGTGTGCGATTGTGTATGAGTGTGTGCGAGTATGTGTGTGAGCGTGTGCGAGTGTGTGCGAGAGTGTGCGTGCGAGTGCATGCGAGTGAGTGTCAGTGTGTGCAAATGTGTGCGAGTGTGCGCGAGTGTGTGCGTGTGAGTGAGTGTGTGTGTGAGTGTGAGTGTGTGCTAGTGTGCATGAGTGTGTGAGTGTGTGCGAGTGTGCGCGAGAGTGCGTGTGAGTGAGTGAGTGTGTGTGCGAGTGCGTGTGAGTTTGTACGAGTGGGTGTAGGAGTGTGTGCGAGTGTGTGCGATTGTGTGTGTGAGTGTGTAGGACTGTATGTGCAAGTGTGTGCGAGTGTGTTTGAGTGTGTGAGTGTGTGCGAGTGTGTGTGAGTGTTTGTGAGTGTGTGCAAGTGTGTGTGTGCGAGTGTGTGTGTGCAATTGTGTATGAGTGTGTGTGAGTTTGTGCGAGTGTGTGTGTGTGTGTACGAGTGCGTGCGAGTACGCGCAAATGTGTGTGAGAGTGTACGAGTGTGGGCGTGCGAGTGTGTGCTAGTGTGCGTGAGTGTGTGAGTGTGTGCGAGTGTGCGTGAGTAAGTGTGTGTGTAAGTGCGTGCGAGTGTTTCCGAGTGTGTGTGTGAGTGTGTAGGACTGTGTGTGCGAGTGTGTGCGAGTGTGTGTGCGAGTGTGTGAGTACGAGTGTGTTCGAGAGTGTGCAATTGTGTGCGAGTGTGTGTGCGAGTGCGTATGAGTGAGTGTGTGTGAGTGTGTGCGAGTGTGTGTTTGCGAGTGTGTGCGAGTGTGTGCGAGTGTGTGTTTGCGAGTGTGTGTGACTGTGTTCGAGTGTGTGTGTGCGAGTGTGTGAGCATGTGTGAGTGTGTGCAAGTGTGTGCGTGCGAGTGTGTGTGTGTGATTGTGTATGAGTGAGTGTGTGCGAGTATGTGTGTGAGCGTGTGCGAGTGTGTGCGAGTGTGTGCGTGCGAGTGAGTGCGAGTGTGTGCAAATGTGTGCAAGAGTGTGCGAGTGTGGGCGTGCGAGTGTGTGCGAGTGTGCGCGAGTGTGTGCGTGTGAGTGAGTGTGTGTGTGAGTGTGAGTGTGTGCTAGTGTGCATGAGTGTGTGAGTGTGTGCGAGTGTACGCGAGTGTGCGTGTGAGTGAGTGTGTGTGCGAGTGTGTGTGATTGTGTGTGAGTGTGTACGAGTGTGTGTAGGAGTGTGTGCGAGTGTGTGCGATTGTGTGTGTGAGTGTGTAGGACTGTATGTGCAAGTGTGTGCGAGTGTGTTTGAGTGTGTGAGTGTGTGCGAGTGTGTGTGAGTGTGTGCAAGTGTGTGTGTGCAAGTGTGTGTGTGCAAGTGTGTTCGAGTGTGTGTGCGAGTGTGTATGAGTGTCTGTGTGTGCAAGTGTGTTCGCGAGTGTGTGCGTGTGAGTGAGTGTGTGTGTGAGTGTGAGTGTGTGCTAGTGTGCATGAGTGTGTGAGTGTGTGCGAGTGTGCGTGTGAGTGAGTGTGTGTGCGAGTGTGTGCGAGTGTGTGAGTGTGTGTGCGAATGTGTGTGCGAGTGTGTATGAGTGTATGTGCGAGTGTGTGCAAGTGTGTGAGAGTGTGTGAGAGTGTGTGTGTGCGAGTGTGTGCAAGTGTGTTTGAGTGAGTGTGTGCGAGTGTGTGCGAGAGTGTGCAAGTGTGTGCGAGTGTGTGTGTGCGAGTGTGTGTGCAATTGTGTATGAGCGTGTGCGAGTGTGTGTGCGTTTGTGCGAGTGTGTGCGTGTGTGTGTGTGCAAGTGCGTGTGAGTGAGTGCAAGTGTGTGCAAATGTGTGTGCGAGTGTGCGAGTGTGGGCATGCGAGTGTGTGCTAGTGTGCGAGAGTGTGCAAGTGTGTGCGAGTGTGTGTGTGCGAGTGTGTGTGCAATTGTGTATGAGTGTGTGCGAGTGTGTGCGTGTGTGTGTGCAAGTGCGTGTGAGTGAGTGCAAGTGTGTGCAAATGTGTGTGCGAGTTTGCGAGTGTGGGCATGCGAGTGTGTGCTAGTGTGCGCGAGTGTGTGAGTGTGTGCGAGTGTGCGTGAGTAAGTGTGTGTGTGAGTGTGTGCGAGTGTTGCCGAGTGTGTGTGTGAGTGTGTAGGACTGTGTGTGCGAGTGTGTGTGCGAGTGTGTGTGTACGAGTGTGTTCGAGTGTGTGCAATTTTGTGCGAGTGTGTGTGTGCGAGTGCGTATGAGTAAGTGTGTGCGAATGTGTGCGAGTGTGTGCGAGTGTGTGTGCGAGTGTGTTTGCGAGTGTGTGCGTGCGACTGTGTGTGTGCGACTGTGTGCGAGTGTGTGCGAGTGTTTGCGTGTGTGTGCGCGTGTGTGTGCGTGTGTACGAGTGTGTGCGAGTGTGTGGGTGCGAGTGTGTGCAAGTGTGTGCGAGTGTGTGTGAGTGTGTGTGAATGTGTGCGAGTGTGTGCGTGTGAGTGCGAGTGTGTGCAAATGTGTGCGAGAGTGTGCGAGTGTGGGCGTGCGAGTGTGTGCGAGTGTGCGCGAGTGTGCGCGAGTGTGTGCGTGTGAGTGAGTGTGTGTGTGAGTGTGAGTGTGTGCTAATGTGCATGAGTGTGTGAGTGTGTGCGAGTGTGCGCGAGTGTGCGTGTGAGTGAGTGAGTGTGTGCGAGTGTGTGTGATTGTGTGTGAGTGTGTACGAGTGTGTGTAGGAGTGTGTGCGAGTGTGTGCGATTGTGTGTGTGAGTGTGTAGGACTGTATGTGCAAGTGTGTGCGAGTGTGTTTGAGTGTGTGAGTGTGTGCGAGTGTGTGTGAGTGTGTGTGAGTGTGTGCAAGTGTGTGTGTGCAAGTGTGTGTGTGCAAGTGTGTGTGTGCAAGTGTGTTCGAGTGTGTGTGCGAGTGTGTATGAGTGTCTGTGTGTGCAAGTGTGTTTGCGAGTGTGTGCGTGTGAGTGAGTGTGTGTGTGAGTGTGAGTGTGTGCTAGTGTGCATGAGTGTGTGAGTGTGTGCGAGTGTGCGTGTGAGTGAGTGTGTGTGCGAGTGTGTGCGAGTGTGTGAGTGTGTGTGCGAGTGAGTGTGTGCGAGTGTGTATGAGTGTATGTGCGAGTGTGTGCAAGTGTGTGAGAGTGTGTGAGAGTGTGTGAGAGTGTGTGTGTGCGAGTGTGTGCAAGTGTGTTTGAGTGAGTGTGTGCGAGTGTGTGCGAGAGTGTGCAAGTGTGTGCGAGTGTGTGTGTGCGAGTGTGTGTGCAATTGTGTATGAGTGTGTGCGAGTGTGTGTGCGTTTGTGCGAGTGTGTGCGTGTGTGTGTGCAAGTGCGTGTGAGTGAGTGCAAGTGTGTGCAAATGTGTGTGCGAGTGTGCGAGTG
This sequence comes from Phyllobates terribilis, assembly GCF_046119375.1. Taxonomy (NCBI): domain Eukaryota; kingdom Metazoa; phylum Chordata; class Amphibia; order Anura; family Dendrobatidae; genus Phyllobates; species Phyllobates terribilis. The sequence goes on along the minus strand of NW_027362764.1, from coordinate 366,761,995 downwards.
TGGGCATGCGAGTGTGTGCTAGTGTGCGAGAGTGTGCAAGTGTGTGCGAGTGTGTGTGTGCGAGTGTGTGTGCAATTGTGTATGAGTGTGTGCGAGTGTGTGTGCGTTTGTGCGAGTGTGTGCGTGTGTGTGTGCAAGTGCGTGTGAGTGAGTGCAAGTGTGTGCAAATGTGTGTGCGAGTGTGCGAGTGTGGGCATGCGAGTGTGTGCTAGTGTGCGCGAGTGTGTGAGTGTGTGCGAGTGTTGCCGAGTGTGTGTGTGAGTGTGTAGGACTGTGTGTGCGAGTGTGTGCGAGTGTGTGTGTACGAGTGTGTTCGAGTGTGTGCAATTTTGTGCGAGTGTGTGTGTGCGAGTGCGTATGAGTAAGTGTGTGCGAATGTGTGCGAGTGTGTGTGCGAGTGTGTGTGTGAGTGTGTGCGTGCGACTGTGTGTGTGCGAGTGTGTGCGAGTGTGTGCGAGTGTTTGCGTGTGAGAGCGCGTGTGTGTGCGTGTGTACGAGTGTGTGCAAGTGTGTGCGAGTGTGTGTGAGTGTGTGTGTGAGTGTGTGTGAATGTGTGCGAGTCTGTGTGTGCGAGTGTGTGTGTGCGATTGTGTATGAGTGTGTGCGAGTATGTGTGTGAGTGTGTGCGAGTGTGTGCGAGTGTGTGCGTGCGAGTGCATGCGAGTGAGTGCGAGTGTGTGCAAATGTGTGCAAATGTGTGCGAGAGTGTGCGCGAGTGTGCGCGAGTGTGTGCGTGTGAGTGTGTTTGTGAGTGTGAGTGTGTGCTAGTGTGCATGAGTGTGTGAGTGTGTGCGAGTGTGCGCGAGTGTGCGTGTGAGTGAGTGAGTGTGTGCGAGTGTGTGTAAGTGTGTGTGAGTGTGTACGAGTGTGTGTAGGAGTGTGTGCGAGTGTGTGCGATTGTGTGTGTGAGTGTGTAGGACTGTATGTGCAAGTGTGTGCGAGTGTGTTTGAGTGTGTGAGTGTGTGCGAGTGTGTGTGAGTGTGTGCAAGTGTGTGTGTGCGAGTGTGTGTGTGCAAGTGTGTGTGTGCAAGTGTGTACGAGTGTGTATGAGTGTGTGTGTGTGCAAGTGTGCGCGCGAGTGTGTGCGCGAGTGTGTGCGTGTGAGTGAGTGTGTGTGTGAGTGTGAGTGTGTGCTAGTGTGCATGAGTGTGAGTGTGTGTGTGCGAGTGTGCGTGTGAGTCAGTGAGTGTGTGTGCGAGTGTGTGTGTGAGTGTGTGCAAGTGTGTTCGAGTGTGTGTGTGAGTGTGCATGAGTGAGTGTGTGCGAGTGTGTGTGAGTTTGTGTGTGTGTGAGTGTGTGCGAGTGTGTGTGTGTGAGTGTGTGCGAGTGTGTGAGTGAGTGTGTGCGAGTGTGTGTGTGCGATTGTGTATTAGTGAATGTGTGCGAGTGTGCGTGAGAGTGAGTGAGTGTGTGTGTGCGAGCGTGTGCGAGTGAGTGTGAGTGAGTGTGTGCGAGTGTGTGTGTGCGATTGTGCATAAGTGTGTGCGAGTGTGTGTGTGAGTGTGTAGGACTGTGTGTGCGAGTGTGTGTGCGAGTGTGTGTGCGTGTGTGTGAGTGTGTGTAGGAGTGTGTGTGAGTGTGTGCGATTGTGTGTGTGAGTGTGTAGTACTGTATGTACGACTGTGTTCGAGTGTGTGTGTGCGAGTGTGTGAGCATGTGTGATTGTGTGCAAGTGTGTGCGTGCGAGTGTGTGTGATTGTGTATGAGTGTGTGCGAGTGTGTGTGCAAGTGTGTGTGCAAGTGTGTTTGAGTGTGTTTGTGCAAGTGTGTATGAGTGTGTGTGTGCGAGTGTGTGCAAGTGTGTTTGTGCGAGTGTGTATGAGTGTGTGTGTGCGAGTGTGTGCAAGTGTGTGTGATTGTGTGTGAGTGTGTTTATGAGTGAGTGTGTGCGAGTGTGTGTGCGAGTGTGTGCGCGAGTGTGTGCGTGTGAGTGTGTGCGAGTGTGTGTAAGTGTGTGCGATTGTGTGTGTGAGTGTGTAGGACTGTATGTGCGAGTGTGTGTGACTGTGTTCGAGTGTGTGTGTGCGAGTGTGTGAGTGTGTGCAAGTGTGTGCGTGCGAGTGTGTGTGTGCGAGTGTGTGTGATTGTGTATGAGTGAGTGTGTGCGAGTGTGTGCGAGTGTGTGTGCAAGTGTGTTTGAGTGTGTTTGTGCAAGTGTGTATGAGTGTGTGCGAGTGTGTGCAAGTGTGTTTGTGCGAGTGTGTATGAGTGTGTGTGTGCGAGTGTGTGCAAGTGTGTGTGATTGTGTGTGAGTGTGTGTATGAGTGAGTGTGTGCGAGTGTGTGTGCGAGTGTGTGCGCGAGTGTGTGCGTGTGAGTGTGTGTGAGTGTGTGCGAGTGTGTGTAAGTGTGTGCGATTGTGTGTGTGAGTGTGTAGGACTGTATGTGCGAGTGTGTGTGACTGTGTTCGAGTGTGTGTGCGAGTGTGTGAGTGTGTGCAAGTGTGTGCGTGCGAGTGTGTGTGTGCGAGTGTGTGTGATTGTGTATGAGTGAGTGTGTGCGAGTGTGTGCGAGTGTGTGTGCAAGTGTGTTTGAGTGTGTTTGTGCAAGTGTGTATGAGTGTGTGCGAGTGTGTGCAAGTGTGTTTGTGCGAGTGTGTATGAGTGTGTGTGTGCGAGTGTGTGCAAGTGTGTGTGATTGTGTGTGAGTGTGTGTATGAGTGAGTGTGTGCGAGTGTGTGCGTGAGTGTGTGCGTGCTGGTGTGCGCGAGTGTGTGTAGTAGTGTGTGTGACTGTGTGCGATTGTGTGTGTGAGTGTGTAGGACTGTATGTGCGAGTGTGTGCGACTGTGTTCGAGTGTGTGTGTGCGAGTGTGTGAGCATGTGTGAGTGTGTGCAAGTGTGTGTGTGCAAGTGTGTGCGTGCGAGTGTGTGCGAGTGTGTGCGAGTGTGTCCGAATGTGTGCGAGTGTGTGCGTGCGAGTGTGCGCGAGTGTGCACGAGTGTGTGCATGTAAGTGTGTGCGTGCGAGTGTGTGCGAGTGTGCTCGAGTGAATGGGTGAGAGTGTGTGCGAGTGTGTGTGAGTGTGTGCAAGTAAGTGTGTGTGAGAGTGTATGAGTGAGTGTGTGTGAGTGTGTGTGTGCGAGTTTGTGTGCGAGTGTGTGCGAGTGAGTGTGTGCGAGTTTGTGTGCGAGTGTGTATGCGAGTGTGTGTGTGCGAGTGTGTGTGTGCGTGTGTGCGCGTGAGTGTGTGCGAGTGTGTGAGTGCGAATGTGTGTGCGTGTGAGTGTGTGCGAGTGTGTATGAGCGTATGTGCGAGTGTGTGCCAGTGTGTGTGAGTGTGTGTGCGAGTGTGTGCAAGTGTGTGCGAGTGTGTGCGAGTGTGTGTGTGCGAGTGTGTGTGCAATTGTGTATGAGTGTGTGCGAGTGTGTGTGCGTTTGTGCGAGTGTGTGCGTGTGTGTGTGCAAGTGCGTGTGAGTGAGTGCAAGTGTGTGCAAATGTGTGTGTGAGTGTGCGAGTGTGGGCATGCGAGTGTATGCTAGTGTGCGAGAGTGTGCAAGTGTGTGCGAGTGTGTGTCTGCGAGTGTGTGTGCAATTGTGTATGAGTGTGTGCGAGTGTGTGTGCGTTTGTGCGAGTGTGTGCGTGTGTGTGTGCAAGTGCGTGTGAGTGAGTGCAAGTGTGTGCAAATTTGTGTGTGAGTGTGCGAGTGTGGGCATGCGAGTGTGTGCTAGTGTGCGCTAGTGTGTGAGTGTGTGCGAATGTTGCCGAGTGTGTGTGTGAGTGTGTAGGACTGTGTGTGCGAGTGTGTGCGAGTGTGTGTGCGAGTGTGTGTGTACGAGTGTGTTCGAGTGTGTGCAATTTTGTGCGAGTGTGTGTGTGCGAGTGTGTATGAGTAAGTGTGTGCGAATGTGTGTGAGTGTGTGCGAGTGTGTGTGCGAGTGTGTGTGTGAGTGTGTGCGTGCGACTGTGTGTGTGCGAGTGTGTGCGAGTGTGTGCGAGTGTTTGCGTGTGAGTGCGCGTGTGTGTGCGTGTGTACGAGTGTGTGCGAGTGTGTGGGTGCGAGTGTGTGCAAGTGTGTGCGAGTGTGTGTGAGTGTGTGTGTGAGTGTGTGTGAATGTGTGCGAGTCTGTGTGTGCGAGTGTGTGTGTGCGATTGTGTATGAGTGTGTGCGAGTATGTGTGTGAGTGTGTGCGAGTGTGTGCGAGTGTGTGCGTGCGAGTGCATGCGAGTGAGTGCGAGTGTGTGCAAATGTGTGCGAGAGTGTGCGAGTGTGGGCGTGCGAGTGTGCGCGAGTGTGCGCGAGTGTGCGTGAGTGTGGGCGTGTGAGTGTGTTTGTGAGTGTGAGTGTGTGCTAGTGTGCATGAGTGTGTGAGTGTGTGCGAGTGTGCGCGAGTGTGCGTGTGAGTGCGAGTGTGTGCGAGTGTGTGTGAGTGTGTGTGAGTGTGTACGAGTGTGTGTAGGAGTGTGTGCGAGTGTGTGCGATTGTGTGTGTGAGTGTGTAGGACTGTATGTGCAAGTGTGTGCGAGTGTGTTTGAGTGTGTGAGTGTGTGCGAGTGTGTGTGAGTGTGTGCAAGTGTGTGTGTGCAAGTGTGTGTGTGCAAGTGTGTTCGAGTGTGTGTGCGAGTGTGTATGAGTGTGTGTGTGTGCAAGTGTGTGCGCGAGTGTGTGCGTGTGAGTGAGTGTGTGTGTGTGTGAGTGTGAGTGTGTGCTAGTGTGCATGAGTGTGAGTGTGTGTGTGCGTGTGAGTGAGTGAGTGTGTGTGTGAGTGTGTGCAAGTGTGTTCGAGTGTGTGTGTGCGAGTGTGTGTGTGCGATTGTGTATGAGTGTGTGCGAGTATGTGTGCAAATGTGTGCGAGAGTGTGCGAGTGTGGGCGTGCGAGTGTGTGCGAGTGTGCGCGAGTGTGCGCGAGTGTGTGCGTGTGAGTGTGTTTGTGAGTGTGAGTGTGTGCTAGTGTGCATGAGTGTGTGAGTGTGTGCGAGTGTGCGTGTGAGTGAGTGAGTGTGTGTGCGAGTGTGTGTAAGTGTGTGTGAGTGTGTACGAGTGTGTGTAGGAGTGTGTGCGAGTGTGTGCGATTGTGTGTGTGAGTGTGTAGGACTGTATGTGCAAGTGTGTGCGAGTGTGTTTGAGTGTGTGAGTGTGTGCGAGTGTGTGTGAGTGTGTGCAAGTGTGTGTGTGCGAGTGTGTGTGTGCAAGTGTGTGTGTGCAAGTGTGTGCGAGTGTGTATGAGTGTGTGTGTGTGCAAGTGTGTGCGCGAGTGTGTGCACGAGTGTGTGCGTGTGAGTGAGTGTGTGTGTGTGAGTGTGAGTGTGTGCTAGTGTGCATGAGTGTGAGTGTGTGTGTGCGAGTGTGCGTGTGAGTCAGTGAGTGTGTGTGCGAGTGTGTGCGAGTGTGTGTGTGAGTGTGTGCAAGTGTGTTCGAGTGTGTGTGTGAGTGTGCATGAGTGAGTGTGTGCGAGTGTGTGTGAGTTTGTGTGTGTGAGTGTGTGCGAGTGTGTGTGTGTGAGTGTGTGCGTGTGAGTGTGTGCGAGTGTGTGTGTGAGTGTGTGCGAGTGTGTGTGTGCGATTGTGTATTAGTGAATGTGTGCGAGTGTGCGTGAGAGTGAGTGAGTGTGTGTGTGCGAGTGTGTGCGAGTGAGTGTGAGTGAGTGTGTGCGAGTGTGTGCGAGTGTGTGTGTGCGATTGTGCATAAGTGTGTGCGAGTGTGTGTGTGAGTGTGTAGGACTGTGTGTGCGAGTGTGTGTGCGAGTGTGTGTGCGTGTGTGTGAGTGTGTGTAGGAGTGTGTGTGAGTGTGTGCGATTGTGTGTGTGAGTGTGTAGTACTGTATGTGCGACTGTGTTCGAGTGTGTGTGTGCGAGTGTGTGAGCATGTGTGAGTGTGTGCAAGTGTGTGCGTGCGAGTGTGTGTGATTGTGTATGAGTGAGTGTGTGCGAGTGTGTGCGAGTGTGTGTGCAAGTGTGTTTGAGTGTGTTTGTGCAAGTGTGTATGAGTGTGTGTGTGCGAGTGTGTGCAAGTGTGTTTGTGCGAGTGTGTATGAGTGTGTGTGTGCGAGTGTGTGCAAGTGTGTGTGATTGTGTGTGAGTGTGTGTATGAGTGAGTGTGTGCGAGTGTGTGTGCGAGTGTGTGCGCGAGTGTGTGCGTGTGAGTGTGTGCGAGTGTGTGTAAGTGTGTGCGATTGTGTGTGTGAGTGTGTAGGACTGTATGTGCGAGTGTGTGTGACTGTGTTCGAGTGTGTGTGTGCAAGTGTGTGTGTGTGCAAGTGTGTGCGTGCGAGTGTGTGTGTGCGAGTGTGTGTGATTGTGTATGAGTGAGTGTGTGCGAGTGTGTGCGAGTGTGTGTGCAAGTGTGTTTGAGTGTGTTTGTGCAAGTGTGTATGAGTGTGTGCGAGTGTGTGCAAGTGTGTTTGTGCGAGTGTGTATGAGTGTGTGTGTGCGAGTGTGTGCAAGTGTGTGTGATTGTGTGTGAGTGTGTGTATGAGTGAGTGTGTGCGAGTGTGTGTGCGAGTGTGTGCGCGAGTGTGTGCGTGCGGGTGTGCGCGAGTGTGTGTAGTAGTGTGTGTGAGTGTGTGCGATTGTGTGTGTGAGTGTGTAGGACTGTATGTGCGAGTGTGTGCGACTGTGTTCGAGTGTGTGTGTGCGAGTGTGTGAGCATGTGTGAGTGTGTGCAAGTGTGTGTGTGCGAGTGTGTGCGACTGTGTGCGACTGTGTGCGAGTGTGTGTGAGTGTGTCCGAATGTGTGCGTGCGAGTGTGCGCGAGTGTGCACGAGTGTGTGCATGTAAGTGTGTGCGTGCGAGTGTGTGCGAGTGTGCTCGAGTGAATGGGTGAGAGTGTGTGCGAGTGTGTGTGAGTGTGCTCGAGTGAATGGGTGAGAGTGTGTGCGAGTGTGTGTGAGTGTGTGCAAGTAAGTGTGTGTGAGAGTGTATGAGTGAGTGTGTGTGAGTGTGTGTGTGCGAGTTTGTGTGTGCGAGTGTGTGTGTGCGATTGTGTATGAGTGTGTGCGAGTATGTGTGTGAGTGTGTGCGAGTGTGTGCGAGTGTGTGCGTGCGAGTGCATGCGAGTGAGTGCGAGTGTGTGCAAATGTGTGCGAGAGTGTGCGAGTGTGGGCGTGCGAGTGTGCACGAGTGTGCGCGAGTGTGCGTGAGTGTGGGCGTGTGAGTGTGTTTGTGAGTGTGAGTGTGTGCTAGTGTGCATGAGTGTGTGAGTGTGTGCGAGTGTGCGCGAGTGTGCGTGTGAGTGAGTGTGTGTGCGAGTGTGTGTGAGTGTGTGTGAGTGTGTACGAGTGTGTGTAGGAGTGTGTGCGAGTGTGTGCGAGTGTGTGCGTGTGAGTGTGTTTGTGAGTGTGAGTGTGTGCTAGTGTGCATGAGTGTGTGAGTGTGTGCGAGTGTGCGCGAGTGTGCGTGTGAGTGAGTGAGTGTGTGCGAGTGTGTGTAAGTGTGTGTGAGTGTGTACGAGTGTGTGTAGGAGTGTGTGCGAGTGTGTGCGATTGTGTGTGTGAGTGTGTAGGACTGTATGTGGAAGTGTGTGCGAGTGTGTTTGAGTGTGTGAGTGTGTGCGAGTGTGTGTGAGTGTGTGCAAGTGTGTGTGTGCGAGTGTGTGTGTGCAAGTGTGTGTGTGCAAGTGTGTGCGAGTGTGTATGAGTGTGTGTGTGTGCAAGTGTGTGCGCGAGTGTGTGCGCGAGTGTGTGCGTGTGAGTGAGTGTGTGTGTGAGTGTGAGTGTGTGCTAGTGTGCATGAGTGTGAGTGTGTGTGTGCGAGTGTGCGTGTGAGTCAGTGAGTGTGTGTGCGAGTGTGTGCGAGTGTGTGTGTGAGTGTGTGCAAGTGTGTTCGAGTGTGTGTGCGAGTGTGCATGAGTGAGTGTGTGCGAGTGTGTGTGAGTTTCTGTGTGTGTGAGTGTGTGCGAGTGTGTGAGTGAGTGTGTGCGAGTGTGTGTGTGCGATTGTGTATTAGTGAATGTGTGCGAGTGTGCGTGAGAGTGAGTGAGTGTGTGTGTGCGAGCGTGTGCGAGTGAGTGTGAGTGAGTGTGTGCGAGTGTGTGTGTGCGATTGTGCATAAGTGTGTGCGAGTGTGTGTGTGAGTGTGTAGGACTGTGTGTGCGAGTGTGTGTGCGAGTGTGTGTGCGTGTGTGTGAGTGTGTGTAGTAGTGTGTGTGAGTGTGTGCGATTGTGTGTGTGAGTGTGTAGTACTGTATGTACGACTGTGTTCGAGTGTGTGTGTGCGAGTGTGTGAGCATGTGTGAGTGTGTGCAAGTGTGTGCGTGCGAGTGTGTGTGATTGTGTATGAGTGAGTGTGTGCGAGTGTGTGCGAGTGTGTGTGCAAGTGTGTTTGAGTGTGTTTGTGCAAGTGTGTATGAGTGTGTGTGTGCGAGTGTGTGCAAGTGTGTTTGTGCGAGTGTGTATGAGTGTGTGTGTGCGAGTGTGTGCAAGTGTGTGTGATTGTGTGTGAGTGTGTGTATGAGTGAGTGTGTGCGAGTGTGTGCGCGAGTGTGTGCGTGTGAGTGTGTGCGAGTGTGTGTAAGTGTGTGCGATTGTGTGTGTGAGTGTGTAGGACTGTATGTGCGAGTGTGTGTGACTGTGTTCGAGTGTGTGTGTGCGAGTGTGTGAGTGTGTGCAAGTGTGTGCGTGCGAGTGTGTGTGTGCGAGTGTGTGTGATTGTGTATGAGTGAGTGTGTGCGAGTGTGTGCGAGTGTGTGTGCAAGTGTGTTTGAGTGTGTTTGTGCAAGTGTGTATGAGTGTGTGCGAGTGTGTGCAAGTGTGTTTGTGCGAGTGTGTATGAGTGTGTGTGTGCGAGTGTGTGCAAGTGTGTGTGATTGTGTGTGAGTGTGTGTATGAGTGAGTGTGTGCGAGTGTGTGTGCGAGTGTGTGCGCGAGTGTGTGCGTGTGAGTGTGTGTGAGTGTGTGCGAGTGTGTGTAAGTGTGTGCGATTGTGTGTGTGAGTGTGTAGGACTGTATGTGCGAGTGTGTGTGACTGTGTTCGAGTGTGTGTGCGAGTGTGTGAGTGTGTGCAAGTGTGTGCGTGCGAGTGTGTGTGTGCGAGTGTGTGTGATTGTGTATGAGTGAGTGTGTGCGAGTGTGTGCGAGTGTGTGTGCAAGTGTGTTTGAGTGTGTTTGTGCAAGTGTGTATGAGTGTGTGCGAGTGTGTGCAAGTGTGTTTGTGCGAGTGTGTATGAGTGTGTGTGTGCGAGTGTGTGCAAGTGTGTGTGATTGTGTGTGAGTGTGTGTATGAGTGAGTGTGTGCGAGTGTGTGTGCGAGTGTGTGCGCGAGTGTGTGCGTGCTGGTGTGCGCGAGTGTGTGTAGTAGTGTGTGTGACTGTGTGCGATTGTGTGTGTGAGTGTGTAGGACTGTATGTGCGAGTGTGTGCGACTGTGTTCGAGTGTGTGTGTGCGAGTGTGTGAGCATGTGTGAGTGTGTGCAAGTGTGTGTGTGCAAGTGTGTGCGTGCGAGTGTGTGCGAGTGTGTGCGAGTGTGTCCGAATGTGTGCGAGTGTGTGCGTGCGAGTGTGCGCGAGTGTGCACGAGTGTGTGCATGTAAGTGTGTGCGTGCGAGTGTGTGCGAGTGTGCTCGAGTGAATGGGTGAGAGTGTGTGCGAGTGTGTGTGAGTGTGTGCAAGTAAGTGTGTGTGAGAGTGTATGAGTGAGTGTGTGTGAGTGTGTGTGTGCGAGTTTGTGTGCGAGTGTGTGCGAGTGAGTGTGTGCGAGTTTGTGTGCGAGTGTGTATGCGAGTGTGTGTGTGCGAGTGTGTGTGTGCGTGTGTGCGCGTGAGTGTGTGCGAGTGTGTGAGTGCGAATGTGTGTGCGTGTGAGTGTGTGCGAGTGTGTATGAGCGTATGTGCGAGTGTGTGCCAGTGTGTGTGAGTGTGTGTGCGAGTGTGTGCAAGTGTGTGCGAGTGTGTGCGAGTGTGTGCGAGTGTGTGTGTGCGAGTGTGTTTGCAATTGTGTATGAGTGTGTGCGAGTGTGTGTGCGTTTGTGCGAGTGTGTGCGTGTGTGTGTGCAAGTGCGTGTGAGTGAGTGCAAGTGTGTGCAAATGTGTGTGTGAGTGTGCGAGTGTGGGCATGCGAGTGTATGCTAGTGTGCGAGAGTGTGCAAGTGTGTGCGAGTGTGTGTGTGTGCGAGTGTGTGTGCAATTGTGTATGAGTGTGTGCGAGTGTGTGTGCGTTTGTGCGAGTGTGTGCGTGTGTGTGTGCAAGTGCGTGTGAGTGAGTGCAAGTGTGTGCAAATTTGTGTGTGAGTGTGCGAGTGTGGGCATGCGAGTGTGTGCTAGTGTGCGCTAGTGTGTGAGTGTGTGCGAATGGTGCCGAGTGTGTGTGTGAGTGTGTAGGACTGTGTGTGCGAGTGTGTGCGAGTGTGTGTGCGAGTGTGTGTGTACGAGTGTGTTCGAGTGTGTGCAATTTTGTGCGAGTGTGTGTGTGCGAGTGCGTATGAGTAAGTGTGTGCGAATGTGTGCGAGTGTGTGCGAGTGTGTGTGCGAGTGTGTGTGTGAGTGTGTGCGTGCGACTGTGTGTGTGCGAGTGTGTGCGAGTGTTTGCGTGTGAGTGCGCGTGTGTGTGCGTGTGTACGAGTGTGTGCGAGTGTGTGGGTGCGAGTGTGTGCAAGTGTGTGCGAGTGTGTGTGAGTGAGTGTGTGAGTGTGTGTGAATGTGTGCGAGTCTGTGTGTGCGAGTGTGTGTGTGCGATTGTGTATGAGTGTGTGCGAGTATGTGTGTGAGTGTGTGCGAGTGTGTGCGAGTGTGTGCGTGCGAGTGCATGCGAGTGAGTGCGAGTGTGTGCAAATGTGTGCGAGAGTGTGCGAGTGTGGGCGTGCGAGTGTGCGCGAGTGTGCGCGAGTGTGCGTGAGTGTGGGCGTGTGAGTGTGTTTGTGAGTGTGAGTGTGTGCTAGTGTGCATGAGTGTGTGAGTGTGTGCGAGTGTGCGCGAGTGTGCGTGTGAGTGCGAGTGTGTGCGAGTGTGTGTGAGTGTGTACGAGTGTGTGTAGGAGTGTGTGCGAGTGTGTGCGATTGTGTGTGTGAGTGTGTAGGACTGTATGTGCAAGTGTGTGCGAGTGTGTTTGAGTGTGTGAGTGTGTGCGAGTGTGTGTGAGTGTGTGCAAGTGTGTGTGTGCAAGTGTGTGTGTGCAAGTGTGTTCGAGTGTGTGCGAGTGTGTATGAGTGTGTGTGTGTGCAAGTGTGTGCGCGAGTGTGTGCGTGTGAGTGAGTGTGTGTGTGTGTGAGTGTGAGTGTGTGCTAGTGTGCATGAGTGTGAGTGTGTGTGTGCGTGTGAGTGAGTGAGTGTGTGTGTGAGTGTGTGCAAGTGTGTTCGAGTGTGTGTGTGCGAGTGTGTGTGTGCGATTGTGTATGAGTGTGTGCGAGTATGTGTGCAAATGTGTGCGAGAGTGTGCGAGTGTGGGCGTGCGAGTGTGTGCGAGTGTGCGCGAGTGTGCGCGAGTGTGTGCGTGTGAGTGTGTTTGTGAGTGTGAGTGTGTGCTAGTGTGCATGAGTGTGTGAGTGTGTGCGAGTGTGCGTGTGAGTGAGTGAGTGTGTGTGCGAGTGTGTGTAAGTGTGTGTGAGTGTGTACGAGTGTGTGTAGGAGTGTGTGCGAGTGTGTGCGATTGTGTGTGTGAGTGTGTAGGACTGTATGTGCAAGTGTGTGCGAGTGTGTTTGAGTGTGTGAGTGTGTGCGAGTGTGTGTGAGTGTGTGCAAGTGTGTGTGTGCGAGTGTGTGTGTGCAAGTGTGTGCGAGTGTGTATGAGTGTGTGTGTGTGCAAGTGTGTGCGCGAGTGTGTGCACGAGTGTGTGCGTGTGAGTGAGTGTGTGTGTGTGAGTGTGAGTGTGTGCTAGTGTGCATGAGTGTGAGTGTGTGTGTGCGAGTGTGCGTGTGAGTCAGTGAGTGTGTGTGCGAGTGTGTGCGAGTGTGTGTGTGAGTGTGTGCAAGTGTGTTCGAGTGTGTGTGTGAGTGTGCATGAGTGAGTGTGTGCGAGTGTGTGTGAGTTTGTGTGTGTGAGTGTGTGCGAGTGTGTGTGTGTGAGTGTGTGCGTGTGAGTGTGTGCGAGTGTGTGTGTGAGTGTGTGCGAGTGTGTGTGTGCGATTGTGTATTAGTGAATGTGTGCGAGTGTGCGTGAGAGTGAGTGAGTGTGTGTGTGCGAGTGTGTGCGAGTGAGTGTGAGTGAGTGTGTGCGAGTGTGTGCGAGTGTGTGTGTGCGATTGTGCATAAGTGTGTGCGAGTGTGTGTGTGAGTGTGTAGGACTGTGTGTGCGAGTGTGTGTGCGAGTGTGTGTGCGTGTGTGTGAGTGTGTGTAGGAGTGTGTGTGAGTGTGTGCGATTGTGTGTGTGAGTGTGTAGTACTGTATGTGCGACTGTGTTCGAGTGTGTGTGTGCGAGTGTGTGAGCATGTGTGAGTGTGTGCAAGTGTGTGCGTGCGAGTGTGTGTGATTGTGTATGAGTGAGTGTGTGCGAGTGTGTGCGAGTGTGTGTGCAAGTGTGTTTGAGTGTGTTTGTGCAAGTGTGTATGAGTGTGTGTGTGCGAGTGTGTGCAAGTGTGTTTGTGCGAGTGTGTATGAGTGTGTGTGTGCGAGTGTGTGCAAGTGTGTGTGATTGTGTGTGAGTGTGTGTATGAGTGAGTGTGTGCGAGTGTGTGTGCGAGTGTGTGCGCGAGTGTGTGCGTGTGAGTGTGTGCGAGTGTGTGTAAGTGTGTGCGATTGTGTGTGTGAGTGTGTAGGACTGTATGTGCGAGTGTGTGTGACTGTGTTCGAGTGTGTGTGTGCGAGTGTGTGTGTGTGCAAGTGTGTGCGTGCGAGTGTGTGTGTGCGAGTGTGTGTGATTGTGTATGAGTGAGTGTGTGCGAGTGTGTGCGAGTGTGTGTGCAAGTGTGTTTGAGTGTGTTTGTGCAAGTGTGTATGAGTGTGTGCGAGTGTGTGCAAGTGTGTTTGTGCGAGTGTGTATGAGTTTGTGTGTGCGAGTGTGTGCAAGTGTGTGTGATTGTGTGTGAGTGTGTGTATGAGTGAGTGTGTGCGAGTGTGTGCGCGAGTGTGTGCGTGTGTGTGCGAGTGTGTGTGAGTGTGTGCGATTGTGTGTGTGAGTGTGTAGGACTGTATGTGCGAGTGTGTGTGACTGTGTTCGAGTGTGTGTGTGCGAGTGTGTGAGCATGTGTGAGTGTGTGCAAGTGTGTGCGTGCGAGTGTGTGTGTGCGAGTGTGTGTGATTGTGTATGAGTGAGTGTGTGCGAGTGTGTGCGAGTGTGTGTGCAAGTGTGTTTGAGTGTGTTTGTGCAAGTGTGTATGAGTGTGTGCGAGTGTGTGCAAGTGTGTTTGTGCGAGTGTGTATGAGTGTGTGTGTGCGAGTGTGTGCAAGTGTGTGTGATTGTGTGTGAGTGTGTGTATGAGTGAGTGTGTGCGAGTGTGTGCGCGAGTGTGTGCGTGCGGGTGTGCGCGAGTGTGTGTAGTAGTGTGTGTGAGTGTGTGCGATTGTGTGTGTGAGTGTGTAGGACTGTATGTGCGAGTGTGTGCGACTGTGTTCGAGTGTGTGTGTGCGAGTGTGTGAGCATGTGTGAGTGTGTGCAAGTGTGTGTGTGCGAGTGTGTGCGACTGTGTGCGACTGTGTGCGAGTGTGTGTGAGTGTGTCCGAATGTGTGCGTGCGAGTGTGCGCGAGTGTGCACGAGTGTGTGCATGTAAGTGTGTGCGTGCGAGTGTGTGCGAGTGTGCTCGAGTGAATGGGTGAGAGTGTGTGCGAGTGTGTGTGAGTGTGCTCGAGTGAATGGGTGAGAGTGTGTGCGAGTGTGTGTGAGTGTGTGCAAGTAAGTGTGTGTGAGAGTGTATGAGTGAGTGTGTGTGAGTGTGTGTGTGCGAGTTTGTGTGTGCGAGTGTGTGTGTGCGATTGTGTATGAGTGTGTGCGAGTATGTGTGTGAGTGTGTGCGAGTGTGTGCGAGTGTGTGCGTGCGAGTGCATGCGAGTGAGTGCGAGTGTGTGCAAATGTGTGCGAGAGTGTGCGAGTGTGGGCGTGCGAGTGTGCGCGAGTGTGCGCGAGTGTGCGTGAGTGTGGGCGTGTGAGTGTGTTTGTGAGTGTGAGTGTGTGCTAGTGTGCATGAGTGTGTGAGTGTGTGCGAGTGTGCGCGAGTGTGCGTGTGAGTGAGTGTGTGTGCGAGTGTGTGTGAGTGTGTGTGAGTGTGTACGAGTGTGTGTAGGAGTGTGTGCGAGTGTGTGCGATTGTGTGTGTGAGTGTGTAGGACTGTATGTGCAAGTGTGTGCGAGTGTGTTTGAGTGTGTGAGTGTGTGCGAGTGTGTGTGAGTGTGTGCAAGTGTGTGTGTGCGAGTGTGTGTGTGCAAGTGTGTGTGTGCAAGTGTGTTCGAGTGTGTGTGCGAGTGTTTATGAGTGTGTGTGTGTGCAAGTGTGTGCGCGAGTGTGTGCGTGTGAGTGAGTGTGTGTGTGTGTGAGTGTGAGTGTGTGCTAGTGTGCATGAGTGTGAGTGTGTGTGTGCGTGTGAGTGAGTGAGTGTGTGTGTGAGTGTGTGCAAGTGTGTTCGAGTGTGTGTGTGCGAGTGTGTGTGTGCGATTGTGTATGAGTGTGTGCGAGTATGTGTGCAAATGTGTGCGAGAGTGTGCGAGTGTGGGCGTGCGAGTGTGTGCGAGTGTGCGCGAGTGTGCGCGAGTGTGTGCGTGTGAGTGTTTTTGTGAGTGTGAGTGTGTGCTAGTGTGCATGAGTGTGTGAGTGTGTGCGAGTGTGCGCGAGTGTGCGTGTGAGTGAGTGAATGTGTGTGCGAGTGTGTGTAAGTGTGTGTGAGTGTGTACGAATGTGTGTAGGAGTGTGTGCGAGTGTGTGCGATTGTGTGTGTGAGTGTGTAGGACTGTATGTGCAAGTGTGTGCGAGTGTGTTTGAGTGTGTGAGTGTGTGCGAGTGTGTGTGAGTGTGTGCAAGTGTGTGTGTGCGAGTGTGTGTGTGCAAGTGTGTGTGTGCAAGTGTGTGCGAGTGTGTATGAGTGTGTGTGTGTGCAAGTGTGTGCACGAGTGTGTGCGCGAGTGTGTGTGAGTGAGTGTGTCTGTGTGAGTGTGAGTGTGTGCTAGTGTGCATGAGTGTGAGTGTGTGTGTGCGAGTGAGTCAGTGAGTGTGTGTGCGAGTGTGTGCGAGTGTGTGTGTGAGTGTGTGCAAGTGTGTTCGAGTGTGTGTGTGAGTGTGCATGAGTGAGTGTGTGCGAGTGTGTGTGAGTTTGTGTGTGTGAGTGTGTGCGAGTGTGTGTGTGTGAGTGTGTGCGTGTGAGTGTGTGCGAGTGTGTGTGTGAGTGTGTGCGAGTGTGTGTGTGCGATTGTGTATTAGTGAATGTGTGCGAGTGTGCGTGAGAGTGAGTGAGTGTGTGTGTGCGAGTGTGTGCGAGTGAGTGTGAGTGAGTGTGTGCGAGTGTGTGCGAGTGTGTGTGTGCGATTGTGCATAAGTGTGTGCGAGTGTGTGTGTGAGTGTGTAGGACTGTGTGTGCGAGTGTGTGTGCGAGTGTGTGTGCGTGTGTGTGAGTGTGTGTAGGAGTGTGTGTGAGTGTGTGCGATTGTGTGTGTGAGTGTGTAGTACTGTATGTGCGACTGTGTTCGAGTGTGTGTGTGCGAGTGTGTGAGCATGTGTGAGTGTGTGCAAGTGTGTGCGTGCGAGTGTGTGTGATTGTGTATGAGTGAGTGTGTGCGAGTGTGTGCGAGTGTGTGTGCAAGTGTGTTTGAGTGTGTTTGTGCAAGTGTGTATGAGTGTGTGTGTGCGAGTGTGTGCAAGTGTGTTTGTGCGAGTGTGTATGAGTGTGTGTGTGCGAGTGTGTGCAAGTGTGTGTGATTGTGTGTGAGTGTGTGTATGAGTGAGTGTGTGCGAGTGTGTGTGCGAGTGTGTGCGCGAGTGTGTGCGTGTGAGTGTGTGCGAGTGTGTGTAAGTGTGTGCGATTGTGTGAGTGTGTAGGACTGTATGTGCGAGTGTGTGTGACTGTGTTCGAGTGTGTGTGTGCGAGTGTGTGAGTGTGTGCAAGTGTGTGCGTGCGAGTGTGTGTGTGCGAGTGTGTGTGATTGTGTATGAGTGAGTGTGTGCGAGTGTGTGCGAGTGTGTGTGCAAGTGTGTTTGAGTGTGTTTGTGCAAGTGTGTATGAGTGTGTGCGAGTGTGTGCAAGTGTGTTTGTGCGAGTGTGTATGAGTGTGTGTGTGCGAGTGTGTGCAAGTGTGTGTGATTGTGTGTGAGTGTGTGTATGAGTGAGTGTGTGCGAGTGTGTGCGCGAGTGTGTGTAGTAGTGTGTGTGACTGTGTGCGATTGTGTGTGTGAGTGTGTAGGACTGTATGTGCGACTGTGTGCGACTGTGTTCGAGTGTGTGTGTGCGACAGTGTGTGAGCATGTGTGAGTGTGTGCAAGTGTGTGTGTGCAAGTGTGTGCGTACGAGTGTGTGCGAGTGTGTGCGAGTGTGTCCGAATGTGTGCGAGTGTGTGCGTGCGAGTGTGCGCGAGTGTGCACGAGTGTGTGCATGTAAGTGTGTGCATGCGAGTGTGTGCGAGTGTGCTCGAGTGAATGGGTGAGAGTGTGTGCGAGTGTGTGTGAGTGTGTGCAAGTAAGTGTGTGTGAGAGTGTATGAGTGAGTGTGTGTGAGTGTGTGTGTGCGAGTTTGTGTGCGAGTGTGTGCGAGTGAGTGTGTGCGAGTTTGTGTGCGAGTGTGTGTGCGAGTGTGTGTGTGCAAGTGTGTGTGTGCGTGTGTGCGCGTGATTGTGTGCGAGTGTGTGAGTGCGAATGTGTGTGCGTGTGAGTGTGTGCGAGTGTGTATGAGCGTATGTGCGAGTGTGTGCCAGTTTGTGCGAGTGTGTGTGCGAGTGTGTGCAAGTGTGTGCGAGTGTGTGCGAGTGTGTGTGTGCGAGTGTGTGTGTGCGAGTGTGTGTGCAATTGTGTATGAGTGTGTGCGAGTGTGTGTTAGTTTGTGCGAGTGTGTGCGTCTGTTCGTGCGAGTGAGTGCGGGTGTGTGCGAGTGTGTGTATGTGAGTGTGTGTGCGATTGTGTATGAGTGTGTGTGAGTTTGTGCGAGTGTGTGCGTGTGTGTGCGAGTGCGTGCGAGTACGCGCAAATGTGTGTGAGAGTGTGCGAGTGTGGGCATGCGAGTGTGTGCTAGTGTGCGCGAGTGTGTGAGTGTGTGCGAGTGTGCGTGAGTAAGTGTGTGTGTAAGTGCGTGCGAGTGTTTCCGAGTGTGTGTGAGCGTGTAGGACTGTGTGTGCGAGTGTGTGTGCGAGTGTGTGAGTACGAGTGTGTTCGAGAGTGTGCAATTGTGTGCGAGTGTGTGTGCGAGTGCGTATGAGTGAGTGTGTGCGAGTGTGTGCGAGTGTGTGCGAGTGTGTGTTTGCGAGTGTGTGCGAGTGTGTGCATGCCAGTGTGTGCGTGCAAGTGTGTGCGTGCAAGTGTGTGCGTGCGAGTGTGTGCGAGTGTGTGCAAGTGTGTGAGTGTGTGCGAGTGTGTGCGAGTGTGTGCAAATTTGCCCGAGTGTGCGCGAGTGTGCACGAGTGAGTGGGTGCGAGTGTGTGTGTGAGTGTGTGTGAGTGTGTGTGATTGTGTGTGTGAGTGTGTATGAGTGTGTGTGCGAGTGTGTGCAAGTGTGTGTGAGTGTGTGTATGAGTGAGTGTGTGCGAGTGTGTGCGAGTGTGTGTGCGAGTGTGTGCGCGAGTGGGTGTGTGCGAGTGTGTGCGAGTGTGTGCGAGTGTGTGTGCTAGTGTGTGCGAGTGTGTGCGATTGTGTGTGTGAGTGTGTAGGACTGTATGTGCGAGTGTGTGCGAGTGTGTATGAGTGTGTGTGTGAGTGTGTGCAAGTGTGTGCGAGTGAGTGTGTGTGAGTGTGTGTGCGAGTGTGTGCGATTGTGTGTGAGAGTGTGTAGGACTGTATGTGCGAGTGTGTGCGAGTGTGTATGAGTGTGTGAGTGCGAGTGTGTGCGAATGTGTGCGTGCGAGTGTGCACAAGTGTGCACGAGTGTGTGCATGTAAGTGTGTGCGTGCGAGTGTGTGCGAGTGTGCTCGAGTGAATGGGTGCGAGTGTGTGCGAGTGTGTGTGAGTGTGTGCGAGTGAGTGTGTGTGAGTGAGTGAGTGTGTGTGACTGTGTGCGTGTGTGCGAGTTTGTGTGCGAGTGTGTGCGAGTGTGTGTGAGTGTGTGCGTGTGTGCGAGTGTGTGCGTGTGAGTGTGTGCGAGTGTGTGAGTGTGTGTGCGAATGTGTGTGCGGGTGAGTGTGTGCGATTGGGTATGAGTGTATGTGCGAGTGTGTGCAAGTGTGTGAGAGTGTGTGTGAGTGTGTGGGTGCGAGTGTGTGCAAGTGTGTGCGAGTAAGTGTGTGCGAGTGTGTGCGAGAGTGTGCAAGTGTGTGCGAGTGTGTGCGAGTGTGTGTGTGTAAGTGTGTGTGCAATTGTGTATGAGTGTGTGCGAGTGTGTGTGCGTTTGTGCGAGTGTGTGCGTGTGTGTGCGAGTGAGTGTGAGTGAGTGCAAGTGTGTGCAAATGTGTGCGCGAGTGTGCGAGTGTGGGCATGCGATTGTGTGCTAGTGTGCGCGAGTGTGTGAGTGTGTGCGAGTGTGCGTGAGTAAGTGTGTGTGTGAGTGTGTGCGAGTGTTGCCGAGTGTGTGTGCGAGTGTGTGTGCGAGTGTGTGTGTACGAGTGTGTTCGAGTGTGTGCAATTTTGTGCGAGTGTGTGTGTGCCAGTGCGTATGAGTAAGTATGTGCGAATGTGTGCGAGTGTGTGTGCGAGTGTGTGTGCGCGTGTGTGCATGTGACTGTGTGTGTGCGACTGTGGGCGAGTGTGTGCGAGTGTTTGCGTGTGTGTACGAGTGTGTGCGAGTGTGTGGGTGCGAGTGTGTGCAAGTGTGTGCGAGTGTGTGTGAGTGTGTGTGTGAGTGTGTGTGAATGTGTGCGAGTCAGTGTGTGCGAGTGTGTGTGTGCGATTGTGTATGAGTGTGTGCGAGTATGTGTGTGAGCGTGTGCGAGTGTGTGCGAGAGTGTGCGTGCGAGTGCATGCGAGTGAGTGTCAGTGTGTGCAAATGTGTGCGAGTGTGCGCGAGTGTGTGCGTGTGAGTGAGTGTGTGTGTGAGTGTGAGTGTGTGCTAGTGTGCATGAGTGTGTGAGTGTGTGCGAGTGTGCGCGAGAGTGCGTGTGAGTGAGTGAGTGTGTGTGCGAGTGCGTGTGAGTGTGTACGAGTGGGTGTAGGAGTGTGTGCGAGTGTGTGCGATTGTGTGTGTGAGTGTGTAGGACTGTATGTGCAAGTGTGTGCGAGTGTGTTTGAGTGTGTGAGTGTGTGCGAGTGTGTGTGAGTGTTTGTGAGTGTGTGCAAGTGTGTGTGTGCGAGTGTGTGTGTGCAATTGTGTATGAGTGTGTGTGAGTTTGTGCGAGTGTGTGTGTGTGTGTACGAGTGCGTGCGAGTACGCGCAAATGTGTGTGAGAGTGTACGAGTGTGGGCGTGCGAGTGTGTGCTAGTGTGCGTGAGTGTGTGAGTGTGTGCGAGTGTGCGTGAGTAAGTGTGTGTGTAAGTGCGTGCGAGTGTTTCCGAGTGTGTGTGTGAGTGTGTAGGACTGTGTGTGCGAGTGTGTGCGAGTGTGTGTGCGAGTGTGTGAGTACGAGTGTGTTCGAGAGTGTGCAATTGTGTGCGAGTGTGTGTGCGAGTGCGTATGAGTGAGTGTGTGTGAGTGTGTGCGAGTGTGTGTTTGCGAGTGTGTGCGAGTGTGTGCGAGTGTGTGTTTGCGAGTGTGTGCGAGTGTGTGCGAGTGTGTGCGAGTGTGTATGAGTGTATGTGCAAGTGTGTGCGCGAGTGTGTTTTAGAGTGTGTGCAATTGTGTGCGTGCGAGTGTGCTCGAGTGAGTGGGTGCGTGTAAGTGTGTGCGTGCGAGTGTGTGCGAATATGTGCGAGTGTGTGCGAGTGTGTGCATGCGAGTGTGTGCGTGCAAGTGTTTGCGTTCGAGTGTGTGCGAGTGTGTGCAAGTGTGTGAGTGTGTGCGAGTGTGTGTGCTAGTGTGTGCAAATGTGCCCGAGTGTGCACGAGTGAGTGTGTGCGAGTGTGTGTGAGTGTGTGTGCGAGTGTGTGCGTGCGAGTGTGTGCGAGTGTGTGTGAGTGTGTGTGTGAGAGTGTGCGAGTGTGTGCAAATGTGTGCGAGTGTGCACGAGTGAGTGGGTGCGAGTATGCGCGAGTGTGTGTGAGTGTGTGCATGTGAGTGTGTGCAAGCGTGCGTGCGATTGTGTGTGCAAGCGTGTGTGTGCGCGAGTGTGTGCGAGTGTGTATGAGTGTGTGTGCGAGTGTGTGCGAGTGTGTGCAAGTGTGTGTGAGTGTGTGCGAGTGTGTGTGTGCGAGTGTGTGTGTGTGAGTGTGTGCGAGTGCTTGCTAGTGTGTGTGAGTGTGTGCAACTGTGTGTGCGAGTGTGTGCGCGTGTGTGCGAGTGTGTATGAGTGTATGTGCGAGTGTGTGTGCGAGTGTGTGTTCGAGTGTGTGTGTTCGAGTGTGTGCAAGTGTGTACGAGTGTGTGTGCGAGTGCGTACAAGTGTGTGCGAGTGTGCATGAGTGTGTGCGTGTGAGTGTGTGCGAGTGTGTGCGTGCGAGTGTGTGCGAGTGTGCTCGAGTGAGTGGGTGCGAGTGTGTGCGAGTGTGTATGAGTGAGTGTGTGTGAGTGTGTGTGTGTGCAAGTTTGTGTGCGTGTGAGTGTGTGCGAGTGTGTGTGCGAGTGCGTGCGTGCGAGTGTGTGTGAGTGTGTGCGATTGTGTGTGTGAGTGTGTAGGACTGTATGTGCGAGTGTGTATGAGTGTGTGTGTGAGTTTGTGCAAGTGTGTGCGCGTGTGTACGAGTGTGTGCAAGTGTGTGCGAGTGAGTGTGTGCGAGTGTGTGTGCGAGTGTGTGCGTGCGAGTGTGTGCGGGTGTGTGCGTGTGAGTGAGTGCGAGTGTGTGCAAATGTGTGTGAGCGTGTGCGAGTGTGTGTGAGTGTGTGCGAGTGTGCGCATGTGAGTGAGTGTGTGTGTGTCTGTGTGAGTGTGTGCTTGCGAGTGTTTGCTAGTGTGCGCGAGTGTGTGAGTGTGTGCGAGTGTGCGTGAGTGTGTGTGTGTGAGTGAGTGAGTGTGTGTGTGCGAGTGTGTGCGAGTGAGTGTGAGTGAGTGTGTGCGAGTGTGTGCAAGTGTGTGAGTGCGATTGTGCATGAGTGTGTGCGAGTGTGTGTTTGCAATTGTGTATGAGTGTGTGTGAGTTTGTGCGAGTGTGTGCGTGTGTGTACGAGTGCGTGCGAGTACGCGCAAATGTGTGTGAGAGTGTACGAGTGTGGGCGTGCGAGTGTGTGCTAGTGTGCGTGAGTGTGTGAGTGTGTGCGAGTGTGCGTGAGTAAGTGTGTGTGTAAGTGCGTGCGAGTGTTTCCGAGTGTGTGTGTGAGTGTGTAGGACTGTGTGTGCGAGTGTGTGCGAGTGTGTGTGCGAGTGTGTGAGTACGAGTGTGTTTGAGAGTGTGCAATTGTGTGCGAGTGTGTGTGCGAGTACGTATGAGTGAGTGTGTGCGAGTGTGTGCGAGTGTGTGTTTGCGAGTGTGTGCGAGTGTGTGCGAGTGTGTATGAGTGTATGTGCAAGTGTGTGCGCGAGTGTGTTTTAGAGTGTGTGCAATTGTGTGCGTGCGAGTGTGCTCGAGTGAGTGGGTGCGTGTAAGTGTGTGCGTGCGAGTGTGTGCGAATATGTGCGAGTGTGTGCGAGTGTGTGCATGCGAGTGTGTGCGTGCAAGTGTTTGCGTTCGAGTGTGTGCGAGTGTGTGCAAGTGTGTGAGTGTGTGTGAGTGTGTGTGCTAGTGTGTGCAAATGTGCCCGAGTGTGCACGAGTGAGTGTGTGCGAGTGTGTGTGAGTGTGTGTGCGAGTGTGTGCGTGCGAGTGTGTGTGAGTGTGTGTGAGTGTGTGTGTGAGAGTGTGCGAGTGTGTGCAAATGTGTGCGAGTGTGCACGAGTGAGTGGGTGCGAGTATGCGTGAGTGTGTGTGAGTGTGTGCATGTGATTGTGTGCAAGCGTGCGTGCGATTGTGTGTGCAAGCGTGTGTGTGCGCGAGTGTGTGCGAGTGTGTATGAGTGTGTGTGCGAGTGTGTGAGTGTGTGTGAGTGTGTGTGAGTGTGTGTGTGCAAGTATGTATGAGTGTGTGCGAGTGTGTGTACGAGTGTGTGTGCGATTGTGCATAAGTGTGTGCGAGTGTGTGTGAGTGTGTGTGAGTATGTGTGTGAGTGTTTGTGTGCGAGTGTGTTCGATTGTGTGTGAGTGTGAGTGAGTGTGTATGAGTGTGTGTGAGTGTGTGCGAGTGTGTGTGAGTGTGTGCGAGTGTGTGCGATTGTGTGTGTGAGTGTGTAGGACTGTATGTGCAAGTGTGTATGAGTGTGTGTGTGAGTGTGTGAAAGTGTGTGCGAGTGTGTGCAAGTGTGTGCGAGTGAGTGTGTGCGAGTGTGTGCGTGCGAGTGTGTGCGTGCGAGTGTGTGCGAGTGTGTGCGACTGTGTGCGAGTGTGTCCGAATGTGTGTGAGTGTGTGCGTGCGAGTGTGCACGAGTGTGCACGAGTGTGTGCATGTAAGTGTGTGCGTGCGAGTGTGTGCGAGTGTGTGCGAGTGTGCTCGAGTGAATGGGTGAGAGTGTGTGCGAGTGTGTGTGAGTGTGTGCAAGTAAGTGTGTGTGAGAGTGTATGAGTGAGTGTGTGTGAGTGTGTGTGCGAGTTTGTGTGCAAGTGTGTGCGAGTGAGTGTGTGCGAGTGTGTGCGAGTTTGTGTGTGAGTGTGTGCGTGCGAGTGTGTGTGTGTGCGTGTGTGCACGCGAGTGTGTGCGAGTGTGTGAGTGCGAATGTGTGTGCGTGTGAGTGTGTGCGAGTGTGTATGAGTGTATGTGCGAGTGTGTGTGCAATTGTGTATGAGTGTGTGCGAGTGTGTGTGAGTTTGTGCAAGTGTGTGCGTGTGTTCGTGCGAGTGCGTGCGAGTGAGTGCGGGTGTGTGCGAGTGTGTGTATGCGAGTGTGTGTGCGATTGTGTATGAGTGTGTGTGAGTTTGTGCGAGTGTGTGCGTGTGTGTGCGAGTGCGTGCGAGTACGCGCAAATGTGTGCGAGTGTGGGCGTGCGAGTGTGTGCTAGTGTGCGCGAGTGTGTGAGTGTGTGTGAGTGTGCGTGAGTAAGTGTGTGTGTAAGTGCATGCGAGTGTTTCCGAGTGTGTGTGTGAGTATGTAGGACTGTGTGCGAGTGTGTGCGAGTGTGTGTGCGAGTGTGTTCGAGTGTGTGCAATTGTGTGCGAGTGTGTGTGCGAGTGCGTATGAGTGAGTGTGTGCGAGTGTGTGTTTGCGAATGTGTGTGCGAGTGTTTGCGAGTGTGTATGAGTGTATGTGCGAGTGTGTGCGCGAGTGTGTGTTTTAGAGTGTGTGCAATTGTGTGCGTGTGAGTGTGTGTATGAGTCTGTGCGTGCGAGTGTGCTCGAGTGAGTGGGTGCGTGTAAGTGTGTGCGTGCGAGTGTGTGCGAGTGTGTGCGAGTGTGTGCGAGCAAGTGTTTGCGTGCGAGTGTGTGCGAGTGTGTGCAAGTGTGTGAGTGTGTGCGAGTGTATGTGCGAGTGTGTGCGAGTGTGTGCAAATGTGCCCGAGTGTGCGCGAGTGTGCACGAGTGAGTGGGTGCGAGTGTGTCTGAGTGTGTATGAGTGAGTGTGTGCGTGTGTGCGAGTTTGTGTGCGAGTGAGTGTGTGCGAATGTGTGCGAGTGTGTTTGTGAGTGTGTGTGCGAGTGTGTGCGTGAGAGTGTGTGCGAGTGTGTGCGAGTGTGTGTGCGAGTGTGTGCAAGTTTTTGCGATTGTGTGTGTGAGTGTGTAGGACTGTATGTGCGAGTGTGTGCGAGTGTGTATGAGTGTGTGTGTGAGTGTGTGCAAGTGTGTGTGAGTGAGTGTGTGTGAGTAGGTGTGCGAGTGTGTGTGCGAGTGTGTGCGATTTTGTGTGAGAGTGTGTAGGACTGTATGTGCGAGTGTGTGCGAGTGTGTATGAGTGTGTGTGTGAGTGTGTGCAAGTGTGTGCGAGTGAATGTGTGTGAGTGTGTGTGCGAGTGTGTGTATGAGTGTGTGTGTGAGTGTGTGCAAGTGTGTGTGAGTGAATGTGTGTGAGTGTGTGTGCGAGTGTTTGCATGCGAGTGTGTGCGTGCGAGTGTGTGTATGAGTGTGTGTGTGAGTGTGTGCAAGTGTGTGTGAGTGAATGTGTGTGAGTGTGTGTGCGAGTGTGTGCATGCGAGTGTGTGCGTGCAAGTGTGCACGAGTGTGTGCGTGTAAGTGTGTGCGTGCGAGTGTGTGCGAGTGTGCTCAAGTGAATGGGTGCGAGTGTGTGCGAGTGTGTGTGAGTGTGTGCGAGTGAGTGTGTGTGAGTGTGTGTGAGTGTGTGCGATTGTGTGTGAGTGTGTGCGAGTGTGTGCGAGTGTGTGTGTGTGTGCGAATGTGTGTGCGAATGTGTGTGTGAGTGTGTGTGCGAGTGCGTGGGCGAGTGTGTGTGCGAGAGTGAGCGAGTGTGTGCGAGTGTGTGCAAATGTGCCCGAGTGTGCGCGAGTGTCCACGAGTGAGTGGGTGCGAGTGTGTGCGAGTATGTGTGAGTGTGTGCATTTGAGTGTGTGCGAGCGTGTGCGAGTGTGTGTGAGTGTGTGTGCGAGTGTGTGTGCGAGTGTGTGTGCGAGAGTGTGCGAGTGTGTGCAAATGTGCCCGAGTGTGCACGAGTGATTGTGTGCGAGTGTGTGTGAGTGTGTGCATGTGAGTGTGTGCGAGCGTGTGCGAGTGTGTGTGCGAGTGTGTGTGCGAGTGTGTGCGAGAGTGTGCGAGTGTGTGCGAGTGTGTGCAAATGTGCCCGAGTGTGCGCGAGTGTGCACGAGTGAGTGGGTGCGAGTGGGTGCGAGTATGTGTGAGTGTGTGCATGTGAGTGTGTGTGCGAGTGTGTGTGCATGTGTGTGTGTGCGAGTGTGTGCGAGTGTGTATGAGTGTGTGTGCGAGTGTGTGTGAGTGTGTGTGAGTGTGTGTATGCAAGTATGTATGGGTGTGTGTACGAGTGTGTGTGCGATTGTGCATAAGTGTGTGCGAGTGTGTGTGAGTGTGTGTGAGTGTGTGTGTGAGTGTTTGTGTGCGAGTATGTTCGATTGTGTGTGAGTATGAGTGAGTGTGTACGAGTGTGTGCGAGTGTGTGCCAGTGTGTGCGAGTGTGTGTGCGAGTGTGTGCGAGTGTGTGTGTGTGTGTGTAGGACTGTATGTGCAAGTGTGTATGAGTGTGTGTGTGAGTGTTTGAAAGTGTGTGCGAGTGTGTGCAAGTGTGTGCGAGTGAGAGTGTGCGAGTGTGTGCGTGCGAGTGTGTACATGCGAGTGTGTGCGTGCGAGTGTGTGCGACTGTGTGTGAGTGTGTGCAAGTGTGTGCGAGTGTGTCCGAATGTGTGCGAGTGTGTGCGTGCGAGTGAGCCTGAGTGTACACGAGTGTGTGCATGTAAGTGTGTGCGTGCGAGTGTGTGTGAGTGTGCTCGAGTGATTGGGTGAGAGTGTGTGTGAGTGTGTGCAAGTAAGTGTGTGTGAGAGTGTATGAGTGAGTGTGTGAGTGTGTGTGAGAGTTTGTGTGCAAGTGTGTGCGAGTGAGTGTGTGCGAGTTTGTGTGCGAGTGTTTGTGCGAGTGTGTGCGTGCGAGTGTGTGTGTGTGCGTGTGTGCGCGCGAGTGTGTGCGAGTGTGTGAGTGTGAATGTGTGTGTGAGTGTGTGCGAGTGTGTATGAGTGTATGTGCGAGTGTGTGCCAGTGTGTGCGAGTGTGTGTGCGAGTGTGTGCAAGTGTGTGCGAGTGTGTGCGAGAGTGTGTGTGCGAGTGTGTGTGCAATTGTGTATGAGTGTGTGCGAGTGTGTGTTAGTTTGTGCAAGTGTGTGCGTGTGTTCGTGCGAGTGAGTGCGGGTGTGTGCGAGTGTGTGTATGCGAGTGTGTGTGCGATTGTGTATGAGTGTGTGTGCGAGTGTGTGCGAGTACGCGCAAATGTGTGCGAGAGTGTGCGAGTGTGGGCGTGCGAGTGTGTGCTAGTGTGCGCGAGTGTGTGAGTGTGTGCGAGTGTGCGTGAGTAAGTGTGTGTGTAAGTGCGTGCGAGTGTTTCCGAGTGTGTGTGTGAGTGTGTAGGACTGTGTGTGCGAGTGTGTGAGTATGAGTGTATTCGAGTGTGTGCAATTGTGTGTGAGTGTGTGTGCGAGTGCGTATGAGTGAGTGTGTGCGAGTGTGTGCGAGTGTGTGCGAGTGTGTGTTTGCGAGTGTGTGCGAGTGTGTGCGCGAGTGTGTGTTTTAGAGTGTGTGCAATTGTGTGCGTGCGAGTGTGCTCGAGTGAGTGGGTGCGTGTAAGTGTGTGCGTGCGAGTGTGTGCGAATGTGTGCAAGTGTGTGCGAGTGTGTGCATGCGAGTGTGTGCGTGCAAGTGTTTGCTTGCGAGTGTGTGCATGTGTGTGAGTGTGTGCGAGTGTGTGTGCGAGTGTGTGCGAGTGTGTGCAAATGTACCCGAGTGTGCGCGAGTGTGCACGAGTGAGTGGGTGCGAGTGTGTGTGAGTGTGTATGAGTGAGTGTGTGCGAATGTGTGCGAGTGTGTTTGTGATTGTGTGTGCGAGTGTGTGCGTGCGAGTGTCTGCGAGTGTGTGTGAGTGTGTGCGAGTGTGTGTGAGTGTGTGCAAATGTGCCCGAGTGTGCACGAGTGAGTGTGTGCGAGTGTGTGCAAGTGTGTCTGAGTGTGTGCGAGTGTGTGTGTGCGAGTGTGTGTATGAGTATGTGTGTTCGATTGTGTATAAGTGTGTGCGAGTGTGTGTATGAGTGTGTGTGAGTGTGTGTGCAAGTGTGTGTGTGCGAGTGTGTTTGATTGTGTGTGAGTGTGTGTGTGAGTGTGAGTGAGTGTGTACGAGTGTGTGCGAGTGTGTGCGAATGTGTGTGCGAGTGTGTGCGGGTGTGTGCGATTGTGTGTGTGAGTGTGTAGGACTGTACATGCGAGTGTGTGCGAGTGTGTATGAGTGTGTGTAAGTGTGTGTGCGAGTGTGTGCGTGCGAGTGTGTGCGACTGTGTGCGACTGTGTGCGAGTGTGTGCGAGTGTGTGCGAATGTGTGCGAGTTTGTACGTGCGAGTGTGCACGAGTGTGCACGAGTGTGTGCGTATAAGTGTGTGCGTGCGAGTGTGCTCGAGTGAATGGGTGCGAGTGTGTGTGAGTGTGTGCGAGTGAGTGTGTGTGAGTGTGTATAAGTGAGTGTGTGTGAGTGTGTGCGTGTGTGCGAGTTTGTGTGCGAGTGTGTATGAGTGTGTGTGTGAGTGTGTGCGAGTGAGTGTGTGTGAGTGTGTGTGCGAGTGTGTGTGCGAGTGTGTGTGCGAGTGTGTGCGAGTGTGTGTGATTGTGTGTGAGAGTGTGTAGGACTGTATGTGCGAGTGTGTGCGAGTGTGTATGAGTGTGTGTGTGAGTGTGTGCAAGTGAGTGTGTGTGAGTGTGTGTGCGAGTGTGTGCATGCGAGTGTGTGCATGCGAGTGTGCGTGAGTGTGTGCGACTGTGTGCGAGTGTGTGCGAGTGTGTGAGTGCGAGTGTGTGCGAATGTGTGCGAGTGTGTGCATGCGAGTGTGCACGAGTGTGCACGAGTGTGCACGAGTGTGCACGAGTGTGTGCGTGTGTGTGCGTGCGAGTGTGTGCGAGTGTGCTCGAGTGAATTGGTGCGAGTGTGTGCGAGTGTGTGTTAGTGTGTGCGAGTGAGTGTGTGTGAGTGTGTATAAGTGAGTGTGTGTGAGTGTGTGCGAGTTTGTGTGCGAGTGTGTGGGAGTGAGTGTGTGCGAGTGTGTGTGAGTGTGTGCGAGTGTGTGTGCGAGTGTGTGCGTGCGAGTGTTTGTGCGAGAGTGTGCGTGCGAGTGTGTGTGCGAGAGTGTGCGTGCGAGTGTGTGAGTGTGTGCGAGTGTGTGCATATGTGCCCGAGTGTGCACGAGTGAGTGTGTGCGAGTGTGTGCGAGTGTGTGTGAGTGTGTGCATGTGAGTGTGTGCGAGCATGTGCGAGTGTGTGTGAGTGTGTGTGCGAGTGTGTGTGCGAGTGTGTGTGCGAGAGTGTGCGAGTGTGTGCGAGTGTGTGCAAATGTGCCCGAGTGTGCATGAGTGAGTCGGTGCGAGTGTGTGCGAGTGTGTGTGAGTGTGTGCATGTGAGTGTGTGCGAACGTGTGCGAGTGTGTGTGCATGTGTGTGCGAGTGTGTGCGAGTGTGTATGAGTGTGCGTGTGAGTGTGTGCAAGTGTGTGTGAGTGTGTGCGAGTGTGTGTGTGCAAGTATGTGTGAGTGTGTGCGAGTGTGTGTGAGTGTGTGTGCTAGTGTGTGTGTGCGAGTGTGTTCGATTGTGTGAGTGTGAGTGAGTGTGTACGAGTGTGTGCGAGTGTGTGCCAGTGTGTGCGAGTGTGTGTGCGAGTGTGTGTGAGTGTGTGCGAGTGTGTGTGATTGTGTGTGTGAGTGTGTGCGAGTGTGTGCGACTGTGTGCGAGTGTGTGCGAGTGTGTGAGTGCGAGTGTGTCCGAATGTGTGCGAGTGTGTGCGTGCGAGTGTGCGCGAGTGTGTGCATGTAAGTGTGTGCGTGCGAGTGTGTGCGAGTGTGCTTGAGTGAATTGGTGAGAGTGTGTGCGAGTGTGTGTGAGTGTGTGCGAGTAAGTGTGTGTGAGTGTGTATGAGTGAGTGTGTGTGAGTGTGTGTGTGCGAGTTTGTGTGCGAGTGTGTGCGAGTTTGTGCGAGTTTGTGCGAGTTTGTGTGCGAGTGTGTGCCAGTGTGTGCCAGTGTGTGCGAGTGTGTGTGTGCGAGTGTGTGCAAGTGTGTGCGAGTGTGTGCGAGAGTGTGCGAGTGTGTGTGAGTGTGTGTGTGCGAGTGTGTGTGCAATTGTGTATGAGTGTGTGCGAGTGTGAGTTTTTGCAAGTGTGTGTGTGTGTTCGTGCGAGTGCGTGCGAGTGAGTGCGGGTGTGTGTGAGTGTCTGTATGCGAGTGTGTGTGCGATTGTGTATGAGTGTGTGTGAGTTTGTGCGAGTGTGTGCGTGTGTGTGCGAGTGCATGCGAGTACGCGCAAATGTGTGCGAGTGTGGGCGTGCGAGTGTGTGCTAGTGTGCGCGAGTGTGCGAGTGTGCGTGAGTAAGTGTGTGTGTAAGTGCGTGCGAGTGTTTCCGAGTGTGTGTGTGAGTATGTAGGACTGTGTGTGCGAGTGTGTGTGCGAGTGTGTTCGAGTGTGTGCAATTGTGTGCGAGTGCGTATGAGTTAGTGTGTGCGAGTGTGTGTTTGCGAGTGTGTGTGCGAGTGTGTGCGAGTGTGTGTGAGTGTGTATGAGTGTATGTGCGAGTGTGTGCGCGAGTGTGTGTTTTAGAGTGTGTGCAATTGTGTGCGTGTGAGTGTGTGCATGAGTGTGTGCGTGCGAGTGTGCTCGAGTGAGTGGGTGCGTGTAAGTGTGTGCGTGCGAGTGTGTGTGAATGTGTGCGAGTGTGTGCGAGTGTGTGCGAGTGTGTGCGAGCAAGTGTTTGCGTGCGAGTGTGTGTGAGTGTGTGCAAGTGTGTGAGTGTGTGTGAGTGTGTGCGAGTGTGTGCAAATGTGCCCGAGTGTGCGCGAGTGTGCACGAGTGAGTGGGTGCGAGTGTGTGTGAGTGTGTATGAGTGAGTGTGTGCGTGTGTGCGAGTTTGTGTGCGAGTGAGTGTGTGCGAATGTGTGCGAGTGTGTTTGTGAGTGTGTGTGCGAGTGTGTGCGTGAGAGTGTGTGCGAGTGTGTACGAGTTTGTGTGCGAGTGTGTGCGAGTGTGTGCGATTGTGTGTGTGAGTGTGTTGAACTGTATGTGCGAGAGTGTGCGAGTGTGTATGAGTGTGTGTGTGAGTGTGTGCAAGTGTGTGCGAGTGAGTGTGTGTGAGTGTGTGTGCGAGTGTGTGTGCGAGTGTGTGTGCGAGTGTGTGCGAGTGTGTGCGATTGTGTGTGCGAGTGTGTAGGACTGTATGTGCGAGTGTGTGCGAGTGTGTATGAGTGTGTGTGTGAGTGTGTGCAAGTGTGTGCGAGTGAGTGTGTGTGAGTGTGTGTGCGAGTGTGTGCATGCAAGTGTGTGCGTGCGAGTGTGCACGAGTGTGCACGAGTGTGTGCGTGTAAGTGTGTGCGTGCGAGTGTGTGCGAGTGTGCTCGAGTGAATGGGTGCGAGTGTGTGCGAGTGTGTGTGAGTGTGCGAGTGAGTGTGTGTGAGTGAGTGTGTGTGAGTGTGTGCGAGTTTGTGTGCGAGTGTGTGCGATTGAGTGTGTGCGAGTGTGTGCGATTGTGTGTGAGTGTGTGCGAGTGTGTGCGTGTGAGTGTGTGCGAGTGTGTGAGTGTGTGTGCGAATGTGTGTGCGAGTGTGTGCGAGTGTGTATGAGTGTATGTGCGAGTGTGTGCAAGTGAGTGAGAGTGTGTGTGAGTGTGTGTGTGCGAGTGTGTGCAAGTGTGTGCGAGTGAGTGTGTGCAAGTGTGTGTGAGAGTGTGCGAGTGTGTGCGAGTGTGTGTGTGCGAGTGTGTGTGCAATTGTGTATGAGTGTGTGCGAGTGTGTGTGCGTTTGTGCGAGTGTGTGCGTGTGTGTGTGCGAGTGCGTGTGAGTGAGTGCAAGTGTGTGCAAATGTGTGCGTGAGTGTGGGTGTGCGAGTGTGTGCTAGTGTGCACGAGTGTGTGAGTGTGTGCGAGTGTGCATGAGTAAGTGTGTGTGAGTGTGTGCGAGTGTTGCCGAGTGTGTGTGTGAGTGTGTAGGACTGTGTGTGCGAGTGTGTGCGAGTGTGTGTGTGAGTGTGTGTGTGAGTGTGTGTGTACGAGTGTGTGCAATTTTGTGCAAGTGTGTGTGTGCGAGTGCGTATGAGTAAGTGTGTGCGAATGTGTGCGAGTGTGTGCGATTGTGTATGTGAGTGTGTAGGACTGTACGTGTGAGTGTGTGCGAATGTGTATGAGTGTGTATGTGAGTGTGTGCAAGTGTGTGCAAGTGAGAGTGTGTGCGTGCGAGTGTGTGCGACTGTGTGCGAGTGTGTGAGTGCGAGTGTGTGCGAATGTGTGCGAGTGTGTACGTGCGAGTGTGCACGAGTGTGCACGAGTGTG
Source organism: Phyllobates terribilis (assembly GCF_046119375.1). Lineage (NCBI taxonomy): Eukaryota > Metazoa > Chordata > Amphibia > Anura > Dendrobatidae > Phyllobates > Phyllobates terribilis. Next base: position 366,731,067 of record NW_027362764.1, on the reverse strand, counting down.
TGCGTATAAGTGTGTGCGTGCGAGTGTGTGCGAGTGTGATCGAGTGAATGGGTGCGAGTGTGTGTGAGTGTGTGCGAGTGAGTGTGTGTGAGTGTGTATAAGTGAGTGTGTGTGAGTGTGTGCGTGTGTGCGAGTTTGTGTGCAAGTGTGTATGAGTGTGTGTGTGAGTGTGTGCAAGTGTGTGCGAGTGAGTGTGTGTGAGTGTGTGTGCGAGTGTGTGTGCGAGTGCGTGCGAGTGTGTGCGATTGTGTGTGAGAGTGTGTAGGACTGTATGTGCGAGTGTGTGCGAGTGTGTATGAGTGTGTGTGATTGTGTGCAAGTGTGTGCAAGTGAGTGTGTGTGCGAGTGTGTGCATGCGAGTGTGTGCGTGCGAGTGTGTGCGAGTGTGTGCGAGTGTGTGAGTGCGAGTGTGTGCAAATGTGTGCGAGTGTGTGCATGCGAGTGTGCACGAGTGTGCACGAGTGTGTGCGTGTAAGTGTGTGCGTGCGAGTGTGTGCGAATGTGTGCGAGTGTGTGCGAGCAAGTGTTTGCGTGCGAGTGTGTGCGAGTGTGTGCAAGTGTGTGAGTGTGTGCGAGTGTGTGTGCGAGTGTGTGCGAGTGTGTGCAAATGTGCCCGAGTGTGTGCGAGTTTGCACGAGTGAGTGGGTGCGAGTGTGTGTGTATGAGTGAGTGTGTGCGTGTGTGCGAGTTTGTGTGCGAGTGAGAGTGTGCGAATGTGTGCGAGTGTGTTTGTGAGTGTGTGTGCGAGTGTGTGCGCGAGTGTGTGCGCGAGTGTGTGCGAGTGTGTGCGAGTGTGTGCGAGTGTGTGCGAGTGTGTGTGCGAGTGTGTGCGAGTGTGTGCGATTGTGTGTGTGAGTGTGTAGGACTGTATGTGCGAGTGTGTGCGAGTGTGTATGAGTGTGTGTGTGAGTGTGTGCAAGTGTGCGCGAGTGAGTGTGTGTGAGTGTGTGTGCGAGAGTGTGCGAGTGTGTGCGATTGTGTGTGAAAGTGTGTAGGACTGTATGTGCGAGTGTGTGCGAGTGTGTATGAGTGTGTGTGTGAGTGTGTGCAAGTGTGTGTGAGTGAATGTGTGTGAGTGTGTGTGCGAGTGTGTGCATGCGAGTGTGTGCGTGCAAGTGTGCACGAGTGTGTGCGTGTAAGTGTGTGCGTGCGAGTGTGTGCGAGTGTGCTCAAGTGAATGGGTGCGAGTGTGTGCGAGTGTGTGTGAGTGTGTGCGAGTGAGTGTGTGTGAGTGTGTGCGATTGTGTGTGAGTGTGTGCGAGTGTGTGCGAGTGTGTGTGTGTGTGCGAATGTGTGTGCGAATGTGTGTGTGAGTGTGTGTGCGAGTGCGTGTGCGAGTGTGTGTGCGAGAGTGAGCGAGTGTGTGCGAGTGTGTGCAAATGTGCCCGAGTGTGCGCGAGTGTCCACGAGTGAGTGGGTGCGAGTGTGTGCGAGTATGTGTGAGTGTGTGCATTTGAGTGTGTGCGAGCGTGTGCGAGTGTGTGTGAGTGTGTGTGCGAGTGTGTGTGCGAGTGTGTGTGCGAGAGTGTGCGAGTGTGTGCAAATGTGCCCGAGTGTGCACGAGTGATTGTGTGCGAGTGTGTGTGAGTGTGTGCATGTGAGTGTGTGCGAGCGTGTGCGAGTGTGTGTGCGAGTGTGTGTGCGAGTGTGTGCGAGAGTGTGCGAGTGTGTGCGAGTGTGTGCAAATGTGCCCGAGTGTGCGCGAGTGTGCACGAGTGAGTGGGTGCGAGTGGGTGCGAGTATGTGTGAGTGTGTGCATGTGAGTGTGTGTGCGAGTGTGTGTGCATGTGTGTGTGTGCGAGTGTGTGCGAGTGTGTATGAGTGTGTGTGCGAGTGTGTGTGAGTGTGTGTGAGTGTGTGTATGCAAGTATGTATGGGTGTGTGTACGAGTGTGTGTGCGATTGTGCATAAGTGTGTGCGAGTGTGTGTGAGTGTGTGTGAGTGTGTGTGTGAGTGTTTGTGTGCGAGTATGTTCGATTGTGTGTGAGTATGAGTGAGTGTGTACGAGTGTGTGCGAGTGTGTGCCAGTGTGTGCGAGTGTGTGTGCGAGTGTGTGCGAGTGTGTGTGTGTGTGTGTAGGACTGTATGTGCAAGTGTGTATGAGTGTGTGTGTGAGTGTTTGAAAGTGTGTGCGAGTGTGTGCAAGTGTGTGCGAGTGAGAGTGTGCGAGTGTGTGCGTGCGAGTGTGTACATGCGAGTGTGTGCGTGCGAGTGTGTGCGACTGTGTGTGAGTGTGTGCAAGTGTGTGCGAGTGTGTCCGAATGTGTGCGAGTGTGTGCGTGCGAGTGAGCCTGAGTGTACACGAGTGTGTGCATGTAAGTGTGTGCGTGCGAGTGTGTGTGAGTGTGCTCGAGTGATTGGGTGAGAGTGTGTGTGAGTGTGTGCAAGTAAGTGTGTGTGAGAGTGTATGAGTGAGTGTGTGAGTGTGTGTGAGAGTTTGTGTGCAAGTGTGTGCGAGTGAGTGTGTGCGAGTTTGTTTGCGAGTGTTTGTGCGAGTGTGTGCGTGCGAGTGTGTGTGTGTGCGTGTGTGCGCGCGAGTGTGTGCGAGTGTGTGAGTGCGAATGTGTGTGTGAGTGTGTGCGAGTGTGTATGAGTGTATGTGCGAGTGTGTGCCAGTGTGTGCGAGTGTGTGTGCGAGTGTGTGCAAGTGTGTGCGAGTGTGTGCGAGAGTGTGTGTGCGAGTGTGTGTGCAATTGTGTATGAGTGTGTGCGAGTGTGTGTTAGTTTGTGCAAGTGTGTGCGTGTGTTCGTGCGAGTGAGTGCGGGTGTGTGCGAGTGTGTGTATGCGAGTGTGTGTGCGATTGTGTATGAGTGTGTGTGCGAGTGCGTGCGAGTACGCGCAAATGTGTGCGAGAGTGTGCGAGTGTGGGCGTGCGAGTGTGTGCTAGTGTGCGCGAGTGTGTGAGTGTGTGCGAGTGTGCGTGAGTAAGTGTGTGTGTAAGTGCGTGCGAGTGTTTCCGAGTGTGTGTGTGAGTGTGTAGGACTGTGTGTGCGAGTGTGTGAGTATGAGTGTATTCGAGTGTGTGCAATTGTGTGTGAGTGTGTGTGCGAGTGCGTATGAGTGAGTGTGTGCGAGTGTGTGCGAGTGTGTGTGAGTGTGTGTTTGCGAGTGTGTGCGAGTGTGTGCGCGAGTGTGTGTTTTAGAGTGTGTGCAATTGTGTGCGTGCGAGTGTGCTCGAGTGAGTGGGTGCGTGTAAGTGTGTGCGTGCGAGTGTGTGCGAATGTGTGCAAGTGTGTGCGAGTGTGTGCATGCGAGTGTGTGCGTGCAAGTGTTTGCTTGCGAGTGTGTGCATGTGTGTGAGTGTGTGCGAGTGTGTGTGCGAGTGTGTGCGAGTGTGTGCAAATGTACCCGAGTGTGCGCGAGTGTGCACGAGTGAGTGGGTGCGAGTGTGTGTGAGTGTGTATGAGTGAGTGTGTGCGAATGTGTGCGAGTGTGTTTGTGATTGTGTGTGCGAGTGTGTGCGTGCGAGTGTCTGCGAGTGTGTGTGAGTGTGTGCGAGTGTGTGTGAGTGTGTGCAAATGTGCCCGAGTGTGCACGAGTGAGTGTGTGCGAGTGTGTGCAAGTGTGTCTGAGTGTGTGCGAGTGTGTGTGTGCGAGTGTGTGTATGAGTATGTGTGTTCGATTGTGTATAAGTGTGTGCGAGTGTGTGTATGAGTGTGTGTGAGTGTGTGTGCAAGTGTGTGTGTGCGAGTGTGTTTGATTGTGTGTGAGTGTGTGTGTGAGTGTGAGTGAGTGTGTACGAGTGTGTGCGAGTGTGTGCGAATGTGTGTGCGAGTGTGTGCGGGTGTGTGCGATTGTGTGTGTGAGTGTGTAGGACTGTACATGCGAGTGTGTGCGAGTGTGTATGAGTGTGTGTATGTGTGTGTGCGAGTGTGTGCGTGCGAGTGTGTGCGACTGTGTGCGACTGTGTGCGAGTGTGTGCGAGTGTGTGCGAATGTGTGCGAGTTTGTACGTGCGAGTGTGCACGAGTGTGCACGAGTGTGTGCGTATAAGTGTGTGCGTGCGAGTGTGCTTGAGTGAATGGGTGCGAGTGTGTGTGAGTGTGTGCGAGTGAGTGTGTGTGAGTGTGTATAAGTGAGTGTGTGTGAGTGTGTGCGTGTGTGCGAGTTTGTGTGCGAGTGTGTATGAGTGTGTGTGTGAGTGTGTGCGAGTGAGTGTGTGTGAGTGTGTGTGCGAGTGTGTGTGCGAGTGTGTGTGCGAGTGTGTGCGAGTGTGTGTGATTGTGTGTGAGAGTGTGTAGGACTGTATGTGCGAGTGTGTGCGAGTGTGTATGAGTGTGTGTGTGAGTGTGTGCAAGTGAGTGTGTGTGAGTGTGTGTGCGAGTGTGTGCATGCGAGTGTGTGCATGCGAGTGTGCGTGAGTGTGTGTGACTGTGTGCGAGTGTGTGCGAGTGTGTGAGTGCGAGTGTGTGCGAATGTGTGCGAGTGTGTGCATGCGAGTGTGCACGAGTGTGCACGAGTGTGCACGAGTGTGTGCGTGTGTGTGCGTGCGAGTGTGTGCGAGTGTGCTCGAGTGAATGGGTGTGAGTGTGTGCGAGTGTGTGTTAGTGTGTGCGAGTGAGTGTGTGTGAGTGTGTATAAGTGAGTGTGTGAGTGTGTGCGTGTGTGCGAGTTTGTGTGCGAGTGTGTGGGAGTGAGTGTGTGCGAGTGTGTGTGAGTGTGTGCGAGTGTGTGTGCGAGTGTGTGCGTGCGAGTGTTTGTGCGAGAGTGTGCGTGCGAGTGTGTGTGCGAGAGTGTGCGTGCGAGTGTGCGAGTGTGTGCGAGTGTGTGCATATGTGCCCGAGTGTGCACGAGTGAGTGTGTGCGAGTGTGTGCGAGTGTGTGTGAGTGTGTGCATGTGAGTGTGTGTGAGCATGTGCGAGTGTGTGTGAGTGTGTGTGCGAGTGTGTGTGCGAGTGTGTGTGCGAGAGTGTGCGAGTGTGTGCGAGTGTGTGCAAATGTGCCCGAGTGTGCATGAGTGAGTCGGTGCGAGTGTGTGCGAGTGTGTGTGAGTGTGTGCATGTGAGTGTGTGCGAACGTGTGCGAGTGTGTGTGCATGTGTGTGCGAGTGTGTGCGAGTGTGTATGAGTGTGCGTGTGAGTGTGTGCAAGTGTGTGTGAGTGTGTGCGAGTGTGTGTGTGCAAGTATGTGTGAGTGTGTGCGAGTGTGTGTATGAGTGTGTGTGCGATTGTGCATAAGTGTGTGCGAGTGTGTGTGAGTGTGTGTGCTAGTGTGTGTGTGCGAGTGTGTTCGATTGTGTGAGTGTGAGTGAGTGTGTACGAGTGTGTGCGAGTGTGTGCCAGTGTGTGCGAGTGTGTGTGCGAGTGTGTGTGAGTGTGTGCGAGTGTGTGTGATTGTGTGTGTGAGTGTGTAGGACTGTATGTGCGAGTGTGTGTGAGTGTGTGTGTGAAAGTGTGTGCGAGTGTGTGCAAGTGTGTGCGAGTGAGTGTGTGCGAGTGTGTGCGAGTGTGTGTGACTGTGTGCGAGTGTGTGCGAGTGTGTGAGTGCGAGTGTGTCCGAATGTGTGCGAGTGTGTGCGTGCGAGTGTGCGCGAGTGTGTGCATGTAAGTGTGTGCGTGCGAGTGTGTGCGAGTGTGCTTGAGTGAATTGGTGAGAGTGTGTGCGAGTGTGTGTGAGTGTGTGCGAGTAAGTGTGTGTGAGTGTGTATGAGTGAGTGTGTGTGAGTGTGTGTGTGCGAGTTTGTGTGCGAGTGTGTGCGAGTTTGTGCGAGTTTGTGCGAGTTTGTGTGCGAGTGTGTGCCAGTGTGTGCCAGTGTGTGCGAGTGTGTGTGTGCGAGTGTGTGCAAGTGTGTGCGAGTGTGTGCGAGAGTGTGCGAGTGTGTGTGAGTGTGTGTGTGCGAGTGTGTGTGCCATTGTGTATGAGTGTGTGCGAGTGTGAGTTTTTGCAAGTGTGTGTGTGTGTTCGTGCGAGTGCGTGCGAGTGAGTGCGGGTGTGTGTGAGTGTCTGTATGCGAGTGTGTGTGCGATTGTGTATGAGTGTGTGTGAGTTTGTGCGAGTGTGTGCGTGTGTGTGCGAGTGCATGCGAGTACGCGCAAATGTGTGCGAGTGTGGGCGTGCGAGTGTGTGCTAGTGTGCGCGAGTGTGCGAGTGTGCGTGAGTAAGTGTGTGTGTAAGTGCGTGCGAGTGTTTCCGAGTGTGTGTGTGAGTATGTAGGACTGTGTGTGCGAGTGTGTGTGCGAGTGTGTTCGAGTGTGTGCAATTGTGTGCGAGTGCGTATGAGTTAGTGTGTGCGAGTGTGTGTTTGTGAGTGTGTGTGCGAGTGTGTGCGAGTGTGTGTGAGTGTGTATGAGTGTATGTGCGAGTGTGTGCGCGAGTGTGTGTTTTAGAGTGTGTGCAATTGTGTGCGTGTGAGTGTGTGCATGAGTGTGTGCGTGCGAGTGTGCTCGAGTGAGTGGGTGCATGTAAGTGTGTGCGTGCGAGTGTGTGTGAATGTGTGCGAGTGTGTGCGAGTGTGTGCGAGTGTGTGCGAGCAAGTGTTTGCGTGCGAGTGTGTGCGAGTGTGTGCAAGTGTGTGAGTGTGTGTGAGTGTGTGCGAGTGTGTGCAAATGTGCCCGAGTGTGCGCGAGTGTGCACGAGTGAGTGGGTGCGAGTGTGTGTGAGTGTGTATGAGTGAGTGTGTGCGTGTGTGCGAGTTTGTGTGCGAGTGAGTGTGTGCGAATGTGTGCGAGTGTGTTTGTGAGTGTGTGTGCGAGTGTGTGCGTGAGAGTGTGTGCGAGTGTGTACGAGTTTGTGTGCGAGTGTGTGCGAGTGTGTGCGATTGTGTGTGTGAGTGTGTTGGACTGTATGTGCGAGTGTGTGCGAGTGTGTATGAGTGTGTGTGCAAGTGTGTGCGAGTGAGTGTGTGTGAGTGTGTGTGCGAGTGTGTGTGCGAGTGTGTGTGCGAGTGTGTGCGAGTGTGTGCGATTGTGTGTGCGAGTGTGTAGGACTGTATGTGCGAGTGTGTGCGAGTGTGTATGAGTGTGTGTGTGAGTGTGTGCAAGTGTGTGCGAGTGAGTGTGTGTGAGTGTGTGTGCGAGTGTGTGCATGCGAGTTTGTGCATGCGAGTGTGCACGAGTGTGCACGAGTGTGTGCGTGTAAGTGTGTGCGTGCGAGTGTGTGCGAGTGTGCTCGAGTGAATGGGTGCGAGTGTGTGCGAGTGTGTGTGAGTGTGCGAGTGAGTGTGTGTGAGTGAGTGTGTGTGAGTGTGTGCGAGTTTGTGTGCGAGTGTGTGCGATTAAGTGTGTGCGAGTGTGTGCGATTGTGTGTGAGTGTGTGCGAGTGTGTGCGTGTGAGTGTGTGCGAGTGTGTGAGTGTGTGTGCGAATGTGTGTGCGAGTGTGTGCGAGTGTGTATGAGTGTATGTGCGAGTGTGTGCAAGTGAGTGAGAGTGTGTGTGAGTGTGTGTGTGCGAGTGTGTGCGAGTGAGTGTGTGCAAGTGTGTGTGAGAGTGTGCAAGTGTGTGCGAGTGTGTGTGTGCGAGTGTGTGTGCAATTGTGTATGAGTGTGTGCGAGTGTGTGTGCGTTTGTGCGAGTGTGTGCGTGTGTGTGTGCGAGTGCGTGTGAGTGAGTGCAAGTGTGTGCAAATGTGTGCGTGAGTGTGGGTGTGCGAGTGTGTGCTAGTGTGCACGAGTGTGTGAGTGTGTGCGAGTGTGCATGAGTAAGTGTGTGTGAGTGTGTGCGAGTGTTGCCGAGTGTGTGTGTGAGTGTGTAGGACTGTGTGTGCGAGTGTGTGCGAGTGTGTGTGTGAGTGTGTGTGTGAGTGTGTGTGTACGAGTGTGTGCAATTTTGTGCAAGTGTGTGTGTGCGAGTGCGTATGAGTAAGTGTGTGCGAATGTGTGCGAGTGTGTGCGATTGTGTGTGTGAGTGTGTAGGACTGTACGTGTGAGTGTGTGCGAATGTGTATGAGTGTGTATGTGAGTGTGTGCAAGTGTGTGCAAGTGAGAGTGTGTGCGTGCGAGTGTGTGCAAGTGTGTGTGATTGTGTGTGAGTGTGTGTGAGTGTGTGTATGAGTGAGTGTGTGCAAGTGTGTTTGAGTGTGTTTGTGCAAGTGTGTATGAGTGTGTGTATGCGAGTGTGTGCAAGTGTGTGTGATTGTGTGTGAGTGTGTGTGAGTGTGTGTATGAGTGAGTGTGTGCGAGTGTGTGTGAGTGTGTGTGCGAGTGTGTGCGTGAGTGTGTGCGTGCGAGTGTGTGCGAGTGTGTGTAGGAGTGTGTGTGAGTGTGTGCGATTGTGTGTGTGCGAGTGTGTGTGAGTGTGTGCGAGTGTGTGTGTGCGAGTGTGTGCGTGCGAGTGTGTGTGCGAGTGTGTGCATATGTGCCCGAGTGTGCACGAGTGAGTGTGTGCGAGTGTGTGCGAGTGTGTGTGAGTGTGTGCATGTGAGTTTGTGCGAACGTGTGCGAGTGTGTGTGAGTGTGTGTGCGAGTGTGTGTGCGAGAGTGTGCGAGTGTGTGCGAGTGTGTGCAAATGTGCCCGAGTGTGCACGAGTGAGTGGGTGCGAGTGTGTGCGAGTGTGTGTGCGAACGTGTGCGAGTGTGTGTGCATGTGTGTGCGAGTGTGTGCGAGTGTGTATGAGTGTGCGTGCGAGTGTGTGCAAGTGTGTGCGAGTGTGTGTGTGCAAGTATGTGTGAGAGTGTGTGCGAGTGTGTGTATGAGTGTTTGTGCGATTGTGCATAAGTGTGTGCGATTGTGTGTGAGTGTGTGTGCTAGTGTGTGTGTGCGAGTGTGTTCGATTGTGTGAGTGTGAGTGAGTGTGTACGAGTGTGTGCGAGTGTGTGCCAGTGTGTGCGAGTGTGTGTGCGAGTGTGTGCGAGTGTGTGCGATTGTGTGTGTGAGTGTGTAGGACTGTATGTGCGAGTGTGTGTGAGTGTGTGTGTGAAAGTGTGTGCGAGTGTGTGCAAGTGTGTGCGAGTGAGTGTGTGCGAGTGTGTGCGACTGTGTGCGAGTGTGTGAGTGCGAGTGTGTCCGAATGTGTGCGAGTGTGTGCGTGCGAGTGTGCGCGAGTGTGCACGAGTGTGTGCATGTAAGTGTGTGCGTGCGAGTGTGTGCGAGTGTGCTTGAGTGAATGGGTGAGAGTGTGTGCAAGTGTGTGTGAGTGTGTGCGAGTAAGTGTGTGTGAGTGTGTATGAGTGAGTGTGTGTGAGTGTGTGTGTGCGAGTTTGTGTGCGAGTGTGTGCGTGTGTGTGCGAGTGCGTGCGAGTACGCGCAAATGTGTGCGAGTGTGGGCGTGCGAGTGTGTGCTAGTGTGCGCGAGTGTGCGAGTGTGCGTGAGTAAGTGTGTGTGTAAGTGTGTGCGAGTGTGTTCGAGTGTGTGCAATTGTGTGCGAGTGTGTATGAGTGTATGTGCCAGTGTGTGCGCGAGTGTGTGTTTTAGAGTGTGTGCAATTGTGTGCGTGTGAGTGTGTGCATGAGTCTGTGCGTGCGAGTGTGCTCGAGTGAGTGGGTGCGTGTAAGTGTGTGCGTGCGAGTGTGTACGAATGTGTGCGAGTGTGTGCGAGTGTGTGCGTGCGAGTGCGAGTGAGTGCGAGTGTGTGCAAATGTGTGCGAGAGTGTGCGAGTGTGGGCGTGCGAGTGTGTGTGAGTGTGCGCGAGTGTGTGCGTGTGAGTGTGTGTGTGTGAGTGTGAGTGTGTGCTAGTGTGCATGAGTGTGTGAGTGTGTGCGAGTGTGCGCGAGTGTGCGTGTGAGTGAGTGAGTGTGTGTGCGAGTGTGTGCGAGTGTGTACGAGTGTGTGTAGGAGTGTGTGCGAGTGTGTGCGATTGTGTGTGTGAGTGTGTAGGACTGTATGTGCAAGTGTGTGCGAGTGTGTGAGTGTGTGCGAGTGTGTGTGAGTGTGTGCAAGTGTGTGTGAGTGTGTAGGACTGTGTGTGCGAGTGTGTGTGCGAGTGTGTGCGAGTGTGTGTGAGTGTGTGTGAGTGTGTGTAGGAGTGTGTGTGAGTGTGTGCGATTGTGTGTGTGAATGTGTAGTACTGTATGTGCGACTGTGTTCGAGTGTGTGTGTGCGAGTGTGTGAGTGTGTGCAAGTGTGTGCATGTGAGTGTATGTGTGCGAGTGTGTGTGATTGTGTATGAGTGAGTGTGTGCAAGTGTGTTTGAGTGTGTTTGTGCAAGTGTGTATGAGTGTGTGTATGCGAGTGTGTGCAAGTGTGTGTGATTGTGTGTGAGTGTGTGTATGAGTGAGTGTGTGCATATGTGTGTGAGTGTGTGTGCGAGTGTGTGCGTGAGTGTGTGCGTGCGAGTGTGTGCGAGTGTGTGTGCGAGTGTGTGTGAGTGTGTGCGATTGTGTGTGTGCGAGTGTGTGTGAGTGTGTGCGAGTGTGTGTGTGCGTGCGAGTGTGTGTGCGAGAGTGTGCGAGTGTGTGCATATGTGCCCGAGTGTGCACGAGTGAGTGTGTGCGAGTGTGTGCGAGTGTGTGTGAGTGTGTGCATGTGAGTGTGTGCGAGCGTGTGCGAGTGTGTGTGAGTGTGTGTGCGAGTGTGTGTGCGAGTGTGTGTGCGAGAGTGTGCGAGTGTGTGCGAGTGTGTGCAAATGTGCCCGAGTGTGCACGAGTGAGTGGGTGCGAGTGTGTGCGAGTGTGTGTGCGAACGTGTGCGAGTGTGTGTGCATGTGTGTGCGAGTGTGTGCGAGTGTGTATGAGTGTGCGTGCGAGTGTGTGCAAGTGTGTGCGAGTGTGTGCGAGTGTGTGTGTGCAAGTATGTGTGAGAGTGTGTGCGAGTGTGCGTATGAGTGTGTGTGCGATTGTGCATAAGTGTGTGCGATTGTGTGTGAGTGTGTGTGCTAGTGTGTGTGTGCGAGTGTGTTCGATTGTGTGAGTGTGAGTGAGTGTGTACGAGTGTGTGCGAGTGTGTGTCAGTGTGTGCGAGTGTGTGTGCGAGTGTGTGTGAGTGTGTGCGAGTGTGTGCGAGTGTGTGCGATTGTGTGTGTGAGTGTGTAGGACTGTATGTGCGAGTGTGTGTGAGTGTGTGAAAGTGTGTGCGAGTGTGTGCGAGTGTGTGCAAGTGTGTGCGAGTGAGTGTGTGCGAGTGTGTGCGACTGTGTGCGAGTGTGTGCGAGTGTGTGAGTGCGAGTGTGTCCGAATGTGTGCGAGTGTGTGCGTGCGAGTGTGCGCGAGTGTGCACGAGTGTGTGCATGTAAGTGTGTGCGTGCGAGTGTGTGCGAGTGTGCTTGAGTGAATGGGTGAGAGTGTGTGCAAGTGTGTGTGAGTGTGTGCGAGTAAGTGTGTGTGAGTGTGTATGAGTGAGTGTGTGTGAGTGTGTGTGTGCGAGTTTGTGTGCGAGTGTGTGCGTGTGTGTGCGAGTGCGTGCGAGTACGCGCAAATGTGTGCGAGTGTGTGCTAGTGTGCGCGAGTGTGCGTGAGTAAGTGTGTGCGAGTGTGTTCGAGTGTGTGCAATTGTGTGCGAGTGTGTATGAGTGTATGTGCGAGTGTGTGCGCGAGTGTGTGTTTTAGAGTGTGTGCAATTGTGTGCGTGTGAGTGTGTGCATGAGTGTGTGCGTGCGAGTGTGCTCGAGTGAGTGGGTGCGTGTAAGTGTGTGCGTGCGAATGTGTGTGAATGTGTGCGAGTGTGTGCGAGTGTGTGCGAGCAAGTGTTTGCGTGCGAGTGTGTGCGAGTGTGTGCAAGTGTGTGAGTGTGTGCGAGTGTGTGTGCGAGTGTGTGCGAGTGTGTGCAAATGTGCCCGAGTGTGCGCGAGTGTGCACGAGTGAGTGGGTGCGAGTGTGTGTGAGTGTGTATGAGTGAGTGTGTGCGTGTGTGCGAGTTTGTCTGCGAGTGAGTGTGTGCGAATGTGTGCGAGTGTGTTTTTGAGTGTGTGTGCGAGTGTGTGCGTGAGAGTGTGTGCGAGTGTGTGCGAGTTTGTGTGCGAGTGTGTGCGAGTGTGTGCGATTGTGTGTGTGAGTGTGTAGGACTGTATGTGCGAGTGTGTGCGAGTGTGTATGAGTGTGTGTGTGAGTGTGTGCAAGTGTGTGCGAGTGAGTGTGTGTGAGTGTGTGTGCGAGTGTGTGCGAGTGTGTGCGAGTGTGTGCGAGTGTGTGCGATTGTGTGTGAGAGTGTGTAGGACTGTATGTGCGAGTGTGTGCGAGTGTGTATGAGTGTGTGTGTGAGTGTGTGAGTGTGTGTGCGAGTGTGTGCATGCGAGTGTGTGCGTGCGAGTGTGCACAAGTGTGCACGAGTGTGTGCGTGTAAGTGTGTGCGTGCGAGTGTGTGCGAGTGTGCTCGAGTGAATGGGTGCAAGTGTGTGCGAGTGTGTGTGAGTGTGTGCGAGTGAGTGTGTGTGTGTGAGTGTGTGTGAGTGTGTGCGAGTTTGTGTGCGAGTGTGTGCGAGTGAGTGTGTGCGAGTGTGTGCGAGTGTGTGCGAGTGTGTGCGTGCGAGTGTGCGCGAGTGTGCACGAGTGTGTGCATGTAAGTGTGTGCGTGCGAGTGTGTGCGAGTGTGCTTGAGTGAATGGGTGAGAGTGTGTGCAAGTGTGTGTGAGTGTGTGCGAGTAAGTGTGTGTGAGTGTGTATGAGTGAGTGTGTGTGAGTGTGTGTGTGCGAGTTTGTGTGCGAGTGTGTGCGTGTGTGTGCGAGTGCGTGCGAGTACGCGCAAATGTGTGCGAGTGTGTGCTAGTGTGCGCGAGTGTGCGTGAGTAAGTGTGTGCGAGTGTGTTCGAGTGTGTGCAATTGTGTGCGAGTGTGTATGAGTGTATGTGCGAGTGTGTGCGCGAGTGTGTGTTTTAGAGTGTGTGCAATTGTGTGCGTGTGAGTGTGTGCATGAGTGTGTGCGTGCGAGTGTGTGCGAGTGTGTGCGAGCAAGTGTTTGCGTGCGAGTGTGTGCGAGTGTGTGCAAGTGTGTGAGTGTGGGCGAGTGTGTGTGCGAGTGTGTGCGAGTGTGTGCAAATATGCCCGAGTGTGCGCGAGTGTGCACGAGTGAGTGGGTGCGAGTGTGTGTGAGTGTGTATGAGTGAGTGTGTGCGTGTGTGCGAGTTTGTCTGCGAGTGAGTGTGTGCGAATGTGTGCGAGTGTGTTTTTGAGTGTGTGTGCGAGTGTGTGCGTGAGAGTGTGTGCGAGTGTGTGCGAGTTTGTGTGCGAGTGTGTGCGAGTGTGTGCGATTGTGTGTGTGAGTGTGTAGGACTGTATGTGCGAGTGTGTGCGAGTGTGTATGAGTGTGTGTGTGAGTGTGTGCAAGTGTGTGCGAATGAGTGTGTGTGAGTGTGTGTGCGAGTGTGTGTGCGAGTGTGTGCGAGTGTGTGCGATTGTGTGTGAGAGTGTGTATGAGTGTGTGTGTGAGTGTGTGCAAGTGTGTGCAAGTGTGTGCGAGTGAGTGTGTGTGAGTGTGTGTGCGAGTGTGTGCATGTGAGTGTGTGCATGCGATTGTGCACGAGTGTGCACGAGTGTGTGCGTGTAAGTGTGTACGTGCGAGTGTGTGCGAGTGTGCTCGAGTGAATGGGTGCGAGTGTGTCCGAGTGTGTGTGAGTGTGTGCGAGTGAGTGTGTGTGAGTGAGTGTGTGTGAGTGTGCGAGTTTGTGTGCGAGTGTGTGTGAGTGAGTGTGTGCGAGTGTGTGCGATTGTGTGTGAGTGTGTGCGAGTGTGTGCGAGTGTGTGTGAGTGTGTGTGCGAATGTGTGTGTGAGTGTGTGTGCGAATGTGTGTGCGAGTGTGTATGAGTGTATGTGCGAGTGTATGCAAGTGAGTGAGAGTGTGTGTGAGTGTGTGTGTGCGCGAGTGTGTGCAAGTGTGTGCGAGTGAGTGTGTGCAAGTGTGTGCGAGAGTGTGCAAGTGTGTGCGAGTGTGTGTGTGCGAGTGTGTGTGCAATTGTGTATGAGTGTGTGCGAGTGTGTGTGCGTTTGTGCGAGTGTGTGCGTGTGTGTGTGCGAGTGCGTGTGAGTGCAAATGTGTGCAAATGTGTGTGTGAGTGTGGGCATGCGAGTGTGTGCTAGTGTGCGCGAGTGTGTGAGTGTGTGCGAGTGTGCATGAGTAAGTGTGTGTGAGTGTGTGCGAGTGTTGCCGAGTGTGTGTGTGAGTGTGTAGGACTGTGTGTGCGAGTGTGTACGAGTGTGTGTGTGAGTGTGTGTGTACGAGTGTGTGCAATTTTGTGCGAGTGTGTGTGTGCGAGTGCGTATGAGTAAGTGTGTGCGAATGTGTGCGAGTGTGTGCGATTGTGTGTGTGAGTGTGTAGGACTGTACGTGCGAGTGTGTGCGAGTGTGTGTGTGAGTGTGTGCAAGTGTGTGCAAGTGAGTGTGTGTGAGTGTGTGTGCGAGTGTGTGCGTGCGAGTGTGTGCGAGTGTGTGCGAGTGTGTGAGTGCGAGTGTGTGCGAATGTGTGCGATTGTGTACGTGCGAGTGTGCACGAGTGTGTGCGTATAAGTGTGTGTGTGCGAGTTTGTGCGAGTGTGCTCGAGTGAATGGGTGCGAGTGTGTGCGAGTGAGTGTGTGTGAGTGTGTATAAGTGAGTGTGTGTGAGTGTGTGCGTGTGTGCGAGTTTGTGTGCGAGTGTGTATGAGTGTGTGTGTGAGTGTGTGCAAGTGTGTGCGAGTGAGTGTGTGTGAGTGTGTGCGAGTGTGTGTGCGAGTGTGTGCGAGTGCATGCGAGTGTGTGCGATTGTGTGTGAGAGTGAGGAGGACTGTATGTGCGAATGTGTGCGAGTGTGTATGAGTGTGTGTGTGAGTGTGTGCAAGTGTGTGCAAGTGAGTGTGTGTGAGTGTGTGTGCGAGTGTGTGCATGCGAGTGTGTGCGTGCGAGTGTGTGCGAGTGCATGCGAGTGTGTGCGATTGTGTGTGAGAGTGAGGAGGACTGTATGTGCGAGTGTGTGCGAGTGTGTATGAGTGTGTGTGTGAGTGTGTGCAAGTGTGTGCAAGTGAGTGTGTGTGAGTGTGTGTGCGAGTGTGTGCATGCGAGTGTGTGCGTGCGAGTGTGTGCGTGCGAGTGCGTGCGTGCGAGTGCATGTGAGTGTGTGCGAGTGTGTGAGTGCGAGTGTGTGCGAATGTGTGCGAGTGTGTGCATGCGAGTGTGCACGAGTGTGTGCGTGTAAGTGTGTGCGTGCGAGTGTGTGCAAGTGTGCTCGAGTGAATGGGTGCGAGTGTGTGCGAGTGTGTGTGAGTGTGTGCGAGTGAGTGTGTGTGAGTGTGTATAAGTGAGTGTGTGTGAGTGTGTGCGTGTGTGCGAGTGTGTGCGAGTGAGTGTGTGCGAGTGTGTGTGAGTGTGTGCGAGTGTGTGTGTGCGAGTGTGCGTGCGAGTGTGTGTGCGAGTGTGTGTGAGTGTGTGCATGTGAGTGTGTGCGAGCGTGTGCGAGTGTGTGTGAGTGTGTGTGCGAATGTGTGTGCGAGTGTGTGTGCGAGAGTGTGTGAGTGTGTGCGAGTGTGTGCAAATGTGCCCGAGTGTGCACGAGTGAGTGGGTGCGAGTGTGTGCGAGTGTGTGTGAGTGTGTGCATGTGAGTGTGTGCGAACGTGTGCGAGTGTGTGTGCGAGTGTGTGTGCATGTGTGTGTGCGAGTGTGTGCGAGTGTGTATGAGTGTGCGTGCGAGTGTGTGCAAATGTGTGTGAGTGTGTGCGAGTGTTTGTGTGCAGGTATGTGTGTTTGTGTGTGAGTGTGTGCGATTGTGCATAAGTGTGTGCGAGTGTGTGTGAGTGTGTGTGAGTGTGTGTGCTAGTGTGTGTGTGCGAGTGTGTTCGATTGTGTGAGTGTGAGTGAGTGTGTATGAGTGTGTGCGAGTGTGTGCCAGTGTGTGCGAGTGTGTGTGCGAGTGTGTGCGATTGTGTGTGTGAGTGTGTAGGACTGTATGTGCGAGTGTGTGTGAGTGTGTGTGTGAAAGTGTGTGCGAGTGTGTGCAAGTGTGTGCGAGTGTGTGCGTGCGAGTGTGTGCGAGTGTGTGCATGCGAGTGTGTGCGACTGTGTGCGAGTGTTTGAGTGCGAGTGTGTCCGAATGTGTGCGAGTGGGTGCGTGCGAGTGTGCGCGAGTGTGCACGAGTGTGTGCATGTAAGTGTGTGCGTGCAAGTGTGTGCGAGTGTGCTCGAGTGAATGGGTGAGAGTGTGTGCGAGTGTGTGTGAGTGTGTGCGAGTAAGTGTGTGTGAGTGTGTATGAGTGAGTGTGTGTGAGTGTGTGTGCGAGTTTGTGTGCGAGTGTGTGCGAGTGAGTGTGTGCGAGTGTGTGCGAGTTTGTGTGCGAGTGTGTGCCAGTGTGTGCGAGTGTGTGTGTGCGAGTGTGTGCAAGTGTGTGCGAGTGTGTGCGAGAGTGTGCGAGTGTGTGTGAGTGTGTGTGTGCGAGTGTGTGTGCAATTGTGTATGAGTGTGTGCGAGTGTGTGTGAGTTTGTGCAAGTGTGTGCGTGTGTTCGTGCGAGTGCGTGCGAGTGAGTGCGGGTGTGTGCGAGTGTGTGTATGCGAGTGTGTGTGCGATTGTGTATGAGTGTGTGTGAGTTTGTGCGAGTGTGTGCGTGTGTGTGCGAGTGCGTGCGAGAACGCGCAAATGTGTGCGAGTGTGGGCGTGCGAGTGTGTGCTAGTGTGCGCGAGTGTGTGAGTGTGTGCGAGTGTGCGTGAGTAAGTGTGTGTGTAAGTGCGTGCAAGTGTTTCCGAGTGTGTGTGTGAGTATGTAGGACTGTGTGTGCGAGTGTGTGCGAGTGTGTGTGCGAGTGTGTTCGAGTGTGTGCAATTGTGTGCGAGTGTGTGTGCGAGTGCGTATGAGTGAGTGTGTGCGAGTGTGTGTTTGCAAGTGTGTGTGCGAGTGTGTGCGAGTGTGTATGAGTGTATGTGCGAGTGTGTGCGCAAGTGTGTGTTTTAGAGTGTGTGCAATTGTGTGCATGTGAGTGTGTGCATGAGTGTGTGCGTGCGAGTGTGCTCGAGTGAGTGAGTGCTTGTAAGTGTGTGCGTGCGAGTGTGTGCGAATGTGTGCGAGTGTGTGCGAGCAAGTGTTTGCGTGCGAGTGTGTGCGAGTGTGTGCAAGTGTGTGAGTGTGTGCGAGTGTGTGCGAATGTGTGCGAGTGTGTGCGAGTGTGTGCGAGTGTGTGCGAGTGTTTGCGATTGTGTGTGTGAGTGTGTAGGACTGTATGTGCGAGTGTGTGCGAGTGTGTATGAGTGTGTGTGTGAGTGTGTGCAAGTGTGTGCGAGTAAGTGTGTGTGAGTGTGTGTTCGAGTGTGTGCGATTGTGTGTGAGAGTGTGTAGGACTGTATGTGCGAGTGTGTGCGAGTGTGTATGAGTGTGTGTGTGAGTGTGTGCAAGTGTGTGCGAGTGAGTGTGTGTGTGAGTGTGTGAAAGTGTGTGTGAGTGAGTGTGTGTGAGTGTGTGTGCGAGTGTGTGCATGCGAGTGCGTGCGTGCGAGTGTGCATGAGTGTGCACGAGTGTGTGCGTGTAAGTGTGTGCGTGCGAGTGTGTGCGAGTGTGCTCGAGTGAATGGGTGCGAGAGTGTGCGAGTGTGTGTGAGTGTGTGCGAGTGAGTGTGTGTGAGTGTGTGCGAGTTTGTGTGCGAGTGTGTGCGACTGAGTGTGTGCGAGTGTGTGCGATTATGTGTGAGTGTGTGCGAGTGTGTGCGTGTGAGTGTGTGCGAGTGTGTGAGTGTGTGTGCGAATGTGTGTGCGAGTGAGTGTGTGCGAGTGTGTATGAGTGTATGAGCGAGTGTGTGCAAGTGTGTGTGAGTGTGTGTGTGCGAGTGTGTGCGAGTGAGTGTGTGCGAGTGTGTGCGAGAGTGTGCAAGTGTGTGCGAGTGTGTGTGTGTGAGTGTGTGTGCAATTGTGTATGAGTGTGTGCGAGTGTGTGCGTGTGTGTGTGCGAGTGCGTGTGAGTGAGTGCAAGTGTGTGCAAATGTGTGCGCGAGTGTGGGCGTGCGAGTGTGTGCTAGTGTGCACGAGTGTGTGAGTGTGTGCGAGTGTGCATGAGTAAGTGTGTGTGTGAGTGTGTGCGAGTGTTGCCGAGTGTGTGTGTGAGTGTGTAGGACTGTGTGTGCGAGTGTGTGCGAGTGTGTGTGTGAGTGTGTGTGTACGAGTGTGTGCAATTTTGTGCGAGTGTGTGTGCGAGTGCGTATGAGTAAGTGTGTGCGAATGTGTGCGAGTGTGTGCAAGTGTGTGCAAGTGTGTGAGTGCGAGTGTGTGCGAATGTGTGCGAGTGTGCACGAGTGTGCACGAGTGTGTGTGTAAGTGTGTGCGTGTGAGTGTGTGTGAGTGTGCTCGAGTGAGTGTGTGCGAGTGAGTGTGTGTGAGTGTGTATAAGTGAGTGTGTGTGAGTGTGTGCGAGTTTGTGTGCGAGTGTGTATGAGTGTGTATGTGAGTGTGTGCAAGTGTGTGTGAGTGAGTGTGTGTGAGTGTGTGTGCGAGTGTGTGTGCGAGTGTGTGCGAGAGTGTGTAGGACTGTATGTGCGAGTGTGTGCGAGTGTGTATGAGTGTGTGTGTGAGTGTGTGCAAGTGTGTGTGCAAGTGAGTGTGTGTGAGTGTGTGTGCGAGTGTGTGCATGTGAGTGTGTGCGTGCGAGTGTGTGCATGCGAGTGTGTGCGAGTTTGTGAGTGTGTGAGTGCGAGTGTGTGCGAGTTTCTTTGTGAGTGTGTGAGTGTGTGCGTGAGAGTGTGTGCGAGTGTGTGCGAGTGTGTGTGCGAGTGTGTGCGATTGTGTGTGAGTGTGTAGGACTGTATGTGCGAGTGTGTGCGAGTGAGTGTGTGTGAGTGTGTGTGCGAGTGTGTGCGAGTGTGTGTGAGTGTGTGCGAGTGTGTGTGCGAGTGTGTGCGATTGTGTGTGTGAGTGTGTAGGACTGTATGTGCGAGTGTGTGCGAGTGAGTGTGTGTGAGTGTGTGTGTGAGTGTGTGTGCGAGTATGTGCGAGTGTGTGCGATTGTGTGTGAGAGTGTGTAGGACTGTATGTGCGAGTGTGTGCGAGTGTGTATGAGTGTGTGTGTGAGTGTGTGCAAGTGTGTCCGAGTGAGTGTGTGTGAGTGTGTGTGCGAGTGTGTGCATGCGAGTGTGTGCATGCGAGTGTGCACGAGTGTGTGCGTGTAAGTGTGTGCGTGCGTGCTCGAGTGAATGGGTGCGAGTGTGTGCGAGTGTGTGTGAGTGTGTGCGAGTGAGTGTGTGTGAGTGTGTATAAGTGAGTGTGTGTGAGTGTGTGCGTGTGTGAGAGTTTGTGTGCGAGTGTGTGCGAGTGAGTTTGTGCGAGTGTGTGTGAGTGTGTGCGTGCGAGTGTGTGCGTGTGAGTGTGTGCGTGCGAGTGTGTGTGCGAATGTGTGTGCGAGTGAGTGTGTGCGAGTGTGTGCATATGTGCCCGAGTGTGCACGAGTGAGTGTGTGCGCGAGTATGTGAAAGTGTGTGTGAGTGTGTGCATGTGAGTGTGTGCAAGCATGTGCGAGTGTGTGTGAGTGTGGATGCGAGTGTGTGTGCGAGTGTGTGTGCGAGAGTGTGTGAGTATGTGCAAGTGTGTGCAAATGTGCCCGAGTGTGCACGAGTGAGTGGGTGCGAGTGTGTGTGAGTGTGTGTGAGTGTGTGCATGTGAGTGTGTGCGAACGTGTGCGAGTGTGTGTGCGAGTGTGTGTGCATGTGTGTGTGTGCGAGTGTGTGCGAGTGTGTATGAGTGTGTGTGCGAGTGTGTGCAAGTGTGTGTGAGTGTGTGTGAGTGTGTGTGTGCAAGTATGTGTGAGTGTGTGCGAGTGTGTGCGAGTGTGTGTACGAGTGTGCATAAGTGTGTGCGAGTGTGTGTGAGTGTGTGTGCTAGTGTGTGTGTGCGAGTGTGTTCGATTGTGTGAGTGTGAGTGAGTGTGTACGAGTGTGTGCGAGTGTGTGCCAGTGTGTGTGAGTGTGTGCGAGTGTGTGCGATTGTGTGTGTGTGAGTGTGTAGGACTGTATGTGCGAGTGTGTGCGAGTGTGTGTGTGAAAGTGTGTGCGAGTGTGTGCGAGTGTGTGCGAGTGTGTGCAAGTGTGTGCGAGTGAGTGTGTGCGAGTGTGTGTGCGAGTGTGTGCGTGCGAGTGTGTGCGTGCGAGTGTGTGAGTGCGATTGTGTCCGAATGTGTGCGAGTGTGTGCGTGCGAGTGTGCGCGAGTGTGCATGAGTGTGTGCTCGAGTGAATGGGTGAGAATGTGTGCGAGTGTGTGAGTGTGTGCGAGTAAGTGTGTGTGAGTGTGTATGAGTGAGTGTGTGTGTGCGAGTTTGTGTGCGAGTGTGTGCGAGTGAGTGCGCGCGAGTGTGTGCGAGTTTGTGTGCGAGTGTGTGCAAGTGTGTGCGAGTGTGTGAGAGTGTGCGAGTGTGTGTGAGTGTGTGTGTGCGAGTGTGTGTGCAATTGTGTATGAGTGTGTGCGAGTGTGTGTGAGTTTGTGCAAGTGTGTGTGTGTGTGTTTGTGCCAGTGAGTGCGGGTGTGTGTGAGTGTGTGTATGCGAGTGTGTGTGCGATTGTGTATGAGTGTGTGTGAGTTTGTGCGAGTGTGTGCGTGTGTGTGTGTGCGAGTGCGTGCGAGTACGCGCAAATGTGTGCGAGTGTGGGCGTGCGAGTGAGTGCTAGTGTGCGCGAGTGTGCGAGTGTGCGTGAGTAAGTGTGTGTGTAAGTGCGTGCGAGTGTTTCCGAGTGTGTGTGTGAGTATGTAGGACTGTGTGTGCGAGTGTGTGCGAGTGTGTGTGCGAGTGTGTTCGAGTGTGTGCAATTGTGTGCGAGTGTGTGTGCGAGTGCGTATGAGTTAGTGTGTGCGAGTGTGTGTGCGAGTGTGTGCGAGTGTGTGCGAGTGTGTATGAGTGTATGTGCGAGTGTGTGCGCGAGTGTGTGTTTTAGAGTGTGTGCAATTGTGTGCGTGTGAGTGTGTGCATGAGTGTGTGCGTGCGAGTGTGCTCGAGTGAGTGGCTGTGTGTAAGTGTGTGCGTGCGAGTGTGTGTGAATGTGTGCGAGTGTGTGCGAGTGTGTGCGAGTGTGTGCGAGTGTGTGCGAGCAAGTGTTTGCGTGCGAGTGTGTGCGAGTGTGTGCAAGTGTGTGAGTGTGTGTGAGTGTGTGTGCAAGTGTGTGTGCCCGAGTGTGCGCGAGTGTGCACGAGTGAGTGGGTGCGAGTGTGTGTGAGTGTGTATGAGTGAGTGTGTGCGTGTGTGCGAGTTTGTGTGTGAGTGAGTGTGTGCGAATGTGTGCGAGTGTGTTTGTGAGTGTGTGTGCGAGTGTGTGTGCGAGTGTGTGCGTGAGAGTGTGTGCGAGTGTGTGCGTGAGAGTGTGTGCGAGTGTGTGCGAGTTTGTGTGCGAGTTTGTGTGCGAGTGTGTGCAAGTGTGTGTGAGTGTGTAGGACTGTATGTGCGAGTGTGTGCGAGTGTGTATGAGTGTGTGTGTGAGTGTGTGCAAGTGTGTGCGAGTGAGTGTGTGTGAGTGTGTGTGCGAGTGTGTGTGCGAGTGTGTGCGAGTGTGTGCGATTGTGTGTGAGAGTGTGTGGGACTGTATGTGCGAGTGTGTGCGAGTGTGTATGAGTGTGTGTGTGAGTGTTTGCAAGTGTGTGCGAGTGAGTGTGTGTGAGTGTGTGTGCGAGTGTGTGCATGCGAGTGTGTGCATGCGAGTGTGCACGAGTGTGCACGAGTGTGTGCGTGTAAGTGTGTGCGTGCGAGTGTGTGCGAGTGTGTGCGAGTGTGTGTGAGTGTGTGTGAGTGAGTGTGTGTGAGTGTGTGCGAGTTTTTGTGCGAGTTTGTGTGCGAGTGTGTGCGAGTGAGTGTGTGCGAGTGAGTGTGTGCGAGTGTGTGCTATTGTGTGTGAGTGTGTGTGAGTGTGTGCGTGTGAGTGTGTGCGAGTGTGTGAGAGTGTGTGCGAGTGTGTATGAGTGTATGTGCGAGTGTGTGCAAGTGAGTGAGAGTGTGTGTGTGTGTGCGAGTGTGTGCAAGTGTGTGCGAGTGAGTGTGTGCAAGTGTGTGCGAGAGTGTGCAAGTGTGTGTGTGCGAGTGTGTGTGCAATTGTGTATGAGTGTGTGCGAGTGTGTGTGCGAGTGTGTGCGTGTGTGTGTGCGAGTGCGTGTGAGTGAGTGCAAGTGTGTGCAAATGTGTGCACGAGTGTGGGCGTGTGAGTGTGTGCTAGTGTGCACGAGTGTGCGCGAGTGTGTGCGAGTGTGCATGAGTAAGTGTGTGTGAGTGTGTGCGAGTGTTGCCGAGTGTGTGTGTGTGAGTGTGTAGGACTGTGTGTGCGAGTGTGTGCGAGTGTGTGTGTGAGTGTGTGTGTGAGTGTGTGTGTACGAGTGTGTGCAATTTTGTGCGAGTGCGTATGAGTAAGTGTGTGCGAATGTGTGCGAGTGTGTGCGATTGTGTGTGTGAGTGTGTAGGACTGTACGTGCGAGTGTGTGCGAGTGTGTGTGTGAGTGTGTGTGTGAGTGTGTGTGTACGAGTGTGTGCAATTTTGTGCGAGTGTGTGTGCGAGTGCGTATGAGTAAGTGTGTGCGAATGTGTGCGAGTGTGTGCGATTGTGTGTGTGAGTGTGTAGGACTGTACGTGCGAGTGTGTGCGAGTGTGTGCGTGAGAGTGTGTGCGAGTGTGTGCGAGTTTGTGTGCGAGTTTGTGTGCGAGTGTGTGCAAGTGTGTGTGAGTGTGTAGGACTGTATGTGCGAGTGTGTGCGAGTGTGTATGAGTGTGTGTGTGAGTGTGTGCAAGTGTGTGTAAGTGTGTATAAGTGAGTGTGTGTGAGTGTGTGCGAGTTTGTGTGCGAGTGTGTATGAGTGTGTATGTGAGTGTGTGCAAGTGTGTGTGAGTGAGTGTGTGTGAGTGTGTGTGCGAGTGTGTGCGAGTGTGTGCGAGAGTGTGTAGGACTGTATGTGCGAGTGTGTGCGAGTGTGTATGAGTGTGTGTGTGAGTGTGTGCAAGTGTGTGTGCAAGTGAGTGTGTGTGAGTGTGTGTGCGAGTGTGTGCATGCGAGTGTGTGCGTGCGAGTGTGTGCATGCGAGTGTGTGCGAGTTTGTGAGTGTGTGAGTGCGAGTGTGTGCGAGTTTCTTTGTGAGTGTGTGAGTGTGTGCGTGAGAGTGTGTGCGAGTGTGTGCGAGTGTGTGTGCGAGTGTGTGCGATTGTGTGTGAGTGTGTAGGACTGTATGTGCGAGTGTGTGCGAGTGAGTGTGTGTGAGTGTGTGTGCGAGTGTGTGCGAGTGTGTGTGAGTGTGTGCGAGTGTGTGTGCGAGTGTGTGCGATTGTGTGTGTGAGTGTGTAGGACTGTATGTGCGAGTGTGTGCGAGTGAGTGTGTGTGAGTGTGTGTGTGAGTGTGTGTGCGAGTGTGTGCGAGTGTGTGCGATTGTGTGTGAGAGTGTGTAGGACTGTATGTGCGAGTGTGTGCGAGTGTGTATGAGTGTGTGTGTGAGTGTGTGCAAGTGTGTCCGAGTGAGTGTGTGTGAGTGTGTGTGCGAGTGTGTGCATGCGAGTGTGTGCATGCGAGTGTGCACGAGTGTGTGCGTGTAAGTGTGTGCGTGCGTGCTCGAGTGAATGGGTGCGAGTGTGTGCGAGTGTGTGTGAGTGTGTGCGAGTGAGTGTGTGTGAGTGTGTATAAGTGAGTGTGTGCGAGTGTGTGCGTGTGTGAGAGTTTGTGTGCGAGTGTGTGCGAGTGAGTTTGTGCGAGTGTGTGTGAGTGTGTGCGTGTGAGTGTGTGCGTGCGAGTGTGTGTGCGAATGTGTGTGCGAGTGAGTGTGTGCGAGTGTGTGCATATGTGCCCGAGTGTGCACGAGTGAGTGTGTGCGCGAGTATGTGAAAGTGTGTGTGAGTGTGTGCATGTGAGTGTGTGCAAGCATGTGCGAGTGTGTGTGAGTGTGGATGCGAGTGTGTGTGCGAGTGTGTGCGAGAGTGTGTGAGTATGTGCAAGTGTGTGCAAATGTGCCCGAGTGTGCACGAGTGAGTGGGTGCGAGTGTGTGTGAGTGTGTGTGAGTGTGTGCATGTGAGTGTGTGCGAACGTGTGCGAGTGTGTGTGCGAGTGTGTGTGCATGTGTGTGTGCGAGTGTGTGCGAGTGTGTATGAGTGTGTGTGCGAGTGTGTGCAAGTGTGTGTGAGTGTGTGTGAGTGTGTGTGTGCAAGTATGTGTGAGTGTGTGCGAGTGTGTGCGAGTGTGTGTACGAGTGTGCATAAGTGTGTGCGAGTGTGTGTGAGTGTGTGTGCTAGTGTGTGTGTGCGAGTGTGTTCGATTGTGTGAGTGTGAGTGAGTGTGTACGAGTGTGTGCGAGTGTGTGCCAGTGTGTGTGAGTGTGTGCGAGTGTGTGCGATTGTGTGTGTGTGAGTGTGTAGGACTGTATGTGCGAGTGTGTGCGAGTGTGTGTGTGAAAGTGTGTGCGAGTGTGTGCGAGTGTGTGCGAGTGTGTGCAAGTGTGTGCGAGTGAGTGTGTGCGAGTGTGTGTGCGAGTGTGTGCGTGCGAGTGTGTGCGTGCGAGTGTGTGAGTGCGATTGTGTCCGAATGTGTGCGAGTGTGTGCGTGCGAGTGTGCGCGAGTGTGCATGAGTGTGTGCTCGAGTGAATGGGTGAGAATGTGTGCGAGTGTGTGAGTGTGTGCGAGTAAGTGTGTGTGAGTGTGTATGAGTGAGTGTGTGTGTGCGAGTTTGTGTGCGAGTGTGTGCGAGTGAGTGCGCGCGAGTGTGTGCGAGTTTGTGTGCGAGTGTGTGCAAGTGTGTGCGAGTGTGTGCGAGAGTGTGCGAGTGTGTGTGAGTGTGTGTGTGCGAGTGTGTGTGCAATTGTGTATGAGTGTGTGCGAGTGTGTGTGAGTTTGTGCAAGTGTGTGTGTGTGTGTTTGTGCCAGTGAGTGCGGGTGTGTGTGAGTGTGTGTATGCGAGTGTGTGTGCGATTGTGTATGAGTGTGTGTGAGTTTGTGCGAGTGTGTGCGTGTGTGTGTGTGCGAGTGCGTGCGAGTACGCGCAAATGTGTGCGAGTGTGGGCGTGCGAGTGAGTGCTAGTGTGCGCGAGTGTGCGAGTGTGCGTGAGTAAGTGTGTGTGTAAGTGCGTGCGAGTGTTTCCGAGTGTGTGTGTGAGTATGTAGGACTGTGTGTGCGAGTGTGTGCGAGTGTGTGTGCGAGTGTGTTCGAGTGTGTGCAATTGTGTGCGAGTGTGTGTGCGAGTGCGTATGAGTTAGTGTGTGCGAGTGTGTGTGCGAGTGTGTGCGAGTGTGTGCGAGTGTGTATGAGTGTATGTGCGAGTGTGTGCGCGAGTGTGTGTTTTAGAGTGTGTGCAATTGTGTGCGTGTGAGTGTGTGCATGAGTGTGTGCGTGCGAGTGTGCTCGAGTGAGTGGCTGTGTGTAAGTGTGTGCGTGCGAGTGTGTGTGAATGTGTGCGAGTGTGTGCGAGTGTGTGCGAGTGTGTGCGAGTGTGTGCGAGCAAGTGTTTGCGTGCGAGTGTGTGCGAGTGTGTGCAAGTGTGTGAGTGTGTGTGAGTGTGTGTGCGAGTGTGTGTGCCCGAGTGTGCGCGAGTGTGCACGAGTGAGTGGGTGCGAGTGTGTGTGAGTGTGTATGAGTGAGTGTGTGCGTGTGTGCGAGTTTGTGTGTGAGTGAGTGTGTGCGAATGTGTGCGAGTGTGTTTGTGAGTGTGTGTGCGAGTGTGTGTGCGAGTGTGTGCGTGAGAGTGTGTGCGAGTGTGTGCGTGAGAGTGTGTGCGAGTGTGTGCGAGTTTGTGTGCGAGTTTGTGTGCGAGTGTGTGCAAGTGTGTGTGAGTGTGTAGGACTGTATGTGCGAGTGTGTGCGAGTGTGTATGAGTGTGTGTGTGAGTGTGTGCAAGTGTGTGCGAGTGAGTGTGTGTGAGTGTGTGTGCGAGTGTGTGTGCGAGTGTGTGCGAGTGTGTGCGATTGTGTGTGAGAGTGTGTGGGACTGTATGTGCGAGTGTGTGCGAGTGTGTATGAGTGTGTGTGTGAGTGTTTGCAAGTGTGTGCGAGTGAGTGTGTGTGAGTGTGTGTGCGAGTGTGTGCATGCGAGTGTGTGCATGCGAGTGTGCACGAGTGTGCACGAGTGTGTGCGTGTAAGTGTGTGCGTGCGAGTGTGTGCGAGTGTGTGCGAGTGTGTGTGAGTGTGTGTGAGTGAGTGTGTGTGAGTGTGTGCGAGTTTGTGTGCGAGTTTGTGTGCGAGTGTGTGCGAGTGAGTGTGTGCGAGTGAGTGTGTGCGAGTGTGTGCTATTGTGTGTGAGTGTGTGTGAGTGTGTGCGTGTGAGTGTGTGCGAGTGTGTGAGAGTGTGTGCGAGTGTGTATGAGTGTATGTGCGAGTGTGTGCAAGTGAGTGAGAGTGTGTGTGTGTGTGCGAGTGTGTGCAAGTGTGTGCGAGTGAGTGTGTGCAAGTGTGTGCGAGAGTGTGCAAGTGTGTGTGTGCGAGTGTGTGTGCAATTGTGTATGAGTGTGTGCGAGTGTGTGTGCGAGTGTGTGTGTGTGTGTGTGCGAGTGCGTGTGAGTGAGTGCAAGTGTGTGCAAATGTGTGCACGAGTGTGGGCGTGTGAGTGTGTGCTAGTGTGCACGAGTGTGCGCGAGTGTGTGCGAGTGTGCATGAGTAAGTGTGTGTGAGTGTGTGCGAGTGTTGCCGAGTGTGTGTGTGTGAGTGTGTAGGACTGTGTGTGCGAGTGTGTGCGAGTGTGTGTGTGAGTGTGTGTGTGAGTGTGTGTGTACGAGTGTGTGCAATTTTGTGCGAGTGCGTATGAGTAAGTGTGTGCGAATGTGTGCGAGTGTGTGCGATTGTGTGTGTGAGTGTGTAGGACTGTACGTGCGAGTGTGTGCGAGTGTGTGTGTGAGTGTGTGTGTGAGTGTGTGTGTACGAGTGTGTGCAATTTTGTGCGAGTGTGTGTGCGAGTGCGTATGAGTAAGTGTGTGCGAATGTGTGCGAGTGTGTGCGATTGTGTGTGTGAGTGTGTAGGACTGTACGTGCGAGTGTGTGCGAGTGTGTGCGTGAGAGTGTGTGCGAGTGTGTGCGAGTTTGTGTGCGAGTTTGTGTGCGAGTGTGTGCAAGTGTGTGTGAGTGTGTAGGACTGTATGTGCGAGTGTGTGCGAGTGTGTATGAGTGTGTGTGTGAGTGTGTGCAAGTGTGTGCGAGTGAGTGTGTGTGAGTGTGTGTGCGAGTGTGTGTGCGAGTGTGTGTGAGTGTGTGCGATTGTGTGTGAGAGTGTGTGGGACTGTATGTGCGAGTGTGTGCGAGTGTGTATGAGTGTGTGTGTGAGTGTTTGCAAGTGTGTGCGAGTGAGTGTGTGTGAGTGTGTGTGCGAGTGTGTGCATGCGAGAGTGTGCATGCGAGTGTGCACGAGTGTGCACGAGTGTGTGCGTGTAAGTGTGTGCGTGCGAGTGTGTGTGAGTGTGTGCGAGTGTGTGTGAGTGAGTGTGTGTGAGTGTGTGCGAGTTTGTGTGTGAGTTTGTGTGCGAGTGTGTGCGAGTGAGTGTGTGCGAGTGAGTGTGTGCGAGTGTGTGCTATTGTGTGTGAGTGTGTGTGAGTGTGTGCGTGTGAGTGTGTGCAAGTGTGTGAGAGTGTGTGCGAGTGTGTATGAGTGTATGTGCGAGTGTGTGCAAGTGAGTGAGAGTGTGTGTGAGTGTGTGTGTGCGAGTGTGTGCAAGTGTGTGCGAGTGAGTGTGTGCAAGTGTGTGCGAGAGTGTGCAAGTGTGTGTGTGCGAGTGTGTGTGCAATTGTGTATGAGTGTGTGCGAGTGTGTGTGCGAGTGTGTGCGTGTGTGTGTGCGAGTGCGTGTGAGTGAGTGCAAGTGTGTGCAAATGTGTGCACGAGTGTGGGCATGCGAGTGTGTGCTAGTGTGCGCGAGTGTGCGCGAGTGTGTGCGAGTGTGCATGAGTAAGTGTGTGCGAATGTGTGCGAGTGTGTGCGATTGTGTGTGTGAGTGTGTAGGACTGTACGTGCGAGTGTGTGCGAGTGTGTGTGTGAGTGTGTGCAAGTGTGTGCAAGTGAGTGTGTGTGAGTGTGTGTGCGAGTGTGTGCGTGCGAGTGTGTGCGACTGTGTGCGACTGTGTGCGAGTGTGTGCGAGTGTGTGCGAGTGTGTGCGAATGTGTGCGAGTGTGTACGTGCGAGTGTGCACGAGTGTGCACGAGTGTGTGCGTATAAGTGTGTGAGTGTGTGTGTGCGAGTTTGTGTGCGAGTGAGTGTGTGCGAGTGAGTGTGTGCGAGTTTGTGTGCGAGTGTCTGTGCAAGTGTGTGTGTGCGAGTGTGTGTGAGTGCGCGTGAGTGTGTGAGTGCGAATGTGTGTGCGTGTGAGTGTGTGCGAGTGTGTATGAGCGTATGTGCGAGTGTGTGCCAGTGTGTGCGAGTGTGTGCAAGTGTGTGCGAGTGTGTGCGAGAGTGTGCGAGTGTGTGTGAGTGTGTGTGTGCGAGTGTGTGTGCAATTGTGTATGAGTGTGTGCGAGTGTGTGTTAGTTTGTGCAAGTGTGTGCGTGTGTTCGTGCGAGTGAGTGCGGGTGTGTGCGAGTTTGTGTATGCGAGTGTGTGTGCAATTGTGTATGAGTGTGTGTGAGTTTGTGCGAGTGTGTGCGTACGAGTGCGTGCGAGTACGCGCAAATGTGTGTGAGAGTGTACGAGTGTGGGCGTGCGAGTGTGTGCTATTGTGCGTGAGTGTGTGAGTGTGTGCGAGTGTGCGTGAGTAAGTGTGTGTGTAAGTGCGTGCGAGTGTTTCCGAGTGTGTGTGTGAGTGTGTAGGACTGTGTGTGCGAGTGTGTGTGCGAGTGTGTGAGTACGAGTGTGTTCGAGAGTGTGCAATTGTGTGCGAGTGTGTGTGCGAGTGCGTATGAGTGAGTGTGTGCGAGTGTGTGCGAGTGTGTGTTTGCAAGTGTGTGCGAGTGTGTGCGAGTGTGTATGAGTGTATGTGCAAGTGTGTGTGCGTGTGTGTTTTAGAGTGTGTGCAATTGTGTGCGTGCGAGTGTGCTCGAGTGAGTGGGTGCGTGTAAGTGTGTGCGTGCAAGTGTGTGCAAATATGTGCGAGTGTGTGCGAGTGTGTGCATGCGAGTGTGTGCGTGCAAGTGTTTGCGTTCGAGTGTGTGCGAGTGTGTGCAAGTGTGTGAGTGTGTGCGAGTGTGTGTGCGAGTGTGTGCAAATGTGCCCGAGTGTGCACGAGTGAGTGTGTGCGAGTGTGTGTGAGTGTGTGTGCGAGTGTGTGCGAGTGTGTGTGAGTGTGTGTGTGAGAGTGTGCGAGTTTGTGCAAATGTGTGCGAGTGTGCACGAATGAGTGGGTGCGAGTATGCGTGAGTGTGTGCACGTGAGTGTGTGCAAGCGTGCGTGCGATTGTGTGTGCAAGCGTGTGTGTGCGCGAGTGTGTGCGAGTGTGTATGAGTGTGTGTGCGAGTGTGTGCAAGTGTGTGTGAGTGTGTGCGAGTGTGTGTGTGCAAGTGTGTGCGAGTGTGTGTGAGTGTGTGCGAGTGTGTGTGTGTGTGTGTGAGTGTGTGCGAGTGCTTGCTAGTGTGTGTGTGAGTGTGTGCGACTGTGTGTGCGAGTGTGTGCGCGTGTGTGCGAGTGTGTATGAGTGTATGTGCGAGTGTGTGTGCGAGTGTGTGTTCGAGTGTGTTCGAGTGTGTGTGTTCGAGTGTGTGCAAGTGTGTACGAGTGTGTGTGCGAGTGCGTACAAGTGTGTGCGAATGTGCATGAGTGTGTGAGTGTGTGCTCGAGTGAGTGGGTGCGAGTGTGTGCGAGTGTGTATGAGTGAGTGTGTGTGAGTGTGTGTGTGCAAGTTTGTGTGCGTGTGAGTGTGTGCGAGTCTGTGTGAGTGTGTGTGCGAGTGCGTGCGTGCGAGTGTGTGTGAGTGTGTGCGATTGTGTGTGTGAGTGTGTAGGACTGTATGTGCGAGTGTGTATGAGTGTGTGTGTGAGTTTGTGCAAGTGTGTGCGAGTGTGTACGAGTGTGTGCAAGTGTGTGTGCGAGTGAGTGTGTGCGAGTGTGTTTGCGTGCGAGTGTGTGCGGGTGTGTGCGTGTGAGTGAGTGCAAGAGTGTGCAAATGTGTGTGAGCGTGTGCGAGTGTGTGTGAGTGTGTGCGAGTGTGCGCGTGTGAGTGAGTGTGTGTGTGTCTGTGTGAGTGTGTGCTTGCGAGTGTTTGCTAGTGTGCGCGAGTGTGTGAGTGTGTGCGAGTGTGCGCGAGTGTGTGCGTGTGAGTAAGTGAATGTGTGTGAGTGTGTGCGAGTGCTTGCAAGTGTGTGTGTGAGTGTGTGCGACTGTGTGTGTGAGTGTGTGCGAGTGTGTATGAGTGTATGTGCGAGTGTGTGCGAGTGTGTGTTCGAGTGTGTGTGTTCGAGTGTGTGCAAGTGTGTGCGACTGTGTTCGAGTGTGTGTGTGCGAGTGTGTGTGCAAGTGTGTTTGAGTGTGTTTATGCAAGTGTGTATGAGTGTGTGCGAGTGTGTGCAAGTGTGTTTGTGCGAGTGTGTATGAGTGTGTGTGTGCGAGTGTGTGCAAGTGTGTGTGATTGTGTGTGAGTGTGTGTATGAGTGAGTGTGTGCGAGTGTGTGTGCGAGTGTGTGTGTGAGTGTGTGCGTGCGGGTGTGTGCGAGTGTGTGTAGGAGTGTGTGTGAGTGTGTGCGATTGTGTGTGTGAGTGTGTAGGACTGTATGTGCGAGTGTGTATGAGTGTGTGTGTGAGTTTGTGCAAGTGTGTGCGAGTGTGTACGAGTGTGTGCAAGTGTGTGCGAGTGAGTGTGTGCGAGTGTGTTTGCGTGCGAGTGTGTGCGGGTGTGTGCGTGTGAGTGAGTGCAAGAGTGTGCAAATGTGTGTGAGCGTGTGCGAGTGTGTGTGAGTGTGTGCGAGTGTGCGCGTGTGAGTGAGTGTGTGTGTGTCTGTGTGAGTGTGTGCTTGCGAGTGTTTGCTAGTGTGTGCGAGTGTGTGAGTGTGTGCGAGTGTGCGCGAGTGTGTGCGTGTGAGTAAGTGAATGTGTGTGAGTGTGTGCGAGTGCTTGCAAGTGTGTGTGTGAGTGTGTGCGACTGTGTGTGTGAGTGTGTGCGAGTGTGTATGAGTGTATGTGCGAGTGTGTGCGAGTGTGTGTTCGAGTGTGTGTGTTCGAGTGTGTGCAAGTGTGTGCGACTGTGTTCGAGTGTGTGTGTGCGAGTGTGTGTGCAAGTGTGTTTGAGTGTGTTTATGCAAGTGTGTATGAGTGTGTGCGAGTGTGTGCAAGTGTGTTTGTGCGAGTGTGTATGAGTGTGTGTGTGCGAGTGTGTGCAAGTGTGTGTGATTGTGTGTGAGTGTGTGTATGAGTGAGTGTGTGCGAGTGTGTGTGCGAGTGTGTGTGTGAGTGTGTGCGTGCGGGTGTGTGCGAGTGTGTGTAGGAGTGTGTGTGAGTGTGTGCGATTGTGTGTGTGAGTGTGTAGGACTGTATGTGCGAGTGTGTGCGACTGTGTTCGAGTGTGTGTGTGCGAGTGTGTGAGCATGTGTGAGTGTGTGCAAGTGTGTGCGTGCGAGTGTGTGCGTGCGAGTGTGTGCATGCGAGTGTGTGTGAGTGTGTCCGAATGTGTGCGAGTGTGTGCGTGCGAGTGTGCGTGAGTGTGCACGAGTGTGTGCATGTAAGTGTGTGCGTGCGAGTGTGTGCGAGTGTGCTCGAGTGAATGGGTGAGAGTGTGTGCGAGTGTGTGTGCGAATGTGTGTGCGAGTGAGTGTGTGCGAGTGTGTGCATATGTGCCCGAGTGTGCACGAGTGAGTGTGTGCGCGAGTATGTGAAAGTGTGTGTGAGTGTGTGCATGTGAGTGTGTGCAAGCATGTGCGAGTGTGTGTGAGTGTGGATGCGAGTGTGTGTGCGAGTGTGTGTGCGAGAGTGTGTGAGTATGTGCAAGTGTGTGCAAATGTGCCCGAGTGTGCACGAGTGAGTGGGTGCGAGTGTGTGTGAGTGTGTGTGAGTGTGTGCATGTGAGTGTGTGCGAACATGTGTGCGAGTGTGTGTGCATGTGTGTGTGTGCGAGTGTGTGCGAGTGTGTATGAGTGTGTGTGCGAGTGTGTGCAAGTGTGTGTGAGTGTGTGTGAGTGTGTGTGTGCAAGTATGTGTGAGTGTGTGCGAGTGTGTGCGAGTGTGTGTACGAGTGTGCATAAGTGTGTGCGAGTGTGTGTGAGTGTGTGTGCTAGTGTGTGTGTGCGAGTGTGTTCGATTGTGTGAGTGTGAGTGAGTGTGTACGAGTGTGTGCGAGTGTGTGCCAGTGTGTGAGTGTGTGCGAGTGTGTGCGATTGTGTGTGTGTGAGTGTGTAGGACTGTATGTGCGAGTGTGTGCGAGTGTGTGTGTGAAAGTGTGTGCGAGTGTGTGCGAGTGTGTGCGAGTGTGTGCAAGTGTGTGCGAGTGAGTGTGTGCGAGTGTGTGTGCGAGTGTGTGCGTGCGAGTGTGTGCGTGCGAGTGTGTGAGTGCGATTGTGTCCGAATGTGTGCGAGTGTGTGCGTGCGAGTGTGCGCGAGTGTGCATGAGTGTGTGCTCGAGTGAATGGGTGAGAATGTGTGCGAGTGTGTGAGTGTGTGCGAGTAAGTGTGTGTGAGTGTGTATGAGTGAGTGTGTGTGTGCGAGTTTGTGTGCGAGTGTGTGCGAGTGAGTGCGCGCGAGTGTGTGCGAGTTTGTGTGCGAGTGTGTGCAAGTGTGTGCGAGTGTGTGCGAGAGTGTGCGAGTGTGTGTGAGTGTGTGTGTGCGAGTGTGTGTGCAATTGTGTATGAGTGTGTGCGAGTGTGTGTGAGTTTGTGCAAGTGTGTGTGTGTGTGTTTGTGCCAGTGAGTGCGGGTGTGTGTGAGTGTGTGTATGCGAGTGTGTGTGCGATTGTGTATGAGTGTGTGTGAGTTTGTGCGAGTGTGTGCGTGTGTGTGTGTGCGAGTGCGTGCGAGTACGCGCAAATGTGTGCGAGTGTGGGCGTGCGAGTGAGTGCTAGTGTGCGCGAGTGTGCGAGTGTGCGTGAGTAAGTGTGTGTGTAAGTGCGTGCGAGTGTTTCCGAGTGTGTGTGTGAGTATGTAGGACTGTGTGTGCGAGTGTGTGCGAGTGTGTGTGCGAGTGTGTTCGAGTGTGTGCAATTGTGTGCGAGTGTGTGTGCGAGTGCGTATGAGTTAGTGTGTGCGAGTGTGTGTGCGAGTGTGTGCGAGTGTGTGCGAGTGTGTATGAGTGTATGTGCGAGTGTGTGCGCGAGTGTGTGTTTTAGAGTGTGTGCAATTGTGTGCGTGTGAGTGTGTGCATGAGTGTGTGCGTGCGAGTGTGCTCGAGTGAGTGGCTGTGTGTAAGTGTGTGCGTGCGAGTGTGTGTGAATGTGTGCGAGTGTGTGCGAGTGGGTGCGAGTGTGTGCGAGTGTGTGCGAGCAAGTGTTTGCGTGCGAGTGTGTGCGAGTGTGTGCAAGTGTGTGAGTGTGTGTGAGTGTGTGTGCGAGTGTGTGTGCCCGAGTGTGCGTGAGTGTGCACGAGTGAGTGGGTGCGAGTGTGTGTGAGTGTGTATGAGTGAGTGTGTGCGTGTGTGCGAGTTTGTGTGTGAGTGAGTGTGTGCGAATGTGTGCGAGTGTGTTTGTGAGTGTGTGTGCGAGTGTGTGTGCGAGTGTGTTCGTGAGAGTGTGTGCGAGTGTGTGCGTGAGAGTGTGTGCGAGTGTGTGCGAGTTTGTGTGCGAGTTTGTGTGCGAGTGTGTGCAAGTGTGTGTGAGTGTGTAGGACTGTATGTGCGAGTGTGTGCGAGTGTGTATGAGTGTGTGTGTGAGTGTGTGCAAGTGTGTGCGAGTGAGTGTGTGTGAGTGTGTGTGCGAGTGTGTGTGCGAGTGTGTGCGAGTGTGTGCGATTGTGTGTGAGAGTGTGTGGGACTGTATGTGCGAGTGTGTGCGAGTGTGTATGAGTGTGTGTGTGAGTGTTTGCAAGTGTGTGCGAGTGAGTGTGTGTGAGTGTGTGTGCGAGTGTGTGCATGCGAGTGTGTGCATGCGAGTGTGCACGAGTGTGCACGAGTGTGTGCGTGTAAGTGTGTGCGTGCGAGTGTGTGCGAGTGTGTGCGAGTGTGTGTGAGTGTGTGTGAGTGAGTGTGTGTGAGTGTGTGCGAGTTTGTGTGCGAGTTTGTGTGCGAGTGTGTGCGAGTGAGTGTGTGCGAGTGAGTGTGTGCGAGTGTGTGCTATTGTGTGTGAGTGTGTGTGAGTGTGTGCGTGAGTGTGTGCGAGTGTGTGAGAGTGTGTGCGAGTGTGTATGAGTGTATGTGCGAGTGTGTGCAAGTGAGTGAGAGTGTGTGTGTGTGTGCGAGTGTGTGCAAGTGTGTGCGAGTGAGTGTGTGCAAGTGTGTGCGAGAGTGTGCAAGTGTGTGTGTGCGAGTGTGTGTGCAATTGTGTATGAGTGTGTGCGAGTGTGTGTGCGAGTGTGTGCGTGTGTGTGTGCGAGTGCGTGTGAGTGAGTGCAAGTGTGTGCAAATGTGTGCACGAGTGTGGGCGTGTGAGTGTGTGCTAGTGTGCACGAGTGTGCGCGAGTGTGTGCGAGTGTGCATGAGTAAGTGTGTGTGAGTGTGTGCGAGTGTTGCCGAGTGTGTGTGTGTGAGTGTGTAGGACTGTGTGTGCGAGTGTGTGCGAGTGTGTGTGTGAGTGTGTGTGTGAGTGTGTGTGTACGAGTGTGTGCAATTTTGTGCGAGTGCGTATGAGTAAGTGTGTGCGAATGTGTGCGAGTGTGTGCGATTGTGTGTGTGAGTGTGTAGGACTGTACGTGCGAGTGTGTGCGAGTGTGTGTGTGAGTGTGTGTGTGAGTGTGTGTGTACGAGTGTGTGCAATTTTGTGCGAGTGTGTGTGCGAGTGCGTATGAGTAAGTGTGTGCGAATGTGTGCGAGTGTGTGTGTGAGTGTGTAGGACTGTACGTGCGAGTGTGTGCGAGTGTGTGCGTGAGAGTGTGTGCGAGTGTGTGCGAGTTTGTGTGCGAGTTTGTGTGCGAGTGTGTGCAAGTGTGTGTGAGTGTGTAGGACTGTATGTGCGAGTGTGTGCGAGTGTGTATGAGTGTGTGTGTGAGTGTGTGCAAGTGTGTGCGAGTGAGTGTGTGTGAGTGTGTGTGCGAGTGTGTGTGCGAGTGTGTGTGAGTGTGTGCGATTGTGTGTGAGAGTGTGTGGGACTGTATGTGCGAGTGTGTGCGAGTGTGTATGAGTGTGTGTGTGAGTGTTTGCAAGTGTGTACGAGTGAGTGTGTGTGAGTGTGTGTGCGAGTGTGTGCATGCGAGTGTGTGCATGCGAGTGTGCACGAGTGTGTGCGTGTAAGTGTGTGCGTGCGAGTGTGTGTGAGTGTGTGCGAGTGTGTGTGAGTGAGTGTGTGTGAGTGTGTGCGAGTTTGTGTGTGAGTTTGTGTGCGAGTGTGTGCGAGTGAGTGTGTGCGAGTGAGTGTGTGCGAGTGTGTGCTATTGTGTATGAGTGTGTGCGAGTGTGTGTGCGAGTGTGTGCGTGTGTGTGTGCGAGTGCGTGTGAGTGAGTGCAAGTGTGTGCAAATGTGTGCACGAGTGTGGGCATGCGAGTGTGTGCTAGTGTGCGCGAGTGTGCGCGAGTGTGTGCGAGTGTGCATGAGTAAGTGTGTGCGAATGTGTGCGAGTGTGTGCGATTGTGTGTGTGAGTGTGTAGGACTGTACGTGCGAGTGTGTGCGAGTGTGTGTGTGAGTGTGTGCAAGTGTGTGCAAGTGAGTGTGTGTGAGTGTGTGTGCGAGTGTGTGCGTGCGAGTGTGTGCGACTGTGTGCGAGTGTGTGCGAGTGTGTGCGAGTGTGTGCGAATGTGTGCGAGTGTGTACGTGCGAGTGTGCACGAGTGTGCACGAGTGTGTGCGTATAAGTGTGTGCGTGTGAGTGTGTGTGTGCGAGTTTGTTTGCGAGTGAGTGTGTGCGAGTGAGTGTGTGCGAGTTTGTGTGCGAGTGTGTGTGCAAGTGTGTGTGTGCGAGTGTGTGTGTGCGCGTGAGTGTGTGCGAGTGTGTGAGTGCGAATGTGTGTGCGTGTGAGTGTGTGCGAGTGTGTATGAGCGTATGTGCGAGTGTGTGCCAGTGTGTGCGAGTGTGTGCAAGTGTGTGCGAGTGTGTGCGAGAGTGTGCGAGTGTGTGTGAGTGTGTGTGTGCGAGTGTGTGTGCAATTGTGTATGAGTGTGTGCGAGTGTGTGTTAGTTTGTGCAAGTGTGTGCGTGTGTTCGTGCGAGTGAGTGCGGGTGTGTGCGAGTTTGTGTATGCGAGTGTGTGTGCAATTGTGTATGAGTGTGTGTGAGTTTGTGCGAGTGTGTGCGTACGAGTGCGTGCGAGTACGCGCAAATGTGTGTGAGAGTGTACGAGTGTGGGCGTGCGAGTGTGTGCTATTGTGCGTGAGTGTGTGAGTGTGTGCGAGTGTGCGTGAGTAAGTGTGTGTGTAAGTGCGTGCGAGTGTTTCCGAGTGTGTGTGTGAGTGTGTAGGACTGTGTGTGCGAGTGTGTGTGCGAGTGTGTGAGTACGAGTGTGTTCGAGAGTGTGCAATTGTGTGCGAGTGTGTGTGCGAGTGCGTATGAGTGAGTGTGTGCGAGTGTGTGCGAGTGTGTGTTTGCAAGTGTGTGCGAGTGTGTGCGAGTGTGTATGAGTGTATGTGCAAGTGTGTGTGCGTGTGTGTTTTAGAGTGTGTGCAATTGTGTGCGTGCGAGTGTGCTCGAGTGAGTGGGTGCGTGTAAGTGTGTGCGTGCGAGTGTGTGCAAATATGTGCGAGTGTGTGCGAGTGTGTGCATGCGAGTGTGTGCGTGCAAGTGTTTGCGTTCGAGTGTGTGCGAGTGTGTGCAAGTGTGTGAGTGTGTGCGAGTGTGTGTGCGAGTGTGTGCAAATGTGCCCGAGTGTGCACGAGTGAGTGTGTGTGAGTGTGTGTGAGTGTGTGTGCGAGTGTGTGCGAGTGTGTGTGAGTGTGTGTGTGAGAGTGTGCGAGTTTGTGCAAATGTGTGCGAGTGTGCACGAATGAGTGGGTGCGAGTATGCGTGAGTGTGTGCACGTGAGTGTGTGCAAGCGTGCGTGCGATTGTGTGTGCAAGCGTGTGTGTGCGCGAGTGTGTGCGAGTGTGTATGAGTGTGTGTGCGAGTGTGTGCAAGTGTGTGTGAGTGTGTGCGAGTGTGTGTGTGCAAGTGTGTGCGAGTGTGTGTGAGTGTGTGCGAGTGTGTGTGTGTGTGTGAGTGTGTGCGAGTGCTAGCTAGTGTGTGTGTGAGTGTGTGCGACTGTGTGTGCGAGTGTGTGCGCGTGTGTGCGAGTGTGTATGAGTGTATGTGCGAGTGTGTGTGCGAGTGTGTGTTCGAGTGTGTTCGAGTGTGTGCAAGTGTGTACGAGTGTGTGTGCGAGTGCGTACAAGTGTGTGCGAATGTGCATGAGTGTGTGAGTGTGTGCTCGAGTGAGTGGGTGCGAGTGTGTGCGAGTGTGTATGAGTGAGTGTGTGTGAGTGTGTGTGTGTGTGCAAGTTTGTGTGCGTGTGAGTGTGTGCGAGTCTGTGTGAGTGTGTGTGCGAGTGCGTGCGTGCGAGTGTGTGTGAGTGTGTGCGATTGTGTGTGTGAGTGTGTAGGACTGTATGTGCGAGTGTGTATGAGTGTGTGTGTGAGTTTGTGCAAGTGTGTGCGAGTGTGTACGAGTGTGTGCAAGTGTGTGCGAGTGAGTGTGTGCGAGTGTGTTTGCGTGCGAGTGTGTGCGGGTGTGTGCGTGTGAGTGAGTGCAAGAGTGTGCAAATGTGTGTGAGCGTGTGCGAGTGTGTGTGAGTGTGTGCGAGTGTGCGCGTGTGAGTGAGTGTGTGTGTGTCTGTGTGAGTGTGTGCTTGCGAGTGTTTGCTAGTGTGCGCGAGTGTGTGAGTGTGTGCGAGTGTGCGCGAGTGTGTGCGTGTGAGTAAGTGAATGTGTGTGAGTGTGTGCGAGTGCTTGCAAGTGTGTGTGTGAGTGTGTGCGACTGTGTGTGTGAGTGTGTGCGAGTGTGTATGAGTGTATGTGCGAGTGTGTGCGAGTGTGTGTTCGAGTGTGTGTGTTCGAGTGTGTGCAAGTGTGTGCGACTGTGTTCGAGTGTGTGTGTGCGAGTGTGTGTGCAAGTGTGTTTGAGTGTGTTTATGCAAGTGTGTATGAGTGTGTGCGAGTGTGTGCAAGTGTGTTTGTGCGAGTGTGTATGAGTGTGTGTGTGCGAGTGTGTGCAAGTGTGTGTGATTGTGTGTGAGTGTGTGTATGAGTGAGTGTGTGCGAGTGTGTGTGCGAGTGTGTGCGTGAGTGTGTGCGTGCGGGTGTGTGCGAGTGTGTGTAGGAGTGTGTGTGAGTGTGTGCGATTGTGTGTGTGAGTGTGTAGTACTGTATGTGCGAGTGTGTGCGACTGTGTTCGAGTGTGTGTGTGCGAGTGTGTGAGCATGTGTGAGTGTGTGCAAGTGTGTGCGTGCGAGTGTGTGCGTGCGAGTGTGTGCAATTGTGTATGAGTGTGTGCGAGTGTGTGTTAGTTTGTGCGAGTGTGTGCGTCTGTTCGTGCGAGTGATTGCGGGTGTGTGCGAGTGTGTGTATGCGAGTGTGTGTGCGATTGTGTATGAGTGTGTGTGAGTTTGTGCGAGTGTGTGCGTGTGTGTGCGAGTGCGTGCGAGTACGCGCAAATGTGTGTGAGAGTGTGCGAGTGTGGGCGTGCGAGTGTGTGCTAGTGTGCGCGAGTGTGTGAGTGTGTGCGAGTGTGCGTGAGTAAGTGTGTGTGTAAGTGCGTGCGAGTGTTTCCGAGTGTGTGTGAGTGTGTAGGACTCTGTGTGCGAGTGTGTGCGAGTGTGTGTGCGAGTGTGTGAGTACGAGTGTGTTCGAGAGTGTGCAATTGTGTGTGTGAGTGTGTAGCACTGTATGTGCAAGTGTGTGCGAGTGTGTTTGAGTGTGTGAGTGTGTGTGAGTGTTTGTGAGTGTGTGCAAGTGTGTGTGTGCGAGTGTGTGTGTGCGAGTGTGTGTGTGTGCAAGTGTGTTCGAGTGTGTGTGCGAGTGTGTATGAGTGTGTGTGTGTGCAAGTGTGTGCGTGAGTGTGTGCGTGTGAGTGAGTGTGTGTGTGAGTGTGAGTGTGTGCTAGTGTGCATGAGTGTGTGAGTGTGTGCGAGTGTGCGTGTGAGTGAGTGTGTGTGCGAGTGTGTGTGTGAGTGTGTGCAAGTGTGTTCGAGTGTGTGTGCGAGTGTGTATGAGTGTGTGTGTGTGCAAGTGTGTGCGCGTGTGTGTGAGTGTCTGTGAGTGTGTGCATGAGTGAGTGTGTGCGAGTGTGTGTGAGTTTGTGTGTGTGTGTGAGTGTGTGCGTGTGAGTGTGTGCGAGTGTGTGTGTGTGAGTGTGTGCGATTGTGTATTAGTGATTGTGTGCGAGTGTGCGTGAGAGTGAGTGTGTGTGTGCGAGTGTGTGCGAGTGAGTGTGAGTGAGTGTGTGCGAGTGTGTGTGTGCGATTGTGCATAAGTGTGTGCGAGTGTGTGTGTGAGTGTGTAGGACTGTGTGTGTGAGTGTGTGTGCGAGTGTGTGTGAGTGTGTGTAGGAGTGTGTGTGAGTGTGTGCGATTGTGTGTGTGAGTGTGTAGTACTGTATGTGCGACTGTGTTCGAGTGTGTGTGTGCGAGTGTGTGAGCATGTGTGAGTGTGTGCAAGTGTGTGCGTGCGAGTGTGTGTGATTGTGTATGAGTGAGTGTGTGCGAGTGTGTGCGAGTGTGTGTGCAAGTGTGTGCGCAAGTGTGTGTGCAAGTGTGTGTGCAAGTGTGTTTGAGTGTGTTTGTGCAAGTGTGTATGAGTGTGTGTGTGCGAGTGTGTGCAAGTGTGTGTGATTGTGTGTGAGTGTGTGTATGAGTGAGTGTGTGCGAGTGTGTGCGCGAGTGTGTGCGTGTGTGTGCGAGTGTGTGTGAGTGTGTGCGATTGTGTGTGTGAGTGTGTAGGACTGTATGTGCGAGTGTGTGTGACTGTGTTCGAGTGTGTGTGTGCGAGTGTGTGAGCATGTGTGAGTGTGTGCAAGTGTGTGCGTGCGAGTGTGTGTGTGCGAGTGTGTGTGATTGTGTATGAGTGAGTGTGTGCGAGTGTGTGCGAGTGTGTGTGCAAGTGTGTTTGAGTGTGTTTGTGCAAGTGTGTATGAGTGTGTGCGAGTGTGTGCAAGTGTGTTTGTGCGAGTGTGTATGAGTGTGTGTGTGCGAGTGTGTGCAAGTGTGTGTGATTGTGTG
This sequence comes from Phyllobates terribilis, assembly GCF_046119375.1. Classification (NCBI taxonomy): domain Eukaryota; kingdom Metazoa; phylum Chordata; class Amphibia; order Anura; family Dendrobatidae; genus Phyllobates; species Phyllobates terribilis. Next base: position 366,691,225 of record NW_027362764.1, on the reverse strand, counting down.
TGAGTGTGTGTATGAGTGAGTGTGTGCGAGTGTGTGTGCGAGTGTGTGCGCGAGTGTGTGCGTGCGGGTGTGCGCGAGTGTGTGTAGTAGTGTGTGTGAGTGTGTGCGATTGTGTGTGTGAGTGTGTAGGTCTGTATGTGCGAGTGTGTGCGACTGTGTTCGAGTGTGTGTGTGCGAGTCTGTGAGCATGTGTGAGTGTGTGCAAGTGTGTGTGAGCGAGTGTGTGCGACTGTGTGCGACTGTGTGCGAGTGTGTGTGAGTGTGTCCGAATGTGTGCGTGCGAGTGTGCGAGTGTGCACGAGTGTGTGCATGTAAGTGTGTGCGTGCGAGTGTGTGCGAGTGTGCTCGAGTGAATGGGTGAGAGTGTGTGCGAGTGTGTGTGAGTGTGTGCAAGTAAGTGTGTGTGAGAGTGTATGAGTGAGTGTGTGTGAGTGTGTGTGTGCGAGTTTGTGTGCGAGTGTGTGCGAGTGAGTGTGTGCGAGTTTGTGCGCGAGTGTGTGTGCGAGTGTGTGTGTGCGAGTGTGTGTGTGCGTGTGTGCGCGCGAGTGTGTGCGAGTGTGTGAGTGCGAATGTGTGTGCGTGTGAGTGTGTGCGAGTGTGTATGAGCGTATGTGCGAGTGTGTGCCAGTGTGTGCGAGTGTGTGTGCGAGTGTGTGCAAGTGTGTGCGAGTGTGTGCGAGTGTGTGCGAGTGTGTGCGAGTGTGTGCGAGTGTGTGTGCAATTGTGTATGAGTGTGTGCGAGTGTGTGTTAGTTTGTGCGAGTGTGTGCGTCTGTTCGTGCGAGTGAGTGCGGGTGTGTGCGAGTGTGTGTATGCGAGTGTGTGTGCGATTGTGTATGAGTGTGTGTGAGTTTGTGCGAGTGTGTGCGTGTGTGTGCGAGTGCGTGCGAGTACGCGCAAATGTGTGTGAGAGTGTGCGAGTGTGGGCGTGCGAGTGTGTGCTAGTGTGCGCGAGTGTGTGAGTGTGTGCGAGTGTGCGTGAGTAAGTGTGTGTGTAAGTGCGTGCGAGTGTTTCCGAGTGTGTGTGAGTGTGTAGGACTGTGTGTGCGAATGTGTGCGAGTGTGTGTGCGAGTGTGTGAGTACGAGTGTGTTCGAGAGTGTGCAATTGTGTGCGAGTGTGTGTGTGAGTGCGTATGAGTGAGTGTGTGCGAGTGTGTGTGAGTGTGTGTTTGCGAGTGTGTGCGAGTGTGTGCGAGTGTGTGCATGTGAGTGTGTGCGTGCAAGTGTGTGCGTGCAAGTGTGTGCATGCAAGTGTGTGCGTGCAAGTGTGTGCGTGTGAGTGTGTGCGAGTGTGTGCAAGTGTGTGAGTGTGTGCGAGTGTGTGTGCGAGTGTGTGTGCGAGTGTGTGCGAGTGTGTGCAAATTTGCCCAAGTGTGCGCGAGTGTGCACGAGTGAGTGGGTGTGTGTGTGTGAGTGTGTGTGATTGTGTGTGTGAGTGTGTATGAGTGTGTGTGCGAGTGTGTGCAAGTGTGTGTGATTGTGTGTGAGTGTGTGTATGAGTGAGTGTGTGCGAGTGTGTGTGAGTGTGTGTGCGAGTGTGTGCGCGAGTGGGTGTGTGCGAGTGTGTGCGAGTGTGTGCGATTGTGTGTGTGAGTGTGTAGGACTGTATGTGCGAGTGTGTGCGAGTGTGTATGAGTGTGTGTGTGAGTGTGTGCAAGTGTGTGCGAGTGAGTGTGTGTGAGTGTGTGTGCGAGTATGTGCGAGTGTGTGCGATTGTGTGTGAGAGTGTGTAGGACTGTGTGTGCGAGTGTGTGCGAGTGTGTATGAGTGTGTGAGTGCGAGTGTGTGCGAATGTGTGCGAGTGTGTGCGTGCGAGTGTGCACGAGTGTGTGCATGTAAGTGTGTGCGTCTGAGTGTGTGCGAGTGTGCTCGAGTGAATGGGTGCGAGTGTGTGCGAGTGTGTGTGAGTGTGTGCGAGTGAGTGTGTGTGAGTGAGTGTGAGTGAGTGTGTGTGAGTGTGTGCGTGTGTGCGAGTTTGTGTGCGAGTGTGTGTGAGTGTGTGCGAGTGTGTGCGTGTGAGTGTGTGCGAGTGTGTGAGTGTGTGTGCGAATGTGTGTGCGAGTGAGTGTGTGCGAGTGGGTATGAGTGTATGTGCGAGTGTGTGCAAGTGTGTGAGAGTGTGTGTGAGTGTGTGTGTGCGAGTGTGTGCAAGTGTGTGCGAGTGAGTGTGTGCGAGTGTGTGCGAAAGTGTGCAAGTGTGTGCGAGTGTGTGCGAGTGTGTGTGTGCAAGTGTGTGTGCAATTGTGTATGAGTGTGTGCGAGTGTGTGTGCGTTTGTGCGAGTGTGTGCGTGTGTGTGCGAGTGAGTGTGAGTGAGTGCAAGTGTGTGCAAATGTGTGCGCGAGTGTGGGCATGCGAGTGTGTGCTAGTGTGCGCGAGTGTGTGTGAGTGTGCGTGAGTAAGTGTGTGTGTGAGTGTGTGCGAGTGTTGCCGAGTGTGTGTGCGAGTGTGTGTGCAAGTGTGTGTGTACGAGTGTGTTCGAGTGTGTGCAATTTTGTGCGAGTGTGTGTGTGCGAGTGCGTATGAGTAAGTGTGTGCGAATGTGTGCGAGTGTGTGCGCGAGGGTGTGTGCACGTGTGTGCATGTGGCTGTGTGTGTGCGACTGTGGGCGAGTGTGTGCGTGTGTTTGCGTGTGTGTGCGCGTGTCTGTGCGTGTGTACGAGTGTGTGCGAGTGTGTGGGTGCGAGTGTGTGCAAGTGTGTGCGAGTGTGTGTGAGTGTGTGTGTGAGTGTGTGTGAATGTGTGCGAGTCTGTGTGTGCGAGTGTGTGTGTGCGATTGTGTATGAGTGTGTGCGAGTATGTGTGTGAGCGTGTGCGAGTGTGTGCGAGTGTGTGCGTGTGAGTGCATGCGAGTGAGTGCCAGTGTGTGCAAATGTGTGCGAGTGTGTGCGAGTGTGCGCGAATGTGCGCGAGTGTGTGCGTGTGAGTGAGTGTGTGTGTGAGTGTGAGTGTGTGCTAGTGTGCATGAGTGTGTGAGTGTGTGCGAGTGTGCGCGAGTGTGCGTGTGAGTGAGTGTGTGTGCGAGTGTGTGTGAGTGTGTACGAGTGGGTGTAGGAGTGTGTGCGAGTGTGTGCGATTGTGTGTGTGAGTGTGTAGCACTGTATGTGCAAGTGTGTGTGAGTGTGTTTGAGTGTGTGAGTGTGTGCGAGTGTGTGTGAGTGTTTGTGAGTGTGTGCAAGTGTGTGTGTGCGAGTGTGTGTGTGCGAGTGTGTGTCTGTGCAAGTGTGTTCGAGTGTGTGTGCGAGTGTGTATGAGTGTGTGTGTGTGCAAGTGTGTGCGTGAGTGTGTGCGTGTGAGTGAGTGTGCGTGTGAGTGTGAGTGTGTGCTAGTGTGCATGAGTGTGTGAGTGTGTGCGAGTGTGCGTGTGAGTGAGTGAGTGTGTGTGCGAGTGTGTGTGTGAGTGTGTGCAAGTGTGTTTGAGTGTGTGTGCGAGTGTGTATGAGTGTGTGTGTGTGCAAGTGTGTGCGCGTGTGTGTGAGTGTCTGTGAGTGTGTGCATGAGTGTGTGTGTGCGAGTGTGTGTGAGTTTGTGTGTGTGTGTGAGGGTGTGCGAGTGTGTGCGTGTGAGTGTGTGCGAGTGTGTGTGTGAGTGTGTGCGAGTGTGTGTGTGCAATTGTGTATTAGTGAATGTGTGCGAGTGTGCGTGAGTGTGTGTGTATGTGAGTGAGTGAGTGTGTGTGTGCGAGTGTGTGCGAGTGAGTGTGAGTGAGTGTGTGCAAGTGTGTGCGAGTGTGTGTGTGCGATTGTGCATAAGTGTGTGCGAGTGTGTGTGTGAGTGTGTAGGACTGTGTGTGCGAGTGTGTGTGCGAGTGTGTGCGAGTGTGTGTGAGTGTGGGTAGGAGTGTGTGTAGGAGTGTGTGCGATTGTGTGTGTGAGTGTGTAGTACTGTATGTGCGACTTTGTTCGAGTGTGTGTGTGCGAGTATGTGAGCATGTGTGAGTGTGTGCAAGTGTGTGCGTGCGAGTGTGTGTGTGCAAGTGTGTGTGATTGTGTATGAGTGAGTGTGTGCGAGTGTGCGTGCAAGTGTGTTTGAGTGTGTTTGTGCAAGTGTGTATGAGTGTGTCTGTGCGAGTGTGTGCAAGTGTGTTTGTGCAAGTGTGTATGAGTGTGTGTGTGCGAGTGTGTGCAAGTGTGTGTGATTGTGTGTGAGTGTGTGTATGAGTGAGTGTGTGCGAGTGTGTGCGAGTGTGTGTGCGAGTGTGTGCGCGAGTGTGTGCGTGTGAGTGTGTGCGAGTGTGTGCGATTGTGTGTGTGAGTGTGTAGGACTGTATGTGCGAGTGTGTGTGACTGTGTTCGAGTGTGTGTGTGCGAGTGTGTGAGCATGTGCGAGTGTGTGCAAGTGTGTGCGTGCGAGTGTGTGTGTGCGAGTGTGTGTGATTGTGTATGAGTGAGTGTGTGCGAGTGTGTGCGAGTATGTGTGTGAGCGTGTGCGAGTGTGTGCGAGTGTGTGCGAGTGTGTGCGTGCGAGTGTGAGTGTGTGCTAGTGTGCATGAGTGTGTGAGTGTGTGCGAGTGTGCGCGAGTGTGCGTGTGAGTGAGTGTGTGTGCGAGTGTGTGTGAGTGTGTACGAGTGTGTGTAGGAGTGTGTGCGAGTGTGTGCGATTGTGTGTGTGAGTGTGTAGGACTGTATGTGTAAGTGTGTGCGAGTGTGTTTGAGTGTGTGAGTGTGTGCGAGTGTGTGTGAGTGTGTGCAAGTGTGTGTGTGCAAGTGTGTGTGTGCAAGTGTGTTCGAGTGTGTGTGCGAGTGTGTATGAGTGTCTGTGTGTGCAGGTGTGTTCGCGAGTGTGTGCGTGTGAGTGAGTGTGTGTGTGAGTGTGAGTGTGTGCTAGTGTGCATGAGTGTGTGAGTGTGTGCGAGTGTGCGTGTGAGTGAGTGTATGTGCGAGTGTGTGCAAGTGTGTGAGAGTGTGTGTGCGAGTGTGTGCAAGTGTGTGCGAGTGAGTGTGTGCGAGTGTGTGCGAGAGTGTGCAAGTGTGTGCGAGTGTGTGTGTGCGAGTGTGTGTGCAATTGTGTATGAGTGTGTGCGAGTGTGTGTGCGTTTGTGCGAGTGTGTGCGTGTGTGTGTGCAAGTGCGTGTGAGTGAGTGCAAGTGTGTGCAAATGTGTGTGCGAGTGTGCGAGTGTGGGCATGCGAGTGTGTGCTAGTGTGCGAGAGTGTGCAAGTGTGTGCGAGTGTGTGTGTGCGAGTGTGTGTGCAATTGTGTATGAGTGTGTGCGAGTGTGTGCGTGTGTGTGTGCAAGTGCGTGTGAGTGAGTGCAAGTGTGTGCAAATGTGTGTGCGAGTGTGCGAGTGTGGGCATGCGAGTGTGTGCTAGTGTGCACGAGTGTGTGAGTGTGTGCGAGTGTGCGTGAGTAAGTGTGTGTGTGAGTGTGTGCGAGTGTTGCCGAGTGTGTGTGTGAGTGTGTAGGACTGTGTGTGCGAGTGTGTGTGCCAGTGTGTGTGTACGAGTGTGTTCGAGTGTGTGCAATTTTGTGCGAGTGTGTGTGTGTGTGCGAGTGCGTATGAGTAAGTGTGTGCGAATGTGTGCGATTGTGTGCGAGTGTGTGTGCGAGTGTGTTTGCGAGTGTGTGCGTGCGACTGTGTGTGTGCGACTGTGTGCGAGTGTGTGCGAGTGTTTGCGTGTGTGTGCGCGTGTGTGTGCGTGTGTACGAGTGTGTGCGAGTGTGTGGGTGCGAGTGTGTGCAAGTGTGTGCGAGTGTGTGTGAGTGTGTGTGTGAGTGTGTGTGAATGTGTGCGAGTGTGTGCGTGTGAGTGCGAGTGTGTGCAAATGTGTGCGAGAGTGTGCGAGTGTGGGCGTGCGAGTGTGTGCGAGTGTGCATGAGTGTGCGCGAGTGTGTGCGTGTGAGTGAGTGTGTGTGTGAGTGTGAGTGTGTGCTAGTGTGCATGAGTGTGTGAGTGTGTGCGAGTGTGCGCGAGTGTGCGTGTGAGTGAGTGAGTGTGTGTGCGAGTGTGTGTGATTGTGTGTGAGTGTGTACGAGTGTGTGTAGGAGTGTGTGCGAGTGTGTGCGATTGTGTGTGTGAGTGTGTAGGACTGTATGTGCAAGTGTGTGCGAGTGTGTTTGAGTGTGTGAGTGTGTGCGAGTGTGTGTGAGTGTGTGTGAGTGTGTGCAAGTGTGTGTGTGCAAGTGTGTGTGTGCAAGTGTGTGTGTGCAAGTGTGTTCGAGTGTGTGTGCGAGTGTGTATGAGTGTCTGCGTGTGCAAGTGTGTTTGCGAGTGTGTGCGTGTGAGTGAGTGTGTGTGTGAGTGTGTGCTAGTGTGCATGAGTGTGTGAGTGTGTGCGAGTGTGCGTGTGAGTGAGTGTGTGTGCGAGTGTGTGCGAGTGTGTGAGTGTGTGTGCGAGTGAGTGTGTGCGAGTGTGTATGAGTGTATGTGCGAGTGTGTGCAAGTGTGTGAGAGTGTGTGAGAGTGTGTGTGTGCGAGTGTGTGCAAGTGTGTTTGAGTGAGTGTGTGCGAGTGTGTGTGTGCGAGTGTGTGTGCAATTGTGTATTAGTGTGTGCGAGTGTGTGTGCGTTTGTGCGAGTGTGTGCGTGTGTGTGTGCAAGTGCGTGTGAGTGAGTGCAAGTGTGTGCAAATGTGTGTGCGAGTGTGCGAGTGTGGGCATGCGAGTGTGTGCTAGTGTGCGAGAGTGTGCAAGTGTGTGCGAGTGTGTGTGTGCGAGTGTGTGTGCAATTGTGTATTAGTGTGTGCGAGTGTGTGTGCGTTTGTGCGAGTGTGTGCGTGTGTGTGTGCAAGTGCGTGTGAGTGAGTGCAAGTGTGTGCAAATGTGTGTGCGAGTGTGCGAGTGTGGGCATGCGAGTGTGTGCTAGTGTGCGCGAGTGTGTGAGTGTGTGCGAGTGTTGCCGAGTGTGTGTGTGAGTGTGTAGGACTGTGTGTGCGAGTGTGTGCGAGTGTGTGTGCGAGTGTGTGTGTACGAGTGTGTTCGAGTGTGTGCAATTTTGTGCGAGTGTGTGTGTGCGAGTGCGTATGAGTAAGTGTGTGCGAATGTGTGCGAGTGTGTGTGCGAGTGTGTGTGCGAGTGTGTGTGTGAGTGTGTGCGTGCGACTGTGTGTGTGCGAGTGTGTGCGAGTGTGTGCGAGTGTTTGCGTGTGAGTGCGCGTGTGTGTGCGTGTGTACGAGTGTGTGCGAGTGTGTGGGTGCGAGTGTGTGCAAGTGTGTGCGAGTGTGTGTGAGTGTGTGTGTGAGTGTGTGTGAATGTGTGCGAGTCTGTGTGTGCGAGTGTGTGTGTGCGATTGTGTATGAGTGTGAGCGAGTATGTGTGTGAGTGTGTGCGAGTGTGTGCGAGTGAGTGCGAGTGTGTGCAAATGTGTGCGAGAGTGTGCGTGAGTGTGCGCGAGTGTGTGCGTGTGAGTGTGTTTGTGAGTGTGAGTGTGTGCTAATGTGCATGAGTGTGTGAGTGTGTGCGAGTGTGCGCGAGTGTGCGTGTGAGTGAGTGAGTGTGTGTGCGAGTGTGTGTAAGTGTGTGTGAGTGTGTACGAGTGTGTGTAGGAGTGTGTGCGAGTGTGTGCGATTGTGTGTGTGAGTGTGTAGGACTGTATGTGCAAGTGTGTGCGAGTGTGTTTGAGTGTGTGAGTGTGTGCGAGTGTGTGTGAGTGTGTGCAAGTGTGTGTGTGCGAGTGTGTGTGTGCAAGTGTGTGTGTGCAAGTGTGTGCGAGTGTGTATGAGTGTGTGTGTGTGCAAGTGTGTGCGCGAGTGTGTGCGCGAGTGTGTGCGTGTGAGTGAGTGTGTGTGTGTGAGTGTGAGTGTGTGCTAGTGTGCATGAGTGTGAGTGTGTGTGTGCGAGTGTGCGTGTGAGTCAGTGAGTGTGTGTGCGAGTGTGTGCGAGTGTATGTGCGAGTGTGTGCAAGTGTGTTCGAGTGTGTGTATGAGTGTGCATGAGTGAGTGTGTGCGAGTGTGTGTGAGTTTGTGTGTGTGTGAGTGTGTGCGAGTGTGTGTGTGCGAGTGTGTGTGTGCGATTGTGTATTAGTGAATGTGTGCGAGTGTGCGTGAGAGTGAGTGAGTGTGTGTGTGCGAGTGAGTGTGAGTGAGTGTGTGTGAGTGTGTGCGAGTGTGTGTGTGCGATTGTGCATAAGTGTGTGCGAGTGTGTGTGTGAGTGTGTAGGACTGTGTGTGCGAGTGTGTGTGCGTGTGTGTGAGTGTGTGTAGGAGTGTGTGTGAGTGTGTGCGATTGTGTGTGTGAGTGTATAGTACTGTATGTGCGACTGTGTTCGAGTGTGTGTGTGCGAGTGTGTGAGCATGTGTGAGTGTGTGCAAGTGTGTGCGTGCGAGTGTGTGTGATTGTGTATGAGTGAGTGTGTGCGAGTGTGTGCGAGTGTGTGTGCAAGTGTGTTTGAGTGTGTTTGTGCAAGTGTGTATGAGTGTGCGTGTGCGAGTGTGTGCAAGTGTGTTTGTGCGAGTGTGTATGAGTGTGTGTGTGCGAGTGTGTGCAAGTGTGTGTGATTGTGTGTGAGTGTGTGTATGAGTGAGTGTGTGCGAGTGTGTGCGCGAGTGTGTGCGTGTGAGTGTGTGCGAGTGTGTGCGAGTGTGTGTAAGTGTGTGCGATTGTGTGTGTGAGTGTGTAGGACTGTATGTGCGAGTGTGTGTGACTGTGTTCGAGTGTGTGTGTGCGAGTGTGTGAGTGTGTGCAAGTGTGTGCGTGCGAGTGTGTGTGTGCGAGTGTGTGTGATTGTGTATGAGTGAGTGTGTGCGAGTGTGTGCGAGTGTGTGTGCAAGTGTGTTTGAGTGTGTTTGTGCAAGTGTGTATGAGTGTGTGTGTGCGAGTGTGTGCAAGTGTGTTTGTGCGAGTGTGTATGAGTGTGTGTGTGCGAGTGTGTGCAAGTGTGTGTGATTGTGTGTGAGTGTGTGTATGAGTGAGTGTGTGCGAGTGTGTGTGCGAGTGTGTGCGCGAGTGTGTGCGTGCTGGTGTGCGCGAGTGTGTGTAGTAGTGTGTGTGACTGTGTGCGATTGTGTGTGTGAGTGTGTAGGACTGTATGTGCGAGTGTGTGCGACTGTGTTCGAGTGTTTGTGTGCGAGTGTGTGAGCATGTGTGAGTGTGCAAGTGTGTGTGTGCAAGTGTGTGCGTGCGAGTGTGTGCGAGTGTGTGCGAGTGTGTCCGAATGTGTGCGAGTGTGTGCGTGCGAGTGTGCGCGAGTGTGCACGAGTGTGTGCATGTAAGAGTGTGTGTGCGAGTTTGTGTGCGAGTGTGTGCGAGTGAGTGTGTGCGAGTTTGTGTGCGAGTGTGTGTGCGAGTGTGTGTGTGCGAGTGTGTGTGTGCGTGTGTGCGCGTGAGTGTGTGCGAGTGTGTGAGTGCGAATGTGTGTGCGTGTGAGTGTGTGCGAGTGTGTATGAGCGTATGTGCGAGTGTGTGCCAGTGTGTGCGAGTGTGTGTGCGAGTGTGTGCAAGTGTGTGCGAGAGTGTGCAAGTGTGTGCGAGTGTGTGTGTGCGAGCGTGTGCAATTGTGTATGAGTGTGTGCAAGTGTGTGTGCGTTTGTGCGAGTGTGTGCGTGTGTGTGTGCAAGTGCGTGTGAGTGAGTGCAAGTGTGTGCAAATGTGTGTGCGAGTGTGCGAGTGTGGGCATGCGAGTGTGTGCTAGTGTGCGAGAGTGTGCAAGTGTGTGCGAGTGTGTGTGTGCGAGTGTGTGCAATTGTGTATGAGTGTGTGCAAGTGTGTGTGCGTTTGTGCGAGTGTGTGCGTGTGTGTGTGCAAGTGCGTGTGAGTGAGTGCAAGTGTGTGCAAATGTGTGTGCGAGTGTGCGAGTGTGGGCATGCGAGTGTGTGCTAGTGTGTGCGAGTGTGTGAGTGTGTGCGAATGTTGCCGAGTGTGTGTGTGAGTGTGTAGGACTGTGTGTGCGAGTGTGTGCGAGTGTGTGTGCGAGTGTGTGTGTACGAGTGTGTTCGAGTGTGTGCAATTTTGTGCGAGTGTGTGTGTGCGAGTGCGTATGAGTAAGTGTGTGCGAATGTGTGCGAGTGTGTGCGAGTGTGTGTGCGAGTGTGTGTGTGAGTGTGTGCGTGCGACTGTGTGTGTGCGAGTGTGTGCGAGTGTGTGCGAGTGTTTGCTTGTGTGTGCGTGTGTACGAGTGTGTGCGAGTGTGTGGGTGCGAGTGTGTGCAAGTGTGTGCGAGTGTGTGTGAGTGTGTGTGTGAGTGTGTGTGAATGTGTGCGAGTCTGTGTGTGCGAGTGTGTGTGTGCGATTGTGTATGAGTGTGAGCGAGTATGTGTGTGAGTGTGTGCGAGTGTGTGCGAGTGTGTGCGTGCGAGTGCATGCGAGTGAGTGCGAGTGTGTGCAAATGTGTGCGAGAGTGTGCGTGAGTGTGCGCGAGTGTGTGTGCGAGTCTGTGCGCGAGTGTGTGCGTGCGGGTGTGCGCGAGTGTGTGTAGTAGTGTGTGTGAGTGTGTGCGATTGTGTGTGTGAGTGTGTAGGACTGTATGTGCGAGTGTGTGTGACTGTGTTCGAGTGTGTGTGTGCGAGTGTGTGAGCATGTGTGAGTGTGTGCAAGTGTGTGCGTGCGAGTGTGTGTGTGCGAGTGTGTGTGATTGTGTATGAGTGAGTGTGTGCGAGTGTGTGCGAGTGTGTGTGCAAGTGTGTTTGAGTGTGTTTGTGCAAGTGTGTATGAGTGTGTGCGAGTGTGTGCAAGTGTGTTTGTGCGAGTGTGTATGAGTGTGTGTGTGCGAGTGTGTGTGATTGTGTGTGAGTGTGTGTATGAGTGAGTGTGTGCGAGTGTGTGTGCGAGTCTGTGCGCGAGTGTGTGCGTGCGGGTGTGCGCGAGTGTGTGTAGTAGTGTGTGTGAGTGTGTGCGATTGTGTGTGTGAGTGTGTAGGACTGTATGTGCGAGTGTGTGCGACTGTGTTCGAGTGTGTGTGTGCGAGTGTGTGAGCATGTGTGAGTGTGTGCAAGTGTGTGTGTGCGACTGTGTGCGAGTGTGTGTGAGTGTGTCCGAATGTGTGCATACGAGTGTGCGCGAGTGTGCACGAGTGTGTGCATGTAAGTGTGTGCGAGTGTGCTCGAGTGAATGGGTGAGAGTGTGTGCGAGTGTGTGTGAGTGTGTGCAAGTAAGTGTGTGTGAGAGTGTATGAGTGAGTGTGTGTGAGTGTGTGTGTGCGAGTTTGTGTGCGAGTGTGTGCGAGTGAGTGTGTGCGAGTTTGTGCGCGAGTGTGTGTGCGAGTGTGTGTGTGCGAGTGTGTGTGTGCGTGTGTGCGCGCGAGTGTGTGCGAGTGTGTGAGTGCGAATGTGTGTGCGTGTGAGTGTGTGCGAGTGTGTATGAGCGTATGTGCGAGTGTGTGCCAGTGTGTGCGAGTGTGTGCAAGTGTGTGCGAGTGTGTGCGAGTGTGTGTGTGCGAGTGTGTGTGCAATTGTGTATGAGTGTGTGCGAGTGTGTGTTAGTTTGTGCGAGTGTGTGCGTCTGTTCGTGCGAGTGAGTGCGGGTGTGTGCGAGTGTGTGTATGCGAGTGTGTGTGCGATTGTGTATGAGTGTGTGTGAGTTTGTGCGAGTGTGTGCGTGTGTGTGCGAGTGCGTGCGAGTCCGCGCAAATGTGTGTGAGAGTGTGCGAGTGTGGGCGTGCGAGTGTGTGCTAGTGTGCGCGAGTGTGTGAGTGTGTGCGAGTGTGCGTGAGTAAGTGTGTGTGTAAGTGCGTGCGAGTGTTTCCGAGTGTGTGTGAGTGTGTAGGACTGTGTGTGCGAATGTGTGCGAGTGTGTGTGCGAGTGTGTGAGTACGAGTGTGTTCGAGAGTGTGCAATTGTGTGCGAGTGTGTGTGTGAGTGCGTATGAGTGAGTGTGTGCGAGTGTGTGTGAGTGTGTGTTTGCGAGTGTGTGCGAGTGTGTGCGAGTGTGTGCATGTGAGTGTGTGCGTGCAAGTGTGTGCGTGCAAGTGTGTGCGTGCGAGTGTGTGCGAGTGTGTGCAAGTGTGTGAGTGTGTGCGAGTGTGTGTGCGAGTGTGTGCAAGTGTGTGAGTGTGTGCGAGTGTGTGTGCGAGTGTGTGCAAGTGTGTGCAAATTTGCCCAAGTGTGCGCGAGTGTGCACGAGTGAGTGGGTGCGAGTGTGTGTGTGTGTGAGTGTGTGTGATTGTGTGTGTGAGTGTGTATGAGTGTGTGTGCGAGTGTGTGCAAGTGTGTGTGATTGTGTGTGAGTGTGTGTATGAGTGAGTGTGTGCGAGTGTGTGTGAGTGTGTGTGCGAGTGTGTGCGCGAGTGGGTGTGTGCGAGTGTGTGCGAGTGTGTGCGATTGTGTGTGTGAGTGTGTAGGACTGTATGTGCGAGTGTGTGCGAGTGTGTATGAGTGTGTGTGTGAGTGTGTGCAAGTGTGTGCGAGTGAGTGTGTGTGAGTGTGTGTGCGAGTGTGTGCGAGTGTGTGCGATTGTGTGTGAGAGTGTGTAGGACTGTATGTGCGAGTGTGTGCGAGTGTGTATGAGTGTGTGAGTGCGAGTGTGTGCGAATGTGTGCGAGTGTGTGCGTGCGAGTGTGCACGAGTGTGTGCATGTAAGTGTGTGCGTCTGAGTGTGTGCGAGTGTGCTCGAGTGAATGGGTGCGAGTGTGTGCGAGTGTGTGTGAGTGTGTGCGAGTGAGTGTGTGTGAGTGAGTGTGAGTGAGTGTGTGTGAGTGTGTGCGTGTGTGCGAGTTTGTGTGCGAGTGTGTGTGAGTGTGTGCGAGTGTGTGCGTGTGAGTGTGTGCGAGTGTGTGAGTGTGTGTGCGAATGTGTGTGCGAGTGAGTGTGTGCGAGTGGGTATGAGTGTATGTGCGAGTGTGTGCAAGTGTGTGAGAGTGTGTGTGAGTGTGTGTGTGCGAGTGTGTGCAAGTGTGTGCGAGTGACTGTGTGCGAGTGTGTGCGAAAGTGTGCAAGTGTGTGCGAGTGTGTGCGAGTGTGTGTGTGTGCAAGTGTGTGTGCAATTGTGTATGAGTGTGTGCGAGTGTGTGTGCGTTTGTGCGAGTGTGTGCGTGTGTGTGCGAGTGAGTGTGAGTGAGTGCAAGTGTGTGCAAATGTGTGCGCGAGTGTGCGAGTGTGGGCATGCGAGTGTGTGCTAGTGTGCGCGAGTGTGTGTGAGTGTGAGTGAGTAAGTGTGTGTGTGAGTGTGTGCGAGTGTTGCCGAGTGTGTGTGCGAGTGTGTGTGCAAGTGTGTGTGTACGAGTGTGTTCGAGTGTGTGCAATTTTGTGCGAGTGTGTGTGTGCGACTGCGTATGAGTAAGTGTGTGCGAATGTGTGCGAGTGTGTGCGCGAGGGTGTGTGCACGTGTGTGCATGTGACTGTGTGTGTGCGACTGTGGGCGAGTGTGTGCGTGTGTTTGCGTGTGTGTGCGCGTGTCTGTGCGTGTGTACGAGTGTGTGCGAGTGTGTGGGTGCGAGTGTGTGCAAGTGTGTGCGAGTGTGTGTGAGTGTGTGTGTGAGTGTGTGTGAATGTGTGCGAGTCTGTGTGTGCGAGTGTGTGTGTGCGATTGTGTATGAGTGTGTGCGAGTATGTGTGTGAGCGTGTGCGAGTGTGTGCGAGTGTGTGCGTGCGAGTGCATGCGAGTGAGTGCCAGTGTGTGCAAATGTGTGCGAGTGTGTGCGAGTGTGCGCGAATGTGCGCGAGTGTGTGCGTGTGAGTGAGTGTGTGTGTGAGTGTGAGTGTGTGCTAGTGTGCATGAGTGTGTGAGTGTGTGCGAGTGTGCGCGAGTGTGCGTGTGAGTGAGTGTGTGTGCGAGTGTGTGTGAGTGTGTACGAGTGGGTGTAGGAGTGTGTGCGAGTGTGTGCGATTGTGTGTGTGAGTGTGTAGCACTGTATGTGCAAGTGTGTGCAAGTGTGTTTGAGTGTGTGAGTGTGTGCGAGTGTGTGTGTTTGTGAGTGTGTGCGAGTGTGTGTGTGCGAGTGTGTGTCTGTGCAAGTGTGTTCGAGTGTGTGTGCGAGTGTGTATGAGTGTGTGTGTGTGCAAGTGTGTGCGTGAGTGTGTGCGTGTGAGTGAGTGTGTGTGTGAGTGTGAGTGTGTGCTAGTGTGCATGAGTGTGTGAGTGTGTGCGAGTGTGCGTGTGAGTGAGTGAGTTTGTGTGCGAGTGTGTGTGTGAGTGTGTGCAAGTGTGTTCGAGTGTGTGTGCGAGTGTGTATGAGTGTGTGTGTGTGCAAGTGTGTGCGCGTGTGTGTGAGTGTCTGTGAGTGTGTGCATGAGTGAGTGTGTGCGAGTGTGTGTGAGTTTGTGTGTGTGTGTGAGGGTGTGCGAGTGTGTGCGTGTGAGTGTGTGCGAGTGTGTGTGTGAGTGTGTGCGAGTGTGTGTGTGCAATTGTGTATTAGTGAATGTGTGCGAGTGTGCGTGAGTGTGTGTGTATGTGAGTGAGTGAGTGTGTGTGTGCGAGTGTGTGCGAGTGAGTGTTAGTGAGTGTGTGCAAGTGTGTGCGAGTGTGTGTGCGAGTGTGTGCGAGTGTGTGTGAGTGTGTGTAGGAGTGTGTGTAGGAGTGTGTAGGAGTGTGTGTGTGAGTGTGTAGTACTGTATGTGCGACTTTGTTCGAGTGTGTGTGTGCGAGTATGTGAGCATGTGTGAGTGTGTGCAAGTGTGTGCGTGCGAGTGTGTGTGTGCAAGTGTGCGTGATTGTGTATGAGTGAGTGTGTGCGAGTGTGCGTGCAAGTGTGTTTGAGTGTGTTTGTGCAAGTGTGTATGAGTGTGTCTGTGCGAGTGTGTGCAAGTGTGTTTGTGCGAGTGTGTATGAGTGTGTGTGTGCAAGTGTGTGTGATTGTGTGTGAGTGTGTGTATGAGTGAGTGTGTGCGAGTGTGTGCGAGTGTGTGTGCGTGTGTGTGCGCGAGTGTGTGCGTGTGAGTGTGTGCGAGTGTGTGCGATTGTGTGTGTGAGTGTGTAGGACTGTATGTGCGAGTGTGTGTGACTGTGTTCGAGTGTGTGTGTGCGAGTGTGTGAGCATGTGTGAGTGTGTGCAAGTGTGTGCGTGCGAGTGTGTGTGTGCGAGTGTGTGTGATTGTGTATGAGTGAGTGTGTGCGAGTGTGTGCAAGTATGTGTGTGAGCGTGTGCGAGTGTGTGCGAGTGTGTGTAAGTGTGTGCGATTGTGTGTGTGAGTGTGTAGGACTGTATGTGCGAGTGTGTGTGACTGTGTTCGAGTGTGTGTGTGCGAGTGTGTGAGTGTGTGCAAGTGTGTGCGTGCGAGTGTGTGTGTGCGAGTGTGTGTGATTGTGTATGAGTGAGTGTGTGCGAGTGTGTGCGAGTGTGTGTGCAAGTGTGTTTGAGTGTGTTTGTGCAAGTGTGTATGAGTGTGTGTGTGCGAGTGTGTGCAAGTGTGTTTGTGCGAGTGTGTATGAGTGTGTGTGTGCGAGTGTGTGCAAGTGTGTGTGATTGTGTGTGAGTGTGTGTATGAGTGAGTGTGTGCGAGTGTGTGCGAGTGTGTGTGCGTGTGTGTGCGCGAGTGTGTGCGTGTGAGTGTGTGCGAGTGTGTGCGATTGTGTGTGTGAGTGTGTAGGACTGTATGTGCGAGTGTGTGTGACTGTGTTCGAGTGTGTGTGTGCGAGTGTGTGAGCATGTGTGAGTGTGTGCAAGTGTGTGCGTGTGAGTGTGTGCGAGTGTGTGCGAGTGTGTGTAAGTGTGTGCGATTGTGTGTGAGTGTGTAGGACTGTATGTGCGAGTGTGTGTGACTGTGTTCGAGTGTGTGTGCGAGTGTGTGAGTGTGTGCAAGTGTGTGCGTGCGAGTGTGTGTGTGCGAGTGTGTGTGATTGTGTATGAGTGAGTGTGTGTGAGTGTGTGCGAGTGTGTGTGCAAGTGTGTTTGAGTGTGTTTGTGCAAGTGTGTATGAGTGTGTGCGAGTGTGTGCAAGTGTGTTTGTGCGAGTGTGTATGAGTGTGTGTGTGCGAGTGTGTGCAAGTGTGTGTGATTGTGTGTGAGTGTGTGTATGAGTGAGTGTGTGCGAGTGTGTGTGCGAGTGTGTGCGCGAGTGTGTGCGTGCTGGTGTGCGCGAGTGTGTGTAGTAGTGTGTGTGACTGTGTGCGATTGTGTGTGTGAGTGTGTAGGACTGTATGTGCGAGTGTGTGCGACTGTGTTCGAGTGTTTGTGTGCGAGTGTGTGAGCATGTGTGAGTGTGCAAGTGTGTGTGTGCAAGTGTGTGCGTGCGAGTGTGTGCGAGTGTGTGCGAGTGTGTCCGAATGTGTGCGAGTGTGTGCGTGCGAGTGTGCGCGAGTGTGCACGAGTGTGTGCATGTAAGTGTGTGCGTGCGAGTGTGTGCGAGTGTGCTCGAGTGAATGGGTGAGAGTGTGTGCGAGTGTGTGTGTGTGCAAGTAAGTGTGTGTGAGAGTGTATGAGTGAGTGTGTGTGAGTGTGTGTGTGCGAGTTTGTGTGCGAGTGTGTGCGAGTGAGTGTGTGCGAGTTTGTGTGCGAGTGTGTGTGCGAGTGTGTGTGTGCGAGTGTGTGTGTGCGTGTGTGCGCGTGAGTGTGTGCGAGTGTGTGAGTGCGAATGTGTGTGCGTGTGAGTGTGTGCGAGTGTGTATGAGCGTATGTGCGAGTGTGTGCCAGTGTGTGCGAGTGTGTGTGCGAGTGTGTGCAAGTGTGTGCGAGAGTGTGCAAGTGTGTGCGAGTGTGTGTGTGCGAGCGTGTGCAATTGTGTATGAGTGTGTGCAAGTGTGTGTGCGTTTGTGCGAGTGTGTGCGTGTGTGTGTGCAAGTGCGTGTGAGTGAGTGCAAGTGTGTGCAAATGTGTGTGCGAGTGTGCGAGTGTGGGCATGCGAGTGTGTGCTAGTGTGCGAGAGTGTGCAAGTGTGTGCGAGTGTGTGTGTGCGAGTGTGTGCAATTGTGTATGAGTGTGTGCAAGTGTGTGTGCGTTTGTGCGAGTGTGTGCGTGTGTGTGTGCAAGTGCGTGTGAGTGAGTGCAAGTGTGTGCAAATGTGTGTGCGAGTGTGCGAGTGTGGGCATGCGAGTGTGTGCTAGTGTGTGCGAGTGTGTGAGTGTGTGCGAATGTTGCCGAGTGTGTGTGTGAGTGTGTAGGACTGTGTGTGCGAGTGTGTGTGAGTGTGTGTGCGAGTGTGTGTGTACGAGTGTGTTCGAGTGTGTGCAATTTTGTGCGAGTGTGTGTGTGCGAGTGCGTATGAGTAAGTGTGTGCGAATGTGTGCGAGTGTGTGCGAGTGTGTGTGCGAGTGTGTGTGTGAGTGTGTGCGTGCGACTGTGTGTGTGCGAGTGTGTGCGAGTGTGTGCGAGTGTTTGCTTGTGTGTGCGTGTGTACGAGTGTGTGCGAGTGTGTGGGTGCGAGTGTGTGCAAGTGTGTGCGAGTGTGTGTGAGTGTGTGTGTGAGTGTGTGTGAATGTGTGCGAGTCTGTGTGTGCGAGTGTGTGTGTGCGATTGTGTATGAGTGTGAGCGAGTATGTGTGTGAGTGTGTGCGAGTGTGTGCGAGTGTGTGCGTGCGAGTGCATGCGAGTGAGTGCGAGTGTGTGCAAATGTGTGCGAGAGTGTGCGTGAGTGTGCGCGAGTGTGTGTGCGAGTCTGTGCGCGAGTGTGTGCGTGCGGGTGTGCGTGAGTGTGTGTAGTAGTGTGTGTGAGTGTGTGCGATTGTGTGTGTGAGTGTGTAGGACTGTATGTGCGAGTGTGTGTGACTGTGTTCGAGTGTGTGTGTGCGAGTGTGTGAGCATGTGTGAGTGTGTGCAAGTGTGTGCGTGCGAGTGTGTGTGTGCGAGTGTGTGTGATTGTGTATGAGTGAGTGTGTGCGAGTGTGTGCGAGTGTGTGTGCAAGTGTGTTTGAGTGTGTTTGTGCAAGTGTGTATGAGTGTGTGCGAGTGTGTGCAAGTGTGTTTGTGCGAGTGTGTATGAGTGTGTGTGTGCGAGTGTGTGTGATTGTGTGTGAGTGTGTGTATGAGTGAGTGTGTGCGAGTGTGTGTGCGAGTCTGTGCGCGAGTGTGTGCGTGCGGGTGTGCGCGAGTGTGTGTAGTAGTGTGTGTGAGTGTGTGCGATTGTGTGTGTGAGTGTGTAGGACTGTATGTGCGAGTGTGTGCGACTGTGTTCGAGTGTGTGTGTGCGAGTGTGTGAGCATGTGTGAGTGTGTGCAAGTGTGTGTGTGCGACTGTGTGCGAGTGTGTGTGAGTGTGTCCGAATGTGTGCATGCGAGTGTGCGCGAGTGTGCACGAGTGTGTGCATGTAAGTGTGTGCGAGTGTGCTCGAGTGAATGGGTGAGAGTGTGTGCGAGTGTGTGTGAGTGTGTGCAAGTAAGTGTGTGTGAGAGTGTATGAGTGAGTGTGTGTGAGTGTGTGTGTGCGAGTTTGTGTGCGAGTGTGTGCGAGTGAGTGTGTGCGAGTTTGTGCGCGAGTGTGTGTGCGAGTGTGTGTGTGCGAGTGTGTGTGTGCGTGTGTGCGCGCGAGTGTGTGCGAGTGTGTGAGTGCGAATGTGTGTGCGTGTGAGTGTGTGCGAGTGTGTATGAGCGTATGTGCGAGTGTGTGCCAGTGTGTGCGAGTGTGTGTGCGAGTGTGTGCAAGTGTGTGCGAGTGTGTGCGAGTGTGTGTGTGCGAGTGTGTGTGCAATTGTGTATGAGTGTGTGCGAGTGTGTGTTAGTTTGTGCGAGTGTGTGCGTCTGTTCGTGCGAGTGAGTGCGGGTGTGTGCGAGTGTGTGTATGCGAGTGTGTGTGCGATTGTGTATGAGTGTGTGTGAGTTTGTGCGAGTGTGTGCGTGTGTGTGCGAGTGCGTGCGAGTACGCGCAAATGTGTGTGAGAGTGTGCGAGTGTGGGCGTGCGAGTGTGTGCTAGTGTGCGCGAGTGTGTGAGTGTGTGCGAGTGTGCGTGAGTAAGTGTGTGTGTAAGTGCGTGCGAGTGTTTCCGAGTGTGTGTGAGTGTGTAGGACTGTGTGTGCGAATGTGTGCGAGTGTGTGTGCGAGTGTGTGAGTACGAGTGTGTTCGAGAGTGTGCAATTGTGTGCGAGTGTGTGTGTGAGTGCGTATGAGTGAGTGTGTGCGAGTGTGTGTGAGTGTGTGTTTGCGAGTGTGTGCGAGTGTGTGCGAGTGTGTGCATGTGAGTGTGTGCGTGCAAGTGTGTGCGTGCAAGTGTGTGCGTGCGAGTGTGTGCGAGTGTGTGCAAGTGTGTGAGTGTGTGCGAGTGTGTGTGCGAGTGTGTGCAAGTGTGTGCAAATTTGCCCAAGTGTGCGCGAGTGTGCACGAGTGAGTGGGTGCGAGTGTGTGTGTGTGTGAGTGTGTGTGATTGTGTGTGTGAGTGTGTATGAGTGTGTGTGCGAGTGTGTGCAAGTGTGTGTGATTGTGTGTGAGTGTGTGTATGAGTGAGTGTGTGCGAGTGTGTGTGAGTGTGTGTGCGAGTGTGTGCGCGAGTGGGTGTGTGCGAGTGTGTGCGAGTGTGTGCGATTGTGTGTGTGAGTGTGTAGGACTGTATGTGCGAGTGTGTGCGAGTGTGTATGAGTGTGTGTGTGAGTGTGTGCAAGTGTGTGCGAGTGAGTGTGTGTGAGTGTGTGTGCGAGTGTGTGCGAGTGTGTGCGATTGTGTGTGAGAGTGTGTAGGACTGTATGTGCGAGTGTGTGCGAGTGTGTATGAGTGTGTGAGTGCGAGTGTGTGCGAATGTGTGCGAGTGTGTGCGTGCGAGTGTGCACGAGTGTGTGCATGTAAGTGTGTGCGTCTGAGTGTGTGCGAGTGTGCTCGAGTGAATGGGTGCGAGTGTGTGCGAGTGTGTGTGAGTGTGTGCGAGTGAGTGTGTGTGAGTGAGTGTGAGTGAGTGTGTGTGAGTGTGTGCGTGTGTGCGAGTTTGTGTGCGAGTGTGTGTGAGTGTGTGCGAGTGTGTGCGTGTGAGTGTGTGCGAGTGTGTGAGTGTGTGTGCGAATGTGTGTGCGAGTGAGTGTGTGCGAGTGGGTATGAGTGTATGTGCGAGTGTGTGCAAGTGTGTGAGAGTGTGTGTGAGTGTGTGTGTGCGAGTGTGTGCAAGTGTGTGCGAGTGAGTGTGTGCGAGTGTGTGCGAAAGTGTGCAAGTGTGTGCGAGTGTGTGCGAGTGTGTGTGTGTGCAAGTGTGTGTGCAATTGTGTATGAGTGTGTGCGAGTGTGTGTGCGTTTGTGCGAGTGTGTGCGTGTGTGTGCGAGTGAGTGTGAGTGAGTGCAAGTGTGTGCAAATGTGTGCGCGAGTGTGCGAGTGTGGGCATGCGAGTGTGTGCTAGTGTGCGCGAGTGTGTGTGAGTGTGCGTGAGTAAGTGTGTGTGTGAGTGTGTGCGAGTGTTGCCGAGTGTGTGTGCGAGTGTGTGTGCAAGTGTGTGTGTACGAGTGTGTTCGAGTGTGTGCAATTTTGTGCGAGTGTGTGTGTGCGAGTGCGTATGAGTAAGTGTGTGCGAATGTGTGCGAGTGTGTGCGCGAGGGTGTGTGCAGGAGTGTGCATGTGACTGTGTGTGTGCGACTGTGGGCGAGTGTGTGCGTGTGTTTGCGTGTGTGTGCGCGTGTCTGTGCGTGTGTACGAGTGTGTGCGAGTGTGTGGGTGCGAGTGTGTGCAAGTGTGTGCGAGTGTGTGTGAGTGTGTGTGTGAGTGTGTGTGAATGTGTGCGAGTCTGTGTGTGCGAGTGTGTGTGTGCGATTGTGTATGAGTGTGTGCGAGTATGTGTGTGAGCATGTGCGAGTGTGTGCGAGTGTGTGCGTGTGAGTGCATGCGAGTGAGTGCCAGTGTGTGCAAATGTGTGCGAGTGTGTGCGAGTGTGCGCGAATGTGCGCGAGTGTGTGCGTGTGAGTGAGTGTGTGTGTGAGTGTGAGTGTGTGCTAGTGTGCATGAGTGTGTGAGTGTGTGCGAGTGTGCGCGAGTGTGCGTGTGAGTGAGTGTGTGTGCGAGTGTGTGTGAGTGTGTACGAGTGGGTGTAGGAGTGTGTGCGAGTGTGTGCGATTGTGTGTGTGAGTGTGTAGCACTGTATGTGCAAGTGTGTGCAAGTGTGTTTGAGTGTGTGAGTGTGTGCGAGTGTGTGTGTTTGTGAGTGTGTGCAAGTGTGTTTGTGCGAGTGTGTGTGTGCGAGTGTGTGTCTGTGCAAGTGTGTTCGAGTGTGTGTGCGAGTGTGTATGAGTGTGTGTGTGTGCAAGTGTGTGCGTGAGTGTGTGCGTGTGAGTGAGTGTGTGTGTGAGTGTGAGTGTGTGCTAGTGTGCATGAGTGTGTGAGTGTGTGCGAGTGTGCGTGTGAGTGAGTGAGTGTGTGTGCGAGTGTGTGTGTGAGTGTGTGCAAGTGTGTTCGAGTGTGTGTGCGAGTGTGTATGAGTGTGTGTGTGCAAGTGTGTGCGCGTGTGTGTGAGTGTCTGTGAGTGTGTGCATGAGTGAGTGTGTGCGAGTGTGTGTGAGTTTGTGTGTGTGTGTGAGGGTGTGCGAGTGTGTGCGTGTGAGTGTGTGCGAGTGTGTGTGTGAGTGTGTGCGAGTGTGTGTGTGCAATTGTGTATTAGTGAATGTGTGCGAGTGTGCGTGAGTGTGTGTGTATGTGAGTGAGTGAGTGTGTGTGTGCGAGTGTGTGCGAGTGAGTGTGAGTGAGTGTGTGCAAGTGTGTGCGAGTGTGTGTGTGCGATTGTGCATAAGTGTGTGCGAGTGTGTGTGTGAGTGTGTAGGACTGTGTGTGCGAGTGTGTGTGAGTGTGTGTAGGAGTGTGTGTAGGAGTGTGTAGGAGTGTGTGTGTGAGTGTGTAGTACTGTATGTGCGACTTTGTTCGAGTGTGTGTGTGCGAGTATGTGAGCATGTGTGAGTGTGTGCAAGTGTGTGCGTGCGAGTGTGTGTGTGCAAGTGTGTGTGATTGTGTATGAGTGAGTGTGTGCGAGTGTGCGTGCAAGTGTGTTTGAGTGTGTTTGTGCAAGTGTGTATGAGTGTGTCTGTGCGAGTGTGTGCAAGTGTGTTTGTGCGAGTGTGTATGAGTGTGTGTGTGCAAGTGTGTGTGATTGTGTGTGAGTGTGTGTATGAGTGAGTGTGTGCGAGTGTGTGCGAGTGTGTGTGCGTGTGTGTGCGCGAGTGTGTGCGTGTGAGTGTGTGCGAGTGTGTGCGATTGTGTGTGTGAGTGTGTAGGACTGTATGTGCGAGTGTGTGTGACTGTGTTCGAGTGTGTAGGACTGTGTGTGCGAGTGTGTGAGCAGGTGTGAGTGTGTGCAAGTGTGTGCGTGCGAGTGTGTGTGTGCGAGTGTGTGTGATTGTGTATGAGTGAGTGTGTGCGAGTGTGTGCAAGTATGTGTGTGAGTGTGTGCAAATGTGTGCGAGAGTGTGCGAGTGTGGGCGTGCGAATGTGTGCGAGTGTGCGCGAGTGTGTGAGTGAGTGTGTGTGTGAGTGTGAGTGTGTGCTAGTGTGCATGAGTGTGTGAGTGTGTGCGAGTGTGCGTGAGTGTGCGTGTGAGTGAGTGTGTGTGCGAGTGTGTGTGATTGTGTGTGAGTGTGTACGAGTGTGTGTAGGAGTGTGTGCGAGTGTGTGCGATTGTGTGTGTGAGTGTGTAGGACTGTATGTGCAAGTGTGTGCGAGTGTGTTTGAGTGTGTGAGTGTGTGCGAGTGTGTGTGAGTGTGTGCAAGTGTGTGTGTGCAAGTGTGTGTGTGCAAGTGTGTTCGAGTGTGTGTGCGAGTGTGTATGAGTGTCTGTGTGTGCAAGTGTGTTCGCGAGTGTGTGCGTGTGAGTGAGTGTGTGTGTGAGTGTGAGTGTGTGCTAGTGTGCATGAGTGTGTGAGTGTGTGCGAGTGTGCGTGTGAGTGAGTGTGTGTGCGAGTGTGTGCGAGTGTGTGAGTGTGTGTGCGAATGTGTGTGCGAGTGTGTATGAGTGTATGTGCGAGTGTGTGCAAGTGTGTGAGAGTGTGTGTGCGAGTGTGTGCAAGTGTGTGCGAGTGTGTGCGAGTGTGTGCGAGAGTGTGCAAGTGTGTGCGAGTGTGTGTGTGCGAGTGTGTGTGCAATTGTGTATGAGTGTGTGCGAGTGTGTGTGCGTTTGTGCGAGTGTGTGCGTGTGTGTGTGCAAGTGCGTGTGAGTGAGTGCAAGTGTGTGCAAATGTGTGTGCGAGTGTGCGAGTGTGGGCATGCGAGTGTGTGCTAGTGTGCGAGAGTGTGCAAGTGTGTGCGAGTGTGTGTGTGCGAGTGTGTGTGCAATTGTGTATGAGTGTGTGCGAGTGTGTGCGTGTGTGTGTGCAAGTGCGTGTGAGTGAGTGCAAGTGTGTGCAAATGTGTGTGCGAGTGTGCGAGTGTGGGCATGCGAGTGTGTGCTAGTGTGCGCGAGTGTGTGAGTGTGTGCGAGTGTGCGTGAGTAAGTGTGTGTGTGAGTGTGTGCGAGTGTTGCCGAGTGTGTGTGTGAGTGTGTAGGACTGTGTGTGCGAGTGTGTGTGCGAGTGTGTGTGTACGAGTGTGTTCGAGTGTGTGCAATTTTGTGCGAGTGTGTGTGTGCGAGTGCGTATGAGTAAGTGTGTGCGAATGTGTGCGAGTGTGTGCGAGTGTGTGTGCGAGTGTGTTTGCGAGTGTGTGCGTGCGACTGTGTGTGTGCGACTGTGTGCGAGTGTGTGCGAGTGTTTGCGTGTGTGTGCGCGTGTGTGTGCGTGTGTACGAGTGTGTGCGAGTGTGTGGGTGCGAGTGTGTGCAAGTGTGTGCGAGTGTGTGTGAGTGTGTGTGTGAGTGTGTGTGAATGTGTGCGAGTGTGTGCGTGTGAGTGCGAGTGTGTGCAAATGTGTGCGAGAGTGTGCGAGTGTGGGCGTGCGAGTGTGTGCGAGTGTGCGTGAGTGTGCATGAGTGTGTGCGTGTGAGTGAGTGTGTGTGTGAGTGTGAGTGTGTGCTAGTGTGCATGAGTGTGTGAGTGTGTGCGAGTGTGCGCGAGTGTGCATGTGAGTGAGTGAGTGTGTGTGCGAGTGTGTGTGATTGTGTGTGAGTGTGTACGAGTGTGTAGGAGTGTGTGCGAGTGTGTGCGATTGTGTGTGTGAGTGTGTAGGACTGTATGTGCAAGTGTGTGCGAGTGTGTTTGAGTGTGTGAGTGTGTGCGAGTGTGTGTGAGTGTGTGTGAGTGTGTGCAAGTGTGTGTGTGCAAGTGTGTGTGTGCAAGTGTGTGTGTGCAAGTGTGTGTGTGCAAGTGTGTTCGAGTGTGTGTGCGAGTGTGTATGAGTGTCTGTGTGTGCAAGTGTGTTTGCGAGTGTGTGCGTGTGAGTGAGTGTGTGTGTGAGTGTGAGTGTGTGCTAGTGTGCATGAGTGTGTGAGTGTGTGCGAGTGTGCGTGTGAGTGAGTGTGTGTGCGAGTGTGTGCGAGTGTGTGAGTGTGTGTGCGAGTGAGTGTGTGCGAGTGTGTATGAGTGTATGTGCGAGTGTGTGCAAGTGTGTGAGAGTGTGTGAGAGTGTGTGTGTGCGAGTGTGTGCAAGTGTGTTTGAGTGAGTGTGTGCGAGTGTGTGCGAGAGTGTGCAAGTGTGTGCGAGTGTGTGTGTGCGAGTGTGTGTGCAATTGTGTATGAGTGTGTGCGAGTGTGTGTGCGTTTGTGCGAGTGTGTGCGTGTGTGTGTGCAAGTGCGTGTGAGTGAGTGCAAGTGTGTGCAAATGTGTGTGCGAGTGTGCGAGTGTGGGCATGCGAGTGTGTGCTAGTGTGCGAGAGTGTGCAAGTGTGTGCGAGTGTGTGTGCGAGTGTGTGTGCAATTGTGTATGAGTGTGTGCGAGTGTGTGTGCGTTTGTGCGAGTGTGTGCGTGTGTGTGTGCAAGTGCGTGTGAGTGAGTGCAAGTGTGTGCAAATGTGTGTGCGAGTGTGCGAGTGTGGGCATGCGAGTGTGTGCTAGTGTGCGCGAGTGTGTGAGTGTGTGCGAGTGTTGCCGAGTGTGTGTGTGAGTGTGTAGGACTGTGTGTGCGAGTGTGTGCGAGTGTGTGTGCGAGTGTGTGTGTACGAGTGTGTTCGAGTGTGTGCAATTTTGTGCGAGTGTGTGTGTGCGAGTGCGTATGAGTAAGTGTGTGCGAATGTGTGCGAGTGTGTGCGAGTGTGTGTGCGAGTGTGTGTGTGAGTGTGTGCGTGCGACTGTGTGTGTGCGAGTGTGTGCGAGTGTGTGCGAGTGTTTGCGTGTGAGTGCGCGTGTGTGTGCGTGTGTACGAGTGTGTGCGAGTGTGTGGGTGCGAGTGTGTGCAAGTGTGTGCGAGTGTGTGTGAGTGTGTGTGTGAGTGTGTGTGAATGTGTGCGAGTCTGTGTGTGCGAGTGTGTGTGTGCGATTGTGTATGTGTGTGAGCGAGTATGTGTGTGAGTGTGTGCGAGTGTGTGCGAATGTGTGCGTGCGAGTGCATGCGAGTGAGTGCGAGTGTGTGCAAATGTGTGCGAGAGTGTGCGTGAGTGTGCGCGAGTGTGTGCGTGTGAGTGTGTTTGTGAGTGTGAGTGTTTGCTAATGTGCATGAGTGTGTGAGTGTGTGCGAGTGTGCGCGAGTGTGCGTGTGAGTGAGTGAGTGTGTGTGCGAGTGTGTGTAAGTGTGTGTGAGTGTGTACGAGTGTGTGTAGGAGTGTGTGCGAGTGTGTGCGATTGTGTGTGTGAGTGTGTAGGACTGTATGTGCAAGTGTGTGCGAGTGTGTTTGAGTGTGTGAGTGTGTGCGAGTGTGTGTGAGTGTGTGCAAGTGTGTGTGTGCGAGTGTGTGTGTGCAAGTGTGTGTGTGCAAGTGTGTGCGAGTGTGTATGAGTGTGTGTGTGTGCAAGTGTGTGCGCGAGTGTGTGCGCGAGTGTGTGCGTGTGAGTGAGTGTGTGTGTGTGTGAGTGTGAGTGTGTGCTAGTGTGCATGAGTGTGAGTGTGTGTGTGCGAGTGTGCGTGTGAGTCAGTGAGTGTGTGTGCGAGTGTGTGCGAGTGTGTGTGTGAGTGTGTGCAAGTGTGTTCGAGTGTGTGTGTGAGTGTGCATGAGTGAGTGTGTGCAAGTGTGTGTGAGTTTGTGTGTGTGTGAGTGTGTGCGAGTGTGTGTGTGTGAGTGTGTGCGAGTTTGTGTGTGAGTGTGTGCGAGTGTGTGTGTGCGATTGTGTATTAGTGAATGTGTGCGAGTGTGCATGAGAGTGAGTGAGTGTGTGTGTGCGAGTGAGAGTGAGTGTGTGTGTGCGATTGTGCATAAGTGTGTGCGAGTGTGTGTGTGAGTGTGTAGGACTGTGTGTGCGAGTGTGTGTGCGAGTGTGTGTGCGTGTGTGTGAGTGTGTGTAGGAGTGTGTGTGAGTATGTGCGATTGTGTGTGTGAGTGTATAGTACTGTATGTGCGACTGTGTTCGAGTGTGTGTGTGCGAGTGTGTGAGCATGTGTGAGTGTGTGCAAGTGTGTGCGTGCGAGTGTGTGTGATTGTGTATGAGTGAGTGTGTGCGAGTGTGTGCGAGTGTGTGTGCAAGTGTGTTTGAGTGTGTTTGTGCAAGTGTGTATGAGTGTGTGTGTGCGAGTGTGTGCAAGTGTGTTTGTGCGAGTGTGCATGAGTGTGTGTGTGCGAGTGTGTGCAAGTGTGTGTGATTGTGTGTGAGTGTGTGTATGAGTGAGTGTGTGCGAGTGTGTGCGCGAGTGTGTGCGTGTGAGTGTGTGCGAGTGTGTGCGAGTGTGTGTAAGTGTGTGCGATTGTGTGTGTGAGTGTGTAGGACTGTATGTGCGAGTGTGTGTGACTGTGTTCGAGTGTGTGTGTGCGAGTGTGTGAGTGTGTGCAAGTGTGTGCGTGCGAGTGTGTGTGATTGTGTATGAGTGAGTGTGTGCGAGTGTGTGCGAGTGTGTGTGCAAGTGTGTTTGAGTGTGTTTGTGCAAGTGTGTATGAGTGTGTGTGTGCGAGTGTGTGCAAGTGTGTTTGTGCGAGTGTGTATGAGTGTGTGTGTGCGAGTGTGTGCAAGTGTGTGTGATTGTGTGTGAGTTTGTGTATGAGTGAGTGTGTGCGAGTGTGTGTGCGAGTGTGTGCGCGAGTGTGTGCGTGTGAGTGTGTGCGAGTGTGTGCGAGTGTGTGTAAGTGTGTGCGATTGTGTGTGTGAGTGTGTAGGACTGTATGTGCGAGTGTGTGTGACTGTGTTCGAGTGTGTGTGCGAGTGTGTGAGTGTGTGCAAGTGTGTGCGTGCGAGTGTGTGTGTGCGAGTGTGTGTGATTGTGTATGAGTGAGTGTGTGCGAGTGTGTGCGAGTGTGTGTGCAAGTGTGTTTGAGTGTGTTTGTGCAAGTGTGTATGAGTGTGTGCGAGTGTGTGCAAGTGTGTTTGTGCGAGTGTGTATGAGTGTGTGTGTGCGAGTGTGTGCAAGTGTGTGTGATTGTGTGTGAGTGTGTGTATGAGTGAGTGTGTGCGAGTGTGTGTGCGAGTGTGTGCGCGAGTGTGTGCGTGCTGGTGTGCGCGAGTGTGTGTAGTAGTGTGTGTGACTGTGTGCGATTGTGTGTGTGAGTGTGTAGGACTGTATGTGCGAGTGTGTGCGACTGTGTTTGAGTGTGTGTGTGCGAGTGTGTGAGCATGTGTGAGTGTGCAAGTGTGTGTGTGCAAGTGTGTGCGTGCGAGTGTGTGTGAGTGTGTCCGAATGTGTGCGAGTGTGTGCGTGCGAGTGTGCGCGAGTGTGCACGAGTGTGTGCATGTAAGTGTGTGCGTGCGAGTGTGTGCGAGTGTGCTCGAGTGAATGGGTGAGAGTGTGTGCGAGTGTGTGTGAGTTTGTGCAAGTAAGTGTGTGTGAGAGTGTATGAGTGAGTGTGTGTGAGTGTGTGTGTGCGAGTTTGTGTGCGAGTGTGTGCGAGTTTGTGTGCGAGTGTGTGTGCGAGTGTGTGTGTGCGAGTGTGTGTGTGCGTGTGTGCGCGTGAGTGTGTGCGAGTGTGTGAGTGCGAATGTGTGTGCGTGTGAGTGTGTGCGAGTGTGTATGAGCGTATGTGCGAGTGTGTGCCAGTGTGTGCGAGTGTGTGTGCGAGTGTGTGCAAGTGTGTGCGAGTGTGTGCGAGTGTGTGCGAGTGTGTGTGTGCGAGTGTGTGTGCAATTGTGTATGAGTGTGTGCGAGTGTGTGTGCGTTTGTGCGAGTGTGTGCGTGTGTGTGTGCAAGTGCGTGTGAGTGAGTGCAAGTGTGTGCAAATGTGTGTGCGAGTGTGCGAGTGTGGGCATGCGAGTGTGTGCTAGTGTGTGCGAGTGTGTGAGTGTGTGCGAATGTTGCCGAGTGTGTGTGTGAGTGTGTAGGACTGTGTGTGCGAGTGTGTGTGCGAGTGTGTGTGTACGAGTGTGTTCGAGTGTGTGCAATTTTGTGCGAGTGTGTGTGTGCGAGTGCGTATGAGTAAGTGTGTGCGAATGTGTGCGAGTGTGTGCGAGTGTGTGTGCGAGTGTGTGTGTGAGTGTGTGCGTGCGACTGTGTGTGTGCGAGTGTGTGCGAGTGTGTGCGAGTGTTTGCGTGTGAGTGCGCGTGTGTGTGCGTGTGTACGAGTGTGTGCGAGTGTGTGGGTGCGAGTGTGTGCAAGTGTGTGCGAGTGTGTGTGAGTGTGTGTGTGAGTGTGTGTGAATGTGTGCGAGTGTGTGTGTGCGAGTGTGTGTGTGCGATTGTGTATGAGTGTGTGCGAGTATGTGTGTGAGTGTGTGCGAGTGTGTGCGAGTTTGTGCGTGCGAGTGCATGCGAGTGAGTGCGAGTGTGTGCAAATGTGTGCGAGAGTGTGCGAGTGTGGGCGTGCGAGTGTGTGCGAGTGTGCGCGAGTGTGCGCGAGTGTGGGCGTGTGAGTGTGTTTGTGAGTGTGAGTGTGTGCTAGTGTGCATGAGTGTGTGAGTGTGTGCGAGTGTGCGCGAGTGTGCGTGTGAGTGAGTGTGTGTGCGAGTGTGTGTGAGTGTGTGTGAGTGTGTACGAGTGTGTGTAGGAGTGTGTGCGAGTGTGTGCGATTGTGTGTGTGAGTGTGTAGGACTGTATGTGCAAGTGTGTGCGAGTGTGTTTGAGTTTTTGAGTGTGTGCGAGTGTGTGTGAGTGTGTGCAAGTGTGTGTGTGCGAGTGTGTGTGTGCAAGTGTGTGTGTGCAAGTGTGTGCGAGTGTGTGAGCATGTGTGAGTGTGTGCAAGTGTGTGCGTGCGAGTGTGTGTGATTGTGTATGAGTGAGTGTGTGCGAGTGTGTGCGAGTGTGTGTGCAAGTGTGTTGAGTGTGTTTGTGCAAGTGTGTATGAGTGTGTGTGTGCGAGTGTGTGCAAGTGTGTTTGTGCGAGTGTGTATGAGTGTGTGTGTGCGAGTGTGTGCAAGTGTGTGTGATTGTGTGTGAGTGTGTGTATGAGTGAGTGTGTGCGAGTGTGTGTGCGAGTGTGTGCGCGAGTGTGTGCGTGTGAGTGTGTGCGAGTGTGTGTAAGTGTGTGCGATTGTGTGTGTGAGTGTGTAGGACTGTATGTGCGAGTGTGTGTGACTGTGTTCGAGTGTGTGTGTGCGAGTGTGTGAGTGTGTGCAAGTGTGTGCATGCGAGTGTGTGTGTGCGAGTGTGTGTGATTGTGTATGAGTGAGTGTGTGCGAGTGTGTGCGAGAGTGTGTGCAAGTGTGTTTGAGTGTGTTTGTGCAAGTGTGTATGAGTGTGTGCGAGTGTGTGCAAGTGTGTTTGTGCGAGTGTGTATGAGTGTGTGTGTGCGAGTGTGTGCAAGTGTGTGTGATTGTGTGTGAGTGTGTGTATGAGTGAGTGTGTGCGAGTGTGTGTGCGAGTGTGTGCGCGAGTGTGTGCGTGCGGGTGTGCGCGAGTGTGTGTAGTAGTGTGTGTGACTGTGTGCGATTGTGTGTGTGAGTGTGTAGGACTGTATGTGCGAGTGTGTGCGACTGTGTTCGAGTGTGTGTGTGCGACAGTGTGTGAGCATGTGTGAGTGTGTGCAAGTGTGTGTGTGCAAGTGTGTGCGTACGAGTGTGTGCGAGTGTGTCCGAATGTGTGCGAGTGTGTGCGTGCGAGTGTGCGCGAGTGTGCACGAGTGTGTGCATGTAAGTGTGTGCGTGCGAGTGTGTGCGAGTGTGCTCGAGTGAATGGGTGAGAGTGTGTGTGAGTGTGTGCAAGTAAGTGTGTGTGAGAGTGTATGAGTGAGTGTGTGTGAGTGTGTGTGTGCGAGTTTGTGTGCGAGTGTGTGCGAGTGAGTGTGTGCGAGTTTGTGTGCGAGTGTGTGTGCGAGTGTGTGTGTGCGAGTGTGTGTGTGCGTGTGTGCGCGTGAGTGTGTGCGAGTGTGTGAGTGCGAATGTGTGTGCGTGTGAGTGTGTGCGAGTGTGTATGAGCGTATGTGCGAGTGTGTGCCAGTGTGTGCGAGTGTGTGTGCGAGTGTGTGCGAGTGTGTGCGAGTGTGTGCGAGTGTGTGTGTGCGAGTGTGTGTGTGCGAGTGTGTGTGCAATTGTGTATGAGTGTGTGCGAGTGTGTGTTAGTTTGTGCGAGTGTGTGCGTCTGTTCGTGCGAGTGAGTGTGGGTGTGTGCGATTGTGTGTATGTGAGTGTGTGTGCAATTGTGTATGAGTGTGTGTGAGTTTGTGCGAGTGTGTGCGAGTGCGTGCGAGTACGCGCAAATGTGTGTGAGAGTGTGCGAGTGTGGGCGTGCGAGTGTGTGCTAGTGTGCGCGAGTGTGTGAGTGTGTGCGAGTGTGCGTGAGTAAGTGTGTGTGTAAGTGCGTGCGAGTGTTTCCGAGTGTGTGTGAGCGTGTAGGACTGTGTGTGCGAGTGTGTGTGCGAGTGTGTGAGTACGAGTGTGTTCGAGAGTGTGCAATTGTGTGCGAGTGTGTGTGCGAGTGCGTATGAGTGAGTGTGTGCGAGTGTGTGCGAGTGTGTGCGAGTGTGTGTTTGCGAGTGTGTGCGAGTGTGTGCATGCCAGTGTGTGCGTGCAAGTGTGTGCGTGCAAGTGTGTGCGTGTGAGTGTGTGCAAGTGTGTGCAAGTGTGTGAGTGTGTGCGAGTGTGTGCGAGTGTGTGCAAATTTGCCCGAGTGTGCGCGAGTGTGCACGAGTGAGTGGGTGCGAGTGTGTGTGTGAGTGTGTGTGAGTGTGTGTGATTGTGTGTGAGTGTGTATGAGTGTGTGTGCGAGTGTGTGCAAGTGTGTGTGAGTGTGTGTATGAGTGAGTGTGTGCGAGTGTGTGCGAGTGTGTGTGCGAGTGTGTGCGCGAGTGGGTGTGTGCGAGTGTGTGCGATTGTGTGCGAGTGTGTGTGCTAGTGTGTGCGAGTGTGTGCGATTGTGTGTGTGAGTGTGTAGGACTGTATGTGCGAGTGTGTGCGAGTGTGTGCATGCGAGTGTGTGCGTGCAAGTGTTTGCGTTCGAGTGTGTGCGAGTGTGTGCAAGTGTGTGAGTGTGTGCGAGTGTGTGTGCGAGTGTGTGCAAATGTGCCCGAGTGTGCACGAGTGAGTGTGTGCGAGTGTGTGTGAGTGTGTGTGCGAGTGTGTGCGTGCGAGTGTGTGCGAGTGTGTGTGAGTGTGTGTGTGAGAGTGTGCGAGTGTGTGCAAATGTGTGCGAGTGTGCACGAGTGAGTGGGTGCGAGTATGCACGAGTGTGTGTGAGTGTGTGCATGTGAGTGTGTGCAAGCGTGCGTGCGATTGTGTGTGCAAGCGTGTGTGTGCGCGAGTGTGTGCGAGTGTGTATGAGTGTGTGTGCGAGTGTGTGCAAGTGTGTGTGAGTGTGTGCGAGTGTGTGTGTGCAAGTGTGTGCGAGTGTGTGTGAGTGTGTGCGAGTGTGTGTGTGTGTGTGTGAGTGTGTGCGAGTGCTTGCTAGTGTGTGTGTGAGTGTGTGCGACTGTGTGTGCGAGTGTGTGCGCGTGTGTGCGAGTGTGTATGAGTGTATGTGCGAGTGTGTGTGCGAGTGTGTGTTCGAGTGTGTGTTCGAGTGTGTGTGTTCGAGTGTGTGCAAGTGTGTACGAGTGTGTGTGCGAGTGCGTACAAGTGTGTGCGAGTGTGCATGAGTGTGTGCGTGTGAGTGTGTGCGAGTGTGTGCGTGCGAGTGCGTGCGAGTGTGCTCGAGTGAGTGGGTGCGAGTGTGTGCGAGTGTGTATGAGTGAGTGTGTGTGAGTGTGTGTGTGTGCAAGTTTGTGTGCGTGTGAGTGTGTGCGAGTCTGTGTGAGTGTGTGTGCGAGTGCGTGCGTGCGAGTGTGTGTGAGTGTGTGCGATTGTGTGTGTGAGTGTGTAGGACTGTATGTGCGAGTGTGTATGAGTGTGTGTGTGAGTTTGTGCAAGTGTGTGCGAGTGTGTACGAGTGTGTGCAAGTGTGTGCGAGTGAGTGTGTGCGAGTGTGTTTGCGTGCGAGTGTGTGCGGGTGTGTGCGTGTGAGTGAGTGCAAGAGTGTGCAAATGTGTGTGATCGTGTGCGAGTGTGTGTGAGTGTGTGCGAGTGTGCGCGTGTGAGTGAGTGTGTGTGTGTCTGTGTGAGTGTGTGCTTGCGAGTGTTTGCTAGTGTGCGCGAGTGTGTGAGTGTGTGCGAGTGTGCGCGAGTGTGTGCGTGTGAGTAAGTGAGTGTGTGTGAGTGTGTGCGAGTGCTTGCAAGTGTGTGTGTGAGTGTGTGCGACTGTGTGTGTGAGTGTGTGCGTGTGTGTGCGAGTGTGTATGAGTGTATGTGCGAGTGTGTGCGAGTGTGTGTTCGAGTGTGTGTGTTCGAGTGTGTGCGACTGTGTTCGAGTGTGTGTGTGCGAGTGTGTGCGAGTGTGTGTGCAAGTGTGTTTGAGTGTGTTTATGCAAGTGTGTATGAGTGTGTGCGAGTGTGTGCAAGTGTGTTTGTGCGAGTGTGTGTGCGAGTGTGTGCGCGAGTGTGTGCGTGTGAGTGTGTGCGAGTGTGTGTAAGTGTGTGCGATTGTGTGTGTGAGTGTGTAGGACTGTATGTGCGAGTGTGTGTGACTGTGTTCGAGTGTGTGTGTGCGAGTGTGTGAGTGTGTGCAAGTGTGTGCATGCGAGTGTGTGTGTGCGAGTGTGTGTGATTGTGTATGAGTGAGTGTGTGCGAGTGTGTGCGAGAGTGTGTGCAAGTGTGTTTGAGTGTGTTTGTGCAAGTGTGTATGAGTGTGTGCGAGTGTGTGCAAGTGTGTTTGTGCGAGTGTGTATGAGTGTGTGTGTGCGAGTGTGTGCAAGTGTGTGTGATTGTGTGTGAGTGTGTGTATGAGTGAGTGTGTGCGAGTGTGTGTGCGAGTGTGTGCGCGAGTGTGTGCGTGCGGGTGTGCGCGAGTGTGTGTAGTAGTGTGTGTGATTGTGTGTGTGAGTGTGTAGGACTGTATGTGCGAGTGTGTGCGACTGTGTTCGAGTGTGTGTGTGCGACAGTGTGTGAGCATGTGTGAGTGTGTGCAAGTGTGTGTGTGCAAGTGTGTGCGTACGAGTGTGTGCGAGTGTGTCCGAATGTGTGCGAGTGTGTGCGTGCGAGTGTGCGCGAGTGTGCACGAGTGTGTGCATGTAAGTGTGTGCGTGCGAGTGTGTGCGAGTGTGCTCGAGTGAATGGGTGAGAGTGTGTGTGAGTGTGTGCAAGTAAGTGTGTGTGAGAGTGTATGAGTGAGTGTGTGTGAGTGTGTGTGTGCGAGTTTGTGTGCGAGTGTGTGCGAGTGAGTGTGTGCGAGTTTGTGTGCGAGTGTGTGTGCGAGTGTGTGTGTGCGAGTGTGTGTGTGCGTGTGTGCGCGTGAGTGTGTGCGAGTGTGTGAGTGCGAATGTGTGTGCGTGTGAGTGTGTGCGAGTGTGTATGAGCGTATGTGCGAGTGTGTGCCAGTGTGTGCGAGTGTGTGTGCGAGTGTGTGCGAGTGTGTGCGAGTGTGTGCGAGTGTGTGTGTGCGAGTGTGTGTGTGCGAGTGTGTGTGCAATTGTGTATGAGTGTGTGCGAGTGTGTGTTAGTTTGTGCGAGTGTGTGCGTCTGTTCGTGCGAGTGAGTGTGGGTGTGTGCGATTGTGTGTATGTGAGTGTGTGTGCAATTGTGTATGAGTGTGTGTGAGTTTGTGCGAGTGTGTGCGAGTGCGTGCGAGTACGCGCAAATGTGTGTGAGAGTGTGCGAGTGTGGGCGTGCGAGTGTGTGCTAGTGTGCGCGAGTGTGTGAGTGTGTGCGAGTGTGCGTGAGTAAGTGTGTGTGTAAGTGCGTGCGAGTGTTTCCGAGTGTGTGTGAGCGTGTAGGACTGTGTGTGCGAGTGTGTGTGCGAGTGTGTGAGTACGAGTGTGTTCGAGAGTGTGCAATTGTGTGCGAGTGTGTGTGCGAGTGCGTATGAGTGAGTGTGTGCGAGTGTGTGCGAGTGTGTGCGAGTGTGTGTTTGCGAGTGTGTGCGAGTGTGTGCATGCCAGTGTGTGCGTGCAAGTGTGTGCGTGCAAGTGTGTGCGTGCGAGTGTGTGCAAGTGTGTGCAAGTGTGTGAGTGTGTGCGAGTGTGTGCGAGTGTGTGCAAATTTGCCCGAGTGTGCGCGAGTGTGCACGAGTGAGTGGGTGCGAGTGTGTGTGTGAGTGTGTGTGAGTGTGTGTGATTGTGTGTGAGTGTGTATGAGTGTGTGTGCGAGTGTGTGCAAGTGTGTGTGAGTGTGTGTATGAGTGAGTGTGTGCGAGTGTGTGCGAGTGTGTGTGCGAGTGTGTGCGCGAGTGGGTGTGTGCGAGTGTGTGCGATTGTGTGCGAGTGTGTGTGCTAGTGTGTGCGAGTGTGTGCGATTGTGTGTGTGAGTGT
Organism: Phyllobates terribilis; assembly: GCF_046119375.1. Taxonomy (NCBI): domain Eukaryota; kingdom Metazoa; phylum Chordata; class Amphibia; order Anura; family Dendrobatidae; genus Phyllobates; species Phyllobates terribilis. The sequence goes on along the minus strand of NW_027362764.1, from coordinate 366,656,889 downwards.
GTAGGACTGTATGTGCGAGTGTGTGCGAGTGTGTGCATGCGAGTGTGTGCGTGCAAGTGTTTGCGTTCGAGTGTGTGCGAGTGTGTGCAAGTGTGTGAGTGTGTGCGAGTGTGTGTGCGAGTGTGTGCAAATGTGCCCGAGTGTGCACGAGTGAGTGTGTGCGAGTGTGTGTGAGTGTGTGTGCGAGTGTGTGCGTGCGAGTGTGTGCGAGTGTGTGTGAGTGTGTGTGTGAGAGTGTGCGAGTGTGTGCAAATGTGTGCGAGTGTGCACGAGTGAGTGGGTGCGAGTATGCACGAGTGTGTGTGAGTGTGTGCATGTGAGTGTGTGCAAGCGTGCGTGCGATTGTGTGTGCAAGCGTGTGTGTGCGCGAGTGTGTGCGAGTGTGTATGAGTGTGTGTGCGAGTGTGTGCAAGTGTGTGTGAGTGTGTGCGAGTGTGTGTGTGCAAGTGTGTGCGAGTGTGTGTGAGTGTGTGCGAGTGTGTGTGTGTGTGTGTGAGTGTGTGCGAGTGCTTGCTAGTGTGTGTGTGAGTGTGTGCGACTGTGTGTGCGAGTGTGTGCGCGTGTGTGCGAGTGTGTATGAGTGTATGTGCGAGTGTGTGTGCGAGTGTGTGTTCGAGTGTGTGTTCGAGTGTGTGTGTTCGAGTGTGTGCAAGTGTGTACGAGTGTGTGTGCGAGTGCGTACAAGTGTGTGCGAGTGTGCATGAGTGTGTGCGTGTGAGTGTGTGCGAGTGTGTGCGTGCGAGTGCGTGCGAGTGTGCTCGAGTGAGTGGGTGCGAGTGTGTGCGAGTGTGTATGAGTGAGTGTGTGTGAGTGTGTGTGTGTGCAAGTTTGTGTGCGTGTGAGTGTGTGCGAGTCTGTGTGAGTGTGTGTGCGAGTGCGTGCGTGCGAGTGTGTGTGAGTGTGTGCGATTGTGTGTGTGAGTGTGTAGGACTGTATGTGCGAGTGTGTATGAGTGTGTGTGTGAGTTTGTGCAAGTGTGTGCGAGTGTGTACGAGTGTGTGCAAGTGTGTGCGAGTGAGTGTGTGCGAGTGTGTTTGCGTGCGAGTGTGTGCGGGTGTGTGCGTGTGAGTGAGTGCAAGAGTGTGCAAATGTGTGTGATCGTGTGCGAGTGTGTGTGAGTGTGTGCGAGTGTGCGCGTGTGAGTGAGTGTGTGTGTGTCTGTGTGAGTGTGTGCTTGCGAGTGTTTGCTAGTGTGCGCGAGTGTGTGAGTGTGTGCGAGTGTGCGCGAGTGTGTGCGTGTGAGTAAGTGAGTGTGTGTGAGTGTGTGCGAGTGCTTGCAAGTGTGTGTGTGAGTGTGTGCGACTGTGTGTGTGAGTGTGTGCGTGTGTGTGCGAGTGTGTATGAGTGTATGTGCGAGTGTGTGCGAGTGTGTGTTCGAGTGTGTGTGTTCGAGTGTGTGCGACTGTGTTCGAGTGTGTGTGTGCGAGTGTGTGCGAGTGTGTGTGCAAGTGTGTTTGAGTGTGTTTATGCAAGTGTGTATGAGTGTGTGCGAGTGTGTGCAAGTGTGTTTGTGCGAGTGTGTATGAGTGTGTGTGTGCGAGTGTGTGCAAGTGTGTGTGATTGTGTGTGAGTGTGTGTATGAGTGAGTGTGTGCGAGTGTGTGTGCGAGTGTGTGCGTGAGTGTGTGCGTGCGGGTGTGTGCGAGTGTGTGTAGGAGTGTGTGTGAGTGTGTGCGATTGTGTGTTCGAGTGTGTAGGACTGTATGTGCGAGTGTGTGCGACTGTGTTCGAGTGTGTGTGTGCGAGTGTGTGAGCATGTGTGAGTGTGTGCAAGTGTGTGCGTGCGAGTGTGTGCGTGCGAGTGTGTGCATGCGAGTGTGTGCATGTGAGTGTGTGTGAGTGTGTCCGAATGTGTGCGAGTGTCTGCGTGCGAGTGTGTGTGAGTGTGCACGAGTGTGTGCATGTAAGTGTGTGCGTGCGAGTGTGTGCGAGTGTGCTCGAGTGAATGGGTGAGAGTGTGTGCGAGTGTGTGTGTGAGTGTGTAGGACTGTATGTGCGAGTGTGTGTGACTGTGTTCGAGTGTGTGTGTGCGAGAGTGTGAGTGTGTGCAAGTGTGTGCGTGCGAGTGTGTGTGTGCGAGTGTGTGTGATTGTGTATGAGTGAGTGTGTGCGAGTGTGTGCGAGAGTGTGTGCAAGTGTGTTTGAGTGTGTTTGTGCAAGTGTGTATGAGTGTGTGCGAGTGTGTGCAAGTGTGTTTGTGCGAGTGTGTATGAGTGTGTGTGTGCGAGTGTGTGCAAGTGTGTGTGATTGTGTGTGAGTGTGTGTATGAGTGAGTGTGTGCGAGTGTGTGTGCGAGTGTGTGCGCGAGTGTGTGCGTGCGGGTGTGCGCGAGTGTGTGTAGTAGTGTGTGTGACTGTGTGCGATTGTGTGTGTGAGTGTGTAGGACTGTATGTGCGAGTGTGTGCGACTGTGTTCGAGTGTGTGTGTGCGACAGTGTGTGAGCATGTGTGAGTGTGTGCAAGTGTGTGTGTGCAAGTGTGTGCGTACGAGTGTGTGCGAGTGTGTCCGAATGTGTGCGAGTGTGTGCGTGCGAGTGTGCGCGAGTGTGCACGAGTGTGTGCATGTAAGTGTGTGCATGCGAGTGTGTGCGAGTGTGCTCGAGTGAATGGGTGAGAGTGTGTGTGAGTGTGTGCAAGTAAGTGTGTGTGAGAGTGTATGAGTGAGTGTGTGTGAGTGTGTGTGTGCGAGTTTGTGTGCGAGTGTGTGCGAGTGAGTGTGTGCGAGTTTGTGTGCGAGTGTGTGTGCGAGTGTGTGTGTGCGAGTGTGTGTGTGCGTGTGTGCGCGTGAGTGTGTGCGAGTGTGTGAGTGCGAATGTGTGTGCGTGTGAGTGTGTGCGAGTGTGTATGAGCGTATGTGCGAGTGTGTGCCAGTGTGTGCGAGTGTGTGTGCGAGTGTGTGCGAGTGTGTGCGAGTGTGTGCGAGTGTGTGTGTGCGAGTGTGTGTGTGCGAGTGTGTGTGCAATTGTGTATGAGTGTGTGCGAGTGTGTGTTAGTTTGTGCGAGTGTGTGCGTCTGTTCGTGCGAGTGAGTGCGGGTGTGTGCGATTGTGTGTATGTGAGTGTGTGTGCAATTGTGTATGAGTGTGTGTGAGTTTGTGCGAGTGTGTGCGAGTGCGTGCGAGTACGCGCAAATGTGTGTGAGAGTGTGCGAGTGTGGGCGTGCGAGTGTGTGCTAGTGTGCGCGAGTGTGTGAGTGTGTGCGAGTGTGCGTGAGTAAGTGTGTGTGTAAGTGCGTGCGAGTGTTTCCGAGTGTGTGTGAGCGTGTAGGACTGTGTGTGCGAGTGTGTGTGCGAGTGTGTGAGTACGAGTGTGTTCGAGAGTGTGCAATTGTGTGCGAGTGTGTGTGCGAGTGCGTATGAGTGAGTGTGTGCGAGTGTGTGCGAGTGTGTGCGAGTGTGTGTTTGCGAGTGTGTGCGAGTGTGTGCATGCCAGTGTGTGCGTGCAAGTGTGTGCGTGCAAGTGTGTGCGTGCGAGTGTGTGCGAGTGTGTGCAAGTGTGTGAGTGTGTGCGAGTGTGTGCAAATTTGCCCGAGTGTGCCCGAGTGTGCACGAGTGAGTGGGTGCGAGTGTGTGTGTGAGTGTGTGTGAGTGTGTGTGATTGTGTGTGAGTGTGTATGAGTGTGTGTGCGAGTGTGTGCAAGTGTGTGTGAGTGTGTGTATGAGTGAGTGTGTGCGAGTGTGTGCGAGTGTGTGTGCGAGTGTGTGCGCGAGTGGGTGTGTGCGAGTGTGTGCGATTGTGTGCGAGTGTGTGTGCTAGTGTGTGCGAGTGTGTGCGATTGTGTGTGTGAGTGTGTAGGACTGTATGTGCGAGTGTGTGCGAGTGTGTGCATGCGAGTGTGTGCGTGCAAGTGTTTGCGTTCGAGTGTGTGCGAGTGTGTGCAAGTGTGTGAGTGTGTGCGAGTGTGTGTGCGAGTGTGTGCAAATGTGCCCGAGTGTGCACGAGTGAGTGTGTGCGAGTGTGTGTGAGTGTGTGTGCGAGTGTGTGCGTGCGAGTGTGTGCGAGTGTGTGTGAGTGTGTGTGTGAGAGTGTGCGAGTGTGTGCAAATGTGTGCGAGTGTGCACGAGTGAGTGGGTGCGAGTATGCGCGAGTGTGTGTGAGTGTGTGCATGTGAGTGTGTGCAAGCGTGCGTGCGATTGTGTGTGCAAGCGTGTGTGTGCGCGAGTGTGTGCGAGTGTGTATGAGTGTGTGTGCGAGTGTGTGCAAGTGTGTGTGAGTGTGTGCAAGTGTGTGTGTGCAAGTGTGTGCGAGTGTGTGTGAGTGTGTGCGAGTGTGTGTGTGTGTCTGTGAGTGTGTGCGAGTGCTTGCTAGTGTGTGTGTGAGTGTGTGCGACTGTGTGTGCGAGTGTGTGCGCGTGTGTGCGAGTGTGTATGAGTGTATGTGCGAGTGTGTGTGCGAGTGTGTGTTCGAGTGTGTGTTCGAGTGTGTGTGTTCGAGTGTGTGCAAGTGTGTACGAGTGTGTGTGCGAGTGCGTACAAGTGTGTGCGAGTGTGCATGAGTGTGTGCGTGTGAGTGTGTGCGAGTGTGTGCGTGCGAGTGCGTGCGAGTGTGCTCGAGTGAGTGGGTGCGAGTGTGTGCGAGTGTGTATGAGTGAGTGTGTGTGAGTGTGTGTGTGTGCAAGTTTGTGTGCGTGTGAGTGTGTGCGAGTCTGTGTGAGTGTGTGTGCGAGTGCGTGCGTGCGAGTGTGTGTGAGTGTGTGCGATTGTGTGTGTGAGTGTGTAGGACTGTATGTGCGAGTGTGTATGAGTGTGTGTGTGAGTTTGTGCAAGTGTGTGCGAGTGTGTACGAGTGTGTGCAAGTGTGTGCGAGTGAGTGTGTGCGAGTGTGTTTGCGTGCGAGTGTGTGCGGGTGTGTGCGTGTGAGTGAGTGCAAGAGTGTGCAAATGTGTGTGATCGTGTGCGAGTGTGTGTGAGTGTGTGCGAGTGTGCGCGTGTGAGTGAGTGTGTGTGTGTCTGTGTGAGTGTGTGCTTGCGAGTGTTTGCTAGTGTGCGCGAGTGTGTGAGTGTGTGCGAGTGTGCGCGAGTGTGTGCGTGTGAGTAAGTGAGTGTGTGTGAGTGTGTGCGAGTGCTTGCAAGTGTGTGTGTGAGTGTGTGCGACTGTGTGTGTGAGTGTGTGCGTGTGTGTGCGAGTGTGTATGAGTGTATGTGCGAGTGTGTGCGAGTGTGTGTTCGAGTGTGTGTGTTCGAGTGTGTGCAAGTGTGTGCGACTGTGTTCGAGTGTGTGTGTGCGAGTGTGTGCGAGTGTGTGTGCAAGTGTGTTTGAGTGTGTTTATGCAAGTGTGTATGAGTGTGTGCGAGTGTGTGCAAGTGTGTTTGTGCGAGTGTGTATGAGTGTGTGTGTGCGAGTGTGTGCAAGTGTGTGTGATTGTGTGTGAGTGTGTGTATGAGTGAGTGTGTGCGAGTGTGTGTGCGAGTGTGTGCGTGAGTGTGTGCGTGCGGGTGTGTGCGAGTGTGTGTAGGAGTGTGTGTGAGTGTGTGCGATTGTGTGTTCGAGTGTGTAGGACTGTATGTGCGAGTGTGTGCGACTGTGTTCGAGTGTGTGTGTGCGAGTGTGTGAGCATGTGTGAGTGTGTGCAAGTGTGTGCGTGCGAGTGTGTGCGTGCGAGTGTGTGCATGCGAGTGTGTGTGAGTGTGTCCGAATGTGTGCGAGTGTGTGCGTGCGAGTGTGTGTGAGTGTGCACGAGTGTGTGCATGTAAGTGTATGCGTGCGAGTGTGTGCGAGTGTGCTCGAGTGAATGGGTGAGAGTGTGTGCGAGTGTGTGTGTGAGTGTGTAGGACTGTATGTGCGAGTGTGTGTGACTGTGTTCGAGTGTGTGTGTGCGAGTGTGTGAGTGTGTGCAAGTGTGTGCGTGCGAGTGTGTGTGTGCGAGTGTGTGTGATTGTGTATGAGTGAGTGTGTGCGAGTGTGTGCGAGAGTGTGTGCAAGTGTGTTTGAGTGTGTTTGTTCAAGTGTGTATGAGTGTGTGCGAGTGTGTGCAAGTGTGTTTGTGCGAGTGTGTATGAGTGTGTGTGTGCGAGTGTGTGCAAGTGTGTGTGATTGTGTGTGAGTGTGTGTATGAGTGAGTGTGTGCGAGTGTGTGTGCGAGTGTGTGCGCGAGTGTGTGCGTGCGGGTGTGCGCGAGTGTGTGTAGTAGTGTGTGTGACTGTGTGCGATTGTGTGTGTGAGTGTGTAGGACTGTATGTGCGAGTGTGTGCGACTGTGTTCGAGTGTGTGTGTGCGACAGTGTGTGAGCATGTGTGAGTGTGTGCAAGTGTGTGTGTGCAAGTGTGTGCGTACGAGTGTGTGCGAGTGTGTCCGAATGTGTGCGAGTGTGTGCGTGCGAGTGTGCGCGAGTGTGCACGAGTGTGTGCATGTAAGTGTGTGCGTGCGAGTGTGTGCGAGTGTGCTCGAGTGAATGGGTGAGAGTGTGTGTGAGTGTGTGCAAGTAAGTGTGTGTGAGAGTGTATGAGTGAGTGTGTGTGAGTGTGTGTGTGCGAGTTTGTGTGCGAGTGTGTGCGAGTGAGTGTGTGCGAGTTTGTGTGCGAGTGTGTGTGCGAGTGTGTGTGCGCGAGTGTGTGTGTGCGTGTGTGCGCGTGAGTGTGTGCGAGTGTGTGAGTGCGAATGTGTGTGCGTGTGAGTGTGTGCGAGTGTGTATGAGCGTATGTGCGAGTGTGTGCCAGTGTGTGCGAGTGTGTGTGCGAGTGTGTGCGAGTGTGTGCGAGTGTGTGCGAGTGTGTGTGTGCGAGTGTGTGTGTGCGAGTGTGTGTGCAATTGTGTATGAGTGTGTGCGAGTGTGTGTTAGTTTGTGCGAGTGTGTGCGTCTGTTCGTGCGAGTGAGTGCGGGTGTGTGCGATTGTGTGTATGTGAGTGTGTGTGCAATTGTGTATGAGTGTGTGTGAGTTTGTGCGAGTGTGTGCGAGTGCGTGCGAGTACGCGCAAATGTGTGTGAGAGTGTGCGAGTGTGGGCGTGCGAGTGTGTGCTAGTGTGCGCGAGTGTGTGAGTGTGTGCGAGTGTGCGTGAGTAAGTGTGTGTGTAAGTGCGTGCGAGTGTTTCCGAGTGTGTGTGAGCGTGTAGGACTGTGTGTGCGAGTGTGTGTGCGAGTGTGTGAGTACGAGTGTGTTCGAGAGTGTGCAATTGTGTGCGAGTGTGTGTGCGAGTGCGTATGAGTGAGTGTGTGCGAGTGTGTGCGAGTGTGTGCGAGTGTGTGTTTGCGAGTGTGTGCGAGTGTGTGCATGCCAGTGTGTGCGTGCAAGTGTGTGCGTGCAAGTGTATGCGTGCGAGTGTGTGCGAGTGTGTGCAAGTGTGTGCGAGTGTGTGCGAGTGTGTGCAAATTTGCCCGAGTGTGCGCGAGTGTGCACGAGTGAGTGGGTGCGAGTGTGTGTGTGAGTGTGTGTGAGTGTGTGTGATTGTGTGTGAGTGTGTATGAGTGTGTGTGCGAGTGTGTGCAAGTGTGTGTGAGTGTGTGTATGAGTGAGTGTGTGCGAGTGTGTGCGAGTGTGTGTGCGAGTGTGTGCGCGAGTGGGTGTGTGCGAGTGTGTGCGAGTGTGCGCGAGTGTGTGAGTGTGTGCGAGTGTGCGTGAGTAAGTGTGTGTGTAAGTGCGTGCGAGTGTTTCCGAGTGTGTGTGAGCGTGTAGGACTGTGTGTGCGAGTGTGTGTGCGAGTGTGTGAGTACGAGTGTGTTCGAGAGTGTGCAATTGTGTGCGAGTGTGTGTGCGAGTGCGTATGAGTGAGTGTGTGCGAGTGTGTGCGAGTGTGTGCGAGTGTGTGTTTGCGAGTGTGTGCGAGTGTGTGCATGCCAGTGTGTGCGTGCAAGTGTGTGCGTGCAAGTGTGTGCGTGCGAGTGTGTGCGAGTGTGTGCAAGTGTGTGAGTGTGCGCGAGTGTGCACGAGTGAGTGGGTGCGAGTGTGTGTGTGAGTGTGTGTGAGTGTGTGTGATTGTGTGTGAGTGTGTATGAGTGTGTGTGCGAGTGTGTGCAAGTGTGTGTGAGTGTGTGTATGAGTGAGTGTGTGCGAGTGTGTGCGAGTGTGTGTGCGAGTGTGTGCGCGAGTGGGTGTGTGCGAGTGTGTGCGATTGTGTGCGAGTGTGTGTGCTAGTGTGTGCGAGTGTGTGCGATTGTGTGTGTGAGTGTGTAGGACTGTATGTGCGAGTGTGTGCGAGTGTGTGCATGCGAGTGTGTGCGTGCAAGTGTTTGCGTTCGAGTGTGTGCGAGTGTGTGCAAGTGTGTGAGTGTGTGCGAGTGTGTGTGCGAGTGTGTGCAAATGTGCCCGAGTGTGCACGAGTGAGTGTGTGCGAGTGTGTGTGAGTGTGTGTGCGAGTGTGTGCGTGCGAGTGTGTGCGAGTGTGTGTGAGTGTGTGTGTGAGAGTGTGCGAGTGTGTGCAAATGTGTGCGAGTGTGCACGAGTGAGTGGGTGCGAGTATGCGCGAGTGTGTGTGAGTGTTTGCATGTGAGTGTGTGCAAGCGTGCGTGCGATTGTGTGTGCAAGCGTGTGTGTGCGCGAGTGTGTGCGAGTGTGTATGAGTGTGTGTGCGAGTGTGTGCAAGTGTGTGTGAGTGTGTGCGAGTGTGTGTGTGCAAGTGTGTGCGAGTGTGTGTGAGTGTGTGCGAGTGTGTGTGTGTGTGTGTGAGTGTGTGCGAGTGCTTGCTAGTTTGTGTGTGAGTGTGTGCGACTGTGTGTGCGAGTGTGTGCGCGTGTGTGCGAGTGTGTATGAGTGTATGTGCGAGTGTGTGTGCGAGTGTGTGTTCGAGTGTGTGTTCGAGTGTGTGTGTTCGAGTGTGTGCAAGTGTGTACGAGTGTGTGTGCGAGTGCGTACAAGTGTGTGCGAGTGTGCATGAGTGTGTGCGTGTGAGTGTGTGCGAGTGTGTGCGTGCGAGTGCGTGCGAGTGTGCTCGAGTGAGTGGGTGCGAGTGTGTGCGAGTGTGTATGAGTGAGTGTGTGTGAGTGTGTGTGTGTGCAAGTTTGTGTGCGTGTGAGTGTGTGCGAGTCTGTGTGAGTGTGTGTGCGAGTGCGTGCGTGCGAGTATGTGTGAGTGTGTGCGATTGTGTGTGTGAGTGTGTAGGACTGTATGTGCGAGTGTGTATGAGTGTGTGTGTGAGTTTGTGCAAGTGTGTGCGAGTGTGTACGAGTGTGTGCAAGTGTGTGCGAGTGAGTGTGTGCGAGTGTGTTTGCGTGCGAGTGTGTGCGGGTGTGTGCGTGTGAGTGAGTGCAAGAGTGTGCAAATGTGTGTGATCGTGTGCGAGTGTGTGTGAGTGTGTGCGAGTGTGCGCGTGTGAGTGAGTGTGTGTGTGTCTGTGTGAGTGTGTGCTTGCGAGTGTTTGCTAGTGTGCGCGAGTGTGTGAGTGTGTGCGAGTGTGCGCGAGTGTGTGCGTGTGAGTAAGTGAGTGTGTGTGAGTGTGTGCGAGTGCTTGCAAGTGTGTGTGTGAGTGTGTGCGACTGTGTGTGTGAGTGTGTGCGTGTGTGTGCGAGTCTGTATGAGTGTATGTGCGAGTGTGTGCGAGTGTGTGTTCGAGTGTGTGTGTTCGAGTGTGTGCAAGTGTGTGCGACTGTGTTCGAGTGTGTGTGTGCGAGTGTGTGCGAGTGTGTGTGCAAGTGTGTTTGAGTGTGTTTATGCAAGTGTGTATGAGTGTCTGCGAGTGTGTGCAAGTGTGTTTGTGCGAGTGTGTATGAGTGTGTGTGTGCGAGTGTGTGCAAGTGTGTGTGATTGTGTGTGAGTGTGTGTATGAGTGAGTGTGTGCGAGTGTGTGTGCGAGTGTGTGCGTGAGTGTGTGCGTGCGGGTGTGTGCGAGTGTGTGTAGGAGTGTGTGTGAGTGTGTGCGATTGTGTGTTCGAGTGTGTAGGACTGTATGTGCGAGTGTGTGCGACTGTGTTCGAGTGTGTGTGTGCGAGTGTGTGAGCATGTGTGAGTGTGTGCAAGTGTGTGCGTGCGAGTGTGTGCGTGCGAGTGTGTGCATGCGAGTGTGTGTGAGTGTGTCCGAATGTGTGCGAGTGTGTGCGTGCGAGTGTGTGTGAGTGTGCACGAGTGTGTGCATGTAAGTGTGTGCGTGCGAGTGTGTGCGAGTGTGCTCGAGTGAATGGGTGAGAGTGTGTGCGAGTGTGTGTGAGTGTGTGCAAGTAAGTGTGTGTGAGAGTGTATGAGTGAGTGTGTGTGAGTGTGTGTGTGCGAGTTTGTGTGCGAGTGTGTGCGAGTGAGTGTGTGCGAGTTTGTGTGCGAGTGTGTGTGCGAGTGTGTGAGTGCGAATGTGTGTGCGTGTGAGTGTGTGCGAGTGTGTATGAGCGTATGTGCGAGTGTGTGCCAGTGTGTGCGAGTGTGTGTGCGAGTGTGTGCGAGTGTGTGTGTGCGAGTGTGTGTGCAATTGTGTATGAGTGTGTGCGAGTGTGTGTTAGTTTGTGCGAGTGTGTGCGTCTGTTCGTGCGAGTGATTGCGGGTGTGTGCGAGTGTGTGTATGCGAGTGTGTGTGCGATTGTGTATGAGTGTGTGTGAGTTTGTGTGAGTGTGTGCGTGTGTGTGCGAGTGCGTGCGAGTACGCGCAAATGTGTGTGAGAGTGTGCGAGTGTGGGCGTGCGAGTGTGTGCTAGTGTGCGCGAGTGTGTGAGTGTGTGCGAGTGTGCGTGAGTAAGTGTGTGTGTAAGTGCGTGCAAGTGTTTCCGAGTGTGTGTGAGTGTGTAGGACTCTGTGTGCGAGTGTGTGCGAGTGTGTGTGCGAGTGTGTGAGTACGAGTGTGTTCGAGAGTGTGCAATTGTGTGTGTGAGTGTGTAGCACTGTATGTGCAAGTGTGTGCGAGTGTGTTTGAGTGTGTGAGTGTGTGCGAGTGTGTGTGAGTGTTTGTGAGTGTGTGCAAGTGTGTGTGTGCGAGTGTGTGTGTGCGAGTGTGTGTGTGTGCAAGTGTGTTCGAGTGTGTGTGCGAGTGTGTATGAGTGTGTGTGTGTGCAAGTGTGTGCGTGAGTGTGTGCGTGTGAGTGAGTGTGTGTGTGAGTGTGAGTGTGTGCTAGTGTGCATGAGTGTGTGAGTGTGTGCGAGTGTGCGTGTGAGTGAGTGTGTGTGCGAGTGTGTGTGTGAGTGTGTGCAAGTGTGTTCGAGTGTGTGTGCGAGTGTGTATGAGTGTGTGTGTGCAAGTGTGTGCGCATGTGTGTGAGTGTCTGTGAGTGTGTGCATGAGTGAGTGTGTGCGAGTGTGTGTGAGTTTGTGTGTGTGTGTGAGTGTGTGCGAGTGTGTGTGTGAGTGTGTGCATGTGAGTGTGTGCGAGTGTGTGTGTGTGAGTGTGTGCGAGTGTGTGTGTGCGATTGTGTATTAGTGATTGTGTGCGAGTGTGCGTGAGAGTGAGTGAGTGTGTGTGTGCGAGTGTGTGCGAGTGAGTGTGAGTGAGTGTGTGCGAGTGTGTGTGTGCGATTGTGCATAAGTGTGTGCGAGTGTGTGTGTGAGTGTGTAGGACTGTGTGTGTGAGTGTGTGTGCGAGTGTGTGTGCGTGTGTGTGAGTGTGTGTAGGAGTGTGTGTGAGTGTGTGCGATTGTGTGTGTGAGTGTGTAGTACTGTATGTGCGACTGTGTTCGAGTGTGTGTGTGCGAGTGTGTGAGCATGTGTGAGTGTGTGCAAGTGTGTGCGTGCGAGTGTGTGTGATTGTGTATGAGTGAGTGTGTGCGAGTGTGTGCGAGTGTGTGTGCAAGTGTGTGTGCAAGTGTGTGTGCAAGTGTGTTTGAGTGTGTTTGTGCAAGTGTGTATGAGTGTGTGTGTGCGAGTGTGTGCAAGTGTGTTTGTGCGAGTGTGTATGAGTGTGTGTGTGCGAGTGTGTGATTGTGTGTGAGTGTGTGTATGAGTGAGTGTGTGCAAGTGTGTGCGCGAGTGTGTGCGTGTGTGTGCGAGTGTGTGTGAGTGTGTGCGATTGTGTGTGTGAGTGTGTAGGACTGTATGTGCGAGTGTGTGTGACTGTGTTCGAGTGTGTGTGTGCGAGTGTGTGAGCATGTGTGAGTGTGTGCAAGTGTGTGCGTGCGAGTGTGTGTGTGCGAGTGTGTGTGATTGTGTATGAGTGAGTGTGTGCGAGTGTGTGCGAGTGTGTGTGCAAGTGTGTTTGAGTGTGTTTGTGCAAGTGTGTATGAGTGTGTGCGAGTGTGTGCAAGTGTGTTTGTGCGAGTGTGTATGAGTGTGTGTGTGCGAGTGTGTGCAAGTGTGTGTGATTGTGTGTGAGTGTGTGTATGAGTGAGTGTGTGCGAGTGTGTGTGCGAGTCTGTGCGCGAGTGTGTGCGTGCGGGTGTGCGCGAGTGTGTGTAGTAGTGTGTGTGAGTGTGTGCGATTGTGTGTGTGAGTGTGTAGGACTGTATGTGCGAGTGTGTGCGACTGTGTTCGAGTGTGTGTGTGCGAGTGTGTGAGCATGTGTGAGTGTGTGCAAGTGTGTGTGTGCGAGTGTGTGCGACTGTGTGCGAGTGTGTGTGAGTGTGTCCGAATGTGTGCGAGTGTGTGCGTGCGAGTGTGCGTGAGTGTGCACGAGTGTGTGCATGTAAGTGTGTGCGTGCGAGTGTGTGCGAGTGTGCTCGAGTGAATGGGTGAGAGTGTGTGCGAGTGTGTGTGAGTGTGTGCAAGTAAGTGTGTGTGAGAGTGTATGAGTGAGTGTGTGTGAATGTGTGTGTGCGAGTTTGTGTGCGAGTGTGTGCGAGTGAGTGTGTGCGAGTTTGTGCGCGAGTGTGTGTGCGAGTGTGTGCGAGTGTGTGTGTGCGTGTGTGCGCGCGAGTGTGTGCGAGTGTGTGAGTGCGAATGTGTGTGCGTGTGAGTGTGTGCGAGTGTGTATGAGCGTATGTGCGAGTGTGTGCCAGTGTGTGCGAGTGTGTGTGCGAGTGTGTGCAAGTGTGTGCGAGTGTGTGCGAGTGTGTGTGTGCGAGTGTGTGTGCAATTGTGTATGAGTGTGTGCGAGTGTGTGTTAGTTTGTGCGAGTGTGTGCGTCTGTTCGTGCGAGTGAGTGCGGGTGTGTGCGAGTGTGTGTATGCGAGTGTGTGTGCGATTGTGTATGAGTGTGTGTGAGTTTGTGCGAGTGTGTGCGTGTGTGTGCGAGTGCGTGCGAGTACGCGCAAATGTGTGTGAGAGTGTGCGAGTGTGGGCGTGCGAGTGTGTTCTAGTGTGCGCGAGTGTGTGAGTGTGTGCGAGTGTGCGTGAGTAAGTGTGTGTGTAAGTGCGTGCGAGAGTTTCCGAGTGTGTGTGAGTGTGTAGGACTGTGTGTGCGAATGTGTGCGAGTGTGTGTGTGAGTGTGTGAGTACGAGTGTGTTCGAGAGTGTGCAATTGTGTGCGAGTGTGTGTGTGAGTGCGTATGAGTGAGTGTGTGCGAGTGTGTGTGAGTGTGTGTTTGCGAGTGTGTGCGAGTGTGTGCGAGTGTGTGCGAGTGTGTGCATGTGAGTGTGTGCGTGCAAGTGTGTGCGTGCAAGTGTGTGCGTGCAAGTGTGTGCGTGCAAGTGTGTGCGTGCGAGTGTGTGCGAGTGTGTGCAAGTGTGTGAGTGTGTGCGAGTGTGTGTGCGAGTGTGTGCAAATTTGCCCAAGTGTGCGCGAGTGTGCACGAGTGAGTGGGTGCGAGTGTGTGTGTGTGTGTGTGTGTGAGTGTGTGTGATTGTGTGTGTGAGTGTGTATGAGTGTGTGTGCGAGTGTGTGCAAGTGTGTGTGATTGTGTGTGAGTGTGTGTATGAGTGAGTGTGTGCGAGTGTGTGTGAGTGTGTGTGCGAGTGTGTGTGCGAGTGTGTGCGCGAGTGGGTGTGTGCGAGTGTGTGCGATTGTGTGTGTGAGTGTGTAGGACTGTATGTGCGAGTGTGTGCGAGTGTGTATGAGTGTGTGTGTGAATGTGTGCAAGTGTGTGCGAGTGAGTGTGTGTGAGTGTGTGTGCGAGTGTGTGCGAGTGTGTGCGATTGTGTGTGAGAGTGTGTAGGACTGTATGTGCGAGTGTGTGCGAGTGTGTATGAGTGTGTGAGTGCGAGTGTGTGCGAATGTGTGCAAGTGTGTGCGTGCGAGTGTGCACGAGTGTGTGCATGTAAGTGTGTGTGTGTGAGTGTGTGCGAGTGTGCTCGAGTGAATGGGTGCGAGTGTGTGCGAGTGTGTGTGAGTGTGTGCGAGTGAGTGTGTGTGAGTGAGTGTGAGTGAGTGTGTGTGAGTGTGTGCATGTGTGCGAGTTTGTGTGCGAGTGTGTGTGAGTGTGTGCGAGTGTGTGCGTGTGAGTGTGTGCGAGTGTGTGAGTGTGTGTGCGAATGTGTGTGCGAGTGAGTGTGTGCGAGTGGGTATGAGTGTATGTGCGAGTGTGTGCAAGTATGTGAGAGTGTGTGTGAGTGTGTGTGTGCGAGTGTGTGCAAGTGTGTGCGAGTGAGTGTGTGCGAGTGTGTGCGAAAGTGTGCAAGTGTGTGCGAGTGTATGCGAGTGTGTGTGTGCAAGTGTGTGTGCAATTGTGTATGAGTGTGTGCGAGTGTGTGTGCGTTTGTGCGAGTGTGTGCGTGTGTGTGCGAGTGAGTGTGAGTGAGTGCAAGTGTGTGCAAATGTGTGCGCGAGTGTGCGAGTGTGGGCATGCGAGTGTGTGCTAGTGTGCGCGAGTGTGTGTGAGTGTGCGTGAGTAAGTGTGTGTGTGAGTGTGTGCGAGTGTTGCCGAGTGTGTGTGCGAGTATGTGTGCAAGTGTGTGTGTACGAGTGTGTTCGAGTGTGTGCAATTTTGTGCGAGTGTGTGTGTGCGAGTGCGTATGAGTAAGTGTGTGCGAATGTGTGCGAGTGTGTGCGCGAGGGTGTGTGCACGTGTGTGCATGTGACTGTGTGTGTGCGACTGTGGGTGAGTGTGTGCGTGTGTTTGCGTGTGTGTGTGCGTGTCTGTGCATGTGTACGAGTGTGTGCGAGTGTGTGGGTGCGAGTGTGTGCAAGTGTGTGCGAGTGTGTGTGAGTGTGTGTGTGAGTGTGTGTGTGCGAGTGTGTGCGAGTGAGTGTGTGCGAGTGTGTGCGAGAGTGTGCAAGTGTGTGCGAGTGTGTGTGTGTGAGTGTGTGTGCAATTGTGTATGAGTGTGTGCGAGTGTGTGCGTGTGTGTGTGCGAGTGCGTGTGAGTGAGTGCAAGTGTGTGCAAATGTGTGCGCGAGTGTGGGCGTGCGAGTGTGTGCTAGTGTGCACGAGTGTGTGAGTGTGTGCGAGTGTGCATGAGTAAGTGTGTGTGTGAGTGTGTGCGAGTGTTGCCGAGTGTGTGTGTGAGTGTGTAGGACTGTGTGTGCGAGTGTGTGCGAGTGTGTGTGTGAGTGTGTGTGTACGAGTGTGTGCAATTTTGTGCGAGTGTGTGTGCGAGTGCGTATGAGTAAGTGTGTGCGAATGTGTGCGAGTGTGTGCGAGA
The DNA here is from genome assembly GCF_046119375.1 of Phyllobates terribilis. NCBI lineage: Eukaryota > Metazoa > Chordata > Amphibia > Anura > Dendrobatidae > Phyllobates > Phyllobates terribilis. The sequence goes on along the minus strand of NW_027362764.1, from coordinate 366,641,595 downwards.
GTGTGCAAGTGTGTGAGTGCGAGTGTGTGCGAATGTGTGCGAGTGTGCACGAGTGTGCACGAGTGTGTGTAAGTGTGTGCGTGTGAGTGTGTGTGAGTGTGCTCGAGTGAGTGTGTGCGAGTGAGTGTGTGTGAGTGTGTATAAGTGAGTGTGTGTGAGTGTGTGCGTGTGTGTGAGTTTGTGTGCGAGTGTGTATGAGTGTGTATGTGAGTGTGTGCAAGTGTGTGTGAGTGAGTGTGTGTGAGTGTGTGTGCGAGTGTGTGTGCGAGTGTGTGCGAGAGTGTGTAGGACTGTATGTGCGAGTGTGTGCGAGTGTGTATGAGTGTGTGTGTGAGTGTGTGCAAGTGTGTGTGCAAGTGAGTGTGTGTGAGTGTGTGTGCATGCGAGTGTGTGCGTGCGAGTGTGTGCATGCGAGTGTGTGCGAGTTTGTGAGTGTGTGAGTGCGAGTGTGTGCGAGTTTCTTTGTGAGTGTGTGAGTGTGTGCGTGAGAGTGTGTGCGAGTGTGTGCGAGTGTGTGTGCGAGTGTGTGCGATTGTGTGTGAGTGTGTAGGACTGTATGTGCGAGTGTGTGCGAGTGAGTGTGTGTGAGTGTGTGTGCGAGTGTGTGCAAGTGTGTGTGAGTGTGTGCGAGTGTGTGTGCGAGTGTGCGCAATTGTGTGTGTGAGTGTGTAGGACTGTATGTGCGAGTGTGTGCGAGTGAGTGTGTGTGAGTGTGTGTGTGAGTGTGTGTGCGAGTGTGTGCGAGTGTGTGCAATTGTGTGTGAGAGTGTGTAGGACTGTATGTGCGAGTGTGTGCGAGTGTGTATGAGTGTGTGTGTGAGTTTGTGCAAGTGTGTCCGAGTGAGTGTGTGTGAGTGTGTGTGCGAGTGTGTGCATGTGAGTGTGTGCATGCGAGTGTGCACGAGTGTGTGCGTGTAAGTGTGTGCGTGCGTGCTCGAGTGAATGGGTGCGAGTGTGTGCGAGTGTGTGTGAGTGTGTGCGAGTGAGTGTGTGTGAGTGTGTATAAGTGAGTGTGTGTGAGTGTGTGCGTGTGTGAGAGTTTGTGTGCGAGTGTGTGCGAGTGAGTTTGTGCGAGTGTGTGTGAGTGTGTGCGTGCGAGTGTGTGCGTGTGAGTGTGTGCGTGCGAGTGTGTGTGCGAATGTGTGTGCGAGTGAGTGTGTGCGAGTGTGTGCATATGTGCCCGAGTGTGCACGAGTGAGTGGGTGCGAGTGTGTGTGAGTGTGTGTGAGTGTGTGCATGTGAGTGTGTGCGAACGTGTGCGAGTGTGTGTGCGAGTGTGTGTGCATGTGTGTGTGTGCGAGTGTGTGCGAGTGTGTATGAGTGTGTGTGCGAGTGTGTGCAAGTGTGTGTGAGTGTGTGTGAGTGTGTGTGTGCAAGTATGTGTGAGTGTGTGCGAGTGTGTGCGAGTGTGTGTACGAGTGTGCATAAGTGTGTGCGAGTGTGTGTGAGTGTGTGTGCTAGTGTGTGTGTGCGAGTGTGTTCGATTGTGTGAGTGTGAGTGAGTGTGTACGAGTGTGTGCGAGTGTGTGCCAGTGTGTGTGAGTGTGTGCGAGTGTGTGCGATTGTGTGTGTGTGAGTGTGTAGGACTGTATGTGCGAGTGTGTGCGAGTGTGTGTGTGAAAGTGTGTGCGAGTGTGTGCGAGTGTGTGCGAGTGTGTGCAAGTGTGTGCGAGTGAGTGTGTGCGAGTGTGTGTGCGAGTGTGTGCGTGCGAGTGTGTGCGTGCGAGTGTGTGCGTGCGATTGTGTCCGAATGTGTGCGAGTGTGTGCGTGCGAGTGTGCGCGAGTGTGCATGAGTGTGTGCTCGAGTGAATGGGTGAGAATGTGTGCGAGTGTGTGAGTGTGTGCGAGTAAGTGTGTGTGAGTGTGTATGAGTGAGTGTGTGTGTGCGAGTTTGTGTGCGAGTGTGTGCGAGTGAGTGCGCGCGAGTGTGTGCGAGTTTGTGTGCGAGTGTGTGCAAGTGTGTGCGAGTGTGTGCGAGAGTGTGCGAGTGTGTGTGATTGTGTGTGTGCGAGTGTGTGTGCAATTGTGTATGAGTGTGTGCGAGTGTGTGTGAGTTTGTGCAAGTGTGTGTGTGTGTGTTCGTGCCAGTGAGTGCGGGTGTGTGTGAGTGTGTGTATGCGAGTGTGTGTGCGATTGTGTATGAGTGTGTGTGAGTTTGTGCGAGTGTGTGCGTGTGTGTGTGTGCGAGTGCGTGCGAGTACGCGCAAATGTGTGCGAGTGTGGGCGTGCGAGTGAGTGCTAGTGTGCGCGAGTGTGCGAGTGTGCGTGAGTAAGTGTGTGTGTAAGTGCGTGCGAGTGTTTCCGAGTGTGTGTGTGAGTATGTAGGACTGTGTGTGCGAGTGTGTGTGCGAGTGTGTTCGAGTGTGTGCAATTGTGTGCGAGTGTGTGTGCGAGTGCGTATGAGTTAGTGTGTGCGAGTGTGTGCGAGTGTGTGCGAGTGTGTATGAGTGTATGTGCGAGTGTGTGCGCGAGTGTGTGTTTTAGAGTGTGTGCAATTGTGTGCGTGTGAGTGTGTGCATGAGTGTGTGCGTGCGAGTGTGCTCGAGTGAGTGGCTGTGTGTAAGTGTGTGTGTGCGAGTGTGTGTGAATGTGTGCGAGTGTGTGCGAGTGTGTGCGAGTGTGTGCGAGTGTGTGCGAGCAAGTGTTTGCGTGCGAGTGTGTGCAAGTGTGTGAGTGTGTGTGAGTGTGTGTGCGAGTGTGTGTGCCCGAGTGTGCGCGAGTGTGCACGAGTGAGTGGGTGCGAGTGTGTGTGAGTGTGTATGAGTAAGTGTGTGCGTGTGTGCGAGTTTGTGTGTGAGTGAGTGTGTGTGAATGTGTGCGAGTGTGTTTGTGAGTGTGTGTGCGAGTGTGTGTGCGAGTGTGTGTGCGAGTGTGTGCGTGAGAGTGTGTGCGAGTGTGTGCGTGAGAGTGTGTGCGAGTGTGTGCGAGTTTGTGTGCGAGTTTGTGTGCGAGTGTGTGCAAGTGTGTGTGAGTGTGTAGGACTGTATGTGCGAGTGTGTGCGAGTGTGTATGAGTGTGTGTGTGAGTGTGTGCAAGTGTGTGCGAGTGAGTGTGTGTGAGTGTGTGTGCGAGTGTGTGTGCGAGTGTGTGCGAGTGTGTGCGATTGTGTGTGAGAGTGTGTGGGACTGTGTGTGCGAGTGTGTGCGAGTGTGTATGTGTGTGTGTGTGAGTGTTTCCAAGTGTGTGCGAGTGAGTGTGTGTGAGTGTGTGTGCGAGTGTGTGTGCGAGTGTGTGCGAGTGTGTGCGATTGTGTGTGAGAGTGTGTGGGACTGTATGTGCGAGTGTGTGCGAGTGTGTATGAGTGTGTGTGTGAGTGTTTGCAAGTGTGTGCGAGTGAGTGTGTGTGAGTTTGTGTGCGAGTGTGTGCAAGTGTGTGTGAGTGTGTAGGACTGTATGTGCGAGTGTGTGCGAGTGTGTATGAGTGTGTGTGTGAGTGTGTGCAAGTGTGTGCGAGTGAGTGTGTGTGAGTGTGTGTGCGAGTGTGTGTGCGAGTGTGTGCGAGTGTGTGCGATTGTGTGTGAGAGTGTGTGGGACTGTATGTGCGAGTGTGTGCGAGTGTGTATGAGTGTGTGTGTGAGTGTTTGCAAGTGTGTGCGAGTGAGTGTGTGTGAGTGTGTGTGCGAGTGTGTGCATGCGAGTGTGTGCATGCGAGTGTGCACGAGTGTGCACGAGTGTGTGCGTGTAAGTGTGTGCGTGCGAGTGTGTGCGAGTGTGTGCGAGTGTGTGTGAGTGTGTGTGAGTGAGTGTGTGTGAGTGTGTGCGAGTTTGTGTGCGAGTTTGTGTGCGAGTGTGTGCGAGTGAGTGTGTGCGAGTGAGTGTGTGCGAGTGTGTGCTATTGTGTGTGAGTGTGTGTGAGTGTGTGCGTGTGAGTGTGTGCGAGTGTGTGAGAGTGTGTGCGAGTGTGTATGAGTGTATGTGCGAGTGTGTGCAAGTGAGTGAGAGTGTGTGTGAGTGTGTGTGTGCGAGTGTGTGCAAGTGTGTGCGAGTGAGTGTGTGCAAGTGTGTGCGAGAGTGTGCAAGTGTGTGTGTGCGAGTGTGTGTGCAATTGTGTATGAGTGTGTGCGAGTGTGTGTGCGAGTGTGTGCGTGTGTGTGTGCGAGTGCGTGTGAGTGAGTGCAAGTGTGTGCAAATGTGTGCACGAGTGTGGGCGTGTGAGTGTGTGCTAGTGTGCACGAGTGTGCGCGAGTGTGTGCGAGTGTGCATGAGTAAGTGTGTGTGAGTGTGTGCGAGTGTTGCCGAGTGTGTGTGTGAGTGTGTAGGACTGTGTGTGCGAGTGTGTGCGAGTGTGTGTGTGAGTGTGTGTGTGAGTGTGTGTGTACGAGTGTGTGCAATTTTGTGCGAGTGCGTATGAGTAAGTGTGTGCGAATGTGTGCGAGTGTGTGCGATTGTGTGTGTGAGTGTGTAGGACTGTACGTGCGAGTGTGTGCGAGTGTGTGTGTGAGTGTGTGTGTGAGTGTGTGTGTACGAGTGTGTGCAATTTTGTGCGAGTGTGTGTGCGAGTGCGTATGAGTAAGTGTGTGCGAATGTGTGCGAGTGTGTGCGATTGTGTGTGTGAGTGTGTAGGACTGTACGTGTGAGTGTGTGCGAGTGTGTGCGTGAGAGTGTGTGCGAGTGTGTGCGAGTTTTTGTGCGAGTTTGTGTGCGAGTGTGTGCAAGTGTGTGTGAGTGTGTAGGACTGTATGTGCGAGTGTGTGCGAGTGTGTATGAGTGTGTGTGTGAGTGTGTGCAAGTGTGTGCGAGTGAGTGTGTGTGAGTGTGTGTGCGAGTGTGTGTGCGAGTGTGTGTGAGTGTGTGCGATTGTGTGTGAGAGTGTGTGGGACTGTATGTGCGAGTGTGTGCGAGTGTGTATGAGTGTGTGTGTGAGTGTTTGCAAGTGTGTGCGAGTGAGTGTGTGTGAGTGTGTGTGCGACTGTGTGCATGCGAGTGTGTGCATGCGAGTGTGCACGAGTGTGCACGAGTGTGTGCGTGTAAGTGTGTGCGTGCGAGTGTGTGCGAGTGTGTGCGAGTGTGTGTGAGTGAGTGTGTGTGAGTGTGTGCGAGTTTGTGTGTGAGTTTGTGTGCGAGTGTGTGCGAGTGAGTGTGTGCGAGTGAGTGTGTGCGAGTGTGTGCTATTGTGTGTGAGTGTGTGTGAGTGTGTGCGTGTGAGTGTGTGCAAGTGTGTGAGAGTGTGTGCGAGTGTGTATGAGTGTATGTGCGAGTGTGTGCAAGTGAGTGAGAGTGTGTGTGAGTGTGTGTGTGCGAGTGAGTGTGTGCAAGTGTGTGCGAGAGTGTGCAAGTGTGTGTGTGCGAGTGTGTGTGCAATTGTGTATGAGTGTGTGCGAGTGTGTGTGCGTGTGTGTGCGAGTGCGTGTGAGTGAGTGCAAGTGTGTGCAAATGTGTGCACGAGTGTGGGCATGCGAGTGTGTGCTAGTGTGCGCGAGTGTGCGCGAGTGTGTGCGAGTGTGCATGAGTAAGTGTGTGCGAATGTGTGCGAGTGTGTGCGATTGTGTGTGTGAGTGTGTAGGACTGTACGTGCGAGTGTGTGCGAGTGTGTGTGTGAGTGTGTGCAAGTGTGTGCAAGTGAGTGTGTGTGAGTGTGTGTGCGAGTGTGTGCGTGCGAGTGTGTGCGAGTGTGTGCGAGTGTGTGCGAGTGTGTGCGAGTGTGTGCGAATGTGTGCGAGTGTGTACGTGCGAGTGTGCACGAGTGTGCACGAGTGTGTGCGTATAAGTGTGTGCGTGTGAGTGTGTGTGTGCGAGTTTGTGTGCGAGTGAGTGCGTGCGAGTGAGTGTGTGCGAGTTTGTGTGCGAGTGTGTGTGCAAGTGTGTGTGTGCGAGTGTGTGTGTGTGCGCGTGAGTGTGTGCGAGTGTGTGAGTGCGAATGTGTGTGCGTGTGAGTGTGTGCGAGTGTGTATGAGCGTATGTGCGAGTGTGTGCCAGTGTGTGCGAGTGTGTGCAAGTGTGTGCGAGTGTGTGCGAGAGTGTGCGAGTGTGTGTGAGTGTGTGTGTGCGAGTGTGTGTGCAATTGTGTATGAGTGTGTGCGAGTGTGTGTTAGTTTGTGCAAGTGCGTGCGTGTGTTCGTGCGAGTGAGTGCGGGTGTGTGCGAGTTTGTGTATGCGAGTGTGTGTGCAATTGTGTATGAGTGTGTGTGAGTTTGTGCGAGTGTGTGCGTACGAGTGCGTGCGAGTACGCGCAAATGTGTGTGAGAGTGTACGAGTGTGGGCGTGCGAGTGTGTGCTATTGTGCGTGAGTGTGTGAGTGTGTGCGAGTGTGCGTGAGTAAGTGTGTGTGTAAGTGCGTGCGAGTGTTTCCGAGTGTGTGTGTGAGTGTGTAGGACTGTGTGTGCGAGTGTGTGTGCGAGTGTGTGAGTACGAGTGTGTTCGAGAGTGTGCAATTGTGTGCGAGTGTGTGTGCGAGTGCGTATGAGTGAGTGTGTGCGAGTGTGTGCGAGTGTGTGTTTACAAGTGTGTGCGAGTGTGTGCGAGTGTGTATGAGTGTATGTGCAAGTGTCTGTGCGTGTGTGTTTTAGAGTGTGTGCAATTGTGTGCGTGCGAGTGTGCTCGAGTGAGTGGGTGCGTGTAAGTGTGTGCGTGCGAGTGTGTGCAAATATGTGCGAGTGTGTGCGAGTGTGTGCATGCGAGTGTGTGCGTTCGAGTGTGTGCGAGTGTGTGCAAGTGTGTGAGTGTGTGCGAGTGTGTGTGCGAGTGTGTGCAAATGTGCCCGAGTGTGCACGAGTGAGTGTGTGTGTGTGCGTGCGAGTGTGTGCGAGTGAGTGTGTGTGTGAGAGTGTGCGAGTGTGTGCAAATGTGTGCGAGTGTGCACGAATGAGTGGGTGCGAGTATGCGTGAGTGTGTGCACGTGAGTGTGTGCAAGTGTGCGTGCGATTGTGTGTGCAAGCGTGTGTGTGCGCGAGTGTGTGCGAGTGTGTATGAGTGTGTGTGCGAGTGTGTGCAAGTGTGTGCGAGTGTGTGCGAGTGTGTGTGTGCAAGTGTGTGCGAGTGTGTGTGAGTGTGTGCGAGTGTGTGTGTGTGTGTGAGTGTGTGCGAGTGCTTGCTAGTGTGTGTGTGAGTGTGTGCGACTGTGTGTGCGAGTGTGTGCGAGTGTGTATGAGTGTATGTGCGAGTGTGTGTGCGAGTGTGTGTTCGAGTGTGTTCGAGTGTGTGTGTTCGAGTGTGTGCAAGTGTGTACGAGTGTGTGTGCGAGTGCGTACAAGTGTGTGCGAGTGTGCATGAGTGTGTGCGTGTGAGTGTGTGCGAGTGTGTGCGTGCGAGTGTGTGCGAGTGTGCTCGAGTGAGTGGGTGCGAGTGTGTGCGAGTGTGTATGAGTGAGTGTGTGTGAGTGTGTGTGTGTGTGCAAGTTTGTGTGCGTGTGAGTGTGTGCGAGTCTGTGTGAGTGTGTGTGCGAGTGCGTGCGTGCGAGTGTGTGTGAGTGTGTGCGATTGTGTGTGTGAGTGTGTAGGACTGTATGTGCGAGTGTGTATGAGTGTGTGTGTGAGTTTGTGCAAGTGTGTGCGAGTGTGTACGAGTGTGTGCAAGTGTGTGCGAGTGAGTGTGTGCGAGTGTGTTTGCGTGCGAGTGTGTGCGGGTGTGTGCGTGTGAGTGAGTGCAAGAGTGTGCAAATGTGTGTGAGCGTGTGCGAGTGTGTGTGAGTGTGTGCGAGTGTGCGCGTGTGAGTGAGTGTGTGTGTGTCTGTGTGAGTGTGTGCTTGCGAGTGTTTGCTAGTGTGCGCGAGTGTGTGAGTGTGTGCGAGTGTGCGCGAGTGTGTGCGTGTGAGTAAGTGAGTGTGTGTGAGTGTGTGCGAGTGCTTGCAAGTGTGTGTGTGAGTGTGTGCGACTGTGTGTGTGAGTGTGTGCGTGTGTGTGCGAGTGTGTATGAGTGTATGTGCGAGTGTGTGCGAGTGTGTGTTCGAGTGTGTGTGTTCGAGTGTGTGCAAGTGTGTGCGACTGTGTTCGAGTGTGTGTGTGCGAGTGTGTGCGAGTGTGTGTGCAAGTGTGTTTGAGTGTGTTTATGCAAGTGTGTATGAGTGTGTGCGAGTGTGTGCAAGTGTGTTTGTGCGAGTGTGTATGAGTGTGTGGGTGCGAGTGTGTGCAAGTGTGTGTGATTGTGTATGAGTGAGTGTGTGCGAGTGTGTGTGCGAGTGTGTGCGTGAGTGTGTGCGTGCGGGTGTGTGCGAGTGTGTGTAGGAGTGTGTGTGAGTGTGTGCGATTGTGTGTGTGAGTGTGTAGGACTGTATGTGCGAGTGTGTGCGACTGTGTTCGAGTGTGTGTGTGCGAGTGTGTGAGCATGTGTGAGTGTGTGCAAGTGTGTGCGTGCGAGTGTGTGCGTGCGAGTGTGTGCATGCGAGTGTGTGTGAGTGTGTCCGAATGTGTGCGAATGTGTGCGTGCGAGTGTGCGTGAGTGTGCACGAGTGTGTGCATGTAAGTGTGTGCGTGCGAGTGTGTGCGAGTGTGCTCGAGTGAATGGGTGAGAGTGTGTGCGAGTGTGTGTGAGTGTGTGCAAGTAAGTGTGTGTGAGAGTGTATGAGTGAGTGTGTGTGAGTGTGTGTGTGCGAGTTTGTGTGCGAGTGTGTGCGAGTTTGTGTGCGAGTGTGTGTGCGAGTGTGTGAGTGCGAATGTGTGTGCGTGTGAGTGTGTGCGAGTGTGTATGAGCGTATGTGCGAGTGTGTGCCAGTGTGTGCGAGTGTGTGTGCGAGTGTGTGCGAGTGTGTGTGTGCGAGTGTGTGTGCAATTGTGTATGAGTGTGTGCGAGTGTGTGTTAGTTTGTGCGAGTGTGTGCGTCTGTTCGTGCGAGTGATTGCGGGTGTGTGCGAGTGTGTGTATGCGAGTGTGTGTGCGATTGTGTATGAGTGTGTGTGAGTTTGTGCGAGTGTGTGCGTGTGTGTGCGAGTGCGTGCGAGTACGCGCAAATGTGTGTGAGAGTGTGCGATTGTGGGCGTGCGAGTGTGTGCTAGTGTGCGCGAGTGTGTGAGTGTGTGCGAGTGTGCGTGAGTAAGTGTGTGTGTAAGTGCGTGCGAGTGTTTCCGAGTGTGTGTGAGTGTGTAGGACTCTGTGTGCGAGTGTGTGCGAGTGTGTGTGCGAGTGTGTGAGTACGAGTGTGTTCGAGAGTGTGCAATTGTGTGTGTGAGTGTGTAGCACTGTATGTGCAAGTGTGTGCGAGTGTGTTTGAGTGTGTGAGTGTGTGCGAGTGTGTGTGAGTGTTTGTGAGTGTGTGCAAGTGTGTGTGTGCGAGTGTGTGTGTGCGAGTGTGTGTGTGTGCAAGTGTGTTCGAGTGTGTGTGAGAGTGTGTATGAGTGTGTGTGTGTGCAAGTGTGTGCGTGAGTGTGTGAGTGAGTGTGTGTGTGAGTGTGAGTGTGTGCTAGTGTGCATGAGTGTGTGAGTGTGTGCGAGTGTGCGTGTGAGTGAGTGTGTGTGCGAGTGTGTGTGTGAGTGTGTGCAAGTGTGTTCGAGTGTGTGTGCGAGTGTGTATGAGTGTGTGTGTGCAAGTGTGTGCGCGTGTGTGTGAGTGTCTGTGAGTGTGTGCATGAGTGAGTGTGTGCGAGTGTGTGTGAGTTTGTGTGTGTGTGTGAGTGTGTGCGAGTGTGTGTGTGAGTGTGTGCGTGTGAGTGTGTGCGAGTGTGTGTGTGTGAGTGTGTGCGATTGTGTATTAGTGATTGTGTGCGAGTGTGCGTGAGAGTGAGTGTGTGTGTGCGAGTGTGTGCGAGTGAGTGTGAGTGAGTGTGTGCGAGTGTGTGTGTGCGATTGTGCATAAGTGTGTGCGAGTGTGTGTGTGAGTGTGTAGGACTGTGTGTGTGAGTGTGTGTGCGAGTGTGTGTGCGTGTGTGTGAGTGTGTGTAGGAGTGTGTGTGAGTGTGTGCGATTGTGTGTGTGAGTGTGTAGTACTGTATGTGCGACTGTGTTCGAGTGTGTGTGTGCGAGTGTGTGAGCATGTGTGAGTGTGTGCAAGTGTGTGCGTGCGAGTGTGTGTGATTGTGTATGAGTGAGTGTGTGCGAGTGTGTGCGAGTGTGTGTGCAAGTGTGTGTGCAAGTGTGTGTGCAAGTGTGTTTGAGTGTGTTTGTGCAAGTGTGTATGAGTGTGTGTGTGCGAGTGTGTGCAAGTGTGTTTGTGCGAGTGTGTATGAGTGTGTGTGTGCGAGTGTGTGCAAGTGTGTGTGATTGTGTGTGAGTGTGTGTATGAGTGAGTGTGTGCGAGTGTGTGCGTGAGTGTGTGCGTGTGTGTGCGAGTGTGTGTGAGTGTGTGCGATTGTGTGTGTGGGTGTGTAGGACTGTATGTGCGAGTGTGTGTGACTGTGTTCGAGTGTGTGTGTGCGAGTGTGTGAGCATGTGTGAGTGTGTGCAAGTGTGTGCGTGCGAGTGTGTGTGTGCGAGTGTGTGTGATTGTGTATGAGTGAGTGTGTGCGAGTGTGTGCGAGTATGTGTGTGAGCGTGTGCGAGTGTGCATGAGTAAGTGAGTGTGTGAGTGTGTGCGAGTGTTGCCGAGTGTGTGTGTGAGTGTGTAGGACTGTGTGTGCGAGTGTGTGCGAGTGTGTGTGTGAGTGTGTGTGTACGAGTGTGTGCAATTTTGTGCGAGTGTGTGTGCGAGTGCGTATGAGTAAGTGTGTGCGAATGTGTGCGAGTGTGTGCAAGTGTGTGAGTGCGAGTGTGTGCGAATGTGTGCGAGTGTGCACGAGTGTGCACGAGTGTGTGTGTAAGTGTGTGCGTGTGAGTGTGTGTGAGTGTGCTCGAGTGAGTGTGTGCGAGTGAGTGTGTGTGAGTGTGTATAAGTGAGTGTGTGTGAGTGTGTGCGTGTGTGCGAGTTTGTGTGCGAGTGTGTATGAGTATGTATGTGAGTGTGTGCAAGTGTGTGTGAGTGAGTGTGTGTGAGTGTGTGTGCGAGTGTGTGTGCGAGTGTGTGCGAGAGTGTGTAGGACTGTATGTGCGAGTGTGTGCGAGTGTGTATGAGTGTGTGTGTGAGTGTGTGCAAGTGTGTGTGCAAGTGAGTGTGTGTGAGTGTGTGTGCGAGTGTGTGCATGCGAGTGTGTGCGTGCGAGTGTGTGCATGCGAGTGTGTGCGAGTTTGTGAGTGTGTGAGTGCGAGTGTGTGCGAGTTTCTTTGTGAGTGTGTGAGTGTGTGCGTGCGAGTGTGTGCGAGTGTGTGTGCGAGTGTGTGCGATTGTGTGTGAGTGTGTAGGACTGTATGTGCGAGTGTGTGCGAGTGAGTGTGTGTGAGTGTGTGTGCGAGTGTGTGCAAGTGTGTGTGAGTGTGTGCGAGTGAGTGTGAGTGAGTGTGTGCGAGTGTGTGTGTGCGATTGTGCATAAGTGTGTGCGAGTGTGTGTGTGAGTGTGTAGGACTGTGTGTGTGAGTGTGTGTGCGAGTGTGTGTGCGTGTGTGTGAGTGTGTGTAGGAGTGTGTGTGAGTGTGTGCGATTGTGTGTGTGAGTGTGTAGTACTGTATGTGCGACTGTGTTCGAGTGTGTGTGTGCGAGTGTGTGAGCATGTGTGAGTGTGTGCAAGTGTGTGCGTGCGAGTGTGTGTGATTGTGTATGAGTGAGTGTGTGCGAGTGTGTGCGAGTGTGTGTGCAAGTGTGTGTGCAAGTGTGTGTGCAAGTGTGTGTGCAAGTGTGTTTGAGTGTGTTTGTGCAAGTGTGTATGAGTGTGTGTGTGCGAGTGTGTGCAAGTGTGTTTGTGCGAGTGTGTATGAGTGTGTGTGTGCGAGTGTGTGCAAGTGTGTGTGATTGTGTGTGAGTGTGTGTATGAGTGAGTGTGTGCGAGTGTGTGCGTGAGTGTGTGCGTGTGTGTGCGAGTGTGTGTGAGTGTGTGCGATTGTGTGTGTGGGTGTGTAGGACTGTATGTGCGAGTGTGTGTGACTGTGTTCGAGTGTGTGTGTGCGAGTGTGTGAGCATGTGTGAGTGTGTGCAAGTGTGTGCGTGCGAGTGTGTGTGTGCGAGTGTGTGTGATTGTGTATGAGTGAGTGTGTGCGAGTGTGTGCGAGTATGTGTGTGAGCGTGTGCGAGTGTGCATGAGTAAGTGTGTGTGTGAGTGTGTGCGAGTGTTGCCGAGTGTGTGTGTGAGTGTGTAGGACTGTGTGTGCGAGTGTGTGCGAGTGTGTGCGAGTGTGTGTGTGAGTGTGTGTGTACGAGTGTGTGCAATTTTGTGCGAGTGTGTGTGCGAGTGCGTATGAGTAAGTGTGTGCGAATGTGTGCGAGTGTGTGCGAGTGTGTGCAAGTGTGTGAGTGCGAGTGTGTGCGAATGTGTGCGAGTGTGCACGAGTGTGCACGAGTGTGTGTGTAAGTGTGTGCGTGTGAGTGTGTGTGAGTGTGCTCGAGTGAGTGTGTGCGAGTGAGTGTGTGTGAGTGTGTATAAGTGAGTGTGTGTGAGTGTGTGCGTGTGTGCGAGTTTGTGTGCGAGTGTGTATGAGTGTGTATGTGAGTGTGTGCAAGTGTGTGTGAGTGAGTGTGTGTGAGTGTGTGTGCGAGTGTGTGTGCGAGTGTGTGCGAGAGTGTGTAGGACTGTATGTGCGAGTGTGTGCGAGTGTGTATGAGTGTGTGTGTGAGTGTGTGCAAGTGTGTGTGCAAGTGAGTGTGTGTGAGTGTGTGTGCGAGTGTGTGCATGCGAGTGTGTGCGTGCGAGTGTGTGCATGCGAGTGTGTGCGAGTTTGTGAGTGTGTGAGTGCGAGTGTGTGCGAGTTTCTTTGTGAGTGTGTGAGTGTGTGCGTGCGAGTGTGTGCGAGTGTGTGTGCGAGTGTGTGCGATTGTGTGTGAGTGTGTAGGACTGTATGTGCGAGTGTGTGCGAGTGAGTGTGTGTGAGTGTGTGTGCGAGTGTGTGCAAGTGTGTGTGAGTGTGTGCGAGTGTGTGTGCTAGTGTGTGCGATTGTGTGTGTGAGTGTGTAGGACTGTATGTGCGAGTGTGTGCGAGTGAGTGTGTGTGAGTGTGTGTGTGAGTGTGTGTGCGAGTGTGTGCGAGTGTGTGCGATTGTGTGTGAGAGTGTGTAGGACTGTATGTGCGAGTGTGTGCGAGTGTGTATGAGTGTGTGTGTGAGTGTGTGTGAGTGTGTGTGCGAGTGTGTGCATGCGAGTGTGTGCATGCGAGTGTGCACGAGTGTGTGCGTGTAAGTGTGTGCGTGCGTGCTCGAGTGAATGGGTGCGAGTGTGTGCGAGTGTGTGTGAGTGTGTGCGAGTGAGTGTGTGTGAGTGTGTATAAGTGAGTGTGTGTGAGTGTGTGCGTGTGTGAGAGTTTGTGTGCGAGTGTGTGCGAGTGAGTTTGTGCGATTGTGTGTGAGTGTGTGCGTGCGAGTGTGTGCGTGTGAGTGTGTGCGTGCGAGTGTGTGTGCGAATGTGTGTGCGAGTGAGTGTGTGCGAGTGTGTGCATATGTGCCCGAGTGTGCACGAGTGAGTGGGTGCGAGTGTGTGTGAGTGTGTGTGAGTGTGTGCATGTGAGTGTGTGCGAACGTGTGCGAGTGTGTGTGCGAGTGTGTGTGCATGTGTGTGTGTGCGAGTGTGTGCGAGTGTGTATGAGTGTGTGTGCGAGTGTGTGCAAGTTTGTGTGAGTGTGTGTGAGTGTGTGTGTGCAAGTATGTGTGAGTGTGTGCGAGTGTGTGCGAGTGTGTGTACGAGTGTGCATAAGTGTGTGCGAGTGTGTGTGAGTGTGTGTGCTAGTGTGTGTGTGCGAGTGTGTTCGATTGTGTGAGTGTGAGTGAGTGTGTACGAGTGTGTGCGAGTGTGTGCCAGTGTGTGTGAGTGTGTGCGAGTGTGTGCGATTGTGTGTGTGTGAGTGTGTAGGACTGTATGTGTGAGTGTGTGCGAGTGTGTGTGTGAAAGTGTGTGCGAGTGTGTGCGAGTGTGTGCGAGTGTGTGCAAGTGTGTGCGAGTGAGTGTGTGCGAGTGTGTGTGCGAGTGTGTGCGTGCGAGTGTGTGAGTGCGATTGTGTCCGAGTGTGTGCGTGCGAGTGTGCACGAGTGTGCTCGAGTGAATGGGTGAGAATGTGTGCGAGTGTGTGAGTGTGTGCGAGTAAGTGTGTGTGAGTGTGTATGAGTGAGTGTGTGTGTGCGAGTTTGTATGCGAGTGTGTGCGAGTGAGTGCGCGCGAGTGTGTGCGAGTTTGTGTGCGAGTGTGTGCAAGTGTGTGCGAGTGTGTGCGAGAGTGTGCGAGTGTGTGTGAGTGTGTGTGTGCGAGTGTGTGTGCAATTGTGTATGAGTGTGTGCGAGTGTGTGTGAGTTTGTGCAAGTGTGTGTGTGTGTTCGTGCCAGTGAGTGCGGGTGTGTGTGAGTGTGTGTATGCGAGTGTGTGTGCGATTGTGTATGAGTGTGTGTGAGTTTGTGCGAGTGTGTGCGTGTGTGTGTGTGCGAGTGCGTGCGAGTACGCGCAAATGTGTGCGAGTGTGGGCGTGCGAGTGAGTGCTAGTGTGCGCGAGTGTGCGAGTGTGCGTGAGTAAGTGTGTGTGTAAGTGCGTGCGAGTGTTTCCGAGTGTGTGTGTGAGTATGTAGGACTGTGTGTGCGAGTGTGTGCGAGTGTGTGTGCGAGTGTGTTCGAGTGTGTGCAATTGTGTGCGAGTGTGTGTGCGAGTGCGTATGAGTTAGTGTGTGCGAGTGTGTGTGCGAGTGTGTGCGAGTGTGTGCGAGTGTGTATGAGTGTATGTGCGAGTGTGTGCGCGAGTGTGTGTTTTAGAGTGTGTGCAATTGTGTGCGTGTGAGTGTGTGCATGAGTGTGTGCGTGCGAGTGTGCTCGAGTGAGTGGCTGTGTGTAAGTGTGTGCGTGCGAGTGTGTGTGAATGTGTGCGAGTGTGTGCGAGTGTGTGCGAGTGTGTGCGAGTGTGTGCGAGCAAGTGTTTGCGTGCGAGTGTGTGCGAGTGTGTGCAAGTGTGTGAGTGTGTGTGAGTGTGTGTGCGAGTGTGTGTGCCCGAGTGTGCGCGAGTGTGCACGAGTGAGTGGGTGCGAGTGTGTGTGTATGAGTGAGTGTGTGCGTGTGTGCGAGTTTGTGTGTGAGTGAGTGTGTGCGAATGTGTGCGAGTGTGTTTGTGAGTGTGTGTGCGAGTGTGTGTGCGAGTGTGTGCGTGAGAGTGTGTGCGAGTGTGTGCGTGAGAGTGTGTGCGAGTGTGTGCGAGTTTGTGTGCGAGTTTGTGTGCGAGTGTGTGCAAGTGTGTGTGAGTGTGTAGGACTGTATGTGCGAGTGTGTGCGAGTGTGTATGAGTGTGTGTGTGAGTGTGTGCAAGTGTGTGCGAGTGAGTGTGTGTGAGTGTGTGTGCGAGTGTGTGTGCGAGTGTGTGCGAGTGTGTGCGATTGTGTGTGAGAGTGTGTGGGACTCTATGTGCGAGTGTGTGCGAGTGTGTATGAGTGTGTGTGTGAGTGTTTGCAAGTGTGTGCGAGTGAGTGTGTGTGAGTGTGTGTGCGAGTGTGTGCATGCGAGTGTGTGCATGTGAGTGTGCACGAGTGTGCACGAGTGTGTGCGTGTAAGTGTGTGCGTGCGAGTGTGTGCGAGTGTGTGCGAGTGTGTGTGAGTGTGTGTGAGTGAGTGTGTGTGAGTGTGTGCGAGTTTGTGTGCGAGTTTGTGTGCGAGTGTGTGCGAGTGAGTGTGTGCGAGTGAGTGTGTGCGAGTGTGTGCTATTGTGTGTGAGTGTGTGTGAGTGTGTGCGTGTGAGTGTGTGCGAGTGTGTGAGAGTGTGTGCGAGTGTGTATGAGTGTATGTGCGAGTGTGTGCAAGTGAGTGAGAGTGTGTGTGAGTGTGTGTGTGCGAGTGTGTGCAAGTGTGTGCGAGTGAGTGTGTGCAAGTGTGTGCGAGAGTGTGCAAGTGTGTGTGTGCGAGTGTGTGTGCAATTGTGTATGAGTGTGTGCGAGTGTGTGTGCGAGTGTGTGCGTGTGTGTGTGCGAGTGCGTGTGAGTGAGTGCAAGTGTGTGCAAATGTGTGCACGAGTGTGGGCGTGTGAGTGTGTGCTAGTGTGCACGAGTGTGCGCGAGTGTGTGGGAGTGTGCATGAGTAAGTGTGTGTGAGTGTGTGCGAGTGTTGCCGAGTGTGTGTGTGAGTGTGTAGGACTGTGTGTGCGAGTGTGTGCGAGTGTGTGTGTGAGTGTGTGTGTACGAGTGTGTGCAATTTTGTGCGAGTGTGTGTGCGAGTGCGTATGAGTAAGTGTGTGCGAATGTGTGCGAGTGTGTGCGATTGTGTGTGTGAGTGTGTAGGACTGTACGTGCGAGTGTGTGCGAGTGTGTGTGTGAGTGTGTGTGTGAGTGTGTGTGTACGAGTGTGTGCAATTTTGTGCGAGTGTGTGTGCGAGTGCGTATGAGTAAGTGTGTGCGAATGTGTGCGAGTGTGTGCGATTGTGTGTGTGAGTGTGTAGGACTGTACGTGCGAGTGTGTGCGAGTGTGTGCGTGAGAGTGTGTGCGAGTGTGTGCGAGTTTGTGTGCGAGTTTGTGTGCGAGTGTGTGCAAGTGTGTGTGAGTGTGTAGGACTGTATGTGCGAGTGTGTGCGAGTGTGTATGAGTGTGTGTGTGAGTGTGTGCAAGTGTGTGCGAGTGAGTGTGTGTGAGTGTGTGTGCGAGTGTGTGTGCGAGTGTGTGTGAGTGTGTGCGATTGTGTGTGAGAGTGTGTGGGACTGTATGTGCGAGTGTGTGCGAGTGTGTATGAGTGTGTGTGTGAGTGTTTGCAAGTGTGTGCGAGTGAGTGTGTGTGAGTGTGTGTGCGAGTGTGTGCATGCGAGTGTGTGCATGCGAGTGTGCACGAGTGTGCACGAGTGTGTGCGTGTAAGTGTGTGCGTGCGAGTGTGTGCGAGTGTGTGCGAGTGTGTGTGAGTGAGTGTGTGTGAGTGTGTGCGAGTTTGTGTGTGAGTTTGTGTGCGAGTGTGTGCGAGTGAGTGTGTGCGAGTGAGTGTGTGCGAGTGTGTGCTATTGTGTGTGAGTGTGTGTGAGTGTGTGCGTGTGAGTGTGTGCAAGTGTGTGAGAGTGTGTGCGAGTGTGTATGAGTGTATGTGCGAGTGTGTGCAAGTGAGTGAGAGTGTGTGTGAGTGTGTGTGTGCGAGTGTGTGCAAGTGTGTGCGAGTGAGTGTGTGCAAGTGTGTGCGAGAGTGTGCAAGTGTGTGTGTGCGAGTGTGTGTGCAATTGTGTATGAGTGTGTGCGAGTGTGTGTGCGAGTGTGTGCGTGTGTGTGTGCGAGTGCGTGTGAGTGAGTGCAAGTGTGTGCAAATGTGTGCACGAGTGTGGGCATGCGAGTGTGTGCTAGTGTGCGCGAGTGTGCGCGAGTGTGTGCGAGTGTGCATGAGTAAGTGTGTGCGAATGTGTGCGAGTGTGTGCGATTGTGTGTGTGAGTGTGTAGGACTGTACGTGCGAGTGTGTGCGAGTGTGTGTGTGTGTGCAAGTGTGTGCAAGTGAGTGTGTGTGAGTGTGTGTGCGAGTGTGTGCGTGCGAGTGTGTGCGACTGTGTGCGAGTGTGTGCGAGTGTGTGCGAGTGTGTGCGAATGTGTGCGAGTGTGTACGTGCGAGTGTGCACGAGTGTGCACGAGTGTGTGCGTATAAGTGTGTGCGTGTGAGTGTGTGTGTGCGAGTTTGTTTGCGAGTGAGTGTGTGCGAGTGAGTGTGTGCGAGTTTGTGTGCGAGTGTGTGTGCAAGTGTGTGTGTGCGAGTGTGTGTGTGTGCGCGTGAGTGTGTGCGAGTGTGTGAGTGCGAATGTGTGTGCGTGTGAGTGTGTGCGAGTGTGTATGAGCGTATGTGCGAGTGTGTGCCAGTGTGTGCGAGTGTGTGCAAGTGTGTGCGAGTGTGTGCGAGAGTGTGCGAGTGTGTGTGAGTGTGTGTGTGCGAGTGTGTGTGCAATTGTGTATGAGTGTGTGCGAGTGTGTGTTAGTTTGTGCAAGTGTGTGCGTGTGTTCGTGCGAGTGAGTGCGGGTGTGTGCGAGTTTGTGTATGCGAGTGTGTGTGCAATTGTGTATGAGTGTGTGTGAGTTTGTGCGAGTGTGTGCGTACGAGTGCGTGCGAGTACGCGCAAATGTGTGTGAGAGTGTACGAGTGTGGGCGTGCGAGTGTGTGCTATTGTGCGTGAGTGTGTGAGTGTGTGCGAGTGTGCGTGAGTAAGTGTGTGTGTAAGTGCGTGCGAGTGTTTCCGAGTGTGTGTGTGAGTGTGTAGGACTGTGTGTGCGAGTGTGTGTGCGAGTGTGTGAGTACGAGTGTGTTCGAGAGTGTGCAATTGTGTGCGAGTGTGTGTGCGAGTGCGTATGAGTGAGTGTGTGCGAGTGTGTGCGAGTGTGTGTTTACAAGTGTGTGCGAGTGTGTGCGAGTGTGTATGAGTGTATGTGCAAGTGTGTGTGCGTGTGTGTTTTAGAGTGTGTGCAATTGTGTGCGTGCGAGTGTGCTCGAGTGAGTGGGTGCGTGTAAGTGTGTGCGTGCGAGTGTGTGCAAATATGTGCGAGTGTGTGCGAGTGTGTGCATGCGAGTGTGTGCGTGCAAGTGTTTGCGTTCGAGTGTGTGCGAGTTTGTGCAAGTGTGTGAGTGTGTGCGAGTGTGTGTGCGAGTGTGTGCAAATGTGCCCGAGTGTGCACGAGTGAGTGTGTGCGAGTGTGTGTGAGTGTGTGTGCGAGTGTGTGCGTGCGAGTGTGTGCGAGTGAGTGTGTGTGTGAGAGTGTGCGAGTGTGTGCAAATGTGTGCGAGTGTGCACGAATGAGTGGGTGCGAGTATGCGTGAGTGTGTGCACGTGAGTGTGTGCAAGCGTGCGTGCGATTGTGTGTGCAAGCGTGTGTGTGCGCGAGTGTGTGCGAGTGTGTATGAGTGTGTGTGCGAGTGTGTGCAAGTGTGTGCGAGTGTGTGCGAGTGTGTGTGTGCAAGTGTGCGCGAGTGTGTGTGAGTGTGTGCGAGTGTGTGTGTGTGTGTGTGAGTGTGTGCGAGTGCTTGCTAGTGTGTGTGTGAGTGTGTGCGACTGTGTGTGCGAGTGTGTGCGCGTGTGTGCGAGTGTGTATGAGTGTATGTGCGAGTGTGTGTGCGAGTGTGTGTTCGAGTGTGTTCGAGTGTGTGTGTTCGAGTGTGTGCAAGTGTGTACGAGTGTGTGTGCGAGTGCGTACAAGTGTGTGCGAGTGTGCATGAGTGTGTGCGTGTGAGTGTGTGCGAGTGTGTGCGTGCGAGTGTGTGCGAGTGTGCTCGAGTGAGTGGGTGCGAGTGTGTGCGAGTGTGTATGAGTGAGTGTGTGTGAGTGTGTGTGTGTGCAAGTTTGTGTGCGTGTGAGTGTGTGCGAGTCTGTGTGAGTGTGTGTGCGAGTGCGTGCGTGCGAGTGTGTGTGAGTGTGTGCGATTGTGTGTGTGAGTGTGTAGGACTGTATGTGCGAGTGTGTATGAGTGTGTGTGTGAGTTTGTGCAAGTGTGTGCGAGTGTGTACGAGTGTGTGCAAGTGTGTGCGAGTGAGTGTGTGCGAGTGTGTTTGCGTGCGAGTGTGTGCGGGTGTGTGCGTGTGAGTGAGTGCAAGAGTGTGCAAATGTGTGTGAGCGTGTGTGAGTGTGTGTGAGTGTGTGCGAGTGTGCGCGTGTGAGTGAGTGTGTGTGTGTCTGTGTGAGTGTGTGCTTGCGAGTGTTTGCTAGTGTGCGCGAGTGTGTGAGTGTGTGCGAGTGTGCGCGAGTGTGTGCGTGTGAGTAAGTGAGTGTGTGAGTGTGTGCGAGTGCTTGCAAGTGTGTGTGTGAGTGTGTGCGACTGTGTGTGTGAGTGTGTGCGTGTGTGTGCGAGTGTGTATGAGTGTATGTGCGAGTGTGTGCGAGTGTGTGTTCGAGTGTGTGTGTTCGAGTGTGTGCAAGTGTGTGCGACTGTGTTCGAGTGTGTGTGTGCGAGTGTGTGCGAGTGTGTGTGCAAGTGTGTTTGAGTGTGTTTATGCAAGTGTGTATGAGTGTGTGCGAGTGTGTGCAAGTGTGTTTGTGCGAGTGTGTATGAGTGTGTGTGTGCGAGTGTGTGCAAGTGTGTGTGATTGTGTGTGAGTGTGTGTATGAGTGAGTGTGTGCGAGTGTGTGTGCGAGTGTGTGCGTGAGTGTGTGCGTGCGGGTGTGTGCGAGTGTGTGTAGGAGTGTGTGTGAGTGTGTGCGATTGTGTGTGTGAGTGTGTAGGACTGTATGTGCGAGTGTGTGCGACTGTGTTCGAGTGTGTGTGTGCGAGTGTGTGAGCATGTGTGAGTGTGTGCAAGTGTGTGCGTGCGAGTGTGTGCGTGCGAGTGTGTGCATGCGAGTGTGTGTGAGTGTGTCCGAATGTGTGCGAGTGTGTGCGTGCGAGTGTGCGTGAGTGTGCACGAGTGTGTGCATGTAAGTGTGTGCGTGCGAGTGTGTGCGAGTGTGCTCGAGTGAATGGGTGAGAGTGTGTGCGAGTGTGTGTGAGTGTGTGCAAGTAAGTGTGTGTGAGAGTGTATGAGTGAGTGTGTGTGAGTGTGTGTGTGCGAGTTTGTGTGCGAGTGTGTGCGAGTGAGTGTGTGCGAGTTTGTGTGCGAGTGTGTGTGCGAGTGTGTGAGTGCGAATGTGTGTGCGTGTGAGTGTGTGCGAGTGTGTATGAGCGTATGTGCGAGTGTGTGCCAGTGTGTGCGAGTGTGTGTGCGAGTGTGTGCGAGTGTGTGTGTGCGAGTGTGTGTGCAATTGTGTATGAGTGTGTGCGAGTGTGTGTTAGTTTGTGCGAGTGTGTGCGTCTGTTCGTGCGAGTGATTGCGGGTGTGTGCGAGTGTGTGTATGCGAGTGTGTGTGCGATTGTGTATGAGTGTGTGTGAGTTTGTGCGAGTGTGTGCGTGTGTGTGCGAGTGCGTGCGAGTACGCGCAAATGTGTGTGAGAGTGTGCGAGTGTGGGCGTGCGAGTGTGTGCTAGTGTGCGCGAGTGTGTGAGTGTGTGCGAGTGTGCGTGAGTAAGTGTGTGTGTAAGTGCGTGCGAGTGTTTCCGAGTGTGTGTGAGTGTGTAGGACTCTGTGTGCGAGTGTGTGCGAGTGTGTGTGCGAGTGTGTGAGTACGAGTGTGTTCGAGAGTGTGCAATTGTGTGTGTGAGTGTGTAGCACTGTATGTGCAAGTGTGTGCGAGTGTGTTTGAGTGTGTGAGTGTGTGCGAGTGTGTGTGAGTGTTTGTGAGTGTGTGCAAGTGTGTGTGTGCGAGTGTGTGTGTGCGAGTGTGTGTGTGTGCAAGTGTGTTCGAGTGTGTGTGCGAGTGTGTATGAGTGTGTGTGTGCAAGTGTGTGCGTGAGTGTGTGCGTGTGAGTGAGTGTGTGTGTGAGTGTGAGTGTGTGCTAGTGTGCATGAGTGTGTGAGTGTGTGCGAGTGTGCGTGTGAGTGAGTGTGTGTGCGAGTGTGTGTGTGAGTGTGTGCAAGTGTGTTCGAGTGTGTGCGCGAGTGTGTATGAGTGTGTGTGTGCAAGTGTGTGCGCGTGTGTGTGAGTGTCTGTGAGTGTGTGCATGAGTGAGTGTGTGCGAGTGTGTGTGAGTTTGTGTGTGAGTGTGTGCGAGTGTGTGTGTGAGTGTGTGCGTGTGAGTGTGTGCGAGTGTGTGTGTGTGAGTGTGTGCGATTGTGTATTAGTGATTGTGTGCGAGTGTGCGTGAGAGTGAGTGTGTGTGTGCGAGTGTGTGCGAGTGAGTGTGAGTGAGTGTGTGCGAGTGTGTGTGTGCGATTGTGCATAAGTGTGTGCGAGTGTGTGTGTGAGTGTGTAGGACTGTGTGTGTGAGTGTGTGTGCGAGTGTGTGTGCGTGTGTGTGAGTGTGTGTAGGAGTGTGTGTGAGTGTGTGCGATTGTGTGTGTGAGTGTGTAGTACTGTATGTGCGACTGTGTTCGAGTGTGTGTGTGCGAGTGTGTGAGCATGTGTGAGTGTGTGCAAGTGTGTGCGTGCGAGTGTGTGTGATTGTGTATGAGTGAGTGTGTGCGAGTGTGTGCGAGTGTGTGTGCAAGTGTGTGTGCAAGTGTGTGTGCAAGTGTGTGTGCAAGTGTGTTTGAGTGTGTTTGTGCAAGTGTGTATGAGTGTGTGTGTGCGAGTGTGTGCAAGTGTGTTTGTGCGAGTGTGTATGAGTGTGTGTGTGCGAGTGTGTGCAAGTGTGTGTGATTGTGTGTAAGTGTGTGTATGAGTGAGTGTGTGCGAGTGTGTGCGTGAGTGTGTGCGTGTGTGTGCGAGTGTGTGTGAGTGTGTGCGATTGTGTGTGTGAGTGTGTAGGACTGTATGTGCGAGTGTGTGTGACTGTGTTCGAGTGTGTGTGTGCGAGTGTGTGAGCATGTGTGAGTGTGTGCAAGTGTGTGCGTGCGAGTGTGTGTGTGCGAGTGTGTGTGATTGTGTATGAGTGAGTGTGTGCGAGTGTGTGCGAGTGTGTGCAAGTGTGTTTGAGTGTGTTTGTGCAAGTGTGTATGAGTGTGTGCGAGTGTGTGCAAGTGTGTTTGTGCGAGTGTGTATGAGTGTGTGTGTGCGAGTGTGTGCAAGTGTGTGTGATTGTGTGTGAGTGTGTGTATGAGTGAGTGTGTGCGAGTGTGTGTGCGAGTGTGTGCGCGAGTGTGTGCGTGCGGGTGTGCGCGAGTGTGTGTAGTAGTGTGTGTGAGTGAGTGCGATTGTGTGTGTGAGTGTGTAGGACTGTATGTGCGAGTGTGTGCGACTGTGTTCGAGTGTGTGTGTGCGAGTGTGTGAGCATGTGTGAGTGTGTGCAAGTGTGTGTGAGCGAGTGTGTGCGACTGTGTGCGACTGTGTGCGAGTGTGTGTGAGTGTGTCCGAATGTGTGCGTGCGAGTGTGCGCGAGTGTGCACGAGTGTGTGCATGTAAGTGTGTGCGTGCGAGTGTGTGCGAGTGTGCTCGAGTGAATGGGTGAGAGTGTGTGCGAGTGTGTGTGAGTGTGTGCAAGTAAGTGTGTGTGAGAGTGTATGAGTGAGTGTGTGTGAGTGTGTGTGTGCGAGTTTGTGTGCGAGTGTGTGCGAGTGAGTGTGTGCGAGTTTGTGCGCGAGTGTGTGTGCGAGTGTGTGTGTGCGAGTGTGTGTGTGCGTGTGTGCGCGCGAGTGTGTGTGAGTGTGTGAGTGCGAATGTGTGTGCGTGTGAGTGTGTGCGAGTGTGTATGAGCGTATGTGCGAGTGTGTGCCAGTGTGTGCGAGTGTGTGTGCGAGTGTGTGCAAGTGTGTGCGAGTGTGTGCGAGTGTGTGCGAGTGTGTGTGTGCGAGTGTGTGTGCAATTGTGTATGAGTGTGTGCGAGTGTGTGTTAGTTTGTGCGAGTGTGTGCGTCTGTTCGTGCGAGTGAGTGCGGGTGTGTGCGAGTGTGTGTATGCGAGTGTGTGTGCGATTGTGTATGAGTGTGTGTGAGTTTGTGCGAGTGTGTGCGTGTGTGTGCGAGTGCGTGCGAGTACGCGCAAATGTGTGTGAGAGTGTGCGAGTGTGGGCGTGCGAGTGTGTGCTAGTGTGCGCGAGTGTGTGAGTGTGTGCGAGTGTGCGTGAGTAAGTGTGTGTGTAAGTGCGTGCGAGTGTTTCCGAGTGTGTGTGAGTGTGTAGGACTGTGTGTGCGAATGTGTGCGAGTGTGTGTGCGAGTGTGTGAGTACGAGTGTGTTCGAGAGTGTGCAATTGTGTGCGAGTGTGTGTGTGAGTGCGTATGAGTGAGTGTGTGCGAGTGTGTGTGAGTGTGTGTTTGCGAGTGTGTGCGAGTGTGTGCGAGTGTGTGCGAGTGTGTGCATGTGAGTGTGTGCGTGCAAGTGTGTGCGTGCAAGTGTGTGCGTGCAAGTGTGTGCGTGCAAGTGTGTGCGTGCGAGTGTGTGCGAGTGTGTGCAAGTGTGTGAGTGTGTGCGAGTGTGTGTGCGAGTGTGTGCGAGTGTGTGCAAATTTGCCCAAGTGTGCGCGAGTGTGCACGAGTGAGTGGGTGCGAGTGTGTGTGTGTGTGAGTGTGTGTGATTGTGTGTGTGAGTGTGTATGAGTGTGTGTGCGAGTGTGTGCAAGTGTGTGTAATTGTGTGTGAGTGTGTGTATGAGTGAGTGTGTGCGAGTGTGTGTGAGTGTGTGTGCGAGTGTGTGCGCGAGTGGGTGTGTGCGAGTGTGTGCGAGTGTGTGCGATTGTGTGTGTGAGTGTGTAGGACTGTATGTGCGAGTGTGTGCGAGTGTGTATGAGTGTGTGTGTGAGTGTGTGCAAGTGTGTGCGAGTGAGTGTGTGTGAGTGTGTGTGCGAGTATGTGCGAGTGTGTGCGATTGTGTGTGAGAGTGTGTAGGACTGTATGTGCGAGTGTGTGCGAGTGTGTATGAGTGTGTGAGTGCGAGTGTGTGCGAATGTGTGCGAGTGTGTGCGTGCGAGTGTGCACGAGTGTGTGCATGTAAGTGTGTGCGTCTGAGTGTGTGCGAGTGTGCTCGAGTGAATGGGTGCGAGTGTGTGCGAGTGTGTGTGAGTGTGTGTGAGTGAGTGTGAGTGAGTGTGTGTGAGTGTGTGCGTGTGTGCGAGTTTGTGTGCGAGTGTGTGTGAGTGTGTGCGAGTGTGTGCGTGTGAGTGTGTGCGAGTGTGTGAGTGTGTGTGCGAATGTGTGTGCGAGTGAGTGTGTGCGAGTGGGTATGAGTGTATGTGCGAGTGTGTGCAAGTGTGTGAGAGTGTGTGTGAGTGTGTGTGTGCGAGTGTGTGCAAGTGTGTGCGAGTGAGTGTGTGCGAGTGTGTGCGAAAGTGTGCAAGTGTGTGCGAGTGTGTGCGAGTGTGTGTGTGCAAGTGTGTGTGCAATTGTGTATGAGTGTGTGCGAGTGTGTGTGCGTTTGTGCGAGTGTGTGCGTGTGTGTGCGAGTGAGTGTGAGTGAGTGCAAGTGTGTGCAAATGTGTGCGCGAGTGTGGGCATGCGAGTGTGTGCTAGTGTGCGCGAGTGTGTGTGAGTGTGCGTGAGTAAGTGTGTGTGTGAGTGTGTGCGAGTGTTGCCGAGTGTGTGTGCGAGTGTGTGTGCAAGTGTGTGTGTACGAGTGTGTTCGAGTGTGTGCAATTTTGTGCGAGTGTGTGTGTGCGAGTGCGTATGAGTAAGTGTGTGCGAATGTGTGCGAGTGTGTGCGCGAGGGTGTGTGCACGTGTGTGCATGTGACTGTGTGTGTGCGACTGTGGGCGAGTGTGTGCGTGTGTTTGCGTGTGTGTGCGCGTGTCTGTGCGTGTGTACGAGTGTGTGCGAGTGTGTGGGTGCGAGTGTGTGCAAGTGTGTGCGAGTGTGTGTGTGTGTGAGTGTGTGTGAATGTGTGCGAGTCTGTGTGTGCGAGTGTGTGTGTGCGATTGTGTATGAGTGTGTGCGAGTATGTGTGTGAGCGTGTGCGAGTGTGTGCGAGTGTGTGCGTGTGAGTGCATGCGAGTGAGTGCCAGTGTGTGCAAATGTGTGCGAGTGTGCGCGAATGTGCGCGAGTGTGTGCGTGTGAGTCAGTGTGTGTGTGAGTGTGAGTGTGTGCTAGTGTGCATGAGTGTGTGAGTGTGCGCGAGTGTGCGTGTGAGTGAGTGTGTGTGCGAGTGTGTGTGAGTGTGTACGAGTGGGTGTAGGAGTGTGTGCGAGTGTGTGCGATTGTGTGTGTGAGTGTGTAGCACTGTATGTGCAAGTGTGTGCGAGTGTGTTTGAGTGTGTGAGTGTGTGCGAGTGTGTGTGAGTGTTTGTGAGTGTGTGCAAGTGTGTGTGTGCGAGTGTGTGTGTGCGAGTGTGTGTCTGTGCAAGTGTGTTCGAGTGTGTGTGCGAGTGTGTATGAGTGTGTGTGTGTGCAAGTGTGTGCGTGAGTGTGTGCGTGTGAGTGAGTGTGTGTGTGAGTGTGAGTGTGTGCTAGTGTGCATGAGTGTGTGAGTGTGTGCGAGTGTGCGTGTGAGTGAGTGAGTGTGTGTGTGAGTGTGTGTGTGAGTGTGTGCAAGTGTGTTCGAGTGTGTGTGCGAGTGTGTATGAGTGTGTGTGTGTGCAAGTGTGTGCGCGTGTGTGTGAGTATCTGTGAGTGTGTGCATGAGTGAGTGTGTGCGAGTGTGTGTGAGTTTGTGTGTGTGTGTGAGGGTGTGCGAGTGTGTGCGTGTGAGTGTGTGCGAGTGTGTGTGTGAGTGTGTGCGAGTGTGTGTGTGCAATTGTGTATTAGTGAATGTGTGCGAGTGTGCGTGAGTGTGTGTGTATGTGAGTGAGTGAGTGTGTGTGTGCGAGTGTGTGCGAGTGAGTGTGAGTGAGTGTGTGCAAGTGTGTGCGAGTGTGTGTGTGCGATTGTGCATAAGTGTGTGCGAGTGTGTGTGTGAGTGTGTAGGACTGTGTGTGCGAGTGTGTGTGCGAGTGTGTGCGAGTGTGTGTGAGTGTGTGTAGGAGTGTGTGTAGGAGTGTGTGCGATTGTGTGTGTGAGTGTGTAGTACTGTATGTGCGACTTTGTTCGAGTGTGTGTGTGCGAGTATGTGAGCATGTGTGAGTGTGTGCAAGTGTGTGCGAGTGTGTGTGTGCGATTGTGCATAAGTGTGTGCGAGTGTGTGTGTGAGTGTGTAGGACTGTGTGTGCGAGTGTGTGTGCGAGTGTGTGCGAGTGTGTGTGAGTGTGTGTAGGAGTGTGTGTAGGAGTGTGTGCGATTGTGTGTGTGAGTGTGTAGTACTGTATGTGCGACTTTGTTCGAGTGTGTGTGTGCGAGTATGTGAGCATGTGTGAGTGTGTGCAAGTGTGTGCGTGCGAGTGTGTGTGTGCAAGTGTGTGTGATTGTGTATGAGTGAGTGTGTGCGAGTGTGCGTGCAAGTGTGTTTGAGTGTGTTTGTGCAAGTGTGTATGAGTGTGTCTGTGCGAGTGTGTGCAAGTGTGTTTGTGCGAGTGTGTATAAGTGTGTGTGTGCGAGTGTGTGCAAGTGTGTGTGATTGTGTGTGAGTGTGTGTATGAGTGAGTGTGTGCGAGTGTGTGCGAGTGTGTGTGCGAGTGTGTGCGCGAGTGTGTGCGTGTGAGTGTGTGCGAGTGTGTGCGATTGTGTGTGTGAGTGTGTAGGACTGTATGTGCGAGTGTGTGTGACTGTGTTCGAGTGTGTGTGTGTGAGCATGTGTGAGTGTGTGCAAGTGTGTGCGTGCGAGTGTGTGTGTGCGAGTGTGTGTGATTGTGTATGAGTGAGTGTGTGCGAGTGTGTGCGAGTGTGTGCGAGTATGTGTGTGAGCGTGTGCGAGTGTGTGCGAGTGTGTGCGAGTGTGTGCGTGCGAGTGCATGCGAGTGAGTGCGAGTGTGTGCAAATGTGTGCAAGAGTGTGCGAGTGTGGGCGTGCGAGTGTGTGCGAGTGTGCGCGAGTGTGTGAGTGAGTGTGTGTGTGAGTGTGAGTGTGTGCTAGTGTGCATGAGTGTGTGAGTGTGTGCGAGTGTGCGCGAGTGTGCGTGTGAGTGAGTGTGTGTGCGAGTGTGTGTGAGTGTGTACGAGTGTGTGTA
This sequence comes from Phyllobates terribilis, assembly GCF_046119375.1. Taxonomy (NCBI): domain Eukaryota; kingdom Metazoa; phylum Chordata; class Amphibia; order Anura; family Dendrobatidae; genus Phyllobates; species Phyllobates terribilis. Next base: position 366,614,378 of record NW_027362764.1, on the reverse strand, counting down.
GGAGTGTGTGCGAGTGTGTGCGATTGTGTGTGTGAGTGTGTAGGACTGTATGTGCAAGTGTGTGCGAGTGTGTTTGAGTGTGTGAGTGTGTGCGAGTGTGTGTGAGTGTGTGCAAGTGTGTGTGTGCAAGTGTGTGTGTGCAAGTGTGTTCGAGTTTGTGTGCGAGTGTGTATGAGTGTCTGTGTGTGCAAGTGTGTTCGCGAGTGTGTGCGTGTGAGTGAGTGTGTGTGTGAGTGTGAGTGTGTGCTAGTGTGCATGAGTGTGTGAGTGTGTGCGAGTGTGCGTGTGAGTGAGTGTATGTGCGAGTGTGTGCAAGTGTGTGAGAGTGTGTGTGCGAGTGTGTGCAAGTGTGTGCGAGTGAGTGTGTGCGAGTGTGTGCGAGAGTGTGCAAGTGTGTGCGAGTGTGTGTGTGCGAGTGTGTGTGCAATTGTGTATGAGTGTGTGCGAGTGTGTGTGCGTTTGTGCGAGTGTGTGCGTGTGTGTGTGCAAGTGCGTGTGAGTGAGTGCAAGTGTGTGCAAATGTGTGTGCGAGTGTGCGAGTGTGGGCATGCGAGTGTGTGCTAGTGTGCGAGAGTGTGCAAGTGTGTGCGAGTGTGTGTGTGCGAGTGTGTGTGCAATTGTGTATGAGTGTGTGCGAGTGTGTGCGTGTGTGTGTGCAAGTGCGTGTGAGTGAGTGCAAGTGTGTGCAAATGTGTGTGCGAGTGTGCGAGTGTGGGCATGCGAGTGTGTGCTAGTGTGCGCGAGTGTGTGAGTGTGTGCGAGTGTGCGTGAGTAAGTGTGTGTTTGAGTGTGTGCGAGTGTTGCCGAGTGTGTGTGTGAGTGTGTAGGACTGTGTGTGCGAGTGTGTGTGCGAGTGTGTGTGTACGAGTGTGTTCGAGTGTGTGCAATTTTGTGCGAGTGTGTGTGTGTGTGCGAGTGCGTATGAGTAAGTGTGTGCGAATGTGTGCGAGTGTGTGCGAGTGTGTGTGCGAGTGTGTTTGCGAGTGTGTGCGTGCGACTGTGTGTGTGCGACTGTGTGCGAGTGTGTGCGAGTGTTTGCGTGTGTGTGCGCGTGTGTGTGCGTGTGTACGAGTGTGTGCGAGTGTGTGGGTGCGAGTGTGTGCAAGTGTGTGCGAGTGTGTGTGAGTGTGTGTGTGAGTGTGTGTGAATGTGTGCGAGTGTGTGCGTGTGAGTGCGAGTGTGTGCAAATGTGTGCGAGAGTGTGCGAGTGTGGGCGTGCGAGTGTGTGCGAGTGTGCGTGAGTGTGCGCGAGTGTGTGCGTGTGAGTGAGTGTGTGTGTGAGTGTGTGCTAGTGTGCATGAGTGTGTGAGTGTGTGCGAGTGTGCGCGAGTGTGCGTGTGAGTGAGTGAGTGTGTGTGCGAGTGTGTGTGATTGTGTGTGAGTGTGTACGAGTGTGTGTAGGAGTGTGTGCGAGTGTGTGCGATTGTGTGTGTGAGTGTGTAGGACTGTATGTGCAAGTGTGTGCGAGTGTGTTTGAGTGTGTGAGTGTGTGCGAGTGTGTGTGAGTGTGTGTGAGTGTGTGCAAGTGTGTGTGTGCAAGTGTGTGTGTGCAAGTGTGTGTGTGCAAGTGTGTGTGTGCAAGTGTGTTCGAGTGTGTGTGCGAGTGTGTATGAGTGTCTGCGTGTGCAAGTGTGTTTGCGAGTGTGTGCGTGTGAGTGAGTGTGTGTGTGAGTGTGAGTGTGTGCTAGTGTGCATGAGTGTGTGAGTGTGTGCGAGTGTGCGTGTGAGTGAGTGTGTGTGCGAGTGTGTGCGAGTGTGTGAGTGTGTGTGCGAGTGAGTGTGTGCGAGTGTGTATGAGTGTATGTGCGAGTGTGTGCAAGTGTGTGAGAGTGTGTGAGAGTGTGTGTGTGCGAGTGTGTGCAAGTGTGTTTGAGTGAGTGTGTGCGAGTGTGTGCGAGAGTGTGCAAGTGTGTGCGAGTGTGTGTGTGCGAGTGTGTGTGCAATTGTGTATGAATGTGTGCGAGTGTGTGTGCGTTTGTGCGAGTGTGTGCGTGTGTGTGTGCAAGTGCGTGTGAGTGAGTGCAAGTGTGTGCAAATGTGTGTGCGAGTGTGCGAGTGTGGGCATGCGAGTGTGTGCTAGTGTGCGAGAGTGTGCAAGTGTGTGCGAGTGTGTGTGTGCGAGTGTGTGTGCAATTGTGTATGAGTGTGTGCGAGTGTGTGTGCGTTTGTGCGAGTGTGTGCGTGTGTGTGTGCAAGTGCGTGTGAGTGAGTGCAAGTGTGTGCAAATGTGTGTGCGAGTGTGCGAGTGTGGGCATGCGAGTGTGTGCTAGTGTGCGCGAGTGTGTGAGTGTGTGCGAGTGTTGCCGAGTGTGTGTGTGAGTGTGTAGGACTGTGTGTGCGAGTGTGTGCGAGTGTGTGTGCGAGTGTGTGTGTACGAGTGTGTTCGAGTGTGTGCAATTTTGTGCGAGTGTGTGTGTGCGAGTGCGTATGAGTAAGTGTGTGCGAATGTGTGCGAGTGTGTGTGCGAGTGTGTGTGCGAGTGTGTGTGTGAGTGTGTGCGTGCGACTGTGTGTGTGCGAGTGTGTGCGAGTGTGTGCGAGTGTTTGCGTGTGAGTGCGCGTGTGTGTGCGTGTGTACGAGTGTGTGCGAGTGTGTGGGTGCGAGTGTGTGCAAGTGTGTGCGAATGTGTGTGAGTGTGTGTGTGAGTGTGTGTGAATGTGTGCGAGTCTGTGTGTGCGAGTGTGTGTGTGCGATTGTGTATGAGTGTGAGCGAGTATGTGTGTGAGTGTGTGCGAGTGTGTGCGAGTGTGTGCGTGCGAGTGCATGCGAGTGAGTGCGAGTGTGCAAATGTGTGCGAGAGTGTGCGTGAGTGTGCGCGAGTGTGTGCGTGTGAGTGTGTTTGTGAGTGTGAGTGTGTGCTAATGTGCATGAGTGTGTGAGTGTGCGCGAGTGTGCGTGTGAGTGAGTGAGTGTGTGTGCGAGTGTGTGTAAGTGTGTGTGAGTGTGTACGAGTGTGTGTAGGAGTGTGTGTGTGTGCAAGTGTGTGCGCGAGTGTGTGTGTGCAAGTGTGTGCGAGTGTATATGAGTGTGTGTGTGTGCAAGTGTGTGCGCGAGTGTGTGCGCGAGTGTGTGCGTGTGAGTGAGTGTGTGTGTGTGTGAGTGTGAGTGTGTGCTAGTGTACATGAGTGTGAGTGTGTGTGTGCGAGTGTGCGTGTGAGTCAGTGAGTGTGTGTGCGAGTGTGTGCGAGTGTGTGTGTGAGTGTGTGCAAGTGTGTTCGAGTGTGTGTGTGAGTGTGCGTGCGAGTGTGTGTGCAAGTGTGTTTGAGTGTGTTTATGCAAGTGTGTATGAGTGTGTGCGAGTGTGTGCAAGTGTGTTTGTGCGAGTGTGTATGAGTGTGTGTGTGCGAGTGTGTGCAAGTGTGTGTGATTGTGTGTGAGTGTGTGTATGAGTGAGTGTGTGCGAGTGTGTGTGCGAGTGTGTGCGTGAGTGTGTGCGTGCGGGTGTGTGCGAGTGTGTGTAGGAGTGTGTGTGAGTGTGTGCGATTGTGTGTGTGAGTGTGTAGGACTGTATGTGCGAGTGTGTGCGACTGTGTTCGAGTGTGTGTGTGCGAGTGTGTGAGCATGTGTGAGTGTGTGCAAGTGTGTGCGTGCGAGTGTGTGCGTGCGAGTGTGTGCATGCGAGTGTGTGTGAGTGTGTCCGAATGTGTGCGAGTGTGTGCGTGCGAGTGTGCGTGAGTGTGCACGAGTGTGTGCATGTAAGTGTGTGCGTGCGAGTGTGTGCGAGTGTGCTCGAGTGAATGGGTGCGAGTGTGTGCGAGTGTGTGTGAGTGTGTGCAAGTAAGTGTGTGTGAGAGTGTATGAGTGAGTGTGTGTGAGTGTGTGTGTGCGAGTTTGTGTGCGAGTGTGTGCGAGTGAGTGTGTGCGAGTTTGTGTGCGAGTGTGTGTGCGAGTGTGTGAGTGCGAATGTGTGTGCGTGTGAGTGTGTGCGAGTGTGTATGAGCGTATGTGCGAGTGTGTGCCAGTGTGTGCGAGTGTGTGTGCGAGTGTGTGCGAGTGTGTGTGTGCGAGTGTGTGTGCAATTGTGTATGAGTGTGTGCGAGTGTGTGTTAGTTTGTGCGTGTGTGTGCGTCTGTTCGTGCGAGTGATTGCGGGTGTGTGCGAGTGTGTGTATGCGAGTGTGTGTGCGATTGTGTATGAGTGTGTGTGAGTTTGTGCGAGTGTGTGCGTGTGTGTGCGAGTGCGTGCGAGTACGCGCAAATGTGTGTGAGAGTGTGCGAGTGTGGGCGTGCGAGTGTGTGCTAGTGTGCGCGAGTGTGTGAGTGTGTGCGAGTGTGCGTGAGTAAGTGTGTGTGTAAGTGCGTGCGAGTGTTTCCGAGTGTGTGTGAGTGTGTAGGACTCTGTGTGCGAGTGTGTGCGAGTGTGTGTGCGAGTGTGTGAGTACGAGTGTGTTCGAGAGTGTGCAATTGTGTGTGTGAGTGTGTAGCACTGTATGTGCAAGTGTGTGCGAGTGTGTTTGAGTGTGTGAGTGTGTGCGAGTGTGTGTGAGTGTTTGTGAGTGTGTGCAAGTGTGTGTGTGCGAGTGTGTGTGTGCGAGTGTGTGTGTGTGCAAGTGTGTTCGAGTGTGTGTGCGAGTGTGTATGAGTGTGTGTGTGTGCAAGTGTGTGCGTGAGTGTGTGCGTGTGAGTGAGTGTGTGTGTGAGTGTGAGTGTGTGCTAGTGTGCATGAGTGTGTGAGTGTGTGCGAGTGTGCGTGTGAGTGAGTGTGTGTGCGAGTGTGTGTGTGAGTGTGTGCAAGTGTGTTCGAGTGTGTGCGCGAGTGTGTATGAGTGTGTGTGTGCAAGTGTGTGCGCGTGTGTGTGAGTGTCTGTGAGTGTGTGCATGAGTGAGTGTGTGCGAGTGTGTGTGAGTTTGTGTGTGTGTGTGAGTGTGTGCGAGTGTGTGTGTGAGTGTGTGCGTGTGAGTGTGTGCGAGTGTGTGTGTGTGAGTGTGTGCGATTGTGTATTAGTGATTGTGTGCGAGTGTGCGTGAGAGTGAGTGTGTGTGTGCGAGTGTGTGCGAGTGAGTGTGAGTGAGTGTGTGCGAGTGTGTGTGTGCGATTGTGCATAAGTGTGTGCGAGTGTGTGTGTGAGTGTGTAGGACTGTGTGTGTGAGTGTGTGTGCGAGTGTGTGTGCGTGTGTGTGAGTGTGTGTAGGAGTGTGTGTGAGTGTGTGCGATTGTGTGTGTGAGTGTGTAGTACTGTATGTGCGACTGTGTTCGAGTGTGTGTGTGCGAGTGTGTGAGCATGTGTGAGTGTGTGCAAGTGTGTGCGTGCGAGTGTGTGTGATTGTGTATGAGTGAGTGTGTGCGAGTGTGTGCGAGTGTGTGTGCAAGTGTGTGTGCAAGTGTGTGTGCATGTGTGTGTGCAAGTGTGTTTGAGTGTGTTTGTGCAAGTGTGTATGAGTGTGTGTGTGCGAGTGTGTGCAAGTGTGTTTGTGCGAGTGTGTATGAGTGTGTGTGTGCGAGTGTGTGCAAGTGTGTGTGATTGTGTGTAAGTGTGTGTATGAGTGAGTGTGTGCGAGTGTGTGCGTGAGTGTGTGCGTGTGTGTGCGAGTGTGTGTGAGTGTGTGCGATTGTGTGTGTGAGTGTGTAGGACTGTATGTGCGAGTGTGTGTGACTGTGTTCGAGTGTGTGTGTGCGAGTGTGTGAGCATGTGTGAGTGTGTGCAAGTGTGTGCGTGCGAGTGTGTGTGTGCGAGTGTGTGTGATTGTGTATGAGTGAGTGTGTGCGAGTGTGTGCGAGTGTGTGTGCAAGTGTGTTTGAGTGTGTTTGTGCAAGTGTGTATGAGTGTGTGCGAGTGTGTGCAAGTGTGTTTGTGCGAGTGTGTATGAGTGTGTGTGTGCGAGTGTGTGCAAGTGTGTGTGATTGTGTGTGAGTGTGTGTATGAGTGAGTGTGTGCGAGTGTGTGTGCGAGTGTGTGCGCGAGTGTGTGCGTGCGGGTGTGCGCGAGTGTGTGTAGTAGTGTGTGTGAGTGTGTGCGATTGTGTGTGTGAGTGTGTAGGACTGTATGTGCGAGTGTGTGCGACTGTGTTCGAGTGTGTGTGTGCGAGTGTGTGAGCATGTGTGAGTGTGTGCAAGTGTGTGTGAGCGAGTGTGTGCGACTGTGTGCGACTGTGTGCGAGTGTGTGTGAGTGTGTCCGAATGTGTGCGTGCGAGTGTGCGCGAGTGTGCACGAGTGTGTGCATGTAAGTGTGTGCGTGCGAGTGTGTGCGAGTGTGCTCGAGTGAATGGGTGAGAGTGTGTGCGAGTGTGTGTGAGTGTGTGCAAGTAAGTGTGTGTGAGAGTGTATGAGTGAGTGTGTGTGAGTGTGTGTGTGCGAGTTTGTGTGCGAGTGTGTGCGAGTGAGTGTGTGCGAGTTTGTGCGCGAGTGTGTGTGCGAGTGTGTGTGTGCGAGTGTGTGTGTGCGTGTGTGCGCGCGAGTGTGTGTGAGTGTGTGAGTGCGAATGTGTGTGCGTGTGAGTGTGTGCGAGTGTGTATGAGCGTATGTGCGAGTGTGTGCGAGTGTGTGTGCGAGTGTGTGCAAGTGTGTGCGAGTGTGTGCGAGTGTGTGCGAGTGTGTGTGTGCGAGTGTGTGTGCAATTGTGTATGAGTGTGTGCGAGTGTGTGTTAGTTTGTGCGAGTGTGTGCGTCTGTTCGTGCGAGTGAGTGCGGGTGTGTGCGAGTGTGTGTATGCGAGTGTGTGTGCGATTGTGTATGAGTGTGTGTGAGTTTGTGCGAGTGTGTGCGTGTGTGTGCGAGTGCGTGCGAGTACGCGCAAATGTGTGTGAGAGTGTGCGAGTGTGGGCGTGCGAGTGTGTGCTAGTGTGCGCGAGTGTGTGAGTGTGTGCGAGTGTGCGTGAGTAAGTGTGTGTGTAAGTGCGTGCGAGTGTTTCCGAGTGTGTGTGAGTGTGTAGGACTGTGTGTGCGAATGTGTGCGAGTGTGTGTGCGAGTGTGTGAGTACGAGTGTGTTCGAGAGTGTGCAATTGTGTGCGAGTGTGTGTGTGAGTGCGTATGAGTGAGTGTGTGCGAGTGTGTGTGAGTGTGTGTTTGCGAGTGTGTGCGAGTGTGTGCGAGTGTGTGCGAGTGTGTGCATGTGAGTGTGTGCGTGCAAGTGTGTGCGTGCAAGTGTGTGCGTGCAAGTGTGTGTGTGCAAGTGTGTGCGTGCGAGTGTGTGCGAGTGTGTGCAAGTGTGTGAGTGTGTGCGAGTGTGTGTGCGAGTGTGTGCGAGTGTGTGCAAATTTGCCCAAGTGTGCGCGAGTGTGCACGAGTGAGTGGGTGCGAGTGTGTGTGTGTGTGAGTGTGTGTGATTGTGTGTGTGAGTGTGTATGAGTGTGTGTGCGAGTGTGTGCAAGTGTGTGTAATTGTGTGTGAGTGTGTGTATGAGTGAGTGTGTGCGAGTGTGTGTGAGTGTGTGTGCGAGTGTGTGCGCGAGTGGGTGTGTGCGAGTGTGTGCGAGTGTGTGCGATTGTGTGTGTGAGTGTGTAGGACTGTATGTGCGAGTGTGTGCGAGTGTGTATGAGTGTGTGTGTGAGTGTGTGCAAGTGTGTGCGAGTGAGTGTGTGTGCGAGTATGTGCGAGTGTGTGCGATTGTGTGTGAGAGTGTGTAGGACTGTATGTGCGAGTGTGTGCGAGTGTGTATGAGTGTGTGAGTGCGAGTGTGTGCGAATGTGTGCGAGTGTGTGCGTGCGAGTGTGCACGAGTGTGTGCATGTAAGTGTGTGCGTCTGAGTGTGTGCGAGTGTGCTCGAGTGAATGGGTGCGAGTGTGTGCGAGTGTGTGTGAGTGTGTGTGAGTGAGTGTGAGTGAGTGTGTGTGAGTGTGTGCGTGTGTGCGAGTTTGTGTGCGAGTGTGTGTGAGTGTGTGCGAGTGTGTGCGTGTGAGTGTGTGCGAGTGTGTGAGTGTGTGTGCGAATGTGTGTGCGAGTGAGTGTGTGCGAGTGGGTATGAGTGTATGTGCGAGTGTGTGCAAGTGTGTGAGAGTGTGTGTGAGTGTGTGTGTGCGAGTGTGTGCAAGTGTGTGCGAGTGAGTGTGTGCGAGTGTGTGCGAAAGTGTGCAAGTGTGTGCGAGTGTGTGTGTGCAAGTGTGTGTGCAATTGTGTATGAGTGTGTGCGAGTGTGTGTGCGTTTGTGCGAGTGTGTGCGTGTGTGTGCGAGTGAGTGTGAGTGAGTGCAAGTGTGTGCAAATGTGTGCGCGAGTGTGGGCATGCGAGTGTGTGCTAGTGTGCGCGAGTGTGTGTGAGTGTGCGTGAGTAAGTGTGTGTGTGAGTGTGTGCGAGTGTTGCCGAGTGTGTGTGCGAGTGTGTGTGCAAGTGTGTGTGTACGAGTGTGTTCGAGTGTGTGCAATTTTGTGCGAGTGTGTGTGTGCGAGTGCGTATGAGTAAGTGTGTGCGAATGTGTGCGAGTGTGTGCGCGAGGGTGTGTGCACGTGTGTGCATGTGACTGTGTGTGTGCGACTGTGGGCGAGTGTGTGCGTGTGTTTGCGTGTGTGTGCGCGTGTCTGTGCGTGTGTACGAGTGTGTGCGAGTGTGTGGGTGCGAGTGTGTGCAAGTGTGTGCGAGTGTGTGTGTGTGTGTGTGTGAGTGTGTGTGAATGTGTGCGAGTCTGTGTGTGCGAGTGTGTGTGTGCGATTGTGTATGAGTGTGTGCGAGTATGTGTGTGAGCGTGTGCGAGTGTGTGCGAGTGTGTGCGTGTGAGTGCATGCGAGTGAGTGCCAGTGTGTGCAAATGTGTGCGAGTGTGCGCGAATGTGCGCGAGTGTGTGCGTGTGAGTCAGTGTGTGTGTGAGTGTGAGTGTGTGCTAGTGTGCATGAGTGTGTGAGTGTGCGCGAGTGTGCGTGTGAGTGAGTGTGTGTGCGAGTGTGTGTGAGTGTGTACGAGTGGGTGTAGGAGTGTGTGCGAGTGTGTGCGATTGTGTGTGTGAGTGTGTAGCACTGTATGTGCAAGTGTGTGCGAGTGTGTTTGAGTGTGTGAGTGTGTGCGAGTGTGTGTGAGTGTTTGTGAGTGTGTGCAAGTGTGTGTGTGCGAGTGTGTGTGTGCGAGTGTGTGTCTGTGCAAGTGTGTTCGAGTGTGTGTGCGAGTGTGTATGAGTGTGTGTGTGTGCAAGTGTGTGCGTGAGTGTGTGCGTGTGAGTGAGTGTGTGTGTGAGTGTGTGCTAGTGTGCATGAGTGTGTGAGTGTGTGCGAGTGTGCGTGTGAGTGAGTGAGTGTGTGTGTGAGTGTGTGTGTGAGTGTGTGCAAGTGTGTTCGAGTGTGTGTGCGAGTGTGTATGAGTGTGTGTGTGTGCAAGTGTGTGCGCGTGTGTGTGAGTGTCTGTGAGTGTGTGCATGAGTGAGTGTGTGCGAGTGTGTGTGAGTTTGTGTGTGTGTGTGAGGGTGTGCGAGTGTGTGCGTGTGAGTGTGTGCGAGTGTGTGTGTGAGTGTGTGCGAGTGTGTGTGTGCAATTGTGTATTAGTGAATGTGTGCGAGTGTGCGTGAGTGTGTGTGTATGTGAGTGAGTGAGTGTGTGTGTGCGAGTGTGTGCGAGTGAGTGTGAGTGAGTGTGTGCAAGTGTGTGCGAGTGTGTGTGTGCGATTGTGCATAAGTGTGTGCGAGTGTGTGTGTGAGTGTGTAGGACTGTGTGTGCGAGTGTGTGTGCGAGTGTGTGCGAGTGTGTGTGAGTGTGTGTAGGAGTGTGTGTAGGAGTGTGTGCGATTGTGTGTGTGAGTGTGTAGTACTGTATGTGCGACTTTGTTCGAGTGTGTGTGTGCGAGTATGTGAGCATGTGTGAGTGTGTGCAAGTGTGTGCGTGCGAGTGTGTGTGTGCAAGTGTGTGTGATTGTGTATGAGTGAGTGTGTGCGAGTGTGCGTGCAAGTGTGTTTGAGTGTGTTTGTGCAAGTGTGTATGAGTGTGTCTGTGCGAGTGTGTGCAAGTGTGTTTGTGCGAGTGTGTATGAGTGTGTGTGTGCGAGTGTGTGTGTGCGAGTGTGTGCAAGTGTGTGTGATTGTGTGTGAGTGTGTGTATGAGTGAGTGTGTGCGAGTGTGTGCGAGTGTGTGTGCGAGTGTGTGCGCGAGTGTGTGCGTGTGAGTGTGTGCGAGTGTGTGCGATTGTGTGTGTGAGTGTGTAGGACTGTATGTGCGAGTGTGTGTGACTGTGTTCGAGTGTGTGTGTGTGAGCATGTGTGAGTGTGTGCAAGTGTGTGCGTGCGAGTGTGTGTGTGCGAGTGTGTGTGATTGTGTATGAGTGAGTGTGTGCGAGTGTGTGCGAGTATGTGTGTGAGCGTGTGCGAGTGTGTGCGAGTGTGTGCGAGTGTGTGCGTGCGAGTGCATGCGAGTGAGTGCGAGTGTGTGCAAATGTGTGCAAGAGTGTGCGAGTGTGGGCGTGCGAGTGTGTGCGAGTGTGCGCGAGTGTGTGAGTGAGTGTGTGTGTGAGTGTGAGTGTGTGCTAGTGTGCATGAGTGTGTGAGTGTGTGCGAGTGTGCGCGAGTGTGCGTGTGAGTGAGTGTGTGTGCGAGTGTGTGTGAGTGTGTACGAGTGTGTGTAGGAGTGTGTGCGAGTGTGTGCGATTGTGTGTGTGAGTGTGTAGGACTGTATGTGCAAGTGTGTGCGAGTGTGTTTGAGTGTGTGAGTGTGTGCGAGTGTGTGTGAGTGTGTGCAAGTGTGTGTGTGCAAGTGTGTGTGTGTGCAAGTGTGTTCGAGTTTGTGTGCGAGTGTGTATGAGTGTCTGTGTGTGCAAGTGTGTTCGCGAGTGTGTGCGTGTGAGTGAGTGTGTGTGTGAGTGTGAGTGTGTGCTAGTGTGCATGAGTGTGTGAGTGTGTGCGAGTGTGCGTGTGAGTGAGTGTATGTGCGAGTGTGTGCAAGTGTGTGAGAGTGTGTGTGCGAGTGTGTGCAAGTGTGTGCGAGTGAGTGTGTGCGAGTGTGTGCGAGAGTGTGCAAGTGTGTGCGAGTGTGTGTGTGCGAGTGTGTGTGCAATTGTGTATGAGTGTGTGCGAGTGTGTGTGCGTTTGTGCGAGTGTGTGCGTGTGTGTGTGCAAGTGCGTGTGAGTGAGTGCAAGTGTGTGCAAATGTGTGTGCGAGTGTGCGAGTGTGGGCATGCGAGTGTGTGCTAGTGTGCGAGAGTGTGCAAGTGTGTGCGAGTGTGTGTGTGCGAGTGTGTGTGCAATTGTGTATGAGTGTGTGCGAGTGTGTGCGTGTGTGTGTGCAAGTGCGTGTGAGTGAGTGCAAGTGTGTGCAAATGTGTGTGCGAGTGTGCGAGTGTGGGCATGCGAGTGTGTGCTAGTGTGCGCGAGTGTGTGAGTGTGTGCGAGTGTGCGTGAGTAAGTGTGTGTGTGAGTGTGTGCGAGTGTTGCCGAGTGTGTGTGTGAGTGTGTAGGACTGTGTGTGCGAGTGTGTGTGCGAGTGTGTGTGTACGAGTGTGTTCGAGTGTGTGCAATTTTGTGCGAGTGTGTGTGTGTGTGCGAGTGCGTATGAGTAAGTGTGTGCGAATGTGTGCGAGTGTGTGCGAGTGTGTGTGCGAGTGTGTTTGCGAGTGTGTGCGTGCGACTGTGTGTGTGCGACTGTGTGCGAGTGTGTGCGAGTGTTTGCGTGTGTGTGCGCGTGTGTGTGCGTGTGTACGAGTGTGTGCGAGTGTGTGGGTGCGAGTGTGTGCAAGTGTGTGCGAGTGTGTGTGAGTGTGTGTGTGAGTGTGTGTGAATGTGTGCGAGTGTGTGCGTGTGAGTGCGAGTGTGTGCAAATGTGTGCGAGAGTGTGCGAGTGTGGGCGTGCGAGTGTGTGCGAGTGTGCGTGAGTGTGCGCGAGTGTGTGCGTGTGAGTGAGTGTGTGTGAGTGTGTGCTAGTGTGCATGAGTGTGTGAGTGTGTGCGAGTGTGCGCGAGTGTGCGTGTGAGTGAGTGAGTGTGTGTGCGAGTGTGTGTGATTGTGTGTGAGTGTGTACGAGTGTGTGTAGGAGTGTGTGCGAGTGTGTGCGATTGTGTGTGTGAGTGTGTAGGACTGTATGTGCAAGTGTGTGCGAGTGTGTTTGAGTGTGTGAGTGTGTGCGAGTGTGTGTGAGTGTGTGTGAGTGTGTGCAAGTGTGTGTGTGCAAGTGTGTGTGTGCAAGTGTGTGTGTGCAAGTGTGTGTGTGCAAGTGTGTTCGAGTGTGTGTGCGAGTGTGTATGAGTGTCTGCGTGTGCAAGTGTGTTTGCGAGTGTGTGCGTGTGAGTGAGTGTGTGTGTGAGTGTGAGTGTGTGCTAGTGTGCATGAGTGTGTGAGTGTGTGCGAGTGTGCGTGTGAGTGAGTGTGTGTGCGAGTGTGTGCGAGTGTGTGAGTGTGTGTGCGAGTGAGTGTGTGCGAGTGTGTATGAGTGTATGTGCGAGTGTGTGCAAGTGTGTGAGAGTGTGTGAGAGTGTGTGTGTGCGAGTGTGTGCAAGTGTGTTTGAGTGAGTGTGTGCGAGTGTGTGCGAGAGTGTGCAAGTGTGTGCGAGTGTGTGTGTGCGAGTGTGTGTGCAATTGTGTATGAGTGTGTGCGAGTGTGTGTGCGTTTGTGCGAGTGTGTGCGTGTGTGTGTGCAAGTGCGTGTGAGTGAGTGCAAGTGTGTGCAAATGTGTGTGCGAGTGTGCGAGTGTGGGCATGCGAGTGTGTGCTAGTGTGCGCGAGTGTGTGAGTGTGTGCGAGTGTTGCCGAGTGTGTGTGTGAGTGTGTAGGACTGTGTGTGCGAGTGTGTGCGAGTGTGTGTGCGAGTGTGTGTGTACGAGTGTGTTCGAGTGTGTGCAATTTTGTGCGAGTGTGTGTGTGCGAGTGCGTATGAGTAAGTGTGTGCGAATGTGTGCGAGTGTGTGTGCGAGTGTGTGTGCGAGTGTGTGTGTGAGTGTGTGCGTGCGACTGTGTGTGTGCGAGTGTGTGCGAGTGTGTGCGAGTGTTTGCGTGTGAGTGCGCGTGTGTGTGCGTGTGTACGAGTGTGTGCGAGTGTGTGGGTGCGAGTGTGTGCAAGTGTGTGCGAGTGTGTGTGAGTGTGTGTGTGAGTGTGTGTGAATGTGTGCGAGTCTGTGTGTGCGAGTGTGTGTGTGCGATTGTGTATGAGTGTGAGCGAGTATGTGTGTGAGTGTGTGCGAGTGTGTGCGAGTGTGTGCGTGCGAGTGCATGCGAGTGAGTGCGAGTGTGTGCAAATGTGTGCGAGAGTGTGCGTGAGTGTGCGCGAGTGTGTGCGTGTGAGTGTGTTTGTGAGTGTGAGTGTGTGCTAATGTGCATGAGTGTGTGAGTGTGCGCGAGTGTGCGTGTGAGTGAGTGAGTGTGTGTGCGAGTGTGTGTAAGTGTGTGTGAGTGTGTACGAGTGTGTGTAGGAGTGTGTGTGTGTGCAAGTGTGTGCGCGAGTGTGTGTGTGCAAGTGTGTGCGAGTGTGTATGAGTGTGTGTGTGTGCAAGTGTGTGCGCGAGTGTGTGCGCGAGTGTGTGCGTGTGAGTGAGTGTGTGTGTGTGTGAGTGTGAGTGTGTGCTAGTGTGCATGAGTGTGAGTGTGTGTGTGCGAGTGTGCGTGTGAGTCAGTGAGTGTGTGTGCGAGTGTGTGCGAGTGTGTGTGTGAGTGTGTGCAAGTGTGTTCGAGTGTGTGTGTGAGTGTGCATGAGTGAGTGTGTGCGAGTGTGTGTGAGTTTGTGTGTGTGTGAGTGTGTGCGAGGGTGTGTGTGTGAGTGTGTGCGAGTGTGTGTGTGTGATTGTGTGTTAGTGAATGTGTGCGAGTGTGCGTGAGAGTGAGTGAGTGTGTGTGTGCGAGTGTGTGCGAGTGAGTGTGAGTGAGTGTGTGCGAGTGTGTTTGAGTGTGTGTGTGCGATTGTGCATAAGTGTGTGCGAGTGTGTGTGTGAGTGTGTAGGACTGTGTGTGCGAGTGTGTGTGCGAGTGTGTGTGCGTGTGTGTGAGTGTGTGTAGGAGTGTGTGTGAGTGTGTGCGATTGTGTGTGTGAGTGTATAGTACTGTATGTGCGACTGTGTTCGAGTGTGTGTGTGCGAGTGTGTGAGCATGTGTGAGTGTGTGCAAGTGTGTGCGTGCGATTGTGTGTGATTGTGTATGAGTGAGTGTGTGCGAGTGTGTGCGAGTGTGTGTGCAAGTGTGTTTGAGTGTGTTTGTGCAAGTGTGTATGAGTGTGTGTGTGTGAGTGTGTGCAAGTGTGTTTGTGCGAGTGTGTATGAGTGTGTGTGTGCGAGTGTGTGCAAGTGTGTGTGATTGTGTGTGGGTGTGTGTATGAGTGAGTGTGTGCGAGTGTGTGCGCGAGTGTGTGCGTGTGAGTGTGTGCGAGTGTGTGCGAGTGTGTGTAAGTGTGTGCGATTGTGTGTGTGAGTGTGTAGGACTGTATGTGCGAGTGTGTGTGACTGTGTTCGAGTGTGTGTGTGCGAGTGTGTGAGTGTGTGCAAGTGTGTGCGTGCGAGTGTGTGTGTGCGAGTGTGTGTGATTGTGTATGAGTGAGTGTGTGCGAGTGTGTGCAAGTGTGTGTGCAAGTGTGTTTGAGTGTGTTTGTGCAAGTGTGTATGAGTGTGTGTGTGCGAGTGTGTGCAAGTGTGTTTGTGCGAGTGTGTATGAGTGTGTGTGTGCGAGTGTGTGCAAGTGTGTGTGATTGTGTGTGAGTGTGTGTATGAGTGAGTGTGCGTGTGAGTGTGTGCGAGTGTGTGCGAGTGTGTGTAAGTGTGTGCGATTGTGTGTGTGAGTGTGTAGGACTGTATGTGCGAGTGTGTGTGACTGTGTTCGAGTGTGTGTGCGAGTGTGTGAGTGTGTGCAAGTGTGTGCGTGCGAGTGTGTGTGTGCGAGTGTGTGTGATTGTGTATGAGTGATTGTGTGCGAGTGTGTGCGAGTGTGTGTGCAAGTGTGTTTGAGTGTGTTTGTGCAAGTGTGTATGAGTGTGTGCGAGTGTGTGAAAGTGTGTTTGTGCGAGTGTGTATGAGTGTGTGTGTGCGAGTGTGTGCAAGTGTGTGTGATTGTGTGTGAGTGTGTGTATGAGTGAGTGTGTGCGAGTGTGTGTGCGAGTCTGTGCGCGAGTGTGTGCGTGCGGGTGTGCGCGAGTGTGTGTAGTAGTGTGTGTGAGTGTGTGCGATTGTGTGTGTGAGTGTGTAGGACTGTATGTGCGAGTGTGTGCGACTGTGTTCGAGTGTGTGTGTGCGAGTGTGTGAGCATGTGTGAGTGTGTGCAAGTGTGTGTGTGCGAGTGTGTGCGGCTGTGTGCGACTGTGTGCGAGTGTGTGTGAGTGTGTCCGAATGTGTGCGTGCGAGTGTGCGCGAGTGTGCACGAGTGTGTGCATGTAAGTGTGTGCGTGTGAGTGTGTGCGAGTGTGCTCGAGTGAATGGGTGAGAGTGTGTGCGAGTGTGTGTGAGTGTTTGCAAGTAAGTGTGTGTGAGAGTGTATGAGTGAGTGTGTGTGAGTGTGTGTGTGCGAGTTTGTGTGCGAGTGTGTGCGAGTGAGTGTGTGCGAGTTTGTGCGCGAGTGTGTGTGCGAGTGTGTGTGTGCGAGTGTGTGTGTGCGTGTGTGCGCGCGAGTGTGTGCGAGTGTGTGAGTCCGAATGTGTGTGCGTGTGAGTGTGTGCGAGTGTGTATGAGCGTATGTGCGAGTGTGTGCCAGTGTGTGCGAGTGTGTGTGCGAGTGTGTGCAAGTGTGTGCGAGTGTGTGCGAGTGTGTGTGTGCGAGTGTGTGTGCAATTGTGTATGAGTGTGTGCGAGTGTGTGTTAGTTTGTGCGAGTGTGTGCGTCTGTTCGTGCGAGTGAGTGCGGGTGTGTGCGAGTGTGTGTATGCGAGTGTGTGTGCGATTGTGTATGAGTGTGTGTGAGTTTGTGCGAGTGTGTGCGTGTGTGTGCGAGTGCGTGCGAGTACGCGCAAATGTGTGTGAGAGTGTGCGAGTGTGGGCGTGCGAGTGTGTGCTAGTGTGCGCGAGTGTGTGAGTGTGTGCGAGTGTGCGTGAGTAAGTGTGTGTGTAAGTGCGTGCGAGTGTTTCCGAGTGTGTGTGAGTGTGTAGGACTGTGTGTGCGAATGTGTGCGAGTGTGTGTGCGAGTGTGTGAGTACGAGTGTGTTCGAGAGTGTGCAATTGTGTGCGAGTGTGTGTGTGAGTGCGTATGAGTGAGTGTGTGTGAGTGTGTGTTTGCGAGTGTGTGCGAGTGTGTGCGAGTGTGTGCATGTGAGTGTGTGCGTGCAAGTGTGTGCGTGCAAGTGTGTGCGTGCAAGTGTGTGCGTGCGAGTGTGTGCGTGCGAGTGTGTGCGAGTGTGTGCAAGTGTGTGAGTGTGTGCGAGTGTGTGTGCGAGTGTGTGCGAGTGTGTGCAAATTTGCCCAAGTGTGCGCGAGTGTGCACGAGTGAGTGGGTGCGAGTGTGTGTGTGTGTGAGTGTGTGTGATTGTGTGTGTGAGTGTGTATGAGTGTGTGTGCGAGTGTATGCAAGTGTGTGTGATTGTGTGTGAGTGTGTGTATGAGTGAGTGTGTGCGAGTGTGTGTGAGTGTGTGTGCGAGTGTGTGCGCGAGTGGGTGTGTGCGAGTGTGTGCGAGTGTGTGCGATTGCGTGTGTGAGTGTGTAGGACTGTATGTGCGAGTGTGTATGAGTGTGTGTGTGAGTGTGTGCAAGTGTGTGTGAGTGAGTGTGTGTGAGTGTGTGTGCGAGTGTGTGCGAGTGTGTGCGATTGTGTGTGAGAGTGTGTAGGACTGTATGTGCGAGTGTGTACGAGTGTGTATGAGTGTGTGAGTGCGAGTGTGTGCGAATGTGTGCGAGTGTGTGCGTGCGAGTGTGCACGAGTGTGTGCATGTAAGTGTGTGCGTCTGAGTGTGTGCGAGTGTGCTCGAGTGAATGGGTGCGAGTGTGTGCGAGTGTGTGTGAGTGTGTGCGAGTGAGTGTGTGTGAGTGAGTGTGAGTGAGTGTGTGTGAGTGTGTGCGTGTGTGCGAGTTTGTGTGCGAGTGTGTGTGAGTGTGTGCGAGTGTGTGCGTGTGAGTGTGTGCGAGTGTGTGAGTGTGTGTGCGAATGTGTGTGCGAGTGAGTGTGTGCGAGTGGGTATGAGTGTATGTGCGAGTGTGTGCAAGTGTGTGAGAGTGTGTGTGAGTGTGTGTGTGCGAGTGTGTGCAAGTGTGTGCGAGTGAGTGTGTGCGAGTGTGTGCGAAAGTGTGCAAGTGTGTGCGAGTGTGTGCGAGTGTGTGTGTGTGCAAGTGTGTGTGCAATTGTGTATGAGTGTGTGCGAGTGTGTGTGCGTTTGTGCGAGTGTGTGCGTGTGTGTGCGAGTGAGTGTGAGTGAGTGCAAGTGTGTGCAAATGTGTGCGCGAGTGTGCGAGTGTGGGCATGCGAGTGTGTGCTAGTGTGCGCGAGTGTGTGTGAGTGTGCGTGAGTAAGTGTGTGTGTGAGTGTGTGCGAGTGTTGCCGAGTGTGTGTGCGAGTGTGTGTGCAAGTGTGTGTGTTCGAGTGTGTGCAATTTTGTGCGAGTGTGTGTGTGTGAGTGCGTATGAGTAAGTGTGTGCGAATGTGTGCGAGTGTGTGCGCGAGGGTGTGTGCACGTGTGTGCATGTGACTGTGTGTGTGCGACTGTGGGCGAGTGTGTGCGTGTGTTTGCGTGTGTGTGCGCGTGTCTGTGCGTGTGTACGAGTGTGTGCGAGTGTGTGGGTGCGAGTGTGTGCAAGTGTGTGCGAGTGTGTGTGAGTGTGTGTGTGAGTGTGTGTGAATGTGTGCGAGTCTGTGTGTGCGAGTGTGTGTGTGCGATTGTGTATGAGTGTGTGCGAGTATGTGTGTGAGCGTGTGCGAGTGTGTGCGAGTGTGTGCGTGTGAGTGCATGCGAGTGAGTGCCAGTGTGTGCAAATGTGTGCGAGTGTGTGCGAGTGTGCGCGAATGTGCGCGAGTGTGTGCGTGTGAGTGAGTGTGTGTGTGAGTGTGAGTGTGTGCTAGTGTGCATGAGTGTGTGCGAGTGTGCGCGAGTGTGCGTGTGAGTGAGTGTGTGTGCGAGTGTGTGTGAGTGTGTACGAGTGGGTGTAGGAGTGTGTGCGAGTGTGTGCGATTGTGTGTGTGAGTGTGTAGCACTGTATGTGCAAGTGTGTGCGAGTGTGTTTGAGTGTGTGAGTGTGTGCGAGTGTGTGTGAGTGTTTGTGAGTGTGTGCAAGTGTGTGTGTGCGAGTGTGTGTGTGCGAGTGTGTGTCTGTGCAAGTGTGTTCGAGTGTGTGTGCGAGTGTGTATGAGTGTGTGTGTGTGCAAGTGTGTGCGTGAGTGTGTGCGTGTGAGTGAGTGTGTGTGTGAGTGTGAGTGTGTGCTAGTGTGCATTAGTGTGTGAGTGTGTGCGAGTGTGCGTGTGAGTGAGTGAGTGTGTGTGTGAGTGTGTGCAAGTGTGTTCGAGTGTGTGTGCGAGTGTGTATGAGTGTGTGTGTGTGCAAGTGTGTGCGCGTGTGTGTGAGTGTCTGTGAGTGTGTGCATGAGTGAGTGTGTGCGAGTGTGTGTGAGTTTGTGTGTGTGTGTGAGGGTGTGCGAGTGTGTGCGTGTGAGTGTGTGCGAGTGTGTGTGTGAGTGTGTGCGAGTGTGTGTGTGCAATTGTGTATTAGTGAATGTGTGCGAGTGTGCGTGAGTGTGTGTGTATGTGAGTGAGTGAGTGTGTGTGTGCGAGTGTGTGCGAGTGAGTGTGAGTGAGTGTGTGCAAGTGTGTGCGAGTGTGTGTGTGCGATTGTGCATAAGTGTGTGCGAGTGTGTGTGTGAGTGTGTAGGACTGTGTGTGCGAGTGTGTGTGCGAGTGTGTGCGAGTGTGTGTGAGTGTGTGTAGGAGTGTGTGTAGGAGTGTGTGCGATTGTGTGTGTGAGTGTGTAGTACTGTATGTGCGACTTTGTTCGAGTGTGTGTGTGCGAGTATGTGAGCATGTGTGAGTGTGTGCAAGTGTGTGCGTGCGAGTGTGTGTGTGCAAGTGTGTGTGATTGTGTATGAGTGAGTGTGTGCGAGTGTGCGTGCAAGTGTGTTTGAGTGTGTTTGTGCAAGTGTGTATGAGTGTGTCTGTGCGAGTGTGTGCAAGTGTGTTTGTGCGAGTGTGTATGAGTGTGTGTGTGCGAGTGTGTGCAAGTGTGTGCGAGTGTGTGCAAGTGTGTGTGATTGTGTGTGAGTGTGTGTATGAGTGAGTGTGTGTGCGAGTGTGTGCGCGAGTGTGTGCGTGTGAGTGTGTGCGAGTGTGTGCGATTGTGTGTGTGAGTGTGTAGGACTGTATGTGCGAGTGTGTGTGACTGTGTTCGAGTGTGTGTGTGCGAGTGTGTGAGCATATGTGAGTGTGTGCAAGTGTGTGCGTGCGAGTGTGTGTGTGCGAGTGTGTGTGATTGTGTATGAGTGAGTGTGTGCGAGTGTGTGCGAGTATGTGTGTGAGCGTGTGCGAGTGTGTGCGAGTGTGTGCGAGTGTGTGCGTGCGAGTGCATGCGAGTGAGTGCGAGTGTGTGCAAATGTGTGCGAGAGTGTGCGAGTGTGGGCGTGCGAGTGTGTGCGAGTGTGCGCGAGTGTGTGAGTGAGTGTGTGTGTGAGTGTGAGTGTGTGCTAGTGTGCATGAGTGTGTGAGTGTGTGCGAGTGTGCGCGAGTGTGCGTGTGAGTGAGTGTGTGTGTGAGTGTGTGAGTGTGTACGAGTGTGTGTAGGAGTGTGTGCGAGTGTGTGCGATTGTGTGTGTGAGTGTGTAGGACTGTATGTGCAAGTGTGTGCGAGTGTGTTTGAGTGTGTGAGTGTGTGCGAGTGTGTGTGAGTGTGTGCAAGTGTGTGTGTGCAAGTGTGTGTGTGCAAGTGTGTTCGAGTGTGTGTGCGAGTGTGTATGAGTGTCTGTGTGTGCAAGTGTGTTCGCGAGTGTGTGCGTGTGAGTGAGTGTGTGTGTGAGTGTGAGTGTGTGCTAGTGTGCATGAGTGTGTGAGTGTGTGCGAGTGTGCGTGTGAGTGAGTGTGTGTGCGAGTGTGTGCGAGTGTGTGAGTGTGTGTGCGAATGTGTGTGCGAGTGTGTATGAGTGTATGTGCGAGTGTGTGCAAGTGTGTGAGAGTGTGTGTGCGAGTGTGTGCAAGTGTGTGCGAGTGAGTGTGTGCGAGTGTGTGCGAGAGTGTGCAAGTGTGTGCGAGTGTGTGTGTGCGAGTGTGTGTGCAATTGTGTATGAGTGTGTGCGAGTGTGTGTGCGTTTGTGCGAGTGTGTGCGTGTGTGTGTGCAAGTGCGTGTGAGTGAGTGCAAGTGTGTGCAAATGTGTGTGCGAGTGTGCGAGTGTGGGCATGCGAGTGTGTGCTAGTGTACGAGAGTGTGCAAGTGTGTGCGAGTGTGTGTGTGCGAGTGTGTGTGCAATTGTGTATGAGTGTGTGCGAGTGTGTGCGTGTGTGTGTGCAAGTGCGTGTGAGTGAGTGCAAGTGTGTGCAAATGTGTGTGCGAGTGTGGGCATGCGAGTGTGTGCTAGTGTGCGCGAGTGTGTGAGTGTGTGCGAGTGTGCGTGAGTAAGTGTGTGTGTGAGTGTGTGCGAGTGTTGCCGAGTGTGTGTGTGAGTGTGTAGGACTGTGTGTGCGAGTGTGTTTGCGAGTGTGTGTGTACGAGTGTGTTCGAGTGTGTGCAATTTTGTGCGAGTGTGTGTGTGCGAGTGCGTATGAGTAAGTGTGTGCGAATGTGTGCGAGTGTGTGCGAGTGTGTGTGCGAGTGTGTTTGCGAGTGTGTGCGTGCGACTGTGTGTGTGCGACTGTGTGCGAGTGTGTGCGAGTGTTTGCTTGTGTGTGCGCGTGTGTGTGCGTGTGTACGAGTGTGTGCGAGTGTGTGGGTGCGAGTGTGTGCAAGTGTGTGCGAGTGTGTGTGAGTGTGTGTGTGAGTGTGTGTGAATGTGTGCGAGTGTGTGCGTGTGAGTGCGAGTGTGTGCAAATGTGTGCGAGAGTGTGCGAGTGTGGGCGTGCGAGTGTGTGCGAGTGTGCGTGAGTGTGCGCGAGTGTGTGCGTGTGAGTGAGTGTGTGTGTGAGTGTGAGTGTGTGCTAGTGTGCATGAGTGTGTGAGTGTGTGCGAGTGTGCGCGAGTGTGCGTGTGAGTGAGTGAGTGTGTGTGCGAGTGTGTGTGATTGTGTGTGAGTGTGTACGAGTGTGTGTAGGAGTGTGTGCGAGTGTGTGCGAGTGTGTGAGTGTGTGTGCGAGTGAGTGTGTGCGAGTGTGTATGAGTGTATGTGCGAGTGTGTGCAAGTGTGTGAGAGTGTGTGAGAGTGTGTGTGTGCGAGTGTGTGCAAGTGTGTTTGAGTGAGAGTGTGCGAGTGTGTGCGAGAGTGTGCAAGTGTGTGCGAGTGTGTGTGTGCGAGTGTGTGTGCAATTGTGTATGAGTGTGTGCGAGTGTGTGTGCGTTTGTGCGAGTGTGTGCGTGTGTGTGTGCAAGTGCGTGTGAGTGAGTGCAAGTGTGTGCAAATGTGTGTGCGAGTGTGCGAGTGTGGGCATGCGAGTGTGTGCTAGTGTGCGAGAGTGTGCAAGTGTGTGCGAGTGTGTGTGTGCGAGTGTGTGTGCAATTGTGTATGAGTGTGTGCGAGTGTGTGTGCGTTTGTGCGAGTGTGTGCGTGTGTGTGTGCAAGTGCGTGTGAGTGAGTGCAAGTGTGTGCAAATGTGTGTGCGAGTGTGCGAGTGTGGGCATGCGAGTGTGTGCTAGTGTGCGCGAGTGTGTGAGTGTGTGCGAGTGTTGCCGAGTGTGTGTGTGAGTGTGTAGGACTGTGTGTGCGAGTGTGTGCGAGTGTGTGTGCGAGTGTGTGTGTACGAGTGTGTTCGAGTGTGTGCAATTTTGTGCGAGTGTGTGTGCGAGTGCGTATGAGTAAGTGTGTGCGAATGTGTGCGAGTGTGTGCGAGTGTGTGTGCGAGTGTGTGTGTGAGTGTGTGCGTGCGACTGTGTGTGTGTGAGTGTGTGTGAGTGTGTGCGAGTGTTTGCGTGTGAGTGTGCGTGTGTGTGCGTGTGTACGAGTGTGTGCGAGTGTGTGGGTGCGAGTGTGTGCAAGTGTGTGCGAGTGTGTGTGAGTGTGTGTGTGAGTGTGTGTGAATGTGTGCGAGTCTGTGTGTGCGAGTGTGTGTGTGCGATTGTGTATGAGTGTGAGCGAGTATGTGTGTGAGTGTGTGCGAGTGTGTGCGAGTGTGTGTGTGCGATTGTGCATAAGTGTGTGCGAGTGTGTGTGTGAGTGTGTAGGACTGTGTGTGCGAGTGTGTGTGCGAGTGTGTGTGCGTGTGTGTGAGTGTGTGTAGGAGTGTGTGTGAGTGTGTGCGATTGTGTGTGTGAGTGTATAGTACTGTATGTGCGACTGTGTTCGATTGTGTGTGTGCGAGTGTGTGAGCATATGTGAGTGTGTGCAAGTGTGTGCGTGCGAGTGTGTGTGATTGTGTATGAGTGAGTGTGTGCGAGTGTGTGCGAGTGTGTGTGCAAGTGTGTTTGAGTGTGTTTGTGCAAGTGTGTATGAGTGTGTGTGTGCGAGTGTGTGCAAGTGTGTTTGTGCGAGTGTGTATGAGTGTGTGTGTGCGAGTGTGTGCAAGTGTGTGTGATTGTGTGTGAGTGTGTGTATGAGTGAGTGTGTGCGAGTGTGTGCGCGAGTGTGTGCGTGTGAGTGTGTGCGAGTGTGTGCGAGTGTGTGTAAGTGTGTGCGATTGTGTGTGTGAGTGTGTAGGACTGTATGTGCGAGTGTGTGTGACTGTGTTCGAGTGTGTGTGTGCGAGTGTGTGAGTGTGTGCAAGTGTGTGCGTGCGAGTGTGTGTGTGCGAGTGTGTGTGATTGTGTATGAGTGACTGTGTGCGAGTGTGTGCGAGTGTGTGTGCAAGTGTGTTTGAGTGTGTTTGTGCAAGTGTGTATGAGTGTGTGTGTGCGAGTGTGTGCAAGTGTGTTTGTGCGAGTGTGTATGAGTGTGTGTGTGCGAGTGTGTGATTGTGTGTGTGATTGTGTGTGAGTGTGTGTATGAGTGAGTGTGTGCGAGTGTGTGTGCGAGTGTGTGCGCGAGTGTGTGCGTGTGAGTGTGTGCGAGTGTGTGCGAGTGTGTGTAAGTGTGTGCGATTGTGTGTGTGAGTGTGTAGGACTGTATGTGCGAGTGTGTGTGACTGTGTTCGAGTGTGTGTGCGAGTGTGTGAGTGTGTGCAATTGTGTGCGTGCGAGTGTGTGTGTGCGAGTGTGTGTGATTGTGTATGAGTGAGTGTGTGCGAGTGTGTGCGAGTGTGTGTGCAAGTGTGTTTGAGTGTGTTTGTGCAAGTGTGTATGAGTGTGTGCGAGTGTGTGCAAGTGTGTTTGTGCGAGTGTGTATGAGTGTGTGTGTGCGAGTGTGTGCAAGTGTGTGTGATTGTGTGTGAGTGTGTGTATGAGTGAGTGTGTGCGAGTGTGTGTGCGAGTGTGTGCGCGAGTGTGTGCGTGCTGGTGTGCGCGAGTGTGTGTAGTAGTGTGTGTGACTGTGTGCGATTGTGTGTGTGAGTGTGTAGGACTGTATGTGCGAGTGTGTGCGACTGTGTTCGAGTGTGTGTGTGCGAGTGTGTGAGCATGTGTGAGTGTGCAAGTGTGTGTGTGCAAGTGTGTGCGTGCGAGTGTGTGCGAGTGTGTGCGAGTGTGTCCGAATGTGTGCGAGTGTGTGCGTGCGAGTGTGCGCGAGTGTGCACGAGTGTGTGCATGTAAGTGTGTGCGTGCGAGTGTGTGCGAGTGTGCTCGAGTGAATGGGTGAGAGTGTGTGCGAGTGTGTGTGATTGTGTGCAAGTAAGTGTGTGTGAGAGTGTATGAGTGAGTGTGTGTGAGTGTGTGTGTGCGAGTTTGTGTGCGAGTGTGTGCGAGTGAGTGTGTGCGAGTTTGTGTGCGAGTGTGTGTGCGAGTGTGTGTGTGCGAGTGTGTGTGTGCGTGTGTGCGCGTGAGTGTGTGCGAGTGTGTGAGTGCGAATGTGTGTGCGTGTGTGCGAGTGTGTATGAGCGTATGTGCGAGTGTGTGCCAGTGTGTGCGAGTGTGTGTGCGAGTGTGTGCAAGTGTGTGCGAGTGTGTGCGAGTGTGTGCGAGTGTGTGTGTGCGAGTGTGTATGAGTGTGTGCGAGTGTGTGTGCGTTTGTGCGAGTGTGTGCGTGTGTGTGTGTAAGTGCGTGTGAGTGAGTGCAAGTGTGTGCAAATGTGTGTGCGAGTGTGCGAGTGTGGGCATGCGAGTGTGTGCTAGTGTGCGAGAGTGTGCAAGTGTGTGCGAGTGTGTGTGTGCGAGTGTGTGTGCAATTGTGTATGAGTGTGTGCAAGTGTGTGTGCGTTTGTGCGAGTGTGTGCGTGTGTGTGTGCAAGTGCGTGTGAGTGAGTGCAAGTGTGTGCAAATGTGTGTGCGAGTGTGCGAGTGTGGGCATGCGAGTGTGTGCTAGTGTGTGCGAGTGTGTGAGTGTGTTCGAATGTTGCCGAGTGTGTGTGTGAGTGTGTAGGACTGTGTGTGCGAGTGTGTGCGAGTGTGTGTGCGAGTGTGTGTGTACGAGTGTGTTCGAGTGTGTGCAATTTTGTGCGAGTGTGTGTGTGCGAGTGCGTATGAGTAAGTGTGTGCGAATGTGTGCGAGTGTGTGCGAGTGTGTGTGCGAGTGTGTGTGTGAGTGTGTGCGTGCGACTGTGTGTGTGCGAGTGTGTGCGAGTGTGTGCGAGTGTTTGCGTGTGAGTGCGCGTGTGTGTGCGTGTGTACGAGTGTGTGCGAGTGTGTGGGTGCGAGTGTGTGCAAGTGTGTGCGAGTGTGTGTGAGTGTGTGTGTGAGTGTGTGTGAATGTGTGCGAGTCTGTGTGTGCGAGTGTGTGTGTGCGATTGTATGAGTGTGTGCGAGTATGTGTGTGAGTGTGTGCGAGTGTGTGCGAGTTTGTGCATGCGAGTGAGTGCGAGTGTGTGCAAATGTGTGCGAGAGTGTGCGAGTGTGGGCGTGCGAGTGTGTGCGAGTGTGCGCGAGTGTGGGCGTGTGAGTGTGTTTGTGAGTGTGAGTGTGTGCTAGTGTGCATGAGTGTGTGAGTGTGTGCGAGTGTGCGCGAGTGTGCGTGTGAGTGAGTGTGTGTGCGAGTGTGTGTGAGTGTGTGTGAGTGTGTACGAGTGTGTGCGAGTGTGTGGGTGCGAGTGTGTGCAAGTGTGTGCGAGTGTGTGTGAGTGTGTGTGTGAGTGTGTGTGAATGTGTGCGAGTCTGTGTGTGCGAGTGTGTGTGTGCGATTGTATGAGTGTGTGCGAGTATGTGTGTGAGTGTGTGCGAGTGTGTGCGAGTTTGTGCATGCGAGTGAGTGCGAGTGTGTGCAAATGTGTGCGAGAGTGTGCGAGTGTGGGCGTGCGAGTGTGTGCGAGTGTGCGCGAGTGTGGGCGTGTGAGTGTGTTTGTGAGTGTGAGTGTGTGCTAGTGTGCATGAGTGTGTGAGTGTGTGCGAGTGTGCGCGAGTGTGCGTGTGAGTGAGTGTGTGTGCGAGTGTGTGTGAGTGTGTGTGAGTGTGTACGAGTGTGTGTAGGAGTGTGTGCGAGTGTGTGCGATTGTGTGTGTGAGTGTGTAGGACTGTATGTGCAAGTGTGTGCGAGTGTGTTTGAGTGTGTGAGTGTGTGCGAGTGTGTGTGAGTGTGTGCAAGTGTGTGTGTGCGATTGTGTATGAGTGTGTGCGAGTATGTGTGCAAATGTGTGCGAGAGTGTGCGAGTGTGGGCGTGCGAGTGTGTGCGAGTGTGCGCGAGTGTGTGCGTGTGAGTGTGTTTGTGAGTGTGAGTGTGTGCTAGTGTGCATGAGTGTGAGTGTGTGTGTGCGTGTGAGTGAGTGAGTGTGTGTGTGAGTGTGTGCAAGTGTGTTCGAGTGTGTGTGTGCGAGTGTGTGTGTGCGATTGTGTATGAGTGTGTGCGAGTATGTGTGCAAATGTGTGCGAGAGTGTGCGAGTGTGGGCGTGCGAGTGTGTGCGAGTGTGCGCGAGTGTGTGCGTGTGAGTGTGTTTGTGAGTGTGAGTGTGTGCTAGTGTGCATGAGTGTGTGAGTGTGTGCGAGTGTGCGCAAGTGTGCGTGTGAGTGAGTGAGTGTGTGTGCGAGTGTGTGTAAGTGTGTGTGAGTGTGTACGAGTGTGTGTAGGAGTGTGTGCGAGTGTGTGCGATTGTGTGTGTGAGTGTGTAGGACTGTATGTGCAAGTGTGTGCGAGTGTGTTTGAGTGTGTGAGTGTGTGCGAGTGTGTGTGAGTGTGTGCAAGTGTGTGTGTGCGAGTGTGTGTGTGCAAGTGTGTGTGTGCAAGTGTGTGCGAGTGTGTATGAGTGTGTGTGTGTGCAAGTGTGTGCGTGAGTGTGTGCGCGAGTGTGTGCGTGTGAGTGAGTGTGTGTGTGTGAGTGTGAGTGTGTGCTAGTGTGCATGAGTGTGAGTGTGTGTGTGAGAGTGTGCGTGTGAGTCAGTGAGTGTGTGTGCGAGTGTGTGCGAGTGTTTGTGTGAGTGTGTGCAAGTGTGTTTGAGTGTGTGTGTGAGTGTGCATGAGTGAGTGTGTGCGAGTGTGTGTGAGTTTGTGTGTGTGAGTGTGTGCGAGTGTGTGTGTGTGAGTGTGTGCGGGTGAGTGTGTGCGAGTGTGTGTGTGAGTGTGTGCGAGTGTGTGTGTGCGATTGTGTATTAGTGAATGTGTGCAAGTGTGCGTGAGAGTGAGTGAGTGTGTGTGTGCGAGTGTGTGCGAGTGAGTGTGAGTGTGTGCGAGTGTGTGTGTGCGATTGTGCATAAGTGTGTGCGAGTGTGTGTGTGAGTGTGTAGGACTGTGTGTGCGAGTGTGTGTGCGAGTGTGTGTGCGTGTGTGTGAGTGTGTGTAGGAGTGTGTGTGAGTGTGTGCGATTGTGTGTGTGAGTGTGTAGTACTGTATGTGCGACTGTGTTCGAGTGTGTGTGTGCGAGTGTGTGAGCATGTGTGAGTGTGTGCAAGTGTGTGCGTGCGAGTGTGTGTGATTGTGTAAGAGTGAGTGTGTGCGAGTGTGTGTGCAAGTGTGTTTGAGTGTGTTTGTGCAAGTGTGTATGAGTGTGTGTGTGCGAGTGTGTGCAAGTGTGTTTGTGCGAGTGTGTATGAGTGTGTGTGTGCGAGTGTGTGCAAGTGTGTGTGATTGTGTGTGAGTGTGTGTATGAGTGAGTGTGTGCGAGTGTGTGCGCGAGTGTGTGCGTGTGAGTGTGTGCGTGTGTGTGTAAGTGTGTGCGATTGTGTGTGTGAGTGTGTAGGACTGTATGTGCGAGTGTGTGTGACTGTGTTCGAGTGTGTGTGTGCGAGTGTGTGAGTGTGTGCAAGTGTGTGCGTGCGAGTGTGTGTGTGCGAGTGTGTGTGATTGTGTATGAGTGAGTGTGTGCGAGTGTGTGTGCAAGTGTGTTTGAGTGTGTTTGTGCAAGTGTGTATGAGTGTGTGCGAGTGTGTGCAAGTGTGTTTGTGCGAGTGTGTATGAGTGTGTGTGTGCGAGTGTGTGCAAGTGTGTGTGATTGTGTGTGAGTGTGTGTATGAGTGAGTGTGTGCGAGTGTGTGTGCGAGTGTGTGCGCGAGTGTGTGCGTGCGGGTGTGTGTAGTAGTGTGTGTGACTGTGTGCGATTGTGTGTGTGAGTGTGTAGGACTGTATGTGCGAGTGTGTGCGACTGTGTTCGAGTGTGTGTGTGCGACAGTGTGTGAGCATGTGTGAGTGTGTGCAAGTGTGTGTGTGCAAGTGTGTGCGTACGAGTGTGTGCGAGTGTGTCCGAATGTGTGCGAGTGTGTGCGTGCGAGTGTGCGCGAGTGTGCACGAGTGTGTGCATGTAAGTGTGTGCGTGCGAGTGTGTGCGAGTGTGCTCGAGTGAATGTGTGAGAGTGTGTGCGAGTGTGTGTGTGTGCAAGTGTGTGTGAGAGTGTATGAGTGAGTGTGTGTGAGTGTGTGTGTGCGAGTTTGTGTGCGAGTGTGTGCGAGTGAGTGTGTGCGAGTTTGTGTGCGAGTGTGTGTGCGAGTGTGTGTGTGCGAGTGTGTGTAAGTGTGTGCGATTGTGTGTGTGAGTGTGTAGGACTGTATGTGCGAGTGTGTGTGACTGTGTTCGAGTGTGTGTGTGCGAGTGTGTGAGTGTGTGCAAGTGTGTGCGTGCGAGTGTGTGTGTGCGAGTGTGTGTGATTGTGTATGAGTGACTGTGTGCGAGTGTGTGCGAGTGTGTGTGCAAGTGTGTTTGAGTGTGTTTGTGCAAGTGTGTATGAGTGTGTGTGTGCGAGTGTGTGCAAGTGTGTTTGTGCGAGTGTGTATGAGTGTGTGTGTGCGAGTGTGTGATTGTGTGTGAGTGTGTGTATGAGTGAGTGTGTGCGAGTGTGTGTGCGAGTGTGTGCGCGAGTGTGTGCGTGTGAGTGTGTGCGAGTGTGTGCGAGTGTGTGTAAGTGTGTGCGATTGTGTGTGTGAGTGTGTAGGACTGTATGTGCGAGTGTGTGTGACTGTGTTCGAGTGTGTGTGCGAGTGTGTGAGTGTGTGCAATTGTGTGCGTGCGAGTGTGTGTGTGCGAGTGTGTGTGATTGTGTATGAGTGAGTGTGTGCGAGTGTGTGTGCAAGTGTGTTTGAGTGTGTTTGTGCAAGTGTGTATGAGTGTGTGCGAGTGTGTGCAAGTGTGTTTGTGCGAGTGTGTATGAGTGTGTGTGTGCGAGTGTGTGCAAGTGTGTGTGATTGTGTGTGAGTGTGTGTATGAGTGAGTGTGTGCGAGTGTGTGTGCGAGTGTGTGCGCGAGTGTGTGCGTGCTGGTGTGCGCGAGTGTGTGTAGTAGTGTGTGTGACTGTGTGCGATTGTGTGTGTGAGTGTGTAGGACTGTATGTGCGAGT
Organism: Phyllobates terribilis; assembly: GCF_046119375.1. Lineage (NCBI taxonomy): Eukaryota > Metazoa > Chordata > Amphibia > Anura > Dendrobatidae > Phyllobates > Phyllobates terribilis. The sequence goes on along the minus strand of NW_027362764.1, from coordinate 366,585,807 downwards.
GTGTGCGACTGTGTTCGAGTGTGTGTGTGCGAGTGTGTGAGCATGTGTGAGTGTGCAAGTGTGTGTGTGCAAGTGTGTGCGTGCGAGTGTGTGCGAGTGTGTGCGAGTGTGTCCGAATGTGTGCGAGTGTGTGCGTGCGAGTGTGCGCGAGTGTGCACGAGTGTGTGCATGTAAGTGTGTGCGTGCGAGTGTGTGCGAGTGTGCTCGAGTGAATGGGTGAGAGTGTGTGCGAGTGTGTGTGAGTGTGTGCAAGTAAGTGTGTGTGAGAGTGTATGAGTGAGTGTGTGTGAGTGTGTGTGTGCGAGTTTGTGTGCGAGTGTGTGCGAGTGAGTGTGTGCGAGTTTGTGTGCGAGTGTGTGTGCGAGTGTGTGTGTGCGAGTGTGTGTGTGCGTGTGTGCGCGTGAGTGTGTGCGAGTGTGTGAGTGCGAATGTGTGTGCTTGTGTGCGAGTGTGTATGAGCGTATGTGCGAGTGTGTGCCAGTGTGTGCGAGTGTGTGTGCGAGTGTGTGCAAGTGTGTGCGAGTGTGTGCGAGTGTGTGCGAGTGTGTGTGTGCGAGTGTGTATGAGTGTGTGCGAGTGTGTGTGCGTTTGTGCGAGTGTGTGCGTGTGTGTGTGCAAGTGCGTGTGAGTGAGTGCAAGTGTGTGCAAATGTGTGTGCGAGTGTGCGAGTGTGGGCATGCGAGTGTGTGCTAGTGTGCGAGAGTGTGCAAGTGTGTGCGAGTGTGTGTGTGCGAGTGTGTGTGCAATTGTGTATGAGTGTGTGCAAGTGTGTGTGCGTTTGTGCGAGTGTGTGCGTGTGTGTGTGCAAGTGCGTGTGAGTGAGTGCAAGTGTGTGCAAATGTGTGTGCGAGTGTGCGAGTGTGGGCATGCGAGTGTGTGCTAGTGTGTGCGAGTGTGTGAGTGTGTTCGAATGTTGCCGAGTGTGTGTGTGAGTGTGTAGGACTGTGTGTGCGAGTGTGTGCGAGTGTGTGTGCGAGTGTGTGTGTACGAGTGTGTTCGAGTGTGTGCAATTTTGTGCGAGTGTGTGTGTGCGAGTGCGTATGAGTAAGTGTGTGCGAATGTGTGCGAGTGTGTGCGAGTGTGTGTGCGAGTGTGTGTGTGAGTGTGTGCGTGCGACTGTGTGTGTGCGAGTGTGTGCGAGTGTTTGCGTGTGAGTGCGCGTGTGTGTGCGTGTGTACGAGTGTGTGCGAGTGTGTGGGTGCGAGTGTGTGCAAGTGTGTGCGAGTGTGTGTGAGTGTGTGTGTGAGTGTGTGTGAATGTGTGCGAGTCTGTGTGTGCGAGTGTGTGTGTGCGATTGTATGAGTGTGTGCGAGTATGTGTGTGAGTGTGTGCGAGTGTGTGCGAGTTTGTGCATGCGAGTGAGTGCGAGTGTGCGCGAGTGTGGGCGTGTGAGTGTGTTTGTGAGTGTGAGTGTGTGCTAGTGTGCATGAGTGTGTGAGTGTGTGCGAGTGTGCGCGAGTGTGCGTGTGAGTGAGTGTGTGTGCGAGTGTGTGTGAGTGTGTGTGAGTGTGTACGAGTGTGTGTAGGAGTGTGTGCGAGTGTGTGCGATTGTGTGTGTGAGTGTGTAGGACTGTATGTGCAAGTGTGTGCGAGTGTGTTTGAGTGTGTGTGAGTGTGTGCAAGTGTGTGTGTGCGAGTGTGTGTGTGCAAGTGTGTTCGAGTGTGTGTGCGAGTGAGTATGAGTGTGTGTGTGTGCAAGTGTGTGCGCGAGTGTGTGCGTGTGAGTGAGTGTGTGTGTGTGTGAGTGTGAGTGTGTGCTAGTGTGCATGAGTGTGAGTGTGTGTGTGCGTGTGAGTGAGTGAGTGTGTGTGTGAGTGTGTGCAAGTGTGTTCGAGTGTGTGTGTGCGAGTGTGTGTGTGCGATTGTGTATGAGTGTGTGCGAGTATGTGTGCAAATGTGTGCGAGAGTGTGCGAGTGTGGGCGTGCGAGTGTGTGCGAGTGTGCGTGAGTGTGTGCGTGTGAGTGTGTTTGTGAGTGTGAGTGTGTGCTAGTGTGCATGAGTGTGTGAGTGTGTGCGAGTGTGCGCGAGTGTGCGTGTGAGTGAGTGAGTGTGTGTGCGAGTGTGTGTAAGTGTGTGTGAGTGTGTACGAGTGTGTGTAGGAGTGTGTGCGAGTGTGTGCGATTGTGTGTGTGAGTGTGTAGGACTGTATGTGCAAGTGTGTGCGAGTGTGTTTGAGTGTGTGAGTGTGTGCGAGTGTGTGTGAGTGTGTGCAAGTGTGTGTGTGCGAGTGTGTGTGTGCAAGTGTGTGTGTGCAAGTGTGTGCGAGTGTGTATGAGTGTGTGTGTGTGCAAGTGTGTGCGTGAGTGTGTGCGCGATTGTGTGCGTGTGAGTGAGTGTGTGTGTGTGAGTGTGAGTGTGTGCTAGTGTGCATGAGTGTGAGTGTGTGTGTGAGAGTGTGCGTGTGAGTCAGTGAGTGTGTGTGCGAGTGTGTGCGAGTGTTTGTGTGAGTGTGTGCAAGTGTGTTTGAGTGTGTGTGTGAGTGTGCATGAGTGAGTGTGTGCGAGTGTGTGTGAGTTTGTGTGTGTGAGTGTGTGCGAGTGTGTGTGTGTGAGTGTGTGCGTGTGAGTGTGTGCGAGTGTGTGTGTGAGTGTGTGCGAGTGTGTGTGTGCGATTGTGTATTAGTGAATGTGTGCGAGTGTGCGTGAGAGTGAGTGAGTGTGTGTGTGCGAGTGTGTGCGAGTGAGTGTGAGTGTGTGCGAGTGTGTGTGTGCGATTGTGCATAAGTGTGTGCGAGTGTGTGTGTGAGTGTGTAGGACTGTGTGTGCGAGTGTGTGTGCGAGTGTGTGTGCGTGTGTGTGAGTGTGTGTAGGAGTGTGTGTGAGTGTGTGCGATTGTGTGTGTGAGTGTGTAGTACTGTATGTGCGACTGTGTTCGAGTGTGTGTGTGCGAGTGTGTGAGCATGTGTGAGTGTGTGCAAGTGTGTGCGTGCGAGTGTGTGTGATTGTGTAAGAGTGAGTGTGTGCGAGTGTGTGTGCAAGTGTGTTTGAGTGTGTTTGTGCAAGTGTGTATGAGTGTGTGTGTGCGAGTGTGTGCAAGTGTGTTTGTGCGAGTGTGTATGAGTGTGTGTGTGCGAGTGTGTGCAAGTGTGTGTGATTGTGTGTGAGTGTGTGTATGAGTGAGTGTGTGCGAGTGTGTGCGCGAGTGTGTGCGTGTGAGTGTGTGCGTGTGTGTGTAAGTGTGTGCGATTGTGTGTGTGAGTGTGTAGGACTGTATGTGCGAGTGTGTGTGACTGTGTTCGAGTGTGTGTGTGCGAGTGTGTGAGTGTGTGCAAGTGTGTGCGTGCGAGTGTGTGTGTGCGAGTGTGTGTGATTGTGTATGAGTGAGTGTGTGCGAGTGTGTGTGCAAGTGTGTTTGAGTGTGTTTGTGCAAGTGTGTATGAGTGTGTGCGAGTGTGTGCAAGTGTGTTTGTGCGAGTGTGTATGAGTGTGTGTGTGCGAGTGTGTGCAAATGTGTGTGATTGTGTGTGAGTGTGTGTATGAGTGAGTGTGTGCGAGTGTGTGTGCGAGTGTGTGCGCGAGTGTGTGCGTGCGGGTGTGTGTAGTAGTGTGTGTGACTGTGTGCGATTGTGTGTGTGAGTGTGTAGGACTGTATGTGCGAGTGTGTGCGACTGTGTTCGAGTGTGTGTGTGCGACAGTGTGTGAGCATGTGTGAGTGTGTGCAAGTGTGTGTGTGCAAGTGTGTGCGTACGAGTGTGTGCGAGTGTGTCCGAATGTGTGCGAGTGTGTGCGTGCGAGTGTGCGCGAGTGTGCACGAGTGTGTGCATGTAAGTGTGTGCGTGCGACTGTGTGCGAGTGTGCTCGAGTGAATGTGTGAGAGTGTGTGCGAGTGTGTGTGTGTGCAAGTGTGTGTGAGAGTGTATGAGTGAGTGTGTGTGAGTGTGTGTGTGCGAGTTTGTGTGCGAGTGTGTGCGAGTGAGTGTGTGCGAGTTTGTGTGCGAGTGTGTGTGCGAGTGTGTGTGTGCGAGTGTGTGTGTGCGTGTGTGCGCGTGAGTGTGTGCGAGTGTGTGAGTGTGAATGTGTGTGCGTGTGAGTGTGTGCGAGTGTGTATGAGCGTATGTGCGAGTGTGTGCCAGTGTGTGCGAGTGTGTGTGCGAGTGTGTGCAAGTGTGTGCGAGTGTGTGCGAGTGTGTGCGAGTGTGTGTGTGCGAGTGTGTGTGTGCGAGTGTGTGTGCAATTGTGTATGAGTGTGTGCGAGTGTGTGTTAGTTTGTGCGAGTGTGTGCGTCTGTTCGTGCGAGTGAGTGCGGGTGTGTGCGAGTGTGTGAATGTGAGTGTGTGTGCGATTGTGTATGAGTGTGTGTGAGTTTGTGCGAGTGTGTGCGTGTGTGTGCGAGTGCGTGCGAGTACGCGCAAATGTGTGTGAGAGTGTGCGAGTGTGGGCGTGCGAGTGTGTGCTAGTGTGCGCGAGTGTGTGAGTGTGTGCGAGTGTGCGTGAGTAAGTGTGTGTGTAAGTGCGTGCGAGTGTTTCCGAGTGTGTGTGAGCGTGTAGGACTGTGTGTGCGAGTGTGTGTGCGAGTGTGTGAGTACGAGTGTGTTCGAGAGTGTGCAATTGTGTGCGAGTGTGTGTGCGAGTGCGTATGAGTGAGTGTGTGCGAGTGTGTGCGAGTGTGTGCGAGTGTGTGTTTGCGAGTGTGTGCGAGTGTGTGCATGCCAGTGTGTGCGTGCAAGTGTGTGCGTGCAAGTGTGTGCGTGCGAGTGTGTGCGAGTGTGTGCAAGTGTGTGAGTCTGTGCGAGTGTGTGCGAGTGTGTGCAAATTTGCCCGAGTGAGCGCGAGTGTGCACGAGTGAGTGGGTGCGAGTGTGTGTGTGAGTGTGTGTGAGTGTGTGTGATTGTGTGTGAGTGTGTATGAGTGTGTGTGCGAGTGTGTGCAAGTGTGTGTGAGTGTGTGTATGAGTGAGTGTGTGCGAGTGTGTGCGAGTGTGTGTGCGAGTGTGTGCGCGACTGGGTGTGTGCGAGTGTGTGCGAGTGTGTGCGAGTGGGTGTGCTAGTGTGTGCGAGTGTGTGCGATTGTGTGTGTGACTGTGTAGGACTGTATGTGCGAGTGTGTGCGAGTGTGTGCATGCGAGTGTGTGCGTGCAAGTGTTTGCGTTCGAGTGTGTGCGAGTGTGTGCAAGTGTGTGAGTGTGTGCGAGTGTGTGTGCGAGTGTGTGCAAATGTGCCCGAGTGTGCACGAGTGAGTGTGTGCGAGTGTGTGTGAGTGTGTGTGCGAGTGTGTGCGTGCGAGTGTGTGCGAGTGTGTGTGAGTGTGTGTGTGAGAGTGTGCGAGTGTGTGCAAATGTGTGCGAGTGTGCACGAGTGAGTGGGTGCGAGTATGCGCGAGTGTGTGTGAGTGTGTGCATGTGAGTGTGTGCAAGCGTGCGTGCGATTGTGTGTGCAAGCGTGTGTGTGCGCGAGTGTGTGCGAGTGTGTATGAGTGTGTGTGCAAGTGTGTGTGAGTGTGTGCGAGTGTGTGTGTGCAAGTGTGTGCGAGTGTGTGTGAGTGTGTGCGAGTGTGTGTGTGTGTGTGTGAGAGTGCTTGCTAGTGTGTGTGTGAGTGTGTGCGACTGTGTGTGCGAGTGTGTGCGCGTGTGTGCGAGTGTGTATGAGTGTATGTGCGAGTGTGTGTGCGAGTGTGTGTTCGAGTGTGTGTTCGAGTGTGTGTGTTCGAGTGTGTGCAAGTGTGTACGAGTGTGTGTGCGAGTGCGTACAAGTGTGTGCGAGTGTGCATGAGTGTGTGCGTGTGAGTGTGTGCGAGTGTGTGCGTGCGAGTGCGTGCAAGTGTGCTCGAGTGAGTGGGTGCGAGTGTGTGCGAGTGTGTATGAGTGAGTGTGTGTGAGTGTGTGTGTGTGTGCAAGTTTGTGTGCGTGTGAGTGTGTGTGAGTCTGTGTGAGTGTGTGTGCGAGTGCGTGCGTGCGAGTGTGTGTGAGTGTGTGCGATTGTGTGTGTGAGTGTGTAGGACTGTATGTGCGAGTGTGTATGAGTGTGTGTGTGAGTTTGTGCAAGTGTGTGCGAGTGTGTACGAGTGTGTGCAAGTGTGTGCGAGTGTGTTTGCGTGCGTGTGTGTGCGGGTGTGTGCGTGTGAGTGCAAGAGTGTGCAAATGTGTGTGAGCATGTGCGAGTGTGTGTGAGTGTGTGCGAGTGTGCGCGTGTGAGTGAGTGTGTGTGTGTCTGTGTGAGTGTGTGCTTGCGAGTGTTTGCTAGTGTGCGCGAGTGTGTGAGTGTGTGCGAGTGTGCGCGAGTGTGTGCGTGTGAGTAAGTGAGTGTGTGTGAGTGTGTGCGAGTGCTTGCAAGTGTGTGTGTGAGTGTGTGCGACTGTGTGTGTGAGTGTGTGCGTGTGTGTGCGAGTGTGTATGAGTGTATGTGCGAGTGTGTGCGAGTGTGTGTTCGAGTGTGTGTTCGAGTGTGTGCAAGTGTGTGCGACTGTGTTCGAGTGTGTGTGTGCGAGTGTGTGTGAGTGTGTGTGCAAGTGTGTTTGAGTGTGTTTATGCAAGTGTGTATGAGTGTGTGCGAGTGTGTGCAAGTGTGTTTGTGCGAGTGTGTATGAGTGTGTGTGTGCGAGTGTGTGCGAGTGTGTGCAAGTGTGTGTGATTGTGTGTGAGTGTGTGTATGAGTGAGTGTGTGCGAGTGTGTGTGCGAGTGTGTGCGTGAGTGTGTGCGTGCGGGTGTGTGCGAGTGTGTGTAGGAGTGTGTGTGAGTGTGTGCGATTGTGTGTGTGAGTGTGTAGGACTGTATGTGCGAGTGTGTGCGACTGTGTTCGAGTGTGTGTGTGCGAGTGTGTGAGCATGTGTGAGTGTGTGCAAGTGTGTGCGTGCGAGTGTGTGCGTGCGAGTGTGTGCATGCGAGTGTGTGTGAGTGTGTCCGAATGTGTGCGAGAGTGTGCGTGCGAGTGTGCGTGAGTGTGCACGAGTGTGTGCATGTAAGTGTGTGCGTGCGAGTGTGTGCGAGTGTGCTCGAGTGAATGGGTGAGAGTGCGTGCGAGTGTGTGTGAGTGTGTGCAAGTAAGTGTGTGTGAGAGTGTATGAGTGAGTGTGTGTGAGTGTGTGTGTGCGAGTTTGTGTGCGAGTGTGTGCGAGTGAGTGTGTGCGAGTTTGTGTGTGCGAGTGTGTGAGTGCGAATGTGTGTGCGTGTGAGTGTGTGCGAGTGTGTATGAGCGTATGTGCGAGTGTGTGCCAGTGTGTGCGAGTGTGTGCGAGTGTGTGTGTGCGAGTGTGTGTGCAATTGTGTATGAGTGTGTGCGAGTGTGTGTTAGTTTGTGCGAGTGTGTGCGTCTGTTCGTGCGAGTGATTGCGGGTGTGTGCGAGTGTGTGTATGCGAGTGTGTGTGCGATTGTGTATGAGTGTGTGTGAGTTTGTGCGAGTGTGTGCGTGTGTGTGCGAGTGCGTGCGAGTACACGCAAATGTGTGTGAGAGTGTGCGAGTGTGGGCGTGCGAGTGTGTGCTAGTGTGCGCGAGTGTGTGAGTGTGTGTGAGTGTGCGTGAGTAAGTGTGTGTGTAAGTGCGTGCGAGTGTTTCCGAGTGTGTGTGAGTGTGTAGGACTCTGTGTGCGAGTGTGTGCGAGTGTGTGTGCGAGTGTGTGAGTACGAGTGTGTTCGAGAGTGTGCAATTGTGTGTGTGAGTGTGTAGCACTGTATGTGCAAGTGTGTGCGAGTGTGTTTGAGTGTGTGCGAGTGTGTGTGAGTGTTTGTGAGTGTGTGCAAGTGTGTGTGTGCGAGTGTGTGTGTGCGAGTGTGTGTGTGTGCAAGTGTGTTCGAGTGTGTGTGCGAGTGTGTATGAGTGTGTGTGTGTGCAAGTGTGTGCGTGAGTGTGTGCGTGTGAGTGAGTGTGTGTGTGAGTGTGAGTGTGTGCTAGTGTGCATGAGTGTGTGAGTGTGTGCGAGTGTGCGTGTGAGTGAGTGTGTGTGCGAGTGTGTGTGTGAGTGTGTGCAAGTGTGTTCGAGTGTGTGTGCGAGTGTGTATGAGTGTGTGTGTGCAAGTGTGTGCGCGTGTGTGTGAGTGTCTGTGAGTGTGTGCATGAGTGAGTGTGTGCGAGTGTGTGTGAGTTTGTGTGTGTGTGTGAGTGTGTGCGAGTGTGTGTGTGAGTGTGTGCGTGTGAGTGTGTGCGAGTGTGTGTGTGTGAGTGTGTGCGAGTGTGTGTGTGCGATTGTGTATTAGTGATTGTGTGCGAGTGTGCGTGAGAGTGAGTGAGTGTGTGTGTGCGAGTGTGTGCGTGTGAGTGTGAGTGAGTGTGTGCGAGTGTGTGTGTGCGATTGTGCATAAGTGTGTGCGAGTGTGTGTGTGAGTGTGTAGGACTGTGTGTGTGAGTGTGTGTGCGAGTGTGTGTGCGTGTGTGTGAGTGTGTGTAGGAGTGTGTGTGAGTGTGTGCGATTGTGTGTGTGAGTGTGTAGTACTGTATGTGCGACTGTGTTCGAGTGTGTGTGTGCGAGTGTGTGAGCATGTGTGAGTGTGTGCAAGTGTGTGCGTGCGAGTGTGTGTGATTGTGTATGAGTGAGTGTGTGCGAGTGTGTGCGAGTGTGTGTGCAAGTGTGTGTGCAAGTGTGAGTGCAAGTGTGTGCAAATGTGTGTGCGAGTGTGCGAGTGTGGGCATGCGAGTGTGTGCTAGTGTGCGAGATTGTGCAAGTGTGTGCGAGTGTGTGTGTGCGAGTGTGTGTGCAATTGTGTATGAGTGTGTGCGAGTGTGTGCGTGTGTGTGTGCAAGTGCGTGTGAGTGAGTGCAAGTGTGTGCAAATGTGTGTGCGAGTGTGCGAGTGTGGGCATGCGAGTGTGTGCTAGTGTGCGCGAGTGTGTGAGTGTGTGCGAGTGTGCGTGAGTAAGTGTGTGTGTGAGTGTGTGCGAGTGTTGCCGAGTGTGTGTGTGAGTGTGTAGGACTGTGTGTGCGAGTGTGTGTGCGAGTGTGTGTGTACGAGTGTGTTCGAGTGTGTGCAATTTTGTGCGAGTGTGTGTGTGCGAGTGCGTATGAGTAAGTGTGTGCGAATGTGTGCGAGTGTGTGCGAGTGTGTGTGCGAGTGTGTTTGCGAGTGTGTGCGTGCGACTGTGTGTGTGCGACTGTGTGCGAGTGTGTGCGAGTGTTTGCGTGTGTGTGCGCGTGTGTGTGCGTGTGTATGAGTGTGTGCGAGTGTGTGGGTGCGAGTGTGTGCAAGTGTGTGCGAGTGTGTGTGAGTGTGTGTGTGAGTGTGTGTGAATGTGTGCGAGTGTGTGCGTGTGAGTGCGAGTGTGTGCAAATGTGTGCGAGAGTGTGCAAGTGTGGGCGTGCGAGTGTGTGCGAGTGTGCGTGAGTGTGCGCGAGTGTGTGCGTGTGAGTGAGTGTGTGTGTGAGTGTGAGTGTGTGCTAGTGTGCATGAGTGTGTGAGTGTGTGCGAGTGTGCGCGAGTGTGCGTGTGAGTGAGTGAGTGTGTGTGCGAGTGTGTGTGATTGTGTGTGAGTGTGTACGAGTGTGTGTAGGAGTGTGTGCGAGTGTGTGCGATTGTGTGTGTGAGTGTGTAGGACTGTATGTGCAAGTGTGTGCGAGTGTGTTTGAGTGTGTGAGTGTGTGCGAGTGTGTGTGAGTGTGTGTGAGTGTGTGCAAGTGTGTGTGTGCAAGTGTGTGTGTGCAAGTGTGTGTGTGCAAGTGTGTGTGTGCAAGTGTGTTCGAGTGTGTGTGCGAGTGTGTATGAGTGTCTGTGTGTGCAAGTGTGTTTGTGAGTGTGTGCGTGTGAGTGAGTGTGTGTGTGAGTGTGAGTGTGTGTTAGTGTGCATGAGTGTGTGAGTGTGTGCGAGTGTGCGTGTGAGTGAGTGTGTGTGCGAGTGTGTGCGAGAGTGTGAGTGTGTGTGCGAGTGAGTGTGTGCGAGTGTGTATGAGTGTATGTGCGAGTGTGTGCAAGTGTGTGAGAGTGTGTGAGAGTGTGTGTGTGCGAGTGTGTGCAAGTGTGTTTGAGTGAGTGTGTGCGAGTGTGTGCGAGAGTGTGCAAGTGTGTGCGAGTGTGTGTGTGCGAGTGTGTGTGCAATTGTGTATGAGTGTGTGCGAGTGTGTGTGCGTTTGTGCGAGTGTGTGCGTGTGTGTGTGCAAGTGCGTGTGAGTGAGTGCAAGTGTGTGCAAATGTGTGTGCGAGTGTGCGAGTGTGGGCATGCGAGTGTGTGCTAGTGTGCGAGAGTGTGCAAGTGTGTGCGAGTGTGTGTGTGCGAGTGTGTGTGCAATTGTGTATGAGTGTGTGCGAGTGTGTGTGCGTTTGTGCGAGTGTGTGCGTGTGTGTGTGCAAGTGCGTGTGAGTGAGTGCAAGTGTGTGCAAATGTGTGTGCGAGTGTGCGAGTGTGGGCATGCGAGTGTGTGCTAGTGTGCGCGAGTGTGTGAGTGTGTGCGAGTGTTGCCGAGTGTGTGTGTGAGTGTGTAGGACTGTGTGTGCGAGTGTGTGCGAGTGTGTGTGCGAGTGTGTGTGTACGAGTGTGTTCGAGTGTGTGCAATTTTGTGCGAGTGTGTGTGTGCGAGTGCGTATGAGTAAGTGTGTGCGAATGTGTGCGAGTGTGTGCGAGTGTGTGTGCGAGTGTGTGTGTGAGTGTGCGTGCGACTGTGTGTGTGTGAGTGTGTGTGAGTGTGTGCGAGTGTTTGCGTGTGAGTGTGTGTGTGTGTGCGTGTGTACGAGTGTGTGCGAGTGTGTGGGTGCGAGTGTGTGCAAGTGTGTGCGAGTGTGTGTGAGTGTGTGTGTGAGTGTGTGTGAATGTGTGCGAGTCTGTGTGTGCGAGTGTGTGTGTGCGATTGTGTATGAGTGTGAGCGAGTATGTGTGTGAGTGTGTGCGAGTGTGTGCGAGTGTGTGCGTGCGAGTGCATGCGAGTGAGTGCGAGTGTGTGCAAATGTGTGCGAGAGTGTGCGCGAGTGTGCGCGAGTGTGTGCGTGTGAGTGTGTTTGTGAGTGTGAGTGTGTGCTAATGTGCATGAGTGTGTGAGTGTGTGCGAGTGTGCGCGAGTGTGCGTGTGAGTGAGTGAGTGTGTGTGCGAGTGTGTGTAAGTGTGTGTGAGTGTGTACGAGTGTGTGTAGGAGTGTGTGCGAGTGTGTGCGATTGTGTGTGTGAGTGTGTAGGACTGTATGTGCAAGTGTGTGCGAGTGTGTTTGAGTGTGTGAGTGTGTGCGAGTGTGTGTGAGTGTGTGCAAGTGTGTGTGTGCGAGTGTGTGTGTGCAAGTGTGTGTGTGCAAGTGTGTGCGAGTGTGTATGAGTGTGTGTGTGTGCAAGTGTGTGCGCGAGTGTGTGCGCGAGTGTGTGCGTGTGAGTGAGTGTGTGTGTGTGAGTGTGACTGTGTGCTAGTGTGCATGAGTGTGAGTGTGTGTGTGCGAGTGTGCGTGTGAGTCAGTGAGTGTGTGTGCGAGTGTGTGTGAGTGTGTGCAAGTGTGTTCGAGTGTGTGTGTGAGTGTGCATGAGTGAGTGTGTGCGAGTGTGTGTGAGTTTGTGTGTGTGTGAGTGTGTGCGAGTGTGTGTGTGTGCGAGTGTGTGCGAGTGAGTGTGAGTGAGTGTGTGCGAGTGTGTGCGAGTGTGTGTGTGCGATTGTGCATAAGTGTGTGCGAGTGTGTGTGTGAGTGTGTAGGACTGTGTGTGCGAGTGTGTGTGCGAGTGTGTGTGCGTGTGTGTGAGTGTGTGTAGGAGTGTGTGTGAGTGTGTGCGATTGTGTGTGTGAGTGTATAGTACTGTATGTGCGACTGTGTTCGAGTGTGTGTGTGCGAGTGTGTGAGCATGTGTGAGTGTGTGCAAGTGTGTGCGTGCGAGTGTGTGTGATTGTGTATGAGTGAGTGTGTGCGAGTGTGTGCGAGTGTGTGTGCAAGTGTGTTTGAGTGTGTTTGTGCAAGTGTGTATGAGTGTGTGTGTGCGAGTGTGTGCAAGTGTGTTTGTGCGAGTGTGTATGAGTGTGTGTGTGCGAGTGTGTGCAAGTGTGTGTGATTGTGTGTGAGTGTGTGTATGAGTGAGTGTGTGCGAGTGTGTGCGCGAGTGTGTGCGTGTGAGTGTGTGCGAGTGTGTGCGAGTGTGTGTAAGTGTGTGCAATTGTGTGTGTGAGTGTGTAGGACTGTATGTGCGAGTGTGTGTGACTGTGTTCGAGTGTGTGTGTGCGAGTGTGTGAGTGTGTGCAAGTGTGTGCGTGCGAGTGTGTGTGTGCGAGTGTGTGTGATTGTGTATGAGTGACTGTGTGCGAGTGTGTGCGAGTGTGTGTGCAAGTGTGTTTGAGTGTGTTTGTGCAAGTGTGTATGAGTGTGTGTGTGCGAGTGTGTGCAAGTGTGTTTGTGCGAGTATGTATGAGTGTGTGTGTGCGAGTGTGTGCAAGTGTGTGTGATTGTGTGTGAGTGTGTGTATGAGTGAGTGTGTGCGAGTGTGTGTGCGAGTGTGTGCGTGAGTGTGTGCGTGTGAGTGTGTGCGAGTGTGTGCGAGTGTGTGTAAGTGTGTGCGATTGTGTGTGTGAGTGTGTAGGACTGTATGTGCGAGTGTGTGTGACTGTGTTCGAGTGTGTGTGCGAGTGTGTGAGTGTGTGCAATTGTGTGCGTGCGAGTGTGTGTGTGCGAGTGTGTGTGATTGTGTATGAGTGAGTGTTTGCGAGTGTGTGCGAGTGTGTGTGCAAGTGTGTTTGAGTGTGTTTGTGCAAGTGTGTATGAGTGTGTGCGAGTGTGTGCAAGTGTGTTTGTGCGAGTGTGTATGAGTGTGTGTGTGCGAGTGTGTGCAAGTGTGTGTGATTGTGTGTGAGTGTGTGTATGAGTGAGTGTGTGCGAGTGTGTGTGCGAGTGTGTGCGCGAGTGTGTGCGTGCTGGTGTGCGCGAGTGTGTGTAGTAGTGTGTGTGACTGTGTGCGATTGTGTGTGTGAGTGTGTAGGACTGTATGTGCGAGTGTGTGCGACTGTGTTCGAGTGTGTGTGTGCGAGTGTGTGAGCATGTGTGAGTGTGCAAGTGTGTGTGTGCAAGTGTGTGCGTGCGAGTGTGTGCGAGTGTGTGCGAGTGTGTCCGAATGTGTGCGAGTGTGTGCGTGCGAGTGTGCGCGAGTGTGCACGAGTGTGTGCATGTAAGTGTGTGCGTGCGAGTGTGTGCGAGTGTGCTCGAGTGAATGGGTGAGAGTGTGTGCGAGTGTGTGTGAGTGTGTGCAAGTAAGTGTGTGTGAGAGTGTATGAGTGAGTGTGTGTGAGTGTGTGTGTGCGAGTTTGTGTGCGAGTGAGTGTGTGCGAGTTTGTGTGCGAGTGTGTGTGCGAGTGTGTGTGTGCGAGTGTGTGTGTGCGTGTGTGCGCGTGAGTGTGTGCGAGTGTGTGAGTGCGAATGTGTGTGCGTGTGAGTGTGTGCGAGTGTGTATGAGCGTATGTGCGAGTGTGTGCCAGTGTGTGCGAGTGTGTGTGCGAGTGTGTGCAAGTGTGTGCGAGTGTGTGCGAGTGTGTGCGAGTGTGTGTGTGCGAGTGTGTGTGTGCGAGTGTGTGTGCAATTGTGTATGAGTGTGTGCGAGTGTGTGTGCGTTTGTGCGAGTGTGTGCGTGTGTGTGTGCAAGTGCGTGTGAGTGAGTGCAAGTGTGTGCAAATGTGTGTGCGAGTGTGCGAGTGTGGGCATGCGAGTGTGTGCTAGTGTGCGAGAGTGTGCAAGTGTGTGCGAGTGTGTGTGTGCGAGTGTGTGTGCAATTGTGTATGAGTGTGTGCAAGTGTGTGTGCGTTTGTGCGAGTGTGTGCGTGTGTGTGTGCAAGTGCGTGTGAGTGAGTGCAAGTGTGTGCAAATGTGTGTGCGAGTGTGCGAGTGTGGGCATGCGAGTGTGTGCTAGTGTGTGCGAGTGTGTGAGTGTGTGCGAATGTTGCCGAGTGTGTGTGTGAGTGTGTAGGACTGTGTGTGCGAGTGTGTGCGAGTGTGTGTGCGAGTGTGTGTGTACGAGTGTGTTCGAGTGTGTGCAATTTTGTGCGAGTGTGTGTGTGCGAGTGCGTATGAGTAAGTGTGTGCGAATGTGTGCGAGTGTGTGCGAGTGTGTGTGCGAGTGTGTGTGTGAGTGTGTGCGTGCGACTGTGTGTGTGCGAGTGTGTGCGAGTGTGTGCGAGTGTTTGCGTGTGAGTGCGCGTGTGTGTGCGTGTGTACGAGTGTGTGCGAGTGTGTGGGTGCGAGTGTGTGCAAGTGTGTGCGAGTGTGTGTGAGTGTGTGTGTGAGTGTGTGTGAATGTGTGCGAGTCTGTGTGTGCGAGTGTGTGTGTGCGATTGTATGAGTGTGTGCGAGTATGTGTGTGAGTGTGTGCGAGTGTGTGCGAGTGTGTGCAAATGTGTGCGAGAGTGTGCGAGTGTGGGTGTGCGAGTGTGTGCGAGTGTGCGCGAGTGTGGGCGTGTGAGTGTGTTTGTGAGTGTGAGTGTGTGCTAGTGTGCATGAGTGTGTGAGTGTGTGCGAGTGTGCGCGAGTGTGCGTGTGAGTGAGTGTGTGTGCGAGTGTGTGTGAGTGTGTGTGAGTGTGTACGAGTGTGTGCAGGAGTGTGTGCGAGTGTGTGCGATTGTGTGTGTGAGTGTGTAGGACTGTATGTGCAAGTGTGTGCGAGTGTGTTTGAGTGTGTGAGTGTGTGCGAGTGTGTGTGAGTGTGTGCAAGTGTGTGTGTGCGAGTGTGTGTGTGCAAGTGTGTGTGTGCAAGTGTGTTCGAGTGTGTGTGCGAGTGTGTATGAGTGTGTGTGTGTGCAAGTGTGTGCGCGAGTGTGTGCGTGTGAGTGAGTGTGTGTGTGTGTGAGTGTGAGTGTGTGCTAGTGTGCATGAGTGTGAGTGTGTGTGTGCATGTGAGTGAGTGAGTGTGTGTGTGAGTGTGTGCAAGTGTGTTCGAGTGTGTGTGTGCGAGTGTGTGTGTGCGATTGTGTATGAGTGTGTGCGAGTATGTGTGCAAATGTGTGCGAGAGTGTGCGAGTGTGGGCGTGCGAGTGTGTGCGAGTGTGCGCGAGTGTGTGCGTGTGAGTGTGTTTGTGAGTGTGAGTGTGTGCTAGTGTGCATGAGTGTGTGAGTGTGTGCGAGTGTGCGCGAGTGTGCGTGTGAGTGAGTGAGTGTGTGTGCGAGTGTGTGTAAGTGTGTGTGAGTGTGTACGAGTGTGTGTAGGAGTGTGTGCGAGTGTGTGCGATTGTGTGTGTGAGTGTGTAGGACTGTATGTGCAAGTGTGTGCGAGTGTGTTTGAGTGTGTGAGTGTGTGCGAGTGTGTGTGAGTGTGTGCAAGTGTGTGTGTGCGAGTGTGTGTGTGCAAGTGTGTGTGTGCAAGTGTGTGCGAGTGTGTATGAGTGTGTGTGTGTGCAAGTGTGTGCGCGAGTGTGTGCGTGTGAGTGAGTGTGTGTGTGTGAGTGTGAGTGTGTGCTAGTGTGCATGAGTGTGAGTGTGTGTGTGAGAGTGTGCGTGTGAGTCAGTGAGTGTGTGTGCGAGTGTGCGCGAGTGTGTGTGTGCGTGTGTGCGCGCGAGTGTGTGCGAGTGTGTGAGTGCGAATGTGTGTGCGTGTGAGTGTGTGCGAGTGTGTATGAGCGTATGTGCGAGTGTGTGCCAGTGTGGGCGAGTGTGTGTGCGAGTGTGTGCAAGTGTGTGCGAGTGTGTGTGTGCGAGTGTGTGTGCAATTGTGTATGAGTGTGTGCGAGTGTGTGTTAGTTTGTGCGAGTGTGTGCGTCTGTTCGTGCGAGTGAGTGCGGGTGTGTGCGAGTGTGTGTATGCGAGTGTGTGTGCGATTGTGTATGAGTGTGTGTGAGTTTGTGCGAGTGTGTGCGTGTGTGTGCGAGTGCGTGCGAGTACGCGCAAATGTGTGTGAGAGTGTGCGAGTGTGGGCGTGCGAGTGTGTGCTAGTGTGCGCGAATGTGTGAGTGTGTGCGAGTGTGCGTGAGTAAGTGTGTGTGTAAGTGCGTGCGAGTGTTTCCGAGTGTGTGTGAGTGTGTAGGACTGTGTGTGCGAATGTGTGCGAGTGTGTGTGCGAGTGTGTGAGTACGAGTGTGTTCGAGAGTGTGCAATTGTGTGCGAGTGTGTGTGTGAGTGCGTATGAGTGAGTGTGTGCGAGTGTGTGTGAGTGTGTGTTTGCGAGTGTGTGCGAGTGTGTGCGAGTGTGTGCATGTGAGTGTGTGCGTGCAAGTGTGTGCGTGCAAGTGTGTGCGTGCAAGTGTGTGCGTGCAAGTGTGTGCGTGCGAGTGTGTGCGAGTGTGTGCAAGTGTGTGAGTGTGTGCGAGTGTGTGTGCGAGTGTGTGCGAGTGTGTGCAAATTTGCCCAAGTGTGCGCGAGTGTGCATGAGTGAGTGGGTGCGAGTGTGTGTGTGTGTGTGTGAGTGTGTGTGATTGTGTGTGTGAGTGTGTATGAGTGTGTGTGCGAGTGTGTGCAAGTGTGTGTGATTGTGTGTGAGTGTGTGTATGAGTGAGTGTGTGCGAGTGTGTGTGAGTGTGTGTGCGAGTGTGTGCGCGAGTGGGTGTGTGCGAGTGTGTGCGAGTGTGTGCGATTGTGTGTGTGAGTGTGTAGGACTGTATGTGCGAGTGTGTGCGAGTGTGTAAGAGTGTGTGTGTGAGTGTGTGCAAGTGTGTGCGAGTGAGTGTGTGTGAGTGTGTGTGCGAGTGTGTGCGATTGTGTGTGAGAGTGTGTAGGACTGTATGTGCGAGTGTGTGCGAGTGTGTATGAGTGTGTGAGTGCGAGTGTGTGCGAATGTGTGCGAGTGTGTGCGTGTAAGTGTGTACGTGTGAGTGTGTGCGAGTGTGCTCGAGTGAATGGGTGCGAGTGTGTGCGAATGTGTGTGAGTGTGTGCGAGTGAGTGTGTGTGAGTGAGTGTGAGTGAGTGTGTGTGAGTGTGTGCGTGTGTGCGAGTTTGTGTGCGAGTGTGTGTGTGCGATTGTGCATAAGTGTGTGCGAGTGTGTGTGTGAGTGTGTAGGACTGTGTGTGCGAGTGTGTGTGCGAGTGTGTGTGCGTGTGTGTGAGTGTGTGTAGGAGTGTGTGTGAGTGTGTGCGATTGTGTGTGTGAGTGTATAGTACTGTATGTGCGACTGTGTTCGAGTGTGTGTGTGCGAGTGTGTGAGCATGTGTGAGTGTGTGCAAGTGTGTGCGTGCGAGTGTGTGTGATTGTGTATGAGTGAGTGTGTGCGAGTGTGTGCGAGTGTGTGTGCAAGTGTGTTTGAGTGTGTTTGTGCAAGTGTGTATGAGTGTGTGTGTGCGAGTGTGTGCAAGTGTGTTTGTGCGAGTGTGTATGAGTGTGTGTGTGCGAGTGTGTGCAAGTGTGTGTGATTGTGTGTGAGTGTGTGTATGAGTGAGTGTGTGCGAGTGTGTGCGCGAGTGTGTGCGTGTGAGTGTGTGCGAGTGTGTGCGAGTGTGTGTAAGTGTGTGCAATTGTATGTGTGAGTGTGTAGGACTGTATGTGCGAGTGTGTGTGACTGTGTTCGAGTGTGTGTGTGCGAGTGTGTGAGTGTGTGCAAGTGTGTGCGTGCGAGTGTGTGTGTGCGAGTGTGTGTGATTGTGTATGAGTGACTGTGTGCGAGTGTGTGCGAGTGTGTGTGCAAGTGTGTTTGAGTGTGTTTGTGCAAGTGTGTATGAGTGTGTGTGTGCGAGTGTGTGCAAGTGTGTTTGTGCGAGTATGTATGAGTGTGTGTGTGCGAGTGTGTGCAAGTGTGTGTGATTGTGTGTGAGTGTGTGTATGAGTGAGTGTGTGCGAGTGTGTGCGTGAGTGTGTGCGTGTGAGTGTGTGCGAGTGTGTGCGAGTGTGTGTAAGTGTGTGCGATTGTGTGTGTGAGTGTGTAGGACTGTATGTGCGAGTGTGTGTGACTGTGTTCGAGTGTGTGTGCGAGTGTGTGAGTGTGTGCAATTGTGTGCGTGCGAGTGTGTGTGTGCGAGTGTGTGTGATTGTGTATGAGTGAGTGTTTGCGAGTGTGTGCGAGTGTGTGTGCAAGTGTGTTTGAGTGTGTTTGTGCAAGTGTGTATGAGTGTGTGCGAGTGTGTGCAAGTGTGTTTGTGCGAGTGTGTATGAGTGTGTGTGTGCGAGTGTGTGCAAGTGTGTGTGATTGTGTGTGAGTGTGTGTATGAGTGAGTGTGTGCGAGTGTGTGTGCGAGTGTGTGCGCGAGTGTGTGCGTGCTGGTGTGCGCGAGTGTGTGTAGTAGTGTGTGTGACTGTGTGCGATTGTGTGTGTGAGTGTGTAGGACTGTATGTGCGAGTGTGTGCGACTGTGTTCGAGTGTGTGTGTGCGAGTGTGTGAGCATGTGTGAGTGTGCAAGTGTGTGTGTGCAAGTGTGTGCGTGCGAGTGTGTGCGAGTGTGTGCGAGTGTGTCCGAATGTGTGCGAGTGTGTGCGTGCGAGTGTGCGCGAGTGTGCACGAGTGTGTGCATGTAAGTGTGTGCGTGCGAGTGTGTGCGAGTGTGCTCGAGTGAATGGGTGAGAGTGTGTGCGAGTGTGTGTGAGTGTGTGCAAGTAAGTGTGTGTGAGAGTGTATGAGTGAGTGTGTGTGAGTGTGTGTGTGCGAGTTTGTGTGCGAGTGTGTGCGAGTGAGTGTGTGCGAGTTTGTGTGCGAGTGTGTGTGCGAGTGTGTGTGTGCGAGTGTGTGTGTGCGTGTGTGCGCGTGAGTGTGTGCGAGTGTGTGAGTGCGAATGTGTGTGCGTGTGAGTGTGTGCGAGTGTGTATGAGCGTATGTGCGAGTGTGTGCGAGTGTGTGTGCGAGTGTGTGCAAGTGTGTGCGAGTGTGTGCGAGTGTGTGCGAGTGTGTGTGTGCGAGTGTGTGTGTGCGAGTGTGTGTGCAATTGTATATGAGTGTGTGCGAGTGTGTGTGCGTTTGTGCGAGTGTGTGCGTGTGTGTGTGCAAGTGCGTGTGAGTGAGTGCAAGTGTGTGCAAATGTGTGTGCGAGTGTGCGAGTGTGGGCATGCGAGTGTGTGCTAGTGTGCGAGAGTGTGCAAGTGTGTGCGAGTGTGTGTGTGCGAGTGTGTGTGCAATTGTGTATGAGTGTGTGCAAGTGTGTGTGCGTTTGTGCGAGTGTGTGCGTGTGTGTGTGCAAGTGCGTGTGAGTGAGTGCAAGTGTGTGCAAATGTGTGTGCGAGTGTGCGAGTGTGGGCATGCGAGTGTGTGCTAGTGTGTGCGAGTGTGTGAGTGTGTGCGAATGTTGCCGAGTGTGTGTGTGAGTGTGTAGGACTGTGTGTGCGAGTGTGTGCGAGTGTGTGTGCGAGTGTGTGTGTACGAGTGTGTTCGAGTGTGTGCAATTTTGTGCGAGTGTGTGTGTGCGAGTGCGTATGAGTAAGTGTGTGCGAATGTGTGCGAGTGTGTGCGAGTGTGTGTGCGAGTGTGTGTGTGAGTGTGTGCGTGCGACTGTGTGTGTGCGAGTGTGTGCGAGTGTGTGCGAGTGTTTGCGTGTGAGTGCGCGTGTGTGTGCGTGTGTACGAGTGTGTGCGAGTGTGTGGGTGCGAGTGTGTGCAAGTGTGTGCGAGTGTGTGTGAGTGTGTGTGTGAGTGTGTGTGAATGTGTGCGAGTCTGTGTGTGCGAGTGTGTGTGTGCGATTGTATGAGTGTGTGCGAGTATGTGTGTGAGTGTGTGCGAGTGTGTGCGAGTTTGTGCATGCGAGTGAGTGCGAGTCTGTGCAAATGTGTGCGAGAGTGTGCGAGTGTGGGCGTGCGAGTGTGTGCGAGTGTGCGCGAGTGTGGGCGTGTGAGTGTGTTTGTGAGTGTGAGTGTGTGCTAGTGTGCATGAGTGTGTGAGTGTGTGCGAGTGTGCGCGAGTGTGCGTGTGAGTGAGTGTGTGTGCGAGTGTGTGTGAGTGTGTGTGAGTGTGTACGAGTGTGTGTAGGAGTGTGTGCGAGTGTGTGCGATTGTGTGTGTGAGTGTGTAGGACTGTATGTGCAAGTGTGTGCGAGTGTGTTTGAGTGTGTGAGTGTGTGCGAGTGTGTGTGAGTGTGTGCAAGTGTGTGTGTGCGAGTGTGTGTGTGCAAGTGTGTGTGTGCAAGTGTGTTCGAGTGTGTGTGCGAGTGTGTATGAGTGTGTGTGTGTGCAAGTGTGTGCGCGAGTGTGTGCGTGTGAGTGAGTGTGTGTGTGTGTGAGTGTGAGTGTGTGCTAGTGTGCATGAGTGTGAGTGTGTGTGTGCGTGTGAGTGAGTGAGTGTGTGTGTGAGTGTGTGCAAGTGTGTTCGAGTGTGTGTGTGCGAGTGTGTGTGTGCGATTGTGTATGAGTGTGTGCGAGTATGTGTGCAAATGTGTGCGAGAGTGTGCGAGTGTGGGCGTGCGAGTGTGTGCGAGTGTGCGCGAGTGTGTGCGTGTGAGTGTGTTTGTGAGTGTGAGTGTGTGCTAGTGTGCATGAGTGTGTGAGTGTGTGCGAGTGTGCGCGAGTGTGCGTGTGAGTGAGTGAGTGTGTGTGCGAGTGTGTGTAAGTGTGTGTGAGTGTGTACGAGTGTGTGTAGGAGTGTGTGCGAGTGTGTGCGATTGTGTGTGTGAGTGTGTAGGACTGTATGTGCAAGTGTGTGCGAGTGTGTTTGAGTGTGTGAGTGTGTGCGAGTGTGTGTGAGTGTGTGCAAGTGTGTGTGTGCGAGTGTGTGTGTGCAAGTGTGTGTGTGCAAGTGTGTGCGAGTGTGTATGAGTGTGTGTGTGTGCAAGTGTGTGCGCGAGTGTGTGCGCGAGTGTGTGCGTGTGAGTGAGTGTGTGTGTGTGAGTGTGAGTGTGTGCTAGTGTGCATGAGTGTGAGTGTGTGTGTGAGAGTGTGCGTGTGAGTCAGTGAGTGTGTGTGCGAGTGTGCGCGAGTGTGTGTGTGCGCGCGAGTGTGTGCGAGTGTGTGAGTGCGAATGTGTGTGCGTGTGAGTGTGTGCGAGTGTGTATGAGCGTATGTGCGAGTGTGTGCCAGTGTGGGCGAGTGTGTGTGCGAGTGTGTGCAAGTGTGTGCGAGTGTGTGCGAGTGTGTGCGAGTGTGTGTGTGCGAGTGTGTGTGCAATTGTGTATGAGTGTGTGCGAGTGTGTGTTAGTTTGTGCGAGTGTGTGCGTCTGTTCGTGCGAGTGAGTGCGGGTGTGTGCGAGTGTGTGTATGCGAGTGTGTGTGCGATTGTGTATGAGTGTGTGTGAGTTTGTGCGAGTGTGTGCGTGTGTGTGCGAGTGCGTGCGAGTACGCGCAAATGTGTGTGAGAGTGTGCGAGTGTGGGCGTGCGAGTGTGTGCTAGTGTGCGCGAATGTGTGAGTGTGTGCGAGTGTGCGTGAGTAAGTGTGTGTGTAAGTGCGTGCGAGTGTTTCCGAGTGTGTGTGAGTGTGTAGGACTGTGTGTGCGAATGTGTGCGAGTGTGTGTGCGAGTGTGTGAGTACGAGTGTGTTCGAGAGTGTGCAATTGTGTGCGAGTGTGTGTGTGAGTGCGTATGAGTGAGTGTGTGCGAGTGTGTGTGAGTGTGTGTTTGCGAGTGTGTGCGAGTGTGTGCGAGTGTGTGCATGTGAGTGTGTGCGTGCAAGTGTGTGCGTGCAAGTGTGTGCGTGCAAGTGTGTGCGTGCAAGTGTGTGCGTGCGAGTGTGTGCGAGTGTGTGCAAGTGTGTGAGTGTGTGCGAGTGTGTGTGCGAGTGTGTGCGAGTGTGTGCAAATTTGCCCAAGTGTGCGCGAGTGTGCACGAGTGAGTGGGTGCGAGTGTGTGTGTGTGTGTGTGAGTGTGTGTGATTGTGTGTGTGAGTGTGTATGAGTGTGTGTGCGAGTGTGTGCAAGTGTGTGTGATTGTGTGTGAGTGTGTGTATGAGTGAGTGTGTGCGAGTGTGTGTGAGTGTGTGTGCGAGTGTGTGCGCGAGTGGGTGTGTGCGAGTGTGTGCGAGTGTGTGCGATTGTGTGTGTGAGTGTGTAGGACTGTATGTGCGAGTGTGTGCGAGTGTGTAAGAGTGTGTGTGTGAGTGTGTGCAAGTGTGTGCGAGTGAGTGTGTGTGAGTGTGTGTGCGAGTGTGTGCGATTGTGTGTGAGAGTGTGTAGGACTGTATGTGCGAGTGTGTGCGAGTGTGTATGAGTGTGTGAGTGCGAGTGTGTGCGAATGTGTGCGAGTGTGTGCGTGTAAGTGTGTACGTGTGAGTGTGTGCGAGTGTGCTCGAGTGAATGGGTGCGAGTGTGTGCGAGTGTGTGTGAGTGTGTGCGAGTGAGTGTGTGTGAGTGAGTGTGAGTGAGTGTGTGTGAGTGTGTGCGTGTGTGCGAGTTTGTGTGCGAGTGTGTGTGAGTGTGTGCGAGTGTGTGCGTGCGAGTGTGTGAGTGTGTGTGCGAATGTGTGTGCGAGTGAGTGTGTGCGAGTGGGTATGAGTGTATGTGCGAGTGTGTGCAAGTGTGTGAGAGTGTGTGTGAGTGTGTGTGTGTGCGAGTGTGTGCAAGTGTGTGCGAGTGAGTGTGTGCGAGTGTGTGCGAAAGTGTGCAAGTGTGTGCGAGTGTGTGCGAGTGTGTGTGTGTGTGCAAGTGTGTGTGCAATTGTGTATGAGTGTGTGCGAGTGTGTGTGCGTTTGTGCGAGTGTGTGCGTGTGTGTGCGAGTGAGTGTGAGTGAGTGCAAGTGTGTGCAAATGTGTGCGCGAGTGTGCGAGTGTGGGCATGCGAGTGTGTGCTAGTGTGCGCGAGTGTGTGTGAGTGTGCGTGAGTAAGTGTGTGTGTGAGTGTGTGCGAGTGTTGCCGAGTGTGTGTGCGAGTGTGTGTGCAAGTGTGTGTGTACGAATGTGTTCGAGTGTGTGCAATTTTGTGCGAGTGTGTGTGTGCGAGTGCGTATGAGTAAGTGTGTGCGAATGTGTGCGAGTGTGTGCGCGAGGGTGTGTGCACGTGTGTGCATGTGACTGTGTGTGTGCGACTGTGGGCGAGTGTGTGCGTGTGTTTGCGTGTGTGTGCGCGTGTCTGTGCGTGTGTACGAGTGTGTGCGAGTGTGTGGGTGCGAGTGTGTGCAAGTGTGTGCGAGTGTGTGTGAGTGTGTGTGTGAGTGTGTGTGAATGTGTGCGAGTCTGTGTGTGCGAGTGTGTGTGTGCGATTGTGTATGAGTGTGTGCGAGTATGTGTGTGAGCGTGTGCGAGTGTGTGCGAGTGTGTGCGTGTGAGTGCATGCGAGTGAGTGCCAGTGTGTGCAAATGTGTGCGAGTGTGTGCGAGTGTGCGCGAATGTGCGCGAGTGTGTGCGTGTGAGTGAGTGTGTGTGTGAGTGTGAGTGTGTGCTAGTGTGCATGAGTGTGTGAGTGTGTGCGAGTGTGCGCGAGTGTGCGTGTGAGTGAGTGTGTGTGCGAGTGTGTGTGAGTGTGTACGAGTGGGTGTAGGAGTGTGTGCGAGTGTGTGCGATTGTGTGTGTGAGTGTGTAGCACTGTATTTGCAAGTGTGTGAGTGTGTTTGAGTGTGTGAGTGTGTGCGAGTGTGTGTGAGTGTTTGTGAGTGTGTGCAAGTGTGTGTGTGCGAGTGTGTGTGTGCGAGTGTGTGTCTGTGCAAGTGTGTTCGAGTGTGTGTGCGAGTGTGTATGAGTGTGTGTGTGTGCAAGTGTGTGCGTGAGTGTGTGCGTGTGAGTGAGTGTGTGTGTGAGTGTGAGTGTGTGCTAGTGTGCATGAGTGTGTGAGTGTGTGCGAGTGTGCATGTGAGTGAGTGAGTGTGTGTGCGAGTGTGTGTGTGAGTGTGTGCAAGTGTGTTTGAGTGTGTGTGCGAGTGTGTATGAGTGTGTGTGTGTGCAAGTGTGTGCGCGTGTGTGTGAGTGTCTGTGAGTGTGTGCATGAGTGAGTGTGTGCGAGTGTGTGTGTGCGAGTGCGTATGAGTAAGTGTGTGCGAATGTGTGCGAGTGTGTGTGAGTGTGTGTGCGAGTGTGTGTGTGAGTGTGTGCGTGCGACTGTGTGTGTGCGAGTGTGTGCGAGTGTGTGCGAGTGTTTGCGTGTGAGTGCGCGTGTGTGTGCGTGTGTACGAGTGTGTGCGAGTGTGTGGGTGCGAGTGTGTGCAAGTGTGTGCGAGTGTGTGTGAGTGTGTTTGAGTGTGTGTGAATGTGTGCGAGTCTGTGTGTGCGAGTGTGTGTGTGCGATTGTGTATGAGTGTGAGCGAGTATGTGTGTGAGTGTGTGCGAGTGTGTGCGTGCGAGTGCATGCGAGTGAGTGCGAGTGTGTGCAAATGTGTGCGAGAGTGTGCGCGAGTGTGCGCGAGTGTGTGCGTGTGAGTGTGTTTGTGAGTGTGAGTGTGTGCTAATGTGCATGAGTGTGTGAGTGTGTGCGAGTGTGCGCGAGTGTGCGTGTGAGTGAGTGAGTGTGTGTGCGAGTGTGTGTAAGTGTGTGTGAGTGTGTACGAGTGTGTGTAGGAGTGTGTGCGAGTGTGTGCGATTGTGTGTGTGAGTGTGTAGGACTGTATGTGCAAGTGTGTGCGAGTGTGTTTGAGTGTGTGAGTGTGTGCGAGTGTGTGTGAGTGTGTGCAAGTGTGTGTGTGCGAGTGTGTGTGTGCAAGTGTGTGTGTGCAAGTGTGTGCGAGTGTGTATGAGTGTGTGTGTGTGCAAGTGTGTGCGCGAGTGTGTGCGCGAGTGTGTGCGTGTGAGTGAGTGTGTGTGTGTGAGTGTGAGTGTGTGCTAGTGTGCATGAGTGTGAGTGTGTGTGTGCGAGTGTGCGTGTGAGTCAGTGAGTGTGTGTGCGAGTGTGTGCGAGTGTGTGTGTGAGTGTGTGCAAGTGTGTTCGAGTGTGTGTGTGAGTGTGCATGAGTGAGTGTGTGCGAGTTTGTGTGAGTTTGTGTGTGTGTGAGTGTGTGCGAGTGTGTGTGTGTGAGTGTGTGCGAGTGTGTGTGTGAGTGTGTGCGAGTGTGTGTGTGCGATTGTGTATTAGTGAATGTGTGCGAGTGTGCGTGAGAGTGAGTGAGTGTGTGTGTGCGAGTCTGTGCGAGTGAGTGTGAGTGAGTGTGTGCGAGTGTGTGCGAGTGTGTGTGTGCGATTGTGCATAAGTGTGTGCGAGTGTGTGTGTGAGTGTGTAGGACTGTGTGTGCGAGTGTGTGTGCGAGTGTGTGTGAGTGTGTGTAGGAGTGTGTGTGAGTGTGCGATTGTGTGTGTGAGTGTATAGTACTGTATGAGCGACTGTGTTCGAGTGTGTGTGTGCGAGTGTGTGAGCATGTGTGAGTGTGTGCAAGTGTGTGCGTGCGAGTGTGTGTGATTGTGTATGAGTGAGTGTGTGCGAGTGTGTGCGAGTGTGTGTGCAAGTGTGTTTGAGTGTGTTTGTGCAAGTGTGTATGAGTGTGTGTGTGCGAGTGTGTGCAAGTGTGTTTGTGCGAGTGTGTATGAGTGTGTGTGTGCGAGTGTGTGCAAGTGTGTGTGATTGTGTATGAGTGAGTGTGTGCGAGTGTGTGCGCGAGTGTGTGCGTGTGAGTGTGTGCGAGTGTGTGCGAGTGTGTGTAAGTGTGTGCGATTGTGTGTGTGAGTGTGTAGGACTGTATGTGCGAGTGTGTGACTGTGTTCGAGTGTGTGTGTGCGAGTGTGTGAGTGTGTGCAAGTGTGTGCGTGCGAGTGTGTGTGTGCGAGTGTGTGCGAGTGTGTGTGCAAGTGTGTTTGAGTGTGTTTGTGCAAGTGTGTATGAGTGTGTGTGTGCGAGTGTGTGCAAGTGTGTTTGTGCGAGTGTGTGTGCGAGTGTGTGCAAGTGTGTGTGATTGTGTGTGAGTGTGTGTATGAGTGAGTGTGTGCGAGTGTGTGTGCGAGTGTGTTCGCGAGTGTGTGCGTGTGAGTGTGTGCGAGTGTGTGCGAGTGTGTGTAAGTGTGTGCAATTGTGTGTGTGAGTGTGTAGGACTGTATGTGCGAGTGTGTGTGACTGTGTTCGAGTGTGTGTGCGAGTGTGTGAGTGTGTGCAAGTGTGTGCGTGCGAGTGTGTGTGTGCGAGTGTGTGTGATTGTGTATGAGTGAGTGTGTGCGAGTGTGTGCGAGTGTGTGTGCAAGTGTGTTTGAGTGTGTTTGTGCAAGTGTGTATGAGTGTGTGTGTGCGAGTGTGTGCAAGTGTGTTTGTGCGAGTGTGTATGAGTGTGTGTGTGCGAGTGTGTGCAAGTGTGTGTGATTGTGTGTGAGTGTGTGTATGAGTGAGTGTGTGCGAGTGTGTGTGCGAGTGTGTGCGCGAGTGTGTGCGTGTGAGTGTGTGCGAGTGTGTGCGAGTGTGTGTAAGTGTGTGCGATTGTGTGTGTGAGTGTGTAGGACTGTATGTGCGAGTGTGTGTGACTGTGTTCGAGTGTGTGTGCGAGTGTGTGCAAGTGTGTGCGTGCGAGTGTGTGTGTGCGAGTGTGTGTGATTGTGTATGAGTGAGTGTGTGCGAGTGTGTGCGAGTGTGTGTGCAAGTGTGTTTGAGTGTGTTTGTGCAAGTGTGTATGAGTGTGTGCGAGTGTGTGCAAGTGTGTGTGATTGTGTGTGAGTGTGTGTATGAGTGAGTGTGTGCGAGTGTGTGTGCGAGTGTGTGCGCGAGTATGTGCGTGCTGGTGTGCGCGAGTGTGTGTAGTAGTGTGTGTGACTGTTTGCGATTGTGTGTGTGAGTGTGTAGGACTGTATGTGCGAGTGTGTGCGACTGTGTTCGAGTGTGTGTGTGCGAGTGTGTGAGCATGTGTGAGTGTGCAAGTGTGTGTGTGCAAGTGTGTGCGTGCGAGTGTGTGCGAGTGTGTGCGAGTGTGTCCGAATGTGTGCGAGTGTGTGCGTGCGAGTGTGCGCGAGTGTGCACGAGTGTGTGCATGTAAGTGTGTGCGTGCGAGTGTGTGCGAGTGTGCTCGAGTGAATGGGTGAGAGTGTGTGCGAGTGTGTGTGAGTGTGTGCAAGTAAGTGTGTGTGAGAGTGTATGAGTGAGTGTGTGGGAGTGTGTGTGTGCGAGTTTGTGTGCGAGTGTGTGCGAGTGAGTGTGTGCGAGTTTGTGTGCGAGTGTGTGTGCGAGTGTGTGTGTGCGAGTGTGTGTGTGCGTGTGAGTGTGTGCGAGTGTGTGAGTGCGAATGTGTGTGCGTGTGAGTGTGTGCGAGTGTGTATGAGCGTATGTGCGAGTGTGTGCCAGTGTGTGCGAGTGTGTGTGCGAGTGTGTGCAAGTGTGTGCGAGTGTGTGCGAGTGTGTGCGAGTGTGTGTGTGCGAGTGTGTGTGTGCGAGTGTGTGTGCAATTGTGTATGAGTGTGTGCGAGTGTGTGTGCGTTTGTGCGAGTGTGTGCGTGTGTGTGTGCAAGTGCGTGTGAGTGAGTGCAAGTGTGTGCAAATGTGTGTGTGAGTGTGCGAGTGTGGGCATGCGAGTGTGTGCTAGTGTGCGAGAGTGTGCAAGTGTGTGCGAGTGTGTGTGTGCGAGTGTGTGTGCAATTGTGTATGAGTGTGTGCAAATGTGTGTGCGTTTGTGCGAGTGTGTGCGTGTGTGTGTGCAAGTGCGTGTGAGTGAGTGCAAGTGTGTGCAAATGTGTGTGCGAGTGTGCGAGTGTGGGCATGCGAGTGTGTGCTAGTGTGTGCGAGTGTGTGAGTGTGTGCGAATGTTGCCGAGTGTGTGTGTGAGTGTGTAGGACTGTGTGTGCGAGTGTGTGCGAGTGTGTGTGCGAGTGTGTGTGTACGAGTGTGTTCGAGTGTGTGCAATTTTGTGCGAGTGTGTGTGTGCGAGTGCGTATGAGTAAGTGTGTGCGAATGTGTGCGAGTGTGTGCGAGTGTGTGTGCGAGTGTGTGTGTGAGTGTGTGCGTGCGACTGTGTGTGTGCGAGTGTGTGCGAGTGTGTGCGAGTGTTTGCGTGTGAGTGCGAGTGTGTGTGCGCGTGTGTGCATGTGACTGTGTGTGTGCGACTGTGGGCGAGTGTGTGCGAGTGTTTGCGTGTGTGTACGAGTGTGTGCGAGTGTGTGGGTGCGAGTGTGTGCAAGTGTGTGCGAGTGTGTGTGAGTGTGTGTGTGAGTGTGTGTGAATGTGTGCGAGTGTGTGTGTGCGATTGTGTATGAGTGTGTGCGAGTATGTGTGTGAGCGTGTGCGAGTGTGTGCGAGAGTGTGCGTGCGAGTGCATGCGAGTGAGTGTCAGTGTGTGCAAATGTGTGCGAGTGTGCGCGAGTGTGTGCGTGTGAGTGAGTGTGTGTGTGAGTGTGAGTGTGTGCTAGTGTGCATGAGTGTGTGAGTGTGTGCGAGTGTGCGCAAGAGTGCGTGTGAGTGAGTGAGTGTGTGTGCGAGTGTGTGTGAGTGTGTACGAGTGGGTGTAGGAGTGTGTGCGAGTGTGTGCGATTGTGTGTGTGAGTGTGTAGGACTGTATGTGCAAGTGTGTGCGAGTGTGTTTGAGTGTGTGAGTGTGTGCGAGTGTGTGTGAGTGTTTGTGAGTGTGTGCAAGTGTGTGTGTGCGAGTGTGTGTGTGTGAGTGTGTGCAAGTGTGTTCGAGTGTGTGTGCGAGTGTGTATGAGTGTGTGTGTGTGCAAGTGTGTGCGCGTGTGTGTGAGTGTCTGTGAGTGTGTGCATGAGTGAGTGTGTGCGAGTGTGTGTGAGTTTGTGTGTGTGTGAGTGTGTGCGAGTGTGTGTGTGAGTGTGTGCGAGTGTGTGTGTGAGTGTGTGCGAGTGTGTGTGTGCGATTGTGTATTAGTGAATGTGTGCGAGTGTGCGTGAGTGTGTGCGTGTGAGTGAGTGAGTGTGTGTGTGCGAGTGTGTGCGAGTGAGTGTGAGTGAGTGTGTGCGCGAGTGTGTGCGAGTGTGTGTGTGCGATTGTGCATGAGTGTGTGCGAGTGTGTGTGTGCAATTGTGTATGAGTGTGTGTGAGTTTGTGCGAGTGTGTGCGTGTGTGTACGAGTGCGTGCGAGTACGCGCAAATGTGTGTGAGAGTGTACGAGTGTGGGCATGCGAGTGTGTGCTAGTGTGCGTGAGTGTGTGAGTGTGTGCGAGTGTGCGTGAGTAAGTGTGTGTGTAAGTGCGTGCGAGTGTTTCCGAGTGTGTATGTGAGTGTGTAGGACTGTGTGTGCGAGTGTGTGTGAGTGTGTGTGCGAGTGTGTGAGTACGAGTGTGTTCGAGAGTGTGCAATTGTGTGCGAGTGTGTGTGCGAGTGCGTATGAGTGAGTGTGTGCGAGTGTGTGTTTGCGAGTGTGTGCGAGTGTGTGCGAGTGTGTGCGAGTGTGTGCGAGTGTGTATGAGTGTATGTGCAAGTGTGTGCGCGAGTGTGTTTTAGAGTGTGTGCAATTGTGTGCGTGCGAGTGTGCTCGAGTGAGTGGGTGCGTGTAAGTGTGTGCGTGCGAGTGTGTGCGAATATGTGCGAGTGTGTGCGAGTGTGTGCATGCGAGTGTGTGCAAGTGTGTGAGTGTGTGCGAGTGTGTGTGCTAGTGTGTGCAAATGTGCCCGAGTGTGCACGAGTGAGTGTGTGCGAGTGTGTGTGAGTGTGTGTGCGAGTGTGTGCGTGCGAGTGTGTGCGAGTGTGTGTGAGTGTGTGTGTGAGAGTGTGCGAGTGTGTGCAAATGTGTGCGAGTGTGCACGAGTGAGTGGGTGCGAGTATGCGCGAGTGTGTGTGAGTGTGTGCATGTGAGTGTGTGCAAGCGTGCGTGCGATTGTGTTTGCAAGCGTGTGTGTGCGCGAGTGTGTGCGAGTGTGTATGAGTGTGTGTGCGAGTGTGTGCGAGTGTGTGCGAGTGTGTGCGAGTGTGTGTGTGCGAGTGTGTGTGTGTGTGTGTGAGTGTGTGTGAGTGCTTGCTAGTGTGTGTGTGAGTGTGTGCGACTGTGTGTGCGAGTGTGTGCGCGTGTGTGCGAGTGTGTATGAGTGTATGTGCGAGTGTGTGTGCGAGTGTGTGTTCGAGTGTGTGTGTTCGAGTGTGTGCAAGTGTGTACGAGTGTGTGTGCGAGTGCGTACAAGTGTGTGCGAGTGTGCATGAGTGTGTGCGTGTGAGTGTGTGCGAGTGTGTGTGTGCGAGTGTGTGCGAGTGTGCTCGAGTGAGTGGGTGCGAGTGTGTGCGAGTGTGTATGAGTGAGTGTGTGTGAGTGTGTGTGTGTGCAAGTTTGTGTGCGTGTGAGTGTGTGCGAGTGTGTGTGAGTGTGTGTGCGAGTGCGTGCGTGCGAGTGTGTGTGAGTGTGTGCGATTGTGTGTGTGAGTGTGTAGGACTGTATGTGCGAGTGTGTATGAGTGTGTGTGTGAGTTTGTGCAAGTGTGTGCGAGTGTGTACGAGTGTGTGCAAGTGTGTGCGAGTGAGTGTGTGCGAGTGTGTGTGCGAGTGTGTGCGTGCGAGTGTGTGCGGGTGTGTGCGTGTGAGTGAGTGCGAGTGTGTGCAAATGTGTGTGAGCGTGTGCGAGTGTGTGTGAGTGTGTGCGAGTGTGCGCATGTGAGTGAGTGTGTGTGTGTCTGTGTGAGTGTGTGCTTGCGAGTGTTTGCTAGTGTGTGCGAGTGTGTGAGTGTGTGCGAGTGTGCGTGAGTGTGTGTGTGTGAGTGAGTGAGTGTGTGTGTGCGAGTGAGTGTGAGTGAGTGTGTGCGAGTGTGTGCAAGTGTGTGTGTGCGATTGTGCATGAGTGTGTGCGAGTGTGTGTTTGCAATTGTGTATGAGTGTGTGTGAGTTTGTGCGAGTGTGTGCGTGTGTGTACGATTGCGTGCGAGTACGCGCAAATGTGTGTGAGAGTGTACAAGTGTGGGCGTGCGAGTGTGTGCTAGTGTGCGTGAGTGTGTGAGTGTGTGCGAGTGTGCGTGAGTAAGTGTGTGTGTAAGTGCGTGCGAGTGTTTCCGAGTGTGTGTGTGAGTGTGTAGGACTGTGTGTGCGAGTGTGTGCGAGTGTGTGTGCGAGTGTGTGAGTACGAGTGTGTTCGAGAGTGTGCAATTGTGTGCGAGTGTGTGTGCGAGTACGTATGAGTGAGTGTGTGCGAGTGTGTGTTTGCGAGTGTGTGCGAGTGTGTGCGAGTGTGTGCGAGTGTGTATGAGTGTATGTGCAAGTGTGTGCGTGAGTGTGTTTTAGAGTGTGTTTAATTGTGTGCGTGCGAGTGTGCTCGAGTGAGTGGGTGCGTGTAAGTGTGTGCGTGCGAGTGTGTGCGAATATGTGCGAGTGTGTGCGAGTGTGTGCATGCGAGTGTGTGCGTGCAAGTGTTTGCGTTCGAGTGTGTGCGAGTGTGTGCAAGTGTGTGAGTGTGTGTGAGTGTGTGTGCTAGTGTGTGCAAATGTGCCCGAGTGTGCACGAGTGAGTGTGTGCGAGTGTGTGTGAGTGTGTGTGCGAGTGTGTGCGTGCGAGTGTGTGCGAGTGTGTGTGAGTGTGTGTGTGAGAGTGTGCGAGTGTGTGCAAATGTGTGTGAGTGTGCACGAGTGAGTGGGTGCGAGTATGCGTGAGTGTGTGTGAGTGTGTGCATGTGAGTGTGTGCAAGCGTGCGTGCGATTGTGTGTGCAAGCGTGTGTGTGCGCGAGTGTGTGCGAGTGTGTATGAGTGTGTGTGCGAGTGTGTGAGTGTGTGTGCAAGTATGTATGAGTGTGTGCGAGTGTGTGTACGAGTGTGTGTGCGATTGTGCATAAGTGTGTGCGAGTGTGTGTGAGTGTGTGTGAGTATGTGTGTGAGTGTTTGTGTGCGAGTGTGTTCGATTGTGTGTGAGTGTGAGTGAGTGTGTACGAGTGTGTGTGAGTGTGTGCCAGTGTGTGCGAGTGTGTGTGCGAGTGTGTGTGAGTGTGTGCGAGTGTGTGCGATTGTGTGTGTGAGTGTGTAGGACTGTATGTGCAAGTGTGTGCGAGTGTGTTTGAGTGTGTGAGTGTGTGCGAGTGTGTGTGAGTGTGTGCAAGTGTGTGTGTGCGAGTGTGTGTGTGCAAGTGTGTGTGTGCAAGTGTGTGCGAGTGTGTATGAGTGTGTGTGTGTGCAAGTGTGTGCGCGAGTGTGTGCGCGAGTGTGTGCGTGTGAGTGAGTGTGTGTGTGTGAGTGTGAGTGTGTGCTAGTGTGCATGAGTGTGAGTGTGTGTGTGCGAGTGTGCGTGTGAGTCAGTGAGTGTGTGTGCGAGTGTGTGCGAGTGTGTGTGTGAGTGTGTGCAAGTGTGTTCGAGTGTGTGTGTGAGTGTGCATGAGTGAGTGTGTGCGAGTTTGTGTGAGTTTGTGTGTGTGTGAGTGTGTGCGAGTGTGTGTGTGTGAGTGTGTGCGAGTGTGTGTGTGAGTGTGTGCGAGTGTGTGTGTGCGATTGTGTATTAGTGAATGTGTGCGAGTGTGCGTGAGAGTGAGTGAGTGTGTGTGTGCGAGTCTGTGCGAGTGAGTGTGAGTGAGTGTGTGCGAGTGTGTGCGAGTGTGTGTGTGCGATTGTGCATAAGTGTGTGCGAGTGTGTGTGTGAGTGTGTAGGACTGTGTGTGCGAGTGTGTGTGCGAGTGTGTGTGCGTGTGTGTGAGTGTGTGTAGGAGTGTGTGTGAGTGTGCGATTGTGTGTGTGAGTGTATAGTACTGTATGAGCGACTGTGTTCGAGTGTGTGTGTGCGAGTGTGTGAGCATGTGTGAGTGTGTGCAAGTGTGTGCGTGCGAGTGTGTGTGATTGTGTATGAGTGAGTGTGTGCGAGTGTGTGCGAGTGTGTGTGCAAGTGTGTTTGAGTGTGTTTGTGCAAGTGTGTATGAGTGTGTGTGTGCGAGTGTGTGCAAGTGTGTTTGTGCGAGTGTGTATGAGTGTGTGTGTGCGAGTGTGTGCAAGTGTGTGTGATTGTGTATGAGTGAGTGTGTGCGAGTGTGTGCGCGAGTGTGTGCGTGTGAGTGTGTGCGAGTGTGTGCGAGTGTGTGTAAGTGTGTGCGATTGTGTGTGTGAGTGTGTAGGACTGTATGTGCGAGTGTGTGACTGTGTTCGAGTGTGTGTGTGCGAGTGTGTGAGTGTGTGCAAGTGTGTGCGTGCGAGTGTGTGTGTGCGAGTGTGTGTGATTGTGTATGAGTGAGTGTGTGCGAGTGTGTGCGAGTGTGTGTGCAAGTGTGTTTGAGTGTGTTTGTGCAAGTGTGTATGAGTGTGTGTGTGCGAGTGTGTGCAAGTGTGTTTGTGTGAGTGTGTATGAGTGTGTGTGTGCGAGTGTGTGCAAGTGTGTGTGATTGTGTGTGAGTGTGTGTATGAGTGAGTGTGTGCGAGTGTGTGTGCGAGTGTGTGCGCGAGTGTGTGCGTGTGAGTGTGTGCGAGTGTGTGCGAGTGTGTGTAAGTGTGTGCGATTGTGTGTGTGAGTGTGTAGGACTGTATGTGCGAGTGTGTGTGACTGTGTTCGAGTGTGTGTGCGAGTGTGTGAGTGTGTGCAAGTGTGTGCGTGCGAGTGTGTGTGTGCGAGTGTGTGTGATTGTGTATGAGTGAGTGTGTGCGAGTGTGTGCGAGTGTGTGTGCAAGTGTGTTTGAGTGTGTTTGTGCAAGTGTGTATGAGTGTGTGCGAGTGTGTGCAAGTGTGTGTGATTGTGTGTGAGTGTGTATGAGTGAGTGTGTGCGAGTGTGTGTGCGAGTGTGTGCGCGAGTATGTGCGTGCTGGTGTGCGCGAGTGTGTGTAGTAGTGTGTGTGACTGTTTGCGATTGTGTGTGTGAGTGTGTAGGACTGTATGTGCGAGTGTGTGCGACTGTGTTCGAGTGTGTGTGTGCGAGTGTGTGAGCATGTGTGAGTGTGCAAGTGTGTGTGTGCAAGTGTGTGCGTGCGAGTGTGTGCGAGTGTGTGCGAGTGTGTCCGAATGTGTGCGAGTGTGTGCGTGCGAGTGTGCGCGAGTGTGCACGAGTGTGTGCATGTAAGTGTGTGCGTGCGAGTGTGTGCGAGTGTGCTCGAGTGAATGGGTGAGAGTGTGTGCGAGTGTGTGTGTGTGCAAGTAAGTGTGTGTGAGAGTGTATGAGTGAGTGTGTGTGAGTGTGTGTGTGCGAGTTTGTGTGCGAGTGTGTGCGAGTGAGTGTGTGCGAGTTTGTGTGCGAGTGTGTGTGCGAGTGTGTGTGTGCGAGTGTGTGTGTGCGTGTGAGTGTGTGCGAGTGTGTGAGTGCGAATGTGTGTGCGTGTGAGTGTGTGCGAGTGTGTATGAGCGTATGTGCGAGTGTGTGCCAGTGTGTGCGAGTGTGTGTGCGAGTGTGTGCAAGTGTGTGCGAGTGTGTGCGAGTGTGTGCGAGTGTGTGTGTGCGAGTGTGTGTGTGCGAGTGTGTGTGCAATTGTGTATGAGTGTGTGCGAGTGTGTGTGCGTTTGTGCGAGTGTGTGCGTGTGTGTGTGCAAGTGCGTGTGAGTGAGTGCAAGTGTGTGCAAATGTGTGTGTGAGTGTGCGAGTGTGGGCATGCGAGTGTGTGCTAGTGTGCGAGAGTGTGCAAGTGTGTGCGAGTGTGTGTGTGCGAGTGTGTGTGCAATTGTGTATGAGTGTGTGCAAATGTGTGTGCGTTTGTGCGAGTGTGTGCGTGTGTGTGTGCAAGTGCGTGTGAGTGAGTGCAAGTGTGTGCAAATGTGTGTGCGAGTGTGCGAGTGTGGGCATACGAGTGTGTGCTAGTGTGTGCGAGTGTGTGAGTGTGTGCGAATGTTGCCGAGTGTGTGTGTGAGTGTGTAGGACTGTGTGTGCGAGTGTGTGCGAGTGTGTGTGTACGAGTGTGTTCGAGTGTGTGCAATTTTGTGCGAGTGTGTGTGTGCGAGTGCGTATGAGTAAGTGTGTGCGAATGTGTGCGAGTGTGTGCGAGTGTGTGTGCGAGTGTGTGTGTGAGTGTGTGCGTGCGACTGTGTGTGTGCGAGTGTGTGCGAGTGTGTGCGAGTGTTTGCGTGTGAGTGCGAGTGTGTGTGCGCGTGTGTGCATGTGACTGTGTGTGTGCGACTGTGGGCGAGTGTGTGCGAGTGTTTGCGTGTGTGTACTAGTGTGTGCGAGTGTGTGGGTGCGAGTGTGTGCAAGTGTGTGCGAGTGTGTGTGAGTGTGTGTGTGAGTGTGTGTGAATGTGTGCGAGTCAGTGTGTGCGAGTGTGTGTGTGCGATTGTGTATGAGTGGGTGCGAGTATGTGTGTGAGCGTGTGCGAGTGTGTGCGAGAGTGTGCGTGCGAGTGCATGCGAGTGAGTGTCAGTGTGTGCAAATGTGTGCGAGTGTGCGCGAGTGTGTGCGTGTGAGTGAGTGTGTGTGTGAGTGTGAGTGTGTGCTAGTGTGCATGAGTGTGTGAGTGTGTGCGAGTGTGCGCAAGAGTGCGTGTGAGTGAGTGAGTGTGTGTGCGAGTGTGTGTGAGTGTGTACGAGTGGGTGTAGGAGTGTGTGCGAGTGTGTGCGATTGTGTGTGTGAGTGTGTAG
The DNA here is from genome assembly GCF_046119375.1 of Phyllobates terribilis. Lineage (NCBI taxonomy): Eukaryota > Metazoa > Chordata > Amphibia > Anura > Dendrobatidae > Phyllobates > Phyllobates terribilis. The sequence continues at coordinate 366,550,903 of NW_027362764.1, read as the reverse complement.
GACTGTATGTGCAAGTGTGTGCGAGTGTGTTTGAGTGTGTGAGTGTGTGCGAGTGTGTGTGAGTGTTTGTGAGTGTGTGCAAGTGTGTGTGTGCGAGTGTGTGTGTGTGAGTGTGTGCAAGTGTGTTCGAGTGTGTGTGCGAGTGTGTATGAGTGTGTGTGTGTGCAAGTGTGTGCGCGTGTGTGTGAGTGTCTGTGAGTGTGTGCATGAGTGAGTGTGTGCGAGTGTGTGTGAGTTTGTGTGTGTGTGAGTGTGTGCGAGTGTGTGTGTGAGTGTGTGCGAGTGTGTGTGTGAGTGTGTGCGAGTGTGTGTGTGCGATTGTGTATTAGTGAATGTGTGCGAGTGTGCGTGAGTGTGTGCGTGCGAGTGAGTGAGTGTGTGTGTGCGAGTGAGTGTGAGTGAGTGTGTGCGCGAGTGTGTGCGAGTGTGTGTGTGCGATTGTGCATGAGTGTGTGCGAGTGTGTGTGTGCAATTGTGTATGAGTGTGTGTGAGTTTGTGCGAGTGTGTGCGTGTGTGTACGAGTGCGTGCGAGTACGCGCAAATGTGTGTGAGAGTGTACGAGTGTGGGCGTGCGAGTGTGTGCTAGTGTGCGTGAGTGTGTGAGTGTGTGCGAGTGTGCGTGAGTAAGTGTGTGTGTAAGTGCGTGCGAGTGTTTCCGAGTGTGTATGTGAGTGTGTAGGACTGTGTGTGCGAGTGTGTGTGAGTGTGTGTGCGAGTGTGTGAGTACGAGTGTGTTCGAGAGTGTGCAATTGTGTGCGAGTGTGTGTGCGAGTGCGTATGAGTGAGTGTGTGCGAGTGTGTGTTTGCGAGTGTGTGCGAGTGTGTGCGAGTGTGTGCGAGTGTGTGCGAGTGTGTATGAGTGTATGTGCAAGTGTGTGCGCGAGTGTGTTTTAGAGTGTGTGCAATTGTGTGCGTGCGAGTGTGCTCGAGTGAGTGGGTGCGTGTAAGTGTGTGCGTGCGAGTGTGTGCGAATATGTGCGAGTGTGTGCGAGTGTGTGCATGCGAGTGTGTGCAAGTGTGTGAGTGTGTGCGAGTGTGTGTGCTAGTGTGTGCAAATGTGCCCGAGTGTGCACGAGTGAGTGTGTGCGAGTGTGTGTGAGTGTGTGTGCGAGTGTGTGCGTGCGAGTGTGTGCGAGTGTGTGTGAGTGTGTGTGTGAGAGTGTGCGAGTGTGTGCAAATGTGTGCGAGTGTGCACGAGTGAGTGGGTGCGAGTATGCGCGAGTGTGTGTGAGTGTGTGCATGTGAGTGTGTGCAAGCGTGCGTGCGATTGTGTTTGCAAGCGTGTGTGTGCGCGAGTGTGTGCGAGTGTGTATGAGTGTGTGTGCGAGTGTGTGCGAGTGTGTGCGAGTGTGTGCGAGTGTGTGTGTGCGAGTGTGTGTGTGTGTGTGTGAGTGTGTGTGAGTGCTTGCTAGTGTGTGTGTGAGTGTGTGCGACTGTGTGTGCGAGTGTGTGCGCGTGTGTGCGAGTGTGTATGAGTGTATGTGCGAGTTTGTGTGCGAGTGTGTGTTCGAGTGTGTGTGTTCGAGTGTGTGCAAGTGTGTACGAGTGTGTGTGCGAGTGCGTACAAGTGTGTGCGAGTGTGCATGAGTGTGTGCGTGTGAGTGTGTGCGAGTGTGTGTGTGCGAGTGTGTGCGAGTGTGCTCGAGTGAGTGGGTGCGAGTGTGTGCGAGTGTGTATGAGTGAGTGTGTGTGAGTGTGTGTGTGTGCAAGTTTGTGTGCGTGTGAGTGTGTGCGAGTGTGTGTGAGTGTGTGTGCGAGTGCGTGCGTGCGAGTGTGTGTGAGTGTGTGCGATTGTGTGTGTGAGTGTGTAGGACTGTATGTGCGAGTGTGTATGAGTGTGTGTGTGAGTTTGTGCAAGTGTGTGCGAGTGTGTACGAGTGTGTGCAAGTGTGTGCGAGTGAGTGTGTGCGAGTGTGTGTGCGAGTGTGTGCGTGCGAGTGTGTGCGGGTGTGTGCGTGTGAGTGAGTGCGAGTGTGTGCAAATGTGTGTGAGCGTGTGCGAGTGTGTGTGAGTGTGTGCGAGTGTGCGCATGTGAGTGAGTGTGTGTGTGTCTGTGTGAGTGTGTGCTTGCGAGTGTTTGCTAGTGTGCGCGAGTGTGTGAGTGTGTGCGAGTGTGCGTGAGTGTGTGTGTGTGAGTGAGTGAGTGTGTGTGTGCGAGTGTGTGCGAGTGAGTGTGAGTGAGTGTGTGCGAGTGTGTGCAAGTGTGTGTGTGCGATTGTGCATGAGTGTGTGCGAGTGTGTGTTTGCAATTGTGTATGAGTGTGTGTGAGTTTGTGCGAGTGTGTGCGTGTGTGTACGAGTGCGTGCGAGTACGCGCAAATGTGTGTGAGAGTGTACGAGTGTGGGCGTGCGAGTGTGTGCTAGTGTGCGTGAGTGTGTGAGTGTGTGCGAGTGTGCGTGAGTAAGTGTGTGTGTAAGTGCGTGCGAGTGTTTCCGAGTGTGTGTGTGAGTGTGTAGGACTGTGTGTGCGAGTGTGTGCGAGTGTGTGTGCGAGTGTGTGAGTACGAGTGTGTTCGAGAGTGTGCAATTGTGTGCGAGTGTGTGTGCGAGTACGTATGAGTGAGTGTGTGCGAGTGTGTGTTTGCGAGTGTGTGCGAGTGTGTGCGAGTGTGTGCGAGTGTGTATGAGTGTATGTGCAAGTGTGTGCGTGAGTGTGTTTTAGAGTGTGTTTAATTGTGTGCGTGCGAGTGTGCTCGAGTGAGTGGGTGCGTGTAAGTGTGTGCGTGCGAGTGTGTGCGAATATGTGCGAGTGTGTGCGAGTGTGTGCATGCGAGTGTGTGCGTGCAAGTGTTTGCGTTCGAGTGTGTGCGAGTGTGTGCAAGTGTGTGAGTGTGTGTGAGTGTGTGTGCTAGTGTGTGCAAATGTGCCCGAGTGTGCACGAGTGAGTGTGTGCGAGTGTGTGCGAGTGTGTGTGCGAGTGTGTGCGTGCGAGTGTGTGCGAGTGTGTGTGAGTGTGTGTGTGAGAGTGTGCGAGTGTGTGCAAATGTGTGCGAGTGTGCACGAGTGAGTGGGTGCGAGTATGCGTGAGTGTGTGTGAGTGTGTGCATGTGAGTGTGTGCAAGCGTGCGTGCGATTGTGTGTGCAAGCGTGTGTGTGCGCGAGTGTGTGCGAGTGTGTATGAGTGTGTGTGCGAGTGTGTGAGTGTGTGTGTGCAAGTATGTATGAGTGTGTGCGAGTGTGTGTACGAGTGTGTGTGCGATTGTGCATAAGTGTGTGCGAGTGTGTGTGAGTGTGTGTGAGTATGTGTGTGAGTGTTTGTGTGCGAGTGTGTTCGATTGTGTGTGAGTGTGAGTGAGTGTGTACGAGTGTGTGTGAGTGTGTGCCAGTGTGTGCGAGTGTGTGTGCGAGTGTGTGTGAGTGTGTGCGAGTGTGTGCGATTGTGTGTGTGAGTGTGTAGGACTATATGTGCAAGTGTGTATGAGTGTGTGTGTGAGTGTGTGAAAGTGTGTGCGAGTGTGTGCAAGTGTGTGCGAGTGAGTGTGTGCGAGTGTGTGCGTGCGAGTGTGTGCGTGCGAGTGTGTGCGAGTGTGTGCGAGTGTGTCCGAATGTGTGTGAGTGTGTGCGTGCGAGTGTGCCCGAGTGTGCACGAGTGTGTGCATGTAAGTGTGTGCGTGCGAGTGTGTGCGAGTGTGCTCGAGTGAATGGGTGAGAGTGTGTGCGAGTGTGTGTGAGTGTGTGCAAGTAAGTGTGTGTGAGAGTGTATGAGTGAGTGTGTGTGAGTGTGTGTGCGAGTTTGTGTGCAAGTGTGTGCGAGTGAGTGTGTGCGAGTGTGTGCGAGTTTGTGTGCGAGTGTGTGTGTGTGCGTGTGTGCGCGCGAGTGTGTGCGAGTGTGTGAGTGCGAATGTGTGTGCGTGTGAGTGTGTGCGAGTGTGTATGAGTGTATGTGCGAGTGTGTGTGCAATTGTGTATGAGTGTGTGCGAGTGTGTGTGAGTTTGTGCAAGTGTGTGCGTGTGTTCGTGCGAGTGCGTGCGAGTGAGTGCGGGTGTGTGCGAGTGTGTGTATGCGAGTGTGTGTGCGATTGTGTATGAGTGTGTGTGAGTTTGTGCGAGTGTGTGCGTGTGTGCGCGAGTGCGTGCGAGTACGCGCAAATGTGTGCGAGTGTGGGCGTGCGAGTGTGTGCTAGTGTGCGCGAGTGTGTGAGTGTGTGTGAGTGTGCGTGAGTAAGTGTGTGTGTAAGTGCATGCGAGTGTTTCCGAGTGTGTGTGTGAATATGTAGGACTGTGTGCGAGTGTGTGCGAGTGTGTGTGCGAGTGTGTTCGAGTGTGTGCAATTGTGTGCGAGTGTGTGTGCGAGTGCGTATGAGTGAGTGTGTGCGAGTGTGTGTTTGCGAATGTGTGTGCGAGTGTGTATGAGTGTATGTGCGAGTGTGTGCGCGAGTGTGTGTTTTAGAGTGTGTGCAATTGTGTGCGTGTGAGTGTGTGCATGAGTCTGTGCGTGCGAGTGTGCTCGAGTGAGTGGGTGCGTGTAAGTGTGTGCGTGCGAGTGTGTGCGAATGTGTGCGAGTGTGTGCGAGTGTGTGCGAGCAAGTGTTTGCGAGTGTGTGCAAGTGTGTGAGTGTGTGCGAGTGTGTGTGCGAGTGTGTGCGAGTGTGTGCAAATGTGCCCGAGTGTGCGCGAGTGTGCACGAGTGAGTGGGTGCGAGTGTATGTGAGTGTGTATGAGTGAGTGTGTGCGTGTGTGCGAGTTTGTGTGCGAGTGAGTGTGTGCGAATGTGTGCGAGTGTGTTTGTGAGTGTGTGTGCGAGTGTGTGCGTGAGAGTGTGTGCGAGTGTGTGCGAGTGTGTGTGCGAGTGTGTGCAAGTTTTTGCGATTGTGTGTGTGAGTGTGTAGGACTGTATGTGCGAGTGTGTGCGAGTGTGTATGAGTGTGTGTGTGAGTGTGTGCAAGTGTGTGTGAGTGAGTGTGTGTGAGTAGGTGTGCGAGTGTGTGTGCGAGTGTGTGCGAGTGTGTGCGATTTTGTGTGAGAGTGTGTAGGACTGTATGTGCGAGTGTGTGCGAGTGTGTATGAGTGTGTGTGTGAGTGTGTGCAAGTGTGTGCGAGTGAATGTGTGTGAGTGTGTGTGCGAGTGTGTGTATGAGTGTGTGTGTGAGTGTGTGCAAGTGTGTGCGAGTGAATGTGTGTGAGTGTGTGTGCGAGTGTGTGCATGCGAGTGTGTGCGTGCGAGTGTGCACGAGTGTGTGCGTGTAAGTGTGTGCGTGCGAGTGTGTGCGAGTGTGCTCAAGTGAATGGGTGCGAGTGTGTGCGAGTGTGTGTGAGTGTGTGCGAGTGAGTGTGTGTGAGTGTGTGTGAGTGTGTGCGATTGTGTGTGAGTGTGTGCGAGTGTGTGCGAGTGTGTGTGTGTGTGCGAATGTGTGTGCGAATGTGTGTGTGAGTGTGTGTGCGAGTGCGTGTGCGAGTGTGTGTGCGAGAGTGAGCGAGTGTGTGCGAGTGTGTGCAAATGTGCCCGAGTGTGCGCGAGTGTCCACAAGTGAGTGGGTGCGAGTGTGTGCGAGTATGTGTGAGTTTGTGCATTTGAGTGTGTGCGAGCGTGTGCGAGTGTGTGTGAGTGTGTGTGCGAGTGTGTGTGCGAGTGTGTGTGCGAGAGTGTGCGAGTGTGTGCAAATGTGCCCGAGTGTGCACGAGTGAGTGCGTGCGAGTGTGTGTGAGTGTGTGCATGTGAGTGTGTGCGAGCGTGTGCGAGTGTGTGTGAGTGTGTGTGCGAGTGTGTGTGCGAGTGTGTGTGCGAGTGTGTGCGAGAGTGTGCGAGTGTGTGCGAGTGTGTGCAAATGTGCCCGAGTGTGCGCGAGTGTGCACGAGTGAGTGGGTGCGAGTGGGTGCGAGTATGTGTGAGTGTGTGCATGTGAGTGTGTGTGCGAGTGTGTGTGCATGTGTGTGTGTGCGAGTGTGTGCGAGTGTGTATGAGTGTGTGTGCGAGTGTGTGCAAGTGTGTGTGAGTGTGTGTGAGTGTGTGTGTGCAAGTATGTATGGGTGTGTGTACGAGTGTGTGTGCGATTGTGCATAAGTGTGTGTGAGTGTGTGTGAGTGTGTGTGTGAGTGTTTGTGTGCGAGTGTGTTCGATTGTGTGTGAGTATGAGTGAGTGTGTACGAGTGTGTGCGAGTGTGTGCCAGTGTGTGCGAGTGTGTGTGCGAGTGTGTGTGAGTGTGTGCGAGTGTGTGCGAGTGTGTGTGTGTGTGTGTAGGACTGTATGTGCAAGTGTGTATGAGTGTGTGTGTGAGTGTTTGAAAGTGTGTGCGAGCGTGTGCGAGTGTGTGTGAGTGTGTGTGCGAGTGTGTGTGCGAGTGTGTGTGCGAGAGTGTGCGAGTGTGTGCAAATGTGCCCGAGTGTGCACGAGTGAGTGTGTGCGAGTGTGTGTGAGTGTGTGCATGTGAGTGTGTGCGAGCGTGTGCGAGTGTGTGTGAGTGTGTGTGCGAGTGTGTGTGCGAGTGTGTGTGCGAGTGTGTGCGAGAGTGTGCGAGTGTGTGCGAGTGTGTGCAAATGTGCCCGAGTGTGCGCGAGTGTGCACGAGTGAGTGGGTGCGAGTGGGTGCGACTGTGTGTGAGTGTGTGCAAGTGTGTGCGAGTGTGTCCGAATATGTGCGAGTGTGTGCGTGCGAGTGAGCCTGAGTGTACACGAGTGTGTGCATGTAAGTGTGTGCGTGCGAGTGTGTGTGAGTGTGCTCGAGTGATTGGGTGAGAGTGTGTGTGAGTGTGTGCAAGTAAGTGTTTGTGAGAGTGTATGAGTGAGTGTGTGAGTGTGTGTGAGAGTTTGTGTGCAAGTGTGTGCGAGTGAGTGTGTGCGAGTTTGTGTGTGAGTGTTTGTGCGAGTGTGTGCGTGCGAGTGTGTGTGTGTGCGTGTGTGCGCGCGAGTGTGTGCGAGTGTGTGAGTGCGAATGTGTGTGTGAGTGTGTGCGAGTGTGTATGAGTGTATGTGCGAGTGTGTGCCAGTGTGTGCGAGTGTGTGTGCGAGTGTGTGCAAGTGTGTGCGAGTGTGTGCGAGAGTGTGTGTGCGAGTGTGTGTGCAATTGTGTATGAGTGTGTGCGAGTGTGTGTTAGTTTGTGCAAGTGTGTGCGTGTGTTCGTGCGAGTGAGTGCGGGTGTGTGCGAGTGTGTGTATGCGAGTGTGTGTGCGATTGTGTATGAGTGTGTGTGCGAGTGCGTGCGAGTACGCGCAAATGTGTGCGAGAGTGTGCAAGTGTGGGCGTGCGAGTGTGTGCTAGTGTGTGCGAGTGTGTGAGTGTGTGCGAGTGTGCGTGAGTAAGTGTGTGTGTAAGTGCGTGCGAGTGTTTCCGAGTGTGTGTGTGAGTGTGTAGGACTGTGTGTGCGAGTGTGTGAGTATGAGTGTATTCGAGTGTGTGCAATTGTGTGTGAGTGTGTGTGCGAGTGCGTATGAGTGAGTGTGTGCGAGTGTGTGCGAGTGTGTGCGAGTGTGTGTTTGCGAGTGTGTGCGAGTGTGTGCGCGAGTGTGTGTTTTAGAGTGTGTGCAATTGTGTGCGTGCGAGTGTGCTCGAGTGAGTGGGTGCGTGTAAGTGTGTGCGTGCGAGTGTGTGCGAATGTGTGCAAGTGTGTGCGAGTGTGTGCATGCGAGTGTGTGCGTGCAAGTGTTTGCGTGCGAGAGTGTGCATGTGTGTGAGTGTGTGCGAGTGTGTGTGTGAGTGTGTGCGAGTGTGTGCAAATGTACCCGAGTGTGCGCGAGTGTGCACGAGTGAGTGGGTGCGAGTGTGTGTGAGTGTGTATGAGTGAGTGTGTGCGAATGTGTGCGAGTGTGTTTGTGATTGTGTGTGCGAGTGTGTGCATGCGAGTGTCTGCGAGTGTGTGTGAGTGTGTGCGAGTGTGTGTGAGTGTGTGCAAATGTGCCCGCGTGTGCATGAGTGTGCACGAGTGAGTGTGTGCGAGTGTGTGCAAGTGTGTCTGAGTGTGTGCGAGTGTGTGTGTGCGAGTGTGTGTATGAGTATGTGTGTTCGATTGTGTATAAGTGTGTGCGAGTGTGTGTATGAGTGTGTGTGAGTGTGTGTGCAAGTGTGTGTGTGCGAGTGTGTTTGATTGTGTGTGAGTGTGTGTGTGAGTGTGAGTGAGTGTGTACGAGTGTGTGCGAGTGTGTGCGAATGTGTGTGCGAGTGTGTGCGGGTGTGTGCGATTGTGTGTGTGAGTGTGTAGGACTGTACATGCGAGTGTGTGCGAGTGTGTATGAGTGTGTGTAAGTGTGTGTGCGAGTGTGTGCGTGCGAGTGTGTGCGACTGTGTGCGAGTGTGTGCGAGTGTGTGTGAATGTGTGCGAGTTTGTACGTGCGAGTGTGCACGAGTGTGCAAGATTGTGTGCGTATAAGTGTGTGCGTGCGAGTGTGTGCGAGTGTGCTCGAGTGAATGGGTGCGAGTGTGTGTGAGTGTGTGCGAGTGAGTGTGTGTGAGTGTGTATAAGTGAGTGTGTGTGAGTGTGTGCGTGTGTGCGAGTTTGTGTGCGAGTGTGTATGAGTGTGTGTGTGAGTGTGTGCGAGTGAGTGTGTGTGAGTGTGTGTGCGAGTGTGTGTGCGAGTGTGTGTGCGAGTGTGTGTGCGAGTGTGTGCGAGTGTGTGTGATTGTGTGTGAGAGTGTGTAGGACTGTATGTGCGAGTGTGTGCGAGTGTGTATGAGTGTGTGTGTGAGTGTGTGCAAGTGAGTGTGTGTGAGTGTGTGTGCGAGTGTGTGCATGCGAGTGTGTGCGTGCGAGTGTGCGTGAGTGTGTGCGACTGTGTGCGAGTGTGTGCGAGTGTGTGAGTGCGAGTGTGTGCGAATGTGTGCGAGTGTGTGCATGTGAGTGTGCACGAGTGAGTGCGAGTGTGCGCGAGTGTGCACGAGTGTGTGCGTGTGTGTGCGTGCGAGTGTGTGCGAGTGTGCTCGAGTGAATGGGTGCGAGTGTGTGCGAGTGTGTGTTAGTGTGTGCGAGTGAGTGTGTGTGAGTGTGTATAAGTGAGTGTGTGTGAGTGTGTGCGTGTGTGCGAGTTTGTGTGCGAGTGTGTGCGAGTGAGTGTGTGCGAGTGTGTGTGAGTGTGTGCGAGTGTGTGTGCGAGTGTGTGCGTGCGAGTGTTTGTGCGAGAGTGTGCATGCGAGTGTGTGTGCGAGAGTGTGCGAGTGTGTGCGAGTGTGTGCATATGTGCCCGAGTGTGCACGAGTGAGTGTGTGCGAGTGTGTGCGAGTGTGTGTGAGTGTGTGCATGTGAGTGTGTGCGAGCATGTGCGAGTGTGTGTGAGTGTGTGTGCGAGTGTGTGTGCGAGAGTGTGCGAGTGTGTGCGAGTGTGTGCAAATGTGCCCGAGTGTGCACGAGTGAGTCGGTGCGAGTGTGTGCGAGTGTGTGTGAGTGTGTGCATGTGAGTGTGTGCGAACGTGTGCGAGTGTGTGTGCATGTGTGTGCGAGTGTGTGCGAGTGTGTATGAGTGTGCGTGCGAGTGTGTGCAAGTGTGTGTGAGTGTGTGCGAGTGTGTGTGTGCAAGTATGTGTGAGTGTGTGCGAGTGTGTGTATGAGTGTGTGTGCGATTGTGCATAAGTGTGTGCGAGTGTGTGTGAGTGTGTGTGCTAGTGTGTGTGTGCGAGTGTGTTCGATTGTGTGAGTGTGAGTGAGTGTGTACGAGTGTGTGCGAGTGTGTGTGAGTGTGTGCGAGTGTGTGTGTGCAAGTATGTGTGAGTGTGTGCGAGTGTGTGTATGAGTGTGTGTGCGATTGTGCATAAGTGTGTGCGAGTGTGTGTGAGTGTGTGTGCTAGTGTGTGTGTGCGAGTGTGTTCGATTGTGTGAGTGTGAGTGAGTGTGTACGAGTGTGTGCGAGTGTGTGTGAGTGTGTGCGTGCGAGTGTGTGCAAGTGTGTGTGAGTGTGTGCGAGTGTGTGTGTGCAAGTATGTGTGAGTGTGTGCGAGTGTGTGTATGAGTGTGTGTGCGATTGTGCATAAGTGTGTGCGAGTGTGTGTGAGTGTGTGTGCTAGTGTGTGTGTGCGAGTGTGTTCGATTGTGTGAGTGTGAGTGAGTGTGTACGAGTGTGTGCGAGTGTGTGCCAGTGTGTGCGAGTGTGTGTGCGAGTGTGTGTGAGTGTGTGCGAGTGTGTGTGATTGTGTGTGTGAGTGTGTAGGACTGTATGTGCGAGTGTGTGTGAGTGTGTGTGTGAAAGTGTGTGCGAGTGTGTGCAAGTGTGTGCGAGTGAGTGTGTGCGAGTGTGTGCGAGTGTGTTCGACTGTGTGCGAGTGTGTGCGAGTGTGTGAGTGCGAGTGTGTCCGAATGTGTGCGAGTGTGTGCGTGCGAGTGTGCGCGAGTGTGTGCATGTAAATGTGTGCGTGCGAGTGTGTGCGAGTGTGCTTGAGTGAATGGGTGAGAGTGTGTGCGAGTGTGTGTGAGTGTGTGCGAGTAAGTGTGTGTGAGTGTGTATGAGTGAGTGTGTGTGAGTGTGTGTGTGCGAGTTTGTGTGCGAGTGTGTGCGAGTAAGTGTGTGCGAGTTTGTGCGAGTTTGTGTGCGAGTGTGTGCCAGTGTGTGCCAGTGTGTGCGAGTGTGTGTGTGCGAGTGTGTGCAAGTGTGTGCGAGTGTGTGCGAGAGTGTGCGAGTGTGTGTGAGTGTGTGTGTGCGAGTGTGTGTGCAATTGTGTATGAGTGTGTGCGAGTGTGAGTTTGTGCAAGTGTGTGTGTGTGTTCGTGCGAGTGCGTGCGAGTGAGTGCGGGTGTGTGTGAGTGTCTGTATGCGAGTGTGTGTGCGATTGTGTATGAGTGTGTGTGAGTTTGTGCGAGTGTGTGCGTGTGTGTGCGAGTGCATGCGAGTACGCGCAAATGTGTGCGAGTGTGGGCGTGCGAGTGTGTGCTAGTGTGCGCGAGTGTGCGAGTGTGCGTGAGTAAGTGTGTGTGTAAGTGCGTGCGAGTGTTTCCGAGTGTGTGTGTGAGTATGTAGGACTGTGTGTGCGAGTGTGTGTGCGTGTGTGTTCGAGTGTGTGCAATTGTGTGCGAGTGCGTATGAGTTAGTGTGTGCGAGTGTGTGTTTGCGAGTGTGTGTGCGAGTGTGTGCGAGTGTGTGCGAGTGTGTATGAGTGTATGTGCGAGTGTGTGCGCGAGTGTGTGTTTTAGAGTGTGTGCAATTGTGTGCGTGTGAGTGTGTGCATGAGTGTGTGCGTGCGAGTGTGCTCGAGTGAGTGGGTGCGTGTAAGTGTGTGCGTGCGAGTGTGTGTGAATGTGTGCGAGTGTGTGCGAGTGTGTGCGAGTGTGTGCGAGCAAGTGTTTGCGTGTGAGTGTGTGCGAGTGTGTGCAAGTGTGTGAGTGTGTGTGAGTGTGTGCGAGTGTGTGCAAATGTGCCCGAGTGTGCGCGAGTGTGCACGAGTGAGTGGGTGCGAGTGTGTGTGAGTGTGTATGAGTGAGTGTGTGCGTGTGTGCGAGTTTGTGTGCGAGTGAGTGTGTGCGAATGTGTGCGAGTGTGTTTGTGAGTGTGTGTGCGAGTGTGTGCGTGAGAGTGTGTGCGAGTGTGTACGAGTTTGTGTGCGAGTGTGTGCGAGTGTGTGCGAGTGTGTGCGATTGTGTGTGTGAGTGTGTTGGACTGTATGTGCGAGTGTGAATGAGTGTGTGTGTGAGTGTGTGCAAGTGTGTGCGAGTGAGTGTGTGTGAGTGTGTGTGCGATTGTGTGTGCGATTGTGTAGGACTGTATGTGCGAGTGTGTGCGAGTGTGTGTGTGAGTGTGTGCAAGTGTGTGCGAGTGAGTGTGTGTGAGTGTGTGTGCGAGTGTGTGCATGCGAGTGTGTGCGTGCGAGTGTGCACGAGTGTGTGCGTGTAAGTGTGTGCGTGCGAGTGTGTGCGTGCGAGTGTGTGCGAGTGTGCTCGAGTGAATGGGTGCGAGTGTGTGCGAGTGTGTGTGAGTGTGCGAGTGAGTGTGTGTGAGTGAGTGTGTGTGAGTGTGTGCGAGTTTGTGTGCGAGTGTGTGCGATTGAGTGTGTGCGAGTGTGTGCGATTGTGTGTGAGTGTGTGCGAGTGTGTGCGTGTGAGTGTGTGCGAGTGTGTGAGTGTGTGTGCGAGTGTGTGCGAGTGTGTATGAGTGTATGTGCGAGTGTGTGCAAGTGAGTGAGAGTGTGTGTGTGTGCGAGTGTGTGCAAGTGTGTGCGAGTGAGTGTGTGCAAGTGTGTGTGAGAGTGTGCAAGTGTGTGCGAGTGTGTGTGTGTGCAATTGTGTATGAGTGTGTGCGAGTGTGTGTGCGTTTGTGCAAGTGTGTGCGTGTGTGTGTGCGAGTGCGTGTGAGTGAGTGCAAGTGTGTGCAAATGTGTGCGTGAGTGTGGGTGTGCGAGTGTGTGCTAGTGTGCGCGAGTGTGTGAGTGTGTGCGAGTGTGCATGAGTAAGTGTGTGTGAGTGTGTGCGAGTGTTGCCGAGTGTGTGTGTGAGTGTGTAGGACTGTGTGTGCGAGTGTGTGCGAGTGTGTGTGTACGAGTGTGTGCAATTTTGTGCAAGTGTGTGTGTGCGAGTGCGTATGAGTAAGTGTGTGCGAATGTGTGCGAGTGTGTGCGAGTGTGTGTGCGAGTGTGTGTGTGAGTGTGTGCGTGCGACTGTGTGTGTGCGAGTGTGTGCGAGTGTGTGCGAGTGTTTGCGTGTGAGTGCGCGTGTGTGTGCGTGTGTACGAGTGTGTGCGAGTGTGTGGGTGCGAGTGTGTGCGAATGTGTGCGAGTGTGTACGTGCGAGTGTGCACGAGTGTGCACGAGTGTGTGCGTATAAGTGTGTGCGTGCGAGTGTGTGCGAGTGTGATCGAGTGAATGGGTGCGAGTGTGTGTGAGTGTGTGCGAGTGAGTGTGTGTGAGTGTGTATAAGTGAGTGTGTGTGAGTGTGTGCGTGTGTGCGAGTTTGTGTGCAAGTGTGTATGAGTGTGTGTGTGAGTGTGTGCAAGTGTGTGCGAGTGAGTGTGTGTGAGTGTGTGTGCGAGTGTGTGTGCGAGTGCGTGCGAGTGTGTGCGATTGTGTGTGAGAGTGTGTAGGACTGTATGTGCAAGTGTGTGCGAGTGTGTATGGGTGTGTGTGATTGTGTGCAAGTGTGTGCAAGTGAGTGTGTGTGCGAGTGTGTGCATGCGAGTGTGCGCGTGCGAGTGTGTGCGAGTGTGTGCGAGTGTGTGAGTGCGAGTGTGTGCAAATGTGTGCGAGTGTGTGCATGCGAGTGTGCACGAGTGTGCACGAGTGTGTGCGTGTAAGTGTGTGCGTGTGAGTGTGTGCGAATGTGTGCGAGTGTGTGCGAGCAAGTGTTTGCGTGCGAGTGTGTGCGAGTGTGTGCAAGTGTGTGAGTGTGTGCGAGTGTGTGCGAGTGTGTGCAAATGTGCCCGAGTGTGCGCGAGTGTGCACGAGTGAGTGGGTGCGAGTGTGTGTGAGTGTGTATGAGTGAGTGTGTGCGTGTGTGCGAGTTTGTGTGCGAGTGAGTGTGTGCGAATGTGTGCGAGTGTGTTTGTGAGTGTGTGTGCGAGTGTGTGCGCGAGTGTGTGCGCGAGTGTGTGCGAGTGTGTGCGAGTGTGTGCGAGTGTGTGTGCGAGTGTGTGCGATTGTGTGTGTGAGTGTGTAGGACTGTATGTGCGAGTGTGTGCGAGTGTGTATGAGTGTGTGTGTGAGTGTGTGCAAGTGTGCGCGAGTGAGTGTGTGTGAGTGTGTGTGCGAAAGTGTGCGAGTGTGTGCGATTGTGTGTGAAAGTGTGTAGGACTGTATGTGCGAGTGTGTGCGAGTGTGTATGAGTGTGTGTGTGAGTGTGTGCAAGTGTGTGCGAGTGTGTGCGTGCGAGTGTGCACGAGTGTGCACGAGTGTGTGCATGTAAGTGTGTGTGTGCGAGTGTGTGCGAGTGTGCTCGAGTGAATGGGTGCGAGTGTGTGCGAGTGTGTGTGAGTGTGTGCGAGTGAGTGTGTGTGAGTGAGTGTGTGTGAGTGTGTGCGAGTTTGTGTGCGAGTGTGTGCGAGTGAGTGTGTGCGAGTGTGTGCGATTGTGTGTGAGTGTGTGCGAGTGTGTGCGAGTGTGTGCATGTGAGTGTGTGCGAGTGTGTGAGTGTGTGTGCGAATGTGTGTGCGAGTGTGTGCGAGTGTGTATGAGTGTATGTGCGAGTGTGTGCAAGTGTGTGAGAGTGTGTGTGAGTGTGTGTGTGCGAGTGTGTGCGAGTGTGTGCGAGTGAGTGTGTGCGAGTGTGTGCGAGAGTGTGCGAGTGTGTGTGTGCGAGTGTGTGTGCAATTGTGTATGAGTGTGTGCGAGTGTGTGTGCGTTTGTGCGAGTGTGTGCGTGTGTGTGTGCGAGTGCGTGTGAGTGAGTGCAAGTGTGTGCAAATGTGTGCGCGAGTGTGGGCGTGCGAGTGTGTGCTAGTGTGCGCGAGTGTGTGAGTGTGTGCGAGTGTGCATGAGTAAGTGTGTGTGCGAGTGTTACCGAGTGTGTGTGTGAGTGTGTAGGACTGTGTGTGCGAGTGTGTGTGTGAGTGTGTGTGTACGAGTGTGTGCAATTTTGTGCGAGTGTGTGTGTGCGAGTGTGTATGAGTAAGTGTGTGCGAATGTGTGCGAGTGTGTGCGAGTGTGTGTGCGAGTGTGTGTGCGAGTGTGTGCATGCGACTGTGTGTGTGTGACTGTGTGCGAGTGTTTGCGTGTGTGTGCGAGTGTGTGTGCGTGTGTACGAGTGTGTGCGAGTGTGTGGGTGCGAGTGTGTGCAAGTGTGTGTGAGTGTGTGTGTGAGTGTGTGCGAGTCTGTGTGTGCGAGTGTGTGTGTGCGATTGTGTGTGTGCGATTGTGTATGAGTGTGTGCGAGTATGTGTGTGAGTGTGTGCGAGTGTGTGCGAGTGTGTGCGTGCTAGTGCGTGCGAGTGCGTGCGAGTGAGTGCGAGTGTGTGCAAATGTGTGCGAGAGTGTGCGAGTGTGGGCGTGCGAGTGTGTGCGAGTGTGCGCGAGTGTGCACGAGTGTGTGCGTGTGAGTGTGTGTGTGTGAGTGTGAGTGTGTGCTAGTGTGCATGAGTGTGTGAGTGTGTGCGAGTGTGCGCGAGTGTGCGTGTGAGTGAGTGAGTGTGTGTGCGAGTGTGTGTGAGTGTGTACGAGTGTGTGTGTGAGTGTGTAGGACTATATGTGCAAGTGTGTGCGAGTGTGTTCGAGTGTGTGAGTGTGTGTGAGTGTGTGTGAGTGTGTGCAAGTGTGTGTGTGAGTGTGTAGGACTGTGTGTGTGAGTGTGTGTGCGAGTGTGTGCGAGTGTGTGTGAGTGTGTGTGAGTGTGTGTAGGAGTGTGTGTGTGTGCGATTGTGTGTGTGAGTGTGTAGTACTGTATGTGCGACTGTGTTCGAGTGTGTGTGTGCGAGTGTGTGAGCATGTGTGAGTGTGTGCAATGTGTGCGTGCGAGTGTGTGTGTGCGAGTGTGTGTGATTGTGTATGAGTGAGTGTGTGCGAGTGTGTGTGCAAGTGTGTTTGAGTGTGTTTGTGCAAGTGTGTATGAGTGTGTGTGTGCGAGTGTGTGCAAGTGTGTGTGATTGTGTGTGAGTGTGTGTATGAGTGAGTGTGTGCGAGTGTGTGTGAGTGTGTGCAAGTGAATGTGTGTGAGTGTGTGTGCGAGTGTGTGCATGCGAGTGTGTGCGTGCGAGTGTGTGCGAGTGTGTGCGAGTGTGTGCGAGTGTGTGCGAGTGTGTGCGAGTGTGTGAGTGCGAGTGTGTGCGAATGTGTGAGTGCGAGTGTGTGCGAATGTGTGCGAGTGTGTGCATGCGAGTGTGCACGAGTTTGTGCGTGTAAGTGTGTGCATGCGAGTGTGTGCGAGTGTGCTCGAGTGAATGGGTGCGAGTGTGTGCGAGTGTGCGTGAGTGTGTGTGAGTGTGTATAAGTGAGTGTGTGTGAGTGTGTGCGAGTTTGTGTGCGAGTGTGTGCGAGTGAGTGTGCGAGTGTGTGTGAGTGTGTGCGAGTGTGTGCGAGTGTGTGTGTGCGAGTGTGTGTGTGTGAGTGTGTGTGCGAGAGTGTGCGAGTGTGTGCGAGTGTGTGCATAGGAGCCCGAGTGTGCACGAGTGAGTGTGTGCGAGTGTGTGCGAGTTTGTGTGAGTGTGTGCATGTGAGTGTGTGCGAGTGTGTGTGAGTGTGTGTGCGAGTGTGTGTGCGAGTGTGTGCCAGTGTGTGCGAGTGTGTGTGCGAGTGTGTGTGAGTGTGTGCGAGTGTGTTCGAGTGTGTGTGTGTGTGTGTAGGACTGTATGTGCAAGTGTGTATGAGTGTGTGTGTGAGTGTTTGAAAGTGTGTGCGAGTGTGTGCAAGTGTGTGCGAGTGAGAGTGTGCGAGTGTGTGCGTGCGAGTGTGTGCATGCGAGTGTGTGCGTGCGAGTGTGTGCGACTGTGTGTGAGTGTGTGCAAGTGTGTGCGAGTGTGTCCGAATGTGTGCGAGTGTGTGCGTGCGAGTGAGCCTGAGTGTACACGAGTGTGTGCATGTAAGTGTGTGCGTGCGAGTGTGTGTGAGTGTGCTCGAGTGATTGGGTGAGAGTGTGTGTGAGTGTGTGCAAGTAAGTGTGTGTGAGAGTGTATGAGTGAGTGTGTGAGTGTGTGTGAGAGTTTGTGTGCAAGTGTGTGCGAGTGAGTGTGTGCGAGTTTGTGTGCGAGTGTTTGTGCGAGTGTGTGCGTGCGAGTGTGTGTGTGTGCGTGTGTGCGCGCGAGTGTGTGCGAGTGTGTGAGTGCGAATGTGTGTGTGAGTGTGTGCGAGTGTGTATGAGTGTATGTGCGAGTGTGTGCCAGTGTGTGCGAGTGTGTGTGCGAGTGTGTGCAAGTGTGTGCGAGTGTGTGCGAGAGTGTGTGTGCGAGTGTGTGTGCAATTGTGTATGAGTGTGTGCGAGTGTGTGTTAGTTTGTGCAAGTGTGTGCGTGTGTTCGTGCGAGTGAGTGCGGGTGTGTGCGAGTGTGTGTATGCGAGTGTGTGTGCGATTGTGTATGAGTGTGTGTGCGAGTGCGTGCGAGTACGCGCAAATGTGTGCGAGAGTGTGCGAGTGTGGGCGTGCGAGTGTGTGCTAGTGTGCGCGAGTGTGTGAGTGTGTGCGAGTGTGCGTGAGTAAGTGTGTGTGTAAGTGCGTGCGAGTGTTTCCGAGTGTGTGTGTGAGTGTGTAGGACTGTGTGTGCGAGTGTGTGAGTATGAGTGTATTCGAGTGTGTGCAATTGTGTGTGAGTGTGTGTGCGAGTGCGTATGAGTGAGTGTGTGCGAGTGTGTGTGAGTGTGTGCGAGTGTGTGTTTGCGAGTGTGTGCGAGTGTGTGCGCGAGTGTGTGTTTTAGAGTGTGTGCAATTGTGTGCGTGCGAGTGTGCTCGAGTGAGTGGGTGCGTGTAAGTGTGTGCGTGCGAGTGTGTGCGAATGTGTGCAAGTGTGTGCGAGTGTGTGCATGCGAGTGTGTGCGTGCAAGTGTTTGCGTGCGAGAGTGTGCATGTGTGTGAGTGTGTGCGAGTGTGTGTGTGAGTGTGTGCGAGTGTGTGCAAATGTACCCGAGTGTGCGCGAGTTTGCACGAGTGAGTGGGTGCGAGTGTGTGTGAGTGTGTATGAGTGTGTGCGAATGTGTGCGAGTGTGTTTGTGATTGTGTGTGCGAGTGTGTGCGTGCGAGTGTCTGCGAGTGTGTGTGAGTGTGTGCGAGTGTGTGTGAGTGTGTGCAAATGTGCCCGAGTGTGCACGAGTGTGCACGAGTGAGTGTGTGCGAGTGTGTGCAAGTGTGTCTGAGTGTGTGCGAGTGTGTGTGTGCGAGTGTGTGTATGAGTATGTGTGTTCGATTGTGTATAAGTGTGTGCGAGTGTGTGTATGAGTGTGTGTGAGTGTGTGTGCAAGTGTGTGTGTGCGAGTGTGTTTGATTGTGTGTGAGTGTGTGTGTGAGTGTGAGTGAGTGTGTACGAGTGTGTGCGAGTGTGTGCGAATGTGTGTGCGAGTGTGTGCGGGTGTGTGCGATTGTGTGTGTGAGTGTGTAGGACTGTACATGCGAGTGTGTGCGAGTGTGTATGAGTGTGTGTAAGTGTGTGTGCGAGTGTGTGCGTGCGAGTGTGTGCGACTGTGTGCGACTGTGTGCGAGTGTGTGCGAGTGTGTGCGAATGTGTGCGAGTTTGTACGTGCGAGTGTGCACGAGTGTGCACGAGTGTGTGCGTATAAGTGTGTGCATGCGAGTGTGTGCGAGTGTGCTCGAGTGAATGGGTGCGAGTGTGTGTGAGTGTGTGCGAGTGAGTGTGTGTGAGTGTGTATAAGTGAGTGTGTGTGAGTGTGTGCGTGTGTGCGAGTTTGTGTGCGAGTGTGTATGAGTGTGTGTGTGAGTGTGTGCGAGTGAGTGTGTGTGAGTGTGTGTGCGAGTGTGTGTGCGAGTGTGTGTGCGAGTGTGTGTGCGAGTGTGTGCGAGTGTGTGTGATTGTGTGTGAGAGTGTGTAGGACTGTATGTGCGAGTGTGTGCGAGTGTGTATGAGTGTGTGTGTGAGTGTGTGCAAGTGAGTGTGTGTGAGTGTGTGTGCGAGTGTGTGCATGCGAGTGTGTGCGTGCGAGTGTGCGTGAGTGTGTGCGACTGTGTGCGAGTGTGTGCGAGTGTGTGAGTGCGAGTGTGTGCGAATGTGTGCGAGTGTGTGCATGCGAGTGTGCACGAGTGTGCGCGAGTGTGCACGAGTGTGTGCGTGTGTGTGCATGCGAGTGTGTGCGAGTGTGCTCGAGTGAATGGGTGCGAGTGTGTGCGAGTGAGTGTGTGTGAGTGTGTATAAGTGAGTGTGTGTGAGTGTGTGCGTGTGTGCGAGTTTGTGTGCGAGTGTGTGCGAGTGAGTGTGTGCGAGTGTGTGTGAGTGTGTGCGAGTGTGTGTGCGAGTGTGTGCGTGCGAGTGTTTGTGCGAGAGTGTGCGTGCGAGTGTGTGTGCGAGAGTGTGCGAGTGTGTGCGAGTGTGTGCATATGTGCCCGAGTGTGCATGAGTGAGTGTGTGCGAGTGTGTGCGAGTGTGTGTGAGTGTGTGCATGTGAGTGTGTGCGAGCATATGCGAGTGTGTGTGAGTGTGTGTGCGAGTGTGTGTGCGAGTGTGTTCGATTGTGTGTGAGTATGAGTGAGTGTGTACGAGTGTGTGCGAGTGTGTGCCAGTGTGTGCGAGTGTGTGTGCGAGTGTGTGTGAGTGTGTGCGAGTGTGTGCGAGTGTGTGTGTGTGTGTAGGACTGTATGTGCAAGTGTGTATGAGTGTGTGTGTGAGTGTTTGAAAGTGTGTGCGAGTGTGTGCAAGTGTGTGCGAGTGAGAGTGTGCGAGTGTGTGCGTGCGAGTGTGTGCATGCGAGTGTGTGCGTGCGAGTGTGTGCGACTGTGTGTGAGTGTGTGCAAGTGTGTGCGAGTGTGTCCGAATGTGTGCGAGTGTGTGCGTGCGAGTGAGCCTGAGTGTACACGAGTGTGTGCATGTAAGTGTGTGCGTGCGAGTGTGTGTGAGTGTGCTCGAGTGATTGGGTGAGAGTGTGTGTGAGTGTGTGCAAGTAAGTGTGTGTGAGAGTGTATGAGTGAGTGTGTGAGTGTGTGTGAGAGTTTGTGTGCAAGTGTGTGCGAGTGAGTGTGTGTGAGTGTGTGTGCGAGTGTGTGCATGCGAGTGTGTGCGTGCGAGTGTGCGTGAGTGTGTGCGACTGTGTGCGAGTGTGTGCGAGTGTGTGAGTGCGAGTGTGTGCGAATGTGTGCGAGTGTGTGCATGCGAGTGTGCACGAGTGTGCGCGAGTGTGCACGAGTGTGCACGAGTGTGTGCGTGTGTGTGCATGCGAGTGTGTGCGAGTGTGCTCGAGTGAATGGGAGCGAGTGTGTGCGAGTGAGTGTGTGTGAGTGTGTATAAGTGAGTGTGTGTGAGTGTGTGCGTGTGTGCGAGTTTGTGTGCGAGTGTGTGCGAGTGAGTGTGTGTGAGTGTGTGTGAGTGTGTGCGAGTGTGTGTGCGAGTGTGTGCGTGCGAATGTTTGTGCGAGAGTGTGCGTGCGAGTGTGTGTGCGAGAGTGTGCGAGTGTGTGCGAGTGTGTGCATATGTGCCCGAGTGTGCATGAGTGAGTGTGTGCGAGTGTGTGCGAGTGTGTGTGAGTGTGTGCATGTGAGTGTGTGCGAGCATATGCGAGTGTGTGTGAGTGTGTGTGCGAGTGTGTGTGCGAGTGTGTGTGCGAGAGTGTGCGAGTGTGTGCGAGTGTGTGCAAATGTGCCCGAGTGTGCACGAGTGAGTCGGTGCGAGTGTGTGCGAGTGTGTGTGAGTGTGTGCATGTGAGTGTGTGCGAACGTGTGCGAGTGTGTGTGCATGTGTGTGCGAGTGTGTGCGAGTGTGTATGAGTGTGCGTGTGAGTGTGTGCAAGTGTGTGTGAGTGTGTGCGAGTGTGTGTGTGCAAGTATGTGTGAATGTGTGCGAGTGTGTGTGTGCAAGTATGTGTGAGTGTGTGCGAGTGTGTGTATGAGTGTGTGTGCGATTGTGCATAAGTGTGTGCGAGTGTGTGTGAGTGTGTGTGCTAGTGTGTGTGTGCGAGTGTGTTCGATTGTGTGAGTGTGAGTGAGTGTGTACGAGTGTGTGCGAGTGTGTGTGAGTGTGTGCGAGTGTGTGTGTGCAAGTATGTGTGAGTGTGTGCGAGTGTGTGTATGAGTGTGTGTGCGATTGTGCATAAGTGTGTGCGAGTGTGTGTGAGTGTGTGTGCTAGTGTGTGTGTGCGAGTGTGTGCGAGTGTGTGAGTGCGAGTGTGTGCGAATGTGTGAGTGTGAGTGTGTGCGAATGTGTGCGAGTGAGTGCATGCGAGTGTGCACGAGTGTGTGCGTGTAAGTGTGTGCATGCGAGTGTGTGCGAGTGTGCTCGAGTGAATGGGTGCGAGTGTGTGCGAGTGTGCGTGAGTGTGTGTGAGTGTGTATAAGTGAGTGTGTGTGAGTGTGTGCGAGTGTGTGTGTGCGAGTGTGTGCGTGCGAGTGTGTGTGCGAGAGTGTGCGAGTGTGTGCGAGTGTGTGCGAGTGTGTGCATAGGAGCCCGAGTGTGCACGAGTGAGTGTGTGCGAGTGTGTGCGAGTTTGTGTGAGTGTGTGCATGTGAGTGTGTGCGAGCGTGTGCGAGTGTGTGTGAGTGTGTGTGCGAGTGTGTGTGCGAGTGTGTGTGCGAGAGTGTGCGAGTTTGTGCAAATGTGCCCGAGTGTGCACGAGTGAGTGGGTGCGAGTGTGTGCGAGTGTGTGTGAGTGTGTGCATGTGAGTGTGTGCGAACGTGTGCGAGTGTGTGTGCGAGTGTGTGTTCATGTGTGTGTGTGCGATTGTGTGCGAGTGTGTATAAGTGTGCGTGCGAGTGTGTGCAAGTGTGTGTGAGTGTGTGCGAGTGTGTGTGTGCAAGTATGTGTGTTTGTGTGCGAGTGTGTGCGATTGTGTATAAGTGTGTGCGAGTGTGTGTGAGTGTGTGTGCTAGTGTGTGTGTGCGAGTGTGTTCGATTGTGTGAGTGTGAGTGAGTGTGTATGAGTGTGTGCGAGTGTGTGCCAGTGTGTGCGAGTGTGTGTGCGAGTGTGTGTGATTGTGTGCGAGTGTGTGCGATTGTGTGTGTGAGTGTGTAGGACTGTATGTGCGAGTGTGTGTGAAAGTGTGTGCGAGTGTGTGCATGCGAGTGTGTGCGTGCGAGTGTGTGCGAGTGTGTGCGAGTGTTTGCGACTGTGTGCGAGTGTTTGAGTGCGAGTGTGTCCGAATGTGTGTGAGTGTGTGCGTGCGAGTGTGCGCGAGTGTGCACGAGTGTGTGCATGTAAGTGTGTGCGTGCGAGTGTGTGCGAGTGTGCTCGAGTGAATGGGTGAGAGTGTGTGCGAGTGTGTGTGAGTGTGTGCGAGTAAGTGTGTGTGAGTGTGTATGAGTGAGTGTGTGTGAGTGTGTGTGTGCGAGTTTGTGTGCGAGTGTGTGCGAGTGAGTGTGTGCGAGTGTGTGCGAGTTTGTGTGCGAGTGTGTGCCAGTGTGTGCGAGTGTGTGTGTGCGAGTGTGTGCAAGTGTGTGCGAGTGTGTGCGAGAGTGTGCGAGTGTGTGTGAGTGTGTGTGTGCGAGTGTGTGTGCAATTGTGTATGAGTGTGTGCGAGTGTGTGTGAGTTTGTGCAAGTGTGTGCGTGCGAGTGAGTGCGGGTGTGTGCGAGTGTGTGTATGCGAGTGTGTGTGCGATTGTGTATGAGTGTGTGTGAGTTTGTGCGAGTGTGTGCGTGTGTGTGCGAGTGCGTGCGAGTACGCGCAAATGTGTGCGAGTGTGGGCGTGCGAGTGTGTGCTAGTGTGCGCGAGTGTGTGAGTGTGTGCGAGTGTGCGTGAGTAAGTGTGTGTGTAAGTGCGTGCAAGTGTTTCCGAGTGTGTGTGTGAGTATGTAGGACTGTGTGTGCGAGTGTGTGCGAGTGTATATGAGTGTGTGTGTGAGTGTGTGCAAGTGTGTGCGAGTGAGTGTGTGTGAGTGTGTGTGCGAGTGTGTGCGAGTGTGTGCGATTGTGTGTGAGAGTGTGTGGGACTGTATGTGCGAGTGTGTGCGAGTGTGTATGAGTGTGTGTGCAAGTGCGTATGAGTGAGTGTGTGCGAGTGTGTGTTTGCGAGTGTGTGTGCGAGTGTGTGCGAGTGTGTGCGAGTGTGTATGAGTGTATGTGCGAGTGTGTGCGCGAGTGTGTGTTTTAGAGTGTGTGCAATTGTGTGCGTGTGAGTGTGTGCATGAGTGTGTGCGTGCGAGTGTGCTCGAGTGAGTGGGTGCGTGTAAGTGTGTGCGTGCGAGTGTGTGCGAATGTGTGCGAGTGTGTGCGAGCAAGTGTTTGCGTGCGAGTGTGTGCGAGTGTGTGCAAGTGTGTGAGTGTGTGCGCGAGTGTGTGCGAGTGTGTGCAAATGTGCCCGAGTGTGCGCGAGTGTGCACGAGTGAGTGGGTGCGAGTGTGTGTGAGTGTGTATGAGTGTGTGTGCGAGTGTGTGCGCGAGTGTGTGCGAGTGTGTGCGTGAGTGTGTGCGAGTGTGTGCGAGTGTGTGCGAGTGTGTGCGAGTGTGTGTGCGAGTGTGTGCGAGTGTGTGCGATTGTGTGTGTGAGTGTGTAGGACTGTATGTGCGAGTGTGTGCGAGTGTGTATGAGTGTGTGTGTGAGTGTGTGCAAGTGTGTGCGAGTGAGTGTGTGCGAGTGTGTGCATGCGAGTGTGTGCGTGCAAGTGTTTGCGTGCGAGAGTGTGCATGTGTGTGAGTGTGTGCGAGTGTGTGTGTGAGTGTGTGCGAGTGTGTGCAAATGTACCCGAGTGTGCGCGAGTTTGCACGAGTGAGTGGGTGCGAGTGTGTGTGAGTGTGTATGAGTGTGTGCGAATGTGTGCGAGTGTGTTTGTGATTGTGTGTGCGAGTGTGTGCGTGCGAGTGTCTGCGAGTGTGTGTGAGTGTGTGCGAGTGTGTGTGAGTGTGTGCAAATGTGCCCGAGTGTGCACGAGTGTGCACGAGTGAGTGTGTGCGAGTGTGTGCAAGTGTGTCTGAGTGTGTGCGAGTGTGTGTGTGCGAGTGTGTGTATGAGTATGTGTGTTCGATTGTGTATAAGTGTGTGCGAGTGTGTGTATGAGTGTGTGTGAGTGTGTGTGCAAGTGTGTGTGTGCGAGTGTGTTTGATTGTGTGTGAGTGTGTGTGTGAGTGTGAGTGAGTGTGTACGAGTGTGTGCGAGTGTGTGCGAATGTGTGTGCGAGTGTGTGCGGGTGTGTGCGATTGTGTGTGTGAGTGTGTAGGACTGTACATGCGAGTGTGTGCGAGTGTGTATGAGTGTGTGTAAGTGTGTGTGCGAGTGTGTGCGTGCGAGTGTGTGCGACTGTGTGCGACTGTGTGCGAGTGTGTGCGAGTGTGTGCGAATGTGTGCGAGTTTGTACGTGCGAGTGTGCACGAGTGTGCACGAGTGTGTGCGTATAAGTGTGTGCATGCGAGTGTGTGCGAGTGTGCTCGAGTGAATGGGTGCGAGTGTGTGTGAGTGTGTGCGAGTGAGTGTGTGTGAGTGTGTATAAGTGAGTGTGTGTGAGTGTGTGCGTGTGTGCGAGTTTGTGTGCGAGTGTGTATGAGTGTGTGTGTGAGTGTGTGCGAGTGAGTGTGTGTGAGTGTGTGTGCGAGTGTGTGTGCGAGTGTGTGTGCGAGTGTGTGTGCGAGTGTGTGCGAGTGTGTGTGATTGTGTGTGAGAGTGTGTAGGACTGTATGTGCGAGTGTGTGCGAGTGTGTATGAGTGTGTGTGTGAGTGTGTGCAAGTGAGTGTGTGTGAGTGTGTGTGCGAGTGTGTGCATGCGAGTGTGTGCGTGCGAGTGTGCGTGAGTGTGTGCGACTGTGTGCGAGTGTGTGCGAGTGTGTGAGTGCGAGTGTGTGCGAATGTGTGCGAGTGTGTGCATGCGAGTGTGCACGAGTGTGCGCGAGTGTGCACGAGTGTGCACGAGTGTGTGCGTGTGTGTGCATGCGAGTGTGTGCGAGTGTGCTCGAGTGAATGGGTGCGAGTGTGTGCGAGTGAGTGTGTGTGAGTGTGTATAAGTGAGTGTGTGTGAGTGTGTGCGTGTGTGCGAGTTTGTGTGCGAGTGTGTGCGAGTGAGTGTGTGCGAGTGTGTGTGAGTGTGTGCGAGTGTGTGTGCGAGTGTGTGCGTGCGAGTGTTTGTGCGAGAGTGTGCGTGCGAGTGTGTGTGCGAGAGTGTGCGAGTGTGTGCGAGTGTGTGCATATGTGCCCGAGTGTGCATGAGTGAGTGTGTGCGAGTGTGTGCGAGTGTGTGTGAGTGTGTGCATGTGAGTGTGTGCGAGCATATGCGAGTGTGTGTGAGTGTGTGTGCGAGTGTGTGTGCGAGTGTGTTCGATTGTGTGTGAGTATGAGTGAGTGTGTACGAGTGTGTGCGAGTGTGTGCCAGTGTGTGCGAGTGTGTGTGCGAGTGTGTGTGAGTGTGTGCGAGTGTGTGCGAGTGTGTGTGTGTGTGTAGGACTGTATGTGCAAGTGTGTATGAGTGTGTGTGTGAGTGTTTGAAAGTGTGTGCGAGTGTGTGCAAGTGTGTGCGAGTGAGAGTGTGCGAGTGTGTGCGTGCGAGTGTGTGCATGCGAGTGTGTGCGTGCGAGTGTGTGCGACTGTGTGTGAGTGTGTGCAAGTGTGTGCGAGTGTGTCCGAATGTGTGCGAGTGTGTGCGTGCGAGTGAGCCTGAGTGTACACGAGTGTGTGCATGTAAGTGTGTGCGTGCGAGTGTGTGTGAGTGTGCTCGAGTGATTGGGTGAGAGTGTGTGTGAGTGTGTGCAAGTAAGTGTGTGTGAGAGTGTATGAGTGAGTGTGTGAGTGTGTGTGAGAGTTTGTGTGCAAGTGTGTGCGAGTGAGTGTGTGTGAGTGTGTGTGCGAGTGTGTGCATGCGAGTGTGTGCGTGCGAGTGTGCGTGAGTGTGTGCGACTGTGTGCGAGTGTGTGCGAGTGTGTGAGTGCGAGTGTGTGCGAATGTGTGCGAGTGTGTGCATGCGAGTGTGCACGAGTGTGCGCGAGTGTGCACGAGTGTGCACGAGTGTGTGCGTGTGTGTGCATGCGAGTGTGTGCGAGTGTGCTCGAGTGAATGGGAGCGAGTGTGTGCGAGTGAGTGTGTGTGAGTGTGTATAAGTGAGTGTGTGTGAGTGTGTGCGTGTGTGCGAGTTTGTGTGCGAGTGTGTGCGAGTGAGTGTGTGCGAGTGTGTGTGAGTGTGTGCGAGTGTGTGTGCGAGTGTGTGCGTGCGAATGTTTGTGCGAGAGTGTGCGTGCGAGTGTGTGTGCGAGAGTGTGCGAGTGTGTGCGAGTGTGTGCATATGTGCCCGAGTGTGCATGAGTGAGTGTGTGCGAGTGTGTGCGAGTGTGTGTGAGTGTGTGCATGTGAGTGTGTGCGAGCATATGCGAGTGTGTGTGAGTGTGTGTGCGAGTGTGTGTGCGAGTGTGTGTGCGAGAGTGTGCGAGTGTGTGCGAGTGTGTGCAAATGTGCCCGAGTGTGCACGAGTGAGTCGGTGCGAGTGTGTGCGAGTGTGTGTGAGTGTGTGCATGTGAGTGTGTGCGAACGTGTGCGAGTGTGTGTGCATGTGTGTGCGAGTGTGTGCGAGTGTGTATGAGTGTGCGTGTGAGTGTGTGCAAGTGTGTGTGAGTGTGTGCGAGTGTGTGTGTGCAAGTATGTGTGAATGTGTGCGAGTGTGTGTGTGCAAGTATGTGTGAGTGTGTGCGAGTGTGTGTATGAGTGTGTGTGCGATTGTGCATAAGTGTGTGCGAGTGTGTGTGAGTGTGTGTGCTAGTGTGTGTGTGCGAGTGTGTTCGATTGTGTGAGTGTGAGTGAGTGTGTACGAGTGTGTGCGAGTGTGTGTGAGTGTGTGCGAGTGTGTGTGTGCAAGTATGTGTGAGTGTGTGCGAGTGTGTGTATGAGTGTGTGTGCGATTGTGCATAAGTGTGTGCGAGTGTGTGTGAGTGTGTGTGCTAGTGTGTGTGTGCGAGTGTGTGCGAGTGTGTGAGTGCGAGTGTGTGCGAATGTGTGAGTGTGAGTGTGTGCGAATGTGTGCGAGTGAGTGCATGCGAGTGTGCACGAGTGTGTGCGTGTAAGTGTGTGCATGCGAGTGTGTGCGAGTGTGCTCGAGTGAATGGGTGCGAGTGTGTGCGAGTGTGCGTGAGTGTGTGTGAGTGTGTATAAGTGAGTGTGTGTGAGTGTGTGCGAGTGTGTGTGTGCGAGTGTGTGCGTGCGAGTGTGTGTGCGAGAGTGTGCGAGTGTGTGCGAGTGTGTGCGAGTGTGTGCATAGGAGCCCGAGTGTGCACGAGTGAGTGTGTGCGAGTGTGTGCGAGTTTGTGTGAGTGTGTGCATGTGAGTGTGTGCGAGCGTGTGCGAGTGTGTGTGAGTGTGTGTGCGAGTGTGTGTGCGAGTGTGTGTGCGAGAGTGTGCGAGTTTGTGCAAATGTGCCCGAGTGTGCACGAGTGAGTGGGTGCGAGTGTGTGCGAGTGTGTGTGAGTGTGTGCATGTGAGTGTGTGCGAACGTGTGCGAGTGTGTGTGCGAGTGTGTGTTCATGTGTGTGTGTGCGATTGTGTGCGAGTGTGTATAAGTGTGCGTGCGAGTGTGTGCAAGTGTGTGTGAGTGTGTGCGAGTGTGTGTGTGCAAGTATGTGTGTTTGTGTGCGAGTGTGTGCGATTGTGTATAAGTGTGTGCGAGTGTGTGTGAGTGTGTGTGCTAGTGTGTGTGTGCGAGTGTGTTCGATTGTGTGAGTGTGAGTGAGTGTGTATGAGTGTGTGCGAGTGTGTGCCAGTGTGTGCGAGTGTGTGTGCGAGTGTGTGTGATTGTGTGCGAGTGTGTGCGATTGTGTGTGTGAGTGTGTAGGACTGTATGTGCGAGTGTGTGTGAAAGTGTGTGCGAGTGTGTGCATGCGAGTGTGTGCGTGCGAGTGTGTGCGAGTGTGTGCGAGTGTTTGCGACTGTGTGCGAGTGTTTGAGTGCGAGTGTGTCCGAATGTGTGTGAGTGTGTGCGTGCGAGTGTGCGCGAGTGTGCACGAGTGTGTGCATGTAAGTGTGTGCGTGCGAGTGTGTGCGAGTGTGCTCGAGTGAATGGGTGAGAGTGTGTGCGAGTGTGTGTGAGTGTGTGCGAGTAAGTGTGTGTGAGTGTGTATGAGTGAGTGTGTGTGAGTGTGTGTGTGCGAGTTTGTGTGCGAGTGTGTGCGAGTGAGTGTGTGCGAGTGTGTGCGAGTTTGTGTGCGAGTGTGTGCCAGTGTGTGCGAGTGTGTGTGTGCGAGTGTGTGCAAGTGTGTGCGAGTGTGTGCGAGAGTGTGCGAGTGTGTGTGAGTGTGTGTGTGCGAGTGTGTGTGCAATTGTGTATGAGTGTGTGCGAGTGTGTGTGAGTTTGTGCAAGTGTGTGCGTGCGAGTGAGTGCGGGTGTGTGCGAGTGTGTGTATGCGAGTGTGTGTGCGATTGTGTATGAGTGTGTGTGAGTTTGTGCGAGTGTGTGCGTGTGTGTGCGAGTGCGTGCGAGTACGCGCAAATGTGTGCGAGTGTGGGCGTGCGAGTGTGTGCTAGTGTGCGCGAGTGTGTGAGTGTGTGCGAGTGTGCGTGAGTAAGTGTGTGTGTAAGTGCGTGCAAGTGTTTCCGAGTGTGTGTGTGAGTATGTAGGACTGTGTGTGCGAGTGTGTGCGAGTGTATATGAGTGTGTGTGTGAGTGTGTGCAAGTGTGTGCGAGTGAGTGTGTGTGAGTGTGTGTGCGAGTGTGTGCGAGTGTGTGCGATTGTGTGTGAGAGTGTGTGGGACTGTATGTGCGAGTGTGTGCGAGTGTGTATGAGTGTGTGTGCAAGTGCGTATGAGTGAGTGTGTGCGAGTGTGTGTTTGCGAGTGTGTGTGCGAGTGTGTGCGAGTGTGTGCGAGTGTGTATGAGTGTATGTGCGAGTGTGTGCGCGAGTGTGTGTTTTAGAGTGTGTGCAATTGTGTGCGTGTGAGTGTGTGCATGAGTGTGTGCGTGCGAGTGTGCTCGAGTGAGTGGGTGCGTGTAAGTGTGTGCGTGCGAGTGTGTGCGAATGTGTGCGAGTGTGTGCGAGCAAGTGTTTGCGTGCGAGTGTGTGCGAGTGTGTGCAAGTGTGTGAGTGTGTGCGCGAGTGTGTGCGAGTGTGTGCAAATGTGCCCGAGTGTGCGCGAGTGTGCACGAGTGAGTGGGTGCGAGTGTGTGTGAGTGTGTATGAGTGTGTGTGCGAGTGTGTGCGCGAGTGTGTGCGAGTGTGTGCGTGAGTGTGTGCGAGTGTGTGCGAGTGTGTGCGAGTGTGTGCGAGTGTGTGTGCGAGTGTGTGCGAGTGTGTGCGATTGTGTGTGTGAGTGTGTAGGACTGTATGTGCGAGTGTGTGCGAGTGTGTATGAGTGTGTGTGTGAGTGTGTGCAAGTGTGTGCGAGTGAGTGTGTGTGAGTGTGTGTGCGAGTGTGTGCGAGTGTGTGCGAGTGTGTGCGATTGTGTGTGAGAGTGTGTAGGACTGTATGTGCGAGTGTGTATGAGTGTGTGTGTGAGTGTGTGCAAGTGTGTGCGAGTGAGTGTGTGTGAGTGTGTGTGCGAGTGTGTGCATGCGAGTGTGTGCGTGCGAGTGTGCACGAGTGTGCACGAGTGTGTGCGTGTAGGTGTGTGCGTGCGAGTGTGTGCGAGTGTGCTCGAGTGAATGGGTGCAAGTGTGTGCGAGTGTGTGTGAGTGTGTGCGAGTGAGTGTGTGTGTGAGTGTGTGTGAGTGTGTGCGAGTTTGTGTGCGAGTGTGTGCGAGTGAGTGTGTGCGAGTGTGTGCGATTGTGTGTGAGTGTGTGCGAGTGTGTGCGAGTGTGTGCGAGTGTGTGCGTGCGAGTGTGTGCAAGTGTGTGCGAGTGTGTGCGAGTGTGTGAGTGTGTGCGCGAATGTGTGTGCGAGTGTGTATGTGCGAGTGTGTGCAAGTGTGTGAGAGTGTGTGTGAGTGTGTGTGTGCGAGTGTGTGCGAGTGAGTGTGTGCGAGTGTGTGCGAGAGTGTTCAAGTGTGTGCGAGTGTGTGTGTGCGAGTGTGTGTGCAATTGTGTATGAGTGTGTGCGCGTTTGTGCGAGTGTGTGTGAGTGCGTGTGAGTGAGTGCAAGTGTGTGCAAATGTGTGCGCGAGTGTGGGCGTGCGAGTGTGTGCTAGTGTGCGCGAGTGTGTGAGTGTGTGCGAGTGTGCATGAGTAAGTGTGTGTGTGAGTGTGTGCGAGTGTTGCCGAGTGTGTGTGTGAGTGTGTAGGACTGTGTGTGCGAGTGTGTGTGTGAGTGTGTGTGTACGAGTGTGTGCAATTTTGTGCGAGTGTGTGTGTGCGAGTGCGTATGAGTAAGTGTGTGCAAATGTGTGCGAGTGTGTGCGAGTGTGTGTGCGAGTGTGTGTGCGAGTGTGTGCGTGCGACTGTGTGTGTGTGACTGTGTCCGAGTGTTTGCGTGTGTGTGCGAGTGTGTGCGAGTGTGTGTGCGTGTGTACGAGTCTGTGCGAGTGTGTGGCTGCGAGTGTGTGCAAGTGTGTGAGTGTGTGTGTGAGTGTGTGTGAATGTGTGCGAGTCTGTGTGTGCGAGTGTGTGTGTGCGATTGTGTGTGTGCGATTGTGTATGAGTGTGTGCGAGTATGTGTGTGAGTGTGTGCGAGTGTGTGCGAGTGTGTGCGTGCGAGTGAGTGCGAGTGTGTGCAAATGTGTGCGAGAGTGTGCGAGTGTGGGCGTGCGAGTGTGTGCGAGTGTGTGCGTGTGAGTGTGTGTGTGTGAGTGTGAGTGTGTGCTAGTGTGTGCGAGTGTGTGCGTGTGAGTGCGTGCGAGTGTGTGCAAGTGTGTGCGAGTGTGTGCGAGTGTGCATGAGTAAGTGTGTGTGTGAGTGTGTGCGAGTGTTGCCGAGTGTGTGTGTGAGTGTGTAGGACTGTGTGTGCGAGTGTGTGCGAGTGAGTGTGTGCGAGTGTGTGCGATTGTGTGTGAGTGTGTGCGAGTGTGTGCGAGTGTGTGCGAGTGTGTGCGAGTGTGTGCGTGTGAGTGCGTGCGAGTGTGTGCAAGTGTGTGCGAGTGTGTGTGAGTGTGTGCGCGAATGTGTGTGCGAGTGTGTATGTGCGAGTGTGTGCAAGTGTGTGAGAGTGTGTGTGAGTGTGTGTGTGCGAGTGTGTGCGAGTGAGTGTGTGCGAGTGTGTGCGAGAGTGTTCAAGTGTGTGCGAGTGTGTGTGTGCGAGTGTGTGTGCAATTGTGTATGAGTTTGTGCGAGTGTGTGTGCGTTTGTGCGAGTGTGTGCGAGTGTGTGCATATGTGCCCGAGTGTGCATGAGTGAGTGTGTGCGAGTGTGTGCGAGTGTGTGTGAGTGTGTGCATGTGAGTGTGTGCGAGCATATGCGAGTGTGTGTGAGTGTGTGTACGAGTGTGTGTGCGAGTGTGTTCGATTGTGTGTGAGTATGAGTGAGTGTGTACGAGTGTGTGCGAGTGTGTGCCAGTGTGTGCGAGTGTGTGTGCGAGTGTGTGTGAGTGTGTGCGAGTGTGTGCGAGTGTGTGTGTGTGTGTAGGACTGTATGTGCAAGTGTGTATGAGTGTGTGTGTGAGTGTTTGAAAGTGTGTGCGAGTGTGTGCAAGTGTGTGCGAGTGAGAGTGTGCGAGTGTGTGCGTGCGAGTGTGTGCATGCGAGTGTGTGCGTGCGAGTGTGTGCGACTGTGTGTGAGTGTGTGCAAGTGTGTGCGAGTGTGTCCGAATGTGTGCGAGTGTGTGCGTGCGAGTGAGCCTGAGTGTACACGAGTGTGTGCATGTAAGTGTGTGCGTGCGAGTGTGTGTGAGTGTGCTCGAGTGATTGGGTGAGAGTGTGTGTGAGTGTGTGCAAGTAAGTGTGTGTGAGAGTGTATGAGTGAGTGTGTGAGTGTGTGTGAGAGTTTGTGTGCAAGTGTGTGCGAGTGAGTGTGTGTGAGTGTGTGTGCGAGTGTGTGCATGCGAGTGTGTGCGTGCGAGTGTGCGTGAGTGTGTGCGACTGTGTGCGAGTGTGTGCGAGTGTGTGAGTGCGAGTGTGTGCGAATGTGTGCGAGTGTGTGCATGCGAGTGTGCACGAGTGTGCGCGAGTGTGCACGAGTGTGCACGAGTGTGTGCGTGTGTGTGCATGCGAGTGTGTGCGAGTGTGCTCGAGTGAATGGGTGCGAGTGTGTGCGAGTGAGTGTGTGTGAGTGTGTATAAGTGAGTGTGTGTGAGTGTGTGCGTGTGTGCGAGTTTGTGTGCGAGTGTGTGCGAGTGAGTGTGTGCGAGTGTGTGTGAGTGTGTGCAAGTGTGTGTGCGAGTGTGTGCGTGCGAGTGTTTGTGCGAGAGTGTGCGTGCGAGTGTGTGTGCGAGAGTGTGCGAGTGTGTGCGAGTGTGTGCATATGTGCCCGAGTGTGCATGAGTGAGTGTGTGCGAGTGTGTGCGAGTGTGTGTGAGTGTGTGCATGTGAGTGTGTGCGAGCATATGCGAGTGTGTGTGAGTGTGTGTGCGAGTGTGTGTGCGAGTGTGTGTGCGAGAGTGTGCGAGTGTGTGCGAGTGTGTGCAAATGTGCCCGAGTGTGCACGAGTGAGTCGGTGCGAGTGTGTGCGAGTGTGTGTGAGTGTGTGCATGTGAGTGTGTGCGAACGTGTGCGAGTGTGTGTGCATGTGTGTGCGAGTGTGTGCGAGTGTGTATGAGTGTGCGTGCGAGTGTGTGCAAGTGTGTGTGAGTGTGTGCGAGTGTGTGTGTGCAAGTATGTGTGAGTGTGTGCGAGTGTGTGTGTGCAAGTATGTGTGAGTGTGTGCGAGTGTGTGTATGAGTGTGTGTGCGATTGTGCATAAGTGTGTGCGAGTGTGTGTGAGTGTGTGTGCTAGTGTGTGTGTGCGAGTGTGTTCGATTGTGTGAGTGTGAGTGAGTGTGTACGAGTGTGTGCGAGTGTGTGTGAGTGTGTGCGAGTGTGTGTGTGCAAGTATGTGTGAGTGTGTGCGAGTGTGTGTATGAGTGTGTGTGCGATTGTGCATAAGTGTGTGCGAGTGTGTGTGAGTGTGTGTGCTAGTGTGTGTGCGAGTGTGTGCGAGTGTGTGAGTGCGAGTGTGTGCGAATGTGTGAGTGTGAGTGTGTGCGAATGTGTGCGAGTGAGTGCATGCGAGTGTGCACGAGTGTGTGCGTGTAAGTGTGTGCATGCGAGTGTGTGCGAGTGTGCTCGAGTGAATGGGTGCGAGTGTGTGCGAGTGTGCGTGAGTGTGTGTGAGTGTGTATAAGTGAGTGTGTGTGAGTGTGTGCGAGTTTGTGTGCGAGTGTGTGCGAGTGAGTGTGCGAGTGTGTGTGAGTGTGTGCGAGTGTGTGCGAGTGTGTGTGTGCGAGTGTGTGCGTGCGAGTGTGTGTGCGAGAGTGTGCGAGTGTGTGCGAGTGTGTGCGAGTGTGTGCATAGGAGCCCGAGTGTGCACGAGTGAGTGTGTGCGAGTGTGTGCGAGTTTGTGTGAGTGTGTGCATGTGAGTGTGTGCGAGCGTGTGCGAGTGTGTGTGAGTGTGTGTGCGAGTGTGTGTGCGAGTGTGTGTGCGAGAGTGTGCGAGTTTGTGCAAATGTGCCCGAGTGTGCACGAGTGAGTGGGTGCGAGTGTGTGCGAGTGTGTGTGAGTGTGTGCATGTGAGTGTGTGCGAACGTGTGCGAGTGTGTGTGCGAGTGTGTGTTCATGTGTGTGTGTGCGAGTGTGTGCGAGTGTGTATAAGTGTGCGTGCGAGTGTGTGCAAGTGTGTGTGAGTGTGTGCGAGTGTGTGTGTGCAAGTATGTGTGTTTGTGTGCGAGTGTGTGCGATTGTGTATAAGTGTGTGCGAGTGTGTGTGAGTGTGTGTGCTAGTGTGTGTGTGCGAGTGTGTTCGATTGTGTGAGTGTGAGTGAGTGTGTATGAGTGTGTGCGAGTGTGTGCCAGTGTGTGCGAGTGTGTGTGCGAGTGTGTGTGATTGTGTGCGAGTGTGTGCGATTGTGTGTGTGAGTGTGTAGGACTGTATGTGCGAGTGTGTGTGAAAGTGTGTGCGAGTGTGTGCATGCGAGTGTGTGCGTGCGAGTGTGTGCGAGTGTGTGCGAGTGTTTGCGACTGTGTGCGAGTGTTTGAGTGCGAGTGTGTCCGAATGTGTGTGAGTGTGTGCGTGCGAGTGTGCGCGAGTGTGCACGAGTGTGTGCATGTAAGTGTGTGCGTGCGAGTGTGTGCGAGTGTGCTCGAGTGAATGGGTGAGAGTGTGTGCGAGTGTGTGTGAGTGTGTGCGAGTAAGTGTGTGTGAGTGTGTATGAGTGAGTGTGTGTGAGTGTGTGTGTGCGAGTTTGTGTGCGAGTGTGTGCGAGTGAGTGTGTGCGAGTGTGTGCGAGTTTGTGTGCGAGTGTGTGCCAGTGTGTGCGAGTGTGTGTGTGCGAGTGTGTGCAAGTGTGTGCGAGTGTGTGCGAGAGTGTGCGAGTGTGTGTGAGTGTGTGTGTGCGAGTGTGTGTGCAATTGTGTATGAGTGTGTGCGAGTGTGTGTGAGTTTGTGCAAGTGTGTGCGTGCGAGTGAGTGCGGGTGTGTGCGAGTGTGTGTATGCGAGTGTGTGTGCGATTGTGTATGAGTGTGTGTGAGTTTGTGCGAGTGTGTGCGTGTGTGTGCGAGTGCGTGCGAGTACGCGCAAATGTGTGCGAGTGTGGGCGTGCGAGTGTGTGCTAGTGTGCGCGAGTGTGTGAGTGTGTGCGAGTGTGCGTGAGTAAGTGTGTGTGTAAGTGCGTGCAAGTGTTTCCGAGTGTGTGTGTGAGTATGTAGGACTGTGTGTGCGAGTGTGTGCGAGTGTATATGAGTGTGTGTGTGAGTGTGTGCAAGTGTGTGCGAGTGAGTGTGTGTGAGTGTGTGTGCGAGTGTGTGCGAGTGTGTGCGATTGTGTGTGAGAGTGTGTGGGACTGTATGTGCGAGTGTGTGCGAGTGTGTATGAGTGTGTGTGCAAGTGCGTATGAGTGAGTGTGTGCGAGTGTGTGTTTGCGAGTGTGTGTGCGAGTGTGTGCGAGTGTGTGCGAGTGTGTGCGAGTGTGTATGAGTGTATGTGCGAGTGTGTGCGCGAGTGTGTGTTTTAGAGTGTGTGCAATTGTGTGCGTGTGAGTGTGTGCATGAGTGTGTGCGTGCGAGTGTGCTCGAGTGAGTGGGTGCGTGTAAGTGTGTGCGTGCGAGTGTGTGCGAATGTGTGCGAGTGTGTGCGAGCAAGTGTTTGCGTGCGAGTGTGTGCGAGTGTGTGCAAGTGTGTGAGTGTGTGCGCGAGTGTGTGCGAGTGTGTGCAAATGTGCCCGAGTGTGCGCGAGTGTGCACGAGTGAGTGGGTGCGAGTGTGTGTGAGTGTGTATGAGTGTGTGTGCGAGTGTGTGCGCGAGTGTGTGCGAGTGTGTGCGTGAGTGTGTGCGAGTGTGTGCGAGTGTGTGCGAGTGTGTGCGAGTGTGTGTGCGAGTGTGTGCGATTGTGTGTGTGAGTGTGTAGGACTGTATGTGCGAGTGTGTGCGAGTGTGTATGAGTGTGTGTGTGAGTGTGTGCAAGTGTGTGCGAGTGAGTGTGTGTGAGTGTGTGTGCGAGTGTGTGCGAGTGTGTGCGATTGTGTGTGAGAGTGTGTAGGACTGTATGTGCGAGTGTGTATGAGTGTGTGTGTGAGTGTGTGCAAGTGTGTGCGAGTGAGTGTGTGTGAGTGTGTGTGCGAGTGTGTGCATGCGAGTGTGTGCGTGCGAGTGTGCACGAGTGTGCACGAGTGTGTGCGTGTAGGTGTGTGCGTGCGAGTGTGTGCGAGTGTGCTCGAGTGAATGGGTGCAAGTGTGTGCGAGTGTGTGTGAGTGTGTGCGAGTGAGTGTGTGTGTGAGTGTGTGTGAGTGTGTGCGAGTTTGTGTGCGAGTGTGTGCGAGTGAGTGTGTGCGAGTGTGTGCGATTGTGTGTGAGTGTGTGCGAGTGTGTGCGAGTGTGTGCGAGTGTGTGCGTGCGAGTGTGTGCAAGTGTGTGCGAGTGTGTGCGAGTGTGTGAGTGTGTGCGCGAATGTGTGTGCGAGTGTGTATGTGCGAGTGTGTGCAAGTGTGTGAGAGTGTGTGTGAGTGTGTGTGTGCGAGTGTGTGCGAGTGAGTGTGTGCGAGTGTGTGCGAGAGTGTTCAAGTGTGTGCGAGTGTGTGTGTGCGAGTGTGTGTGCAATTGTGTATGAGTGTGTGCGCGTTTGTGCGAGTGTGTGTGAGTGCGTGTGAGTGAGTGCAAGTGTGTGCAAATGTGTGCGCGAGTGTGGGCGTGCGAGTGTGTGCTAGTGTGCGCGAGTGTGTGAGTGTGTGCGAGTGTGCATGAGTAAGTGTGTGTGTGAGTGTGTGCGAGTGTTGCCGAGTGTGTGTGTGAGTGTGTAGGACTGTGTGTGCGAGTGTGTGTGTGAGTGTGTGTGTACGAGTGTGTGCAATTTTGTGCGAGTGTGTGTGTGCGAGTGCGTATGAGTAAGTGTGTGCAAATGTGTGCGAGTGTGTGCGAGTGTGTGTGCGAGTGTGTGTGCGAGTGTGTGCGTGCGACTGTGTGTGTGTGACTGTGTCCGAGTGTGTGCGAGTGTTTGCGTGTGTGTGCGAGTGTGTGTGCGTGTGTACGAGTCTGTGCGAGTGTGTGGGTGCGAGTGTGTGCAAGTGTGTGAGTGTGTGTGTGAGTGTGTGTGAATGTGTGCGAGTCTGTGTGTGCGAGTGTGTGTGTGCGATTGTGTGTGTGCGATTGTGTATGAGTGTGTGCGAGTATGTGTGTGAGTGTGTGCGAGTGTGTGCGAATGTGTGCGTGCGAGTGAGTGCGAGTGTGTGCAAATGTGTGCGAGAGTGTGCGAGTGTGGGCGTGCGAGTGTGTGCGAGTGTGTGCGTGTGAGTGTGTGTGTGTGAGTGTGAGTGTGTGCTAGTGTGTGCGAGTGTGTGCGTGTGAGTGCGTGCGAGTGTGTGCAAGTGTGTGCGAGTGTGTGCGAGTGTGCATGAGTAAGTGTGTGTGTGAGTGTGTGCGAGTGTTGCCGAGTGTGTGTGTGAGTGTGTAGGACTGTGTGTGCGAGTGTGTGCGAGTGAGTGTGTGCGAGTGTGTGCGATTGTGTGTGAGTGTGTGCGAGTGTGTGCGAGTGTGTGCGAGTGTGTGCGAGTGTGTGCGTGTGAGTGCGTGCGAGTGTGTGCAAGTGTGTGCGAGTGTGTGCGAGTGTGTGAGTGTGTGCGCGAATGTGTGTGCGAGTGTGTATGTGCGAGTGTGTGCAAGTGTGTGAGAGTGTGTGTGAGTGTGTGTGTGCGAGTGTGTGCGAGTGAGTGTGTGCGAGTGTGTGCGAGAGTGTTCAAGTGTGTGCGAGTGTGTGTGTGCGAGTGTGTGTGCAATTGTGTATGAGTGTGTGCGCGTTTGTGCGAGTGTGTGCGTGTGTGTGTGAGTGCGTGTGAGTGAGTGCAAGTGTGTGCAAATGTGTGCGCGAGTGTGGGCGTGCGAGTGTGTGCTAGTGTGCGCGAGTGTGTGAGTGTGTGCGAGTGTGCATGAGTAAGTGTGTGTGTGAGTGTGTGCGAGTGTTGCCGAGTGTGTGTGTGAGTGTGTAGGACTGTGTGTGCGAGTGTGTGCGAGTGAGTGTGTGCGAGTGTGTGCGATTGTGTGTGAGTGTGTGCGAGTGTGTGCGAGTGTGTGCGAGTGTGTGCGAGTGTGTGCGTGTGAGTGCGTGCGAGTGTGTGCAAGTGTGTGCGAGTGTGTGCGAGTGTGTGAGTGTGTGCGCGAATGTGTGTGCGAGTGTGTATGTGCGAGTGTGTGCAAGTGTGTGAGAGTGTGTGTGAGTGTGTGTGTGCGAGTGTGTGCGAGTGAGTGTGTGCGAGTGTGTGCGAGAGTGTTCAAGTGTGTGCGAGTGTGTGTGTGCGAGTGTGTGTGCAATTGTGTATGAGTGTGTGCGCGTTTGTGCGAGTGTGTGCGTGTGTGTGTGAGTGCGTGTGAGTGAGTGCAAGTGTGTGCAAATGTGTGCGCGAGTGTGGGCGTGCGAGTGTGTGCTAGTGTGCGCGAGTGTGTGAGTGTGTGCGAGTGTGCATGAGTAAGTGTGTGTGTGAGTGTGTGCGAGTGTTGCCGAGTGTGTGTGTGAGTGTGTAGGACTGTGTGTGCGAGTGTGTGTGTGAGTGTGTGTGTACGAGTGTGTGCAATTTTGTGCGAGTGTGTGTGTGCGAGTGCGTATGAGTAAGTGTGTGCAAATGTGTGCGAGTGTGTGCGAGTGTGTGTGCGAGTGTGTGTGCGAGTGTGTGCGTGCGACTGTGTGTGTGTGACTGTGTGCGAGTGTGTGCGAGTGTTTGCGTGTGTGTGCGAGTGTGTGTGCGTGTGTACGAGTCTGTGCGAGTGTGTGGGTGCGAGTGTGTGCAAGTGTGTGAGTGTGTGTGTGAGTGTGTGTGAATGTGTGCGAGTCTGTGTGTGCGAGTGTGTGTGTGCGATTGTGTGTGTGCGATTGTGTATGAGTGTGTGCGAGTATGTGTGTGAGTGTGTGCGAGTGTGTGCGAGTGTGTGCGTGCGAGTGAGTGCGAGTGTGTGCAAATGTGTGCGAGAGTGTGCGAGTGTGGGCGTGCGAGTGTGTGCGAGTGTGTGCGTGTGAGTGTGTGTGTGTGAGTGTGTGTGTGCTAGTGTGCATGAGTGTGTGAGTGTGTGCGAGTGTGCGCGATTGTGCGTGTGAGTGAGTGAGTGTGTGTGCGAGTGTGTGTGAGTGTGTACGAGTGTGTGTAGGAGTGTGTGCGAGTGTGTGCGATTGTGTGTGTGAGTGTGTAGGACTGTATGTGCAAGTGCGTGCGAGTGTGTTCGAGTGTGTGAGTGTGTGCGAGTGTGTGTGAGTGTGTGCAAGTGTGTGTGAGTGTGTAGGACTGTGTGTGCGAGTGTGTGTGCGAGTGTGTGCGAGTGTGTGTGAGTGTGTGTGAGTGTGTGTAGGAGTGTGTGTGAGTGTGTGCGATTGTGTGTGAGTGTGTAGTACTGTATGTGCGACTGTTTGAGTGTGTGTGTGCGAGTGTGTGAGCATGTGTGAGTGTGTGCAAGTGTGTGCGTGTGAGTCTATGTGTGCGAGTGTGTGTGATTGTGTATGAGTGAGTGTGTGCAAGTGTGTTGTGTGTGTTTGTGCAAGTGTGTATGAGTGTGTGTATGCGAGTGTGTGCAAGTGTGTGTGATTGTGTGTGAGTGTGTGTATGAGTGAGTGTGTGCGAGTGTGTGTGAGTGTGTGCGCGAGTGTGTGCGTGAGTGTGTGCGTGCGAGTTTGTGCGAGTGTGTGTAGGAGTGTGTGTGAGTGTGTGCGATTGTGTGTGTGCGAGTGTGTGTGAGTGTGTGCGAGTGTGTGTGTGCGAGTGTGTGCGTGCGAGTATGTGTGCGAGAGTGTGCGAGTGTGTGCGAGTGTGTGCATATGTGCCCGCGTGTGCACGAGTGAGTGTGTGCGAGTGTGTGCGAGTGTGTGTGAGTGTGTGCATGTGAGTGTGTGCGAGCGTGTGCGAGTGTGTGAGTGTGTGTGCGAGTGTGTGTGCGAGAGTGTGCGAGTGTGTGCGAGTGTGTGCAAATGTGCCCGAGTGTGCACGAGTGAGTGGGTGCGAGTGTGTGCGAGTGTGTGTGCGAACGTGTGCGAGTGTGTGTGCATGTGTGTGCGAGTGTGTGCAAGTGTGTATGAGTGTGCGTGCGAGTGTGTGCAAGTGTGTGCGAGTGTGTGCGAGTGTGTGTGTGCAAGTATGTGTGAGAGTGTGTGCGAGTGTGTGTATGAGTGTGTGTGCGATTGTGCATAAGTGTGTGCGATTGTGTGTGAGTGTGTGTGCTAGTGTGTGTGTGCGAGTGTGTTCGATTGTGTGAGTGTGAGTGAGTGTGTACGAGTGTGTGCCAGTGTGTGTGAGTGTGTGCGAGTGTGTGCGATTGTGTGTGTGAGTGTGTAGGACTGTATGTGCGAGTGTGTGTGAGTGTGTGTGTGAAAGTGTGTGCGAGTGTGTGCGAGTGTGTGCAAGTGTGTGCGAGTGAGTGTGTGCGAGTGTGTGCGAGTGTGTGCGAGTGTGAGCGAGTGTGTGAGTGCGAGTGTGTCCGAATGTGTGCGAGTGTGTGCGTGCGAGTGTGCGCGAGTGTGCACGAGTGTGTGCATGTAAGTGTGTGCGTGCGAGTGTGTGCGAGTGTGCTTGAGTGAATGGGTGAGAGTGTGTGCAAGTGTGTGTGAGTGTGTGCGAGTAAGTGTGTGTGAGTGTGTATGAGTGAGTGTGTGTGAGTGTGTGTGTGCGAGTTTGTGTGCGAGTGTGTGCGTGTGTGTGCGAGTGCGTGCGAGTACGCGCAAATGTGTGCGAGTGTGGGCGTGCGAGTGTGTGCTAGTGTGCGCGAGTGTGCGAGTGTGCATGAGTAAGTGTGTGTGTAAGTGTGTGCGAGTGTGTTCGAGTGTGTGCAATTGTGTGCGAGTGTGTATGAGTGTATGTGCGAGTGTGTGCGCGAGTGTGTGTTTTAGAGTGTGTGCAATTGTATGCGTGTGAGTGTGTGCATGAGTCTGTGCGTGCGAGTGTGCTCGAGTGAGTGGGTGCGTGTAAGTGTGTGCGTGCGAGTGTGTGCGAATGTGTGCGAGTGTGTGCGAGTGTGTGCGAGTGTGTGCGTGCGAGTGCGAGTGAGTGCGAGTGTGTGCAAATGTGTGCGAGAGTGTGCGAGTGTGGGCGTGCGAGTGTGTGTGAGTGTGCGCGAGTGTGTGCGTGTGAGTGTGTGTGTGTGAGTGTGAGTGTGTGCTAGTGTGCATGAGTGTGTGAGTGTGTGCGAGTGTGCGTGAGTGTGCGTGTGAGTGAGTGAGTGTGTGTGCGAGTGTTTGCGAGTGTGTACGAGTGTGTGTAGGAGTGTGTGCGAGTGTGTGCGATTGTGTGTGTGAGTGTGTAGGACTGTATGTGCAAGTGTGTGTGAGTGTGTTCGAGTGTGTGAGTGTGTGCGAGTGTGTGCGAGTGTGTGTGAGTGTGTGCAAATGTGTGTGAGTGTGTAGGACTGTGTGTGCGAGTGTGTGTGCGAGTGTGTGCGAGTGTGTGTGAGTGTGTGTGAGTGTGTGTAGGAGTGTGTGTGAGTGTGTGCGATTGTGTGTGTGAATGTGTAGTACTGTATGTGCGACTGTGTTCGAGTGTGTGTGTGCGAGTGTGTGAGCATGTGTGAGTGTGTGCAAGTGTGTGCGTGTGAGTGTATGTGTGCGAGTGTGTGTGATTGTGTATGAGTGAGTGTGTGCAAGTGTGTTTGAGTGTGTTTGTGCAAGTGTGTATGAGTGTGTGTATGCGAGTGTGTGCAAGTGTGTGTGATTGTGTGTGAGTGTGTGTATGAGTGAGTGTGTGCGAGTGTGTGTGAGTGTGTGTGCGTGAGTGTGTGCGTGCGAGTGTGTGCGAGTGTGTGTAGGAGTGTGTGTGAGTGTGTGCGATTGTGTGTGTGCGAGTGTGTGTGAGTGTGTGCGAGTGTGTGTGTGCGAGTGTGTGCGTGCGAGTGTGTGTGCGAGAGTGTGCGAGTGTGTGCGAGTGTGTGCATATGTGCCCGAGTGTGCACGAGTGAGTGTGTGCGAGTGTGTGCGAGTGTGTGTGAGTGTGTGCATGTGAGTGTGTGCGAGCGTGTGCGAGTGTGTGTGAGTGTGTGTGCGAGTGTGTGTGCGAGTGTGTGTGCGAGAGTGTGCGAGTGTGTGCGAGTGTGTGCAAATGTGCCCGAGTGTGCACGAGTGAGTGGGTGCGAGTGTGTGCGAACGTGTGCGAGTGTGTGTGCATGTGTGTGCGAGTGTGTGCGAGTGTGTATGAGTGTGCGTGCGAGTGTGTGCAAGTGTGTGCGAGTGTGTGCGAGTGTGTGTGTGCAAGTATGTGTGAGAGTGTGTGCGAGTGTGTGTATGAGTGTGTGTGCGATTGTGCATAAGTGTGTGCGATTGTGTGTGAGTGTGTGTGCTAGTGTGTGTGTACGAGTGTGTTCGATTGTGTGAGTGTGAGTGAGTGTGTTCGATTGTGTGAGTGTGAGTGAGTGTGTACGAGTGTGTGCGAGTGTGTGCCAGTGTGCGCGAATGTGTGTGCGAGTGTGTGTGAGTGTGTGTGCGAGTGTGTGCGATTGTGTGTGTGAGTGTGTAGGACTGTATGTGCGAGTGTGTGTGAGTGTGTGTGTGAAAGTGTGTGCGAGTGTGTGCGAGTGTGTGCAAGTGTGTGCGAGTGAGTGTGTGCGAGTGTGTGCGACTGTGTGCGAGTGTGTGAGTGCGAGTGTGTCCGAATGTGTGCGAGTGTGTGCGTGCGAGTGTGCGCGAGTGTGCACGAGTGTGTGCATGTAAGTGTGTGCGTGCGAGTGTGTGCGAGTGTGCTTGAGTGAATGGGTGAGAGTGTGTGCAAGTGTGTGTGAGTGTGTGCGAGTAAGTGTGTGTGAGTGTGTATGAGTGAGTGTGTGTGAGTGTGTGTGTGCGAGTTTGTGTGCGAGTGTGTGCGTGTGTGTGCGAGTGCGTGCGAGTACGCGCAAATGTGTGCGAGTGTGTGCTAGTGTGCGCGAGTGTGCGAGTGTGCGTGAGTAAGTGTGTGCGAGTGTGTTCGAGTGTGTGCAATTGTGTGCGAGTGTGTATGAGTGTATGTGCGAGTGTGTGCGCGAGTGTGTGTTTTAGAGTGTGTGCAATTGTGTGCGTGTGAGTGTGTGCATGAGTCTGTGCGTGCGAGTGTGCTCGAGTGAGTGGGTGCGTGTAAGTGTGTGCGTGCGAATGTGTGTGAATGTGTGCGAGTGTGTGCGAGTGTGTGCGAGCAAGTGTTTGCGTGCGAGTGTGTGCGAGTGTGTGCAAGTGTGTGAGTGTGTGCGAGTGTGTGTGCGAGTGTGTGCGAGTGTGTGCAAATGTGCCCGAGTGTGCGCGAGTGTGCACGAGTGAGTGGGTGCGAGTGTGTGTGAGTGTGTATGAGTGAGTGTGTGCGTGTGTGCGAGTTTGTCTGCGAGTGAGTGTGTGCGAATGTGTGCGAGTGTGTTTTTGAGTGTGTGTGCGAGTGTGTGCGTGAGAGTGTGTGCGAGTGTGTGCGAGTTTGTGTGCGAGTGTGTGCGAGTGTGTGCGATTGTGTGTGTGAGTGTGTAGGACTGTATGTGCGAGTGTGTGCGAGTGTGTATGAGTGTGTGTGAGTGTGTGCAAGTGTGTGCGAGTGAGTGTGTGTGAGTGTGTGTGCGAGTGTGTGTGCGAGTGTGTGCGATTGTGTGTGCGAGTGTGTAGGACTGTATGTGCGAGTGTGTACGAGTGTGTATGAGTGTGTGTGTGAGTGTGTGCAAGTGTGTGCAAGTGTGTGCGAGTGAGTGTGTGTGAGTGTGTGTGCGAGTGTGTGCATGCGATTGTGTGCATGCGATTGTGCACGAGTGTGCACGAGTGTGTGCGTGTAAGTGTGTACGTGCGAGTGTGTGCGAGTGTGCTCGAGTGAATGGGTGCGAGTGTGTCCGAGTGTGTGTGAGTGTGTGCGAGTGAGTGTGTGTGAGTGAGTGTGTGTGAGTGTGCGAGTTTGTGTGCGAGTGTGTGTGAGTGAGTGTGTGCGAGTGTGTGCGATTGTGTGTGAGTGTGTGCGAGTGTGTGCGAGTGTGTGTGAATGTGTGTGCGAATGTGTGTGTGAGTGTGTGTGCGAATGTGTGTGCGAGTGTGTATGAGTGTATGTGCGAGTGTATGCAAGTGAGTGAGAGTGTGTGTGAGTGTGTGTGTGCGCGAGTGTGTGCAAGTGTGTGCGAGTGAGTGTGTGCAAGTGTGTGCGAGAGTGTGCAAGTGTGTGCGAGTGTGTGTGTGCGAGTGTGTGTGCAATTGTGTATGAGTGTGTGCGAGTGTGTGTGCGTTTGTGCGAGTGTGTGCGTGTGTGTGTGCGAGTGCGTGTGAGTGCAAATGTGTGCAAATGTGTGCGCGAGTGTGGGCGTGCGACTGTGTGCTAGTGTGCGCGAGTGTGTGAGTGTGTGCGAGTGTGCATGAGTAAGTGTGTGTGAGTGTGTGCGAGTGTTGCCGAGTGTGTGTGTGAGTGTGTAGGACTGTGTGTCCGAGTGTGTGTGTGAGTGTGTGTGTACGAGTGTGTGCAATTTTGTGCGAGTGTGTGTGTGCGAGTGCGTATGAGTAAGTGTGTGCGAATGTGTGCGAGTGTGTGCGATTGTGTGTGTGAGTGTGTAGGACTGTACGTGCAAGTGTGTGTGAGTGTGTGTGTGAAAGTGTGTGCGAATGTGTGCGAGTGTGTGCAAGTGTGTATGAGTGTGTGTGTGAGTGTGTGCAAGTGTGTGCAAGTGAGTGTGTGTGAGTGTGTGTGCAAGTGTGTGCATGCGAGTGTGTGCGTGCGAGTGTGTGCGTGCGAGTGCGTGCGTGCGAGTGCGTGTGAGTGTGTGCGAGTGTGTGAGTGCGAGTGTGTGCAAGTGT
Source organism: Phyllobates terribilis (assembly GCF_046119375.1). Classification (NCBI taxonomy): domain Eukaryota; kingdom Metazoa; phylum Chordata; class Amphibia; order Anura; family Dendrobatidae; genus Phyllobates; species Phyllobates terribilis. The sequence goes on along the minus strand of NW_027362764.1, from coordinate 366,507,361 downwards.
GCTCGAGTGAATGGGTGCGAGTGTGTCCGAGTGAGTGTGTGCGAGTGTGTGTGAGTGTGTGCGAGTGTGTGCGTGCGAGTGCGTGCGTGAGTGTGCACGAGTGTGTGCGTGTAAGTGTGTGCGTGCGAGTGTGTGCAAGTGTGCTCGAGTGAATGGGTGCGAGTGTGTCCGAGTGAGTGTGTGCGAGTGTGTGTGAGTGTGTGCGAGTGTGTGTGTGCGAGTGTGTGCGTGCGAGTGTGTGTGCGAGTGTGTGCGAGTGTGTGCGAGTGTGTGTGAGTGTGTGCATGTGAGTGTGTGCGAGCGTGTGCGAGTGTGTGTGAGTGTGTGTGCGAATGTGTGTGCGAGTGTGTGTGCGAGAGCGTGTGAGTGTGTGCGAGTGTGTGCAAATGTGCCCGAGTGTGCACGAGTGAGTGGGTGCGAGTGTGTGCGAGTGTGTGTGAGTGTGTGCATGTGAGTGTGTGCGAACGTGTGCGAGTGTGTGTGCGAGTGTGTGTGCATGTGTGTGTGCGAGTGTGTGCGAGTGTGTATGAGTGTGCGTGCGAGTGTGTGCAAATGTGTGTGAGTGTGTGCGAGTGTGTGTGTGCAGGTATGTGTGTTTGTGTGCGAGTGTGTGCGATTGTGCATAAGTGTGTGCGAGTGTGTGTGAGTGTGTGTGAGTGTGTGTGCTAGTGTGTGTGTGCGAGTGTGTTCGATTGTGTGAGTGTGAGTGAGTGTGTATGAGTGTGTGCGAGTGTGTGCCAGTGTTTGCGAGTGTGTGTGCGACTGTGTGCGATTGTGTGTGTGAGTGTGTAGGACTGTATGTGCGAGTGTGTGTGTGTGTGAAAGTGTGTGCGAGTGTGTGCAAGTGTGTGCGAGTGTGTGCGTGCGAGTGTGTGCATGCGAGTGTGTGCGACTGTGTGCGACTGTGTGCGAGTGTTTGAGTGCGAGTGTGTCCGAATGTGTGCGAGTGGGTGCGTGCGAGTGTGCGTGAGTGTGCACGAGTGTGTGCATGTAAGTGTGTGCGTGCAAGTGTGTGCGAGTGTGCTCGAGTGAATGGGTGAGAGTGTGTGCGAGTGTGTGTGAGTGTGTGCGAGTAAGTGTGTGTGAGTGTGTATGAGTGAGTGTGTGTGAGTGTGTGTGCGAGTTTGTGTGCGAGTGTGTGCGAGTGAGTGTGTGCGAGTGTGTGCGAGTTTGTGTGCGAGTGTGTGCCAGTGTGTGCGAGTGTGAGTGTGCGAGTGTGTGCAAGTGTGTGCGAGTGTGTGCGAGAGTGTGCGAGTGTGTGTGAGTGTGTGTGTGCGAGTGTGTGTGCAATTGTGTATGAGTGTGTGCGAGTGTGTGTGAGTTTGTGCAAGTGTGTGCGTGTGTTCGTGCGAGTGCGTGCGAGTGAGTGCGGGTGTGTGCGAGTGTGTGTATGCGAGTGTGTGTGCGATTGTGTATGAGTGTGTGTGAGTTTGTGCGAGTGTGTGCGTGTGTGTGCGAGTGCGTGCGAGAACACGCAAATGTGTGCGAGTGTGGGCGTGCGAGTGTGTGCTAGTGTGCGCGAGTGTGTGACTGTGTGCGAGTGTGCGTGAGTAAGTGTGTGTGTAAGTGCGTGCAAGTGTTTCCGAGTGTGTGTGTGAGTATGTAGGACTGTGTGTGCGAGTGTGTGCGAGTGTGTGTGCGAGTGTGTTCGAGTGTGTGCAATTGTGTGCGAGTGTGTGTGCGAGTGCGTATGAGTGAGTGTGTGCGAGTGTGTGTTTGCAAGTGTGTGTGCGAGTGTGTGCGAGTGTGTATGAGTGTATGTGCGAGTGTGTGCGCGAGTGTGTGTTTGAGAGTGTGTGCAATTGTGTGCGTGTGAGTGTGTGCATGAGTGTGTGCGTGCGAGTGTGCTCGAGTGAGTGAGTGCTTGTAAGTGTGTGCGTGCGAGTGTGTGCGAATGTGTGCGAGTGTGTGCGAGCAAGTGTTTGCGTGCGAGTGTGTGCGAGTGTGTGCAAGTGTGTGAGTGTGTGCGAGTGTGTGCGTGAGAGTGTGTGCGAGTGTGTGCGAGTGTGTGTGCGAGTGTGTGCGAGTGTGTGCGATTGTGTGTGTGAGTGTGTAGGACTGTATGTGCGAGTGTGTGCGAGTGTGTATGAGTGTGTGTGTGAGTGTGTGCAAGTGTGTGCGAGTGAGTGTGTGTGAGTGTGTGTTCGAGTGTGTGCGATTGTGTGTGAGAGTGTGTAGGACTGTTTGTGCGAGTGTGTGCGAGTGTGTATGAGTGTGTGTGTGAGTGTGTGCAAGTGTGTGCGAGTGAGTGTGTGTGTGAGTGTGTGCAAGTGTGTGTGAGTGAGTGTGTGTGAGTGTGTGTGCGAGTGTGTGCATGCGAGTGTGTGCGTGCGAGTGTGCACGAGTGTGCACGAGTGTGTGCGTGCGAGTGTGTGCGTGCGAGTGTGTGCGAGTGTGCTCGAGTGAATGGGTGCGAGAGTGTGCGAGTGTGTGTGAGTGTGTGCGAGTGAGTGTGTGTGAGTGTGTGCGAGTTTGTGTGCGAGTGAGTGTGTGCGAGTGTGTGCGATTGTGTGTGAGTTTGTGCGAGTGTGTGCGTGTGAGTGTGTGCGAGTGTGTGAGTGTGTGTGCGAATGTGTGTGCGAGTGAGTGTGTGCGAGTGTGTATGAGTGTATGAGCGAGTGTGTGCAAGTGTGTGAGAGTGTGTGTGAGTGTGTGTGTGCGAGTGAGTGTGTGCGAGTGTGTGCGAGAGTGTGCAAGTGTGTGCGAGTGTGTGTGTGTGAGTGTGTGTGCAATTGTGTATGAGTGTGTGCGAGTGTGTGCGTGTGTGTGTGCGAGTGCGTGTGAGTGAGTGCAAGTGTGTGCAAATGTGTGCGTGAGTGTGGGCGTGCGAGTGTGTGCTAGTGTGCACGAGTGTGTGAGTGTGTGCGAGTGTGCATGAGTAAGTGTGAGTGTGTGCGAGTGTTGCCGAGTGTGTGTGTGAGTGTGTAGGACTGTGTGTGCGAGTGTGTGCGAGTGTGTGTGTGAGTGTGTGTGTACGAGTGTGTGCAATTTTGTGCGAGTGTGTGTGTGCGAGTGCGTATGAGTAAGTGTGTGCGAATGTGTGCGAGTGTGTGCGTGCGACTGTGTGTGTTTGACTGTGTGCGAGTGTGTGCGAGTGTTTGCATGTGTGTGCGAGTGTGTGTGCGTGTGTACGAGTGTGTGCGAGTGTGTGGGTGCGAGTGTGTGCAAGTGTGTGCGAGTGTGTGTGAGTGTGTGTGTGAGTGTGTGCGAGTGTGTGTGTGCGATTGTGTATGAGTGTGTGCGAGTATGTGTGTGCGAGTGTTTGCGTGCGAGTGCGTGCGAGTGAGTGCGAGTTTGTGCAAATGTGTGCGAGAGTGTGCGAGTGTGGGCGTGCGAGTGTGTGCGAGTGTGCGCGTGTGTGCACGAGTGTGTGCGTGTGAGTGAGTGTGTGTGTGAGTGTGAGTGTGTGCTAGTGTGCATGAGTGTGTGAGTGTGTGCGAGTGTGTGCGAGTGTGCGCGAGTGTGCATGTGAGTGTGTGTGCGAGTGTGTGAGTGTGTACGAGTGTGTGTAGGAGTGTGTGCGAGTGTGTGCGATTGTGTGTGTGAGTGTGTAGGACTGTATGTGCAAGTGTGTGCGAGTGTGTTCGAGTGTGTGAGTGTGTGCGAGTGTGTGTGAGTGTGTGCGAGTGTGTGCGAGTGTGTGCAAGTGTGTGAGTGCGAGTGTGTGCGAATGTGTGCGAGTGTGCACGAGTGTGCACAAGTGTGTGTGTAAGTGTGTGCGTGTGAGTGTGTGTGAGTGTGCTCGAGTGAGTGTGTGCGAGTGAGTGTGTGTGAGTGTGTATAAGTGAGTGTGTGTGAGTGTGTGCGTGTGTGCGAGTTTGTGTGCGAGTGTGTATGAGTGTGTATGTGAGTGTGTGCAAGTGTGTGTGAGTGAGTGTGTGTGCGAGTGTGTGTGCGAGTGTGTGCGAGTGTGTGCGAGAGTGTGTAGGACTGTATGTGCGAGTGTGTGCGAGTGTGTATGAGTGTGTGTGTGAGTGTGTGCAAGTGTGTGTGCAAGTGAGTGTGTGTGAGTGTGTGTGCGAATGTGTGCATGTGAGTGTGTGCGTGCGAGTGCGTGCATGCGAGTGTGTGCGAGTGTGTGAGTGTGTGAGTGCGAGTGTGTGCGAGTTTCTTTGTGAGTGTGTGAGTGTGTGCGTGAGAGTGTGTGCGAGTGTGTGCGAGTGTGTGTGTGCGATTGTGTATGAGTGTGTGCGAGTATGTGTGTGCGAGTGTTTGCGTGCGAGTGCGTGCGAGTGAGTGCGAGTTTGTGCAAATGTGTGCGAGAGTGTGCGAGTGTGGGCGTGCGAGTGTGTGCGAGTGTGCGCGTGTGTGCGCGAGTGTGTGCGTGTGAGTGAGTGTGTGTGTGAGTGTGAGTGTGTGCTAGTGTGCATGAGTGTGTGAGTGTGTGCGAGTGTGTGTAGGAGTGTGTGCGAGTGTGTGCGATTGTGTGTGAGTGTGTGTGAGTGTGTGCGAGTTTGTGTGCGAGTTTGTGTGCGAGTGTGTGCGAGTGAGTGTGTGCGAGTGAGTGTGTGCGAGTGTGTGCTATTGTGTGTGAGTGTGTGTGAGTGTGTGCGTGTGAGTGTGTGCGAGTGTGTGAGAGTGTGTGCGAGTGTGTATGAGTGTATGTGCGAGTGTGTGCAAGTGAGTGAGAGTGTGTGTGAGTGTGTGTGTGCGAGTGTGTGCAAGTGTGTGCGAGTGAGTGTGTGCAAGTGTGTGCGAGAGTGTGCAAGTGTGTGTGTGCGAGTGTGTGTGCAATTGTGTATGAGTGTGTGCGAGTGTGTGTGCGAGTGTGTGCATGTGTGTGTGCGAGTGCGTGTGAGTGAGTGCAAGTGTGTGCAAATGTGTGCACGAGTGTGTGCGAGTGTGCATGAGTAAGTGTGTGTGAGTGTGTGCGAGTGTTGCCGAGTGTGTGTGTGAGTGTGTAGGACTGTTTGTGCGAGTGTGTGCGAGTGTGTGTGTGAGTGTGTGTGTGAGTGTGTGTGTACGAGTGTGTGCAATTTTGTGCGAGTGTGTGTGCGAGTGCGTATGAGTAAGTGTGTGCGAATGTGTGCGAGTGTGTGCGATTGTGTGTGTGAGTGTGTAGGACTGTACGTGCGAGTGTGTGCGAGTGTGTGTGTGAGTGTGTGCAAGTGTGTGCAAGTGAGTGTGTGTGAGTGTGTGTGCGAGTGTGTGCGTGCGAGTGTGTGCGACTGTGTGCGAATGTGTGCGACTGTGTGCGAGTGTGTGAGTGCGAGTGTGTGCGAATGTGTGCGAGTGTGTACGTGCGAGTGTGCACGAGTGTGCACGAGTGTGTGCGTATAAGTGTGTGCGTGTGAGTGTGTGCGAGTGTGCTCGAGTGAATGGGTGCGAGTGTGTGTGAGTGTGTGCGAGTGAGTGTGTGTGAGTGTGTATAAGTGAGTGTGTGCAAGTGTGTGCGAGTGAGTGTGTGTGAGTGTGTGTGCGAGTGTGTGTGCGAGTGTGTGCGAGTGTGTGCGATTGTGTGTGAGAGTGTGTGGGACTGTATGTGCGAGTGTGTGCGAGTGTGTATGAGTGTGTGTGTGAGTGTTTGCAAGTGTGTGCGAGTGAGTGTGTGTGAGTGTGTGTGCGAGTGTGTGCATGCGAGTGTGTGCATGCGAGTGTGCACGAGTGTGCACGAGTGTGTGCATGTAAGTGTGTGCGTGCGAGTGTGTGCGAGTGTGTGTGAGTGAGTGTGTGTGAGTGTGTGCGAGTTTGTGTGCGAGTTTGTGTGCGAGTGTGTGCGAGTGAGTGTGTGCGAGTGAGTGTGTGCGTGTGAGTGTGTGCGAGTGTGTGAGAGTGTGTGCGAGTGTGTATGAGTGTATGTGCGAGTGTGTGCAAGTGAGTGAGAGTGTGTGTGAGTGTGTGTGTGCGAGTGTGTGCAAGTGTGTGCGAGTGAGTGTGTGCAAGTGTGTGCGAGAGTGTGCAAGTGTGTGTGTGCGAGTGTGTGTGCAATTGTGTATGAGTGTGTGCGAGTGTGTGTGCGAGTGTGTGCGTGTGTGTGTGCGAGTGCGTGTGAGTGAGTGCAAGTGTGTGCAAATGTGTGCATGAGTGTGGGCGTGCGAGTGTGTGCTAGTGTGCGCGAGTGTGCGCGAGTGTGTGCGAGTGTGCATGAGTAAGTGTGTGTGAGTGTGTGCGAGTGTGTGCGATTGTGTGTGTGAGTGTGTAGGACTGTATGTGCAAGTGTGTGCGAGTGTGTTCGAGTGTGTGAGTGTGTGCGAGTGTGTGTGAGTGTGTGCGAGTGTGTGCGAGTGTGTGCAAGTGTGTGAGTGCGAGTGTGTGCGAATGTGTGCGAGTGTGCACGAGTGTGTGTGTAAGTGTGTGCGTGTGAGTGTGTGTGAGTGTGCTCGAGTGAGTGTGTGCGAGTGAGTGTGTGTGAGTGTGTATAAGTGAGTGTGTGTGAGTGTGTGCGTGTGTGCGAGTTTGTGTGCGAGTGTGTATGAGTGTGTATGTGAGTGTGTGCAAGTGTGTGTGAGTGAGTGTGTGTGAGTGTGTGTGCGAGTGTGTGTGCGAGTGTGTGTGAGTGTGTGCGAGAGTGTGTAGGACTGTATGTGCGAGTGTGTGCGAGTGTGTATGAGTGTGTGTGTGAGTGTGTGCAAGTGTGTGTGCAAGTGAGTGTGTGTGAGTGTGTGTGCGAATGTGTGCATGCGAGTGTGTGCGTGCGAGTGTGTGCATGCGAGTGTGTGCGAGTGTGTGAGTGTGTGAGTGCGAGTGTGTGCGAGTTTCTTTGTGAGTGTGTGAGTGTGTGCGTGAGAGTGTGTGCGAGTGTGTGCGAGTGTGTGTGAGTGTGTGCGAGTGTGTGTGCGAGTGTGTGCGATTGTGTGTGAGTGTGTAGGACTGTATGTGCGAGTGTGTGCGAGTGAGTGTGTGTGAGTGTGTGTGCGAGTGTGTGCGAGTGTGTGTGAGTGTGTGCGAGTGTGTGTGCGAGTGTGTGCGATTGTGTGTGTGAGTGTGTAGGACTGTATGTGTGAGTGTGTGCGAGTGAGTGTGTGTGAGTGTGTGTGCGAGTGTGTGCGAGTGTGTGCGATTGTGTGTGAGAGTGTGTAGGACTGTATGTGCGAGTGTGTGCGAGTGTGTATGAGTGTGTGTGTGAGTGTGTGCAAGTGTGTCCGAGTGAGTGTGTGTGCGAGTGTGTGCATGCGAGTGTGTGCATGCGAGTTTGCACGAGTGTGTGCGTGTAAGTGTGTGCGTGCGTGCTCGAGTGAATGGGTGCGAGTGTGTGCGAGTGTGTGTGAGTGTGTGCGAGTGAGTGTGTGTGAGTGTGTATAAGTGAGTGTGTGTGAGTGTGTGCGTGTGTGAGAGTTTGTGTGCGAGTGTGTGCGAGTGAGTTTGTGTGAGTGTGTGTGAATGTGTGCATGCGAGTGTGTGCGTGTGAGTGTGTGCGTGCGAGTGTGTGTGCGAGTGAGTGTGTGCGAGTGTGTGCATATGTGCCCGAGTGTGCACGAGTGAGTGTGTGCGCGAGTGTGTGAAAGTGTGTGTGAGTGTGTGCATGTGAGTGTGTGCGAGCATGTGCGAGTGTGTGTGAGTGTGGATGCAAGTGTGTGTGCGAGTGTGTGTGCGAGAGTGTGTGAGTATGTGCAAGTGTGTGCAAATGTGCCCGAGTGTGCACGAGTGAGTGGGTGCGAGTGTGTGTGAGTGTGTGTGAGTGTGTGCATGTGAGTGTGTGCGAACGTGTGCGAGTGTGTGTGCGAGTGTGTGTGCATGTGTGTGTGTGCGAGTGTGTGCGAGTGTGTATGAGTGTGTGTGCGAGTGTGTGCAAGTGTGTGTGAGTGTGTGTGAGTGTGTGTGTGCAAGTATGTGTGAGTGTGTGCGAGTGTGTGCGAGTGTGTGTACGAGTGTGCATAAGTGTGTGCGAGTGTGTGTGAGTGTGTGTGCTAGTGTGTGTGTGCGAGTGTGTTCGATTGTGTGAGTGTGAGTGAGTGTGTACGAGTGTGTGCGAGTGTGTGCCAGTGTGTGTGAGTGTGTGCGAGTGTGTGCGATTGTGTGTGTGTGAGTGTGTAGGACTGTATGTGCGAGTGTGTGCGAGTGTGTGTGTGAAAGTGTGTGCGAGTGTGTGCGAGTGTGTGCAAGTGTGTGCGAGTGAGTGTGTGTGCGAGTGTGTGCGTGCGAGTGTGTGCGTGCGAGTGTGTGAGTGCGATTGTGTCCGAATGTGTGCGAGTGTGTGCGTGCGAGTGTGCGCGAGTATGCATGAGTGTGTGCTCGAGTGAATGGGTGAGAATGTGTGCGAGTGTGTGTGAGTGTGTGCGAGTAAGTGTGTGTGAGTGTGTATGAGTGAGTGTTTGTGTGCGAGTTTGTGTGCGAGTGTGTGCGAGTGAGTGCGCGCGAGTGTGTGCGAGTTTGTGTGCGAGTGTGTGCGAGTGTGTGCAAGTGTGTGCGAGTGTGTGCGAGAGTGTGCGAGTGTGTGTGAGTGTGTGTGTGCGAGTGTGTGTGCAATTGTGTATGAGTGTGTGCGAGTTTGTGTGAGTTTGTGCAAGTGTGTGTGTGTGTGTGTTCGTGCCAGTGAGTGCGGGTGTGTGTGAGTGTGTGTATGCGAGTGTGTGTGCGATTGTGTATGAGTGTGTGTGAGTTTGTGCGAGTGTGTGCGTGTGTGTGCGAGTGCGTGCGAGTACGCGCAAATGTGTGCGAGTGTGGGCGTGCGAGTGAGTGCTAGTGTGCGCGAGTGTGCGAGTGTGCGTGAGTAAGTGTGTGTGTAAGTGCGTGCAAGTGTTTCCGAGTGTGTGTGTGAGTATGTAGGACTGTGTGTGCGAGTGTGTGCGAGTGTGTGTGCGAGTGTGTTCGAGTGTGTGCAATTGTGTGCGAGTGTGTGTGCGAGTGCGTATGAGTGAGTGTGTGCGAGTGTGTGTTTGCAAGTGTGTGTGCGAGTGTGTGCGAGTGTGTATGAGTGTATGTGCGAGTGTGTGCGCGAGTGTGTGTTTTAGAGTGTGTGCAATTGTGTGCGTGTGAGTGTGTGCATGAGTGTGTGCGTGCGAGTGTGCTCGAGTGAGTGAGTGCTTGTAAGTGTGTGCGTGCGAGTGTGTGCGAATGTGTGCGAGTGTGTGCGAGCAAGTGTTTGCGTGCGAGTGTGTGCGAGTGTGTGCAAGTGTGTGAGTGTGTGCGAGTGTGTGCGTGAGAGTGTGTGCGAGTGTGTGCGAGTGTGTGTGCGAGTGTGTGCGAGTGTGTGCGATTGTGTGTGTGAGTGTGTAGGACTGTATGTGCGAGTGTGTGCGAGTGTGTATGAGTGTGTGTGTGAGTGTGTGCAAGTGTGTGCGAGTGAGTGTGTGTGAGTGTGTGTTCGAGTGTGTGCGATTGTGTGTGAGAGTGTGTAGGACTGTTTGTGCGAGTGTGTGCGAGTGTGTATGAGTGTGTGTGTGAGTGTGTGCAAGTGTGTGCGAGTGAGTGTGTGTGTGAGTGTGTGCAAGTGTGTGTGAGTGAGTGTGTGTGAGTGTGTGTGCGAGTGTGTGCATGCGAGTGTGTGCGTGCGAGTGTGCACGAGTGTGCACGAGTGTGTGCGTGCGAGTGTGTGCGTGCGAGTGTGTGCGAGTGTGCTCGAGTGAATGGGTGCGAGAGTGTGCGAGTGTGTGTGAGTGTGTGCGAGTGAGTGTGTGTGAGTGTGTGCGAGTTTGTGTGCGAGTGAGTGTGTGCGAGTGTGTGCGATTGTGTGTGAGTTTGTGCGAGTGTGTGCGTGTGAGTGTGTGCGAGTGTGTGAGTGTGTGTGCGAATGTGTGTGCGAGTGAGTGTGTGCGAGTGTGTATGAGTGTATGAGCGAGTGTGTGCAAGTGTGTGAGAGTGTGTGTGAGTGTGTGTGTGCGAGTGAGTGTGTGCGAGTGTGTGCGAGAGTGTGCAAGTGTGTGCGAGTGTGTGTGTGTGAGTGTGTGTGCAATTGTGTATGAGTGTGTGCGAGTGTGTGCGTGTGTGTGTGCGAGTGCGTGTGAGTGAGTGCAAGTGTGTGCAAATGTGTGCGTGAGTGTGGGCGTGCGAGTGTGTGCTAGTGTGCACGAGTGTGTGAGTGTGTGCGAGTGTGCATGAGTAAGTGTGAGTGTGTGCGAGTGTTGCCGAGTGTGTGTGTGAGTGTGTAGGACTGTGTGTGCGAGTGTGTGCGAGTGTGTGTGTGAGTGTGTGTGTACGAGTGTGTGCAATTTTGTGCGAGTGTGTGTGTGCGAGTGCGTATGAGTAAGTGTGTGCGAATGTGTGCGAGTGTGTGCGTGCGACTGTGTGTGTTTGACTGTGTGCGAGTGTGTGCGAGTGTTTGCATGTGTGTGCGAGTGTGTGTGCGTGTGTACGAGTGTGTGCGAGTGTGTGGGTGCGAGTGTGTGCAAGTGTGTGCGAGTGTGTGTGAGTGTGTGTGTGAGTGTGTGCGAGTGTGTGTGTGCGATTGTGTATGAGTGTGTGCGAGTATGTGTGTGCGAGTGTTTGCGTGCGAGTGCGTGCGAGTGAGTGCGAGTTTGTGCAAATGTGTGCGAGAGTGTGCGAGTGTGGGCGTGCGAGTGTGTGCGAGTGTGCGCGTGTGTGCACGAGTGTGTGCGTGTGAGTGAGTGTGTGTGTGAGTGTGAGTGTGTGCTAGTGTGCATGAGTGTGTGAGTGTGTGCGAGTGTGTGCGAGTGTGCGCGAGTGTGCATGTGAGTGTGTGTGCGAGTGTGTGAGTGTGTACGAGTGTGTGTAGGAGTGTGTGCGAGTGTGTGCGATTGTGTGTGTGAGTGTGTAGGACTGTATGTGCAAGTGTGTGCGAGTGTGTTCGAGTGTGTGAGTGTGTGCGAGTGTGTGTGAGTGTGTGCGAGTGTGTGCGAGTGTGTGCAAGTGTGTGAGTGCGAGTGTGTGCGAATGTGTGCGAGTGTGCACGAGTGTGCACAAGTGTGTGTGTAAGTGTGTGCGTGTGAGTGTGTGTGAGTGTGCTCGAGTGAGTGTGTGCGAGTGAGTGTGTGTGAGTGTGTATAAGTGAGTGTGTGTGAGTGTGTGCGTGTGTGCGAGTTTGTGTGCGAGTGTGTATGAGTGTGTATGTGAGTGTGTGCAAGTGTGTGTGAGTGAGTGTGTGTGCGAGTGTGTGTGCGAGTGTGTGCGAGTGTGTGCGAGAGTGTGTAGGACTGTATGTGCGAGTGTGTGCGAGTGTGTATGAGTGTGTGTGTGAGTGTGTGCAAGTGTGTGTGCAAGTGAGTGTGTGTGAGTGTGTGTGCGAATGTGTGCATGTGAGTGTGTGCGTGCGAGTGCGTGCATGCGAGTGTGTGCGAGTGTGTGAGTGTGTGAGTGCGAGTGTGTGCGAGTTTCTTTGTGAGTGTGTGAGTGTGTGCGTGAGAGTGTGTGCGAGTGTGTGCGAGTGTGTGTGTGCGATTGTGTATGAGTGTGTGCGAGTATGTGTGTGCGAGTGTTTGCGTGCGAGTGCGTGCGAGTGAGTGCGAGTTTGTGCAAATGTGTGCGAGAGTGTGCGAGTGTGGGCGTGCGAGTGTGTGCGAGTGTGCGCGTGTGTGCGCGAGTGTGTGCGTGTGAGTGAGTGTGTGTGTGAGTGTGAGTGTGTGCTAGTGTGCATGAGTGTGTGAGTGTGTGCGAGTGTGTGTAGGAGTGTGTGCGAGTGTGTGCGATTGTGTGTGAGTGTGTGTGAGTGTGTGCGAGTTTGTGTGCGAGTTTGTGTGCGAGTGTGTGCGAGTGAGTGTGTGCGAGTGAGTGTGTGCGAGTGTGTGCTATTGTGTGTGAGTGTGTGTGAGTGTGTGCGTGTGAGTGTGTGCGAGTGTGTGAGAGTGTGTGCGAGTGTGTATGAGTGTATGTGCGAGTGTGTGCAAGTGAGTGAGAGTGTGTGTGAGTGTGTGTGTGCGAGTGTGTGCAAGTGTGTGCGAGTGAGTGTGTGCAAGTGTGTGCGAGAGTGTGCAAGTGTGTGTGTGCGAGTGTGTGTGCAATTGTGTATGAGTGTGTGCGAGTGTGTGTGCGAGTGTGTGCATGTGTGTGTGCGAGTGCGTGTGAGTGAGTGCAAGTGTGTGCAAATGTGTGCACGAGTGTGTGCGAGTGTGCATGAGTAAGTGTGTGTGAGTGTGTGCGAGTGTTGCCGAGTGTGTGTGTGAGTGTGTAGGACTGTTTGTGCGAGTGTGTGCGAGTGTGTGTGTGAGTGTGTGTGTGAGTGTGTGTGTACGAGTGTGTGCAATTTTGTGCGAGTGTGTGTGCGAGTGCGTATGAGTAAGTGTGTGCGAATGTGTGCGAGTGTGTGCGATTGTGTGTGTGAGTGTGTAGGACTGTACGTGCGAGTGTGTGCGAGTGTGTGTGTGAGTGTGTGCAAGTGTGTGCAAGTGAGTGTGTGTGAGTGTGTGTGCGAGTGTGTGCGTGCGAGTGTGTGCGACTGTGTGCGAATGTGTGCGACTGTGTGCGAGTGTGTGAGTGCGAGTGTGTGCGAATGTGTGCGAGTGTGTACGTGCGAGTGTGCACGAGTGTGCACGAGTGTGTGCGTATAAGTGTGTGCGTGTGAGTGTGTGCGAGTGTGCTCGAGTGAATGGGTGCGAGTGTGTGTGAGTGTGTGCGAGTGAGTGTGTGTGAGTGTGTATAAGTGAGTGTGTGCAAGTGTGTGCGAGTGAGTGTGTGTGAGTGTGTGTGCGAGTGTGTGTGCGAGTGTGTGCGAGTGTGTGCGATTGTGTGTGAGAGTGTGTGGGACTGTATGTGCGAGTGTGTGCGAGTGTGTATGAGTGTGTGTGTGAGTGTTTGCAAGTGTGTGCGAGTGAGTGTGTGTGAGTGTGTGTGCGAGTGTGTGCATGCGAGTGTGTGCATGCGAGTGTGCACGAGTGTGCACGAGTGTGTGCATGTAAGTGTGTGCGTGCGAGTGTGTGCGAGTGTGTGTGAGTGAGTGTGTGTGAGTGTGTGCGAGTTTGTGTGCGAGTTTGTGTGCGAGTGTGTGCGAGTGAGTGTGTGCGAGTGAGTGTGTGCGTGTGAGTGTGTGCGAGTGTGTGAGAGTGTGTGCGAGTGTGTATGAGTGTATGTGCGAGTGTGTGCAAGTGAGTGAGAGTGTGTGTGAGTGTGTGTGTGCGAGTGTGTGCAAGTGTGTGCGAGTGAGTGTGTGCAAGTGTGTGCGAGAGTGTGCAAGTGTGTGTGTGCGAGTGTGTGTGCAATTGTGTATGAGTGTGTGCGAGTGTGTGTGCGAGTGTGTGCGTGTGTGTGTGCGAGTGCGTGTGAGTGAGTGCAAGTGTGTGCAAATGTGTGCATGAGTGTGGGCGTGCGAGTGTGTGCTAGTGTGCGCGAGTGTGCGCGAGTGTGTGCGAGTGTGCATGAGTAAGTGTGTGTGAGTGTGTGCGAGTGTGTGCGATTGTGTGTGTGAGTGTGTAGGACTGTATGTGCAAGTGTGTGCGAGTGTGTTCGAGTGTGTGAGTGTGTGCGAGTGTGTGTGAGTGTGTGCGAGTGTGTGCGAGTGTGTGCAAGTGTGTGAGTGCGAGTGTGTGCGAATGTGTGCGAGTGTGCACGAGTGTGTGTGTAAGTGTGTGCGTGTGAGTGTGTGTGAGTGTGCTCGAGTGAGTGTGTGCGAGTGAGTGTGTGTGAGTGTGTATAAGTGAGTGTGTGTGAGTGTGTGCGTGTGTGCGAGTTTGTGTGCGAGTGTGTATGAGTGTGTATGTGAGTGTGTGCAAGTGTGTGTGAGTGAGTGTGTGTGAGTGTGTGTGCGAGTGTGTGTGCGAGTGTGTGTGAGTGTGTGCGAGAGTGTGTAGGACTGTATGTGCGAGTGTGTGCGAGTGTGTATGAGTGTGTGTGTGAGTGTGTGCAAGTGTGTGTGCAAGTGAGTGTGTGTGAGTGTGTGTGCGAATGTGTGCATGCGAGTGTGTGCGTGCGAGTGTGTGCATGCGAGTGTGTGCGAGTGTGTGAGTGTGTGAGTGCGAGTGTGTGCGAGTTTCTTTGTGAGTGTGTGAGTGTGTGCGTGAGAGTGTGTGCGAGTGTGTGCGAGTGTGTGTGAGTGTGTGCGAGTGTGTGTGCGAGTGTGTGCGATTGTGTGTGAGTGTGTAGGACTGTATGTGCGAGTGTGTGCGAGTGAGTGTGTGTGAGTGTGTGTGCGAGTGTGTGCGAGTGTGTGTGAGTGTGTGCGAGTGTGTGTGCGAGTGTGTGCGATTGTGTGTGTGAGTGTGTAGGACTGTATGTGTGAGTGTGTGCGAGTGAGTGTGTGTGAGTGTGTGTGCGAGTGTGTGCGAGTGTGTGCGATTGTGTGTGAGAGTGTGTAGGACTGTATGTGCGAGTGTGTGCGAGTGTGTATGAGTGTGTGTGTGAGTGTGTGCAAGTGTGTCCGAGTGAGTGTGTGTGCGAGTGTGTGCATGCGAGTGTGTGCATGCGAGTTTGCACGAGTGTGTGCGTGTAAGTGTGTGCGTGCGTGCTCTAGTGAATGGGTGCGAGTGTGTGCGAGTGTGTGTGAGTGTGTGCGAGTGAGTGTGTGTGAGTGTGTATAAGTGAGTGTGTGTGAGTGTGTGCGTGTGTGAGAGTTTGTGTGCGAGTGTGTGCGAGTGAGTTTGTGTGAGTGTGTGTGAATGTGTGCATGCGAGTGTGTGCGTGTGAGTGTGTGCGTGCGAGTGTGTGTGCGAGTGAGTGTGTGCGAGTGTGTGCATATGTGCCCGAGTGTGCACGAGTGAGTGTGTGCGCGAGTGTGTGAAAGTGTGTGTGAGTGTGTGCATGTGAGTGTGTGCGAGCATGTGCGAGTGTGTGTGAGTGTGGATGCAAGTGTGTGTGCGAGTGTGTGTGCGAGAGTGTGTGAGTATGTGCAAGTGTGTGCAAATGTGCCCGAGTGTGCACGAGTGAGTGGGTGCGAGTGTGTGTGAGTGTGTGTGAGTGTGTGCATGTGAGTGTGTGCGAACGTGTGCGAGTGTGTGTGCGAGTGTGTGTGCATGTGTGTGTGTGCGAGTGTGTGCGAGTGTGTATGAGTGTGTGTGCGAGTGTGTGCAAGTGTGTGTGAGTGTGTGTGAGTGTGTGTGTGCAAGTATGTGTGAGTGTGTGCGAGTGTGTGCGAGTGTGTGTACGAGTGTGCATAAGTGTGTGCGAGTGTGTGTGAGTGTGTGTGCTAGTGTGTGTGTGCGAGTGTGTTCGATTGTGTGAGTGTGAGTGAGTGTGTACGAGTGTGTGCGAGTGTGTGCCAGTGTGTGTGAGTGTGTGCGAGTGTGTGCGATTGTGTGTGTGTGAGTGTGTAGGACTGTATGTGCGAGTGTGTGCGAGTGTGTGTGTGAAAGTGTGTGCGAGTGTGTGCGAGTGTGTGCAAGTGTGTGCGAGTGAGTGTGTGTGCGAGTGTGTGCGTGCGAGTGTGTGCGTGCGAGTGTGTGAGTGCGATTGTGTCCGAATGTGTGCGAGTGTGTGCGTGCGAGTGTGCGCGAGTATGCATGAGTGTGTGCTCGAGTGAATGGGTGAGAATGTGTGCGAGTGTGTGTGAGTGTGTGCGAGTAAGTGTGTGTGAGTGTGTATGAGTGAGTGTTTGTGTGCGAGTTTGTGTGCGAGTGTGTGCGAGTGAGTGCGCGCGAGTGTGTGCGAGTTTGTGTGCGAGTGTGTGCGAGTGTGTGCAAGTGTGTGCGAGTGTGTGCGAGAGTGTGCGAGTGTGTGTGAGTGTGTGTGTGCGAGTGTGTGTGCAATTGTGTATGAGTGTGTGCGAGTTTGTGTGAGTTTGTGCAAGTGTGTGTGTGTGTGTGTTCGTGCCAGTGAGTGCGGGTGTGTGTGAGTGTGTGTATGCGAGTGTGTGTGCGATTGTGTATGAGTGTGTGTGAGTTTGTGCGAGTGTGTGCGTGTGTGTGCGAGTGCGTGCGAGTACGCGCAAATGTGTGCGAGTGTGGGCGTGCGAGTGAGTGCTAGTGTGCGCGAGTGTGCGAGTGTGCGTGAGTAAGTGTGTGTGTAAGTGCGTGCAAGTGTTTCCGAGTGTGTGTGTGAGTATGTAGGGCTGTGTGTACGAGTGTGTGCGAGTGTGTGTGCGAGTGTGTTCGAGTGTGTGCAATTGTGTGCGAGTGTGTGTGCGAGTGCGTATGAGTTAGTGTGTGCGAGTGTGTGTGCGAGTGTGTGCGAGTGTGTGCGAGAGTGTATGAGTGTATGTGCGAGTGTGTGCGCGAGTGTGTGTTTTAGAGTGTGTGCAATTGTGTGCGTGTGAGTGTGTGCATGAGTGTGTGCGTGCGAGTGTGCTCGAGTGAGTGGCTGTGTGTAAGTGTGTGCGTGCGAGTGTGTGTGAATGTGTGCGAGTGTGTGCGAGTGTGTGCGAGTGTGTGCGAGCAAGTGTTTGCGTGCGAGTGTGTGCGAGTGTGTGCAAGTGTGTGAGTGTGTGTGAGTGTGTGTGCGAGTGTGTGTGCCCGAGTGTGCGCGAGTGTGCACGAGTTAGTGGGTGCGAGTGTGTGTGAGTGTGTATGAGTGAGGGTGTGCGTGTGTGCGAGTTTGTGTGTGAGTGAGTGTGTGCGAATGTGTGCGAGTGTGTTTGTGAGTGTGTGTGCGAGTGTGTGTGCGAGTGTGTGCGTGAGAGTGTGTGCGAGTGTGTGCGTGAGAGTGTGTGCGAGTGTGTGCGAGTTTGTGTGCGAGTTTGTGTGCAAGTGTGTGTGAGTGTGTAGGACTGTATGTGCGAGTGTGTGCGAGTGTGTATGAGTGTGTGTGTGAGTGTGTGCAAGTGTGTGCGAGTGAGTGTGTGTGAGTGTGTGTGCGAGTGTGTGTGCGAGTGTGTGCGAGTGTGTGCGATTGTGTGTGAGAGTGTGTGGGACTGTATGTGCGAGTGTGTGCGAGTGTGTATGAGTGTGTGTGTGAGTGTTTGCAAGTGTGTGCGAGTGAGTGTGTGTGAGTGTGTGTGCATGCGAGTGTTTGCATGCGAGTGTGCACGAGTGTGCACGAGTGTGTGCGTGTAAGTGTGTGCGTGCGAGTGTGTGCGAGTGTGTGTGAGTGTGTGTGAGTGTGTGCGAGTTTGTGTGCGAGTTTGTGTGCGAGTGTGTGCGAGTGAGTGTGTGCGAGTGAGTGTGTGCGAGTGTGTGCTATTGTGTGTGAGTGTGTATGAGTGTGTGCGTGTGAGTGTGTGCGAGTGTGTGAGAGTGTGTGCGAGTGTGTATGAGTGTATGTGCGAGTGTGTGCAAGTGAGTGAGAGTGTGTGTGAGTGTGTGTGTGCGAGTGTGTGCAAGTGTGTGCGAGTGAGTGTGTGCAAGTGTGTGCGAGAGTGTGCAAGTGTGTGTGTGCGAGTGTGTGTGCAATTGTGTATGAGTGTGTGCGAGTGTGTGTGCGAGTGTGTGCATGTGTGTGTGCGAGTGCGTGTGAGTGAGTGCAAGTGTGTGCAAATGTGTGCACGAGTGTGGGCGTGCGAGTGTGTGCTAGTGTGCGCGAGTGTGCGCGAGTGTGTGCGAGTGTGCATGAGTAAGTGTGTGTGAGTGTGTGCGAGTGTTGCCGAGTGTGTGTGTGAGTGTGTAGGACTGTGTGTGCGAGTGTGTGCGAGTGTGTGTGTGAGTGTGTGTGTGAGTGTGTGTGTACGAGTGTGTGCAATTTTGTGCGAGTGTGTGTGCGAGTGCGTATGAGTAAGTGTGTGCGAATGTGTGCGAGTGTGTGCGATTGTGTGTGTGAGTGTGTAGGACTGTACGTGCGAGTGTGTGCGAGTGTGTGTGTGAGTGTGTGTGCGAGTGTGTGCGTGCGAGTGTGTGCGACTGTGTGCGACTGTGTGCGAATGTGTGCGACTGTGTGCGAGTGTGTGAGTGCGAGTGTGTGCGAATGTGTGCGAGTGTGTACGTGCGAGTGTGCACGAGTGTGCACGACTGTGTGCGTATAAGTGTGTGCGTGTGAGTGTGTGCGAGTGTGCTCGAGTGAATGGGTGCGAGTGTGTGTGAGTGTGTGTGAGTGAGTGTGTGTGAGTGTGTATAAGTGAGTGTGTGCAAGTGTGTGCGAGTGAGTGTGTGTGAGTGAGTGTGTGTGCGAGTGTGTGCGAGTGTGTGCGATTGTGTGTGAGAGTGTGTGGGACTGTATGTGCGAGTGTGTGCGAGTGTGTATGAGTGTGTGTGTGAGTGTTTGCAAGTGTGTGCGAGTGAGTGTGTGTGAGTGTGTGTGCGAGTGTGTGCATGCGAGTGTGTGCATGCGAGTGTGCACGAGTGTGCACGAGTGTGTGCGTGTAAGTGTGTGTGTGCGAGTGTGTGTGAGTGTGTGTGTGCGAGTGTGTGTGCAATTGTGTATGAGTGTGTGCGAGTGTGTGTGAGTTTGTGCAAGTGTGTGTGTGTGTGTTCGTGCCAGTGAGTGCGGGTGTGTGTGAGTGTGTGTATGCGAGTGTGTGTGCGATTGTGTATGAGTGTGTGTGAGTTTGTGCGAGTGTGTGCGTGTGTGTGCGAGTGCGTGCGAGTACGCGCAAATGTGTGCGAGTGTGGGCGTGCGAGTGAGTGCTAGTGTGCGCGAGTGTGCGAGTGTGCGTGAGTAAGTGTGTGTGTAAGTGCGTGCAAGTGTTTCCGAGTGTGTGTGTGAGTATGTAGGACTGTGTGTACGAGTGTGTGCGAGTTTGTGTGCGAGTGTGTTCGAGTGTGTGCAATTGTGTGCGAGTGTGTGTGCGAGTGCGTATGAGTTAGTGTGTGCGAGTGTGTGTGCGAGTGTGTGCGAGTGTGTGCGAGAGTGTATGAGTGTATGTGCGAGTGTGTGCGCGAGTGTGTGTTTTAGAGTGTGTGCAATTGTGTGCGTGTGAGTGTGTGCATGAGTGTGTGCGTGCGAGTGTGCTCGAGTGAGTGGCTGTGTGTAAGTGTGTGCGTGCGAGTGTGTGTGAATGTGTGCGAGTGTGTGCGAGTGTGTGCGAGTGTGTGCGAGCAAGTGTTTGCGTGCGAGTGTGTGCGAGTGTGTGCAAGTGTGTGAGTGTGTGTGAGTGTGTGTGCGAGTGTGTGTGCCCGAGTGTGCGCGAGTGTGCACAAGTTAGTGGGTGCGAGTGTGTGTGAGTGTGTATGAGTGAGTGTGTGCGTGTGTGCGAGTTTGTGTGTGAGTGAGTGTGTGCGAATGTGTGCGAGTGTGTTTGTGAGTGTGTGTGCGAGTGTGTGTGCGAGTGTGTGCGTGAGAGTGTGTGCGAGTGTGTGCGAGTGTGTGCGTGAGAGTGTGTGCGAGTGTGTGCGAGTTTGTGTGCGAGTTTGTGTGCAAGTGTGTGTGAGTGTGTAGGACTGTATGTGCCAGTGTGTGCGAGTGTGTATGAGTGTGTGTGTGAGTGTGTGCAAGTGTGTGCGAGTGAGTGTGTGTGAGTGTGTGTGCGAGTGTGTGTGCGAGTGTGTGCGAGTGTGTGCGATTGTGTGTGAGAGTGTGTGGGACTGTATGTGCGAGTGTGTGCGAGTGTGTATGAGTGTGTGTGTGAGTGTTTGCAAGTGTGTGCGAGTGAGTGTGTGTGAGTGTGTGTGCATGCGAGTGTGTGCATGCGAGTGTGCACGAGTGTGCACGAGTGTGTGCGTGTAAGTGTGTGCGTGCGAGTGTGTGCGAGTGTGTGTGAGTGTGTGTGAGTGTGTGCGAGTTTGTGTGCGAGTTTGTGTGCGAGTGTGTGCGAGTGAGTTTGTGCGAGTGAGTGTGTGCGAGTGTGTGCTATTGTGTGTGAGTGTGTGTGAGTGTGTGCGTGTGAGTGTGTGCGAGTGTGTGTATGCGAGTGTGTGTGCGATTGTGTATGAGTGTGTGTGAGTGTGTGCAAGTGAGTGAGAGTGTGTGTGAGTGTGTGTGTGCGAGTGTGTGCAAGTGTGTGCGAGTGAGTGTGTGCAAGTGTGTGCGAGAGTGTGCAAGTGTGTGTGTGCGAGTGTGTGTGCAATTGTGTATGAGTGTGTGCGAGTGTGTGTGCGAGTGTGTGCGTGTGTGTGTGCGAGTGCGTGTGAGTGAGTGCAAGTGTGTGCAAATGTGTGCACGAGTGTGGGCGTGCGAGTGTGTGCTAGTGTGCGCGAGTGTGCGCGAGTGTGTGCGAGTGTGCATGAGTAAGTGTGTGTGAGTGTGTGCGAGTGTTGCCGAGTGTGTGTGTGAGTGTGTAGGACTGTGTGTGCGAGTGTGTGCGAGTGTGTGTGTGAGTGTGTGTGTGAGTGTGTGTGTACGAGTGTGTGCAATTTTGTGCGAGTGTGTGTGCGAGTGCGTATGAGTAAGTGTGTGCGAGTGTGTGCGAGTGTGTGTGTGAGTGTGTAGGACTGTACGTGCGAGTGTGTGCGAGTGTGTGCAAGTGAGTGTGTGTGAGTGTGTGTGCGAGTGTGTGCGTGCGAGTGTGTGCGACTGTGTGCGACTGTGTGCGAGTGTGTGCGAGTGTGTGCGAGTGTGTGAGTGCGAATGTGTGCGAGTGTGTACGTGCGAGTGTGCACGAGTGTGCACGAGTGTGTGCGTATAAGTGTGTGCGTGTGAGTGTGTGCGAGTGTGCTCGAGTGAATGGGTGCGAGTGTGTGTGAGTGTGTGCGAGTGAGTGTGTGTGAGTGTGTATAAGTGTGCTCGAGTGAATGGGTGCGAGTGTGTGCGAGTGTGTGTGAGTGTGCGAGTGAGTGTGTGTGAGTGTGTATAAGTGAGTGTGTGTGAGTGTGTGCGTGTGTGCGAGTTTGTGTGCGAGTGAGTGTGTGTGAGTGTGTGTGAGTGTGTGCGAGTGTGTGTGCGCGAGTGTGTGCGTGCGAGTGTGTGTGCGAGAGTGTGCGAGTGTGTGCATATGTGCCCGAGTGTGCACGAGTGAGTGTGTGCGAGTGTGTGCGAGTGTGTGCATGTGAGTGTGTGCGAGCGTGTGCGAGCGTGTGCGAGTGTGTGCGAGTGTGTGTGAGTGTGTGTGCGAGTGTGTGTGCGAGTGTGTGTGCGAGAGTGTGCGAGTGTGTGCAAATGTGCCCGAGTGTGCACGAGTGAGTGGGTGTGAGTGTGTGCGAGTGTGTGTGAGTGTGTGCATGTGAGTGTGTGCGAACGTGTGCGAGTAAGTGTGCGAGTGTGTGTGCATGTGTGTGTGTGCGAGTGTGTGCGAGTGTGTATGAGTGTGCGTGCGAGTGTGTGCAAGTGTGTGTGAGTGTGTGCGAGTGTGTGTGTGCAAGTATGTGTGTTTGTGTGCGAGTGTGTGCGATTGTGCATAAGTGTGTGCGAATGTGCGTGAGTGTGTGTGAGTGTGTGTGCTAGTGTGTGTGTGCGAGTGTGTTCGATTGTGTGAGTGTGAGTGAGTGTGTATGAGTGTGTGCGAGTGTGTGCCAGTGTGTGCCAGTGTGTGCCAGTGTGTGCGAGAGTGTGTGTGAGCGTGTCCGAGTGTGTGCGATTGTGTGTGTGAGTGTGTAGGACTGTATGTGCGAGTGTGTGTGAGTGTGTGTGAAAGTGTGTGCGAGTGTGCGAGTGTGTGCGAGTGTGTGTGCGAGTGTGTGAGTGCGAGTGTGTGCGAATGTGTGCGAGTGTGTGCATGCGAGTGTGCACGAGTGTGCACGAGTGTGTGCGTGTAAGTGTGTGCGTGCGAGTGTGTGCGAGTGTGCTCGAGTGAATGGGTGCGAGTGTGTGCGAGTGAGTGTGTGTGAGTGTGTATAAGTGAGTGTGTGTGAGTGTGTGCGTGTGTGCGAGTTTGTGTGTGAGTGTGTGCGAGTGAGTGTGTGCGAGTGTGTGTGAGTGTGTGCGAGTGTGTGTGTGCGAGTGTGTGCGTGCGAGTGTGTGTGCGAGAGTGTGCGAGTGTGTGCATATGTGCCCGAGTGTGCACGAGTGAGTGTGTGCGAGTGTGTGCGAGTGTGTGCATGTGAGTGTGTGCGAGCGTGTGCGAGCGTGTGCGAGCGTGTGCGAGTGTGTGTGAGTGTGTGTGCGAGTGTGTGTGCGAGTGTGTGTGCGAGAGTGTGCGAGTGTGTGCAAATGTGCCCGAGTGTGCACGAGTGAGTGGGTGCGAGTGTGTGCGAGTGTGTGCATGTGAGTGTGTGCGAACGTGTGCGAGTGTGTGTGCGAGTGTGTGTGCGAGTGTGTGCGAGTGTCTGTGAGTGTGTGCGAGTGTGTGTGTGCAAGTATGTGTGTTTGTGTGCGAGTGTGTGCGATTGTGCATAAGTGTGTGCGAATGTGCGTGAGTGTGTGTGAGTGTGTGTGCTAGTGTGTGTGTGCGAGTGTGTTCGATTGTGTGAGTGTGAGTGAGTGTGTATGAGTGTGTGCGAGTGTGTGCCAGTGTGTGCGAGAGTGTGTGTGAGTGTGTGTGAGTGTGTGCGAGTGTGTGCGATTGTGTGTGTGAGTGTGTAGGACTGTATGTGCGAGTGTGTGTGAGTGTGTGTGTGAAAGTGTGTGCGAGTGTGTGCCAGTGTGTGTGCGAGTGTGTGCGTGCGAGTGTGTGCATGCGAGTGTGTGCGACTGTGTGCGACTGTGTGAGTGCGAGTGTGTCCGAATGTGTGCGAGTGTGTGCGTGCGAGTGTGTGCGAGTGTGCGCGAGTGTGCACGAGTGTGTGCATGTAAGTGTGTGCGTGCGAGTGTGTGCGAGTGTGCTCGAGTGAATGGGTGAGAGTGTGTGCAAGTGTGTGTGAGTGTGTGCGTGTAAGTGTGTGTGAGTTTGTATGAGTGAGTGTGTGTGAGTGTGTGTGTGCGAGTTTGTGTGCGAGTGTGTGCGAGTGAGTGTGTGCGAGTGTGTGCGAGTTTGTGTGCGAGTGTGTGCCAGTGTGTGCCAGTGTGTGTGTGCGAGTGTGTGCAAGTGTGTGCGAGTGTGTGCGAGAGTGTGCGAGTGTGTGTGAGTGTGTGTGCGAGTGTGTGTGCAATTGTGTATGAGTGTGTGCGAGTGTGTGTGAGTTTGTGCAAGTGTGTGCGTGTGTTCGTGCGAGTGCGTGCGAGTGAGTGCGGGTGTGTGCGAGTGTGTGTATGCGAGTGTGTGTGCGATTGTGTATGAGTGTGTGTGAGTTTGTGCGAGTGTGCGTGTGTGTGCGAGTGCGTGCGAGTACGCGCAAATGTGTGCGAGTGTGGGCGTGCGAGTGTGTGCTAGTGTGCGCGAGTGTGTGAGTGTGCGAGTGTGCTTGAGTAAGTGTGTGTAAGTGCGTGCAAGTGTTTCCGAGTGTGTGTGTGAGTATGTAGGACTGTGTGTGCGAGTGTGTGCGAGTGTGTGTGCGAGTGTGTTCGAGTGTGTGCAATTGTGTGCGAGTGTGTGTGCGAGTGCGTATGAGTGAGTGTGTGCGAGTGTGTGTTTGCGAGTGTGTGTGCGAGTGTGTGCGAGTGTGTATGAGTGTATGTGCGAGTGTGTGCGCGAGTGTGTGTTTTAGAGTGTGTGCAATTGTGTGCATGTGAGTGTGTGCTCGAGTGAGTGGGTGCGTGTAAGTGTGTGCGTGCGAGTGTGTGCGAATGTGTGCGAGTGTGTGCGAGTGTGTGCGAGCAAGTGTTTGCGTGCGAGTGTGTGCGAGTGTGTGCAAGTGTGTGAGTGTGTGCGAGTGTGTGTGCGAGTGTGTGCGAGTGTGTGCAAATGTGCCCGAGTGTGCGCGAGTGTGCACGAGTGAGTGGGTGCGAGTGTGTGTGAGTGTGTATGAGTGAGTGTGTGCGAGTTTGTGTGCGAGTGAGTGTGTGCGAATGTGTGCGAGTGTTTTTGTGAGTGTGTGTGCGAGTGTGTGCGTGAGTGTGTGCGAGTGTGTGCGAGTGTGTGCGAGTGTGTGCGAGTGTGTGTGCGAGTGTGTGTGCGAGTGTGTGCGATTGTGTGTGTGAGTGTGTAGGACTGTATGTGCGAGTGTGTGCGAGTGTGTATGAGTGTGTGTGTGAGTGTGTGCAAGTGTGTGCGAGTGAGTGTGTGTGAGTGTGTGTGCGAGTGTGTGTGCGAGTGTGTGCGAGTGTGTGCGATTGTGTGTGAGAGTGTGTAGGACTGTATGTGCGAGTGTGTGCGAGTGTGTATGAGTGTGTGTGTGAGTGTGTGCAAGTGTGTGCGAGTGAGTGGGTGTGAGTGTGTGTGCGAGTGTGTGCATGCGAGTGTGTGCGTGCGAGTGTGCACGAGTGTGCACGAGTGTGTGCGTGTAAGTGTGTGCATGCGAGTGTGTGCGAGTGTGCTCGAGTGAATGGGTGCGAGTGTGTGCGAGTGTGTGAGTGTGTGCGAGTTTGTGTGTGAGTGTGTGCGAGTGAGTGTGTGCGAGTGTGTGCGTGTGTGCGAGTGTGTGCGTGTGAGTGTGTGCGAGTGTGTGAGTGTGTGTGAGTGTGTGTGTGCGAGTGTGTGCGAGTGAGTGTGTGCGAGTGTGTGCGAGAGTGTGCAAGTGTGTGCGAGTGTGTGTGTGCAATTGTGTATGAGTGTGTGCGAGTGTGTGTGCGTGTGTGTGTGCGAGTGCGTGTGAGTGAGTGCAAGTGTGTGCAAATGTGTGCGCGAGTGTGGGCGTGCGAGTGTGTGCTAGTGTGCGCGAGTGTGTGAGTGTGTGCGAGTGTGCATGAGTAAGTGTGTGTGAGTGTGTGCGAGTGTTGCCGAGTGTGTGTGTGAGTGTGTAGGACTGTGTGTGCGAGTGTGTGCGAGTGTGTGTGTGAGTGTGTGTGTACGAGTGTGTGCAATTTTGTGCGAGTGTGTGTGTGCGAGTGCGTATGAGTAAGTGTGTGCGAATGTGTGCGAGTGTGTGTGCGAGTGAGTGTGCGACTGTGTGTGTGTGACTGTGTGCGAGTGTTTGCGTGTGTGTGCGAGTGTGTGTGCATGTGTACGAGTGTGTGCGAGTGTGTGGGTGCGAGTGTGTGCAAGTGTGTTCGAGTGTGTGTGAGTGTGTGTGTGAGTGTGTGTGAATGTGTGCGAGTCTGTGTGTGCGAGTGTGTTTGTGCGATTGTGTATGAGTGTGTGCGAGTATGTGTGTGAGTGTGTGCGAGTGTGTGCGTGCGAGTGCGTGCGAGTGCGTGCGAGTGAGTGCGAGTGTGTGCAAATGTGTGCGAGAGTGTGCGAGTGTGGGCGTGCGAGTGTGTGTGAGTGTGCGCGAGTGTGCGTGAGTGTGTGCGTGTGAGTGATTGTGTGTGTGAGTGTGAGTGTGTGCTAGTGTGCATGAGTGTGTGAGTGTGTGCGCGATTGTGCGTGTGAGTGAGTGTGTGTGTGAGTGTGTACGAGTGTGTGCGATTGTGTGTGTGAGTGTGTAGGACTGTATGTGCAAGTGTGTGCGAGTGTGTATGAGTGTGTGTGCGAGTGTGTGCGAGTGTGTGCAAGTGTGTGCGAGTGTGTGTGTGAGTGTGTGTGAGTGTGTGTTTGTGAGTGTGTTTGATTGTGTATGAGTGAGTGTGTGTGTGAGTGTGAGTGAGTGTGTGTGAGTGTGCGAGTGTGTGCGAGTGTGTGCGATTGTGTGTGTGAGTGTGTAGGACTGTATGTGCGAGTGTGTGCGAGTGTGTATGAGTGTGTGTGCGAGTGTGTGCAAGTGTGTGCGAGTGTGTGCGAGTGTGTGCGAGTCTGTGCGAGTGTGTGCGAGTGTGTGCGAGTCTGTGCGAGTCTGTGCGAGTCTGTGCGAGTCTGTGCGAGTGTGTGTTTGCGAGTGTGTGCAAGTGTGTGCGAGTGAGTGTGAGCAAGTGTGTGTGTGTGAGTGTATGTGTGAGTGTGTACGAGTGTGTGCGAGTGTGTGTTTGTGAGTGTGTGCGAGTGTGTGTGCGAGTGTGTGCTAGTGTGTGCGTGCGAGTGTCTGCATGTGTGTGCGAGTGTGTGCGAGTGTGTATGAGTGTATGTGCGAGTGTGTGCGCGAGTGTGTGTTTTAGAGTGTGTGCAATTGTGTGCGTGTGAGTGTGTGCATGAGTATGTGCGTGCGAGTGTGCTCGAGTGAGTGGGTGCGTGTAAGTGTGTGCGTGCGAGTGTGTGCGAATGTGTGCAAGTGTGTGCGAGTGTGTGCGAGCAAGTGTTTGCGTGCGAGTGTGTGCGAGTTTGTGCAAGTGTGTGAGTGTGTGCGAGTGTGTGTGCGAGTGTGTTCGAGTGTGTGCAAATGTGCCCGAGTGTGCGCGAATGTGCACGAGTGAGTGGGTGCGAGTGTGTGTGAGTGTGTGTGAGTGAGTGTGTGCGTGTGTGCGAGTTTGTGTGCGAGTGAGTGTGTGCGAATGTGTGCGAGTGTTTTTGTGCGAGTGTGTGCGTGAGTGTGTGCGAGTGTGTGCGAGTGTGTGTGAGTGTGTGCGAGTGTGTGTGCGAGTGTGTGTGCGAGTGTGTGCGATTGTGTGTGTGAGTGTGTAGGACTGTATGTGCGAGTGTGTGCGAGTGTGTATGAGTGTGCGAGTGAGTGTGTGTAAGTGTGTGCGAGTGAGTGTGTGTGCGAGTGTGTGTGCGAGTGTGTGCGATTGTGTGTGAGAGTGTGTAGGACTGTATGTGCGAGTGTGTGCGAGTGTGTATGAGTGTGTGTGTGAGTGTGTGCAAGTGTGTGCGAGTGTGTGTGAGTGTGTGTGCGAGTGTGTGCATGCAAGTGTGTGCGTGCGAGTGTGCACGAGTGTGCACGAGTGTGTGCGTGTAAGTGTGTGCGTGCGAGTGTGTGCGAGTGTGCTCGAGTGAATGGGTGCGAGTGTGTGTGAGTGTGTGCGAGTGTGTGCGAGTGAGTGTGTGTGAGTGAGTGTGTGTGAGTGTGTGCGAGTGTGTGCGAGTGAGTGTGTGCGAGTGTGTGCGTGTGTGCGAGTGTGTGCGTGTGAGTGTGTGCGAGTGTGTGAGTGTGTGTGTGAGTGTGTGTGTGTGAGTGTGTGCAAGTGAGTGTGTGCGAGTGTGTGCGAGAGTTTGCAAGTGTGTGCGAGTGTGTGTGTGCAATTGTGTATGAGTGTGTGCGAGTGTGTGTGCGTTTGTGCGAGTGTGTGCGTGTGTGTGTGCGAGTGCGTGTGAGTGAGTGCAAGTGTGTGCAAATGTGTGCGTGAGTGTGGGCGTGCGAGTGTGTGCTAGTGTGCGCGAGTGTGTGAGTGTGTGCGAGTGTGCATGAGTGTGTGTGTGAGTGTGTGCGAGTGTTGCCGAGTGTGTGTGTGAGTGTGTAGGACTGTGTGTGTGAGTGTGTGCGAGTGTGTGTGTGAGTGTGTGTGTACGAGTGTGTGCAATTTTGTGCGAGTGTGTGTGTGCGAGTGCGTATGAGTAAGTGTGTGCAAATGTGTGCGAGTGTGAGTGCGAGTGTGTGTGCGAGTGTGTGCGTGCGACTGTGTGTGTGTGACTGTGTGCGAGTGTTTGCGTGTGTGTGCGAGTGTGTGTGCGTGTGTACGAGTGTGTGCGAGTGTGTGGGTGCGTGTGTGTGCAAGTGTGTGCGAGTGTGTGTGAGTGTGTGTGAATGTGTGCGAGTCTGTGTGTGCGAGTGTGTGTGTGCGATTGTGTATGAGTGTGTGCGAGTATGTGTGTGAGTGTGTGCGAGTGTGTGCGAGTGTGTGCGTGCGAGTGCGTGCGAGTGAGTGTGAGTGTGTGCAAATGTGTGCGAGAGTGTGCGAGTGTGGGCGTGCGAGTGTGTGCGAGTGTCCGCGAGTGTGCGTGAGTGTGTGCGTGTGAGTGAGTGTGTGTGTGAGTGTGAGTGTGTGCTAGTGTGCATGAGTGTGTGAGTGTGTGCGAGTGTGCGCGATTGTGCGTGTGAGTGAGTGTGTGTGTGAGTGTGTACGAGTGTGTGCGATTGTGTGTGTGAGTGTGTAGGACTGTATGTGCAAGTGTGTGCGAGTGTGTATGAGTGTGTAGGACTGTATGTGCAAGTGTGTGCGAGTGTGTATGAGTGTGTGTGCGAGTGTGTGCGAGTGTGTGCAAGTGTGTGTGTGAGTGTGTGTGAGTGTGTGAGTGTGTGTGCGAGTGTGTGTTTGTGAGTATGTTTGATTGTGTATGAGTGAGTGTGTGTGTGAGTGTGAGTGAGTGTGTGTGAGTGTGCGAGTGTGTGCGATTGTGTGTGTGAGTGTGTAGGACTGTATGTGCGAGTGTGTGCGAGTGTGTATGAGTGTGTATGAGTGTGTGTGCGAGTGTGTGCAAGTGTGTGCGAGTGTGTGCGAGTGTGTGCGAGTGTGTGCGAGTCTGTGCGAGTGTGTGCGAGTGTGTGTTTGCGAGTGTGTGCAAGTGTGTGCGAGTGAGTGTGAGCAAGTGTGTGTGTGTGAGTGTATGTGTGAGTGTGTACGAGTGTGTGTGCGAGTGTGTGTTTGTGAGTGTGTGCGAGTGTGTGTGCGAGTGTGTGCTAGTGTGTGCGAGTGTGTATGAGTGTATGTGCGAGTGTGTGCGCGAGTGTGTGTTTTAGAGTGTGTGCAATTGTGTGCGTGTAAGTGTGTGCATGAGTATGTGCGTGCGAGTGTGCTCGAGTGAGTGGGTGCATGTAAGTGTGTGCGTGCGAGTGTGTGCGAGTGTGTGCGAGCAAGTGTTTGCGTGCGAGTGTGTGCGAGTGTGTGCAAGTGTGTGAGTGTGTGCGAGTGTGTGTGCGAGTGTGTGCAAATGTGCCCGAGTGTGCGCGAATGTGCACGAGTGAGTGGGTGCGAGTGTGTGTGAGTGTGTATGAGTGAGTGTGTGCGTGTGTGCGAGTTTGTGTGCGAGTGAGTGTGTGCGAATGTGTGCGAGTGTTTTTGTGAGTGTGTGTGCGAGTGTGTGCGAGTGTGTGCGAGTGTGTGCGAGTGTGTGCGAGTGTGTGTGCGAGTGTGTGTGCGAGTGTGTGTGCGAGTGTGTGCGAGTGTGTGCGATTGTGTGTGTGAGTGTGTAGGACTGTATGTGCGAGTGTGTGCGAGTGTGTATGAGTGTGTGTGTGAGTGTGTGCAAGTGTGTGCGAGTGAGTGTGTGTGAGTGTGTGTGCGAGTGTGTGCATGCGAGTGTGTGCGTGCGAGTGTGCACGAGTGTGTGCGTGTAAGTGTGTGCGTGCGAGTGTGTGCGAGTGTGCTCGAGTGAATGGGTGCGAGTGTGTGCGAGTGTGTGTGAGTGTGTGCGAGTGAGTGTGTGTGAGTGAGTGTGTGTGAGTGTGTGCGAGTTTGTGTGCGAGTGTGTGCGAGTGAGTGTGTGCGAGTGTGTGCGTGTGTGCGAGTGTGTGAGTGTGTGTGTGAGTGTGTGTGTGTGTGTGCGAGTGTGTGCGAGTGAGTGTGTGCGAGTGTGTGCGAGTGTGTGTGTGCAATTGTGTGTGTGTGTGCGTTTGTGCGAGTGTGTGCGTGTGTGTGTGCGAGTGCGTGTGAGTGAGTGCAAGTGTGTGCAAATGTGTGCGCGAGTGTGGGCGTGCGAGTGTGTGCTAGTGTGCGCGAGTGTGTGAGTGTGTGCGAGTGTGCATGAGTAAGTGTGTGTGCGAGTGTTGCCGAGTGTGTGTGTGAGTGTGTAGGACTGTGTGTGCGAGTGTGTGCGAGTGTGTGTGTGAGTGTGTGTGTACGAGTGTGTGCAATTTTGTGCGAGTGTGTGTGTGCGAGTGCGTATGAGTAAGTGTGTGCGAATGTGTGCGAGTGTGTGTGCGAGTGTGTGTGCGAGTGTGTGTGCGAGTGTTTGTGT
Source organism: Phyllobates terribilis (assembly GCF_046119375.1). Lineage (NCBI taxonomy): Eukaryota > Metazoa > Chordata > Amphibia > Anura > Dendrobatidae > Phyllobates > Phyllobates terribilis. The sequence goes on along the minus strand of NW_027362764.1, from coordinate 366,478,245 downwards.
GACTGTGTGCGAGTGTTTGCGTGTGTGTGCGAGTGTGTGCGTGTGTACGAGTGTGTGCGAGTGTGTGGGTGCGAGTGTGTGCAAGTGTGTGCGAGTGTGTGTGAGTGTGTGTGTGAGTGTGTGTGAATGTGTGCGAGTGTGTGTGCGAGTGTGTGTGTGCGATTGTGTATGAGTGTGTGCGAGTATGTGTGTGAGTGTGTGCGAGTGTGTGCGAGTGTGTGCGAGTGTGTGCGTGCGAGTGCGTGCGAGTGAGTGCGAGTGTGTGCAAATGTGTGCGAGAGTGTGCGAGTGTGGGCGTGCGAGTCTGTGCGAGTGTGCGCGAGTGTGCGTGAGTGTGTGCGTGTGAGTGAGTGTGTGTGTGAGTGTGAGTGTGTGCTAGTGTGCATGAGTGTGTGAGTGTGTGCGAGTGTGCGCGATTGTGCGTGTGAGTGAGTGTGTGTGTGAGTGTGTACGAGTGTGTGCGATTGTGTGTGTGAGTGTGTAGGACTGTATGTGCAAGTGTGTGCGAGTGTGTATGAGTGTGTATGAGTGTGTGCAAGTGTGTGCGAGTGTGTGTGTGAGTGTGTGTGAGTGTGTGTGCGAGTGTGTGTTTGTGAGTGTGTTTGATTGTGTATGAGTGAGTGTGTGTGTGAGTGTGAGTGAGTGTGTGTGAGTGTGCGAGTGTGTGCGAGTGTGTGCGATTGTGTGTGTGAGTGTGTAGGACTGTATGTGCGAGTGTGTGCGAGTGTGTATGAGTGTGTGTGCGAGTGTGTGCAAGTGTGTGCGAGTGTGTGCGAGTCTGTGCGAGTCTGTGCGAGTGTGTGTTTGCGAGTGTGTGCAAGTGTGTGCGAGTGAGTTTGAGCAAGTGTGTGTGTGTGAGTGTATGTGTGAGTGTGTGCGAGTGTGTGTTTGTGAGTGTGTGCGAGTGTGTGTGCGAGTGTGTGCTAGAGTGTGCGTGCGAGTGTGTGCATGTGTGTGCAAGTGTGTGCGAGTGTGTGCGAGTGTGTGCGAGTGTGTGCGAGTGTGTGTGAGTGTGTGTGTGCCAGTGTGTGCCAGTGTGTGCGTACGAGTGCGTGCAAGTGAGTGCGAGTGTGCGCGAATGTGTGCGAGTGTGTGCGTGTGAGTGTGCGCGAGTGTGCACAAGTGAGTGGGTGCGAGTGTGTGTGAGTGTGTGCGAGTGAGTGTGTGCGAGTGTGTATGAGTGTGTGTGAGTGTGTGCGTGTGTGTGAGTTTGTGTGCGAGCGTGTGCGAGTGTGTGCGAGTGTGTGCGAGTGTGTGCGAGTGTGTGTGAGTGTGTGTGTGCCAGTGTGTGCCAGTGTGTGCGTACGAGTGCGTGCAAGTGAGTGCGAGTGTATGCGAATGTGTGCGAGTGTGTGCGTGTGAGTGTGCGCGAGTGTGCACAAGTGAGTGGGTGCGAGTGTGTGTGAGTGTGTGCGAGTGAGTGTGTGCGAGTGTGTATGAGTGTGTGTGAGTGTGTGCGTGTGTGTGAGTTTGTGTGCGAGCGTGTGCGAGTGAGTGTGTGCGAATGTGTGCGAGTGTCTGCGAGTGTGTGTGTGCGAGTGTGTGCGAGTGTGTGCGTGCAAGTGTGTGCGAGTGTGTGAGTGTGTGTGCGAGTTTGTGTGTGTACGAGTGTGTATGAGTGTATGTGCGAGTGTGTGCGAGTGTGTGCGAGTGTGTGCAAGTGTGTGCGAGTGTGTGCGAGTGAGTGTGTGTGAGTGTGTGAGTGTGTGCGAGTGTGTAGGACTGTGTGTGCGAGTGTGTGCGCGAGTGTGTGTTCGAGTGTGTGCACGTGTGTGCGAGTGTGTATGAGTGTGTGCGAGTGTGTGTGAGTGTGTACGAGTGTGTACGAGTGTGTGTAGGAGTGTGTGCGAGTGTTTGCAATTGTGTGTGTGAGTGTGTAGGACTGTATGTGCGAGTGTGTGCGATTGTGTGTGAGTGTGTGTGAGTGTGTGCAAGTGTGTGTGAGTGTGTGCAAGTGTGTGTGTGCAAGTTTGTGTGTGTGTGTGCGAGTGTTTATAAGTGTGTGTGCGAGTGTGTTGGATTGTCTATGAGTGAGTGTGTGCGAGTCTGTGTGAGTGTGAGTGAGTGTTTGTGAGTGTGTGCGAGTGTGTGTGCGAGTGTGTGCGAGTGTGTGTGAGTGTGTGTGCGAGTGTGTGCGAGTGTGTGCGATTGTGTGTGTGAGTGTGTAGGACTGTATGTGCGAGTGTGTATGAGTGTGTGTGCGAGTGTGTGCAAGTGTGTGCGAGTGTGTGCAAGTGTGTGCGAGTGTGTGCAAGTGTGTGCGAGTGAGTGTGTGCAAGTGTGTGCGAGTGTGTGTGCGAGTGTGTGCGTGCGAGTGCGAGTGTGTGTGTGCAAGTGTGTGAGTGTGTGCGAGTGTGTGTACGAGTGTGTGTGCGATTGTGCATAAGTGTGTGCGAGTGTGTGTGTGAGTGTGTGTGAGTGTTTGTGCGAGTGTGTTCGATTGTGTGCGAGTGTGTGTGTGAGTGAGTGTGTGCGAGTGTGTGCGAGTGTGTGCGAGTGTGTGTGAGTGTGTGTGCGAGTGTGTACGAGTGTGTGCGATTGTGTGTGTGAGTGTGTAGGACTGTATGTGCGAGTGTGTGCGAGTGTGTATGAGTGTGTGTGCGAGTGTTTGCGAGTGTGTGTTTGCGAGTGTGTGCAAGTGTGTGCGAGTGAGTGTGTGCAAGTGAGTGTGTGCGAGTGTGTGTGCGAGTGTGTGTGTGTGCGAGTGTGTGTGCGAGTGTGTGCGTGCGAGTGCGAGTGTGTGCGACTGTGTTTGCGAGTGTGTGCAAGTGTGTGAGAGTGAGTTTGTGCGAGTGTGTGTGTGCAAGTGTGTCAGTGTGTGCGAGTGTGTGCGAGTGTGTGTATGAGTGTGTGTGCAATTGTGCATAAGTGTGTGCGAGTGTGTGTGAGTGTGTGTGCGAGTGTGTTCGATTGTGTGCGAGTGTGTGTGTGAGTGAGTGTGTACGAGTGTGTGCGAGTGTGTGTGAGTGTGTGCGATTGTGTGTGAGTGTGTAGGACTGTATGTGCGAGTGTGTATGAGTGTGTGTGTGAGTGTGTGAAAGTGTGTGCGAATGTGTGCGAGTGTGTGCAAGTGTGTGCGAGTGAGTGTGTGCGAGTGTGTGTGTGCGAGTGTGTGCGTGCGAGTGTGTGCGAGTGTGTGCGTGCGAGTGTGTGCGAGTGTGTGCGAGTGTGTGAGTGCGAGTGTGTGCGAATGTGTGCGAGTGTGTGCGTGCGAGTGTGCGCGAGTGTGTG